>NW_027362765.1:303123558-304556090 GCF_046119375.1 Phyllobates terribilis | reverse complement strand
TCGGAACTCTTCCATTGTTCTAGGATTTCTGCTGAAGTTTAAAAATGCTTCGGAACTCTTCTATTGTTCTCGCAATTCTGCTGAAGTTTAAAAATGCTTCGGAACTCTTCCATTGTTCTCTGAATTCTGTTGACGTTAAAAAATGCTTCCGATCTCTTCCATTGTTCTCGGAATTCTGCTGAAGTTTAAAAATGCTTTGGAACTCTTCCATTGTTCTCGGAATTCTGTTGACGTTAAAAAATGCTTCCGATCTCCTCCATTGTTCTCGGAATTCTGCTGACGTTTAAAAATGCTTCCGATCTCTTCAATTGTACTCGGAATTCTCCTGAAGTATAAAAATGCTTCCGAACTCTTCCATTGTTCTCGGAATTCCGCTGAAGTTTAAAAATGCTTCAGAACTCTTCCATTGTTCTAGGATTTCCGCTGACGAGTAAAAATGCTTCAGAACTCTTACATTGTTCTCGGAATTCCGCTGAAGTTTAAAAGTGCTTCAGAACTCTTACATTGTTCTCGGAATTCCGCTGATGTTTAAAAATGCTTCGGAACCCTTCCATTGTTCTCGGAATTCCGCTGACGTTTAAAAATGCTTCGGAACTCTTCCATTGTTCTCGTAATTCCGCTGACGTTTAAAAATGCTTCGGAACTCTTCCATTGTTCTAGGATTTCTGCTGAAGTTTAAAAATGCTTCGGAACTCTTCTATTGTTCTCGCAATTCTGCTGAAGTTTAAAAATGCTTCGGAACTCTTCCATTGTTCTCGGAATTCTGTTGACGTTAAAAAATGCTTTCGATCTCTTCCATTGTTCTCGGAATTCTGCTGAAGTTTAAAAATGCTTCGGAACTCTTCCATTGTTCCCGGAACCTGCTGAAGATTAAAAATGTTTCGGAACTCTTCCATTGTTCTCGTAATTCCGCTGACGTTTAAAAATGCTACATAACTCTTCCATTTTTCTCAGAATTCCGCTGAAGTTTAAAAATGTTTCTGAACTCTTCCATTGTTCTAGGATTTCCGCTGAAGTTTAAAAATGCTTCGGAACTCTTCCATTGTTCTTGGAATTCCGCTGAAGATTAAAAATGCTTCGGAACTCTTACATTGTTCTCGGAATTCCGCTGATGTTTAAAAATGCTTTGGAACTCTTCCATTGTTCTCGGAATTCCGCTGAAGTTTAAAAATGCTTCGGAACTCTTCCATTGTTCCCGGAATACCGCTGAAGTTTAAAGATGCTTCGGAACTCTTTCATTGCTCAAGCAATTCCGGTGCTGTTTAAAAATGCTTCGGAACTCTTCAAGTGTACTCGTAATTCCGGTGATGTTTAAAAATTCTTCGGAAGCTTACATTGTTCTCGGAATTCCGCTGAAGTTTAAAAATGCTTCGGAACTCTTCCATTGATCTAGGATTTCCGATGAAGAATAAAAATTCTTCGGAACTCTTCCATTGTTCCTGGAATTCCACTGATGTTTAAAAATTCTTCGGAACTCTTCCATTGTTCTCGGAATTCCGCTGACGAGTAAAAATGCTTCGGAACTCTTCCATTGTTCTCGTAATTCCGCTGACGTTTAAAAATGCTTTGGAACTCTTCCATTGTTCTCGGAATTCCGCTGAAGTTTAAAAATGCTTCAGAACTCTTCCATTGTTCTAGGATTTCCGCTGACGAGTAAAAATGCTTCAGAACTCTTACATTGTTCTCGGAATTCCGCTGAAGTTTAAAAGTGCTTCAGAACTCTTACATTGTTCTCGGAATTCCGCTGATGTTTAAAAATGCTTCGGAACCCTTCCATTGTTCTCGGAATTCTGCTGACGTTTAAAAATGCTTCGGTACTTTTCGATTGTTCTCGGATTTCCGCTGATGTTTAAAAATGCTACGGAACTCTTCAAGTGTACTCGTAATTCCGGTGATGTTTAAAAATTCTTCGGAACGCTTACATTGTTCTCGGAATTCCGCTGAAGTTTAAACATGCTTCGGAACTCTTCCATTGATCTAGGATTCCCGATGAAGAATAAAAATTCTTCGGAACTCTTCTATTGTTCTCGGAATTCCGCTGATGAGTAAAAATGATTCGGAACTCTTCCTTTGTTCTCTTAATTCCGCTGACGTTTAAAAATGCTTCGGAACTCTTCCATTGTTCTCGGAATTCCACTGAAGTTTAAAAATGCTTTGGAACTCTTCCATTGTTCTCGGAATTCCGCTGAAGTTTAAAAATGCTTCGGAACTCTTACATTGTTCTCGGAATTCCGCTGAAGTTTAAAAATGCTTCAGAACTCTTCCATTGTTCTCGGAATTCTGCTGACCTTTAAAAATGCTTCCGATCTCTTCCATTTTTCTCGGAATTCTGCTGAAGTTTAAAAATGCTTCGGTACTCTTACATTGTTCTCGGAATTCTGCTGAAGTTTAAAAATGCTTCGGAACTCTTCCATTTTTCTCAGAATTCCGCTGACGTTTAAAAATGCTTCGGAACTTTTCCATTGTTCTCGGAATTTTGCTGACGTTTAAAAATGCTTTGGAACTCTTCCATTGTTCTCGTATATCCGCTGACATCTTAAAATGCTTCGGAACTCTTCCATTGTGCTCGGAATTGTGCTGATGTTTAAAAATGCTTCGGAACTCTTCCATTGTTATCGGAATTCCACTGAAGTTTAAAAATGCTTTGGAACTCTTCCATTGTTCTAGGAATTCCGCTGAAGTTTAAAAATGCTTAGATACTCTTCCATTGTTCTCGGAATTCTGCTGACGTTTGAAAATGCTTCGGTACTCTTCCTTTGTTCTCGGAATTCTGCTGACATTTAAAAATGCTTCGGAACACTTCCATTGTTCTCGGAATTTCCGATGAAGTTTCAAAATGCTTCGGAACTCTTCCATTGTTCTCGGAATTCTACTGACGTTTAAAAATGCTTCCGATTTCTTCAATTGTACTCGGAATTCTCCTGAAGTATAAAAATGCTTCCGAACTCTTCCATTGCTCCCGGAATTCCGCTGAAGTTTAAAAATGCTTCGGAACTCTTTCATTGCTCAAGGAATTCCGCTGACGTTCAAAAATGCTTCGGAACTCTTCCATTGTTCCTGGAATTCCACTGATGTTTAAAAATTCTTCGGAACTCTTCTATTGTTCTCGGAATTCCGCTGACGAGTAAAAATGCTTCGGAACTCTTCCATTGTTCTCGTAATTCCGCTGACGTTTAAAAATGCTTTGGAACTCTTCCATTGTTCTCGGAATTCCGCTGAAGTTTAAAAATGCTTCAGAACTCTTCCATTGTTCTAGGATTTCCGCTGACGAGTAAAAATGCTTCAGAACTCTTACATTGTTCTCGGAATTCCGCTGAAGTTTAAAAGTGCTTCAGAACTCTTACATTGTTCTCGGAATTCCGCTGATGTTTAAAAATGCTTCGGAACCCTTCCATTGTTCTCGGAATTCCGCTGACGTTTAAAAATGCTTCGGAACTCTTCCATTGTTCTCGTAATTCCGCTGACGTTTAAAAATGCTTCGGAACTCTTCCATTGTTCTAGGATTTCTGCTGAAGTTTAAAAATGCTTCGGAACTCTTCTATTGTTCTCGCAATTCTGCTGAAGTTTAAAAATGCTTCGGAACTCTTCCATTGTTCTCTGAATTCTGTTGACGTTAAAAAATGCTTCCGATCTCTTCCATTGTTCTCGGAATTCTGCTGAAGTTTAAAAATGCTTCGGAACTCTTCCATTGTTCTAGGATTTCTGCTGAAGTTTAAAAATGCTTTGGAACTCTTCCATTGTTCTCGGAATTCTGTTGACGTTAAAAAATGCTTCCGATCTCCTCCATTGTTCTCGGAATTCTGCTGACGTTTAAAAATGCTTCCGATCTCTTCAATTGTACTCGGAATTCTCCTGAAGTATAAAAATGCTTCCGAACTCTTCCATTGTTCTCGGAATTCCGCTGAAGTTTAAAAATGCTTCAGAACTCTTCCATTGTTCTAGGATTTCCGCTGACGAGTAAAAATGCTTCAGAACTCTTACATTGTTCTCGGAATTCCGCTGAAGTTTAAAAGTGCTTCAGAACTCTTACATTGTTCTCGGAATTCCGCTGATGTTTAAAAATGCTTCAGAACTCTTACATTGTTCTCGGAATTCCGCTGACGTTTAAAAATGCTTCGGAACTCTTCCATTGTTCTCGTAATTCCGCTGACGTTTAAAAATGCTTCGGAACTCTTCCATTGTTCTAGGATTTCTGCTGAAGTTTAAAAATGCTTCGGAACTCTTCTATTGTTCTCGCAATTCTGCTGAAGTTTAAAAATGCTTCGGAACTCTTCCATTGTTCTCGGAATTCCGCTGAAGTTTAAAAATGCTTCGGAACTCTTACATTGTTCTCGGAATTCCGCTGAAGTTTAAAAATGCTTCAGAACTCTTCCATTGTTCTCGGAATTCTGCTGACCTTTAAAAATGCTTCAGAACTCTTCCATTGTTCTCGGAATTCTGCTGAAGTTTAAAAATGCTTCGGAACTCTTCCATTGTTCCCGGAACCTGCTGAAGATTAAAAATGCTTCGGAACTCTTCCATTGTTCTCGTAATTCCGCTGACGTTTAAAAATGCTACATAACTCTTCCATTTTTCTCAGAATTCCGCTGAAGTTTAAAAATGTTTCTGAACTCTTCCATTGTTCTAGGATTTCCGCTGAAGTTTAAAAATGCTTCGGAACTCTTCCATTGTTCTTGGAATTCCGCTGAAGATTAAAAATGCTTCGGAACTCTTACATTGTTCTCGGAATTCCGCTGATGTTTAAAAATGCTTTGGAACTCTTCCATTGTTCTCGGAATTCCGCTGAAGTTTAAAGATGCTTCGGAACTCTTTCATTGCTCAAGCAATTCCGGTGCTGTTTAAAAATGCTTCGGAACTCTTCAAGTGTACTCTTAATTCCGGTGATGTTTAAAAATTCTTCGGAAGCTTACATTGTTCTCGGAATTCCGCTGAAGTTTAAAAATGCTTCGGAACTCTTCCATTGATCTAGGATTTCCGATGAAGAATAAAAATTCTTCGGAACTCTTCTATTGTTCTCGGAATTCCGCTGATGAGTAAAAATGATTCGGAACTCTTCCTTTGTTCTCTTAATTCCGCTGACGTTTAAAAATGCTTCGGAACTCTTCCATTGTTCTCGGAATTCCAATGAAGTTTAAAAATGCTTCAGAACTCTTCCATTGTTCTAGGATTTCTGCTGAAGTTTAAAAATGCTTTGGAACTCTTCCATTTTTCTCGGAATTCTGTTGACGTTAAAAAATGCTTCCGATCTCCTCCATTGTTCTCGGAATTCTGCTGACGTTTAAAAATGCTTCCGATCTCTTCAATTGTACTCGGAATTCTCCTGAAGTATAAAAATGCTTCCGAACTCTTCCATTGTTCTCGGAATTCCGCTGAAGTTTAAAAATGCTTCAGAACTCTTCCATTGTTCTAGGATTTCCGCTGACGAGTAAAAATGCTTCAGAACTCTTACATTGTTCTCGGAATTCCGCTGAAGTTTAAAAGTGCTTCAGAACTCTTACATTGTTCTCGGAATTCCGCTGATGTTTAAAAATGCTTCGGAACTCTTCCATTGTTCTCGTAATTCCGCTGACGTTTAAAAATGCTTCGGAACTCTTCCATTGTTCTAGGATTTCTGCTGAAGTTTAAAAATGCTTCGGAACTCTTCTATTGTTCTCGCAATTCTGCTGAAGTTTAAAAATGCTTCGGAACTCTTCCATTGTTCTCGGAATTCTGTTGACGTTAAAAAATGCTTTCGATCTCTTCCATTGTTCTCGGAATTCTGCTGAAGTTTAAAAATGCTTCGGAACTCTTCCATTGTTCCCGGAACCTGCTGAAGATTAAAAATGCTTCGGAACTCTTCCATTGTTCTCGTAATTCCGCTGACGTTTAAAAATGCTACATAACTCTTCCATTTTTCTCAGAATTCCGCTGAAGTTTAAAAATGTTTCTGAACTCTTCCATTGTTCTAGGATTTCCGCTGAAGTTTAAAAATGCTTCGGAACTCTTCCATTGTTCTTGGAATTCCGCTGAAGATTAAAAATGCTTCGGAACTCTTCCATTGTTCCCGGAATACCGCTGAAGTTTAAAGATGCTTCGGAACTCTTTCATTGCTCAAGCAATTCCGGTGCTGTTTAAAAATGCTTCGGAACTCTTCAAGTGTACTCGTAATTCCGGTGATGTTTAAAAATTCTTCGGAAGCTTACATTGTTCTCGGAATTCCGCTGAAGTTTAAAAATGCTTCGGAACTCTTCCATTGATCTAGGATTTCCGATGAAGAATAAAAATTCTTCGGAACTCTTCTATTGTTCTCGGAATTCCGCTGATGAGTAAAAATGATTCGGAACTCTTCCTTTGTTCTCTTAATTCCGCTGACGTTTAAAAATGCTTCGGAACTCTTCCATTGTTCTCGGATTTCCAATGAAGTTTAAAAATGCTTCAGAACTCTTCCATTGTTCTAGGATTTCTGCTGAAGTTTAAAAATGCTTTGGAACTCTTCCATTGTTCTCGGAATTCTGTTGACGTTAAAAAATGCTTCCGATCTCCTCCATTGTTCTCGGAATTCTGCTGACGTTTAAAAATGCTTCCGATCTCTTCAATTGTACTCGGAATTCTCCTGAAGTATAAAAATGCTTCCGAACTCTTCCATTGCTCCCGGAATTCCGCTGAAGTTTAAAAATGCTTCGGAACTCTTTCATTGCTCAAGGAATTCCGCTGACGTTCAAAAATGCTTCGGAACTCTTCCATTGTTCTTGGAATTCCACTGATGTTTAAAAATTCTTCGGAAATCTTCCATTGTTCTCGGAATTCCGCTGACGAGTAAAAATGCTTCGGAACTCTTCCATTGTTCTCGTAATTCCGCTGACGTTTAAAAATGCTTCGGAACTCTTCCATTGTTCTCGGAATTCCGCTGAAGTTTAAAAATGCTTCTGATCTCTTCCATTGTTCTCGGAATTCCGGTGATGTTTAAAAATTCTTCGGAACTCTTACATTGTTCTCGGAATTCCGCTGATGTTTAAAAATGCTACGGAACTCTTCAAGTGTACTCGTAATTCCGGTGATGTTTAAAAATTCTTCGGAACGCTTACATTGTTCTCGGAATTCCGCTGAAGTTTAAACATGCTTCGGAACTCTTCCATTGATCTAGGATTTCCGATGAAGAATAAAAATTCTTCGGAACTCTTCTATTGTTCTCGGAATTCCGCTGATGAGTAAAAATGATTCGGAACTCTTCCTTTGTTCTCTTAATTCCGCTGACGTTTAAAAATGCTTCGGAACTCTTCCATTGTTCTCGGAATTCCGCTGAAGTTTAAAAATGCTTCGGAACTCTTCCATTGTTCCCGGAATACCGCTGAAGTTTAAAGATGCTTCGGAACTCTTTCATTGCTCAAGCAATTCCGGTGCTGTTTAAAAATGCTTCGGAACTCTTCCATTTATCTCAGAATTTCGCTGACATTTAAAAATGCTTCGGAACTCTTCCATTGTCTCAGAATTCCCCTGACGTTTAAAAATGCTTCGTTACTTTTCGATTGTTCTCGAAATTCTGCTGATGTTTAAAAATGCTTCGGAACTCTTCCATTGTTCTCGGAATTCTGTTGACGTTAAAAAATGCTTCCGATCTCTTCCATTGTTCTCGGAATTCTGCTGAAGTTTAAAAATGCTTCGGAACTCTTCCATTGTTCCCGGAACCTGCTGACATTTAAAAATGCTACATAACTCCTCCATTTTTCTCAGAATTCCGCTGAAGTTTAAAAATATTTCTGAACTCTTCCATTGTTCTAGGATTTCCTCTGAAGTTTAAAAATGCTTCGGAACTCTTCCACTGTTCTTGGAATTCCCCTGAAGATTAAAATTGCTTCGGAACTCTTACATTGTTCTCGTAATTCCGCTGATGTTTAAAAATGCTTTGGAACTCTTCCATTGTTCTTGGAATTCTGCTGAAGTTTAAAAATTCTTCGGAACTCTTCCATTGTTCTCGTAATTCCATTGACGTTTAAAAATGCTTTGGAACTCTTCCATTGTTCTCGGAATTCTGCAGAAGTTTAAACATACTTCGGAACTCTTTCATTGCTCAAGGAATTCCGGTGACGTTTAAAAATGCTTCGGAACTCTTACATTTATCTCAGAATTCCGCTGACATTTAAAAATGCTTCGGATATCTTCCATTGTTCTCGGAATTCTGCTGACGTTTAAAAATGCTTCGGTACTCTTCGATTGTTCTCGGAATTCCGCTGATGTTTAAAAATGCTACGGAACTCTTCAAGTGTACTCGTAATTCCGGTGATGTTTAAAAATTCTTCGGAACTCTTACATTGTTCTCCGAATTCCGCTGAAGTTTAAAAATGCTTCGGAACTCTTCCATTGTTCTAGGATTTCCGATGAAGAATAAAAATGCTTCGGAACTCTTCCATTGTTCTCGGAATTCCGCTGATGTTTAAAAATGCTTTTTAACTCTTCCATTGCTCTCGGAATTCTGCTGACGTTTAAAAATGCTTCCGATCTCTTCAATTGTTCTCGGAATTCTGCTGAAGTATAAAAATGCTTCCGAACTCTTCCATTGTTCCCGGAATTCCGCTGAAGTTTAAATATGCTTCGGAACTCTTTCATTGCTCAAGGAATTCCGCTGACGTTCAAATATGCTTCGGAACTCTTCCATTGTTCTTGGAATTCCACTGATGTTTAAAAATTTTTGGAACTCTTCCATTTTTCTCGGAATTCCGCTGACGAGTAAAAATGCTTCCGAACTCTTCCATTGTTCTCGTAATTCTGCTGACGTTTAAAAATGCTTTGGAACTCTTCCATTGTTCTCGGAATTCCGCTGAAGTTTAAAAATGCTACGGTACTCTTCCATTGTTCCCGGAATTCCGCTGTAGTTTAAAAATGCTTCGGAACTCTTTCATTGCTCAAGGAAGTCCGCTGATGTTTAAAAATGCTTCTTAACTCTTCCATTTATCTCAGAATTCCGCTGACATTTAAAAATGCTTCGGAACTCTTCCATTGTTCTCAGAATTCCGCTGACGTTTAAAAATGCTTCGTTACTTTTCGATTGTTCTCGGAATTCCGCTGATGTTTAAAAATGCTTCGGAACTCTTCCATTGTTCCCGGAACCTGCTGACGTTTAAAAATGCTACATAACTCTTCCATTTTTCTCAGAATTCCGCTGAAGTTTAAAAATATTTCTGAACTCTTCCATGGTTCTAGGATTTCCTCTGAAGTTTAACAATGCTTCGGAACTCTTCCATTGTTCTTGGAATTCCCCTGAGGATTAAAAATGCTTCGGAACTCTTACATTGTTCTCGTAATTCCGCTGATGTTTAAAAATGCTTTGGAACTCTTCCATTGTTCTTGGAATTCTGCTGAAGTTTAAAAATTCTTCGGAACTCTTCCATTGTTTATGGAATTGCGCTGACATTTAAAAATGATTCGAAACTCTTCCATTGTTCTCGTAATTCCACTGACGTTTAAAAATGCTTTGGAACTCTTCCATTGTTCTCGGAATTCCGCTGAAGTTTAAAGATACTTCGGAACTCTTTCATTGCTCAACTAATTCTGGTGACGTTTAAAAATGCTTCGGAACTCTTACATTTATCTCAGAATTCCACTGACATTTAAAAATGCTTCGGATATCTTCCATTGTTCTCGGAATTCTGCTGACGTTTAAAAATGCTTCAGAACTCTTACATTGTTCTCGGAATTCCGCTGAAGTTTAAAAGTGCTTCAGAACTCTTACATTGTTCTCGGAATTCCGCTGATGTTTAAAAATGCTTCGGAACCCTTCCATTGTTCTCGGAATTCCACTGACGTTTAAAAATGCTTCGGAACTCTTCCATTGTTCTCGTAATTCCGCTGACGTTTAAAAATGCTTCGGAACTCTTCCATTGTTCTAGGATTTCTGCTGAAGTTTAAAAATGCTTCGGAACTCTTCTATTGTTCTCGGAATTCTGTTGACGTTAAAAAATGCTTCCGATCTCTTCCATTGTTCTCGGAATTCTGCTGAAGTTTAAAAATGCTTTGGAACTCTTCCATTGTTCTCGGAATTCTGTTGACGTTAAAAAATGCTTCCGATCTCCTCCATTGTTCTCGGAATTCTGCTGACGTTTAAAAATGCTTCCGATCTCTTCAATTGTACTCGGAATTCTCCTGAAGTATAAAAATGCTTCCGAACTCTTCCATTGCTCCCGGAATTCCGCTGAAGTTTAAAAATGCTTCGGAACTCTTTCATTGCTCAAGGAATTCCGCTGACGTTCAAAAATGCTTCGGAACTCTTCCATTGTTCTTGGAATTCCACTGATGTTTAAAAATTCTTTGGAAATCTTCCATTGTTCTCGTAATTCCGCTGACGAGTAAAAATGCTTCGGAACTCTTCCATTGTTCTCGTAATTCCGCTGACGTTTAAAAATGCTTCGGAACTCTTCCATTGTTCTCGGAATTCCGCTGAAGTTTAAAAATGCTTCAGAACTCTTCCATTGTTCTAGGATTTCCGCTGACGAGTAAAAATGCTTCGGAACTCTTCCATTGTTCTCGGAATTCCGCTGAAGTTTAAAAATGGTTCGGAACTCTTCAATTGTTCTCGGAATTCCGCTGAAGTTTAAAAATGCTTCGGAACTCTTCCATTGTTCTCGGAATTCTGCTGATATTTAAAAATGCTTCCGATCTCTTCCAATGTTCTCAGAATTCTGCTGAAGTTTTAAAATGCTTCGGAACTCTTACATTGTTCCCGGAATTCTGCTGAAGTTAAAAATGCTACGGAACTCTTCCATTGTTCCCGGAATACCGCTAAAGTTTAAAAATGCTTCAGAACTCTTCCATTGTTCTAGGATTTCCACTGAAGTTTAAAAATGCTCTGGAACTCTTCCATTGTTCTCGGAATTCCGCTGAAGTTTAAAAATGCTTCGGAACTCTTCCATTGTTCTCGGAATTCCGCTGAAGTTTAAAAATGCTTCGGAACTCTTCCATTGTTCCCGGAATACCGCTGAAGTTTAAAGATGCTTCGGAACTCTTTCATTGCTCAAGCAATTCCGGTGCTGTTTAAAAATGCTTCGGAACTCTTCAAGTGTACTCGTAATACCGGTGATGTTTAAAAATTCTTCGGAAGCTTACATTATTCTCGGAATTCCGCTGAAGTTTAAAAATGCTTCGGAACTCTTCCATTGATCTAGGATTTCCGATGAAGAATAAAAATTCTTCGGAACTCTTCTATTGTTCTCGGAATTCCGCTGATGAGTAAAAATGATTCGGAACTCTTCCTTTGTTCTCTTAATTCCGCTGACGTTTAAAAATGCTTCGGAACTCTTCCATTGTTCTCGGAATTCCACTGAAGTTTAAAAATGCTTCAGAACTCTTCCATTGTTCTAGGATTTCGGCTGAAGTTTAAAAATGCTTTGGAACTCTTCCCTTGTTCTCGGAATTCCGCTGAAGTTTAAAAATTCTTCGGAACTCTTACATTGTTCTCGGAATTCCGCTGAAGTTTAAAAATGCTTCAGAACTCTTCCATTGTTCTCGGAATTCTGCTGACCTTTAAAAATGCTTCCGATCTCTTCCATTTTTCTCGGAATTCTGCTGAAGTTTAAAAATGCTTCGGTACTCTAACATTGTTCTCGGAATTCTGCTGAAGTTTAAAAATGCTACGGTACTCTTCCATTGTTCCCGGAATTCCGCTGAAGTTTAAAAATGCTTCAGAACTCTTTCATTGCTCAAGGAATTCCGCTGATGTTTAAAAATGCTTCGGAACTCTTCCATTTTTCTCAGAATTCCGCTGACGTTTAAAAATGCTTCGGAACTTTTCCATTGTTCGCGGAATTTTGCTGACGTTTAAAAATGCTACATAACTCTTCCATTTTTCTCAGAATTCCGCTGAAGTTTAAAAATGTTTCTGAACTCTTCCATTGTTCTAGGATTTCCGCTGAAGTTTAAATATGCTTCGGAACTCTTCCATTGTTCTTGGAATTCCGCTGAAGATTAAAAATGCTTCGGAACTCTTACATTGTTCTCGGAATTCCGCTGATGTTTAAAAATGCTTTGGAACTCTTCCATTGTTCTCGGAATTCTGTTGACGTTAAAAAATGCTTCCGATCTCCTCCATTGTTCTCGGAATTCTGCTGACGTTTAAAAATGCTTCCGATCTCTTCAATTGTACTCGGAATTCTCCTGAAGTATAAAAATGCTTCCGAACTCTTCCATTGCTCCCGGAATTCCGCTGAAGTTTAAAAATGCTTCGGAACTCTTCCATTGTTCTTGGAATTCCACTGATGTTTAAAAATTCTTCGGAACTCTTCCATTGTTCTCGGAATTCCGCTGACGAGTAAAAATGCTTCGGAACTCTTCCATTGTTCTCGTAATTCCGCTGACGTTTAAAAATGCTTCGGAACTCTTCCATTGTTCTCGGAATTCCGCTGAAGTTTAAAAATGCTTCAGAACTCTTCCATTGTTCTAGGATTTCCGCTGACGAGTAAAAATGCTTCGGAACTCTTCCATTGTTCTCGGAATTCCGCTGAAGTTTAAAAATGGTTCGGAACTCTTCAATTTTTCTCGGAATTCCGCTGAAGTTTAAAAATGCTTCGGAACTCTTCCATTGTTCTCGGAATTCTGCTGATATTTAAAAATGCTTCCGATCTCTTCCAATGTTCTCAGAATTCTGCTGAAGTTTTAAAATGCTTCGGAACTCTTACATTGTTCCCGGAATTCTGCTGAAGTTAAAAATGCTACGGAACTCTTCCATTGTTCCCGGAATACCGCTGAAGTTTAAAAATGCTTCAGAACTCTTCCATTGTTCTAGGATTTCCACTGAAGTTTAAAAATGCTCTGGAACTCTTCCATTGTTCTCGGAATTCCGCTGAAGTTTAAAAATGCTTCGGAACTCTTCCATTGTTCTCGGAATTCCGCTGAAGTTTAAAAATGCTTCGGAACTCTTCCATTGTTCCCGGAATACCGCTGAAGTTTAAAGATGCTTCGGAACTCTTTCATTGCTCAAGCAATTCCGGTGCTGTTTAAAAATGCTTCGGAACTCTTCCATTTATCTCAGAATTCCGCTGACATTTAAAAATGCTTCGGAACTCTTCCATTGTCTCAGAATTCCCCTGACGTTTAAAAATGCTTCGTTACTTTTCGATTGTTCTCGAAATTCCGCTGATGTTTAAAAATGCTTCGGAACTCTTCGAGTGTACTCGTAATTCCGGTGATGTTTAAAAATTCTTCGGAACTCTTACATTGTTCTCGGAATTCCGCTGAAGTTTAAAAATGCTTCGGAACTCTTCCATTGTTCTCGGAATTCTGTTGACGTTAAAAAATGCTTCCGATCTCTTCCATTGTTCTCGGAATTCTGCTGAAGTTTAAAAATGCTTCGGAACTCTTCCATTGTTCCCGGAACCTGCTGACATTTAAAAATGCTACATAACTCCTCCATTTTTCTCAGAATTCCGCTGAAGTTTAAAAATATTTCTGAACTCTTCCATTGTTCTAGGATTTCCTCTGAAGTTTAAAAATGCTTCGGAACTCTTCCACTGTTCTTGGAATTCCCCTGAAGATTAAAATTGCTTCGGAACTCTTACATTGTTCTCGTAATTCCGCTGATGTTTAAAAATGCTTTGGAACTCTTCCATTGTTCTTGGAATTCTGCTGAAGTTTAAAAATTCTTCGGAACTCTTCCATTGTTTATGGAATTGCGCTGACATTTAAAAATGATTCGGAACTCTTCCATTGTTCTCGTAATTCCATTGACGTTTAAAAATGCTTTGGAACTCTTCCATTGTTCTCGGAATTCTGCAGAAGTTTAAACATACTTCGGAACTCTTTCATTGCTCAAGGAATTCCGGTGACGTTTAAAAATGCTTCGGAACTCTTACATTTATCTCAGAATTCCGCTGACATTTAAAAATGCTTCGGATATCTTCCATTGTTCTCGGAATTCTGCTGACGTTTAAAAATGCTTCGGTACTCTTCGATTGTTCTCGGAATTCCGCTGATGTTTAAAAATGCTACGGAACTCTTCAAGTGTACTCGTAATTCCGGTGATGTTTAAAAATTCTTCGGAACTCTTACATTGTTCTCCGAATTCCGCTGAAGTTTAAAAATGCTTCGGAACTCTTCCATTGTTCTAGGATTTCCGATGAAGAATAAAAATGCTTCGGAACTCTTCCATTGTTCTCGGAATTCCGCTGATGTTTAAAAATGCTTTTTAACTCTTCCATTGCTCTCGGAATTCTGCTGACGTTTAAAAATGCTTCCGATCTCTTCAATTGTTCTCGGAATTCTGCTGAAGTATAAAAATGCTTCCGAACTCTTCCATTGTTCCCGGAATTCCGCTGAAGTTTAAAAATGCTTCGGAACTCTTTCATTGCTCAAGGAATTCCGCTGACATTCAAATATGCTTCGGAACTCTTCCATTGTTCTTGGAATTCCACTGATGTTTAAAAATTCTTTGGAACTCTTCCATTGTTCTCGGAATTCCGCTGACGAGTAAAAATGCTTCCGAACTCTTCCATTGTTCTCGTAATTCTGCTGACGTTTAAAAATGCTTTGGAACTCTTCCATTGTTCTCGGAATTCCGCTGAAGTTTAAAAATGGTTCGGAACTCTTCAATTGTTCTCGGAATTCCGCTGAAGTTTAAAAATGCTTCGGAACTCTTCCATTGTTCTCGGAATTCTGCTGATATTTAAAAATGCTTCCGATCTCTTCCAATGTTCTCAGAATTCTGCTGAAGTTTTAAAATGCTTCGGAACTCTTACATTGTTCCCGGAATTCTGCTGAAGTTAAAAATGCTACGGAACTCTTCCATTGTTCCCGGAATACCGCTAAAGTTTAAAAATGCTTCAGAACTCTTCCATTGTTCTAGGATTTCCACTGAAGTTTAAAAATGCTCTGGAACTCTTCCATTGTTCTCGGAATTCCGCTGAAGTTTAAAAATGCTTCGGAACTCTTCCATTGTTCTCGGAATTCCGCTGAAGTTTAAAAATGCTTCGGAACTCTTCCATTGTTCCCGGAATACCGCTGAAGTTTAAAGATGCTTCGGAACTCTTTCATTGCTCAAGCAATTCCGGTGCTGTTTAAAAATGCTTCGGAACTCTTCAAGTGTACTCGTAATACCGGTGATGTTTAAAAATTCTTCGGAAGCTTACATTATTCTCGGAATTCCGCTGAAGTTTAAAAATGCTTCGGAACTCTTCCATTGATCTAGGATTTCCGATGAAGAATAAAAATTCTTCGGAACTCTTCTATTGTTCTCGGAATTCCGCTGATGAGTAAAAATGATTCGGAACTCTTCCTTTGTTCTCTTAATTCCGCTGACGTTTAAAAATGCTTCGGAACTCTTCCATTGTTCTCGGAATTCCACTGAAGTTTAAAAATGCTTCAGAACTCTTCCATTGTTCTAGGATTTCGGCTGAAGTTTAAAAATGCTTTGGAACTCTTCCCTTGTTCTCGGAATTCCGCTGAAGTTTAAAAATTCTTCGGAACTCTTACATTGTTCTCGGAATTCCGCTGAAGTTTAAAAATGCTTCAGAACTCTTCCATTGTTCTCGGAATTCTGCTGACCTTTAAAAATGCTTCCGATCTCTTCCATTTTTCTCGGAATTCTGCTGAAGTTTAAAAATGCTTCGGTACTCTAACATTGTTCTCGGAATTCTGCTGAAGTTTAAAAATGCTACGGTACTCTTCCATTGTTCCCGGAATTCCGCTGAAGTTTAAAAATGCTTCAGAACTCTTTCATTGCTCAAGGAATTCCGCTGATGTTTAAAAATGCTTCGGAACTCTTCCATTTTTCTCAGAATTCCGCTGACGTTTAAAAATGCTTCGGAACTTTTCCATTGTTCGCGGAATTTTGCTGACGTTTAAAAATGCTACATAACTCTTCCATTTTTCTCAGAATTCCGCTGAAGTTTAAAAATGTTTCTGAACTCTTCCATTGTTCTAGGATTTCCGCTGAAGTTTAAATATGCTTCGGAACTCTTCCATTGTTCTTGGAATTCCGCTGAAGATTAAAAATGCTTCGGAACTCTTACATTGTTCTCGGAATTCCGCTGATGTTTAAAAATGCTTTGGAACTCTTCCATTGTTCTCGGAATTCTGTTGACGTTAAAAAATGCTTCCGATCTCCTCCATTGTTCTCGGAATTCTGCTGACGTTTAAAAATGCTTCCGATCTCTTCAATTGTACTCGGAATTCTCCTGAAGTATAAAAATGCTTCCGAACTCTTCCATTGCTCCCGGAATTCCGCTGAAGTTTAAAAATGCTTCGGAACTCTTCCATTGTTCTTGGAATTCCACTGATGTTTAAAAATTCTTCGGAACTCTTCCATTGTTCTCGGAATTCCGCTGACGAGTAAAAATGCTTCGGAACTCTTCCATTGTTCTCGTAATTCCGCTGACGTTTAAAAATGCTTCGGAACTCTTCCATTGTTCTCGGAATTCCGCTGAAGTTTAAAAATGCTTCAGAACTCTTCCATTGTTCTAGGATTTCCGCTGACGAGTAAAAATGCTTCGGAACTCTTCCATTGTTCTCGGAATTCCGCTGAAGTTTAAAAATGGTTCGGAACTCTTCAATTTTTCTCGGAATTCCGCTGAAGTTTAAAAATGCTTCGGAACTCTTCCATTGTTCTCGGAATTCTGCTGATATTTAAAAATGCTTCCGATCTCTTCCAATGTTCTCAGAATTCTGCTGAAGTTTTAAAATGCTTCGGAACTCTTACATTGTTCCCGGAATTCTGCTGAAGTTAAAAATGCTACGGAACTCTTCCATTGTTCCCGGAATACCGCTGAAGTTTAAAAATGCTTCAGAACTCTTCCATTGTTCTAGGATTTCCACTGAAGTTTAAAAATGCTCTGGAACTCTTCCATTGTTCTCGGAATTCCGCTGAAGTTTAAAAATGCTTCGGAACTCTTCCATTGTTCTCGGAATTCCGCTGAAGTTTAAAAATGCTTCGGAACTCTTCCATTGTTCCCGGAATACCGCTGAAGTTTAAAGATGCTTCGGAACTCTTTCATTGCTCAAGCAATTCCGGTGCTGTTTAAAAATGCTTCGGAACTCTTCCATTTATCTCAGAATTCCGCTGACATTTAAAAATGCTTCGGAACTCTTCCATTGTCTCAGAATTCCCCTGACGTTTAAAAATGCTTCGTTACTTTTCGATTGTTCTCGAAATTCCGCTGATGTTTAAAAATGCTTCGGAACTCTTCGAGTGTACTCGTAATTCCGGTGATGTTTAAAAATTCTTCGGAACTCTTACATTGTTCTCGGAATTCCGCTGAAGTTTAAAAATGCTTCGGAACTCTTCCATTGTTCTCGGAATTCTGTTGACGTTAAAAAATGCTTCCGATCTCTTCCATTGTTCTCGGAATTCTGCTGAAGTTTAAAAATGCTTCGGAACTCTTCCATTGTTCCCGGAACCTGCTGACATTTAAAAATGCTACATAACTCCTCCATTTTTCTCAGAATTCCGCTGAAGTTTAAAAATATTTCTGAACTCTTCCATTGTTCTAGGATTTCCTCTGAAGTTTAAAAATGCTTCGGAACTCTTCCACTGTTCTTGGAATTCCCCTGAAGATTAAAATTGCTTCGGAACTCTTACATTGTTCTCGTAATTCCGCTGATGTTTAAAAATGCTTTGGAACTCTTCCATTGTTCTTGGAATTCTGCTGAAGTTTAAAAATTCTTCGGAACTCTTCCATTGTTTATGGAATTGCGCTGACATTTAAAAATGATTCGGAACTCTTCCATTGTTCTCGTAATTCCATTGACGTTTAAAAATGCTTTGGAACTCTTCCATTGTTCTCGGAATTCTGCAGAAGTTTAAACATACTTCGGAACTCTTTCATTGCTCAAGGAATTCCGGTGACGTTTAAAAATGCTTCGGAACTCTTACATTTATCTCAGAATTCCGCTGACATTTAAAAATGCTTCGGATATCTTCCATTGTTCTCGGAATTCTGCTGACGTTTAAAAATGCTTCGGTACTCTTCGATTGTTCTCGGAATTCCGCTGATGTTTAAAAATGCTACGGAACTCTTCAAGTGTACTCGTAATTCCGGTGATGTTTAAAAATTCTTCGGAACTCTTACATTGTTCTCCGAATTCCGCTGAAGTTTAAAAATGCTTCGGAACTCTTCCATTGTTCTAGGATTTCCGATGAAGAATAAAAATGCTTCGGAACTCTTCCATTGTTCTCGGAATTCCGCTGATGTTTAAAAATGCTTTTTAACTCTTCCATTGCTCTCGGAATTCTGCTGACGTTTAAAAATGCTTCCGATCTCTTCAATTGTTCTCGGAATTCTGCTGAAGTATAAAAATGCTTCCGAACTCTTCCATTGTTCCCGGAATTCCGCTGAAGTTTAAAAATGCTTCGGAACTCTTTCATTGCTCAAGGAATTCCGCTGACGTTCAAATATGCTTCGGAACTCTTCCATTGTTCTTGGAATTCCACTGATGTTTAAAAATTCTTTGGAACTCTTCCATTGTTCTCGGAATTCCGCTGACGAGTAAAAATGCTTCCGAACTCTTCCATTGTTCTCGTAATTCTGCTGACGTTTAAAAATGCTTTGGAACTCTTCCATTGTTCTCGGAATTCCGCTGAAGTTTAAAAATGCTTCAGAACTCTTCCATTGTTCTAGGATTTCCGCTGAAGTTTAAAAATGCTCTGGATCTCTTCCATTGTTCTGGGAATTCCGCTGAAGTTTAAAAATGCTTCAGAACTCTTCCATTGTTCTCGGAATTCTGCTGACCTTTAAAAATGCTTCCGATCTCTTCCATTTTTCTCGGAATCCTGCTGAAGTTTAAAAATGCTTCGGTGCTCTTACATTGTTCCCGGAATTCTGCTGAAGTTTAAAAATGCTACGGTACTCTTCCATTGTTCCCGGAATTCCGCTGTAGTTTAAAAATGCTTCGGAACTCTTTCATTGCTCAAGGAAGTCCGCTGATGTTTAAAAATGCTTCGGAACTCTTCCATTTATCTCAGAATTCCGCTGACATTTAAAAATGCTTCGGAACTCTTCCATTGTTCTCAGAATTCCGCTGACGTTTAAAAATGCTTCGTTACTTTTCGATTGTTCTCGGAATTCCGCTGATGTTTAAAAATGCTTCGGAACTCTTCGAGTGTACTCGTAATTCCGGTGATGTTTAAAAATTCTTCGGAACTCTTACATTGTTCTCGGAATTCCGCTGAAGTTTAAAAATGCTTCGGAACTCTTCCATTGTTCTCGTAATTCCGCTGAAGTTTAAAAGTGCTTCAGAACTATTACATTGTTCTCGGAATTCCGCTGATGTTTAAAAATGCTTTGGAACCCTTCCATTGTTCTCGGAATTCCACTGACGTTTAAAAATGCTTCGGAACTCTTCCATTGTTCTCGGAATTCTGTTGACGTTAAAAAATGCTTCCGATCTCTTCCATTGTTCTCGGAATTCTGCTGAAGTTTAAAAATGCTTCGGAACTCTTCCATTGTTCCCGGAACCTGCTGACGTTTAAAAATGCTACATAACTCTTCCATTTTTCTCAGAATTCCGCTGAAGTTTAAAAATATTTCTGAACTCTTCCATGGTTCTAGGATTTCCTCTGAAGTTTAACAATGCTTCGGAACTCTTCCATTGTTCTTGGAATTCCCCTGAGGATTAAAAATGCTTCGGAACTCTTACATTGTTCTCGTAATTCCGCTGATGTTTAAAAATGCTTTGGAACTCTTCCATTGTTCTTGGAATTCTGCTGAAGTTTAAAAATTCTTCGGAACTCTTCCATTGTTTATGGAATTGCGCTGACATTTAAAAATGATTCGGAACTCTTCCATTGTTCTCGTAATTCCACTGACGTTTAAAAATGCTTTGGAACTCTTCCATTGTTCTCGGAATTCCGCTGAAGTTTAAAGATACTTCGGAACTCTTTCATTGCTCAACTAATTCTGGTGACGTTTAAAAATGCTTCGGAACTCTTACATTTATCTCAGAATTCCACTGACATTTAAAAATGCTTCGGATATCTTCCATTGTTCTCGGAATTCTGCTGACGTTTAAAAATGCTTCGGTACTTTTCGATTGTTCTCGGAATTCCGCTGATGTTTAAAAATGCTACGGAACTCTTCAAGTGTACTCGTTATTCCGGTGATGTTTAAAAATTTTTCGGAACTCTTACATTGTTCTCGGAATTCCGCTGAAGTTTAAAAATGCTTCGGAACTCTTCCATTGTTCTAGGATTTCCGAAGAAGAATAAAAATGCTTCGGAACTCTTCCATTGTTCTCGGAATTCCGCTGATGTTTAAAAATGCTTTGGAACTCTTCCATTGCTCTCGGAATTCTGCTGACGTTTAAAAATGCTTCCGATCTCTTCAATTGTTCTCGGAATTCTGCTGAAGTATAAAAATGCTTCCGAACTCTTCCATTATTCCCGGAATTCCGCTGAAGTTTAAAATTGCTTCGGAACTCTTTCATTGCTCAAGGAATTAAGCTGACGTTCAAATATGCTTCGGAACTCTTACATTGTTCTTGGAATTCCACTGATGTTTAAAAATTCTTCGGAACTCTTCCATTGTTCTCGGAATTCCGCTGACGAGTAAAAATGCTTCCGAACTCTTCCATTGTTCTCGGAATTCCGCTGAAGTTTAAAAATGCTTCAGAACTCTTCCATTGTTCTAGGATTTCCGCTGAAGTTTAAAAATGCTCTGGAACTCTTCCATTGTTCTCGGAATTCCGCTGAAGTTTAAAAATGCTTCAGAACTCTTCCATTGTTCTCGGAATTCTGCTGACCTTTAAAAATGCTTCCGATCTCTTCCATTTTTCTCGGAATTCTGCTGAAGTTTAAAAATGCTTCCGTGCTCTTACATTGTTCCCGGAATTCTGCTGAAGTTTAAACATGCTACGGTACTCTTCCATTGTTCCCGGAATTCCGCTGTAGTTTAAAAATGCTTCGGAACTCTTCCATTTATCTCAGAATTCCGCTGACATTTAAAAATGCTTCGGAACTCTTCCATTGTTCTCAGAATTCCGCTGACGTTTAAAAATGCTTCGTTACTTTTCGATTGTTCTCGGAATTCCGCTGATGTTTAAAAATGCTTCGGAACTCTTCGAGTGTACTCGTAATTCCGGTAATGTTTAAAAATTCTTCGGAACTCTTACATTGTTCTCGGAATTCCGCTGAAGTTTAAAAATGCTTCGGAACTCTTCCATTGTTCTCGGAATTCCGCTGAAGTTTAAAAATGCTTCAGAACTCTTACATTGTTCTCGGAATTCCGCTGAAGTTTAAAAGTGCTTCAGAACTCTTACATTGTTCTCGGAATTCCGCTGATGTTTAAAAATGCTTCGGAACCCTTCCATTGTTCTCGGAATTCCGCTGACGTTTAAAAATGCTTCGGAACTCTTCCATTGTTCTCGGAATTCTGTTGACGTTAAAAAATGCTTCCGATCTCTTCCATTGTTCACGGAATTCTGCTGAAGTTTAAAAATGCTTCGGAACTCTTCCATTGTTCCCGGAACCTGCTGAAGTTTAAAAATGCTTCGGAACTCTTCCATTGTTCTCGTAATTCTGCTGACGTTTAAAAATGCTACATAACTCTTCCATTTTTCTCAGAATTCCGCTGAAGTTTAAAAATATTTCTGAACTCTTCCATTGTTCTAGGATTTCCTCTGAAGTTTAAAAATGCTTCGGAACTCTTCCATTGTTCTTGGAATTCCGCTGAAGATTAAAAATGCTTTGGAACTCTTCCATTGTTCTTGGAATTCTGCTGAAGTTTAAAAATTCTTCGGAACTCTTCCATTGTTTATGGAATTGCGCTGACATTTAAAAATGATTCGGAACTCTTCCATTGTTCTCGTAATTCCACTGACGTTTAAAAATGCTTTGGAACTCTTCCATTGTTCTCGGAATTCCGCTGAAGTTTAAAGATACTTCGGAACTCTTTCATTGCTCAACTAATTCTGGTGACGTTTAAAAATGCTTCGGAACTCTTACATTTATCTCAGAATTCCACTGACATTTAAAAATGCTTCGGATATCTTCCATTGTTCTCGGAATTCTGCTGACGTTTAAAAATGCTTCGGTACTTTTCGATTGTTCTCGGAATTCCGCTGATGTTTAAAAATGCTACGGAACTCTTCAAGTGTACTCGTTATTCCGGTGATGTTTAAAAATTTTTCGGAACTCTTACATTGTTCTCGGAATTCCGCTGAAGTTTAAAAATGCTTCGGAACTCTTCCATTGTTCTAGGATTTCCGATGAAGAATAAAAATGCTTCGGAACTCTTCCATTGTTCTCGGAATTCCGCTGATGTTTAAAAATGCTTTGGAACTCTTCCATTGCTCTCGGAATTCTGCTGACGTTTAAAAATGCTTCCGATCTCTTCAATTGTTCTCGGAATTCTGCTGAAGTATAAAAATGCTTCCGAACTCTTCCATTATTCCCGGAATTCCGCTGAAGTTTAAAATTGCTTCGGAACTCTTTCATTGCTCAAGGAATTAAGCTGACGTTCAAATATGCTTCGGAACTCTTACATTGTTCTTGGAATTCCACTGATGTTTAAAAATTCTTCGGAACTCTTCCATTGTTCTCGGAATTCCGCTGACGAGTAAAAATGCTTCCGAACTCTTCCATTGTTCTCGGAATTCCGCTGAAGTTTAAAAATGCTTCAGAACTCTTCCATTGTTCTAGGATTTCCGCTGAAGTTTAAAAATGCTCTGGAACTCTTCCATTGTTCTCGGAATTCCGCTGAAGTTTAAAAATGCTTCAGAACTCTTCCATTGTTCTCGGAATTCTGCTGACCTTTAAAAATGCTTCCGATCTCTTCCATTTTTCTCGGAATTCTGCTGAAGTTTAAAAATGCTTCCGTGCTCTTACATTGTTCCCGGAATTCTGCTGAAGTTTAAACATGCTACGGTACTCTTCCATTGTTCCCGGAATTCCGCTGTAGTTTAAAAATGCTTCGGAACTCTTCCATTTATCTCAGAATTCCGCTGACATTTAAAAATGCTTCGGAACTCTTCCATTGTTCTCAGAATTCCGCTGACGTTTAAAAATGCTTCGTTACTTTTCGATTGTTCTCGGAATTCCGCTGATGTTTAAAAATGCTTCGGAACTCTTCGAGTGTACTCGTAATTCCGGTAATGTTTAAAAATTCTTCGGAACTCTTACATTGTTCTCGGAATTCCGCTGAAGTTTAAAAATGCTTCGGAACTCTTCCATTGTTCTCGGAATTCCGCTGAAGTTTAAAAATGCTTCAGAACTCTTACATTGTTCTCGGAATTCCGCTGAAGTTTAAAAGTGCTTCAGAACTCTTACATTGTTCTCGGAATTCCGCTGATGTTTAAAAATGCTTCGGAACCCTTCCATTGTTCTCGGAATTCCGCTGACGTTTAAAAATGCTTCGGAACTCTTCCATTGTTCTCGGAATTCTGTTGACGTTAAAAAATGCTTCCGATCTCTTCCATTGTTCACGGAATTCTGCTGAAGTTTAAAAATGCTTCGGAACTCTTCCATTGTTCCCGGAACCTGCTGAAGTTTAAAAATGCTTCGGAACTCTTCCATTGTTCTCGTAATTCTGCTGACGTTTAAAAATGCTACATAACTCTTCCATTTTTCTCAGAATTCCGCTGAAGTTTAAAAATATTTCTGAACTCTTCCATTGTTCTAGGATTTCCTCTGAAGTTTAAAAATGCTTCGGAACTCTTCCATTGTTCTTGGAATTCCGCTGAAGATTAAAAATGCTTCGGAACTCTTACATTGTTCTCGTAATTCCGCTGATGTTTAAAAATGCTTTGGAACTCTTCCATTGTTCTTGGAATTCTGCTGAAGTTCAAAAATTCTTCGGAACTCTTCCATTGTTTATGGAATTGCGCTGACATTTAAAAATGATTCGGAACTCTTCCATTGTTCTCGGAATTCCACTGACGTTTAAAAATGCTTTGGAACTCTTCCATTGTTCTCGGAATTCCGCTGAAGTTTAAAGATACTTCGGAACTCTTTCATTGCTCAAGGAATTCCAGTGACGTTTAAAAATGCTTCGGAACTCTTACATTTATCTCAGAATTCCGCTGACATTTAAAAATGCTTCGGATATCTTCCATTTTTCTCGGAATTCTGCTGACGTTTAAAAATGTTTCGGTACTTTTCGATTGTTCTCGGAATTCCGCTGATGTTTAAAAATGCTACGGAACTCTTCAAGTGTATTCGTAATTCCGGTGATGTTTAAAAATTCTTCGGAACTCTTACATTGTTCTCGGAATTCCGCTGAAGTTTAAAAATGCTTCTGAACTCTTCCATTGTTCTAGGATTTCCGATGAAGAATAAAAATGCTTCGGAACTCTTCCATTGTTCTCGGAATTCCGCTGATGTGTAAAAATGCTTTGAACTCTTCCATTGCTCTCGGAATTCTGCTGACTTTTAAAAATGCTTCCGATCTCTTAAATTGTTCTCGGAATTCTGCTGAAGTATAAAAATGCTTCCGAACTCTTCCATTGTTCCCGGAATTCCGCTGAAGTTTAAAAATGCTTCGGAACTATTTCATTGCTCAAGGAATTCCGCTGACGTTCAAATATGCTTCGGAACTCTTCCATTGTTCTTGGAATTCCACTGATGTTTAAAAATTCTTCGGAACTCTTCCATTGTTCTCGGAATTCCGCTGACGAGTAAAAATGCTTCCGAACTCTTCCATTGTTCTCGTAATTCCGCTGACGTTTAAAAATGCTTCGGAACTATTTCATTGCTCAAGGAATTCCGCTGACGTTCAAATATGCTTCGGAACTCTTCCATTGTTCTCGGAATTCCGCTGATGTTTAAAAATGCTTTGGAACCCTTCCATTGTTCTCGGAATTCCGCTGACGTTTAAAAATGCTTCGGAACTCTTCCATTGTTCTCGTAATTCCGCTGACGTTTAAAAATGCTTCGGAACTCTTCCATTGTTCTAGGATTTCTGCTGAAGTTTTAAAATGCTTCGGAACTCTTCCATTGTTCTCGGAATTCTGTTGACGTTAAAAAATGCTTCCGATCTCTTCCATTGTTCTCGGAATTCTGCTGAAGTTTAAAAATGCTTCGGAACTCTTCCATTGTTCCCGGAACCTGCTGACGTTTAAAAATGCTACATAACTCTTCCATTTTTCTCAGAATTCCGCTGAAGTTTAAAAATATTTCTGAACTCTTCCATGGTTCTAGGATTTCCTCTGAAGTTTAACAATGCTTCGGAACTCTTCCATTGTTCTTGGAATTCCCCTGAAGATTAAAAATGCTTCGGAACTCTTACATTGTTCTCGTAATTCCGCTGGTGTTTAAAAATGCTTTGGAACTCTTCCATTGTTCTTGGAATTCTGCTGAAGTTTAAAAATTCTTCGGAACTCTTCCATTGTTTATGGAATTGCGCTGACATTTAAAAATGATTCGGAACTCTTCCATTGTTCTCGTAATTCCACTGACGTTTAAAAATGCTTTGGAACTCTTCCATTGTTCTCGGAATTCCGCTGAAGTTTAAAGATACTTCGGAACTCTTTCATTGCTCAACTAATTCTGGTGACGTTTAAAAATGCTTCTGAACTCTTACATTTATCTCAGAATTCCACTGACATTTAAAAATGCTTCGGATATCTTCCATTGTTCTCGGAATTCTGCTGACGTTTAAAAATGCTTCGGTACTTTTCGATTGTTCTCGGAATTCCGCTGATGTTTAAAAATGCTACGGAACTCTTCAAGTGTACTCGTAATTCCGGTGATGTTTAAAAATTTTTCGGAACTCTTACATTGTTCTCGGAATTCCGCTGAAGTTTAAAAATGCTTCGGAACTCTTCCATTGTTCTAGGATTTCCGATGAAGAATAAAAATGCTTCGGAACTCTTCCATTGTTCTCGGAATTCCGCTGATGTTTAAAAATGCTTTGGAACTCTTCCATTGCTCTCGGAATTCTGCTGACGTTTAAAAATGCTTCCAATCTCTTCAATTGTTCTCGGAATTCTGCTGAAGTATAAAAATGCTTCCGAACTCTTCCATTATTCCCGGAATTCCGCTGAAGTTTAAAATTGCTTCGGAACTCTTTCATTGCTCAAGGAATTAAGCTGACGTTCAAATATGCTTCGGAACTCTTACATTGTTCTTGGAATTCCACTGATGTTTAAAAATTCTTCGGAACTCTTCCATTGTTCTCGGAATTCCGCTGACGAGTAAAAATGCTTCCGAACTCTTCCATTGTTCTCGGAATTCCGCTGAAGTTTAAAAATGCTTCAGAACTCTTCCATTGTTCTAGGATTTCCGCTGAAGTTTAAAAATGCTCTGGAACTCTTCCATTGTTCTCGGAATTCCGCTGAAGTTTAAAAATGCTTCAGAACTCTTCCATTGTTCTCGGAATTCTGCTGACCTTTAAAAATGCTTCCGATCTCTTCCATTTTTCTCGGAATTCTGCTGAAGTTTAAAAATGCTTCCGTGCTCTTACATTGTTCCCGGAATTCTGCTGAAGTTTAAACATGCTACGGTACTCTTCCATTGTTCCCGGAATTCCGCTGTAGTTTAAAAATGCTTCAGAACTCTTCCATTTATCTCAGAATTCCGCTGACATTTAAAAATGCTTCGGAACTCTTCCATTGTTCTCAGAATTCCGCTGACGTTTAAAAATGCTTCGTTACTTTTCGATTGTTCTCGGAATTCCGCTGATGTTTAAAAATGCTTCGGAACTCTTCGAGTGTACTCATAATTCCGGTAATGTTTAAAAATTCTTCGGAACTCTTACATTGTTCTCGGAATTCCGCTGAAGTTTAAAAATGCTTCGGAACTCTTCCATTGTTCTCGGAATTCCGCTGAAGTTTAAAAGTGCTTCAGAACTCTTACATTGTTCTCGGAATTCCGCTGTCGTTTAAAAATGCTTCGGAACCCTTCCATTGTTCTCGGAATTCCGCTGACGTTTAAAAATGCTTCGGAACTCTTCCATTGTTCTCGGAATTCTGTTGACGTTAAAAAATGCTTCCGATCTCTTCCATTGTTCACGGAATTCTGCTGAAGTTTAAAAATGCTTCGGAACTCTTCCATTGTTCCCGGAACCTGCTGAAGTTTAAAAATGCTTCGGAACTCTTCCATTGTTCTCGTAATTCTGCTGACGTTTAAAAATGCTACATAACTCTTCCATTTTTCTCAGAATTCCGCTGAAGTTTAAAAATATTTCTGAACTCTTCCATTGTTCTAGGATTTCCTCTGAAGTTTAAAAATGCTTCGGAACTCTTCCATTGTTCTTGGAATTCCGCTGAAGATTAAAAATGCTTCGGAACTCTTACATTGTTCTCGTAATTCCGCTGATGTTTAAAAATGCTTTGGAACTCTTCCATTGTTCTTGGAATTCTGCTGAAGTTCAAAAATTCTTCGGAACTCTTCCATTGTTTATGGAATTGCGCTGACATTTAAAAATGATTCGGAACTCTTCCATTGTTCTCGGAATTCCACTGACGTTTAAAAATGCTTTGGAACTCTTCCATTGTTCTCGGAATTCCGCTGAAGTTTAAAGATACTTCGGAACTCTTTCATTGCTCAAGGAATTCCAGTGACGTTTAAAAATGCTTCGGAACTCTTACATTTATCTCAGAATTCCACTGACATTTAAAAATGCTTCGGATATCTTCCATTGTTCTCGGAATTCTGCTGACGTTTAAAAATGCTTCGGTACTTTTCGATTGTTCTCGGAATTCCGCTGATGTTTAAAAATGCTACGGAACTCTTCAAGTGTACTCGTAATTCCGGTGATGTTTAAAAATTTTTCGGAACTCTTACATTGTTCTCGGAATTCCGCTGAAGTTTAAAAATGCTTCGGAACTCTTCCATTGTTCTAGGATTTCCGATGAAGAATAAAAATGCTTCGGAACTCTTCCATTGTTCTCGGAATTCCGCTGATGTTTAAAAATGCTTTGGAACTCTTCCATTGCTCTCGGAATTCTGCTGACGTTTAAAAATGCTTCCAATCTCTTCAATTGTTCTCGGAATTCTGCTGAAGTATAAAAATGCTTCCGAACTCTTCCATTATTCCCGGAATTCCGCTGAAGTTTAAAATTGCTTCGGAACTCTTTCATTGCTCAAGGAATTAAGCTGACGTTCAAATATGCTTCGGAACTCTTACATTGTTCTTGGAATTCCACTGATGTTTAAAAATTCTTCGGAACTCTTCCATTGTTCTCGGAATTCCGCTGACGAGTAAAAATGCTTCCGAACTCTTCCATTGTTCTCGTAATTCCGCTGACGTTTAAAAATGCTTCAGAACTCTTCCATTGTTCTCGGAATTCCGCTGAAGTTTAAAAATGCTTCAGAACTCTTCCATTGTTCTAGGATTTCCGCTGAAGTTTAAAAATGCTCTGGAACTCTTCCATTGTTCTCGGAATTCCGCTGAAGTTTAAAAATGCTTCAGAACTCTTCCATTGTTCTCGGAATTCTGCTGACCTTTAAAAATGCTTCCGATCTCTTCCATTTTTCTCGGAATTCTGCTGAAGTTTAAAAATGCTTCCGTGCTCTTACATTGTTCCCGGAATTCTGCTGAAGTTTAAACATGCTACGGTACTCTTCCATTGTTCCCGGAATTCCGCTGTAGTTTAAAAATGCTTCGGAACTCTTCCATTTATCTCAGAATTCCGCTGACATTTAAAAATGCTTCGGAACTCTTCCATTGTTCTCAGAATTCCGCTGACGTTTAAAAATGCTTCGTTACTTTTCGATTGTTCTCGGAATTCCGCTGATGTTTAAAAATGCTTCGGAACTCTTCGAGTGTACTCATAATTCCGGTAATGTTTAAAAATTCTTCGGAACTCTTACATTGTTCTCGGAATTCCGCTGAAGTTTAAAAATGCTTCGGAACTCTTCCATTGTTCTCGGAATTCCGCTGAAGTTTAAAAGTGCTTCAGAACTCTTACATTGTTCTCGGAATTCCGCTGTCGTTTAAAAATGCTTCGGAACCCTTCCATTGTTCTCGGAATTCCGCTGACGTTTAAAAATGCTTCGGAACTCTTCCATTGTTCTCGGAATTCTGTTGACGTTAAAAAATGCTTCCGATCTCTTCCATTGTTCACGGAATTCTGCTGAAGTTTAAAAATGCTTCGGAACTCTTCCATTGTTCCCGGAACCTGCTGAAGTTTAAAAATGCTTCGGAACTCTTCCATTGTTCTCGTAATTCTGCTGACGTTTAAAAATGCTACATAACTCTTCCATTTTTCTCAGAATTCCGCTGAAGTTTAAAAATATTTCTGAACTCTTCCATTGTTCTAGGATTTCCTCTGAAGTTTAAAAATGCTTCGGAACTCTTCCATTGTTCTTGGAATTCCGCTGAAGATTAAAAATGCTTCGGAACTCTTACATTGTTCTCGTAATTCCGCTGATGTTTAAAAATGCTTTGGAACTCTTCCATTGTTCTTGGAATTCTGCTGAAGTTCAAAAATTGTTCGGAACTCTTCCATTGTTTATGGAATTGCGCTGACATTTAAAAATGATTCGGAACTCTTCCATTGTTCTCGGAATTCCACTGACGTTTAAAAATGCTTTGGAACTCTTCCATTGTTCTCGGAATTCCGCTGAAGTTTAAAGATACTTCGGAACTCTTTCATTGCTCAAGGAATTCCAGTGACGTTTAAAAATGCTTCGGAACTCTTACATTTATCTCAGAATTCCACTGACATTTAAAAATGCTTCGGATATCTTCCATTGTTCTCGGAATTCTGCTGACGTTTAAAAATGCTTCGGTACTTTTCGATTGTTCTCGGAATTCCGCTGATGTTTAAAAATGCTACGGAACTCTTCAAGTGTACTCGTAATTCCGGTGATGTTTAAAAATTTTTCGGAACTCTTACATTGTTCTCGGAATTCCGCTGAAGTTTAAAAATGCTTCGGAACTCTTCCATTGTTCTAGGATTTCCGATGAAGAATAAAAATGCTTCGGAACTCTTCCATTGTTCTCGGAATTCCGCTGATGTTTAAAAATGCTTTGGAACTCTTCCATTGCTCTCGGAATTCTGCTGACGTTTAAAAATGCTTCCAATCTCTTCAATTGTTCTCGGAATTCTGCTGAAGTATAAAAATGCTTCCGAACTCTTCCATTATTCCCGGAATTCCGCTGAAGTTTAAAATTGCTTCGGAACTCTTTCATTGCTCAAGGAATTAAGCTGACGTTCAAATATGCTTCGGAACTCTTACATTGTTCTTGGAATTCCACTGATGTTTAAAAATTCTTCGGAACTCTTCCATTGTTCTCGGAATTCCGCTGACGAGTAAAAATGCTTCCGAACTCTTCCATTGTTCTCGTAATTCCGCTGACGTTTAAAAATGCTTCAGAACTCTTCCATTGTTCTCGGAATTCCGCTGAAGTTTAAAAATGCTTCAGAACTCTTCCATTGTTCTAGGATTTCCGCTGAAGTTTAAAAATGCTCTGGAACTCTTCCATTGTTCTCGGAATTCCGCTGAAGTTTAAAAATGCTTCAGAACTCTTCCATTGTTCTCGGAATTCTGCTGACCTTTAAAAATGCTTCCGATCTCTTCCATTTTTCTCGGAATTCTGCTGAAGTTTAAAAATGCTTCCGTGCTCTTACATTGTTCCCGGAATTCTGCTGAAGTTTAAACATGCTACGGTACTCTTCCATTGTTCCCGGAATTCCGCTGTAGTTTAAAAATGCTTCAGAACTCTTCCATTTATCTCAGAATTCCGCTGACATTTAAAAATGCTTCGGAACTCTTCCATTGTTCTCAGAATTCCGCTGACGTTTAAAAATGCTTCGTTACTTTTCGATTGTTCTCGGAATTCCGCTGATGTTTAAAAATGCTTCGGAACTCTTCGAGTGTACTCATAATTCCGGTAATGTTTAAAAATTCTTCGGAACTCTTACATTGTTCTCGGAATTCCGCTGAAGTTTAAAAATGCTTCGGAACTCTTCCATTGTTCTCGGAATTCCGCTGAAGTTTAAAAGTGCTTCAGAACTCTTACATTGTTCTCGGAATTCCGCTGTCGTTTAAAAATGCTTCGGAACCCTTCCATTGTTCTCGGAATTCCGCTGACGTTTAAAAATGCTTCGGAACTCTTCCATTGTTCTCGGAATTCTGTTGACGTTAAAAAATGCTTCCGATCTCTTCCATTGTTCACGGAATTCTGCTGAAGTTTAAAAATGCTTCGGAACTCTTCCATTGTTCCCGGAACCTGCTGAAGTTTAAAAATGCTTCGGAACTCTTCCATTGTTCTCGTAATTCTGCTGACGTTTAAAAATGCTACATAACTCTTCCATTTTTCTCAGAATTCCGCTGAAGTTTAAAAATATTTCTGAACTCTTCCATTGTTCTAGGATTTCCTCTGAAGTTTAAAAATGCTTCGGAACTCTTCCATTGTTCTTGGAATTCCGCTGAAGATTAAAAATGCTTCGGAACTCTTACATTGTTCTCGTAATTCCGCTGATGTTTAAAAATGCTTTGGAACTCTTCCATTGTTCTTGGAATTCTGCTGAAGTTCAAAAATTCTTCGGAACTCTTCCATTGTTTATGGAATTGCGCTGACATTTAAAAATGATTCGGAACTCTTCCATTGTTCTCGGAATTCCACTGACGTTTAAAAATGCTTTGGAACTCTTCCATTGTTCTCGGAATTCCGCTGAAGTTTAAAGATACTTCGGAACTCTTTCATTGCTCAAGGAATTCCAGTGACGTTTAAAAATGCTTCGGAACTCTTACATTTATCTCAGAATTCCACTGACATTTAAAAATGCTTCGGATATCTTCCATTGTTCTCGGAATTCTGCTGACGTTTAAAAATGCTTCGGTACTTTTCGATTGTTCTCGGAATTCCGCTGATGTTTAAAAATGCTACGGAACTCTTCAAGTGTACTCGTAATTCCGGTGATGTTTAAAAATTTTTCGGAACTCTTACATTGTTCTCGGAATTCCGCTGAAGTTTAAAAATGCTTCGGAACTCTTCCATTGTTCTAGGATTTCCGATGAAGAATAAAAATGCTTCGGAACTCTTCCATTGTTCTCGGAATTCCGCTGATGTTTAAAAATGCTTTGGAACTCTTCCATTGCTCTCGGAATTCTGCTGACGTTTAAAAATGCTTCCAATCTCTTCAATTGTTCTCGGAATTCTGCTGAAGTATAAAAATGCTTCCGAACTCTTCCATTATTCCCGGAATTCCGCTGAAGTTTAAAATTGCTTCGGAACTCTTTCATTGCTCAAGGAATTAAGCTGACGTTCAAATATGCTTCGGAACTCTTACATTGTTCTTGGAATTCCACTGATGTTTAAAAATTCTTCGGAACTCTTCCATTGTTCTCGGAATTCCGCTGACGAGTAAAAATGCTTCCGAACTCTTCCATTGTTCTCGTAATTCCGCTGACGTTTAAAAATGCTTCAGAACTCTTCCATTGTTCTCGGAATTCCGCTGAAGTTTAAAAATGCTTCAGAACTCTTCCATTGTTCTAGGATTTCCGCTGAAGTTTAAAAATGCTCTGGAACTCTTCCATTGTTCTCGGAATTCCGCTGAAGTTTAAAAATGCTTCAGAACTCTTCCATTGTTCTCGGAATTCTGCTGACCTTTAAAAATGCTTCCGATCTCTTCCATTTTTCTCGGAATTCTGCTGAAGTTTAAAAATGCTTCCGTGCTCTTACATTGTTCCCGGAATTCTGCTGAAGTTTAAACATGCTACGGTACTCTTCCATTGTTCCCGGAATTCCGCTGTAGTTTAAAAATGCTTCGGAACTCTTCCATTTATCTCAGAATTCCGCTGACATTTAAAAATGCTTCGGAACTCTTCCATTGTTCTCAGAATTCCGCTGACGTTTAAAAATGCTTCGTTACTTTTCGATTGTTCTCGGAATTCCGCTGATGTTTAAAAATGCTTCGGAACTCTTCGAGTGTACTCATAATTCCGGTAATGTTTAAAAATTCTTCGGAACTCTTACATTGTTCTCGGAATTCCGCTGAAGTTTAAAAATGCTTCGGAACTCTTCCATTGTTCTCGGAATTCCGCTGAAGTTTAAAAGTGCTTCAGAACTCTTACATTGTTCTCGGAATTCCGCTGTCGTTTAAAAATGCTTCGGAACCCTTCCATTGTTCTCGGAATTCCGCTGACGTTTAAAAATGCTTCGGAACTCTTCCATTGTTCTCGGAATTCTGTTGACGTTAAAAAATGCTTCCGATCTCTTCCATTGTTCACGGAATTCTGCTGAAGTTTAAAAATGCTTCGGAACTCTTCCATTGTTCCCGGAACCTGCTGAAGTTTAAAAATGCTTCGGAACTCTTCCATTGTTCTCGTAATTCTGCTGACGTTTAAAAATGCTACATAACTCTTCCATTTTTCTCAGAATTCCGCTGAAGTTTAAAAATATTTCTGAACTCTTCCATTGTTCTAGGATTTCCTCTGAAGTTTAAAAATGCTTCGGAACTCTTCCATTGTTCTTGGAATTCCGCTGAAGATTAAAAATGCTTCGGAACTCTTACATTGTTCTCGTAATTCCGCTGATGTTTAAAAATGCTTTGGAACTCTTCCATTGTTCTTGGAATTCTGCTGAAGTTCAAAAATTGTTCGGAACTCTTCCATTGTTTATGGAATTGCGCTGACATTTAAAAATGATTCGGAACTCTTCCATTGTTCTCGGAATTCCACTGACGTTTAAAAATGCTTTGGAACTCTTCCATTGTTCTCGGAATTCCGCTGAAGTTTAAAGATACTTCGGAACTCTTTCATTGCTCAAGGAATTCCAGTGACGTTTAAAAATGCTTCGGAACTCTTACATTTATCTCAGAATTCCACTGACATTTAAAAATGCTTCGGATATCTTCCATTGTTCTCTGAATTCTGCTGACGTTTAAAAATGCTTCGGTACTTTTCGATTGTTCTCGGATTTCCGCTGATGTTTAAAAATGCTACGGAACTCTTCAAGTGTACTCGTAATTCCGGTGATGTTTAAAAATTTTTCGGAACTCTTACATTGTTCTCGGAATTCCGCTGAAGTTTAAAAATGCTTCGGAACTCTTCCATTGTTCTAGGATTTCCGATGAAGAATAAAAATGCTTCGGAACTCTTCCATTGTTTTCGGAATTCCGCTGATGTTTAAAAATGCTTTGAACTCTTCCATTGCTCTCGGAATTCTGCTGACGTTTAAAAATGCTTCCGATCTCTTAAATTGTTCTCGGAATTCTGCTGAAGTATAAAAATGCTTCCGAACTCTTCCATTGTTCCCGGAATTCCGCTGAAGTTTAAAAATGCTTCGGAACTATTTCATTGCTCAAGGAATTCCGCTGACGTTCAAATATGCTTCGGAACTCTTCCATTGTTCTTGGAATTCCACTGATGTTTAAAAATTCTTCGGAACTCTTCCATTGTTCTCGGAATTCCGCTGAAGTTTAAAAATGCTTCAGAACTCTTCCATTGTTCTCGGAATTCTGCTGACCTTTAAAAATGCTTCCGATCTCTTCCATTTTTCTCGGAATTCTGCTGAAGTTTAAAAATGCTTCCGTGCTCTTACATTGTTCCCGGAATTCTGCTGAAGTTTAAACATGCTACGGTACTCTTCCATTGTTCCCGGAATTCCGCTGTAGTTTAAAAATGCTTCAGAACTCTTCCATTTATCTCAGAATTCCGCTGACATTTAAAAATGCTTCGGAACTCTTCCATTGTTCTCAGAATTCCGCTGACGTTTAAAAATGCTTCGTTACTTTTCGATTGTTCTCGGAATTCCGCTGATGTTTAAAAATGCTTCGGAACTCTTCGAGTGTACTCATAATTCCGGTAATGTTTAAAAATTCTTCGGAACTCTTACATTGTTCTCGGAATTCCGCTGAAGTTTAAAAATGCTTCGGAACTCTTCCATTGTTCTCGGAATTCCGCTGAAGTTTAAAAGTGCTTCAGAACTCTTACATTGTTCTCGGAATTCCGCTGTCGTTTAAAAATGCTTCGGAACCCTTCCATTGTTCTCGGAATTCCGCTGACGTTTAAAAATGCTTCGGAACTCTTCCATTGTTCTCGGAATTCTGTTGACGTTAAAAAATGCTTCCGATCTCTTCCATTGTTCACGGAATTCTGCTGAAGTTTAAAAATGCTTCGGAACTCTTCCATTGTTCCCGGAACCTGCTGAAGTTTAAAAATGCTTCGGAACTCTTCCATTGTTCTCGTAATTCTGCTGACGTTTAAAAATGCTACATAACTCTTCCATTTTTCTCAGAATTCCGCTGAAGTTTAAAAATATTTCTGAACTCTTCCATTGTTCTAGGATTTCCTCTGAAGTTTAAAAATGCTTCGGAACTCTTCCATTGTTCTTGGAATTCCGCTGAAGATTAAAAATGCTTCGGAACTCTTACATTGTTCTCGTAATTCCGCTGATGTTTAAAAATGCTTTGGAACTCTTCCATTGTTCTTGGAATTCTGCTGAAGTTCAAAAATTCTTCGGAACTCTTCCATTGTTTATGGAATTGCGCTGACATTTAAAAATGATTCGGAACTCTTCCATTGTTCTCGGAATTCCACTGACGTTTAAAAATGCTTTGGAACTCTTCCATTGTTCTCGGAATTCCGCTGAAGTTTAAAGATACTTCGGAACTCTTTCATTGCTCAAGGAATTCCAGTGACGTTTAAAAATGCTTCGGAACTCTTACATTTATCTCAGAATTCCACTGACATTTAAAAATGCTTCGGATATCTTCCATTGTTCTCGGAATTCTGCTGACGTTTAAAAATGCTTCGGTACTTTTCGATTGTTCTCGGAATTCCGCTGATGTTTAAAAATGCTACGGAACTCTTCAAGTGTACTCGTAATTCCGGTGATGTTTAAAAATTTTTCGGAACTCTTACATTGTTCTCGGAATTCCGCTGAAGTTTAAAAATGCTTCGGAACTCTTCCATTGTTCTAGGATTTCCGATGAAGAATAAAAATGCTTCGGAACTCTTCCATTGTTCTCGGAATTCCGCTGATGTTTAAAAATGCTTTGGAACTCTTCCATTGCTCTCGGAATTCTGCTGACGTTTAAAAATGCTTCCAATCTCTTCAATTGTTCTCGGAATTCTGCTGAAGTATAAAAATGCTTCCGAACTCTTCCATTATTCCCGGAATTCCGCTGAAGTTTAAAATTGCTTCGGAACTCTTTCATTGCTCAAGGAATTAAGCTGACGTTCAAATATGCTTCGGAACTCTTACATTGTTCTTGGAATTCCACTGATGTTTAAAAATTCTTCGGAACTCTTCCATTGTTCTCGGAATTCCGCTGACGAGTAAAAATGCTTCCGAACTCTTCCATTGTTCTCGTAATTCCGCTGACGTTTAAAAATGCTTCAGAACTCTTCCATTGTTCTCGGAATTCCGCTGAAGTTTAAAAATGCTTCAGAACTCTTCCATTGTTCTAGGATTTCCGCTGAAGTTTAAAAATGCTCTGGAACTCTTCCATTGTTCTCGGAATTCCGCTGAAGTTTAAAAATGCTTCAGAACTCTTCCATTGTTCTCGGAATTCTGCTGACCTTTAAAAATGCTTCCGATCTCTTCCATTTTTCTCGGAATTCTGCTGAAGTTTAAAAATGCTTCCGTGCTCTTACATTGTTCCCGGAATTCTGCTGAAGTTTAAACATGCTACGGTACTCTTCCATTGTTCCCGGAATTCCGCTGTAGTTTAAAAATGCTTCGGAACTCTTCCATTTATCTCAGAATTCCGCTGACATTTAAAAATGCTTCGGAACTCTTCCATTGTTCTCAGAATTCCGCTGACGTTTAAAAATGCTTCGTTACTTTTCGATTGTTCTCGGAATTCCGCTGATGTTTAAAAATGCTTCGGAACTCTTCGAGTGTACTCATAATTCCGGTAATGTTTAAAAATTCTTCGGAACTCTTACATTGTTCTCGGAATTCCGCTGAAGTTTAAAAATGCTTCGGAACTCTTCCATTGTTCTCGGAATTCCGCTGAAGTTTAAAAGTGCTTCAGAACTCTTACATTGTTCTCGGAATTCCGCTGTCGTTTAAAAATGCTTCGGAACCCTTCCATTGTTCTCGGAATTCCGCTGACGTTTAAAAATGCTTCGGAACTCTTCCATTGTTCTCGGAATTCTGTTGACGTTAAAAAATGCTTCCGATCTCTTCCATTGTTCACGGAATTCTGCTGAAGTTTAAAAATGCTTCGGAACTCTTCCATTGTTCCCGGAACCTGCTGAAGTTTAAAAATGCTTCGGAACTCTTCCATTGTTCTCGTAATTCTGCTGACGTTTAAAAATGCTACATAACTCTTCCATTTTTCTCAGAATTCCGCTGAAGTTTAAAAATATTTCTGAACTCTTCCATTGTTCTAGGATTTCCTCTGAAGTTTAAAAATGCTTCGGAACTCTTCCATTGTTCTTGGAATTCCGCTGAAGATTAAAAATGCTTCGGAACTCTTACATTGTTCTCGTAATTCCGCTGATGTTTAAAAATGCTTTGGAACTCTTCCATTGTTCTTGGAATTCTGCTGAAGTTCAAAAATTGTTCGGAACTCTTCCATTGTTTATGGAATTGCGCTGACATTTAAAAATGATTCGGAACTCTTCCATTGTTCTCGGAATTCCACTGACGTTTAAAAATGCTTTGGAACTCTTCCATTGTTCTCGGAATTCCGCTGAAGTTTAAAGATACTTCGGAACTCTTTCATTGCTCAAGGAATTCCAGTGACGTTTAAAAATGCTTCGGAACTCTTACATTTATCTCAGAATTCCACTGACATTTAAAAATGCTTCGGATATCTTCCATTGTTCTCTGAATTCTGCTGACGTTTAAAAATGCTTCGGTACTTTTCGATTGTTCTCGGATTTCCGCTGATGTTTAAAAATGCTACGGAACTCTTCAAGTGTACTCGTAATTCCGGTGATGTTTAAAAATTTTTCGGAACTCTTACATTGTTCTCGGAATTCCGCTGAAGTTTAAAAATGCTTCGGAACTCTTCCATTGTTCTAGGATTTCCGATGAAGAATAAAAATGCTTCGGAACTCTTCCATTGTTTTCGGAATTCCGCTGATGTTTAAAAATGCTTTGAACTCTTCCATTGCTCTCGGAATTCTGCTGACGTTTAAAAATGCTTCCGATCTCTTAAATTGTTCTCGGAATTCTGCTGAAGTATAAAAATGCTTCCGAACTCTTCCATTGTTCCCGGAATTCCGCTGAAGTTTAAAAATGCTTCGGAACTATTTCATTGCTCAAGGAATTCCGCTGACGTTCAAATATGCTTCGGAACTCTTCCATTGTTCTTGGAATTCCACTGATGTTTAAAAATTCTTCGGAACTCTTCCATTGTTCTCGGAATTCCGCTGATGTTTAAAAATGCTTTTTAACTCTTCCATTGCTCTCGTAATTCTGCTGACGTTTAAAAATGCTTCCGATCTCTTCAATTGTTCTCGGAATTCTGCTGAAGTATAAAAATGCTTCCGAACTCTTCCATTGTTCCCGGAATTCCGCTGAAGTTTAAAAATGCTTCGGAACTCTTTCATTGCTCAAGGAATTCCGCTGACGTTCAAATATGCTTCGGAACTCTTCCATTGTTCTTGGAATTCCACTGATGTTTAAAAATTCTTTGGAACTCTTCCATTGTTCTCGGAATTCCGCTGACGAGTAAAAATGCTTCCGAACTCTTCCATTGTTCTCGTAATTCTGCTGACGTTTAAAAATGCTTTGGAACTCTTCCATTGTTCTCGGAATTCCGCTGAAGTTTAAAAATGCTTCAGAACTCTTCCATTGTTCTAGGATTTCTGCTGAAGTTTAAAAATGCTTCGGTGCTCTTACATTGTTCCCGGAATTCTGCTGAAGTTTAAAAATGCTACGGTACTCTTCCATTGTTCCCGGAATTCCGCTGTAGTTTAAAAATGCTTCGGAACTCTTTCATTGCTCAAGGAAGTCCGCTGATGTTTAAAAATGCTTCGGAACTCTTCCATTTATCTCAGAATTACGCTGACATTTAAAAATGCTTCGGAACTCTTCCATTGTTCTCAGAATTCCGCTGACGTTTAAAAATGCTTCGTTACTTTTCGATTGTTCTCGGAATTCCGCTGATGTTTAAAAATGCTTCGGAACTCTTCGAGTGTACTCGTAATTCCGGTGATGTTTAAAAATTCTTCGGAACTCTTACATTGTTCTCGGAATTCCGCTGAAGTTTAAAAATGCTTCGGAACTCTTCCATTGTTCTCGTAATTCCGCTGAAGTTTAAAAATGCTTCAGATCTCTTACATTGTTCTCTGAATTCCGCTGAAGTTTAAAAGTGCTTCAGAACTCTTACATTGTTCTCGGAATTCCGCTGATGTTTAAAAATGCTTTGGAACCCTTCCATTGTTCTCGGAATTCCGCTGACGTTTAAAAATGCTTCGGAAATCTTCCATTGTTCTCGTAATTCCGCTGACGTTTAAAAATGCTTCGGAACTCTTCCATTGTTCTCGGAATTCTGTTGACGTTAAAAAATGCTTCCGATCTCTTCCATTGTTCTCGGAATTCTGCTGAAGTTTAAAAATGCTTCGGAACTCTTCCATTGTTCCCGGAACCTGCTGACGTTTAAAAATGCTACATAACTCTTCCATTTTTCTCAGAATTCCGCTGAAGTTTAAAAATATTTCTGAACTCTTCCATGGTTCTAGGATTTCCTCTGAAGTTTAACAATGCTTCGGAACTCTTCCATTGTTCTTGGAATTCCCCTGAGGATTAAAAATGCTTCGGAACTCTTACATTGTTCTCGTAATTCCGCTGATGTTTAAAAATGCTTTGGAACTCTTCCATTGTTCTTGGAATTCTGCTGAAGTTTAAAAATTCTTCGGAACTCTTCCATTGTTTATGGAATTGCGCTGACATTTAAAAATGATTCGGAACTCTTCCATTGTTCTCGTAATTCCACTGACGTTTAAAAATGCTTTGGAACTCTTCCATTGTTCTCGGAATTCCGCTGAAGGTTAAAGATACTTCGGAACTCTTTCATTGCTCAACTAATTCTGGTGACGTTTAAAAATGCTTCGGAACTCTTACATTTATCTCAGAATTCCACTGACATTTAAAAATGCTTCGGATATCTTCCATTGTTCTCGGAATTCTGCTGACGTTTAAAAATGCTTCGGTACTTTTCGATTGTTCTCGGATTTCCGCTGATGTTTAAAAATGCTACGGAACTCTTCAAGTGTACTCGTAATTCCGGTGATGTTTAAAAATTTTTCGGAACTCTTACATTGTTCTCGGAATTCCGCTGAAGTTTAAAAATGCTTCGGAACTCTTCCATTGTTCTAGGATTTCCGATGAAGAATAAAAATGCTTCGGAACTCTTCCATTGTTCTCGGAATTCCGCTGATGTTTAAAAATGCTTTGGAACTCTTCCATTGCTCTCGGAATTCTGCTGACGTTTAAAAATGCTTCCGATCTCTTCAATTGTTCTCGGAATTCTGCTGAAGTATAAAAATGCTTCCGAACTCTTCCATTATTCCCAGAATTCCGCTGAAGTTTAAAATTGCTTCGGAACTCTTTCATTGCTCAAGGAATTAAGCTGACGTTCAAATATGCTTCGGAACTCTTACATTGTTCTTGGAATTCCACTGATGTTTAAAAATTCTTCGGAACTCTTCCATTGTTCTCGGAATTCCGCTGACGAGTAAAAATGCTTCCGAACTCTTCCATTGTTCTCGTAATTCCGCTGACGTTTAAAAATGCTTCAGAACTCTTCCATTGTTCTCGGAATTCCGCTGAAGTTTAAAAATGCTTCAGAACTCTTCCATTGTTCTAGGATTTCCGCTGAAGTTTAAAAATGCTCTGGAACTCTTCCATTGTTCTCGGAATTCCGCTGAAGTTTAAAAATGCTTCAGAACTCTTCCATTGTTCTCGGAATTCTGCTGACCTTTAAAAATGCTTCCGATCTCTTCCATTTTTCTCGGAATTCTGCTGAAGTTTAAAAATGCTTCCGTGCTCTTACATTGTTCCCGGAATTCTGCTGAAGTTTAAACATGCTACGGTACTCTTCCATTGTTCCCGGAATTCCGCTGTAGTTTAAAAATGCTTCGGAACTCTTCCATTTATCTCAGAATTCCGCTGACATTTAAAAATGCTTCGGAACTCTTCCATTGTTCTCAGAATTCCGCTGACGTTTAAAAATGCTTCGTTACTTTTCGATTGTTCTCGGAATTCCGCTGATGTTTAAAAATGCTTCGGAACTCTTCGAGTGTACTCATAATTCCGGTAATGTTTAAAAATTCTTCGGAACTCTTACATTGTTCTCGGAATTCCGCTGAAGTTTAAAAATGCTTCGGAACTCTTCCATTGTTCTCGGAATTCCGCTGAAGTTTAAAAATGCTTCAGAACTCTTACATTGTTCTCGGAATTCCGCTGAAGTTTAAAAGTGCTTCAGAACTCTTACATTGTTCTCGGAATTCCGCTGTCATTTAAAAATGCTTCGGAACCCTTCCATTGTTCTCGGAATTCCGCTGACGTTTAAAAATGCTTCGGAACTCTTCCATTGTTCTCGGAATTCTGTTGACGTTAAAAAATGCTTCCGATCTCTTCCATTGTTCACGGAATTCTGCTGAAGTTTAAAAATGCTTCGGAACTCTTCCATTGTTCCCGGAACCTGCTGAAGTTTAAAAATGCTTCGGAACTCTTCCATTGTTCTCGTAATTCTGCTGACGTTTAAAAATGCTACATAACTCTTCCATTTTTCTCAGAATTCCGCTGAAGTTTAAAAATATTTCTGAACTCTTCCATTGTTCTAGGATTTCCTCTGAAGTTTAAAAATGCTTCGGAACTCTTCCATTGTTCTTGGAATTCCGCTGAAGATTAAAAATGCTTCGGAACTCTTACATTGTTCTCGTAATTCCGCTGATGTTTAAAAATGCTTTGGAACTCTTCCATTGTTCTTGGAATTCTGCTGAAGTTCAAAAATTGTTCGGAACTCTTCCATTGTTTATGGAATTGCGCTGACATTTAAAAATGATTCGGAACTCTTCCATTGTTCTCGGAATTCCACTGACGTTTAAAAATGCTTTGGAACTCTTCCATTGTTCTCGGAATTCCGCTGAAGTTTAAAGATACTTCGGAACTCTTTCATTGCTCAAGGAATTCCAGTGACGTTTAAAAATGCTTCGGAACTCTTACATTTATCTCAGAATTCCACTGACATTTAAAAATGCTTCGGATATCTTCCATTGTTCTCTGAATTCTGCTGACGTTTAAAAATGCTTCGGTACTTTTCGATTGTTCTCGGAATTCCGCTGAAGTTTAAAAATGCTTAGGAACTCTTCCATTGTTCTAGGATTTCCGATGAAGAATAAAAATGCTTCGGAACTCTTCCATTGTTTTCGGAATTCCGCTGATGTTTAAAAATGCTTTGAACTCTTCCATTGCTCTCGGAATTCTGCTGACGTTTAAAAATGCTTCCGACCTCTTAAATTGTTCTCGGAATTCTGCTGAAGTATAAAAATGCTTCCGAACTCTTCCATTGTTCCCGGAATTCCGCTGAAGTTTAAAAATGCTTCGGAACTATTTCATTGCTCAAGGAATTCCGCTGACGTTCAAATATGCTTCGGAACTCTTCCATTGTTCTTGGAATTCCACTGATGTTTAAAAATTCTTCGGAACTCTTCCATTGTTCTCGGAATTCCGCTGATGTTTAAAAATGCTTTTTAACTCTTCCATTGCTCTCGTAATTCTGCTGACGTTTAAAAATGCTTCCGATCTCTTCAATTGTTCTCGGAATTCTGCTGAAGTATAAAAATGCTTCCGAACTCTTCCATTGTTCCCGGAATTCCGCTGAAGTTTAAAAATGCTTCGGAACTCTTTCATTGCTCAAGGAATTCCGCTGACGTTCAAATATGCTTCGGAACTCTTCCATTGTTCTTGGAATTCCACTGATGTTTAAAAATTCTTTGGAACTCTTCCATTGTTCTCGGAATTCCGCTGACGAGTAAAAATGCTTCCGAACTCTTCCATTGTTCTCGTAATTCTGCTGACGTTTAAAAATGCTTTGGAACTCTTCCATTGTTCTCAGAATTCCGCTGAAGTTTAAAAATGCTTCAGAACTCTTCCATTGTTCTAGGATTTCTGCTGAAGTTTAAAAATGCTTCGGTGCTCTTACATTGTTCCCGGAATTCTGCTGAAGTTTAAAAATGCTACGGTACTCTTCCATTGTTCCCGGAATTCCGCTGTAGTTTAAAAATGCTTCGGAACTCTTTCATTGCTCAAGGAAGTCCGCTGATGTTTAAAAATGCTTCGGAACTCTTCCATTTATCTCAGAATTACGCTGACATTTAAAAATGCTTCGGAACTCTTCCATTGTTCTCAGAATTCCGCTGACGTTTAAAAATGCTTCGTTACTTTTCGATTGTTCTCGGAATTCCGCTGATGTTTAAAAATGCTTCGGAACTCTTCGAGTGTACTCGTAATTCCGGTGATGTTTAAAAATTCTTCGGAACTCTTACATTGTTCTCGGAATTCCGCTGAAGTTTAAAAATGCTTCGGAACTCTTCCATTGTTCTCGTAATTCCGCTGAAGTTTAAAAATGCTTCAGATCTCTTACATTGTTCTCTGAATTCCGCTGAAGTTTAAAAGTGCTTCAGAACTCTTACATTGTTCTCGGAATTCCGCTGATGTTTAAAAATGCTTTGGAACCCTTCCATTGTTCTCGGAATTCCGCTGACGTTTAAAAATGCTTCGGAACTCTTCCATTGTTCTCGTAATTCCGCTGACGTTTAAAAATGCTTCGGAACTCTTCCATTGTTCTCGGAATTCTGTTGACGTTAAAAAATGCTTCCGATCTCTTCCATTGTTCTCGGAATTCTGCTGAAGTTTAAAAATGCTTCGGAACTCTTCCATTGTTCCCGGAACCTGCTGACGTTTAAAAATGCTACATAACTCTTCCATTTTTCTCAGAATTCCGCTGAAGTTTAAAAATATTTCTGAACTCTTCCATGGTTCTAGGATTTCCTCTGAAGTTTAACAATGCTTCGGAACTCTTCCATTGTTCTTGGAATTCCCCTGAGGATTAAAAATGCTTCGGAACTCTTACATTGTTCTCGTAATTCCGCTGATGTTTAAAAATGCTTTGGAACTCTTCCATTGTTCTTGGAATTCTGCTGAAGTTTAAAAATTCTTCGGAACTCTTCCATTGTTTATGGAATTGCGCTGACATTTAAAAATGATTCGGAACTCTTCCATTGTTCTCGTAATTCCACTGACGTTTAAAAATGCTTTGGAACTCTTCCATTGTTCTCGGAATTCCGCTGAAGGTTAAAGATACTTCGGAACTCTTTCATTGCTCAACTAATTCTGGTGACGTTTAAAAATGCTTCGGAACTCTTACATTTATCTCAGAATTCCACTGACATTTAAAAATGCTTCGGATATCTTCCATTGTTCTCGGAATTCTGCTGACGTTTAAAAATGCTTCGGTACTTTTCGATTGTTCTCGGATTTCCGCTGATGTTTAAAAATGCTACGGAACTCTTCAAGTGTACTCGTAATTCCGGTGATGTTTAAAAATTTTTCGGAACTCTTACATTGTTCTCGGAATTCCGCTGAAGTTTAAAAATGCTTCGGAACTCTTCCATTGTTCTAGGATTTCCGATGAAGAATAAAAATGCTTCGGAACTCTTCCATTGTTCTCGGAATTCCGCTGATGTTTAAAAATGCTTTGGAACTCTTCCATTGCTCTCGGAATTCTGCTGACGTTTAAAAATGCTTCCGATCTCTTCAATTGTTCTCGGAATTCTGCTGAAGTATAAAAATGCTTCCGAACTCTTCCATTATTCCCGGAATTCCGCTGAAGTTTAAAATTGCTTCGGAACTCTTTCATTGCTCAAGGAATTAAGCTGACGTTCAAATATGCTTCGGAACTCTTACATTGTTCTTGGAATTCCACTGATGTTTAAAAATTCTTCGGAACTCTTCCATTGTTCTCGGAATTCCGCTGACGAGTAAAAATGCTTCCGAACTCTTCCATTGTTCTCGTAATTCCGCTGACGTTTAAAAATGCTTCAGAACTCTTCCATTGTTCTCGGAATTCCGCTGAAGTTTAAAAATGCTTCAGAACTCTTCCATTGTTCTAGGATTTCCGCTGAAGTTTAAAAATGCTCTGGAACTCTTCCATTGTTCTCGGAATTCCGCTGAAGTTTAAAAATGCTTCAGAACTCTTCCATTGTTCTCGGAATTCTGCTGACCTTTAAAAATGCTTCCGATCTCTTCCATTTTTCTCGGAATTCTGCTGAAGTTTAAAAATGCTTCCGTGCTCTTACATTGTTCCCGGAATTCTGCTGAAGTTTAAACATGCTACGGTACTCTTCCATTGTTCCCGGAATTCCGCTGTAGTTTAAAAATGCTTCGGAACTCTTCCATTTATCTCAGAATTCCGCTGACATTTAAAAATGCTTCGGAACTCTTCCATTGTTCTCAGAATTCCGCTGACGTTTAAAAATGCTTCGTTACTTTTCGATTGTTCTCGGAATTCCGCTGATGTTTAAAAATGCTTCGGAACTCTTCGAGTGTACTCATAATTCCGGTAATGTTTAAAAATTCTTCGGAACTCTTACATTGTTCTCGGAATTCCGCTGAAGTTTAAAAATGCTTCGGAACTCTTCCATTGTTCTCGGAATTCCGCTGAAGTTTAAAAATGCTTCAGAACTCTTACATTGTTCTCGGAATTCCGCTGAAGTTTAAAAGTGCTTCAGAACTCTTACATTGTTCTCGGAATTCCGCTGTCGTTTAAAAATGCTTCGGAACCCTTCCATTGTTCTCGGAATTCCGCTGACGTTTAAAAATGCTTCGGAACTCTTCCATTGTTCTCGGAATTCTGTTGACGTTAAAAAATGCTTCCGATCTCTTCCATTGTTCACGGAATTCTGCTGAAGTTTAAAAATGCTTCGGAACTCTTCCATTGTTCCCGGAACCTGCTGAAGTTTAAAAATGCTTCGGAACTCTTCCATTGTTCTCGTAATTCTGCTGACGTTTAAAAATGCTACATAACTCTTCCATTTTTCTCAGAATTCCGCTGAAGTTTAAAAATATTTCTGAACTCTTCCATTGTTCTAGGATTTCCTCTGAAGTTTAAAAATGCTTCGGAACTCTTCCATTGTTCTTGGAATTCCGCTGAAGATTAAAAATGCTTCGGAACTCTTACATTGTTCTCGTAATTCCGCTGATGTTTAAAAATGCTTTGGAACTCTTCCATTGTTCTTGGAATTCTGCTGAAGTTCAAAAATTGTTCGGAACTCTTCCATTGTTTATGGAATTGCGCTGACATTTAAAAATGATTCGGAACTCTTCCATTGTTCTCGGAATTCCACTGACGTTTAAAAATGCTTTGGAACTCTTCCATTGTTCTCGGAATTCCGCTGAAGTTTAAAGATACTTCGGAACTCTTTCATTGCTCAAGGAATTCCAGTGACGTTTAAAAATGCTTCGGAACTCTTACATTTATCTCAGAATTCCACTGACATTTAAAAATGCTTCGGATATCTTCCATTGTTCTCTGAATTCTGCTGACGTTTAAAAATGCTTCGGTACTTTTCGATTGTTCTCGGATTTCCGCTGATGTTTAAAAATGCTACGGAACTCTTCAAGTGTACTCGTAATTCCGGTGATGTTTAAAAATTTTTCGGAACTCTTACATTGTTCTCGGAATTCCGCTGAAGTTTAAAAATGCTTAGGAACTCTTCCATTGTTCTAGGATTTCCGATGAAGAATAAAAATGCTTCGGAACTCTTCCATTGTTCTAGGATTTCCGATGAAGAATAAAAATGCTTCGGAACTCTTCCATTGTTTTCGGAATTCCGCTGATGTTTAAAAATGCTTTGAACTCTTCCATTGCTCTCGGAATTCTGCTGACGTTTAAAAATGCTTCCGACCTCTTAAATTGTTCTCGGAATTCTGCTGAAGTATAAAAATGCTTCCGAACTCTTCCATTGTTCCCGGAATTCCGCTGAAGTTTAAAAATGCTTCGGAACTATTTCATTGCTCAAGGAATTCCGCTGACGTTCAAATATGCTTCGGAACTCTTCCATTGTTCTTGGAATTCCACTGATGTTTAAAAATTCTTCGGAACTCTTCCATTGTTCTCGGAATTCCGCTGATGTTTAAAAATGCTTTTTAACTCTTCCATTGCTCTCGTAATTCTGCTGACGTTTAAAAATGCTTCCGATCTCTTCAATTGTTCTCGGAATTCTGCTGAAGTATAAAAATGCTTCCGAACTCTTCCATTGTTCCCGGAATTCCGCTGAAGTTTAAAAATGCTTCGGAACTCTTTCATTGCTCAAGGAATTCCGCTGACGTTCAAATATGCTTCGGAACTCTTCCATTGTTCTTGGAATTCCACTGATGTTTAAAAATTCTTTGGAACTCTTCCATTGTTCTCGGAATTCCGCTGACGAGTAAAAATGCTTCCGAACTCTTCCATTGTTCTCGTAATTCTGCTGACGTTTAAAAATGCTTTGGAACTCTTCCATTGTTCTCAGAATTCCGCTGAAGTTTAAAAATGCTTCAGAACTCTTCCATTGTTCTAGGATTTCTGCTGAAGTTTAAAAATGCTTCGGTGCTCTTACATTGTTCCCGGAATTCTGCTGAAGTTTAAAAATGCTACGGTACTCTTCCATTGTTCCCGGAATTCCGCTGTAGTTTAAAAATGCTTCGGAACTCTTTCAATGCTCAAGGAAGTCCGCTGATGTTTAAAAATGCTTCGGAACTCTTCCATTTATCTCAGAATTCCGCTGACATTTAAAAATGCTTCGGAACTCTTCCATTGTTCTCAGAATTCCGCTGACGTTTAAAAATGCTTCGTTACTTTTCGATTGTTCTCGGAATTCCGCTGATGTTTAAAAATGCTTCGGAACTCTTCGAGTGTACTCGTAATTCCGGTGATGTTTAAAAATTCTTCGGAACTCTTACATTGTTCTCGGAATTCCGCTGAAGTTTAAAAATGCTTCGGAACTCTTCCATTGTTCTCGTAATTCCGCTGAAGTTTAAAAATGCTTCAGATCTCTTACATTGTTCTCTGAATTCCGCTGAAGTTTAAAAGTGCTTCAGAACTCTTACATTGTTCTCGGAATTCCGCTGATGTTTAAAAATGCTTTGGAACCCTTCCATTGTTCTCGGAATTCCGCTGACGTTTAAAAATGCTTCGGAACTCTTCCATTGTTCTCGTAATTCCGCTGACGTTTAAAAATGCTTCGGAACTCTTCCATTGTTCTCGGAATTCTGTTGACGTTAAAAAATGCTTCCGATCTCTTCCATTGTTCTCGGAATTCTGCTGAAGTTTAAAAATGCTTCGGAACTCTTCCATTGTTCCCGGAACCTGCTGACGTTTAAAAATGCTACATAACTCTTCCATTTTTCTCAGAATTCCGCTGAAGTTTAAAAATATTTCTGAACTCTTCCATGGTTCTAGGATTTCCTCTGAAGTTTAACAATGCTTCGGAACTCTTCCATTGTTCTTGGAATTCCCCTGAGGATTAAAAATGCTTCGGAACTCTTACATTGTTCTCGTAATTCCGCTGATGTTTAAAAATGCTTTGGAACTCTTCCATTGTTCTTGGAATTCTGCTGAAGTTTAAAAATTCTTCGGAACTCTTCCATTGTTTATGGAATTGCGCTGACATTTAAAAATGATTCGGAACTCTTCCATTGTTCTCGTAATTCCACTGACGTTTAAAAATGCTTTGGAACTCTTCCATTGTTCTCGGAATTCCGCTGAAGGTTAAAGATACTTCGGAACTCTTTCATTGCTCAACTAATTCTGGTGACGTTTAAAAATGCTTCGGAACTCTTACATTTATCTCAGAATTCCACTGACATTTAAAAATGCTTCGGATATCTTCCATTGTTCTCGGAATTCTGCTGACGTTTAAAAATGCTTCGGTACTTTTCGATTGTTCTCGGATTTCCGCTGATGTTTAAAAATGCTACGGAACTCTTCAAGTGTACTCGTAATTCCGGTGATGTTTAAAAATTTTTCGGAACTCTTACATTGTTCTCGGAATTCCGCTGAAGTTTAAAAATGCTTCGGAACTCTTCCATTGTTCTAGGATTTCCGATGAAGAATAAAAATGCTTCGGAACTCTTCCATTGTTCTCGGAATTCCGCTGATGTTTAAAAATGCTTTGGAACTCTTCCATTGCTCTCGGAATTCTGCTGACGTTTAAAAATGCTTCCGATCTCTTCAATTGTTCTCGGAATTCTGCTGAAGTATAAAAATGCTTCCGAACTCTTCCATTATTCCCGGAATTCCGCTGAAGTTTAAAATTGCTTCGGAACTCTTTCATTGCTCAAGGAATTAAGCTGACGTTCAAATATGCTTCGGAACTCTTACATTGTTCTTGGAATTCCACTGATGTTTAAAAATTCTTCGGACTCTTCCATTGTTCTCGGAATTCCGCTGACGAGTAAAAATGCTTCCGAACTCTTCCATTGTTCTCGTAATTCCGCTGACGTTTAAAAATGCTTCAGAACTCTTCCATTGTTCTCGGAATTCCGCTGAAGTTTAAAAATGCTTCAGAACTCTTCCATTGTTCTAGGATTTCCGCTGAAGTTTAAAAATGCTCTGGAACTCTTCCATTGTTCTCGGAATTCCGCTGAAGTTTAAAAATGCTTCAGAACTCTTCCATTGTTCTCGGAATTCTGCTGACCTTTAAAAATGCTTCCGATCTCTTCCATTTTTCTCGGAATTCTGCTGAAGTTTAAAAATGCTTCCGTGCTCTTACATTGTTCCCGGAATTCTGCTGAAGTTTAAACATGCTACGGTACTCTTCCATTGTTCCCGGAATTCCGCTGTAGTTTAAAAATGCTTCGGAACTCTTCCATTTATCTCAGAATTCCGCTGACATTTAAAAATGCTTCGGAACTCTTCCATTGTTCTCAGAATTCCGCTGACGTTTAAAAATGCTTCGTTACTTTTCGATTGTTCTCGGAATTCCGCTGATGTTTAAAAATGCTTCGGAACTCTTCGAGTGTACTCGTAATTCCGGTAATGTTTAAAAATTCTTCGGAACTCTTACATTGTTCTCGGAATTCCGCTGAAGTTTAAAAATGCTTCGGAACTCTTCCATTGTTCTCGGAATTCCGCTGAAGTTTAAAAATGCTTCAGAACTCTTACATTGTTCTCGGAATTCCGCTGAAGTTTAAAAGTGCTTCAGAACTCTTACATTGTTCTCGGAATTCCGCTGATGTTTAAAAATGCTTCGGAACCCTTCCATTGTTCTCGGAATTCCGCTGACGTTTAAAAATGCTTCGGAACTCTTCCATTGTTCTCGGAATTCTGTTGACGTTAAAAAATGCTTCCGATCTCTTCCATTGTTCACGGAATTCTGCTGAAGTTTAAAAATGCTTCGGAACTCTTCCATTGTTCCCGGAACCTGCTGAAGTTTAAAAATGCTTCGGAACTCTTCCATTGTTCTCCTAATTCTGCTGACGTTTAAAAATGCTACATAACTCTTCCATTTTTCTCAGAATTCCGCTGAAGTTTAAAAATATTTCTGAACTCTTCCATTGTTCTAGGATTTCCTCTGAAGTTTAAAAATGCTTCGGAACTCTTCCATTGTTCTTGGAATTCCGCTGAAGATTAAAAATGCTTCGGAACTCTTACATTGTTCTCGTAATTCCGCTGATGTTTAAAAATGCTTTGGAACACTTCCATTGTTCTTGGAATTCTGCTGAAGTTCAAAAATTGTTCGGAACTCTTCCATTGTTTATGGAATTGCGCTGACATTTAAAAATGATTCGGAACTCTTCCATTGTTCTCGGAATTCCACTGACGTTTAAAAATGCTTTGGAACTCTTCCATTGTTCTCGGAATTCCGCTGAAGTTTAAAGATACTTCGGAACTCTTTCATTGCTCAAGGAATTCCAGTGACGTTTAAAAATGCTTCGGAACTCTTACATTTATCTCAGAATTCCGCTGACATTTAAAAATGCTTCGGATATCTTCCATTTTTCTCGGAATTCTGCTGACGTTTAAAAATGTTTCGGTACTTTTCGATTGTTCTCGGAATTCCGCTGATGTTTAAAAATGCTACGGAACTCTTCAAGTGTACTCGTAATTCCGGTGATGTTTAAAAATTCTTCGGAACTCTTACATTGTTCTCGGAATTCCGCTGAAGTTTAAAAATGCTTCTGAACTCTTCCATTGTTCTAGGATTTCCGATGAAGAATAAAAATGCTTCGGAACTCTTCCATTGTTCTCGGAATTCCGCTGATGTTTAAAAATGCTTTGAACTCTTCCATTGCTCTCGGAATTCTGCTGACGTTTAAAAATGCTTCCGATCTCTTAAATTGTTCTCGGAATTCTGCTGAAGTATAAAAATGCTTCCGAACTCTTCCATTGTTCCGGAAATTCCGCTGAAGTTTAAAAATGCTTCGGAACTATTTCATTGCTCAAGGAATTCCACTGACGTTCAAATATGCTTCGGAACTCTTCCATTGTTCTTGGAATTCCACTGATGTTTAAAAATTCTTCGGAACTCTTCCATTGTTCTCGGAATTCCGCTGACGAGTAAAAATGCTTCCGAACTCTTCCATTGTTCTCGTAATTCCGCTGACGTTTAAAAATGCTTCGGAACTCTTCCATTGTTCTCGGAATTCCGCTGAAGTTTAAAAATGCTTCGGAACTCTTCCATTGTTCTCGGAATTCCGCTGAAGTTTAAAAATGCTTCAGAACTCTTCCATTGTTCTAGGATTTCCGCTGAAGTTTAAAAATGCTCTGGAACTCTTCCATTGTTCTCGGAATTCCGCTGAAGTTTAAAAATGCTTCGGAACTCTTCCATTGTTCCCGGAATACCGCTGAAGTTTAAAGATGCTTCGGAACTCTTTCATTGATCAAGGAATTCCGGTGCCATTTAAAAATGCTTCGGAACTCTTCCATTTATCTCAGAATTCCGCTGACATTTAAAAATGCTTCGGAACTCTTCCATTGTTCTCAGAATTCCGCTGACGTTTAAAAATGCTTCGGTACTTTTCGATTGCTCTCGGAATTCCGCTGATGTTTAAAAATGCTTCGGAACACTTCGAGTGTACTCGTAATTCAGGTGATGTTTAAAAATTCTTCGGAACTCTTCCATTGTTCTAGGAATTCCAATGAAGTTTAAAAATGCTTTGGAACTCTTCCATTGTTCTTGGAATTCCGCTGAAGTTTAACAATGCTTCGGAACTCTTCCATTGTTCTCGGAATTCCGCTGACGTTTAAAAATGCTTCGGAACTCTTCCATTGTTCTAGGATTTCTGCTGAAGTTTAAAAATGCTTCGGAAATCTTCCATTGTTCTCGGAATTCTGTTGACGTTAAAAAAATGCTTCCGATCTCTTCCATTGTTCTCGGAATTCTGCTGAAGTTTAAAAATGCTTCGGAACTCTTCCATTGTTCCCGGAACCTGCTGACGTTTAAAAATGCTACATAACTCTTCCCTTTTTCTCAGAATTCCGCTGAAGTTTAAAAATATTTCTGAACTCTTCCATTGTTCTAGGATTTCCTCTGAAGTTTAAAAATGCTTCGGAACTCTTCCATTGTTCTTGGAATTCCCCTGAAGATTAAAAATGCTTCGGAACTCTTACATTGTTCTCGTAATTCCGATGATGTTTAAAAATGCTTTGGAACTCTTCCATTGTTCTTGGAATTCTGCTGAAGTTTAAAAATTCTTCGGAACTCTTCCATTGTTTATGGAATTGCGCTGACATTTAAAAATGATTCGGAACTCTTCCATTGTTCTCGGAATTCCACTGACGTTTAAAAATGCTTTGGAACTCTTCCATTGTTCTCGGAATTCCGCTGAAGTTTAAAGATACTTCGGAACTCTTTCATTGCTCAAGGAATTGCAGTGACGTTTAAAAATGCTTCGGAACTCTTACATTTATCTCAGAATTCCGCTGACATTTAAAAATGCTTCGGATATCTTCCATTGTTCTCGGAATTCTGCTGACGTTTAAAAATGCTTCGGTACTTTTCGATTGTTCTCGGAATTCCGCTGATGTTTAAAAATGCTATGGAACTCTTCAAGTGTACTCGTAATTCAGGTGATGTTTAAAAATTCTTCGGAACTCTTACATTGTTCTCGGAATTCCGCTGAAGTTTAAAAATGCTTCGGAACTCTTCCATTGTTCTAGGATTTCCGATGAAGAATAAAAATGCTTCGGAACTCTTCCATTGTTCTCGGAATTCCGCTGATGTTTAAAAATGCTTTGGAACTCTTCCACTGCTCTCGGAATTCTGCTGACGTTTAAAAATGCTTCCGATCTCTTCAATTGTTCTCGGAATTCTGCTGAAGTATAAAAATGCTTCCGAACTCTTCCATTGTTCCCGGAATTCCGCTGAAGTTTAAAAATGCTTCGGAACTCTTTCATTGCTCAAGGAATTCCGCTGACGTTCAAATATGCTTCGGAACTCTTCCATTGTTCTTGGAATTCCACTGATGTTTAAAAATTCTTCGGAACTCTTCCATTGTTCTCGTAATTCCGCTGACGTTTAAAAATGCTTCGGAACTCTTCCATTGTTCTCGGAATTCCGCTGAAGTTTAAAAATGCTTCAGAACTCTTCCATTGTTCTAGGATTTCCGCTGAAGTTTAAAAATGCTTCAGAACTCTTCCATTGTTCTCGGAATTCTGCTGACCTTTAAAAATGCTTCCGATCTCTTCCATTTTTCTCGGAATTCTGCTGAAGTTTAAAAATGCTTCGGTGCTCTTACATTGTTCCCGGAATTCTGCTGAAGTTTAAAAATGCTACGGTACTCTTCCATTGTTCCCGGAATTCCGCTGAAGTTTAAAAATGATTCGGAACTCTTTCATTGCTCAAGGAATTCCGCTGATGTTTAAAAATGCTTCGGAACTCTTCCATTGTTCTCGGAATTCTGTTGACGTTAAAAAATGCTTCCGATCTCTTCCATTGTTCACGGAATTCTGCTGAAGTTTAAAAATGCTTCGGAACTCTTCCATTGTTCCCGGAACCTGCTGAAGTTTAAAAATGCTTCGGAACTCTTCCATTGTTCTCCTAATTCTGCTGACGTTTAAAAATGCTACATAACTCTTCCATTTTTCTCAGAATTCCGCTGAAGTTTAAAAATATTTCTGAACTCTTCCATTGTTCTAGGATTTCCTCTGAAGTTTAAAAATGCTTCGGAACTCTTCCATTGTTCTTGGAATTCCGCTGAAGATTAAAAATGCTTCGGAACTCTTACATTGTTCTCGTAATTCCGCTGATGTTTAAAAATGCTTTGGAACACTTCCATTGTTCTTGGAATTCTGCTGAAGTTCAAAAATTGTTCGGAACTCTTCCATTGTTTATGGAATTGCGCTGACATTTAAAAATGATTCGGAACTCTTCCATTGTTCTCGGAATTCCACTGACGTTTAAAAATGCTTTGGAACTCTTCCATTGTTCTCGGAATTCCGCTGAAGTTTAAAGATACTTCGGAACTCTTTCATTGCTCAAGGAATTCCAGTGACGTTTAAAAATGCTTCGGAACTCTTACATTTATCTCAGAATTCCGCTGACATTTAAAAATGCTTCGGATATCTTCCATTTTTCTCGGAATTCTGCTGACGTTTAAAAATGTTTCGGTACTTTTCGATTGTTCTCGGAATTCCGCTGATGTTTAAAAATGCTACGGAACTCTTCAAGTGTACTCGTAATTCCGGTGATGTTTAAAAATTCTTCGGAACCCTTACATTGTTCTCGGAATTCCGCTGAAGTTTAAAAATGCTTCTGAACTCTTCCATTGTTCTAGGATTTCCGATGAAGAATAAAAATGCTTCGGAACTCTTCCATTGTTCTCGGAATTCCGCTGATGTTTAAAAATGCTTTGAACTCTTCCATTGCTCTCGGAATTCTGCTGACGTTTAAAAATGCTTCCGATCTCTTAAATTGTTCTCGGAATTCTGCTGAAGTATAAAAATGCTTCCGAACTCTTCCATTGTTCCGGAAATTCCGCTGAAGTTTAAAAATGCTTCGGAACTATTTCATTGCTCAAGGAATTCCGCTGACGTTCAAATATGCTTCGGAACTCTTCCATTGTTCTTGGAATTCCACTGATGTTTAAAAATTCTTCGGAACTCTTCCATTGTTCTCGGAATTCCGCTGACGAGTAAAAATGCTTCCGAACTCTTCCATTGTTCTCGTAATTCCGCTGACGTTTAAAAATGCTTCGGAACTCTTCCATTGTTCTCGGAATTCCGCTGAAGTTTAAAAATGCTTCGGAACTCTTCCATTGTTCTCGGAATTCCGCTGAAGTTTAAAAATGCTTCAGAACTCTTCCATTGTTCTAGGATTTCCGCTGAAGTTTAAAAATGCTCTGGAACTCTTCCATTGTTCTCGGAATTCCGCTGAAGTTTAAAAATGCTTCGGAACTCTTCCATTGTTCCCGGAATACCGCTGAAGTTTAAAGATGCTTCGGAACTCTTTCATTGATCAAGGAATTCCGGTGCCATTTAAAAATGCTTCGGAACTCTTCCATTTATCTCAGAATTCCGCTGACATTTAAAAATGCTTCGGAACTCTTCCATTGTTCTCAGAATTCCGCTGACGTTTAAAAATGCTTCGGTACTTTTCGATTGCTCTCGGAATTCCGCTGATGTTTAAAAATGCTTCGGAACACTTCGAGTGTACTCGTAATTCTGGTGATGTTTAAAAATTCTTCGGAACTCTTCCATTGTTCTAGGAATTCCAATGAAGTTTAAAAATGCTTTGGAACTCTTCCATTGTTCTTGGAATTCCGCTGAAGTTTAACAATGCTTCGGAACTCTTCCATTGTTCTCGGAATTCCGCTGACGTTTAAAAATGCTTCGGAACTCTTCCATTGTTCTAGGATTTCTGCTGAAGTTTAAAAATGCTTCGGAAATCTTCCATTGTTCTCGGAATTCTGTTGACGTTAAAAAAATGCTTCCGATCTCTTCCATTGTTCTCGGAATTCTGCTGAAGTTTAAAAATGCTTCGGAACTCTTCCATTGTTCCCGGAACCTGCTGACGTTTAAAAATGCTACATAACTCTTCCCTTTTTCTCAGAATTCCGCTGAAGTTTAAAAATATTTCTGAACTCTTCCATTGTTCTAGGATTTCCTCTGAAGTTTAAAAATGCTTCGGAACTCTTCCATTGTTCTTGGAATTCCCCTGAAGATTAAAAATGCTTCGGAACTCTTCCATTGTTCTTGGAATTCCCCTGAAGATTAAAAATGCTTCGGAACTCTTACATTGTTCTCGTAATTCCGATGATGTTTAAAAATGCTTTGGAACTCTTCCATTGTTCTTGGAATTCTGCTGAAGTTTAAAAATTCTTCGGAACTCTTCCATTGTTTATGGAATTGCGCTGACATTTAAAAATGATTCGGAACTCTTCCATTGTTCTCGGAATTCCACTGACGTTTAAAAATGCTTTGGAACTCTTCCATTGTTCTCGGAATTCCGCTGAAGTTTAAAGATACTTCGGAACTCTTTCATTGCTCAAGGAATTGCAGTGACGTTTAAAAATGCTTCGGAACTCTTACATTTATCTCAGAATTCCGCTGACATTTAAAAATGCTTCGGATATCTTCCATTGTTCTCGGAATTCTGCTGACGTTTAAAAATGCTTCGGTACTTTTCGATTGTTCTCGGAATTCCGCTGATGTTTAAAAATGCTATGGAACTCTTCAAGTGTACTCGTAATTCAGGTGATGTTTAAAAATTCTTCGGAACTCTTACATTGTTCTCGGAATTCCGCTGAAGTTTAAAAATGCTTCGGAACTCTTCCATTGTTCTAGGATTTCCGATGAAGAATAAAAATGCTTCGGAACTCTTCCATTGTTCTCGGAATTCCGCTGATGTTTAAAAATGCTTTGGAACTCTTCCACTGCTCTCGGAATTCTGCTGACGTTTAAAAATGCTTCCGATCTCTTCAATTGTTCTCGGAATTCTGCTGAAGTATAAAAATGCTTCCGAACTCTTCCATTGTTCCCGGAATTCCGCTGAAGTTTAAAAATGCTTCGGAACTCTTTCATTGCTCAAGGAATTCCGCTGACGGTCAAATATGCTTCGGAACTCTTCCATTGTTCTTGGAATTCCACTGATGTTTAAAAATTCTTCGGAACTCTTCCATTGTTCTCGTAATTCCGCTGACGTTTAAAAATGCTTCGGAACTCTTCCATTGTTCTCGGAATTCCGCTGAAGTTTAAAAATGCTTCAGAACTCTTCCATTGTTCTAGGATTTCCGCTGAAGTTTAAAAATGCTTCAGAACTCTTCCATTGTTCTCGGAATTCTGCTGACCTTTAAAAATGCTTCCGATCTCTTCCATTTTTCTCGGAATTCTGCTGAAGTTTAAAAATGCTTCGGTGCTCTTACATTGTTCCCGGAATTCTGCTGAAGTTTAAAAATGCTACGGTACTCTTCCATTGTTCCCGGAATTCCGCTGAAGTTTAAAAATGATTCGGAACTCTTTCATTGCTCAAGGAATTCCGCTGATGTTTAAAAATGCTTCGGAACTCCTCGAGTGTACTCGTAATTGCGGTGATGTTTAAAAATTCTTCGGAACTCTTACATTGTTCTCGGAATTCCGCTGAAGTTACAAAATGCTTCGGAACTCTTCCATTGTTCTCGGAATTCCGCTGAAGTTTAAAAATGCTTCAGAACTCTTACATTGTTCTCGGAATTCCGCTGAAGTTTAAAAGTGCTTCAGAACTCTTACATTGTTCTCGGAATTCCGCTGATGTTTAAAAATGCTTCGGAACCCTTCCATTGTTCTCGGAATTCCGCTGACGTTTAAAAATGCTTCGGAACTCTTCCATTGTTCTCGTAATTCCGCTGACGTTTAAAAATGCTTCGGAACTCTTCCATTGTTCTAGGATTTCTGCTGAAGTTTAAAAATGCTTCGGAACTCTTCTATTGTTCTCGCAATTCTGCTGAAGTTTAAAAATGCTTCGGAACTCTTCCATTGTTCTCGGACTTCTGTTGACGTTAAAAAATGCTTCCGATCTCTTCCATTGTTCCCGGAACCTGCTGAAGTTTAAAAATGCTTTGGAACTCTTCCATTGTTCTCGTAATTCTGCTGACGTTTAAAAATGCTACATAACTCTTCCATTTTTCTCAGAATTCCGCTGAAGTTTAAAAATATTTCTGAACTCTTCCATTGTTCTAGGATTTCCTCTGAAGTTTAAAAATGCTTTGGAACTCTTCCATCGTTCTTGGAATTCCGCTGAAGATTAAAAATGCTTCGGAACTCTTTCATTGTCTCGTAATTCCGCTGATGTTTAAAAATGCTTGGAACTCTTCCATTGTTCTTGGAATTCTGCTGAAGTTTAAAAATTCTTCGGAACTCTTCCATTGTTTATGGAATTGCGCTGACATTTAAAAATGCTTCGGAACTCTTCCATTGTTCTAGGATTTCTGCTGAAGTTTAAAAATGCTTCGGAAGTCTTCCATTGTTCTCGGAATTCTGATGACGTTAAAAAATGCTTCCGATCTCTTCCATTGTTCTCGGAATTCTGCTGAAGTTTAAAAATGCTTTGGAACTCTTCCATTGTTCTAGGATTTCCGATGAAGAATAAAAATGCTTCGGAACTCTTCCATTGTTCTCGGAATTCTGCTGATGTTTAAAAATGCTTCGGAACTCTTCCATTGTTCTAGGATTTCCGATGAAGAATAAAAATGCTTCGGAACTCTTCCATTTTTCTCGGAATTCCGCTGATGTTTAAAAATGCTTTGGAACTCTTCCATTGCTCTCAGAATTCTGCTGAAGTTTAAAAATGCATACGATCTCTTCAATTTTTCTCGGAATTCCGCTGAAGTTTAAAAATGCTTCGGAACTATTTCATTGCTCAAGGAATTCCGCTGACGTTCAAATATGCTTCGGAACTCTTCCATTGTTCTTGGAATTCCACTGATGTTTAAAAATTCTTCGGAACTCTTCCATTGTTCTCGGAATTCCGCTGACGAGTAAAAATGCTTCCGAACGCTTCCATTGTTCTCGTAATTCCGCTGACATTTAAAAATGCTTCGGAACTCTTCCATTGTTCTCGGAATTCCGCTGAAGTTTAAAAATGCTTCGGAACTCTTCCATTGTTCTCGGAATTCCGCTGAAGTTTAAAAATGCTTCGGAACTATTTCATTGCTCAAGGAATTCCGCTGACGTTCAAATATGCTTCGGAACTCTTCCATTGTTCTTGGAATTCCACTGATGTTTAAAAATTCTTCGGAACTCTTCCATTGTTCTCGGAATTCCGCTGACGAGTAAAAATGCTTCCGAACGCTTCCATTGTTCTCGTAATTCCGCTGACATTTAAAAATGCTTCGGAACTCTTCCATTGTTCTCGGAATTCCGCTGAAGTTTAAAAATGCTTCAGAACTCTTCCATTGTTCTAGGATTTCCGCTGAAGTTTAAAAATGCTCTGGAACTCTTCCATTGTTCTCGGAATTCCGCTGAAGTTTAAAAATGCTTCAGAACTCTTCCATTATTCTCGGAATTCTGCTGACCTTTAAAAATGCTTCCGATCTCTTCCATTTTTCTCGGAATTCTGCTGAAGTTTAAAAATGCTTCGGTGCTCTTACATTGTTCCCGGAATTCTGCTGAAGTTTAAAAATGCTACGGTACTCTTCCATTGTTCCCGGAATTCCGCTGTAGTTTAAAAATGATTCGGAACTCTTTCATTGCTCAAGGAATTCCGCTGATGTTTAAAAATGCTTCGGATCTCTTCGAGTGTACTCGTAATTGCGGTGATGTTTAAAAATTCTTCGGAACTCTTACATTGTTCTCAGAATTCCGCTGAAGTTACAAAATGCTTCGGATCTCTTCCATTGTTCTCGGAATTCCGCTGAAGTTTAAAAATGCTTCAGAACTCTTACATTGTTCTCGGAATTCCGCTGAAGTTTAAAAGTGCTTCAGAACTCTTACATTGTTCTCGGAATTCCGCTGATGTTTAAAAATGCTTCGGAACCCTTCCATTGTTCTCGGAATTCCGCTGACGTTTAAAAATGCTTCGGAACTCTTCCATTGTTCTCGTAATTTCGCTGACGTTTAAAAATGCTTCGGAACTCTTCCATTGTTCTAGGACTTCTGCTGAAGTTTAAAAAAGCTTCGGAACTCTTCTATTGTTCTCGCAATTCTGCTGAAGTTTAAAAATGCTTCGGAACTCTTCCATTGTTCTCGGACTTCTGTTTACGTTAAAAAATGCTTCCGATCTCTTCCATTGTTCTCAGAATTCTGCTGAAGTTTAAAAATGCTTCGGAACTCTTCCACTGTTCCCGGAACCTGCTGAAGTTTAAAAATGCTTTGGAACTCTTCCATTGTTCTCGTAATTCTGCTGACGTTTAAAAATGCTACATAACTCTTCCATTTTTCTCAGAATTCCACTGAAGTTTAAAAATGTTTCTGAACTCTTCCATTGTTCTAGGATTTCCTCTGAAGTTTAAAAATGCTTCGGAACTCCTCCATCGTTCTTGGAATTCCGCTGAAGATTAAAAATGCTTCGGAACTCTTACATTGTCTCGTAATTCCGCTGATGTTTAAAAATGCTTGGAACTCTTCCATTGTTCTTGGAATTCTGCTGAAGTTTAAAAATTCTTCGGAACTCTTCCATTGTTTATGGAATTGCGCTGACATTTAAAAATGCTTCGGAACTCTTCCATTGTTCTAGGATTTCTGCTGAAGTTTAAAAATGCTTCGGAACTCTTCCATTGTTCTAGGATTTCCGATGAAGAATAAAAATGCTTCGGAACTCTTCCATTGTTCTCGGAATTCCGCTGATGTTTAAAAATGCTTTGGAACTCTTCCATTGCTCTCGGAATTCTGCTGAAGTTTAAAAATGCATACGATCTCTTCAATTTTTCTCGGAATTCCGCTGAAGTTTAAAAATGCTTCGGAACTATTTCATTGCTCAAGGAATTCCGCTGACGTTCAAATATGCTTCGGAACTCTTCCATTGTTCTTGGAATTCCACTGATGTTTAAAAATTCTTCGGAACTCTTCCATTGTTCTCGGAATTCCGCTGACGAGTAAAAATGCTTCCGAACTCTTCCATTGTTCTCGTAATTCCGCTGACGTTTAAAAATGCTTCGGAACTCTTCCATTGTTCTCGGAATTCCGCTGAAGTTTAAAAATGCTTCAGAACTCTTCCATTGTTCTAGGATTTCCGCTGAAGTTTAAAAATGCTCTGGAACTCTTCCATTGTTCTCGGAATTCCGCTGAAGTTTAAAAATGCTTCGGAACTCTTCCATTGTTCTCGGAATTCCGCTGAAGTTTAAAAATGCTTCGGAAATCTTCCATTGTTCTCGGAACTCTGCTGATATTTAAAAATGCTTCCGATCTCTTCCAATGTTCTCAGAATTCTGCTGAAGTTTTAAAATGCTTCGGAACTCTTCCATTGTTCCCGGAATACCGCTGAAGTTTAAAGATGATTCGGAACTCTTTCATTGATCAAGGAATTCCGGTGCCGTTTAAAAATGCTTCGGAACTCTTCCACTTATCTCAGAATTCCGCTGACATTTAAAAATGCTTCGGAACTCTTCCATTGTTCTCAGAATTCCGCTGACGTTTAAAAATGCTTCGGTACTTTTCGATTGCTCTCGGAATTCCGCAGATGTTTAAAAATGCTTCGGAACACTTCGAGTGTACTCGTAATTCTGGTGATGTTTAAAAATTCTTCGGAACTCTTCCATTGTTCTAGGAATTCCAATGAAGTTTAAAAATGCTTTGGAACTCTTCCATTGTTCTTGGAATTCCGCTGAAGTTTAACAATGCTTCGGAACTCTTCCATTGTTCTCGGAATTCCGCTGACGTTTAAAAATGCTTCGGAACTCTTCCATTGTTCTAGGATTTCTGCTGAAGTTTAAAAATGCTTCGGAACTCTTCCATTGTTCTCGGAATTCTGTTGACGTTAAAAAATGCTTCCGATCTCTTCCATTGTTCTCGGAATTCTGCTGAAGGTTAAAAATGCTTCGGAACTCTTCCATTGTTCCCGGAACCTGCTGAAGTTTAAAAATGCTTTGGAACTCTTCCATTGTTCTCGTAATTCTGCTGACGTTTAAAAATGCTACATAACTCTTCCATTTTTCTCAGAATTCCGCTGAAGTTTAAAAATATTTCTGAACTCTTCCATTGTTCTAGGATTTCCTCTGAAGTTTAAAAATGCTTCGGAACTCTTCCATCGTTCTTGGAATTCCGCTGAAGATTAAAAATGCTTCGGAACTCTTTCATTGTCTCGTAATTCCGCTGATGTTTAAAAATGCTTGGAACTCTTCCATTGTTCTTGGAATTCTGCTGAAGTTTAAAAATTCTTCGGAACTCTTCCATTGTTTATGGCATTGCGCTGACATTTAAAAATGCTTCGGAACTCTTCCATTGTTCTAGGATTTCTGCTGAAGTTTAAAAATGCTTCGGAAGTCTTCCATTGTTCTCGGAATTCTGATGACGTTAAAAAATGCTTCCGATCTCTTCCATTGTTCTCGGAATTCTGCTGAAGTTTAAAAATGCTTTGGAACTCTTCCATTGTTCTAGGATTTCCGATGAAGAATAAAAATGCTTCGGAACTCTTCCATTGTTCTCGGAATTCTGCTGATGTTTAAAAATGCTTCGGAACTCTTCCATTGTTCTAGGATTTCCGATGAAGAATAAAAATGCTTCGGAACTCTTCCATTTTTCTCGGAATTCCGCTGATGTTTAAAAATGCTTTGGAACTCTTCCATTGCTCTCAGAATTCTGCTGAAGTTTAAAAATGCATACGATCTCTTCAATTTTTCTCGGAATTCCGCTGAAGTTTAAAAATGCTTCGGAACTATTTCATTGCTCAAGGAATTCCGCTGACGTTCAAATATGCTTCGGAACTCTTCCATTGTTCTTGGAATTCCACTGATGTTTAAAAATTCTTCGGAACTCTTCCATTGTTCTCGGAATTCCGCTGACGAGTAAAAATGCTTCCGAACGCTTCCATTGTTCTCGTAATTCCGCTGACATTTAAAAATGCTTCGGAACTCTTCCATTGTTCTCGGAATTCCGCTGAAGTTTAAAAATGCTTCAGAACTCTTCCATTGTTCTAGGATTTCCGCTGAAGTTTAAAAATGCTCTGGAACTCTTCCATTGTTCTCGGAATTCCGCTGAAGTTTAAAAATGCTTCAGAACTCTTCCATTATTCTCGGAATTCTGCTGACCTTTAAAAATGCTTCCGATCTCTTCCATTTTTCTCGGAATTCTGCTGAAGTTTAAAAATGCTTCGGTGCTCTTACATTGTTCCCGGAATTCTGCTGAAGTTTAAAAATGCTACGGTACTCTTCCATTGTTCCCGGAATTCCGCTGTAGTTTAAAAATGATTCGGAACTCTTTCATTGCTCAAGGAATTCCGCTGATGTTTAAAAATGCTTCGGATCTCTTCGAGTGTACTCGTAATTGCGGTGATGTTTAAAAATTCTTCGGAACTCTTACATTGTTCTCAGAATTCCGCTGAAGTTACAAAATGCTTCGGATCTCTTCCATTGTTCTCGGAATTCCGCTGAAGTTTAAAAATGCTTCAGAACTCTTACATTGTTCTCGGAATTCCGCTGAAGTTTAAAAGTGCTTCAGAACTCTTACATTGTTCTCGGAATTCCGCTGATGTTTAAAAATGCTTCGGAACCCTTCCATTGTTCTCGGAATTCCGCTGACGTTTAAAAATGCTTCGGAACTCTTCCATTGTTCTCGTAATTTCGCTGACGTTTAAAAATGCTTCGGAACTCTTCCATTGTTCTAGGTCTTCTGCTGAAGTTTAAAAAAGCTTCGGAACTCTTCTATTGTTCTCGCAATTCTGCTGAAGTTTAAAAATGCTTCGGAACTCTTCCATTGTTCTCGGACTTCTGTTTACGTTAAAAAATGCTTCCGATCTCTTCCATTGTTCTCAGAATTCTGCTGAAGTTTAAAAATGCTTCGGAACTCTTCCATTGTTCCCGGAACCTGCTGAAGTTTAAAAATGCTTCGGAACTCTTCCATTGTTCTCGTAATTCTGCTGACGTTTAAAAATGCTACATAACTCTTCCATTTTTCTCAGAATTCCGCTGAAGTTTAAAAATATTTCTGAACTCTTCCATTATTCTAGGATTTCCTCTGAAGTTTAAAAATGCTTCGGAACTCTTCCATTGTTCTCGTAATTCCGCTGATGTTTAAAAATGCTTTGGAACTCTTCCATTGTTCTTGGAATTCTGCTGAAGTTCAAAAATTGTTCGGAACTCTTCCATTGTTTATGGAATTGCGCTGACATTTAAAAATGCTTCGGAACTCTTCCATTGTTCTAGGATTTCTGCTGAAGTTTACAAATGCTTCGGAACTCTTCCATTGTTCTTGGAATTCTGTTGACGTTAAAAAATGCTTCCGATCTCTTCCATTGTTCTCAGAATTCTGCTGAAGTTTAAAAATGCTTCGGAACTCTTCCATTGTTCTAGGATTTCCGATGAAGAATAAAAATGCTTCGGAACTCTTCCATTGTTCTCGGAATTCTGCTGATGTTTAAAAATGCTTCGGAACTCTTCCATTGTTCTAGGATTTCCGATGAAGAATAAAAATGCTTCGGAACTCTTCCATTGTTCTCGGAATTCCGCTGATGTTTAAAAATGCTTTGGAACTCTTCCATTGCTCTCGGAATTCTGCTGAAGTTTAAAAATGCATACGATCTCTTCAATTTTTCTCGGAATTCCGCTGAAGTTTAAAAATGCTTCGGAACTATTTCATTGCTCAAGGAATTCCGCTGACGTTCAAATATGCTTCGGAACTCTTCCATTGTTCTTGGAATTCCACTGATGTTTAAAAATTCTTCGGAACTCTTCCATTGTTCTCGGAATTCCGCTGACGAGTAAAAATGCTTCCGAACTCTTCCATTGTTCTCGTAATTCCGCTGACGTTTAAAAATGCTTCGGAACTCTTCCATTGCTCTAGGATTTCCGCTGAAGTTTAAAAATGCTCTGGAACTCTTCCATTGTTCTCGGAATTCCGCTGAAGTTTAAAAATGCTTCGGAACTCTTTCATTGATCAAGGAATTCCGGTGCCGTTTAAAAATGCTTCGGAACTCTTCCATTTATCTCAGAATTCCGCTGACATTTAAAAATGCTTCGGAACTCTTCCATTGTTCTCAGAATTCCGCTGACGTTTAAAAATGCTTCGGTACTTTTCAATTGTTCTCGGAATTCCGCTGATGTTTAAAAATGCTTCGGAACTCTTGGAGTGTACTCGTAATTCCGGTGATGTTTAAAAATTCTTCGGAACTCTTACATTGTTCTAGGAATTCCGATGAAGTTTAAAAATGCTTCGGAACTCTTCCATTGTTCTTGGAATTCCGCTGAAGTTTAACAATGCTTCGGAACTCTTCCATTGTTCTCGGAATTCCGCTGACGTTTAAAAATGCTTCGGAACTCTTCCATTGTTCTCAGAATTCCGCTGACGTTTAAAAATGCTTCGTTACTTTTCGATTGTTCTCGGAATTCCGCTGATGTTTAAAAATGCTTCGGAACTCTTCGAGTGTACTCGTAATTACGGTGATGTTTAAAAATTCTTCGGAACTCTTACATTGTTCTCGGAATTCCGCTGAAGTTTAAAAATGCTTCGGAACTCTTCCATTGTTCTTGGAATTCCGCTGAAGTTTAAAAATGCTTCAGAACTCTTACATTGTTCTCGGAATTCCGCTGAAGTTTAAAAGTGCTTCGGAACTCTTCCACTGTTCTTAGAATTCCGCTGACGTTTAAAAATGCTTCGGTACTTTTCGATTGTTCTCGGAATTCCGCTGATGTTTAAAAATGCTTCGGAACTCTTGGAGGGTACTCGTAATTCCGGTGATGTTTAAAAATTCTTCGGAACTCTTACATTGTTCTCGGAATTCCGCTGATGTTTAAAAATGCTTCGCAACTCTTCCATTGTTCTAGGAATTCCGATGAAGTTTAAAAATGCTTCGGAACTCTTCCATTGTTCTTGGAATTCCGCTGAAGTTTAACAATGCTTCGGAACTCTTCCATTGTTCTCGGAATTCCGCTGACGTTTAAAAATGCTTCGGAACTCTTCCATTGTTCTAGGATTTCTGCTGAAGTTTAAAAATGCTTCGGAACTCTTCCATTGTTCTCGGAATTCTGTTGACGTTAAAAAATGCTTCCGATCTCTTCCATTGTTCTCGGAATTCTGCTGAAGTTTAAAAATGCTTCGGAACTCTTCCATTGTTCCCGAAACCTGCTGACGTTTAAAAATGCTACATAACTCTTCCATTTTTCTCAGAATTCCTCTGAAGTTTAAAAATATTTCTGAACTCTTCCATTGTTCTAGGATTTCCTCTGAAGTTTAAAAATGCTTCGGAACTCTTCCATTGTTCTTGGAATTCCCCTGAAGATTAAAAATGCTTCGGAACTCTTACATTGTTCTCGTAATTCCGCTGATGTTTAAAAATGCTTTGGAACTCTTCCATTGTTCTTGGAATTCTGCTGAAGTTTAAAAATTCTTCGGAACTCTTCCATTGTTTATGGAATTGCGCTGACATTTAAAAATTCTTCGGAACTCTTCCATTGTTTATGGAATTGCGCTGACATTTAAAAATGATTCGGAACTCTTCCATTGTTCTCGGAATTCCACTGACGTTTAAAAATGCTTTGGAACTCTTCCATTGTTCTCGGAATTCCGCTGAAGTTTAAAGATACTTCGGAACTCTTTCATTGCTCAAGGAATTGCGGTGACGTTTAAAAATGCTTCGGAACTCTTACATTTATCTCAGAATTCCGCTGACATTTTAAAATGCTTCGGATATCTTCCATTGTTCTCGGAATTCTGCTGACGTTTAAAAATGCTTCGGTACTTTTCGATTGTTCTCGGAATTCCGCTGATGTTTAAAATTGCTTCGGAACTCTTTCATTGCTCAAGGAATTCCGCTGACGTTCAAATATGCTTCGGAACTCTTACATTGTTCTTGGAATTCCACTGATGTTTAAAAATTCTTCGGAACTCTTCCATTGTTCTCGGAATTCCGCTGACGAGTAAAAATGCTTCCGAACTCTTCCATTGTTCTTGTAATTCCGCTGACGTTTAAAAATGCTTCGGAACTCTTCCATTGTTCTCGGAATTCCACTGAAGTTTAAAAATGCTTCAGAACTCTTCCATTGTTCTAGGATTTCCGCTGAAGTTTAAAAATGCTCTGGAACTCTTCCATTGTTCTCGGAATTCCGCTGAAGTTTAAAAATGCTTCAGAACTCTTCCATTGTTCTCGGAATTCTGCTGACCTTTAAAAATGCTTCAGATCTCTTCCATTTTTCTCGGAATTCTGCTGAAGTTTAAAAATGCTTCCGTGCTCTTACATTGTTCCCGGAATTCTGCTGAAGTTTAAACATGCTACGGTACTCTTCCATTGTTCCCGGAATTCTGCTGTAGTTTAAAAATGCTTCGGAACTCTTCCATTTATCTCAGAATTCCGCTGACACTTAAAAATGCTTCGGAACTCTTCCATTGTTCTCAGAATTCCGCTGACGTTTAAAAATGCTTCGTTACTTTTCGATTGTTCTCGGAATTCCGCTGATGTTTAAAAATGCTTCGGAACTCTTCGAGTGTACTCGTAATTCCAGTGATGTTTAAAAATTCTTCGGAACTCTTACATTGTTCTCGGAATTCCGCTGAAGTTTAAAAATGCTTCGGAACTCTTCCATTGTTCTTGGAATTCCGCTGAAGTTTAAAAATGCTTCAGAACTCTTACATTGTTCTCGGAATTCCGCTGAAGTTTAAAAGTGCTTCGGAACTCTTCCATTGTTCTCAGAATTCCGCTGACGTTTAAAAATGCTTCGGTACTTTTCGATTGTTCTCGGAATTCCGCTGATGTTTAAAAATGCTTCGGAACTCTTGGAGTGTACTCGTAATTCCGGTGATGTTTAAAAATTCTTCGGAACTCTTACATTGTTCTCGGAATTCCGCTGAAGTTTAAAAATGCTTCGGAACTCTTCCATTGTTCTAAGAATTCCGATGAAGTTTAAAAATGCTTCGGAACTTTTCCATTGTTCTTGGAATTCCGCTGAAGTTTAACAATGCTTCGGAACTCTTCCATTGTTCTCGGAATTCCGCTGACGTTTAAAAATGCTTCGGAACTCTTCCATTGTTCTAGGATTTCTGCTGAAGTTTAAAAATGCTTCGGAACTCTTCCATTGTTCTCGGAATTCTGTTGACGTTAAAAAATGCTTCCGATCTCTTCCATTGTTCTCGGAATTCTGCTGAAGTTTAAAAATGCTTCGGAACTCTTCCATTGTTCCCGAAACCTGCTGACGTTTAAAAATGCTACATAACTCTTCCATTTTTCTCAGAATTCCTCTGAAGTTTAAAAATATTTCTGAACTCTTCCATTGTTCTAGGATTTCCTCTGAAGTTTAAAAATGCTTCGGAACTCTTCCATTGTTCTTGGAATTCCCCTGAAGATTAAAAATGCTTCGGAACTCTTACATTGTTCTCGTAATTCCGCTGATGTTTAAAAATGCTTTGGAACTCTTCCATTGTTCTTGGAATTCTGCTGAAGTTTAAAAATTCTTCGGAACTCTTCCATTGTTTATGGAATTGCGCTGACATTTAAAAATGATTCGGAACTCTTCCATTGTTCTCGGAATTCCACTGACGTTTAAAAATGCTTTGGAACTCTTCCATTGTTCTCGGAATTCCGCTGAAGTTTAAAGATACTTCAGAACTCTTTCATTGCTCAAGGAATTCCGCTGACGTTCAAATATGCTTCGGAACTCTTACATTGTTCTAGGAATTCCACTGATGTTTAAAAATTCTTCGGAACTCTTCCATTGTTCTCGGAATTCCGCTGACGAGTAAAAATGCTTCGGAACTCTTCCATTGTTCTCGGAATTCCGCTGAAGTTTAAAAATGCTTCAGAACTCTTCCATTGTTCTAGGATTTCCGCTGAAGTTTAAAAATGCTCTGGAACTCTTCCATTGTTCTCGGAATTCCGCTGAAGTTTAAAAATGCTTCAGAACTCTTCCATTGTTCTCGGAATTCTGCTGACCTTTAAAAATGCTTCCGATCTCTTCCATTTTTCTCGGAATTCTGCTGAAGTTTAAAAATGCTACGGTACTCTTCCATTGTTCCCGGAATTCCGCTGTAGTTTAAAAATGCTTCGGAACTCTTCCATTTATCTCAGAATTCCGCTGACATTTAAAAATGCTTCGGAACTCTTCCATTGTTCTCAGAATTCCGCTGACGTTTAAAAATGCTTCGTTACTTTTCGATTGTTCTCGGAATTCCGCTGATGTTTAAAAATGCTTCGGAACTCTTCGAGTGTACTCGTAATTCCGGTGATGTTTAAAAATTCTTCGGAACTCTTACATTGTTCTCGGAATTCCGCTGAAGTTTAAAAATGCTTCGGAACTCTTCCATTGTTCTCGGAATTCCGCTGAAGTTTAAAAATGCTTCAGAACTCTTACATTGTTCTCGGAATTCCGCTGAAGTTTAAAAGTGCTTCAGAACTCTTACATTGTTCTCGGAATTCCGCTGAAGTTTAAAAATGCTATGGAACTCTTCCATTGTTCTCGGAATTCCGCTGAAGTTTAAAAATGCTTCAGAACTCTTCCATTGTTCTCGGAATTCTGCTGACCTTTAAAAATGCTTCCGATCTCTTCCATTTTTCTCGGAATTCTGCTGAAGTTTAAAAATGCTTCCGTGCTCTTACATTGTTCCCGGAATTCTGCTGAAGTTTAAACATGCTACGGTACTCTTCCATTGTTCCCGGAATTCCGCTGTAGTTTAAAAATGCTTCGGAACTCTTCCATTTATCTCAGAATTCCGCTGACATTTAAAAATGCTTCGGAACTCTTCCATTGTTCTCAGAATTCCGCTGACGTTTAAAAATGCTTCGTTACTTTTCGATTGTTCTCGGAATTCCGCTGATGTTTAAAAATGCTTCGGAACTCTTCGAGTGTACTCGTAATTCCGGTGATGTTTAAAAATTCTTCGGAACTCTTACATTGTTCTCGGAATTCCGCTGAAGTTTAAAAATGCTTCGGAACTCTTCCATTGTTCTTGGAATTCCGCTGAAGTTTAAAAATGCTTCAGAACTCTTACATTGTTCTCGGAATTCCGCTGAAGTTTAAAAGTGCTTCGGAACTCTTCCATTGTTCTCAGAATTCCGCTGACGTTTAAAAATGCTTCGGTACTTTTCGATTGTTCTCGGAATTCCGCTGATGTTTAAAAATGCTATGGAACTCTTGGAGTGTACTCGTAATTCCGGTGATGTTTAAAAATTCTTCGGAACTCTTACATTGTTCTCGGAATTCCGCTGAAGTTTAAAAATGCTTCAGAACTCTTCCATTGTTCTAGGATTTCCGCTGAAGTTTAAAAATGCTCTGGAACTCTTCCATTGTTCTCGGAATTCCGCTGAAGTTTAAAAATGCTTCAGAACTCTTCCATTGTTCTCGGAATTCTGCTGACCTTTAAAAATGCTTCCGATCTCTTCCATTTTTCTCGGAATTCTGCTGAAGTTTAAAAATGCTTCCGTGCTCTTACATTGTTCCCGGAATTCTGCTGAAGTTTAAACATGCTACGGTACTCTTCCATTGTTCCCGGAATTCCGCTGTAGTTTAAAAATGCTTCGGAACTCTTCCATTTATCTCAGAATTCCGCTGACATTTAAAAATGCTTCGGAACTCTTCCATTGTTCTCAGAATTCCGCTGACGTTTAAAAATGCTTCGTTACTTTTCGATTGTTCTCGGAATTCCGCTGATGTTTAAAAATGCTTCGGAACTCTTCGAGTGTACTCGTAATTCCGGTGATGTTTAAAAATTCTTCGGAACTCTTACATTGTTCTCGGAATTCCGCTGAAGTTTAAAAATGCTTCGGAACTCTTCCATTGTTCTTGGAATTCCGCTGAAGTTTAAAAATGCTTCAGAACTCTTACATTGTTCTCGGAATTCCGCTGAAGTTTAAAAGTGCTTCGGAACTCTTCCATTGTTCTCAGAATTCCGCTGACGTTTAAAAATGCTTCGGTACTTTTCGATTGTTCTCGGAATTCCGCTGATGTTTAAAAATACTTCGGAACTCTTGGAGTGTACTCGTAATTCCGGTGATGTTTAAAAATTCTTCGGAACTCTTACATTGTTCTCGGAATTCCGCTGAAGTTTAAAAATGCTTCGGAACTCTTCCATTGTTCTAGGAATTCCGATAAAGTTTAAAAATGCTTCGGAACTCTTCCATTGTTCTTGGAATTCCGCTGAAGTTTAACAATGCTTCGGAACTCTTCCATTGTTCTCGGAATTCCGCTGACGTTTAAAAATGCTTCGGAACTCTTCCATTGTTCTAGGATTTCTGCTGAAGTTTAAAAATGCTTCGGAACTCTTCCATTGTTCTCGGAATTCTGTTGACGTTAAAAAATGCTTCCGATCTCTTCCATTGTTCTCGGAATTCTGCTGAAGTTTAAAAATGCTTCGGAACTCTTCCATTGTTCCCGAAACCTGCTGACGTTTAAAAATGCTACATAACTCTTCCATTTTTCTCAGAATTCCTCTGAAGTTTAAAAATATTTCTGAACTCTTCCATTGTTCTAGGATTTCCTCTGAAGTTTAAAAATGCTTCGGAACTCTTCCATTGTTCTTGGAATTCCCCTGAAGATTAAAAATGCTTCGGAACTCTTACATTGTTCTCGTAATTCCGCTGATGTTTAAAAATGCTTTGGAACTCTTCCATTGTTCTTGGAATTCTGCTGAAGTTTAAAAATTCTTCGGAACTCTTCCATTGTTTATGGAATTGCGCTGACATTTAAAAATGATTCGGAACTCTTCCATTGTTCTCGGAATTCCACTGACGTTTAAAAATGCTTTGGAACTCTTCCATTGTTCTCGGAATTCCGCTGAAGTTTAAAGATACTTCAGAACTCTTTCATTGCTCAAGGAATTGCGGTGACGTTTAAAAATGCTTCGGAACTCTTACATTTATCTCAGAATTCCGCTGACATTTTAAAATGCTTCGGATATCTTCCATTGTTCTCGGAATTCTGCTGACGTTTAAAAATGCTTCGGTACTTTTCGATTGTTCTCGGAATTCCGCTGATGTTTAAAATTGCTTCGGAACTCTTTCATTGCTCAAGGAATTCCGCTGACGTTCAAATATGCTTCGGAACTCTTACATTGTTCTAGGAATTCCACTGATGTTTAAAAATTCTTCGGAACTCTTCCATTGTTCTCGGAATTCCGCTGACGAGTAAAAATGCTTCCGAACTCTTCCATTGTTCTCGTAATTCCGCTGACGTTTAAAAATGCTTCGGAACTCTTCCATTGTTCTCGGAATTCCGCTGAAGTTTAAAAATGATTCAGAACTCTTCCATTGTTCTAGGATTTCCGCTGAAGTTTAAAAATGTTCTGGAACTCTTCCATTGTTCTCGGAATTCCGCTGAAGTTTAAAAATGCTTCAGAACTCTTCCATTGTTCTCGGAATTCTGCTGACCTTTAAAAATGCTTCCGATCTCTTCCATTTTTCTCGGAATTCTGCTGAAGTTTAAAAATGCTACGGTACTCTTCCATTGTTCCCGGAATTCCGCTGTAGTTTAAAAATGCTTCGGAACTCTTCCATTTATCTCAGAATTCCGCTGACATTTAAAAATGCTTCGGAACTCTTCCATTGTTCTCAGAATTCCGCTGACGTTTAAAAATGCTTCGTTACTTTTCGATTGTTCTCGGAATTCCGCTGATGTTTAAAAATGCTTCGGAACTCTTCGAGTGTACTCGTAATTCCGGTGATGTTTAAAAATTCTTCGGAACTCTTACATTGTTCTCGGAATTCCGCTGAAGTTTAAAAATGCTTCGGAACTCTTCCATTGTTCTCGGAATTCCGCTGAAGTTTAAAAATGCTCTGGAACTCTTCCATTGTTCTCGGAATTCCGCTGAAGTTTAAAAATGCTTCAGAACTCTTCCATTGTTCTCGGAATTCTGCTGACCTTTAAAAATGCTTCCGATCTCTTCCATTTTTCTCGGAATTCTGCTGAAGTTTAAAAATGCTTCCGTGCTCTTACATTGTTCCCGGAATTCTGCTGAAGTTTAAACATGCTACGGTACTCTTCCATTGTTCCCGGAATTCCGCTGTAGTTTAAAAATGCTTCGGAACTCTTCCATTTATCTCAGAATTCCGCTGACATTTAAAAATGCTTCGGAACTCTTCCATTGTTCTCAGAATTCCGCTGACGTTTAAAAATGCTTCGTTACTTTTCGATTGTTCTCGGAATTCCGCTGATGTTTAAAAATGCTTCGGAACTCTTTCATTGCTCAAGGAATTCCGCTGACGTTCAAATATGCTTCGGAACTCTTACATTGTTCTAGGAATTCCACTGATGTTTAAAAATTCTTCGGAACTCTTCCATTGTTCTCGGAATTCCGCTGACGAGTAAAAATGCTTCCGAACTCTTCCATTGTTCTCGTAATTCCGCTGACGTTTAAAAATGCTTCGGAACTCTTCCATTGTTCTCGGAATTCCGCTGAAGTTTAAAAATGCTTCAGAACTCTTCCATTGTTCTAGGATTTCCGCTGAAGTTTAAAAATGCTCTGGAACTCTTCCATTGTTCTCGGAATTCCGCTGAAGTTTAAAAATGCTTCAGAACTCTTCCATTGTTCTCGGAATTCTGCTGACCTTTAAAAATGCTTCCGATCTCTTCCATTTTTCTCGGAATTCTGCTGAAGTTTAAAAATGCTACGGTACTCTTCCATTGTTCCCGGAATTCCGCTGTAGTTTAAAAATGCTTCGGAACTCTTCCATTTATCTCAGAATTCCGCTGACATTTAAAAATGCTTCGGAACTCTTCCATTGTTCTCAGAATTCCGCTGACGTTTAAAAATGCTTCGTTACTTTTCGATTGTTCTCGGAATTCCGCTGATGTTTAAAAATGCTTCGGAACTCTTCGAGTGTACTCGTAATTCCGGTGATGTTTAAAAATTCTTCGGAACTCTTACATTGTTCTCGGAATTCCGCTGAAGTTTAAAAATGCTTCGGAACTCTTCCATTGTTCTCGGAATTCCGCTGAAGTTTAAAAATGCTTCAGAACTCTTACATTGTTCTCGGAATTCCGCTGAAGTTTAAAAGTGCTTCAGAACTCTTACATTGTTCTCGGAATTCCGCTGAAGTTTAAAAATGCTATGGAACTCTTCCATTGTTCTCGGAATTCCGCTGAAGTTTAAAAATGCTTCAGAACTCTTCCATTGTTCTCGGAATTCTGCTGACCTTTAAAAATGCTTCCGATCTCTTCCATTTTTCTCGGAATTCTGCTGAAGTTTAAAAATGCTTCCGTGCTCTTACATTGTTCCCGGAATTCTGCTGAAGTTTAAACATGCTACGGTACTCTTCCATTGTTCCCGGAATTCCGCTGTAGTTTAAAAATGCTTCGGAACTCTTCCATTTATCTCAGAATTCCGCTGACATTTAAAAATGCTTCGGAACTCTTCCATTGTTCTCAGAATTCCGCTGACGTTTAAAAATGCTTCGTTACTTTTCGATTGTTCTCGGAATTCCGCTGATGTTTAAAAATGCTTCGGAACTCTTCGAGTGTACTCGTAATTCCGGTGATGTTTAAAAATTCTTCGGAACTCTTACATTGTTCTCGGAATTCCGCTGAAGTTTAAAAATGCTTCGGAACTCTTCCATTGTTCTTGGAATTCCGCTGAAGTTTAAAAATGCTTCAGAACTCTTACATTGTTCTCGGAATTCCGCTGAAGTTTAAAAGTGCTTCGGAACTCTTCCATTGTTCTCAGAATTCCGCTGACGTTTAAAAATGCTTCGGTACTTTTCGATTGTTCTCGGAATTCCGCTGATGTTTAAAAATGCTATGGAACTCTTGGAGTGTACTCGTAATTCCGGTGATGTTTAAAAATTCTTCGGAACTCTTACATTGTTCTCGGAATTCCGCTGAAGTTTAAAAATGCTTCAGAACTCTTCCATTGTTCTAGGATTTCCGCTGAAGTTTAAAAATGCTCTGGAACTCTTCCATTGTTCTCGGAATTCCGCTGAAGTTTAAAAATGCTTCAGAACTCTTCCATTGTTCTCGGAATTCTGCTGACCTTTAAAAATGCTTCCGATCTCTTCCATTTTTCTCGGAATTCTGCTGAAGTTTAAAAATGCTTCCGTGCTCTTACATTGTTCCCGGAATTCTGCTGAAGTTTAAACATGCTACGGTACTCTTCCATTGTTCCCGGAATTCCGCTGTAGTTTAAAAATGCTTCGGAACTCTTCCATTTATCTCAGAATTCCGCTGACATTTAAAAATGCTTCGGAACTCTTCCATTGTTCTCAGAATTCCGCTGACGTTTAAAAATGCTTCGTTACTTTTCGATTGTTCTCGGAATTCCGCTGATGTTTAAAAATGCTTCGGAACTCTTCGAGTGTACTCGTAATTCCGGTGATGTTTAAAAATTCTTCGGAACTCTTACATTGTTCTCGGAATTCCGCTGAAGTTTAAAAATGCTTCGGAACTCTTCCATTGTTCTTGGAATTCCGCTGAAGTTTAAAAATGCTTCAGAACTCTTACATTGTTCTCGGAATTCCGCTGAAGTTTAAAAGTGCTTCGGAACTCTTCCATTGTTCTCAGAATTCCGCTGACGTTTAAAAATGCTTCGGTACTTTTCGATTGTTCTCGGAATTCCGCTGATGTTTAAAAATACTTCGGAACTCTTGGAGTGTACTCGTAATTCCGGTGATGTTTAAAAATTCTTCGGAACTCTTACATTGTTCTCGGAATTCCGCTGAAGTTTAAAAATGCTTCGGAACTCTTCCATTGTTCTAGGAATTCCGATAAAGTTTAAAAATGCTTCGGAACTCTTCCATTGTTCTTGGAATTCCGCTGAAGTTTAACAATGCTTCGGAACTCTTCCATTGTTCTCGGAATTCCGCTGACGTTTAAAAATGCTTCGGAACTCTTCCATTGTTCTAGGATTTCTGCTGAAGTTTAAAAATGCTTCGGAACTCTTCCATTGTTCTCGGAATTCTGTTGACGTTAAAAAATGCTTCCGATCTCTTCCATTGTTCTCGGAATTCTGCTGAAGTTTAAAAATGCTTCGGAACTCTTCCATTGTTCCCGAAACCTGCTGACGTTTAAAAATGCTACATAACTCTTCCATTTTTCTCAGAATTCCTCTGAAGTTTAAAAATATTTCTGAACTCTTCCATTGTTCTAGGATTTCCTCTGAAGTTTAAAAATGCTTCGGAACTCTTCCATTGTTCTTGGAATTCCCCTGAAGATTAAAAATGCTTCGGAACTCTTACATTGTTCTCGTAATTCCGCTGATGTTTAAAAATGCTTCGGAACTCTTCCATTGTTCTCAGAATTCCGCTGACGTTTAAAAATGCTTCGTTACTTTTCGATTGTTCTCGGAATTCCGCTGATGTTTAAAAATGCTTCGGAACTCTTCGAGTGTACTCGTAATTCCGGTGATGTTTAAAAATTCTTCGGAACTCTTACATTGTTCTCGGAATTCCGCTGAAGTTTAAAAATGCTTCGGAACTCTTCCATTGTTCTTGGAATTCCGCTGAAGTTTAAAAATGCTTCAGAACTCTTACATTGTTCTCGGAATTCCGCTGAAGTTTAAAAGTGCTTCGGAACTCTTCCATTGTTCTCAGAATTCCGCTGACGTTTAAAAATGCTTCGGTACTTTTCGATTGTTCTCGGAATTCCGCTGATGTTTAAAAATGCTTCGGAACTCTTGGAGTGTACTCGTAATTCCGGTGATGTTTAAAAATTCTTCGGAACTCTTACATTGTTCTCGGAATTCCGCTGAAGTTTAAAAATGCTTCGGAACTCTTCCATTGTTCTAGGAATTCCGATAAAGTTTAAAAATGCTTCGGAACTCTTCCATTGTTCTTGGAATTCCGCTGAAGTTTAACAATGCTTCGGAACTCTTCCATTGTTCTCGGAATTCCGCTGAAGTTTAAAAATGCTTCAGAACTCTTCCATTGTTCTCGGAATTCTGCTGACCTTTAAAAATGCTTCCGATCTCTTCCATTTTTCTCGGAATTCTGCTGAAGTTTAAAAATGCTTCCGTGCTCTTACATTGTTCCCGGAATTCTGCTGAAGTTTAAACATGCTACGGTACTCTTCCATTGTTCCCGGAATTCCGCTGTAGTTTAAAAATGCTTCGGAACTCTTCCATTTATCTCAGAATTCCGCTGACATTTAAAAATGCTTCGGAACTCTTCCATTGTTCTCAGAATTCCGCTGACGTTTAAAAATGCTTCGTTACTTTTCGATTGTTCTCGGAATTCCGCTGATGTTTAAAAATGCTTCGGAACTCTTCGAGTGTACTCGTAATTCCGGTGATGTTTAAAAATTCTTCGGAACTCTTACATTGTTCTCGGAATTCCGCTGAAGTTTAAAAATGCTTCGGAACTCTTCCATTGTTCTTGGAATTCCGCTGAAGTTTAAAAATGCTTCAGAACTCTTACATTGTTCTCGGAATTCCGCTGAAGTTTAAAAGTGCTTCGGAACTCTTCCATTGTTCTCAGAATTCCGCTGACGTTTAAAAATGCTTCGGTACTTCTCGATTGTTCTCGGAATTCCGCTGATGTTTAAAAATACTTCGGAACTCTTGGAGTGTACTCGTAATTCCGGTGATGTTTAAAAATTCTTCGGAACTCTTACATTGTTCTCGGAATTCCGCTGAAGTTTAAAAATGCTTCGGAACTCTTCCATTGTTCTAGGAATTCCGATAAAGTTTAAAAATGCTTCGGAACTCTTCCATTGTTCTTGGAATTCCGCTGAAGTTTAACAATGCTTCGGAACTCTTCCATTGTTCTCGGAATTCCGCTGACGTTTAAAAATGCTTCGGAACTCTTCCATTGTTCTAGGATTTCTGCTGAAGTTTAAAAATGCTTCGGAACTCTTCCATTGTTCTCGGAATTCTGTTGACGTTAAAAAATGCTTCCGATCTCTTCCATTGTTCTCGGAATTCTGCTGAAGTTTAAAAATGCTTCGGAACTCTTCCATTGTTCCCGAAACCTGCTGACGTTTAAAAATGCTACATAACTCTTCCATTTTTCTCAGAATTCCTCTGAAGTTTAAAAATATTTCTGAACTCTTCCATTGTTCTAGGATTTCCTCTGAAGTTTAAAAATGCTTCGGAACTCTTCCATTGTTCTTGGAATTCCCCTGAAGATTAAAAATGCTTCGGAACTCTTACATTGTTCTCGTAATTCCGCTGATGTTTAAAAATGCTTTGGAACTCTTCCATTGTTCTTGGAATTCTGCTGAAGTTTAAAAATTCTTCGGAACTCTTCCATTGTTTATGGAATTGCGCTGACATTTAAAAATGATTCGGAACTCTTCCATTGTTCTCGGAATTCCACTGACGTTTAAAAATGCTTTGGAACTCTTCCATTGTTCTCGGAATTCCGCTGAAGTTTAAAGATACTTCAGAACTCTTTCATTGCTCAAGGAATTGCGGTGACGTTTAAAAATGCTTCGGAACTCTTACATTTATCTCAGAATTCCGCTGACATTTTAAAATGCTTCGGATATCTTCCATTGTTCTCGGAATTCTGCTGACGTTTAAAAATGCTTCGGTACTTTTCGATTGTTCTCGGAATTCCGCTGATGTTTAAAATTGCTTCGGAACTCTTTCATTGCTCAAGGAATTCCGCTGACGTTCAAATATGCTTCGGAACTCTTACATTGTTCTAGGAATTCCACTGATGTTTAAAAATTCTTCGGAACTCTTCCATTGTTCTCGGAATTCCGCTGACGAGTAAAAATGCTTCCGAACTCTTCCATTGTTCTCGTAATTCCGCTGACGTTTAAAAATGCTTCGGAACTCTTCCATTGTTCTCGGAATTCCGCTGAAGTTTAAAAATGCTTCAGAACTCTTCCATTGTTCTAGGATTTCCGCTGAAGTTTAAAAATGTTCTGGAACTCTTCCATTGTTCTCGGAATTTCGCTGAAGTTTAAAAATGCTTCAGAACTCTTCCATTGTTCTCGGAATTCTGCTGACCTTTAAAAATGCTTCCGATCTCTTCCATTTTTCTCGGAATTCTGCTGAAGTTTAAAAATGCTACGGTACTCTTCCATTGTTCCCGGAATTCCGCTGTAGTTTAAAAATGCTTCGGAACTCTTCCATTTATCTCAGAATTCCGCTGACATTTAAAAATGCTTCGGAACTCTTCCATTGTTCTCAGAATTCCGCTGACGTTTAAAAATGCTTCGTTACTTTTCGATTGTTCTCGGAATTCCGCTGATGTTTAAAAATGCTTCGGAACTCTTCGAGTGTACTCGTAATTCCGGTGATGTTTAAAAATTCTTCGGAACTCTTACATTGTTCTCGGAATTCCGCTGAAGTTTAAAAATGCTTCGGAACTCTTCCATTGTTCTCGGAATTCCGCTGAAGTTTAAAAATGCTTCAGAACTCTTACATTGTTCTCGGAATTCCGCTGAAGTTTAAAAGTGCTTCAGAACTCTTACATTGTTCTCGGAATTCCGCTGAAGTTTAAAAATGCTCTGGAACTCTTCCATTGTTCTCGGAATTCCGCTGAAGTTTAAAAATGCTTCAGAACTCTTCCATTGTTCTCGGAATTCTGCTGACCTTTAAAAATGCTTCCGATCTCTTCCATTTTTCTCGGAATTCTGCTGAAGTTTAAAAATGCTTCCGTGCTCTTACATTGTTCCCGGAATTCTGCTGAAGTTTAAACATGCTACGGTACTCTTCCATTGTTCCCGGAATTCCGCTGTAGTTTAAAAATGCTTCGGAACTCTTCCATTTATCTCAGAATTCCGCTGACATTTAAAAATGCTTCGGAACTCTTCCATTGTTCTCAGAATTCCGCTGACGTTTAAAAATGCTTCGTTACTTTTCGATTGTTCTCGGAATTCCGCTGATGTTTAAAAATGCTTCGGAACTCTTCGAGTGTACTCGTAATTCCGGTGATGTTTAAAAATTCTTCGGAACTCTTACATTGTTCTCGGAATTCCGCTGAAGTTTAAAAATGCTTCGGAACTCTTCCATTGTTCTTGGAATTCCGCTGAAGTTTAAAAATGCTTCAGAACTCTTACATTGTTCTCGGAATTCCGCTGAAGTTTAAAAGTGCTTCGGAACTCTTCCATTGTTCTCAGAATTCCGCTGACGTTTAAAAATGCTTCGGTACTTTTCGATTGTTCTCGGAATTCCGCTGATGTTTAGAAATGCTATGGAACTCTTGGAGTGTACTCGTAATTCCGGTGATGTTTAAAAATTCTTCGGAACTCTTACATTGTTCTCGGAATTCCGCTGAAGTTTAAAAATGCTTCGGAACTCTTCCATTGTTCTAGGAATTCCGATGAAGTTTAAAAATGCTTCGGAACTCTTCCATTGTTCTTGGAATTCCGCTGAAGTTCAACAATGCTTCGGAACTCTTCCATTGTTCTCGGAATTCCGCTGACGTTTAAAAATGCTTCGGAACTCTTCCATTGTTCTAGGATTTCTGCTGAAGTTTAAAAATGCTTCGGAACTCTTCCATTGTTCTCGGAATTCTGTTGACGTTAAAAAATGCTTCCGATCTCTTCCATTGTTCTCGGAATTCTGCTGAAGTTTAAAAATGCTTCGGAACTCTTCCATTGTTCCCGAAACCTGCTGACGTTTAAAAATGCTACATAACTCTTCCATTTTTCTCAGAATTCCTCTGAAGTTTAAAAATATTTCTGAACTCTTCCATTGTTCTAGGATTTCCTCTGAAGTTTAAAAATGCTTCGGAACTCTTCCATTGTTCTTGGAATTCCCCTGAAGATTAAAAATGCTTCGGAACTCTTACATTGTTCTCGTAATTCCGCTGATGTTTAAAAATGCTTCGGAACTCTTCCATTGTTCTCAGAATTCCGCTGACGTTTAAAAATGCTTCGTTACTTTTCGATTGTTCTCGGAATTCCGCTGATGTTTAAAAATGCTTCGGAACTCTTCGAGTGTACTCGTAATTCCGGTGATGTTTAAAAATTCTTCGGAACTCTTACATTGTTCTCGGAATTCCGCTGAAGTTTAAAAATGCTTCGGAACTCTTCCATTGTTCTTGGAATTCCGCTGAAGTTTAAAAATGCTTCAGAACTCTTACATTGTTCTCGGAATTCCGCTGAAGTTTAAAAGTGCTTCGGAACTCTTCCATTGTTCTCAGAATTCCGCTGACGTTTAAAAATGCTTCGGTACTTTTCGATTGTTCTCGGAATTCCGCTGATGTTTAAAAATGCTTCGGAACTCTTGGAGTGTACTCGTAATTCCGGTGATGTTTAAAAATTCTTCGGAACTCTTACATTGTTCTCGGAATTCCGCTGAAGTTTAAAAATGCTTCGGAACTCTTCCATTGTTCTAGGAATTCCGATAAAGTTTAAAAATGCTTCGGAACTCTTCCATTGTTCTTGGAATTCCGCTGAAGTTTAACAATGCTTCGGAACTCTTCCATTGTTCTCGGAATTCCGCTGAAGTTTAAAAATGCTTCAGAACTCTTCCATTGTTCTCGGAATTCTGCTGACCTTTAAAAATGCTTCCGATCTCTTCCATTTTTCTCGGAATTCTGCTGAAGTTTAAAAATGCTTCCGTGCTCTTACATTGTTCCCGGAATTCTGCTGAAGTTTAAACATGCTACGGTACTCTTCCATTGTTCCCGGAATTCCGCTGTAGTTTAAAAATGCTTCGGAACTCTTCCATTTATCTCAGAATTCCGCTGACATTTAAAAATGCTTCGGAACTCTTCCATTGTTCTCAGAATTCCGCTGACGTTTAAAAATGCTTCGTTACTTTTCGATTGTTCTCGGAATTCCGCTGATGTTTAAAAATGCTTCGGAACTCTTCGAGTGTACTCGTAATTCCGGTGATGTTTAAAAATTCTTCGGAACTCTTACATTGTTCTCGGAATTCCGCTGAAGTTTAAAAATGCTTCGGAACTCTTCCATTGTTCTTGGAATTCCGCTGAAGTTTAAAAATGCTTCAGAACTCTTACATTGTTCTCGGAATTCCGCTGAAGTTTAAAAGTGCTTCGGAACTCTTCCATTGTTCTCAGAATTCCGCTGACGTTTAAAAATGCTTCGGTACTTTTCGATTGTTCTCGGAATTCCGCTGATGTTTAAAAATACTTCGGAACTCTTGGAGTGTACTCGTAATTCCGGTGATGTTTAAAAATTCTTCGGAACTCTTACATTGTTCTCGGAATTCCGCTGAAGTTTAAAAATGCTTCGGAACTCTTCCATTGTTCTAGGAATTCCGATAAAGTTTAAAAATGCTTCGGAACTCTTCCATTGTTCTTGGAATTCCGCTGAAGTTTAACAATGCTTCGGAACTCTTCCATTGTTCTCGGAATTCCGCTGACGTTTAAAAATGCTTCGGAACTCTTCCATTGTTCTAGGATTTCTGCTGAAGTTTAAAAATGCTTCGGAACTCTTCCATTGTTCTCGGAATTCTGTTGACGTTAAAAAATGCTTCCGATCTCTTCCATTGTTCTCGGAATTCTGCTGAAGTTTAAAAATGCTTCGGAACTCTTCCATTGTTCCCGAAACCTGCTGACGTTTAAAAATGCTACATAACTCTTCCATTTTTCTCAGAATTCCTCTGAAGTTTAAAAATATTTCTGAACTCTTCCATTGTTCTAGGATTTCCTCTGAAGTTTAAAAATGCTTCGGAACTCTTCCATTGTTCTTGGAATTCCCCTGAAGATTAAAAATGCTTCGGAACTCTTACATTGTTCTCGTAATTCCGCTGATGTTTAAAAATGCTTTGGAACTCTTCCATTGTTCTTGGAATTCTGCTGAAGTTTAAAAATTCTTCGGAACTCTTCCATTGTTTATGGAATTGCGCTGACATTTAAAAATGATTCGGAACTCTTCCATTGTTCTCGGAATTCCACTGACGTTTAAAAATGCTTTGGAACTCTTCCATTGTTCTCGGAATTCCGCTGAAGTTTAAAGATACTTCAGAACTCTTTCATTGCTCAAGGAATTGCGGTGACGTTTAAAAATGCTTCGGAACTCTTACATTTATCTCAGAATTCCGCTGACATTTTAAAATGCTTCGGATATCTTCCATTGTTCTCGGAATTCTGCTGACGTTTAAAAATGCTTCGGTACTTTTCGATTGTTCTCGGAATTCCGCTGATGTTTAAAATTGCTTCGGAACTCTTTCATTGCTCAAGGAATTCCGCTGACGTTCAAATATGCTTCGGAACTCTTACATTGTTCTAGGAATTCCACTGATGTTTAAAAATTCTTCGGAACTCTTCCATTGTTCTCGGAATTCCGCTGACGAGTAAAAATGCTTCCGAACTCTTCCATTGTTCTCGTAATTCCGCTGACGTTTAAAAATGCTTCGGAACTCTTCCATTGTTCTCGGAATTCCGCTGAAGTTTAAAAATGCTTCAGAACTCTTCCATTGTTCTAGGATTTCCGCTGAAGTTTAAAAATGTTCTGGAACTCTTCCATTGTTCTCGGAATTCCGCTGAAGTTTAAAAATGCTTCAGAACTCTTCCATTGTTCTCGGAATTCTGCTGACCTTTAAAAATGCTTCCGATCTCTTCCATTTTTCTCGGAATTCTGCTGAAGTTTAAAAATGCTACGGTACTCTTCCATTGTTCCCGGAATTCCGCTGTAGTTTAAAAATGCTTCGGAACTCTTCCATTTATCTCAGAATTCCGCTGACATTTAAAAATGCTTCGGAACTCTTCCATTGTTCTCAGAATTCCGCTGACGTTTAAAAATGCTTCGTTACTTTTCGATTGTTCTCGGAATTCCGCTGATGTTTAAAAATGCTTCGGAACTCTTCGAGTGTACTCGTAATTCCGGTGATGTTTAAAAATTCTTCGGAACTCTTACATTGTTCTCGGAATTCCGCTGAAGTTTAAAAATGCTTCGGAACTCTTCCATTGTTCTCGGAATTCCGCTGAAGTTTAAAAATGCTTCAGAACTCTTACATTGTTCTCGGAATTCCGCTGAAGTTTAAAAGTGCTTCAGAACTCTTACATTGTTCTCGGAATTCCGCTGAAGTTTAAAAATGCTCTGGAACTCTTCCATTGTTCTCGGAATTCCGCTGAAGTTTAAAAATGCTTCAGAACTCTTCCATTGTTCTCGGAATTCTGCTGACCTTTAAAAATGCTTCCGATCTCTTCCATTTTTCTCGGAATTCTGCTGAAGTTTAAAAATGCTTCCGTGCTCTTACATTGTTCCCGGAATTCTGCTGAAGTTTAAACATGCTACGGTACTCTTCCATTGTTCCCGGAATTCCGCTGTAGTTTAAAAATGCTTCGGAACTCTTCCATTTATCTCAGAATTCCGCTGACATTTAAAAATGCTTCGGAACTCTTCCATTGTTCTCAGAATTCCGCTGACGTTTAAAAATGCTTCGTTACTTTTCGATTGTTCTCGGAATTCCGCTGATGTTTAAAAATGCTTCGGAACTCTTCGAGTGTACTCGTAATTCCGGTGATGTTTAAAAATTCTTCGGAACTCTTACATTGTTCTCGGAATTCCGCTGAAGTTTAAAAATGCTTCGGAACTCTTCCATTGTTCTTGGAATTCCGCTGAAGTTTAAAAATGCTTCAGAACTCTTACATTGTTCTCGGAATTCCGCTGAAGTTTAAAAGTGCTTCGGAACTCTTCCATTGTTCTCAGAATTCCGCTGACGTTTAAAAATGCTTCGGTACTTTTCGATTGTTCTCGGAATTCCGCTGATGTTTAGAAATGCTATGGAACTCTTGGAGTGTACTCGTAATTCCGGTGATGTTTAAAAATTCTTCGGAACTCTTACATTGTTCTCGGAATTCCGCTGAAGTTTAAAAATGCTTCGGAACTCTTCCATTGTTCTTGGAATTCCGCTGAAGTTTAAAAATGCTTCGGAACTCTTCCATTGTTCTCGGAATTCCGCTGACGTTTAAAAATGCTTCGGAACTCTTCCATTGTTCTAGGATTTCTGCTGAAGTTTAAAAATGCTTCGGAACTCTTCCATTGTTCTCGGAATTCTGTTGACGTTAAAAAATGCTTCCGATCTCTTCCATTGTTCTCGGAATTCTGCTGAAGTTTAAAAATGCTTCGGAACTCTTCCATTGTTCCCGAAACCTGCTGACGTTTAAAAATGCTACATAACTCTTCCATTTTTCTCAGAATTCCTCTGAAGTTTAAAAATATTTCTGAACTCTTCCATTGTTCTAGGATTTCCTCTGAAGTTTAAAAATGCTTCGGAACTCTTCCATTGTTCTTGGAATTCCCCTGAAGATTAAAAATGCTTCGGAACTCTTACATTGTTCTCGTAATTCCGCTGATGTTTAAAAATGCTTCGGAACTCTTCCATTGTTCTCAGAATTCCGCTGACGTTTAAAAATGCTTCGTTACTTTTCGATTGTTCTCGGAATTCCGCTGATGTTTAAAAATGCTTCGGAACTCTTCGAGTGTACTCGTAATTCCGGTGATGTTTAAAAATTCTTCGGAACTCTTACATTGTTCTCGGAATTCCGCTGAAGTTTAAAAATGCTTCGGAACTCTTCCATTGTTCTTGGAATTCCGCTGAAGTTTAAAAATGCTTCAGAACTCTTACATTGTTCTCGGAATTCCGCTGAAGTTTAAAAGTGCTTCGGAACTCTTCCATTGTTCTCAGAATTCCGCTGACGTTTAAAAATGCTTCGGTACTTTTCGATTGTTCTCGGAATTCCGCTGATGTTTAAAAATGCTTCGGAACTCTTGGAGTGTACTCGTAATTCCGGTGATGTTTAAAAATTCTTCGGAACTCTTACATTGTTCTCGGAATTCCGCTGAAGTTTAAAAATGCTTCGGAACTCTTCCATTGTTCTAGGAATTCCGATAAAGTTTAAAAATGCTTCGGAACTCTTCCATTGTTCTTGGAATTCCGCTGAAGTTTAACAATGCTTCGGAACTCTTCCATTGTTCTCGGAATTCCGCTGAAGTTTAAAAATGCTTCAGAACTCTTCCATTGTTCTCGGAATTCTGCTGACCTTTAAAAATGCTTCCGATCTCTTCCATTTTTCTCGGAATTCTGCTGAAGTTTAAAAATGCTTCCGTGCTCTTACATTGTTCCCGGAATTCTGCTGAAGTTTAAACATGCTACGGTACTCTTCCATTGTTCCCGGAATTCCGCTGTAGTTTAAAAATGCTTCGGAACTCTTCCATTTATCTCAGAATTCCGCTGACATTTAAAAATGCTTCGGAACTCTTCCATTGTTCTCAGAATTCCGCTGACGTTTAAAAATGCTTCGTTACTTTTCGATTGTTCTCGGAATTCCGCTGATGTTTAAAAATGCTTCGGAACTCTTCGAGTGTACTCGTAATTCCGGTGATGTTTAAAAATTCTTCGGAACTCTTACATTGTTCTCGGAATTCCGCTGAAGTTTAAAAATGCTTCGGAACTCTTCCATTGTTCTTGGAATTCCGCTGAAGTTTAAAAATGCTTCAGAACTCTTACATTGTTCTCGGAATTCCGCTGAAGTTTAAAAGTGCTTCGGAACTCTTCCATTGTTCTCAGAATTCCGCTGACGTTTAAAAATGCTTCGGTACTTTTCGATTGTTCTCGGAATTCCGCTGATGTTTAAAAATACTTCGGAACTCTTGGAGTGTACTCGTAATTCCGGTGATGTTTAAAAATTCTTCGGAACTCTTACATTGTTCTCGGAATTCCGCTGAAGTTTAAAAATGCTTCGGAACTCTTCCATTGTTCTAGGAATTCCGATAAAGTTTAAAAATGCTTCGGAACTCTTCCATTGTTCTTGGAATTCCGCTGAAGTTTAACAATGCTTCGGAACTCTTCCATTGTTCTCGGAATTCTGTTGACGTTAAAAAATGCTTCCGATCTCTTCCATTGTTCTCGGAATTCTGCTGAAGTTTAAAAATGCTTCGGAACTCTTCCATTGTTCCCGAAACCTGCTGACGTTTAAAAATGCTACATAACTCTTCCATTTTTCTCAGAATTCCTCTGAAGTTTAAAAATATTTCTGAACTCTTCCATTGTTCTAGGATTTCCTCTGAAGTTTAAAAATGCTTCGGAACTCTTCCATTGTTCTTGGAATTCCCCTGAAGATTAAAAATGCTTCGGAACTCTTACATTGTTCTCGTAATTCCGCTGATGTTTAAAAATGCTTTGGAACTCTTCCATTGTTCTTGGAATTCTGCTGAAGTTTAAAAATTCTTCGGAACTCTTCCATTGTTTATGGAATTGCGCTGACATTTAAAAATGATTCGGAACTCTTCCATTGTTCTCGGAATTCCACTGACGTTTAAAAATGCTTTGGAACTCTTCCATTGTTCTCGGAATTCCGCTGAAGTTTAAAGATACTTCAGAACTCTTTCATTGCTCAAGGAATTGCGGTGACGTTTAAAAATGCTTCGGAACTCTTACATTTATCTCAGAATTCCGCTGACATTTTAAAATGCTTCGGATATCTTCCATTGTTCTCGGAATTCTGCTGACGTTTAAAAATGCTTCGGTACTTTTCGATTGTTCTCGGAATTCCGCTGATGTTTAAAATTGCTTCGGAACTCTTTCATTGCTCAAGGAATTCCGCTGACGTTCAAATATGCTTCGGAACTCTTACATTGTTCTAGGAATTCCACTGATGTTTAAAAATTCTTCGGAACTCTTCCATTGTTCTCGGAATTCCGCTGACGAGTAAAAATGCTTCCGAACTCTTCCATTGTTCTCGTAATTCCGCTGACGTTTAAAAATGCTTCGGAACTCTTCCATTGTTCTCGGAATTCCGCTGAAGTTTAAAAATGCTTCAGAACTCTTCCATTGTTCTAGGATTTCCGCTGAAGTTTAAAAATGTTCTGGAACTCTTCCATTGTTCTCGGAATTCCGCTGAAGTTTAAAAATGCTTCAGAACTCTTCCATTGTTCTCGGAATTCTGCTGACCTTTAAAAATGCTTCCGATCTCTTCCATTTTTCTCGGAATTCTGCTGAAGTTTAAAAATGCTACGGTACTCTTCCATTGTTCCCGGAATTCCGCTGTAGTTTAAAAATGCTTCGGAACTCTTCCATTGTTCTAGGAATTCCGATGAAGTTTAAAAATGCTTCGGAACTCTTCCATTGTTCTTGGAATTCCGCTGAAGTTCAACAATGCTTCGGAACTCTTCCATTGTTCTCGGAATTCCGCTGACGTTTAAAAATGCTTCGGAACTCTTCCATTGTTCTAGGATTTCTGCTGAAGTTTAAAAATGCTTCGGAACTCTTCCATTGTTCTCGGAATTCTGTTGACGTTAAAAAATGCTTCCGATCTCTTCCATTGTTCTCGGAATTCTGCTGAAGTTTAAAAATGCTTCGGAACTCTTCCATTGTTCCCGAAACCTGCTGACGTTTAAAAATGCTACATAACTCTTCCATTTTTCTCAGAATTCCTCTGAAGTTTAAAAATATTTCTGAACTCTTCCATTGTTCTAGGATTTCCTCTGAAGTTTAAAAATGCTTCGGAACTCTTCCATTGTTCTTGGAATTCCCCTGAAGATTAAAAATGCTTCGGAACTCTTACATTGTTCTCGTAATTCCGCTGATGTTTAAAAATGCTTCGGAACTCTTCCATTGTTCTCAGAATTCCGCTGACGTTTAAAAATGCTTCGTTACTTTTCGATTGTTCTCGGAATTCCGCTGATGTTTAAAAATGCTTCGGAACTCTTCGAGTGTACTCGTAATTCCGGTGATGTTTAAAAATTCTTCGGAACTCTTACATTGTTCTCGGAATTCCGCTGAAGTTTAAAAATGCTTCGGAACTCTTCCATTGTTCTTGGAATTCCACTGAAGTTTAAAAATGCTTCAGAACTCTTACATTGTTCTCGGAATTCCGCTGAAGTTTAAAAGTGCTTCGGAACTCTTCCATTGTTCTCAGAATTCCGCTGACGTTTAAAAATGCTTCGGTACTTTTCGATTGTTCTCGGAATTCCGCTGATGTTTAAAAATGCTTCGGAACTCTTGGAGTGTACTCGTAATTCCGGTGATGTTTAAAAATTCTTCGGAACTCTTCCATTGTTCTAGGAATTCCGATAAAGTTTAAAAATGCTTCGGAACTCTTCCATTGTTCTTGGAATTCCGCTGAAGTTTAACAATGCTTCGGAACTCTTCCATTGTTCTCGGAATTCCGCTGAAGTTTAAAAATGCTTCAGAACTCTTCCATTGTTCTCGGAATTCTGCTGACCTTTAAAAATGCTTCCGATCTCTTCCATTTTTCTCGGAATTCTGCTGAAGTTTAAAAATGCTTCCGTGCTCTTACATTGTTCCCGGAATTCTGCTGAAGTTTAAACATGCTACGGTACTCTTCCATTGTTCCCGGAATTCCGCTGTAGTTTAAAAATGCTTCGGAACTCTTCCATTTATCTCAGAATTCCGCTGACATTTAACAATGCTTCGGAACTCTTCCATTGTTCTCAGAATTCCGCTGACGTTTAAAAATGCTTCGTTACTTTTCGATTGTTCTCGGAATTCCGCTGATGTTTAAAAATGCTTCGGAACTCTTCGAGTGTACTCGTAATTCCGGTGATGTTTAAAAATTCTTCGGAACTCTTACATTGTTCTCGGAATTCCGCTGAAGTTTAAAAATGCTTCGGAACTCTTCCATTGTTCTTGGAATTCCGCTGAAGTTTAAAAATGCTTCAGAACTCTTACATTGTTCTCGGAATTCCGCTGAAGTTTAAAAGTGCTTCGGAACTCTTCCATTGTTCTCAGAATTCCGCTGACGTTTAAAAATGCTTCGGTACTTTTCGATTGTTCTCGGAATTCCGCTGATGTTTAAAAATACTTCGGAACTCTTGGAGTGTACTCGTAATTCCGGTGATGTTTAAAAATTCTTCGGAACTCTTACATTGTTCTCGGAATTCCGCTGAAGTTTAAAAATGCTTCGGAACTCTTCCATTGTTCTAGGAATTCCGATAAAGTTTAAAAATGCTTCGGAACTCTTCCATTGTTCTTGGAATTCCGCTGAAGTTTAACAATGCTTCGGAACTCTTCCATTGTTCTCGGAATTCCGCTGACGTTTAAAAATGCTTCGGAACTCTTCCATTGTTCTAGGATTTCTGCTGAAGTTTAAAAATGCTTCGGAACTCTTCCATTGTTCTCGGAATTCTGTTGACGTTAAAAAATGCTTCCGATCTCTTCCATTGTTCTCGGAATTCTGCTGAAGTTTAAAAATGCTTCGGAACTCTTCCATTGTTCCCGAAACCTGCTGACGTTTAAAAATGCTACATAACTCTTCCATTTTTCTCAGAATTCCTCTGAAGTTTAAAAATATTTCTGAACTCTTCCATTGTTCTAGGATTTCCTCTGAAGTTTAAAAATGCTTCGGAACTCTTCCATTGTTCTTGGAATTCCCCTGAAGATTAAAAATGCTTCGGAACTCTTACATTGTTCTCGTAATTCCGCTGATGTTTAAAAATGCTTCGGAACTCTTCCATTGTTCTCAGAATTCCGCTGACGTTTAAAAATGCTTCGTTACTTTTCGATTGTTCTCGGAATTCCGCTGATGTTTAAAAATGCTTCGGAACTCTTCGAGTGTACTCGTAATTCCGGTGATGTTTAAAAATTCTTCGGAACTCTTACATTGTTCTCGGAATTCCGCTGAAGTTTAAAAATGCTTCGGAACTCTTCCATTGTTCTTGGAATTCCGCTGAAGTTTAAAAATGCTTCAGAACTCTTACATTGTTCTCGGAATTCCGCTGAAGTTTAAAAGTGCTTCGGAACTCTTCCATTGTTCTCAGAATTCCGCTGACGTTTAAAAATGCTTCGGTACTTTTCGATTGTTCTCGGAATTCCGCTGATGTTTAAAAATGCTTCGGAACTCTTGGAGTGTACTCGTAATTCCGGTGATGTTTAAAAATTCTTCGGAACTCTTACATTGTTCTCGGAATTCCGCTGAAGTTTAAAAATGCTTCGGAACTCTTCCATTGTTCTAGGAATTCCGATAAAGTTTAAAAATGCTTCGGAACTCTTCCATTGTTCTTGGAATTCCGCTGAAGTTTAACAATGCTTCGGAACTCTTCCATTGTTCTCGGAATTCCGCTGAAGTTTAAAAATGCTTCAGAACTCTTCCATTGTTCTCGGAATTCTGCTGACCTTTAAAAATGCTTCCGATCTCTTCCATTTTTCTCGGAATTCTGCTGAAGTTTAAAAATGCTTCCGTGCTCTTACATTGTTCCCGGAATTCTGCTGAAGTTTAAACATGCTACGGTACTCTTCCATTGTTCCCGGAATTCCGCTGTAGTTTAAAAATGCTTCGGAACTCTTCCATTTATCTCAGAATTCCGCTGACATTTAAAAATGCTTCGGAACTCTTCCATTGTTCTCAGAATTCCGCTGACGTTTAAAAATGCTTCGTTACTTTTCGATTGTTCTCGGAATTCCGCTGATGTTTAAAAATGCTTCGGAACTCTTCGAGTGTACTCGTAATTCCGGTGATGTTTAAAAATTCTTCGGAACTCTTACATTGTTCTCGGAATTCCGCTGAAGTTTAAAAATGCTTCGGAACTCTTCCATTGTTCTTGGAATTCCGCTGAAGTTTAAAAATGCTTCAGAACTCTTACATTGTTCTCGGAATTCCGCTGAAGTTTAAAAGTGCTTCGGAACTCTTCCATTGTTCTCAGAATTCCGCTGACGTTTAAAAATGCTTCGGTACTTTTCGATTGTTCTCGGAATTCCGCTGATGTTTAAAAATACTTCGGAACTCTTGGAGTGTACTCGTAATTCCGGTGATGTTTAAAAATTCTTCGGAACTCTTACATTGTTCTCGGAATTCCGCTGAAGTTTAAAAATGCTTCGGAACTCTTCCATTGTTCTAGGAATTCCGATAAAGTTTAAAAATGCTTCGGAACTCTTCCATTGTTCTTGGAATTCCGCTGAAGTTTAACAATGCTTCGGAACTCTTCCATTGTTCTCGGAATTCCGCTGACGTTTAAAAATGCTTCGGAACTCTTCCATTGTTCTAGGATTTCTGCTGAAGTTTAAAAATGCTTCGGAACTCTTCCATTGTTCTCGGAATTCTGTTGACGTTAAAAAATGCTTCCGATCTCTTCCATTGTTCTCGGAATTCTGCTGAAGTTTAAAAATGCTTCGGAACTCTTCCATTGTTCCCGAAACCTGCTGACGTTTAAAAATGCTACATAACTCTTCCATTTTTCTCAGAATTCCTCTGAAGTTTAAAAATATTTCTGAACTCTTCCATTGTTCTAGGATTTCCTCTGAAGTTTAAAAATGCTTCGGAACTCTTCCATTGTTCTTGGAATTCCCCTGAAGATTAAAAATGCTTCGGAACTCTTACATTGTTCTCGTAATTCCGCTGATGTTTAAAAATGCTTTGGAACTCTTCCATTGTTCTTGGAATTCTGCTGAAGTTTAAAAATTCTTCGGAACTCTTCCATTGTTTATGGAATTGCGCTGACATTTAAAAATGATTCGGAACTCTTCCATTGTTCTCGGAATTCCACTGACGTTTAAAAATGCTTTGGAACTCTTCCATTGTTCTCGGAATTCCGCTGAAGTTTAAAGATACTTCAGAACTCTTTCATTGCTCAAGGAATTGCGGTGACGTTTAAAAATGCTTCGGAACTCTTACATTTATCTCAGAATTCCGCTGACATTTTAAAATGCTTCGGATATCTTCCATTGTTCTCGGAATTCTGCTGACGTTTAAAAATGCTTCGGTACTTTTCGATTGTTCTCGGAATTCCGCTGATGTTTAAAATTGCTTCGGAACTCTTTCATTGCTCAAGGAATTCCGCTGACGTTCAAATATGCTTCGGAACTCTTACATTGTTCTAGGAATTCCACTGATGTTTAAAAATTCTTCGGAACTCTTCCATTGTTCTCGGAATTCCGCTGACGAGTAAAAATGCTTCCGAACTCTTCCATTGTTCTCGTAATTCCGCTGACGTTTAAAAATGCTTCGGAACTCTTCCATTGTTCTCGGAATTCCGCTGAAGTTTAAAAATGCTTCAGAACTCTTCCATTGTTCTAGGATTTCCGCTGAAGTTTAAAAATGTTCTGGAACTCTTCCATTGTTCTCGGAATTCCGCTGAAGTTTAAAAATGCTTCAGAACTCTTCCATTGTTCTCGGAATTCTGCTGACCTTTAAAAATGCTTCCGATCTCTTCCATTTTTCTCGGAATTCTGCTGAAGTTTAAAAATGCTACGGTACTCTTCCATTGTTCCCGGAATTCCGCTGTAGTTTAAAAATGCTTCGGAACTCTTCCATTTATCTCAGAATTCCGCTGACATTTAAAAATGCTTCGGAACTCTTCCATTGTTCTCAGAATTCCGCTGACGTTTAAAAATGCTTCGTTACTTTTCGATTGTTCTCGGAATTCCGCTGATGTTTAAAAATGCTTCGGAACTCTTCGAGTGTACTCGTAATTCCGGTGATGTTTAAAAATTCTTCGGAACTCTTACATTGTTCTCGGAATTCCGCTGAAGTTTAAAAATGCTTCGGAACTCTTCCATTGTTCTCGGAATTCCGCTGAAGTTTAAAAATGCTTCAGAACTCTTACATTGTTCTCGGAATTCCGCTGAAGTTTAAAAGTGCTTCAGAACTCTTACATTGTTCTCGAAATTCCGCTGAAGTTTAAAAATGCTCTGGAACTCTTCCATTGTTCTCGGAATTCCGCTGAAGTTTAAAAATGCTTCAGAACTCTTCCATTGTTCTCGGAATTCTGCTGACCTTTAAAAATGCTTCCGATCTCTTCCATTTTTCTCGGAATTCTGCTGAAGTTTAAAAATGCTTCCGTGCTCTTACATTGTTCCCGGAATTCTGCTGAAGTTTAAACATGCTACGGTACTCTTCCATTGTTCCCGGAATTCCGCTGTAGTTTAAAAATGCTTCGGAACTCTTCCATTTATCTCAGAATTCCGCTGACATTTAAAAATGCTTCGGAACTCTTCCATTGTTCTCAGAATTCCGCTGACGTTTAAAAATGCTTCGTTACTTTTCGATTGTTCTCGGAATTCCGCTGATGTTTAAAAATGCTTCGGAACTCTTCGAGTGTACTCGTAATTCCGGTGATGTTTAAAAATTCTTCGGAACTCTTACATTGTTCTCGGAATTCCGCTGAAGTTTAAAAATGCTTCGGAACTCTTCCATTGTTCTTGGAATTCCGCTGAAGTTTAAAAATGCTTCAGAACTCTTACATTGTTCTCGGAATTCCGCTGAAGTTTAAAAGTGCTTCGGAACTCTTCCATTGTTCTCAGAATTCCGCTGACGTTTAAAAATGCTTCGGTACTTTTCGATTGTTCTCGGAATTCCGCTGATATTTAGAAATGCTATGGAACTCTTGGAGTGTACTCGTAATTCCGGTGATGTTTAAAAATTCTTCGGAACTCTTACATTGTTCTCGGAATTCCGCTGAAGTTTAAAAATGCTTCGGAACTCTTCCATTGTTCTAGGAATTCCGATGAAGTTTAAAAATGCTTCGGAACTCTTCCATTGTTCTTGGAATTCCGCTGAAGTTCAACAATGCTTCGGAACTCTTCCATTGTTCTCGGAATTCCGCTGACGTTTAAAAATGCTTCGGAACTCTTCCATTGTTCTAGGATTTCTGCTGAAGTTTAAAAATGCTTCGGAACTCTTCCATTGTTCTCGGAATTCTGTTGACGTTAAAAAATGCTTCCGATCTCTTCCATTGTTCTCGGAATTCTGCTGAAGTTTAAAAATGCTTCGGAACTCTTCCATTGTTCCCGAAACCTGCTGACGTTTAAAAATGCTACATAACTCTTCCATTTTTCTCAGAATTCCTCTGAAGTTTAAAAATATTTCTGAACTCTTCCATTGTTCTAGGATTTCCTCTGAAGTTTAAAAATGCTTCGGAACTCTTCCATTGTTCTTGGAATTCCCCTGAAGATTAAAAATGCTTCGGAACTCTTACATTGTTCTCGTAATTCCGCTGATGTTTAAAAATGCTTCGGAACTCTTCCATTGTTCTCAGAATTCCGCTGACGTTTAAAAATGCTTCGTTACTTTTCGATTGTTCTCGGAATTCCGCTGATGTTTAAAAATGCTTCGGAACTCTTCGAGTGTACTCGTAATTCCGGTGATGTTTAAAAATTCTTCGGAACTCTTACATTGTTCTCGGAATTCCGCTGAAGTTTAAAAATGCTTCGGAACTCTTCCATTGTTCTTGGAATTCCGCTGAAGTTTAAAAATGCTTCAGAACTCTTACATTGTTCTCGGAATTCCGCTGAAGTTTAAAAGTGCTTCGGAACTCTTCCATTGTTCTCAGAATTCCGCTGACGTTTAAAAATGCTTCGGTACTTTTCGATTGTTCTCGGAATTCCGCTGATGTTTAAAAATGCTTCGGAACTCTTGGAGTGTACTCGTAATTCCGGTGATGTTTAAAAATTCTTCGGAACTCTTACATTGTTCTCGGAATTCCGCTGAAGTTTAAAAATGCTTCGGAACTCTTCCATTGTTCTAGGAATTCCGATAAAGTTTAAAAATGCTTCGGAACTCTTCCATTGTTCTTGGAATTCCGCTGAAGTTTAACAATGCTTCGGAACTCTTCCATTGTTCTCGGAATTCCGCTGAAGTTTAAAAATGCTTCAGAACTCTTCCATTGTTCTCGGAATTCTGCTGACCTTTAAAAATGCTTCCGATCTCTTCCATTTTTCTCGGAATTCTGCTGAAGTTTAAAAATGCTTCCGTGCTCTTACATTGTTCCCGGAATTCTGCTGAAGTTTAAACATGCTACGGTACTCTTCCATTGTTCCCGGAATTCCGCTGTAGTTTAAAAATGCTTCGGAACTCTTCCATTTATCTCAGAATTCCGCTGACATTTAAAAATGCTTCGGAACTCTTCCATTGTTCTCAGAATTCCGCTGACGTTTAAAAATGCTTCGTTACTTTTCGATTGTTCTCGGAATTCCGCTGATGTTTAAAAATGCTTCGGAACTCTTCGAGTGTACTCGTAATTCCGGTGATGTTTAAAAATTCTTCGGAACTCTTACATTGTTCTCGGAATTCCGCTGAAGTTTAAAAATGCTTCGGAACTCTTCCATTGTTCTTGGAATTCCGCTGAAGTTTAAAAATGCTTCAGAACTCTTACATTGTTCTCGGAATTCCGCTGAAGTTTAAAAGTGCTTCGGAACTCTTCCATTGTTCTCAGAATTCCGCTGACGTTTAAAAATGCTTCGGTACTTTTCGATTGTTCTCGGAATTCCGCTGATGTTTAAAAATACTTCGGAACTCTTGGAGTGTACTCGTAATTCCGGTGATGTTTAAAAATTCTTCGGAACTCTTACATTGTTCTCGGAATTCCGCTGAAGTTTAAAAATGCTTCGGAACTCTTCCATTGTTCTAGGAATTCCGATAAAGTTTAAAAATGCTTCGGAACTCTTCCATTGTTCTTGGAATTCCGCTGAAGTTTAACAATGCTTCGGAACTCTTCCATTGTTCTCGGAATTCCGCTGACGTTTAAAAATGCTTCGGAACTCTTCCATTGTTCTAGGATTTCTGCTGAAGTTTAAAAATGCTTCGGAACTCTTCCATTGTTCTCGGAATTCTGTTGACGTTAAAAAATGCTTCCGATCTCTTCCATTGTTCTCGGAATTCTGCTGAAGTTTAAAAATGCTTCGGAACTCTTCCATTGTTCCCGAAACCTGCTGACGTTTAAAAATGCTACATAACTCTTCCATTTTTCTCAGAATTCCTCTGAAGTTTAAAAATATTTCTGAACTCTTCCATTGTTCTAGGATTTCCTCTGAAGTTTAAAAATGCTTCGGAACTCTTCCATTGTTCTTGGAATTCCCCTGAAGATTAAAAATGCTTCGGAACTCTTACATTGTTCTCGTAATTCCGCTGATGTTTAAAAATGCTTTGGAACTCTTCCATTGTTCTTGGAATTCTGCTGAAGTTTAAAAATTCTTCGGAACTCTTCCATTGTTTATGGAATTGCGCTGACATTTAAAAATGATTCGGAACTCTTCCATTGTTCTCGGAATTCCACTGACGTTTAAAAATGCTTTGGAACTCTTCCATTGTTCTCGGAGTTCCGCTGAAGTTTAAAGATACTTCAGAACTCTTTCATTGCTCAAGGAATTGCGGTGACGTTTAAAAATGCTTCGGAACTCTTACATTTATCTCAGAATTCCGCTGACATTTTAAAATGCTTCGGATATCTTCCATTGTTCTCGGAATTCTGCTGACGTTTAAAAATGCTTCGGTACTTTTCGATTGTTCTCGGAATTCCGCTGATGTTTAAAATTGCTTCGGAACTCTTTCATTGCTCAAGGAATTCCGCTGACGTTCAAATATGCTTCGGAACTCTTACATTGTTCTAGGAATTCCACTGATGTTTAAAAATTCTTCGGAACTCTTCCATTGTTCTCGGAATTCCGCTGACGAGTAAAAATGCTTCCGAACTCTTCCATTGTTCTCGTAATTCCGCTGACGTTTAAAAATGCTTCGGAACTCTTCCATTGTTCTCGGAATTCCGCTGAAGTTTAAAAATGCTTCAGAACTCTTCCATTGTTCTAGGATTTCCGCTGAAGTTTAAAAATGTTCTGGAACTCTTCCATTGTTCTCGGAATTCCGCTGAAGTTTAAAAATGCTTCAGAACTCTTCCATTGTTCTCGGAATTCTGCTGACCTTTAAAAATGCTTCCGATCTCTTCCATTTTTCTCGGAATTCTGCTGAAGTTTAAAAATGCTACGGTACTCTTCCATTGTTCCCGGAATTCCGCTGTAGTTTAAAAATGCTTCGGAACTCTTCCATTTATCTCAGAATTCCGCTGACATTTAAAAATGCTTCGGAACTCTTCCATTGTTCTCAGAATTCCGCTGACGTTTAAAAATGCTTCGTTACTTTTCGATTGTTCTCGGAATTCCGCTGATGTTTAAAAATGCTTCGGAACTCTTCGAGTGTACTCGTAATTCCGGTGATGTTTAAAAATTCTTCGGAACTCTTACATTGTTCTCGGAATTCCGCTGAAGTTTAAAAATGCTTCGGAACTCTTCCATTGTTCTCGGAATTCCGCTGAAGTTTAAAAATGCTTCAGAACTCTTACATTGTTCTCGGAATTCCGCTGAAGTTTAAAAGTGCTTCAGAACTCTTACATTGTTCTCGAAATTCCGCTGAAGTTTAAAAATGCTCTGGAACTCTTCCATTGTTCTCGGAATTCCGCTGAAGTTTAAAAATGCTTCAGAACTCTTCCATTGTTCTCGGAATTCTGCTGACCTTTAAAAATGCTTCCGATCTCTTCCATTTTTCTCGGAATTCTGCTGAAGTTTAAAAATGCTTCCGTGCTCTTACATTGTTCCCGGAATTCTGCTGAAGTTTAAACATGCTACGGTACTCTTCCATTGTTCCCGGAATTCCGCTGTAGTTTAAAAATGCTTCGGAACTCTTCCATTTATCTCAGAATTCCGCTGACATTTAAAAATGCTTCGGAACTCTTCCATTGTTCTCAGAATTCCGCTGACGTTTAAAAATGCTTCGTTACTTTTCGATTGTTCTCGGAATTCCGCTGATGTTTAAAAATGCTTCGGAACTCTTCGAGTGTACTCGTAATTCCGGTGATGTTTAAAAATTCTTCGGAACTCTTACATTGTTCTCGGAATTCCGCTGAAGTTTAAAAATGCTTCGGAACTCTTCCATTGTTCTTGGAATTCCGCTGAAGTTTAAAAATGCTTCAGAACTCTTACATTGTTCTCGGAATTCCGCTGAAGTTTAAAAGTGCTTCGGAACTCTTCCATTGTTCTCAGAATTCCGCTGACGTTTAAAAATGCTTCGGTACTTTTCGATTGTTCTCGGAATTCCGCTGATATTTAGAAATGCTATGGAACTCTTGGAGTGTACTCGTAATTCCGGTGATGTTTAAAAATTCTTCGGAACTCTTACATTGTTCTCGGAATTCCGCTGAAGTTTAAAAATGCTTCGGAACTCTTCCATTGTTCTAGGAATTCCGATGAAGTTTAAAAATGCTTCGGAACTCTTCCATTGTTCTTGGAATTCCGCTGAAGTTCAACAATGCTTCGGAACTCTTCCATTGTTCTCGGAATTCCGCTGACGTTTAAAAATGCTTCGGAACTCTTCCATTGTTCTAGGATTTCTGCTGAAGTTTAAAAATGCTTCGGAACTCTTCCATTGTTCTCGGAATTCTGTTGACGTTAAAAAATGCTTCCGATCTCTTCCATTGTTCTCGGAATTCTGCTGAAGTTTAAAAATGCTTCGGAACTCTTCCATTGTTCCCGAAACCTGCTGACGTTTAAAAATGCTACATAACTCTTCCATTTTTCTCAGAATTCCTCTGAAGTTTAAAAATATTTCTGAACTCTTCCATTGTTCTAGGATTTCCTCTGAAGTTTAAAAATGCTTCGGAACTCTTCCATTGTTCTTGGAATTCCCCTGAAGATTAAAAATGCTTCGGAACTCTTACATTGTTCTCGTAATTCCGCTGATGTTTAAAAATGCTTCGGAACTCTTCCATTGTTCTCAGAATTCCGCTGACGTTTAAAAATGCTTCGTTACTTTTCGATTGTTCTCGGAATTCCGCTGATGTTTAAAAATGCTTCGGAACTCTTCGAGTGTACTCGTAATTCCGGTGATGTTTAAAAATTCTTCGGAACTCTTACATTGTTCTCGGAATTCCGCTGAAGTTTAAAAATGCTTCGGAACTCTTCCATTGTTCTTGGAATTCCGCTGAAGTTTAAAAATGCTTCAGAACTCTTACATTGTTCTCGGAATTCCGCTGAAGTTTAAAAGTGCTTCGGAACTCTTCCATTGTTCTCAGAATTCCGCTGACGTTTAAAAATGCTTCGGTACTTTTCGATTGTTCTCGGAATTCCGCTGATGTTTAAAAATGCTTCGGAACTCTTGGAGTGTACTCGTAATTCCGGTGATGTTTAAAAATTCTTCGGAACTCTTACATTGTTCTCGGAATTCCGCTGAAGTTTAAAAATGCTTCGGAACTCTTCCATTGTTCTAGGAATTCCGATAAAGTTTAAAAATGCTTCGGAACTCTTCCATTGTTCTTGGAATTCCGCTGAAGTTTAACAATGCTTCGGAACTCTTCCATTGTTCTCGGAATTCCGCTGAAGTTTAAAAATGCTTCAGAACTCTTCCATTGTTCTCGGAATTCTGCTGACCTTTAAAAATGCTTCCGATCTCTTCCATTTTTCTCGGAATTCTGCTGAAGTTTAAAAATGCTTCCGTGCTCTTACATTGTTCCCGGAATTCTGCTGAAGTTTAAACATGCTACGGTACTCTTCCATTGTTCCCGGAATTCCGCTGTAGTTTAAAAATGCTTCGGAACTCTTCCATTTATCTCAGAATTCCGCTGACATTTAAAAATGCTTCGGAACTCTTCCATTGTTCTCAGAATTCCGCTGACGTTTAAAAATGCTTCGTTACTTTTCGATTGTTCTCGGAATTCCGCTGATGTTTAAAAATGCTTCGGAACTCTTCGAGTGTACTCGTAATTCCGGTGATGTTTAAAAATTCTTCGGAACTCTTACATTGTTCTCGGAATTCCGCTGAAGTTTAAAAATGCTTCGGAACTCTTCCATTGTTCTTGGAATTCCGCTGAAGTTTAAAAATGCTTCAGAACTCTTACATTGTTCTCGGAATTCCGCTGAAGTTTAAAAGTGCTTCGGAACTCTTCCATTGTTCTCAGAATTCCGCTGACGTTTAAAAATGCTTCGGTACTTTTCGATTGTTCTCGGAATTCCGCTGATGTTTAAAAATACTTCGGAACTCTTGGAGTGTACTCGTAATTCCGGTGATGTTTAAAAATTCTTCGGAACTCTTACATTGTTCTCGGAATTCCGCTGAAGTTTAAAAATGCTTCGGAACTCTTCCATTGTTCTAGGAATTCCGATAAAGTTTAAAAATGCTTCGGAACTCTTCCATTGTTCTTGGAATTCCGCTGAAGTTTAACAATGCTTCGGAACTCTTCCATTGTTCTCGGAATTCCGCTGACGTTTAAAAATGCTTCGGAACTCTTCCATTGTTCTAGGATTTCTGCTGAAGTTTAAAAATGCTTCGGAACTCTTCCATTGTTCTCGGAATTCTGTTGACGTTAAAAAATGCTTCCGATCTCTTCCATTGTTCTCGGAATTCTGCTGAAGTTTAAAAATGCTTCGGAACTCTTCCATTGTTCCCGAAACCTGCTGACGTTTAAAAATGCTACATAACTCTTCCATTTTTCTCAGAATTCCTCTGAAGTTTAAAAATATTTCTGAACTCTTCCATTGTTCTAGGATTTCCTCTGAAGTTTAAAAATGCTTCGGAACTCTTCCATTGTTCTTGGAATTCCCCTGAAGATTAAAAATGCTTCGGAACTCTTACATTGTTCTCGTAATTCCGCTGATGTTTAAAAATGCTTTGGAACTCTTCCATTGTTCTTGGAATTCTGCTGAAGTTTAAAAATTCTTCGGAACTCTTCCATTGTTTATGGAATTGCGCTGACATTTAAAAATGATTCGGAACTCTTCCATTGTTCTCGGAATTCCACTGACGTTTAAAAATGCTTTGGAACTCTTCCATTGTTCTCGGAATTCCGCTGAAGTTTAAAGATACTTCAGAACTCTTTCATTGCTCAAGGAATTGCGGTGACGTTTAAAAATGCTTCGGAACTCTTACATTTATCTCAGAATTCCGCTGACATTTTAAAATGCTTCGGATATCTTCCATTGTTCTCGGAATTCTGCTGACGTTTAAAAATGCTTCGGTACTTTTCGATTGTTCTCGGAATTCCGCTGATGTTTAAAATTGCTTCGGAACTCTTTCATTGCTCAAGGAATTCCGCTGACGTTCAAATATGCTTCGGAACTCTTACATTGTTCTAGGAATTCCACTGATGTTTAAAAATTCTTCGGAACTCTTCCATTGTTCTCGGAATTCCGCTGACGAGTAAAAATGCTTCCGAACTCTTCCATTGTTCTCGTAATTCCGCTGACGTTTAAAAATGCTTCGGAACTCTTCCATTGTTCTCGGAATTCCGCTGAAGTTTAAAAATGCTTCAGAACTCCTCCATTGTTCTAGGATTTCCGCTGAAGTTTAAAAATGCTCTGGAACTCTTCCATTGTTCTCGGAATTCCGCTGAAGTTTAAAAATGCTTCAGAACTCTTCCATTGTTCTCGGAATTCTGCTGACCTTTAAAAATGCTTCCGATCTCTTCCATTTTTCTCGGAATTCTGCTGAAGTTTAAAAATGCTACGGTACTCTTCCATTGTTCCCGGAATTCCGCTGTAGTTTAAAAATGCTTCGGAACTCTTCCATTTATCTCAGAATTCCGCTGACATTTAAAAATGCTTCGGAACTCTTCCATTGTTCTCAGAATTCCGCTGACGTTTAAAAATGCTTCGTTACTTTTCGATTGTTCTCGGAATTCCGCTGATGTTTAAAAATGCTTCGGAACTCTTCGAGTGTACTCGTAATTCCGGTGATGTTTAAAAATTCTTCGGAACTCTTACATTGTTCTCGGAATTCCGCTGAAGTTTAAAAATGCTTCGGAACTCTTCCATTGTTCTCGGAATTCCGCTGAAGTTTAAAAATGCTTCAGAACTCTTACATTGTTCTCGGAATTCCGCTGAAGTTTAAAAGTGCTTCAGAACTCTTACATTGTTCTCGGAATTCCGCTGAAGTTTAAAAATGCTCTGGAACTCTTCCATTGTTCTCGGAATTCCGCTGAAGTTTAAAAATGCTTCAGAACTCTTCCATTGTTCTCGGAATTCTGCTGACCTTTAAAAATGCTTCCGATCTCTTCCATTTTTCTCGGAATTCTGCTGAAGTTTAAAAATGCTTCCGTGCTCTTACATTGTTCCCGGAATTCTGCTGAAGTTTAAACATGCTACGGTACTCTTCCATTGTTCCCGGAATTCCGCTGTAGTTTAAAAATGCTTCGGAACTCTTCCATTTATCTCAGAATTCCGCTGACATTTAAAAATGCTTCGGAACTCTTCCATTGTTCTCAGAATTCCGCTGACGTTTAAAAATGCTTCGTTACTTTTCGATTGTTCTCGGAATTCCGCTGATGTTTAAAAATGCTTCGGAACTCTTCGAGTGTACTCGTAATTCCGGTGATGTTTAAAAATTCTTCGGAACTCTTACATTGTTCTCGGAATTCCGCTGAAGTTTAAAAATGCTTCGGAACTCTTCCATTGTTCTTGGAATTCCGCTGAAGTTTAAAAATGCTTCAGAACTCTTACATTGTTCTCGGAATTCCGCTGAAGTTTAAAAGTGCTTCGGAACTCTTCCATTGTTCTCAGAATTCCGCTGACGTTTAAAAATGCTTCGGTACTTTTCGATTGTTCTCGGAATTCCGCTGATGTTTAGAAATGCTATGGAACTCTTGGAGTGTACTCGTAATTCCGGTGATGTTTAAAAATTCTTCGGAACTCTTACATTGTTCTCGGAATTCCGCTGAAGTTTAAAAATGCTTCGGAACTCTTCCATTGTTCTAGGAATTCCGATGAAGTTTAAAAATGCTTCGGAACTCTTCCATTGTTCTTGGAATTCCGCTGAAGTTTAACAATGCTTCGGAACTCTTCCATTGTTCTCGGAATTCCGCTGACGTTTAAAAATGCTTCGGAACTCTTCCATTGTTCTAGGATTTCTGCTGAAGTTTAAAAATGCTTCGGAACTCTTCCATTGTTCTCGGAATTCTGTTGACGTTAAAAAATGCTTCCGATCTCTTCCATTGTTCTCGGAATTCTGCTGAAGTTTAAAAATGCTTCGGAACTCTTCCATTGTTCCCGAAACCTGCTGACGTTTAAAAATGCTACATAACTCTTCCATTTTTCTCAGAATTCCTCTGAAGTTTAAAAATATTTCTGAACTCTTCCATTGTTCTAGGATTTCCTCTGAAGTTTAAAAATGCTTCGGAACTCTTCCATTGTTCTTGGAATTCCCCTGAAGATTAAAAATGCTTCGGAACTCTTACATTGTTCTCGTAATTCCGCTGATGTTTAAAAATGCTTCGGAACTCTTCCATTGTTCTCAGAATTCCGCTGACGTTTAAAAATGCTTCGTTACTTTTCGATTGTTCTCGGAATTCCGCTGATGTTTAAAAATGCTTCGGAACTCTTCGAGTGTACTCGTAATTCCGGTGATGTTTAAAAATTCTTCGGAACTCTTACATTGTTCTCGGAATTCCGCTGAAGTTTAAAAATGCTTCGGAACTCTTCCATTGTTCTTGGAATTCCGCTGAAGTTTAAAAATGCTTCAGAACTCTTACATTGTTCTCGGAATTCCGCTGAAGTTTAAAAGTGCTTCGGAACTCTTCCATTGTTCTCAGAATTCCGCTGACGTTTAAAAATGCTTCGGTACTTTTCGATTGTTCTCGGAATTCCGCTGATGTTTAAAAATGCTTCGGAACTCTTGGAGTGTACTCGTAATTCCGGTGATGTTTAAAAATTCTTCGGAACTCTTACATTGTTCTCGGAATTCCGCTGAAGTTTAAAAATGCTTCGGAACTCTTCCATTGTTCTAGGAATTCCGATAAAGTTTAAAAATGCTTCGGAACTCTTCCATTGTTCTTGGAATTCCGCTGAAGTTTAACAATGCTTCGGAACTCTTCCATTGTTCTCGGAATTCCGCTGACGTTTAAAAATGCTTCGGAACTCTTCCATTGTTCTAGGATTTCTGCTGAAGTTTAAAAATGCTTCGGAACTCTTCCATTGTTCTCGGAATTCTGTTGACGTTAAAAAATGCTTCCGATCTCTTCCATTGTTCTCGGAATTCTGCTGAAGTTTAAAAATGCTTCGGAACTCTTCCATTGTTCCCGAAACCTGCTGACGTTTAAAAATGCTACATAACTCTTCCATTTTTCTCAGAATTCCTCTGAAGTTTAAAAATATTTCTGAACTCTTCCATTGTTCTAGGATTTCCTCTGAAGTTTAAAAATGCTTCGGAACTCTTCCATTGTTCTTGGAATTCCCCTGAAGATTAAAAATGCTTCGGAACTCTTACATTGTTCTCGTAATTCCGCTGATGTTTAAAAATGCTTTGGAACTCTTCCATTGTTCTTGGAATTCTGCTGAAGTTTAAAAATTCTTCGGAACTCTTCCATTGTTTATGGAATTGCGCTGACATTTAAAAATGATTCGGAACTCTTCCATTGTTCTCGGAATTCCACTGAAGTTTAAAAATGCTTCAGAACTCTTACATTGTTCTCGGAATTCCGCTGAAGTTTAAAAGTGCTTCGGAACTCTTCCATTGTTCTCAGAATTCCGCTGACGTTTAAAAATGCTTCGGTACTTTTCGATTGTTCTCGGAATTCCGCTGATGTTTAAAAATGCTTCGGAACTCTTGGAGTGTACTCGTAATTCCGGTGATGTTTAAAAATTCTTCGGAACTCTTACATTGTTCTCGGAATTCCGCTGAAGTTTAAAAATGCTTCGGAACTCTTCCATTGTTCTAGGAATTCCGATAAAGTTTAAAAATGCTTCGGAACTCTTCCATTGTTCTTGGAATTCCGCTGAAGTTTAACAATGCTTCGGAACTCTTCCATTGTTCTCGGAATTCCGCTGAAGTTTAAAAATGCTTCAGAACTCTTCCATTGTTCTCGGAATTCTGCTGACCTTTAAAAATGCTTCCGATCTCTTCCATTTTTCTCGGAATTCTGCTGAAGTTTAAAAATGCTTCCGTGCTCTTACATTGTTCCCGGAATTCTGCTGAAGTTTAAACATGCTACGGTACTCTTCCATTGTTCCCGGAATTCCGCTGTAGTTTAAAAATGCTTCGGAACTCTTCCATTTATCTCAGAATTCCGCTGACATTTAAAAATGCTTCGGAACTCTTCCATTGTTCTCAGAATTCCGCTGACGTTTAAAAATGCTTCGTTACTTTTCGATTGTTCTCGGAATTCCGCTGATGTTTAAAAATGCTTCGGAACTCTTCGAGTGTACTCGTAATTCCGGTGATGTTTAAAAATTCTTCGGAACTCTTACATTGTTCTCGGAATTCCGCTGAAGTTTAAAAATGCTTCGGAACTCTTCCATTGTTCTTGGAATTCCGCTGAAGTTTAAAAATGCTTCAGAACTCTTACATTGTTCTCGGAATTCCGCTGAAGTTTAAAAGTGCTTCGGAACTCTTCCATTGTTCTCAGAATTCCGCTGACGTTTAAAAATGCTTCGGTACTTTTCGATTGTTCTCGGAATTCCGCTGATGTTTAAAAATACTTCGGAACTCTTGGAGTGTACTCGTAATTCCGGTGATGTTTAAAAATTCTTCGGAACTCTTACATTGTTCTCGGAATTCCGCTGAAGTTTAAAAATGCTTCGGAACTCTTCCATTGTTCTAGGAATTCCGATAAAGTTTAAAAATGCTTCGGAACTCTTCCATTGTTCTTGGAATTCCGCTGAAGTTTAACAATGCTTCGGAACTCTTCCATTGTTCTCGGAATTCCGCTGACGTTTAAAAATGCTTCGGAACTCTTCCATTGTTCTAGGATTTCTGCTGAAGTTTAAAAATGCTTCGGAACTCTTCCATTGTTCTCGGAATTCTGTTGACGTTAAAAAATGCTTCCGATCTCTTCCATTGTTCTCGGAATTCTGCTGAAGTTTAAAAATGCTTCGGAACTCTTCCATTGTTCCCGAAACCTGCTGACGTTTAAAAATGCTACATAACTCTTCCATTTTTCTCAGAATTCCTCTGAAGTTTAAAAATATTTCTGAACTCTTCCATTGTTCTAGGATTTCCTCTGAAGTTTAAAAATGCTTCGGAACTCTTCCATTGTTCTTGGAATTCCCCTGAAGATTAAAAATGCTTCGGAACTCTTACATTGTTCTCGTAATTCCGCTGATGTTTAAAAATTCTTCGGAACTCTTCCATTGTTTATGGAATTGCGCTGACATTTAAAAATGATTCGGAACTCTTCCATTGTTCTCGGAATTCCACTGACGTTTAAAAATGCTTTGGAACTCTTCCATTGTTCTCGGAATTCCGCTGAAGTTTAAAGATACTTCAGAACTCTTTCATTGCTCAAGGAATTGCGGTGACGTTTAAAAATGCTTCGGAACTCTTACATTTATCTCAGAATTCCGCTGACATTTTAAAATGCTTCGGATATCTTCCATTGTTCTCGGAATTCTGCTGACGTTTAAAAATGCTTCGTTACTTTTCGATTGTTCTCGGAATTCCGCTGATGTTTAAAATTGCTTCGGAACTCTTTCATTGCTCAAGGAATTCCGCTGACGTTCAAATATGCTTCGGAACTCTTACATTGTTCTAGGAATTCCACTGATGTTTAAAAATTCTTCGGAACTCTTCCATTGTTCTCGGAATTCCGCTGACGAGTAAAAATGCTTCCGAACTCTTCCATTGTTCTCGTAATTCCGCTGACGTTTAAAAATGCTTCGGAACTCTTCCATTGTTCTCGGAATTCCGCTGAAGTTTAAAAATGCTTCAGAACTCCTCCATTGTTCTAGGATTTCCGCTGAAGTTTAAAAATGCTCTGGAACTCTTCCATTGTTCTCGGAATTCCGCTGAAGTTTAAAAATGCTTCAGAACTCTTCCATTGTTCTCGGAATTCTGCTGACCTTTAAAAATGCTTCCGATCTCTTCCATTTTTCTCGGAATTCTGCTGAAGTTTAAAAATGCTACGGTACTCTTCCATTGTTCCCGGAATTCCGCTGTAGTTTAAAAATGCTTCGGAACTCTTCCATTTATCTCAGAATTCCGCTGACATTTAAAAATGCTTCGGAACTCTTCCATTGTTCTCAGAATTCCGCTGACGTTTAAAAATGCTTCGTTACTTTTCGATTGTTCTCGGAATTCCGCTGATGTTTAAAAATGCTTCGGAACTCTTCGAGTGTACTCGTAATTCCGGTGATGTTTAAAAATTCTTCGGAACTCTTACATTGTTCTCGGAATTCCGCTGAAGTTTAAAAATGCTTCGGAACTCTTCCATTGTTCTCGGAATTCCGCTGAAGTTTAAAAATGCTTCAGAACTCTTACATTGTTCTCGGAATTCCGCTGAAGTTTAAAAGTGCTTCAGAACTCTTACATTGTTCTCGGAATTCCGCTGAAGTTTAAAAATGCTCTGGAACTCTTCCATTGTTCTCGGAATTCCGCTGAAGTTTAAAAATGCTTCAGAACTCTTCCATTGTTCTCGGAATTCTGCTGACCTTTAAAAATGCTTCCGATCTCTTCCATTTTTCTCGGAATTCTGCTGAAGTTTAAAAATGCTTCCGTGCTCTTACATTGTTCCCGGAATTCTGCTGAAGTTTAAACATGCTACGGTACTCTTCCATTGTTCCCGGAATTCCGCTGTAGTTTAAAAATGCTTCGGAACTCTTCCATTTATCTCAGAATTCCGCTGACATTTAAAAATGCTTCGGAACTCTTCCATTGTTCTCAGAATTCCGCTGACGTTTAAAAATGCTTCGTTACTTTTCGATTGTTCTCGGAATTCCGCTGATGTTTAAAAATGCTTCGGAACTCTTCGAGTGTACTCGTAATTCCGGTGATGTTTAAAAATTCTTCGGAACTCTTACATTGTTCTCGGAATTCCGCTGAAGTTTAAAAATGCTTCGGAACTCTTCCATTGTTCTTGGAATTCCGCTGAAGTTTAAAAATGCTTCAGAACTCTTACATTGTTCTCGGAATTCCGCTGAAGTTTAAAAGTGCTTCGGAACTCTTCCATTGTTCTCAGAATTCCGCTGACGTTTAAAAATGCTTCGGTACTTTTCGATTGTTCTCGGAATTCCGCTGATGTTTAGAAATGCTATGGAACTCTTGGAGTGTACTCGTAATTCCGGTGATGTTTAAAAATTCTTCGGAACTCTTACATTGTTCTCGGAATTCCGCTGACGTTTAAAAATGCTTCGGAACTCTTCCATTGTTCTAGGATTTCTGCTGAAGTTTAAAAATGCTTCGGAACTCTTCCATTGTTCTCGGAATTCTGTTGACGTTAAAAAATGCTTCCGATCTCTTCCATTGTTCTCGGAATTCTGCTGAAGTTTAAAAATGCTTCGGAACTCTTCCATTGTTCCCGAAACCTGCTGACGTTTAAAAATGCTACATAACTCTTCCATTTTTCTCAGAATTCCTCTGAAGTTTAAAAATATTTCTGAACTCTTCCATTGTTCTAGGATTTCCTCTGAAGTTTAAAAATGCTTCGGAACTCTTCCAATGTTCTTGGAATTCCCCTGAAGATTAAAAATGCTTCGGAACTCTTACATTGTTCTCGTAATTCCGCTGATGTTTAAAAATGCTTCGGAACTCTTCCATTGTTCTCAGAATTCCGCTGACGTTTAAAAATGCTTCGTTACTTTTCGATTGTTCTCGGAATTCCGCTGATGTTTAAAAATGCTTCGGAACTCTTCGAGTGTACTCGTAATTCCGGTGATGTTTAAAAATTCTTCGGAACTCTTACATTGTTCTCGGAATTCCGCTGAAGTTTAAAAATGCTTCGGAACTCTTCCATTGTTCTTGGAATTCCGCTGAAGTTTAAAAATGCTTCAGAACTCTTACATTGTTCTCGGAATTCCGCTGAAGTTTAAAAGTGCTTCGGAACTCTTCCATTGTTCTCAGAATTCCGCTGACGTTTAAAAATGCTTCGGTACTTTTCGATTGTTCTCGGAATTCCGCTGATGTTTAAAAATGCTTCGGAACTCTTGGAGTGTACTCGTAATTCCGGTGATGTTTAAAAATTCTTCGGAACTCTTACATTGTTCTCGGAATTCCGCTGAAGTTTAAAAATGCTTCGGAACTCTTCCATTGTTCTAGGAATTCCGATAAAGTTTAAAAATGCTTCGGAACTCTTCCATTGTTCTTGGAATTCCGCTGAAGTTTAACAATGCTTCGGAACTCTTCCATTGTTCTCGGAATTCCGCTGACGTTTAAAAATGCTTCGGAACTCTTCCATTGTTCTAGGATTTCTGCTGAAGTTTAAAAATGCTTCGGAACTCTTCCATTGTTCTCGGAATTCTGTTGACGTTAAAAAATGCTTCCGATCTCTTCCATTGTTCTCGGAATTCTGCTGAAGTTTAAAAATGCTTCGGAACTCTTCCATTGTTCCCGAAACCTGCTGACGTTTAAAAATGCTACATAACTCTTCCATTTTTCTCAGAATTCCTCTGAAGTTTAAAAATATTTCTGAACTCTTCCATTGTTCTAGGATTTCCTCTGAAGTTTAAAAATGCTTCGGAACTCTTCCATTGTTCTTGGAATTCCCCTGAAGATTAAAAATGCTTCGGAACTCTTACATTGTTCTCGTAATTCCGCTGATGTTTAAAAATGCTTTGGAACTCTTCCATTGTTCTTGGAATTCTGCTGAAGTTTAAAAATTCTTCGGAACTCTTCCATTGTTTATGGAATTGCGCTGACATTTAAAAATGATTCGGAACTCTTCCATTGTTCTCGGAATTCCACTGACGTTTAAAAATGCTTTGGAACTCTTCCATTGTTCTCGGAATTCCGCTGAAGTTTAAAGATACTTCAGAACTCTTTCATTGCTCAAGGAATTGCGGTGACGTTTAAAAATGCTTCGGAACTCTTACATATATCTCAGAATTCCGCTGACATTTTAAAATGCTTCGGATATCTTCCATTGTTCTCGGAATTCTGCTGACGTTTAAAAATGCTTCGGTACTTTTCGATTGTTCTCGCAATTCCGCTGATGTTTAAAATTGCTTCGGAACTCTTTCATTGCTCAAGGAATTCCGCTGACGTTCAAATATGCTTCGGAACTCTTACATTGTTCTAGGAATTCCACTGATGTTTAAAAATTCTTCGGAACTCTTCCATTGTTCTCGGAATTCCGCTGACGAGTAAAAATGCTTCCGAACTCTTCCATTGTTCTCGTAATTCCGCTGACGTTTAAAAATGCTTCGGAACTCTTCCATTGTTCTCGGAATTCCGCTGAAGTTTAAAAATGCTTCAGAACTCTTCCATTGTTCTAGGATTTCCGCTGAAGTTTAAAAATGCTCTGGAACTCTTCCATTGTTCTCGGAATTCCGCTGAAGTTTAAAAATGCTTCAGAACTCTTCCATTGTTCTCGGAATTCTGCTGACCTTTAAAAATGCTTCCGATCTCTTCCATTTTTCTCGGAATTCTGCTGAAGTTTAAAAATGCTACGGTACTCTTCCATTGTTCCCGGAATTCCGCTGTAGTTTAAAAATGCTTCGGAACTCTTCCATTTATCTCAGAATTCCGCTGACATTTAAAAATGCTTCGGAACTCTTCCATTGTTCTCAGAATTCCGCTGACGTTTAAAAATGCTTCGTTACTTTTCGATTGTTCTCGGAATTCCGCTGATGTTTAAAAATGCTTCGGAACTCTTCGAGTGTACTCGTAATTCCGGTGATGTTTAAAAATTCTTCGGAACTCTTACATTGTTCTCGGAATTCCGCTGAAGTTTAAAAATGCTTCGGAACTCTTCCATTGTTCTCGGAATTCCGCTGAAGTTTAAAAATGCTTCAGAACTCTTACATTGTTCTCGGAATTCCGCTGAAGTTTAAAAGTGCTTCAGAACTCTTACATTGTTCTCGGAATTCCGCTGAAGTTTAAAAATGCTCTGGAACTCTTCCATTGTTCTCGGAATTCCGCTGAAGTTTAAAAATGCTTCAGAACTCTTCCATTGTTCTCGGAATTCTGCTGACCTTTAAAAATGCTTCCGATCTCTTCCATTTTTCTCGGAATTCTGCTGAAGTTTAAAAATGCTTCCGTGCTCTTACATTGTTCCCGGAATTCTGCTGAAGTTTAAACATGCTACGGTACTCTTCCATTGTTCCCGGAATTCCGCTGTAGTTTAAAAATGCTTCGGAACCCTTCCATTTATCTCAGAATTCCGCTGACATTTAAAAATGCTTTGGAACTCTTCCATTGTTCTCAGAATTCCGCTGACGTTTAAAAATGCTTCGTTACTTTTCGATTGTTCTCGGAATTCCGCTGATGTTTAAAAATGCTTCGGAACTCTTCGAGTGTACTCGTAATTCCGGTGATGTTTAAAAATTCTTCGGAACTCTTACATTGTTCTCGGAATTCCGCTGAAGTTTAAAAATGCTTCGGAACTCTTCCATTGTTCTTGGAATTCCGCTGAAGTTTAAAAATGCTTCAGAACTCTTACATTGTTCTCGGAATTCCGCTGAAGTTTAAAAGAGCTTCGGAACTCTTCCATTGTTCTCAGAATTCCGCTGACGTTTAAAAATGCTTCGGTACTTTTCGATTGTTCTCGGAATTCCGCTGATGTTTAAAAATGCTTCGGAACTCTTGGAGTGTACTCGTAATTCCGGTGATGTTTAAAAATTCTTCGGAACTCTTACATTGTTCTCGGAATTCCGCTGAAGTTTAAAAATGCTTCGGAACTCTTCCATTGTTCTAGGAATTCCGATGAAGTTTAAAAATGCTTCGGAACTCTTCCATTGTTCTTGGAATTCCGCTGAAGTTTAACAATGCTTCGGAACTCTTCCATTGTTCTCGGAATTCCGCTGACGTTTAAAAATGCTTCGGAACTCTTCCATTGTTCTAGGATTTCTGCTGAAGTTTAAAAATGCTTCGGAATTCTTCCATTGTTCTCGGAATTCTGTTGACGTTAAAAAATGCTTCCGATCTCTTCCATTGTTCTCGGAATTCTGCTGAAGTTTAAAAATGCTTCGGAACTCTTCCATTGTTCCCGAAACCTGCTGACGTTTAAAAATGCTACATAACTCTTCCATTTTTCTCAGAATTCCTCTGAAGTTTAAAAATATTTCTGAACTCTTCCATTGTTCTAGGATTTCCTCTGAAGTTTAAAAATGCTTCGGAACTCTTCCATTGTTCTTGGAATTCCCCTGAAGATTAAAAATGCTTCGGAACTCTTACATTGTTCTCGTAATTCCGCTGATGTTTAAAAATGCTTCGGAACTCTTCCATTGTTCTCAGAATTCCGCTGACGTTTAAAAATGCTTCGTTACTTTTCGATTGTTCTCGGAATTCCGCTGATGTTTAAAAATGCTTCGGAACTCTTCGAGTGTACTCGTAATTCCGGTGATGTTTAAAAATTCTTCGGAACTCTTACATTGTTCTCGGAATTCCGCTGAAGTTTAAAAATGCTTCGGAACTCTTCCATTGTTCTTGGAATTCCGCTGAAGTTTAAAAATGCTTCAGAACTCTTACATTGTTCTCGGAATTCCGCTGAAGTTTAAAAGTGCTTCGGAACTCTTCCATTGTTCTCAGAATTCCGCTGACGTTTAAAAATGCTTCGGTACTTTTCGATTGTTCTCGGAATTCCGCTGATGTTTAAAAATGCTTCGGAACTCTTGGAGTGTACTCGTAATTCCGGTGATGTTTAAAAATTCTTCGGAACTCTTACATTTTTCTCGGAATTCCGCTGAAGTTTAAAAATGCTTCGGAACTCTTCCATTGTTCTAGGAATTCCGATAAAGTTTAAAAATGCTTCGGAACTCTTCCATTGTTCTTGGAATTCCGCTGAAGTTTAACAATGCTTCGGAACTCTTCCATTGTTCTCGGAATTCCGCTGACGTTTAAAAATGCTTCGGAACTCTTCCATTGTTCTAGGATTTCTGCTGAAGTTTAAAAATGCTTCGGAACTCTTCCATTGTTCTCGGAATTCTGTTGACGTTAAAAAATGCTTCCGATCTCTTCCATTGTTCTCGGAATTCTGCTGAAGTTTAAAAATGCTTCGGAACTCTTCCATTGTTCCCGAAACCTGCTGACGTTTAAAAATGCTACATAACTCTTCCATTTTTCTCAGAATTCCTCTGAAGTTTAAAAATATTTCTGAACTCTTCCATTGTTCTAGGATTTCCTCTGAAGTTTAAAAATGCTTCGGAACTCTTCCATTGTTCTTGGAATTCCCCTGAAGATTAAAAATGCTTCGGAACTCTTCCATTGTTCTCGGAATTCCGCTGAAGTTTAAAGATACTTCAGAACTCTTTCATTGCTCAAGGAATTGCGGTGACGTTTAAAAATGCTTCGGAACTCTTACATTTATCTCAGAATTCCACTGACATTTTAAAATGCTTCGGATATCTTCCATTGTTCTCGGAATTCTGCTGACGTTTAAAAATTCTTCGGTACTTTTTGATTGTTCTCGCAATTCCGCTGATGTTTAAAATTGCTTCGGAACTCTTTCATTGCTCAAGGAATTCCGCTGACGTTCAAATATGCTTCGGAACTCTTACATTGTTCTAGGAATTCCACTGATGTTTAAAAATTCTTCGGAACTCTTCCATTGTTCTCGGAATTCCGCTGACGAGTAAAAATGCTTCCGAACTCTTCCATTGTTCTCGTAATTCCGCTGACGTTTAAAAATGCTTCGGAACTCTTCCATTGTTCTCGGAATTCCGCTGAAGTTTAAAAATGCTTCAGAACTCTTCCATTGTTCTAGGATTTCCGCTGAAGTTTAAAAATGCTCTGGAACTCTTCCATTGTTCTCGGAATTCCGCTGAAGTTTAAAAATGCTTCAGAACTCTTCCATTGTTCTCGGAATTCTGCTGACCTTTAAAAATGCTTCCGATCTCTTCCATTTTTCTCGGAATTCTGCTGAAGTTTAAAAATGCTACGGTACTCTTCCATTGTTCCCGGAATTCCGCTGTAGTTTAAAAATGCTTCGGAACTCTTCCATTTATCTCAGAATTCCGCTGACATTTAAAAATGCTTCGGAACTCTTCCATTGTTCTCAGAATTCCGCTGACGTTTAAAAATGCTTCGTTACTTTTCGATTGTTCTCGGAATTCCGCTGATGTTTAAAAATGCTTCGGAACTCTTCGAGTGTACTCGTAATTCCGGTGATGTTTAAAAATTCTTCGGAACTCTTACATTGTTCTCGGAATTCCGCTGAAGTTTAAAAATGCTTCGGAACTCTTCCATTGTTCTCGGAATTCCGCTGAAGTTTAAAAATGCTTCAGAACTCTTACATTGTTCTCGGAATTCCGCTGAAGTTTAAAAGTGCTTCAGAACTCTTACATTGTTCTCGGAATTCCGCTGAAGTTTAAAAATGCTCTGGAACTCTTCCATTGTTCTCGGAATTCCGCTGAAGTTTAAAAATGCTTCAGAACTCTTCCATTGTTCTCGGAATTCTGCTGACCTTTAAAAATGCTTCCGATCTCTTCCATTTTTCTCGGAATTCTGCTGAAGTTTAAAAATGCTTCCGTGCTCTTACATTGTTCCCGGAATTCTGCTGAAGTTTAAACATGCTACGGTACTCTTCCATTGTTCCCGGAATTCCGCTGTAGTTTAAAAATGCTTCGGAACCCTTCCATTGTTCTCGGAATTCCGCTGAAGTTTAAAAATGCTTCGGAACTCTTCCATTGTTCTTGGAATTCCGCTGAAGTTTAAAAATGCTTCAGAACTCTTACATTGTTCTCGGAATTCCGCTGAAGTTTAAAAGTGCTTCGGAACTCTTCCATTGTTCTCAGAATTCCGCTGACGTTTAAAAATGCTTCGGTACTTTTCGATTGTTCTCGGAATTCCGCTGATGTTTAAAAATGCTTCGGAACTCTTGGAGTGTACTCGTAATTCCGGTGATGTTTAAAAATTCTTCGGAACTCTTACATTGTTCTCGGAATTCCGCTGAAGTTTAAAAATGCTTCGGAACTCTTCCATTGTTCTAGGAATTCCGATGAAGTTTAAAAATGCTTCGGAACTCTTCCATTGTTCTTGGAATTCCGCTGAAGTTCAACAATGCTTCGGAACTCTTCCATTGTTCTCGGAATTCCGCTGACGTTTAAAAATGCTTCGGAACTCTTCCATTGTTCTAGGATTTCTGCTGAAGTTTAAAAATGCTTCGGAACTCTTCCATTGTTCTCGGAATTCTGTTGACGTTAAAAAATGCTTCCGATCTCTTCCATTGTTCTCGGAATTCTGCTGAAGTTTAAAAATGCTTCAGAACTCTTCCATTGTTCCCGAAACCTGCTGACGTTTAAAAATGCTACATAACTCTTCCATTTTTCTCAGAATTCCTCTGAAGTTTAAAAATATTTCTGAACTCTTCCATTGTTCTAGGATTTCCTCTGAAGTTTAAAAATGCTTCGGAACTCTTCCATTGTTCTTGGAATTCCCCTGAAGATTAAAAATGCTTCGGAACTCTTACATTGTTCTCGTAATTCCGCTGATGTTTAAAAATGCTTCGGAACTCTTCCATTGTTCTCAGAATTCCGCTGACGTTTAAAAATGCTTCGTTACTTTTCGATTGTTCTCGGAATTCCGCTGATGTTTAAAAATGCTTCGGAACTCTTCGAGTGTACTCGTAATTCCGGTGATGTTTAAAAATTCTTCGGAACTCTTACATTGTTCTCGGAATTCCGCTGAAGTTTAAAAATGCTTCGGAACTCTTCCATTGTTCTTGGAATTCCGCTGAAGTTTAAAAATGCTTCAGAACTCTTACATTGTTCTCGGAATTCCGCTGAAGTTTAAAAGTGCTTCGGAACTCTTCCATTGTTCTCAGAATTCCGCTGACGTTTAAAAATGCTTCGGTACTTTTCGATTGTTCTCGGAATTCCGCTGATGTTTAAAAATGCTTCGGAACTCTTGGAGTGTACTCGTAATTCCGGTGATGTTTAAAAATTCTTCGGAACTCTTACATTGTTCTCGGAATTCCGCTGAAGTTTAAAAATGCTTCGGAACTCTTCCATTGTTCTAGGAATTCCGATAAAGTTTAAAAATGCTTCGGAACTCTTCCATTGTTCTTGGAATTCCGCTGAAGTTTAACAATGCTTCGGAACTCTTCCATTGTTCTCGGAATTCCGCTGAAGTTTAAAAATGCTTCAGAACTCTTCCATTGTTCTCGGAATTCTGCTGACCTTTAAAAATGCTTCCGATCTCTTCCATTTTTCTCGGAATTCTGCTGAAGTTTAAAAATGCTTCCGTGCTCTTACATTGTTCCCGGAATTCTGCTGAAGTTTAAACATGCTACGGTACTCTTCCATTGTTCCCGGAATTCCGCTGTAGTTTAAAAATGCTTCGGAACTCTTCCATTTATCTCAGAATTCCGCTGACATTTAAAAATGCTTCGGAACTCTTCCATTGTTCTCAGAATTCCGCTGACGTTTAAAAATGCTTCGTTACTTTTCGATTGTTCTCGGAATTCCGCTGATGTTTAAAAATGCTTCGGAACTCTTCGAGTGTACTCGTAATTCCGGTGATGTTTAAAAATTCTTCGGAACTCTTACATTGTTCTCGGAATTCCGCTGAAGTTTAAAAATGCTTCGGAACTCTTCCATTGTTCTTGGAATTCCGCTGAAGTTTAAAAATGCTTCAGAACTCTTACATTGTTCTCGGAATTCCGCTGAAGTTTAAAAGTGCTTCGGAACTCTTCCATTGTTCTCAGAATTCCGCTGACGTTTAAAAATGCTTCGGTACTTTTCGATTGTTCTCGGAATTCCGCTGATGTTTAAAAATACTTCGGAACTCTTGGAGTGTACTCGTAATTCCGGTGATGTTTAAAAATTCTTCGGAACTCTTACATTGTTCTCGGAATTCCGCTGAAGTTTAAAAATGCTTCGGAACTCTTCCATTGTTCTAGGAATTCCGATAAAGTTTAAAAATGCTTCGGAACTCTTCCATTGTTCTTGGAATTCCGCTGAAGTTTAACAATGCTTCGGAACTCTTCCATTGTTCTCGGAATTCCGCTGACGTTTAAAAATGCTTCGGAACTCTTCCATTGTTCTAGGATTTCTGCTGAAGTTTAAAAATGCTTCGGAACTCTTCCATTGTTCTCGGAATTCTGTTGACGTTAAAAAATGCTTCCGATCTCTTCCATTGTTCTCGGAATTCTGCTGAAGTTTAAAAATGCTTCGGAACTCTTCCATTGTTCCCGAAACCTGCTGACGTTTAAAAATGCTACATAACTCTTCCATTTTTCTCAGAATTCCTCTGAAGTTTAAAAATATTTCTGAACTCTTCCATTGTTCTAGGATTTCCTCTGAAGTTTAAAAATGCTTCGGAACTCTTCCATTGTTCTTGGAATTCCCCTGAAGATTAAAAATGCTTCGGAACTCTTACATTGTTCTCGTAATTCCGCTGATGTTTAAAAATGCTTCGGAACTCTTCCATTGTTCTCAGAATTCCGCTGACGTTTAAAAATGCTTCGTTACTTTTCGATTGTTCTCGGAATTCCGCTGATGTTTAAAAATGCTTCGGAACTCTTCGAGTGTACTCGTAATTCCGGTGATGTTTAAAAATTCTTCGGAACTCTTACATTGTTCTCGGAATTCCGCTGAAGTTTAAAAATGCTTCGGAACTCTTCCATTGTTCTTGGAATTCCGCTGAAGTTTAAAAATGCTTCAGAACTCTTACATTGTTCTCGGAATTCCGCTGAAGTTTAAAAGTGCTTCGGAACTCTTCCATTGTTCTCAGAATTCCGCTGACGTTTAAAAATGCTTCGGTACTTTTCGATTGTTCTCGGAATTCCGCTGATGTTTAAAAATGCTTCGGAACTCTTGGAGTGTACTCGTAATTCCGGTGATGTTTAAAAATTCTTCGGAACTCTTACATTGTTCTCGGAATTCCGCTGAAGTTTAAAAATGCTTCGGAACTCTTCCATTGTTCTAGGAATTCCGATAAAGTTTAAAAATGCTTCGGAACTCTTCCATTGTTCTTGGAATTCCGCTGAAGTTTAACAATGCTTCGGAACTCTTCCATTGTTCTCGGAATTCCGCTGAAGTTTAAAAATGCTTCAGAACTCTTCCATTGTTCTCGGAATTCTGCTGACCTTTAAAAATGCTTCCGATCTCTTCCATTTTTCTCGGAATTCTGCTGAAGTTTAAAAATGCTTCCGTGCTCTTACATTGTTCCCGGAATTCTGCTGAAGTTTAAACATGCTACGGTACTCTTCCATTGTTCCCGGAATTCCGCTGTAGTTTAAAAATGCTTCGGAACTCTTCCATTTATCTCAGAATTCCGCTGACATTTAAAAATGCTTCGGAACTCTTCCATTGTTCTCAGAATTCCGCTGACGTTTAAAAATGCTTCGTTACTTTTCGATTGTTCTCGGAATTCCGCTGATGTTTAAAAATGCTTCGGAACTCTTCGAGTGTACTCGTAATTCCGGTGATGTTTAAAAATTCTTCGGAACTCTTACATTGTTCTCGGAATTCCGCTGAAGTTTAAAAATGCTTCGGAACTCTTCCATTGTTCTTGGAATTCCGCTGAAGTTTAAAAATGCTTCAGAACTCTTACATTGTTCTCGGAATTCCGCTGAAGTTTAAAAGTGCTTCGGAACTCTTCCATTGTTCTCAGAATTCCGCTGACGTTTAAAAATGCTTCGGTACTTTTCGATTGTTCTCGGAATTCCGCTGATGTTTAAAAATACTTCGGAACTCTTGGAGTGTACTCGTAATTCCGGTGATGTTTAAAAATTCTTCGGAACTCTTACATTGTTCTCGGAATTCCGCTGAAGTTTAAAAATGCTTCGGAACTCTTCCATTGTTCTAGGAATTCCGATAAAGTTTAAAAATGCTTCGGAACTCTTCCATTGTTCTTGGAATTCCGCTGAAGTTTAACAATGCTTCGGAACTCTTCCATTGTTCTCGGAATTCCGCTGACGTTTAAAAATGCTTCGGAACTCTTCCATTGTTCTAGGATTTCTGCTGAAGTTTAAAAATGCTTCGGAACTCTTCCATTGTTCTCGGAATTCTGTTGACGTTAAAAAATGCTTCCGATCTCTTCCATTGTTCTCGGAATTCTGCTGAAGTTTAAAAATGCTTCGGAACTCTTCCATTGTTCCCGAAACCTGCTGACGTTTAAAAATGCTACATAACTCTTCCATTTTTCTCAGAATTCCTCTGAAGTTTAAAAATATTTCTGAACTCTTCCATTGTTCTAGGATTTCCTCTGAAGTTTAAAAATGCTTCGGAACTCTTCCATTGTTCTTGGAATTCCCCTGAAGATTAAAAATGCTTCGGAACTCTTACATTGTTCTCGTAATTCCGCTGATGTTTAAAAATGCTTTGGAACTCTTCCATTGTTCTTGGAATTCTGCTGAAGTTTAAAAATTCTTCGGAACTCTTCCATTGTTTATGGAATTGCGCTGACATTTAAAAATGATTCGGAACTCTTCCATTGTTCTCGGAATTCCACTGACGTTTAAAAATGCTTTGGAACTCTTCCATTGTTCTCGGAATTCCGCTGAAGTTTAAAGATACTTCAGAACTCTTTCATTGCTCAAGGAATTGCGGTGACGTTTAAAAATGCTTCGGAACTCTTACATTTATCTCAGAATTCCGCTGACATTTTAAAATGCTTCGGATATCTTCCATTGTTCTCGGAATTCTGCTGACGTTTAAAAATGCTTCGGTACTTTTCGATTGTTCTCGGAATTCCGCTGATGTTTAAAATTGCTTCGGAACTCTTTCATTGCTCAAGGAATTCCGCTGACGTTCAAATATGCTTCGGAACTCTTACATTGTTCTAGGAATTCCACTGATGTTTAAAAATTCTTCGGAACTCTTCCATTGTTCTCGGAATTCCGCTGACGAGTAAAAATGCTTCCGAACTCTTCCATTGTTCTCGTAATTCCGCTGACGTTTAAAAATGCTTCCGAACTCTTCCATTGTTCTCGGAATTCCGCTGAAGTTTAAAAATGCTTCAGAACTCCTCCATTGTTCTAGGATTTCCGCTGAAGTTTAAAAATGCTCTGGAACTCTTCCATTGTTCTCGGAATTCCGCTGAAGTTTAAAAATGCTTCAGAACTCTTCCATTGTTCTCGGAATTCTGCTGACCTTTAAAAATGCTTCCGATCTCTTCCATTTTTCTCGGAATTCTGCTGAAGTTTAAAAATGCTACGGTACTCTTCCATTGTTCCCGGAATTCCGCTGTAGTTTAAAAATGCTTCGGAACTCTTCCATTTATCTCAGAATTCCGCTGACATTTAAAAATGCTTCGGAACTCTTCCATTGTTCTCAGAATTCCGCTGACGTTTAAAAATGCTTCGTTACTTTTCGATTGTTCTCGGAATTCCGCTGATGTTTAAAAATGCTTCGGAACTCTTCGAGTGTACTCGTAATTCCGGTGATGTTTAAAAATTCTTCGGAACTCTTACATTGTTCTCGGAATTCCGCTGAAGTTTAAAAATGCTTCGGAACTCTTCCATTGTTCTCGGAATTCCGCTGAAGTTTAAAAATGCTTCAGAACTCTTACATTGTTCTCGGAATTCCGCTGAAGTTTAAAAGTGCTTCAGAACTCTTACATTGTTCTCGGAATTCCGCTGAAGTTTAAAAATGCTCTGGAACTCTTCCATTGTTCTCGGAATTCCGCTGAAGTTTAAAAATGCTTCAGAACTCTTCCATTGTTCTCGGAATTCTGCTGACCTTTAAAAATGCTTCCGATCTCTTCCATTTTTCTCGGAATTCTGCTGAAGTTTAAAAATGCTTCCGTGCTCTTACATTGTTCCCGGAATTCTGCTGAAGTTTAAACATGCTACGGTACTCTTCCATTGTTCCCGGAATTCCGCTGTAGTTTAAAAATGCTTCGGAACTCTTCCATTTATCTCAGAATTCCGCTGACATTTAAAAATGCTTCGGAACTCTTCCATTGTTCTCAGAATTCCGCTGACGTTTAAAAATGCTTCGTTACTTTTCGATTGTTCTCGGAATTCCGCTGATGTTTAAAAATGCTTCGGAACTCTTTGAGTGTACTCGTAATTCCGGTGATGTTTAAAAATTCTTCGGAACTCTTACATTGTTCTCGGAATTCCGCTGAAGTTTAAAAATGCTTCGGAACTCTTCCATTGTTCTTGGAATTCCGCTGAAGTTTAAAAATGCTTCAGAACTCTTACATTGTTCTCGGAATTCCGCTGAAGTTTAAAAGTGCTTCGGAACTCTTCCATTGTTCTCAGAATTCCGCTGACGTTTAAAAATGCTTCGGTACTTTTCGATTGTTCTCGGAATTCCGCTGATGTTTAGAAATGCTATGGAACTCTTGGAGTGTACTCGTAATTCCGGTGATGTTTAAAAATTCTTCGGAACTCTTACATTGTTCTCGGAATTCCGCTGAAGTTTAAAAATGCTTCGGAACTCTTCCATTGTTCTAGGAATTCCGATGAAGTTTAAAAATGCTTCGGAACTCTTCCATTGTTCTTGGAATTCCGCTGAAGTTTAACAATGCTTCGGAACTCTTCCATTGTTCTCGGAATTCCGCTGACGTTTAAAAATGCTTCGGAACTCTTCCATTGTTCTAGGATTTCTGCTGAAGTTTAAAAATGCTTCGGAACTCTTCCATTGTTCTCGGAATTCTGTTGACGTTAAAAAATGCTTCCGATCTCTTCCATTGTTCTCGGAATTCTGCTGAAGTTTAAAAATGCTTCGGAACTCTTCCATTGTTCCCGAAACCTGCTGACGTTTAAAAATGCTACATAACTCTTCCATTTTTCTCAGAATTCCTCTGAAGTTAAAAAATATTTCTGAACTCTTCCATTGTTCTAGGATTTCCTCTGAAGTTTAAAAATGCTTCGGAACTCTTCCATTGTTCTTGGAATTCCCCTGAAGATTAAAAATGCTTCGGAACTCTTACATTGTTCTCGTAATTCCGCTGATGTTTAAAAATGCTTCGGAACTCTTCCATTGTTCTCAGAATTCCGCTGACGTTTAAAAATGCTTCGTTACTTTTCGATTGTTCTCGGAATTCCGCTGATGTTTAAAAATGCTTCGGAACTCTTCGAGTGTACTCGTAATTCCGGTGATGTTTAAAAATTCTTCGGAACTCTTACATTGTTCTCGGAATTCCGCTGAAGTTTAAAAATGCTTCGGAACTCTTCCATTGTTCTTGGAATTCCGCTGAAGTTTAAAAATGCTTCAGAACTCTTACATTGTTCTCGGAATTCCGCTGAAGTTTAAAAGTGCTTCGGAACTCTTCCATTGTTCTCAGAATTCCGCTGACGTTTAAAAATGCTTCGGTACTTTTCGATTGTTCTCGGAATTCCGCTGATGTTTAAAAATACTTCGGAACTCTTGGAGTGTACTCGTAATTCCGGTGATGTTTAAAAATTCTTCGGAACTCTTACATTGTTCTCGGAATTCCGCTGAAGTTTAAAAATGCTTCGGAACTCTTCCATTGTTCTAGGAATTCCGATAAAGTTTAAAAATGCTTCGGAACTCTTCCATTGTTCTTGGAATTCCGCTGAAGTTTAACAATGCTTCGGAACTCTTCCATTGTTCTCGGAATTCCGCTGACGTTTAAAAATGCTTCGGAACTCTTCCATTGTTCTAGGATTTCTGCTGAAGTTTAAAAATGCTTCGGAACTCTTCCATTGTTCTCGGAATTCTGTTGACGTTAAAAAATGCTTCCGATCTCTTCCATTGTTCTCGGAATTCTGCTGAAGTTTAAAAATGCTTCGGAACTCTTCCATTGTTCCCGAAACCTGCTGACGTTTAAAAATGCTACATAACTCTTCCATTTTTCTCAGAATTCCTCTGAAGTTTAAAAATATTTCTGAACTCTTCCATTGTTCTAGGATTTCCTCTGAAGTTTAAAAATGCTTCGGAACTCTTCCATTGTTCTTGGAATTCCCCTGAAGATTAAAAATGCTTCGGAACTCTTACATTGTTCTCGTAATTCCGCTGATGTTTAAAAATGCTTTGGAACTCTTCCATTGTTCTTGGAATTCTGCTGAAGTTTAAAAATTCTTCGGAACTCTTCCATTGTTTATGGAATTGCGCTGACATTTAAAAATGATTCGGAACTCTTCCATTGTTCTCGGAATTCCACTGACGTTTAAAAATGCTTTGGAACTCTTCCATTGTTCTCGGAATTCCGCTGAAGTTTAAAGATACTTCAGAACTCTTTCATTGCTCAAGGAATTGCGGTGACGTTTAAAAATGCTTCGGAACTCTTACATTTATCTCAGAATTCCGCTGACATTTTAAAATGCTTCGGATATCTTCCATTGTTCTCGGAATTCTGCTGACGTTTAAAAATGCTTCGGTACTTTTCGATTGTTCTCGGAATTCCGCTGATGTTTAAAATTGCTTCGGAACTCTTTCATTGCTCAAGGAATTCCGCTGACGTTCAAATATGCTTCGGAACTCTTACATTGTTCTAGGAATTCCACTGATGTTTAAAAATTCTTCGGAACTCTTCCATTGTTCTCGGAATTCCGCTGACGAGTAAAAATGCTTCCGAACTCTTCCATTGTTCTCGTAATTCCGCTGACGTTTAAAAATGCTTCGGAACTCTTCCATTGTTCTCGGAATTCCGCTGAAGTTTAAAAATGCTTCAGAACTCCTCCATTGTTCTAGGATTTCCGCTGAAGTTTAAAAATGCTCTGGAACTCTTCCATTGTTCTCGGAATTCCGCTGAAGTTTAAAAATGCTTCAGAACTCTTCCATTGTTCTCGGAATTCTGCTGACCTTTAAAAATGCTTCCGATCTCTTCCATTTTTCTCGGAATTCTGCTGAAGTTTAAAAATGCTACGGTACTCTTCCATTGTTCCCGGAATTCCGCTGTAGTTTAAAAATGCTTCGGAACTCTTCCATTTATCTCAGAATTCCGCTGACATTTAAAAATGCTTCGGAACTCTTCCATTGTTCTCAGAATGCCGCTGACGTTTAAAAATGCTTCGTTACTTTTCGATTGTTCTCGGAATTCCGCTGATGTTTAAAAATGCTTCGGAACTCTTCGAGTGTACTCGTAATTCCGGTGATGTTTAAAAATTCTTCGGAACTCTTACATTGTTCTCGGAATTCCGCTGAAGTTTAAAAATGCTTCGGAACTCTTCCATTGTTCTCGGAATTCCGCTGAAGTTTAAAAATGCTTCAGAACTCTTACATTGTTCTCGGAATTCCGCTGAAGTTTAAAAGTGCTTCAGAACTCTTACATTGTTCTCGGAATTCCGCTGAAGTTTAAAAATGCTCTGGAACTCTTCCATTGTTCTCGGAATTCCGCTGAAGTTTAAAAATGCTTCAGAACTCTTCCATTGTTCTCGGAATTCTGCTGACCTTTAAAAATGCTTCCGATCTCTTCCATTTTTCTCGGAATTCTGCTGAAGTTTAAAAATGCTTCCGTGCTCTTACATTGTTCCCGGAATTCTGCTGAAGTTTAAACATGCTACGGTACTCTTCCATTGTTCCCGGAATTCCGCTGTAGTTTAAAAATGCTTCGGAACTCTTCCATTTATCTCAGAATTCCGCTGACATTTAAAAATGCTTCGGAACTCTTCCATTGTTCTCAGAATTCCGCTGACGTTTAAAAATGCTTCGTTACTTTTCGATTGTTCTCGGAATTCCGCTGATGTTTAAAAATGCTTCGGAACTCTTCGAGTGTACTCGTAATTCCGGTGATGTTTAAAAATTCTTCGGAACTCTTACATTGTTCTCGGAATTCCGCTGAAGTTTAAAAATGCTTCGGAACTCTTCCATTGTTCTTGGAATTCCGCTGAAGTTTAAAAATGCTTCAGAACTCTTACATTGTTCTCGGAATTCCGCTGAAGTTTAAAAGTGCTTCGGAACTCTTCCATTGTTCTCAGAATTCCGCTGACGTTTAAAAATGCTTCGGTACTTTTCGATTGTTCTCGGAATTCCGCTGATGTTTAGAAATGCTATGGAACTCTTGGAGTGTACTCGTAATTCCGGTGATGTTTAAAAATTCTTCGGAACTCTTACATTGTTCTCGGAATTCCGCTGAAGTTTAAAAATGCTTCGGAACTCTTCCATTGTTCTAGGAATTCCGATGAAGTTTAAAAATGCTTCGGAACTCTTCCATTGTTCTTGGAATTCCGCTGAAGTTTAACAATGCTTCGGAACTCTTCCATTGTTCTCGGAATTCCGCTGACGTTTAAAAATGCTTCGGAACTCTTCCATTGTTCTAGGATTTCTGCTGAAGTTTAAAAATGCTTCGGAACTCTTCCATTGTTCTCGGAATTCTGTTGACGTTAAAAAATGCTTCCGATCTCTTCCATTGTTCTCGGAATTCTGCTGAAGTTTAAAAATGCTTCGGAACTCTTCCATTGTTCCCGAAACCTGCTGACGTTTAAAAATGCTACATAACTCTTCCATTTTTCTCAGAATTCCTCTGAAGTTTAAAAATATTTCTGAACTCTTCCATTGTTCTAGGATTTCCTCTGAAGTTTAAAAATGCTTCGGAACTCTTCCATTGTTCTTGGAATTCCCCTGAAGATTAAAAATGCTTCGGAACTCTTACATTGTTCTCATAATTCCGCTGATGTTTAAAAATGCTTCGGAACTCTTCCATTGTTCTCAGAATTCCGCTGACGTTTAAAAATGCTTCGTTACTTTTCGATTGTTCTCGGAATTCCGCTGATGTTTAAAAATGCTTCGGAACTCTTCGAGTGTACTCGTAATTCCGGTGATGTTTAAAAATTCTTCGGAACTCTTACATTGTTCTCGGAATTCCGCTGAAGTTTAAAAATGCTTCGGAACTCTTCCATTGTTCTTGGAATTCCGCTGAAGTTTAAAAATGCTTCAGAACTCTTACATTGTTCTCGGAATTCCGCTGAAGTTTAAAAGTGCTTCGGAACTCTTCCATTGTTCTCAGAATTCCGCTGACGTTTAAAAATGCTTCGGTACTTTTCGATTGTTCTCGGAATTCCGCTGATGTTTAAAAATGCTTCGGAACTCTTGGAGTGTACTCGTAATTCCGGTGATGTTTAAAAATTCTTCGGAACTCTTACATTGTTCTCGGAATTCCGCTGAAGTTTAAAAATGCTTCGGAACTCTTCCATTGTTCTAGGAATTCCGATAAAGTTTAAAAATGCTTCGGAACTCTTCCATTGTTCTTGGAATTCCGCTGAAGTTTAACAATGCTTCGGAACTCTTCCATTGTTCTCGGAATTCCGCTGACATTTAAAAATGCTTCGGAACTCTTCCATTGTTCTAGGATTTCTGCTGAAGTTTAAAAATGCTTCGGAACTCTTCCATTGTTCTCGGAATTCTGTTGACGTTAAAAAATGCTTCCGATCTCTTCCATTGTTCTCGGAATTCTGCTGAAGTTTAAAAATGCTTCGGAACTCTTCCATTGTTCCCGAAACCTGCTGACGTTTAAAAATGCTACATAACTCTTCCATTTTTCTCAGAATTCCTCTGAAGTTTAAAAATATTTCTGAACTCTTCCATTGTTCTAGGATTTCCTCTGAAGTTTAAAAATGCTTCGGAACTCTTCCATTGTTCTTGGAATTCCCCTGAAGATTAAAAATGCTTCGGAACTCTTACATTGTTCTCGTAATTCCGCTGATGTTTAAAAATGCTTTGGAACTCTTCCATTGTTCTTGGAATTCTGCTGAAGTTTAAAAATTCTTCGGAACTCTTCCATTGTTTATGGAATTGCGCTGACATTTAAAAATGATTCGGAACTCTTCCATTGTTCTCGGAATTCCACTGACGTTTAAAAATGCTTTGGAACTCTTCCATTGTTCTCGGAATTCCGCTGAAGTTTAAAGATACTTCAGAACTCTTTCATTGCTCAAGGAATTGCGGTGACGTTTAAAAATGCTTCGGAACTCTTACATATATCTCAGAATTCCGCTGACATTTTAAAATGCTTCGGATATCTTCCATTGTTCTCGGAATTCTGCTGACGTTTAAAAATGCTTCGGTACTTTTCGATTGTTCTCGCAATTCCGCTGATGTTTAAAATTGCTTCGGAACTCTTTCATTGCTCAAGGAATTCCGCTGACGTTCAAATATGCTTCGGAACTCTTACATTGTTCTAGGAATTCCACTGATGTTTAAAAATTCTTCGGAACTCTTCCATTGTTCTCGGAATTCCGCTGACGAGTAAAAATGCTTCCGAACTCTTCCATTGTTCTCGTAATTCCGCTGACGTTTAAAAATGCTTCGGAACTCTTCCATTGTTCTCGGAATTCCGCTGAAGTTTAAAAATGCTTCAGAACTCTTCCATTGTTCTAGGATTTCCGCTGAAGTTTAAAAATGCTCTGGAACTCTTCCATTGTTCTCGGAATTCCGCTGAAGTTTAAAAATGCTTCAGAACTCTTCCATTGTTCTCGGAATTCTGCTGACCTTTAAAAATGCTTCCGATCTCTTCCATTTTTCTCGGAATTCTGCTGAAGTTTAAAAATGCTACGGTACTCTTCCATTGTTCCCGGAATTCCGCTGTAGTTTAAAAATGCTTCGGAACTCTTCCATTTATCTCAGAATTCCGCTGACATTTAAAAATGCTTCGGAACTCTTCCTTTGTTCTCAGAATTCCGCTGACGTTTAAAAATGCTTCGTTACTTTTCGATTGTTCTCGGAATTCCGCTGATGTTTAAAAATGCTTCGGAACTCTTCGAGTGTACTCGTAATTCCGGTGATGTTTAAAAATTCTTCGGAACTCTTACATTGTTCTCGGAATTCCGCTGAAGTTTAAAAATGCTTCGGAACTCTTCCATTGTTCTCGGAATTCCGCTGAAGTTTAAAAATGCTTCAGAACTCTTACATTGTTCTCGGAATTCCGCTGAAGTTTAAAAGTGCTTCAGAACTCTTACATTGTTCTCGGAATTCCGCTGAAGTTTAAAAATGCTCTGGAACTCTTCCATTGTTCTCGGAATTCCGCTGAAGTTTAAAAATGCTTCAGAACTCTTCCATTGTTCTCGGAATTCTGCTGACCTTTAAAAATGCTTCCGATCTCTTCCATTTTTCTCGGAATTCTGCTGAAGTTTAAAAATGCTTCCGTGCTCTTACATTGTTCCCGGAATTCTGCTGAAGTTTAAACATGCTACGGTACTCTTCCATTGTTCCCGGAATTCCGCTGTAGTTTAAAAATGCTTCGGAACCCTTCCATTTATCTCAGAATTCCGCTGACATTTAAAAATGCTTTGGAACTCTTCCATTGTTCTCAGAATTCCGCTGACGTTTAAAAATGCTTCGTTACTTTTCGATTGTTCTCGGAATTCCGCTGATGTTTAAAAATGCTTCGGAACTCTTCGAGTGTACTCGTAATTCCGGTGATGTTTAAAAATTCTTCGGAACTCTTACATTGTTCTCGGAATTCCGCTGAAGTTTAAAAATGCTTCGGAACTCTTCCATTGTTCTTGGAATTCCGCTGAAGTTTAAAAATGCTTCAGAACTCTTACATTGTTCTCGGAATTCCGCTGAAGTTTAAAAGAGCTTCGGAACTCTTCCATTGTTCTCAGAATTCCGCTGACGTTTAAAAATGCTTCGGTACTTTTCGATTGTTCTCGGAATTCCGCTGATGTTTAAAAATGCTTCGGAACTCTTGGAGTGTACTCGTAATTCCGGTGATGTTTAAAAATTCTTCGGAACTCTTACATTGTTCTCGGAATTCCGCTGAAGTTTAAAAATGCTTCGGAACTCTTCCATTGTTCTAGGAATTCCGATGAAGTTTAAAAATGCTTCGGAACTCTTCCATTGTTCTTGGAATTCCGCTGAAGTTTAACAATGCTTCGGAACTCTTCCATTGTTCTCGGAATTCCGCTGACGTTTAAAAATGCTTCGGAACTCTTCCATTGTTCTAGGATTTCTGCTGAAGTTTAAAAATGCTTCGGAACTCTTCCATTGTTCTCGGAATTCTGTTGACGTTAAAAAATGCTTCCGATCTCTTCCATTGTTCTCGGAATTCTGCTGAAGTTTAAAAATGCTTCGGAACTCTTCCATTGTTCCCGAAACCTGCTGACGTTTAAAAATGCTACATAACTCTTCCATTTTTCTCAGAATTCCTCTGAAGTTTAAAAATATTTCTGAACTCTTCCATTGTTCTAGGATTTCCTCTGAAGTTTAAAAATGCTTCGGAACTCTTCCATCGTTCTTGGAATTCCCCTGAAGATTAAAAATGCTTCGGAACTCTTACATTGTTCTCGTAATTCCGCTGATGTTTAAAAATGCTTCGGAACTCTTCCATTGTTCTCAGAATTCCGCTGACGTTTAAAAATGCTTCGTTACTTTTCGATTGTTCTCGGAATTCCGCTGATGTTTAAAAATGCTTCGGAACTCTTCGAGTGTACTCGTAATTCCGGTGATGTTTAAAAATTCTTCGGAACTCTTACATTGTTCTCGGAATTCCGCTGAAGTTTAAAAATGCTTCGGAACTCTTCCATTGTTCTTGGAATTCCGCTGAAGTTTAAAAATGCTTCAGAACTCTTACATTGTTCTCGGAATTCCGCTGAAGTTTAAAAGTGCTTCGGAACTCTTCCATTGTTCTCAGAATTCCGCTGACGTTTAAAAATGCTTCGGTACTTTTCGATTGTTCTCGGAATTCCGCTGATGTTTAAAAATGCTTCGGAACTCTTGGAGTGTACTCGTAATTCCGGTGATGTTTAAAAATTCTTCGGAACTCTTACATTTTTCTCGGAATTCCGCTGAAGTTTAAAAATGCTTCGGAACTCTTCCATTGTTCTAGGAATTCCGATAAAGTTTAAAAATGCTTCGGAACTCTTCCATTGTTCTTGGAATTCCGCTGAAGTTTAACAATGCTTCGGAACTCTTCCATTGTTCTCGGAATTCCGCTGACGTTTAAAAATGCTTCGGAACTCTTCCATTGTTCTAGGATTTCTGCTGAAGTTTAAAAATGCTTCGGAACTCTTCCATTGTTCTCGGAATTCTGTTGACGTTAAAAAATGCTTCCGATCTCTTCCATTGTTCTCGGAATTCTGCTGAAGTTTAAAAATGCTTCGGAACTCTTCCATTGTTCCCGAAACCTGCTGACGTTTAAAAATGCTACATAACTCTTCCATTTTTCTCAGAATTCCTCTGAAGTTTAAAAATATTTCTGAACTCTTCCATTGTTCTAGGATTTCCTCTGAAGTTTAAAAATGCTTCGGAACTCTTCCATTGTTCTTGGAATTCCGCTGAAGTTTAACAATGCTTCGGAACTCTTCCATTGTTCTCGGAATTCCGCTGACGTTTAAAAATGCTTCGGAACTCTTCCATTGTTCTAGGATTTCTGCTGAAGTTTAAAAATGCTTCGGAACTCTTCCATTGTTCTCGGAATTCTGTTGACGTTAAAAAATGCTTCCGATCTCTTCCATTGTTCACGGAATTCTGCTGAAGTTTAAAAATGCTTCGGAACTCTTCCATTGTTCCCGGAACCTGCTGAAGTTTAAAAATGCTTCGGAACTCTTCCATTGTTCTCGTAATTCTGCTGACGTTTAAAAATGCTACATAACTCTTCCATTTTTCTCAGAATTCCGCTGAAGTTTAAAAATATTTCTGAACTCTTCCATTGTTCTACGATTTCCTCTGAAGTTTAAAAATGCTTCGGAACTCTTCCATTGTTCTTGGAATTCCGCTGAAGATTAAAAATGCTTCGGAACACTTACATTGTTCTCGTAATTCCGCTGATGTTTAAAAATGCTTTGGTACTCTTCCATTGTTCTTGGAATTCTGCTGAAGTTCAAAAATTATTCGGAACTCTTCCATTGTTTATGGAATTGCGCTGACATTTAAAAATGATTCGGAACTCTTCCATTGTTCTCGGAATTCCACTGACGTTTAAAAATGTTTCGGTACTTTTCGATTGTTCTCGGAATTCCGCTGATGTTTAAAAATGCTACGGAACTCTTCAAGTGTACTCGTAATTCCGGTGATGTTTAAAAATTCTTCGGAACTCTTACATTGTTCTCGGAATTCCGCTGAAGTTTAAAAATGCTTCGGAACTCTTCCATTGTTCTAGGATTTCCGATGAAGAATAAAAATGCTTCGGAACTCTTCCATTGTTCTCGGAATTCCGCTGATGTTTAAAAATGCTTTGGAACTCTTCCATTGCTCTCGGAATTCTGCTGACGTTTAAAAATGCTTCCGATCTCTTAAATTGTTCTCGGAATTCTGCTGAAGTATAAAAATGCTTCCGAACTCTTCCATTGTTCCCGGAATTCCGCTGAAGTTTAAAAATGCTTCGGAACTATTTCATTGCTCAAGGAATTCCGCTGACGTTCAAATATGCTTCGGAACTCTTCCATTGTTCTTGGAATTCCACTGATGTTTAAAAATTCTTCGGAACTCTTCCATTTTTCTCGGAATTCCGCTGACGAGTAAAAATGCTTCCGAACTCTTCCATTGTTCTCGTAATTCCGCTGACGTTTAAAAATGCTTCGGAACTCTTCCATTGTTCTCGTAATTCCGCTGACGTTTAAAAATGCTTCGGAACTCTTCCATTGTTCTCGGAATTCCGCTGAAGTTTAAAAATGCTTCAGAACTCTTCCATTGTTCTAGGATTTCCGCTGAAGTTTAAAAATGCTCTGGAACTCTTCCATTGTTCTCGGAATTCCGCTGAAGTTTCAAAATGCTTCGGAACTCTTCCATTGTTGTCGGAATTCCGCTGAAGTTTAAAAATGTTTCGGAAATCTTCCATTGTTCTCAGAACTCTGCTGATATTTAAAAATGCTTCCGATCTCTTCCAATGTTCTCGGAATTCTGCTGAAGTTTTAAAATGCTTCGGAACTCTTCCATTGTTCCCGGAATACCGCTGAAGTTTAAAGATGCTTCGGAACTCTTTCATTGATCAAGGAATTCCGGTGCCGTTTAAAAATGCTTCGGAACTCTTCCATTTATCTCAGAATTCCGCTGACATTTAAAAATGCTTCGGAACTCTTCCATTGTTCTCAGAATTCCGCTGACGTTTAAAAATGCTTTGGTACTTTTCGATTGTTCTCGGAATTCCGCTGATGTTTAAAAATGCTTCGGAACTCTTCGAGTGTACTCGTAATTCCGGTGATGTTTAAAAATTCTTCAGAACTCTTACATTGTTCTGGGAATTCCGCTGAAGTTTAACAATGCTTCGGAACTCTTCCATTGTTCTCGGAATTCCGCTGACGTTTAAAAATGCTTCGGAACACTTCCAATGTTCTAGGATTTCTGCTGAAGTTTAAAAATGCTTCGGAACTCTTCCATTGTTCTCGGAATTCTGTTGACATTAAAAAATGCTTCCGATCTCTTCCATTGTTCTCGGAATTCTGCTGAAGTTTAAAAATGCTTTGGAACTCTTCCATTGTTCTTGGATATCTGCTGAAGTTTAAAAATTCTTCGGAACTCTTTCATTGCTCAAGGAATTCCGGTGACGTTTAAAAATGCTTCGGAACTCTTACATTTATCTCAGAATTCCGCTGACATTTAAAAATGCTTCGGATATCTTCCATTTTTCTCGGAATTCTGCTGACGTTTAAAAATGTTTCGGTACTTTTCGATTGTTCTCGGAATTCCGCTGATGTTTAAAAATGCTACGGAACTCTTCAAGGGTACTCGTAATTCCGGTGATGTTTAAAAAATCTTCGGAACTCTTACATTGTTCTCGGAATTCCGCTGAAGTTTAAAAATGCTTCGGAACTCTTCCATTGTTCTAGGATTTCCGATGAAGAATAAAAATGCTTCGGAACTCTTCCATTGTTCTCGGAATTCCGCTGATGTTTAAAAATGCTTTGGAACTCTTCCATTGCTCTCGGAATTCTGCTGACGTTTAAAAATGCTTCCGATCTCTTAAATTGTTCTCGGAATTCTGCTGAAGTATAAAAATGCTTCCGAACTCTTCCATTGTTCCCGGAATTCCGCTGAAGTTTAAAAATGCTTCGGAACTATTTCATTGCTCAAGGAATTCCGCTGATGTTCAAATATGCTTCGGAACTCTTCCATTGTTCTTGGAATTCCACTGATGTTTAAAAATTCTTCGGAACTCTTCCATTGTTCTCGGAATTCCGCTGACGAGTAAAAATGCTTCCGAACTCTTCCATTGTTCTCGTAATTCCGGTGACGTTTAAAAATGCTTCGGAACTCTTCCATTGTTCTCGGAATTCCGCTGAAGTTTAAAAATGCTTCAGAACTCTTCCATTGTTCTAGGATTTCCGCTGAAGTTTAAAAATGCTCTGGAACTCTTCCATTGTTCTCGGAATTCCGCTGAAGTTTAAAAATGCTTCGGAACTCTTCCATTGTTCTCGGAATTCCGCTGAAGTTTAAAAATGCTTCGGAAATCTTCCATTGTTCTCAGAACTCTGGTGATATTTAAAAATGCTTCCGATCTCTTCCAATGTTCTCGGAATTCTGCTGAAGTTGTAAAATGCTTCGGAACTCTTCCATTGTTCCCGGAATACCGCTGATGTTTAAAAATTCTTCGGAACTCTTACATTGTTCTCGGAATTCCGTGGAAGTTTAAAAATGCTTCGGAACTCTTCCATTGTTCTAGGAATTCCGATGAAGTTTAAAAATGCTTCGGAACTCTTCCATTGTTCTCGGAATTCCGCTGACGTTTAAAAATGCTTTGGTACTTTTCGATTGTTCTCGGAATTCCGCTGATGTTTAAAAATGCTTCGGAACTCTTCGAGTGTACTCGTAATTCCGGTGATGTTTAAAAATTCTTCAGAACTCTTACATTGTTCTGGGAATTCCGCTGAAGTTTAACAATGCTTCGGAACTCTTCCATTGTTCTCGGAATTCCGCTGACGTTTAAAAATGCTTCGGAACACTTCCAATGTTCTAGGATTTCTGCTGAAGTTTAAAAATGCTTCGGAACTCTTCCATTGTTCTCGGAATTCTGTTGACATTAAAAAATGCTTCCGATCTCTTCCATTGTTCTCGGAATTCTGCTGAAGTTTAAAAATGCTTTGGAACTCTTCCATTGTTCTTGGAATTCTGCTGAAGTTTAAAAATTCTTCGGAACTCTTCCATTGTTTATGGAATTGCGCTGACATTTAAAAATGATTCGGAACTCTTCCATTGTTCTCGGAATTCCACTGACGTTTAAAAATGCTTTGGAACTCTTCCATTGTTCTCGGAATTCCGCTGAAGTTTAAAGATACTTCGGAACTCTTTCATTGCTCAAGGAATTCCGGTGACGTTTAAAAATGCTTCGGAACTCTTACATTTATCTCAGAATTCCGCTGACATTTAAAAATGCTTCGGATATCTTCCATTGTTCTCGGAATTCTGCTGACGTTTAAAAATGCTTCGGTACTTTTCGATTGTTCTCGGAATTCCGCTGATGTCTAAAAATGCTATGGAACTCTTCAAGTGTACTCGTAATTCAGGTGATGTTTAAAAATTCTTCGGAACTCTTACATTGTTCTCGGAATTCCGCTGAAGTTTAAAAATGCTTCGGAACTCTTCCATTGTTCTAGGATTTCCGATGAAGAATAAAAATGCTTCGGAACTCTTCCATTGTTCTCGGAATTCCGCTGATGTTTAAAAATGCTTTGGAACTCTTCCACTGCTCTCGGAATTCTGCTGACGTTTAAAAATGCTTCCGATCTCTTCAATTGTTCTCGGAATTCTGCTGAAGTATAAAAATGCTTCCGAACTCTTCCATTCTTCCCGGAATTCCGCTGAAGTTTAAAAATGCTTCGGAACTCTTTCATTGCTCAAGGAATTCCGCTGACGTTCAAATATGCTTCGGAAATCTTCCATTGTTCTTGGAATTCCACTGATGTTTAAAAATTCTTCGGAACTCTTCCATTTATCTCAGAATTCCGCTGACATTTAAAAATGCTTCGGAACTCTTCCATTGTTCTCAGAATTCCGCTGACGTTTAAAAATGCTTTGTTACTTTTCGATTGTTCTCGGAATTCCGCTAATGTTTAAAAATGCTTCGGAACTCTTCGAGTGTACTCGTAATTCCGGTGATGTTTAAAAATTCTTCGGAACTCTTACATTGTTCTCGGAATTCCGCTGAAGTTTAAAAATGCTTCGGAACTCTTCCATTGTTCTCAGAATTCCGCTGAAGTTTAAAAATGCTTCAGAACTCTTACATTGTTCTCGGAATTCCGCTGAAGTTTAAAAGTGCTTCAGAACTCTTACATTGTTCTCGGAATTCCGCTGATGTTTAAAAATGCTTCGGAACCCTTCCATTGTTCTCGGAATTCCGCTGACGTTTAAAAATGCTTCGGAACTCTTCCATTGTTCTCGGAATTCTGTTGACGTTAAAAAATGCTTCCGATCTCTTCCATTGTTCACGGAATTCTGCTGAAGTTTAAAAATGCTTCGGAACTCTTCCATTGTTCCCGGAACCTGCTGAAGTTTAAAAATGCTTCGGAACTCTTCCATTGTTCTCGTAATTCTGCTGACGTTTAAAAATGCTGCATAACTCTTCCATTTTTCTCAGAATTCCGCTGAAGTTTAAAAATATTTCTGAACTCTTCCATTGTTCTAGGATTTCCTCTGAAGTTAAAAATGCTTCGGAACTCTTCCATTGTTCTTGGAATTCCGCTGAAGATTAAAAATGCTTCGGAACTCTTACATTGTTCTCGTAATTCCGCTGATGTTGAAAAATGCTTTGGAACTCTTCCATTGTTCTTGGAATTCTGCTGAAGTTCAAAAATTGTTCGGAACTCTTCCATTGTTTATGGAATTGCGCTGACATTTAAAAATGATTCGGAACTCTTCCATTGTTCTCGGAATTCCACTGACGTTTAAAAATGCTTTGGAACTCTTCCATTGTTCTCGGAATTCCGCTGAAGTTTAAAGATACTTCGGAACTCTTTCATTGCTCAAGGAATTCCAGTGACGTTTAAAAATGCTTCGGAACTCTTACATTTATCTCAGAATTCCGCTGACATTTAAAAATGCTTCGGATATCTTCCATTTTTCTCGGAATTCTGCTGACGTTTAAAAATGTTTCGGTACTTTTCGATTGTTCTCGGAATTCCGCTGATGTTTAAAAATGCTACGGAACTCTTCAAGTGTACTCGTAATTCCGGTGATGTTTAAAAAATCTTCGGAACTCTTACATTGTTCTCGGAATTCCGCTGAAGTTTAAAAATGCTTTGGAACTCTTCCATTGTTCTCGGAATTCTGCTGAAGTATAAAAATGCTTCCGAACTCTTCCATTGTTCCCGGAATTCCGCTGAAGTTTAAAAATGCTTCGGAACTATTTCATTGCTCAAGGAATTCCGCTGATGTTCAAATATGCTTCGGAACTCTTCCATTGTTCTTGGAATTCCACTAATGTTTAAAAATTCTTCGGAACTCTTCCATTGTTCTCGGAATTCCGCTGACGAGTAAAATGCTTCCGAACTCTTCCATTGTTCTCGTAATTCCGGTGACGTTTAAAAATGCTTCGGAACTCTTCCATTGTTCTCGGAATTCCGCTGAAGTTTAAAAATGCTTCAGAACTCTTACATTGTTCTAGGATTTCCGCTGAAGTTTAAAAATGCTCTGGAACTCTTCCATTGTTCTCGGAATTCCGCTGAAGTTTAAAAATGCTTCGGAACTCTTCCATTGTTCTCGGAATTCCGCTGAAGTTTAAAAATGCTTCGGAAATCTTCCATTGTTCTCAGAACTCTGGTGATATTTAAAAATGCTTCCGATCTCTTCCAATGTTCTCGGAATTCTGCTGAAGTTGTAAAATGCTTCGGAACTCTTCCATTGTTCCTGGAATACCGCTGAAGTTTAAAGATGCTTCGGAACTCTTTCATTGATCAAGGAATTCCGGTGCCGTTTAAAAATGCTTCGGAACTCTTCCATTTATCTCAGAATTCCGCTGACATTTAAAAATGATTCGGAACTCTTCCATTGTTCTCAGAATTCCGCTGACGTTTAAAAATGCTTCGGAACTTTTCGATTGTTCTCGGAATTCCGCTGATGTTTAAAAATGCTTCGGAACTCTTCGAGTGTACTCGTAATTCCGGTGATGTTTAAAAATTCTTCGGAACTCTTACATTGTTCTCGGAATTCCGTGGAAGTTTAAAAATGCTTCGGAACTCTTCCATTGTTCTAGGAATTCCGATGAAGTTTAAAAATGCTTCGGAACTCTTCCATTGTTCTTGGAATTCCGCTGAAGTTTAACAATGCTTCGGAACTCTTCCATTGTTCTCGGAATTCCGCTGACGTTTAAAAATGCTTCGGAACTCTTCCATTGTTCTCGGAATTCCGCTGAAGTTTAAAAATGCATCAGAACTCTTCCATTGTTCTAGGATTTCTGCTGAAGTTTAAAAATGCTCTGGAACTCTTCCATTGTTCTCGGAATTCCGCTGAAGTTTAAAAATGCTTCAGAACTCTTCCATTGTTCTCGGAATTCTGCTGACCTTTAAAAATGCTTCCAATCTCTTCCATTTTTCTCGGAATTCTGCTGAAGCTTAAAAATGCTTCGGTGCTCTTACATTGTTCCCGGAATTCTGCTGAAGTTTAAAAATGCTACGGTACTCTTCCATTGTTCCCGGAATTCCGCTGTAGTTTAAAAATGATTCGGAACTCTTTCATTGCTCAAGGAATTCCGCTGATGTTTAAAAATGCTTCGGAACTCTTCGAGTGTACTCGTAATTGCGGTGATGTTTAAAAATTCTTCGGAACTCTTACATTGTTCTCGGAATTCCGCTGAAATTACAAAATGCTTCGGAACTCTTCCATTGTTCTCGGAATTCCGCTGAAGTTTAAAAGTGCTTCAGAACTCTTACATTGTTCTCGGAATTCCGCTGATGTTTAAAAATGTTCGGAACCCTTCCATTGTTCTCGGAATTCCGCTGACGTTTAAAAATGCTTCGGAACTCTTCCATTGTTCTCGGAATTCCGCTGACGTTTAAAAATGCTTCGGAACTCTTCCATTGTTCTAGGATTTCTGCTGAAGTTTAAAAATGCTTCGGAACTCTTCTATTGTTCTCGCAATTCTGATGAAGTTTAAAAATGCTTCGGAACTCTTCCATTGTTCTCGGACTTCTGTTGACGTTAAAAAATGCTTCCGATCACTTCCATTGTTCTCGGAATTCTGCTGAAGTTTAAAAATGCTTCGGAACTCTTCCATTGTTCCCGGAACCTGCTGAAGTTTAAAAATGCTTTGGAACTCTTCCATTGTTCTCGTAATTCTGCTGACGTTTAAAAATGCTACATAACTCTTCCATTTTTCTCAGAATTCCGCTGAAGTTTAAAAATATTTCTGAACTCTTCCATTGTTCTAGGATTTCCTCTGAAGTTTAAAAATGCTTCGGAACTCTTCCATTGTTCTTGGAATTCCGCTGAAGATTAAAAATGCTTCGGAACACTTACATTGTTCTCGTAATTCCGCTGATGTTTAAAAATGCTTTGGTACTCTTCCATTGTTCTTGGAATTCTGCTGAAGTTCAAAAATTATTCGGAACTCTTCCATTGTTTATGGAATTGCGCTGACATTTAAAAATGATTCGGAACTCTTCCATTGTTCTCGGAATTCCACTGACGTTTAAAAATGTTTCGGTACTTTTCGATTGTTCTCGAAATTCCGCTGATGTTTAAAAATGCTTCGGAACTCTTACATTTATCTCAGAATTCCGCTGACATTTAAAAATGCTTCGGATATCTTCCATTGTTCTCGGAATTCTGCTGACGTTTAAAAATGCTTCGGTACTTTTCGATTGTTCTCGGAATTCCGCTGATGTCTAAAAATGCTATGGAACTCTTCAAGTGTACTCGTAATTCAGGTGATGTTTAAAAATTCTTCGGAACTCTTACATTGTTCTCGGAATTCCGCTGAAGTTTAAAAATGCTTCGGAACTCTTCCATTGTTCTAGGATTTCCGATGAAGAATAAAAATGCTTCGGAACTCTTCCATTGTTCTCGGAATTCCGCTGATGTTTAAAAATGCTTTGGAACTCTTCCACTGCTCTCGGAATTCTGCTGACGTTTAAAAATGCTTCCGATCTCTTCAATTGTTCTCGGAATTCTGCTGAAGTATAAAAATGCTTCCGAACTCTTCCATTCTTCCCGGAATTCCGCTGAAGTTTAAAAATGCTTCGGAACTCTTTCATTGCTCAAGGAATTCCGCTGACGTTCAAATATGCTTCGGAAATCTTCCATTGTTCTTGGAATTCCACTGATGTTTAAAAATTCTTCGGAACTCTTCCATTTATCTCAGAATTCCGCTGACATTTAAAAATGCTTCGGAACTCTTCCATTGTTCTCAGAATTCCGCTGACGTTTAAAAATGCTTTGTTACTTTTCGATTGTTCTTGGAATTCCCCTAATGTTTAAAAATGCTTCGGAACTCTTCGAGTGTACTCGTAATTCCGGTGATGTTTAAAAATTCTTCGGAACTCTTACATTGTTCTCGGAATTCCGCTGAAGTTTAAAAATGCTTCGGAACTCTTCCATTGTTCTCAGAATTCCGCTGAAGTTTAAAAATGCTTCAGAACTCTTACATTGTTCTCGGAATTCCGCTGAAGTTTAAAAGTGCTTCAGAACTCTTACATTGTTCTCGGAATTCCGCTGATGTTTAAAAATGCTTCGGAACCCTTCCATTGTTCTCGGAATTCCGCTGACGTTTAAAAATGCTTCGGAACTCTTCCATTGTTCTCGGAATTCTGTTGACGTTAAAAAATGCTTCCGATCTCTTCCATTGTTCACGTAATTCTGCTGAAGTTTAAAAATGCTTCGGAACTCTTCCATTGTTCCCGGAACCTGCTGAAGTTTAAAAATGCTTCGGAACTCTTCCATTGTTCTCGTAATTCTGCTGACGTTTAAAAATGCTACATAACTCTTCCATTTTTCTCAGAATTCCGCTGAAGTTTAAAAATATTTCTGAACTCTTCCATTGTTCTAGGATTTCCTCTGAAGTTTAAAAATGCTTCGGAACTCTTCCATTGTTCTTGGAATTCCGCTGAAGATTAAAAATGCTTCGGAACTCTTACATTGTTCTCGTAATTCCGCTGATGTTGAAAAATGCTTTGGAACTCTTCCATTGTTCTTGGAATTCTGCTGAAGTTCAAAAATTGTTCGGAACTCTTCCATTGTTTATGGAATTGCGCTGACATTTAAAAATGATTCGGAACTCTTTCATTGCTCAAGGAATTCCAGTGACGTTTAAAAATGCTTCGGAACTCTTCCATTGTTCTCGGAATTCCGCTGAAGTTTAAAAATGCTTCGGAAATCTTCCATTGTTCTCAGAACTCTGGTGATATTTAAAAATGCTTCCGATCTCTTCCAATGTTCTCGGAATTCTGCTGAAGTTGTAAAATGCTTCGGAACTCTTCCATTGTTCCCGGAATACCACTGAAGTTTAAAGATGCTTCGGAACTCTTTCATTGATCAAGGAATTCCGGTGCCGTTTAAAAATGCTTCGGAACTCTTCCATTTATCTCAGAATTCCGCTGACATTTAAAAATGCTTCGGAACTCTTCCATTGTTCTCAGAATTCCGCTGACGTTTAAAAATGCTTCGGAACTTTTCGATTGTTCTCGGAATTCCGCTGATGTTTAAAAATGCTTCGGAACTCTTCGAGTGTACTCGTAATTCCGGTGATGTTTAAAAATTCTTCGGAACTCTTCCATTGTTCTCGGAATTCCGCTGACGTTTAAAAATGCTTCGGAACTCTTCCATTGTTCTCGGAATTCCGCTGAAGTTTAAAAATGCATCAGAACTCTTCCATTGTTCTAGGATTTCCGCTGAAGTTTAAAAATGCTCTGGAACTCTTCCATTGTTCTCGGAATTCCGCTGAAGTTTAAAAATGCTTCAGAACTCTTCCATTGTTCTCGGAATTCTGCTGACCTTTAAAAATGCTTCCAATCTCTTCCATTTTTCTCGGAATTCTGCTGAAGTTTAAAAATGCTTCGGTGCTCTTACATTGTTCCCGGAATTCTGCTGAAGTTTAAAAATGCTACGGTACTCTTCCATTGTTCCCGGAATTCCGCTGTAGTTTAAAAATGATTCGGAACTCTTTCATTGCTCAAGGAATTCCGCTGATGTTTAAAAATGCTTCGGAACTCTTCGAGTGTACTCGTAATTGCGGTGATGTTTAAAAATTCTTCGGAACTCTTACATTGTTCTCGGAATTCCGCTGAAGTTACAAAATGCTTCGGAACTCTTCCATTGTTCTCGGAATTCCGCTGAAGTTTAAAAGTGCTTCAGAACTCTTACATTGTTCTCGGAATTCCGCTGATGTTTAAAAATGTTCGGAACCCTTCCATTGTTCTCGGAATTCCGCTGACGTTTAAAAATGCTTCGGAACTCTTCCATTGTTCTCGGACTTCTGTTGACGTTAAAAAATGCTTCCGATCACTTCCATTGTTCTCGGAATTCTGCTGAAGTTTAAAAATGCTTCGGAACTCTTCCATTGTTCCCGGAACCTGCTGAAGTTTAAAAATGCTTTGGAACTCTTCCATTGTTCTCGTAATTCTGCTGACGTTTAAAAATGCTACATAACTCTTCCATTTTTCTCAGAATTCCGCTGAAGTTTAAAAATATTTCTGAACTCTTCCATTGTTCTAGGATTTCCTCTGAAGTTTAAAAATGCTTCGGAACTCTTCCATTGTTCTTGGAATTCCGCTGAAGATTAAAAATGCTTCGGAACACTTACATTGTTCTCGTAATTCCGCTGATGTTTAAAAATGCTTTGGTACTCTTCCATTGTTCTTGGAATTCTGCTGAAGTTCAAAAATTATTCGGAACTCTTCCATTGTTTATGGAATTGCGCTGACATTTAAAAATGATTCGGAACTCTTCCATTGTTCTCGGAATTCCACTGACGTTTAAAAATGTTTCGGTACTTTTCGATTGTTCTCGAAATTCCGCTGATGTTTAAAAATGGTACGGAACTCTTCAAGTGTACTCGTAATTCCGGTGATGTTTAAAAATTCTTCGGAACTCTTACATTGTTCTCGGAATTCCGCTGAAGTTTAAAAATGCTTCGGAACTCTTCCATTGTTCTAGGATTTCCGATGAAGAATAAAAATGCTTCGGAACTCTTCCATTGTTCTCGGAATTCCGCTGATGTTTAAAAATGCTTTGGAACTCTTCCATTGCTCTCGGAATTCTGCTGACGTTTAAAAATGCTTCCGATCTCTTAAATTGTTCTCGGAATTCTGCTGAAGTATAAAAATGCTTCCGAACTCTTCCATTGTTCCCGGAATTCCGCTGAAGTTTAAAAATGCTTCGGAACTATTTCATTGCTCAAGGAATTCCGCTGACGTTCAAATATGCTTCGGAACTCTTCCATTGTTCTTGGAATTCCACTGATGTTTAAAAATTCTTCGGAACTCTTCCATTGTTCTCGGAATTCCGCTGACGAGTAAAAATGCTTCCGAACTCTTCCATTGTTCTCGTAATTCCGCTGACGTTTAAAAATGCTTCGGAACTCTTCCATTGTTCTCGGAATTCCGCTGAAGTTTAAAAATGCTTCAGAACTCTTCCATTGTTCTAGGATTTCCGCTGAAGTTTAAAAATGCTCTGGAACTCTTCCATTGTTCTCGGAATTCCGCTGAAGTTTAAAAATGCTTCGGAACTCTTCCATTGTTGTCGGAATTCCGCTGAAGTTTAAAAATGTTTCGGAAATCTTCCATTGTTCTCAGAACTCTGCTGATATTTAAAAATGCTTCCGATCTCTTCCAATGTTCTCGGAATTCTGCTGAAGTTTTAAAATGCTTCGGAACTCTTCCATTGTTCCCGGAATACCGCTGAAGTTTAAAGATGCTTCGGAACTCTTTCATTGATCAAGGAATTCCGGTGCCGTTTAAAAATGCTTCGGAACTCTTCCATTTATCTCAGAATTCCGCTGACATTTAAAAATGCTTCGGAACTCTTCCATTGTTCTCAGAATTCCGCTGACGTTTAAAAATGCTTTGGTACTTTTCGATTGTTCTCGGAATTCCGCTGATGTTTAAAAATGCTTCGGAACTCTTCGAGTGTACTCGTAATTCCGGTGATGTTTAAAAATTCTTCAGAACTCTTACATTGTTCTGGGAATTCCGCTGAAGTTTAACAATGCTTCGGAACTCTTCCATTGTTCTCGGAATTCCGCTGACGTTTAAAAATGCTTCGGAACACTTCCAATGTTCTAGGATTTCTGCTGAAGTTTAAAAATGCTTCGGAACTCTTCCATTGTTCTCGGAATTCTGTTGACATTAAAAAATGCTTCCGATCTCTTCCATTGTTCTCGGAATTCTGCTGAAGTTTAAAAATGCTTTGGAACTCTTCCATTGTTCTTGGAATTCTGCTGAAGTTTAAAAATTCTTCGGAACTCTTCCATTGTTTATGGAATTGCGCTGACATTTAAAAATGATTCGGAACTCTTCCATTGTTCTCGGAATTCCACTGACGTTTAAAAATGCTTTGGAACTCTTCCATTGTTCTCGGAATTCCGCTGAAGTTTAAAGATACTTCGGAACTCTTTCATTGCTCAAGGAATTCCGGTGACGTTTAAAAATGCTTCGGAACTCTTACATTTATCTCAGAATTCCGCTGACATTTAAAAATGCTTCGGATATCTTCCATTGTTCTCGGAATTCTGCTGACGTTTAAAAATGCTTCGGTACTTTTCGATTGTTCTCGGAATTCCGCTGATGTCTAAAAATGCTATGGAACTCTTCAAGTGTACTCGTAATTCCGGTGATGTTTAAAAATTCTTCGGAACTCTTACATTGTTCTCGGAATTCCGCTGAAGTTTAAAAATGCTTCGGAACTCTTCCATTGTTCTCAGAATTCCGCTGAAGTTTAAAAATGCTTCAGAACTCTTACATTGTTCTCGGAATTCCGCTGAAGTTTAAAAGTGCTTCAGAACTCTTACATTGTTCTCGGAATTCCGCTGATGTTTAAAAATGCTTCGGAACCCTTCCATTGTTCTCGGAATTCCGCTGACGTTTAAAAATGCTTCGGAACTCTTCCATTGTTCTCGGAATTCTGTTGACGTTAAAAAATGCTTCCGATCTCTTCCATTGTTCACGGAATTCTGTTGAAGTTTAAAAATGCTTCGGAACTCTTCCATTGTTCCCGGAACCTGCTGAAGTTTAAAAATGCTTCGGAACTCTTCCATTGTTCTCGTAATTCTGCTGACGTTTAAAAATGCTACATAACTCTTCCATTTTTCTCAGAATTCCGCTGAAGTTTAAAAATATTTCTGAACTCTTCCATTGTTCTAGGATTTCCTCTGAAGTTTAAAAATGCTTCGGAACTCTTCCATTGTTCTTGGAATTCCGCTGAAGATTAAAAATGCTTCGGAACTCTTGCATTGTTCTCGTAATTCCGCTGATGTTGAAAAATGCTTTGGAACTCTTCCATTGTTCTTGGAATTCTGCTGAAGTTCAAAAATTGTTCGGAACTCTTCCATTGTTTATGGAATTGCGCTGACATTTAAAAATGATTCGGAACTCTTCCATTGTTCTCGGAATTCCACTGACGTTTAAAAATGCTTTGGAACTCTTCCATTGTTCTCGGAATTCCGCTGAAGTTTAAAGATACTTCGGAACTCTTTCATTGCTCAAGGAATTCCAGTGACGTTTAAAAATGCTTCGGAACTCTTACATTTATCTCAGAATTCCGCTGACATTTAAAAATGCTTCGGATATCTTCCATTTTTCTCGGAATTCTGCTGACGTTTAAAAATGTTTCTGTACTTTTCGATTGTTCTCGGAATTCCGCTGATGTTTAAAAATGCTACGGAACTCTTCAAGTGTACTCGTAATTCCGGTGATGTTTAAAAAATCTTCGGAACTCTTACATTGTTCTCGGAATTCCGCTGAAGTTTAAAAATGCTTCGGAACTCTTCCATTGTTCTAGGATTTCCGATGAAGAATAAAAATGCTTCGGAACTCTTCCATTGTTCTCGGAATTCCGCTGATGTTTAAAAATGCTTTGGAACTCTTCCATTGCTCTCGGAATTCTGCTGACGTTTAAAAATGCTTCCGATCTCTTAAATTGTTCTCGTAATTCTGCTGAAGTATAAAAATGCTTCCGAACTCTTCCATTGTTCCCGGAATTCCGCTGAAGTTTAAAAATGCTTCGGAACTATTTCATTGCTCAAGGAATTCCGCTGATGTTCAAATATGCTTCGGAACTCTTCCATTGTTCTTGGAATTCCACTGATGTTTAAAAATTCTTCGGAACTCTTCCATTGTTCTCGGAATTCCGCTGACGAGTAAAAATGCTTCCGAACTCTTCCATTGTTCTCGTAATTCCGGTGACGTTTAAAAATGCTTCGGAACTCTTCCATTGTTCTCGGAATTCCGCTGAAGTTTAAAAATGCTTCAGAACTCTTCCATTGTTCTATTATTTCCGCTGAAGTTTAAAAATGCTCTGGAACTCTTCCATTGTTCTCGGAATTCCGCTGAAGTTTAAAAATGCTTCGGAACTCTTCCATTGTTCTCGGAATTCCGCTGAAGTTTAAAAATGCTTCGGAAATCTTCCTTTGTTCTCAGAACTCTGGTGATATTTAAAAATGCTTCCGATCTCTTCCAATGTTCTCGGAATTCTGCTGAAGTTGTAAAATGCTTCTGAACTCTTCCATTGTTCCCGGAATACCGCTGAAGTTTAAAGATGCTTCGGAACTCTTTCATTGATCAAGGAATTCCGGTGCCGTTTAAAAATGCTTCGGAACTCTTCCATTTATCTCAGAATTCCGCTGACATTTAAAAATGCTTCGGAACTCTTCCATTGTTCTCAGAATTCCGCTGACGTTTAAAAATGCTTCGGAACTTTTCGATTGTTCTCGGAATTCCGCTGATGTTTAAAAATGCTTCGGAACTCTTCGAGTGTACTCGTAATTCCGGTGATGTTTAAAAATGCTTCGGAACTCTTCCATTGTTCTTGGAATTCCGCTGAAGTTTAACAATGCTTCGGAACTCTTCCATTGTTCTCAGAATTCCGCTGACGTTTAAAAATGCTTCGGAACTCTTCCATTGTTCTCGGAATTCCGCTGAAGTTTAAAAATGCATCAGAACTCTTCCATTGTTCTAGGATTTCCGCTGAAGTTTAAAAATGCTCTGGAACTCTTCCATTGTTCTCGGAATTCCGCTGAAGTTTAAAAATGCTTCAGAACTCTTCCATTGTTCTCGGAATTCTGCTGACCTTTAAAAATGCTTCCAATCTCTTCCATTTTTCTCGGAATTCTGCTGAAGTTTAAAAATGCTTCGGTGCTCTTACATTGTTCCCGGAATTCTGCTGAAGTTTAAAAATGCTACGGTACTCTTCCATTGTTCCCGGAATTCCGCTGTAGTTTAAAAATGATTCGGAACTCTTTCATTGCTCAAGGAATTCCGCTGATGTTTAAAAATGCTTCGGAACTCTTCGAGTGTACTCGTAATTGCGGTGATGTTTAAAAATTCTTCGGAACTCTTACATTGTTCTCGGAATTCCGCTGAAGTTACAAAATGCTTCGGAACTCTTCCATTGTTCTCGGAATTCCGCTGAAGTTTAAAAGTGCTTCAGAACTCTTACATTGTTCTCGGAATTCCGCTGATGTTTAAAAATGTTCGGAACCCTTCCATTGTTCTCGGAATTCCGCTGACGTTTAAAAATGCTTCGGAACTCTTCCATTGTTCTCGGAATTCCGCTGACGTTTAAAAATGCTTCGGAACTCTTCCATTGTTCTAGGATTTCTGCTGAAGTTTAAAAATGCTTCGGAACTCTTCTATTGTTCTCGCAATTCTGCTGAAGTTTAAAAATGCTTCGGAACTCTTCCATTGTTCTCGGACTTCTGTTGACGTTAAAAAATGCTTCCGATCACTTCCATTGTTCTCGGAATTCTGCTGAAGTTTAAAAATGCTTCGGAACTCTTCCATTGTTCCCGGAACCTGCTGAAGTTTAAAAATGCTTTGGAACTCTTCCATTGTTCTCGTAATTCTGCTGACGTTTAAAAATGCTACATAACTCTTCCATTTTTCTCAGAATTCCGCTGAAGTTTAAAAATATTTCTGAACTCTTCCATTGTTCTAGGATTTCCTCTGAAGTTTAAAAATGCTTCGGAACTCTTCCATTGTTCTTGGAATTCCGCTGAAGATTAAAAATGCTTCGGAACACTTACATTGTTCTCGTAATTCCGCTGATGTTTAAAAATGCTTTGGTACTCTTCCATTGTTCTTGGAATTCTGCTGAAGTTCAAAAATTATTCGGAACTCTTCCATTGTTTATGGAATTGCGCTGACATTTAAAAATGATTCGGAACTCTTCCATTGTTCTCGGAATTCCACTGACGTTTAAAAATGTTTCGGTACTTTTCGATTGTTCTCGAAATTCCGCTGATGTTTAAAAATGCTACGGAACTCTTCAAGTGTACTCGTAATTCCGGTGATGTTTAAAAATTCTTCGGAACTCTTACATTGTTCTCGGAATTCCGCTGAAGTTTAAAAATGCTTCGGAACTCTTCCATTGTTCTAGGATTTCCGATGAAGAATAAAAATGCTTCGGAACTCTTCCATTGCTCTCGGAATTCTGCTGACGTTTAAAAATGCTTCCGATCTCTTAAATTGTTCTCGGAATTCTGCTGAAGTATAAAAATGCTTCCGAACTCTTCCATTGTTCCCGGAATTCCGCTGAAGTTTAAAAATGCTTCGGAACTATTTCATTGCTCAAGGAATTCCGCTGACGTTCAAATATGCTTCGGAACTCTTCCATTGTTCTTGGAATTCCACTGATGTTTAAAAATTCTTCGGAACTCTTCCATTGTTCTCGGAATTCCGCTGACGAGTAAAAATGCTTCCGAACTCTTCCATTGTTCTCGTAATTCCGCTGACGTTTAAAAATGCTTCGGAACTCTTCCATTGTTCTCGGAATTCCGCTGAAGTTTAAAAATGCTTCAGAACTCTTCCATTGTTCTAGGATTTCCGCTGAAGTTTAAAAATGCTCTGGAACTCTTCCATTGTTCTCGGAATTCTGCTGAAGTTTAAAAATGCTTCGGAACTCTTCCATTGTTGTCGGAATTCCGCTGAAGTTTAAAAATGTTTCGGAAATCTTCCATTGTTCTCAGAACTCTGCTGATATTTAAAAATGCTTCCGATCTCTTCCAATGTTCTCGGAATTCTGCTGACGTTTAAAAATGCTTTGGTACTTTTCGATTGTTCTCGGAATTCCGCTGATGTTTAAAAATGCTTCGGAACTCTTCGAGTGTACTCGTAATTCCGGTGATGTTTAAAAATTCTTCAGAACTCTTACATTGTTCTGGGAATTCCGCTGAAGTTTAACAATGCTTCGGAACTCTTCCATTGTTCTCGGAATTCCGCTGACGTTTAAAAATGCTTCGGAACACTTCCAATGTTCTAGGATTTCTGCTGAAGTTTAAAAATGCTTCGGAACTCTTCCATTGTTCTCGGAATTCTGTTGACATTAAAAAATGCTTCCGATCTCTTCCATTGTTCTCGGAATTCTGCTGAAGTTTAAAAATGCTTTGGAACTCTTCCATTGTTCTTGGAATTCTGCTGAAGTTTAAAAATTCTTCGGAACTCTTCCATTGTTTATGGAATTGCGCTGACATTTAAAAATGATTCGGAACTCTTCCATTGTTCTCGGAATTCCACTGACGTTTAAAAATGCTTTGGAACTCTTCCATTGTTCTCGGAATTCCGCTGAAGTTTAAAGATACTTCGGAACTCTTTCATTGCTCAAGGAATTCCGGTGACGTTTAAAAATGCTTCGGAACTCTTACATTTATCTCAGAATTCCGCTGACATTTAAAAATGCTTCGGATATCTTCCATTGTTCTCGGAATTCTGCTGACGTTTAAAAATGCTTCGGTACTTTTCGATTGTTCTCGGAATTCCGCTGATGTCTAAAAATGCTATGGAACTCTTCAAGTGTACTCGTAATTCCGGTGATGTTTAAAAATTCTTCGGAACTCTTACATTGTTCTCGGAATTCCGCTGAAGTTTAAAAATGCTTCGGAACTCTTCCATTGTTCTCAGAATTCCGCTGAAGTTTAAAAATGCTTCAGAACTCTTACATTGTTCTCGGAATTCCGCTGAAGTTTAAAAGTGCTTCAGAACTCTTACATTGTTCTCGGAATTCCGCTGATGTTTAAAAATGCTTCGGAACCCTTTCATTGTTCTCGGAATTCCGCTGACGTTTAAAAATGCTTCGGAACTCTTCCATTGTTCTCGGAATTCTGTTGACGTTAAAAAATGCTTCCGATCTCTTCCATTGTTCACGGAATTCTGATGAAGTTTAAAAATGCTTCGGAACTCTTCCATTGTTCCCGGAACCTGCTGAAGTTTAAAAATGCTTCGGAACTCTTCCATTGTTCTCGTAATTCTGCTGACGTTTAAAAATGCTACATAACTCTTCCATTTTTCTCAGAATTCCGCTGAAGTTTAAAAATATTTCTGAACTCTTCCATTGTTCTAGGATTTCCTCTGAAGTTTAAAAATGCTTCGGAACTCTTCCATTGTTCTTGGAATTCCGCTGAAGATTAAAAATGCTTCGGAACTCTTACATTGTTCTCGTAATTCCGCTGATGTTGAAAAATGCTTTGGAACTCTTCCATTGTTCTTGGAATTCTGCTGAAGTTCAAAAATTGTTCGGAACTCTTCCATTGTTTATGGAATTGCGCTGACATTTAAAAATGATTCGGAACTCTTCCATTGTTCTCGGAATTCCACTGACGTTTAAAAATGCTTTGGAACTCTTCCATTGTTCTCGGAATTCCGCTGAAGTTTAAAGATACTTCGGAACTCTTTCATTGCTCAAGGAATTCCAGTGACGTTTAAAAATGCTTCGGAACTCTTACATTTATCTCAGAATTCCGCTGACATTTAAAAATGCTTCGGATATCTTCCATTTTTCTCGGAATTCTGCTGACGTTTAAAAATGTTTCGGTACTTTTCGATTGTTCTCGGAATTCCGCTGATGTTTAAAAATGCTACGGAACTCTACAAGTGTACTCGTAATTCCGGTGATGTTTAAAAAATCTTCGGAACTCTTACATTGTTCTCGGAATTCCGCTGAAGTTTAAAAATGCTTCGGAACTCTTCCATTGTTCTAGGATTTCCGATGAAGAATAAAAATGCTTCGGAACTCTTCCATTGTTCTCGGAATTCCGCTGATGTTTAAAAATGCTTTGGAACTCTTCCATTACTCTCGGAATTCTGCTGACGTTTAAAAATGCTTCCGATCTCTTAAATTGTTCTCGTAATTCTGCTGAAGTATAAAAATGCTTCCGAACTCTTCCATTGTTCCCGGAATTCCGCTGAAGTTTAAAAATGCTTCGGAACTATTTCATTGCTCAAGGAATTCCGCTGATGTTCAAATATGCTTCGGAACTCTTCCATTGTTCTTGGAATTCCACTGATGTTTAAAAATTCTTCGGAACTCTTCCATTGTTCTCGGAATTCCGCTGACGAGTAAAAATGCTTCCGAACTCTTCCATTGTTCTCGTAATTCCGGTGACGTTTAAAAATGCTTCGGAACTCTTCCATTGTTCTCGGAATTCCGCTGAAGTTTAAAAATGCTTCAGAACTCTTCCATTGTTCTAGGATTTCCGCTGAAGTTTAAAAATGCTCTGGAACTCTTCCATTGTTCTCGGAATTCCGCTGAAGTTTAAAAATGCTTCGGAACTCTTCCATTGTTCTCGGAATTCCGCTGAAGTTTAAAAATGCTTCGGAAATCTTCCATTGTTCTCAGAACTCTGGTGATATTTAAAAATGCTTCCGATCTCTTCCAATGTTCTCGGAATTCTGCTGAAGTTGTAAAATGCTTCTGAACTCTTCCATTGTTCCCGGAATACCGCTGAAGTTTAAAGATGCTTCGGAACTCTTTCATTGATCAAGGAATTCCGGTGCCGTTTAAAAATGCTTCGGAACTCTTCCATTTATCTCAGAATTCCGCTGACATTTAAAAATGCTTCGGAACTCTTCCATTGTTCTCAGAATTCCGCTGACGTTTAAAAATGCTTCGGAACTTTTCGATTGTTCTCGGAATTCCGCTGATGTTTAAAAATGCTTCGGAACTCTTCGAGTGTACTCGTAATTCCGGTGATGTTTAAAAATTCTTCGGAACTCTTACATTGTTCTCGGAATTCCGTGGAAGTTTAAAAATGCTTCGGAACTCTTCCATTGTTCTAGGAATTCCGATGAAGTTTAAAAATGCTTCGGAACTCTTCCATTGTTCTTGGAATTCCGCTGAAGTTTAACAATGCTTCGGAACTCTTCCATTGTTCTCAGAATTCCGCTGACGTTTAAAAATGCTTCGGAACTCTTCCATTGTTCTCGGAATTCCGCTGAAGTTTAAAAATGCATCAGAACTCTTCCATTGTTCTAGGATTTCCGCTGAAGTTTAAAAATGCTCTGGAACTCTTCCATTGTTCTCGGAATTCCGCTGAAGTTTAAAAATGCTTCAGAACTCTTCCATTGTTCTCGGAATTCTGCTGACCTTTAAAAATGCTTCCAATCTCTTCCATTTTTCTCGGAATTCTGCTGAAGTTTAAAAATGCTTCGGTGCTCTTACATTGTTCCCGGAATTCTGCTGAAGTATAAAAATGCTTCCGAACTCTTCCATTGTTCCCGGAATTCCGCTGAAGTTTAAAAATGCTTCGGAACTATTTCATTGCTCAAGGAATTCCGCTGACGTTCAAATATGCTTCGGAACTCTTCCATTGTTCTTGGAATTCCACTGATGTTTAAAAATTCTTCGGAACTCTTCCATTGTTCTCGGAATTCCGCTGACGAGTAAAAATGCTTCCGAACTCTTCCATTGTTCTCGTAATTCCGCTGACGTTTAAAAATGCTTCGGAACTCTTCCATTGTTCTCGGAATTCCGCTGAAGTTTAAAAATGCTTCAGAACTCTTCCATTGTTCTAGGATTTCCGCTGAAGTTTAAAAATGCTCTGGAACTCTTCCATTGTTCTCGGAATTCTGCTGAAGTTTAAAAATGCTTCGGAACTCTTCCATTGTTGTCGGAATTCCGCTGAAGTTTAAAAATGTTTCGGAAATCTTCCATTGTTCTCAGAACTCTGCTGATATTTAAAAATGCTTCCGATCTCTTCCAATGTTCTCGGAATTCTGCTGACGTTTAAAAATGCTTTGGTACTTTTCGATTGTTCTCGGAATTCCGCTGATGTTTAAAAATGCTTCGGAACTCTTCGAGTGTACTCGTAATTCCGGTGATGTTTAAAAATTCTTCAGAACTCTTACATTGTTCTGGGAATTCCGCTGAAGTTTAACAATGCTTCGGAACTCTTCCATTGTTCTCGGAATTCCGCTGACGTTTAAAAATGCTTCGGAACACTTCCAATGTTCTAGGATTTCTGCTGAAGTTTAAAAATGCTTCGGAACTCTTCCATTGTTCTCGGAATTCTGTTGACATTAAAAAATGCTTCCGATCTCTTCCATTGTTCTCGGAATTCTGCTGAAGTTTAAAAATGCTTTGGAACTCTTCCATTGTTCTTGGAATTCTGCTGAAGTTTAAAAATTCTTCGGAACTCTTCCATTGTTTATGGAATTGCGCTGACATTTAAAAATGATTCGGAACTCTTCCATTGTTCTCGGAATTCCACTGACGTTTAAAAATGCTTTGGAACTCTTCCATTGTTCTCGGAATTCCGCTGAAGTTTAAAGATACTTCGGAACTCTTTCATTGCTCAAGGAATTCCGGTGACGTTTAAAAATGCTTCGGAACTCTTACATTTATCTCAGAATTCCGCTGACATTTAAAAATGCTTCGGATATCTTCCATTGTTCTCGGAATTCTGCTGACGTTTAAAAATGCTTCGGTACTTTTCGATTGTTCTCGGAATTCCGCTGATGTCTAAAAATGCTATGGAACTCTTCAAGTGTACTCGTAATTCCGGTGATGTTTAAAAATTCTTCGGAACTCTTACATTGTTCTCGGAATTCCGCTGAAGTTTAAAAATGCTTCGGAACTCTTCCATTGTTCTCAGAATTCCGCTGAAGTTTAAAAATGCTTCAGAACTCTTACATTGTTCTCGGAATTCCGCTGAAGTTTAAAAGTGCTTCAGAACTCTTACATTGTTCTCGGAATTCCGCTGATGTTTAAAAATGCTTCGGAACCCTTTCATTGTTCTCGGAATTCCGCTGACGTTTAAAAATGCTTCGGAACTCTTCCATTGTTCTCGGAATTCTGTTGACGTTAAAAAATGCTTCCGATCTCTTCCATTGTTCACGGAATTCTGATGAAGTTTAAAAATGCTTCGGAACTCTTCCATTGTTCCCGGAACCTGCTGAAGTTTAAAAATGCTTCGGAACTCTTCCATTGTTCTCGTAATTCTGCTGACGTTTAAAAATGCTACATAACTCTTCCATTTTTCTCAGAATTCCGCTGAAGTTTAAAAATATTTCTGAACTCTTCCATTGTTCTAGGATTTCCTCTGAAGTTTAAAAATGCTTCGGAACTCTTCCATTGTTCTTGGAATTCCGCTGAAGATTAAAAATGCTTCGGAACTCTTACATTGTTCTCGTAATTCCGCTGATGTTGAAAAATGCTTTGGAACTCTTCCATTGTTCTTGGAATTCTGCTGAAGTTCAAAAATTGTTCGGAACTCTTCCATTGTTTATGGAATTGCGCTGACATTTAAAAATGATTCGGAACTCTTCCATTGTTCTCGGAATTCCACTGACGTTTAAAAATGCTTTGGAACTCTTCCATTGTTCTCGGAATTCCGCTGAAGTTTAAAGATACTTCGGAACTCTTTCATTGCTCAAGGAATTCCAGTGACGTTTAAAAATGCTTCGGAACTCTTACATTTATCTCAGAATTCCGCTGACATTTAAAAATGCTTCGGATATCTTCCATTTTTCTCGGAATTCTGCTGACGTTTAAAAATGTTTCGGTACTTTTCGATTGTTCTCGGAATTCCGCTGATGTTTAAAAATGCTACGGAACTCTACAAGTGTACTCGTAATTCCGGTGATGTTTAAAAAATCTTCGGAACTCTTACATTGTTCTCGGAATTCCGCTGAAGTTTAAAAATGCTTCGGAACTCTTCCATTGTTCTAGGATTTCCGATGAAGAATAAAAATGCTTCGGAACTCTTCCATTGTTCTCGGAATTCCGCTGATGTTTAAAAATGCTTTGGAACTCTTCCATTACTCTCGGAATTCTGCTGACGTTTAAAAATGCTTCCGATCTCTTAAATTGTTCTCGTAATTCTGCTGAAGTATAAAAATGCTTCCGAACTCTTCCATTGTTCCCGGAATTCCGCTGAAGTTTAAAAATGCTTCGGAACTATTTCATTGCTCAAGGAATTCCGCTGATGTTCAAATATGCTTCGGAACTCTTCCATTGTTCTTGGAATTCCACTGATGTTTAAAAATTCTTCGGAACTCTTCCATTGTTCTCGGAATTCCGCTGACGAGTAAAAATGCTTCCGAACTCTTCCATTGTTCTCGTAATTCCGGTGACGTTTAAAAATGCTTCGGAACTCTTCCATTGTTCTCGGAATTCCGCTGAAGTTTAAAAATGCTTCAGAACTCTTCCATTGTTCTAGGATTTCCGCTGAAGTTTAAAAATGCTCTGGAACTCTTCCATTGTTCTCGGAATTCCGCTGAAGTTTAAAAATGCTTCGGAACTCTTCCATTGTTCTCGGAATTCCGCTGAAGTTTAAAAATGCTTCGGAAATCTTCCATTGTTCTCAGAACTCTGGTGATATTTAAAAATGCTTCCGATCTCTTCCAATGTTCTCGGAATTCTGCTGAAGTTGTAAAATGCTTCTGAACTCTTCCATTGTTCCCGGAATACCGCTGAAGTTTAAAGATGCTTCGGAACTCTTTCATTGATCAAGGAATTCCGGTGCCGTTTAAAAATGCTTCGGAACTCTTCCATTTATCTCAGAATTCCGCTGACATTTAAAAATGCTTCGGAACTCTTCCATTGTTCTCAGAATTCCGCTGACGTTTAAAAATGCTTCGGAACTTTTCGATTGTTCTCGGAATTCCGCTGATGTTTAAAAATGCTTCGGAACTCTTCGAGTGTACTCGTAATTCCGGTGATGTTTAAAAATTCTTCGGAACTCTTACATTGTTCTCGGAATTCCGTGGAAGTTTAAAAATGCTTCGGAACTCTTCCATTGTTCTAGGAATTCCGATGAAGTTTAAAAATGCTTCGGAACTCTTCCATTGTTCTTGGAATTCCGCTGAAGTTTAACAATGCTTCGGAACTCTTCCATTGTTCTCAGAATTCCGCTGACGTTTAAAAATGCTTCGGAACTCTTCCATTGTTCTCGGAATTCCGCTGAAGTTTAAAAATGCATCAGAACTCTTCCATTGTTCTAGGATTTCCGCTGAAGTTTAAAAATGCTCTGGAACTCTTCCATTGTTCTCGGAATTCCGCTGAAGTTTAAAAATGCTTCAGAACTCTTCCATTGTTCTCGGAATTCTGCTGACCTTTAAAAATGCTTCCAATCTCTTCCATTTTTCTCGGAATTCTGCTGAAGTTTAAAAATGCTTCGGTGCTCTTACATTGTTCCCGGAATTCTGCTGAAGTTTAAAAATGCTACGGTACTCTTCCATTGTTCCCGGAATTCCGCTGTAGTTTAAAAATGATTCGGAATTCTTTCATTGCTCAAGGAATTCCGCTGATGTTTAAAAATGCTTCGGAACTCTTCGAGTGTACTCGTAATTGCGGTGATGTTTAAAAATTCTTCGGAACTCTTACATTGTTCTCGGAATTCCGCTGAAGTTACAAAATGCTTCGGAACTCTTCCATTGTTCTCGGAATTCCGCTGAAGTTTAAAAGTGCTTCAGAACTCTTACATTGTTCTCGGAATTCCGCTGATGTTTAAAAATGTTCGGAACCCTTCCATTGTTCTCGGAATTCCGCTGACGTTTAAAAATGCTTCGGAACTCTTCCATTGTTCTCGGAATTCCGCTGAGGTTTAAAAATGCTTCGGAACTCTTCCATTGTTCTAGGATTTCTGCTGAAGTTCAAAAATGCTTCGGAACTCTTCTATTGTTCTCGCAATTCTGCTGAAGTTTAAAAATGCTTCGGAACTCTTCCATTGTTCTCGGACTTCTGTTGACGTTAAAAAATGCTTCCGATCACTTCCATTGTTCTCGGAATTCTGCTGAAGTTTAAAAATGCTTCGGAACTCTTCCATTGTTCCCGGAACCTGCTGAAGTTTAAAAATGCTTTGGAACTCTTCCATTGTTCTCGTAATTCTGCTGACGTTTAAAAATGCTACATAACTCTTCCATTTTTCTCAGAATTCCGCTGAAGTTTAAAAATATTTCTGAACTCTTCCATTGTTCTAGGATTTCCTCTGAAGTTTAAAAATGCTTCGGAACTCTTCCATCGTTCTTGGAATTCCGCTGAAGATTAAAAATTCTTCGGAACTCTTACATTGTCTCGTAATTCCGCTGATGTTTAAAAATGCTTGGAACTCTTCCATTGTTCTTGGAATTCTGCTGAAGTTTAAAAATTCTTCGGAACTCTTCCATTGTTTATGGAATTGCGCTGACATTTAAAAATGCTTCGGAACTCTTCCATTGTTCTAGGATTTCTGCTGAAGTTTAAAAATGCTTCGGAACTATTCCATTGTTCTCGGAATTCTGTTGACGTTAAAAAATGCTTCCGATCTCTTCCATTGTTCTCGGAATTCTGCTGAAGTTTAAAAATGCTTCGGAACTCTTCCTTGTTCTAGGATTTCCGATGAAGAATAAAAATGCTTCGGAACTCTTCCATTGTTCTAGGATTTCCGATGAAGAATAAAAATGCTTCGGAACTCCTCCATTGTTCTCGTAATTCCGCTGATGTTTAAATATGCTTTGGAACTCTTCCATTGCTCTCGGAATTCTGCTGAAGTTTAAAAATGCATACGATCTCTTCAATTTTTCTCGGAATTCCGCTGAAGTTTAAAAATGCTTCGGAACTATTTCATTGCTCAAGAAATTCCGCTGACGTTCAAATATGCTTCGGAACTCTTCCATTGTTCTTGGAATTCCACTGATGTTTAAAAATTCTTCGGAACTCTTCCATTGTTCTCGGAATTCCGCTGACGAGTAAAAATACTTCCGAACGCTTCCATTGTTCTCGTAATTCCGCTGACGTTTAAAAATGCTTCGGAACTCTTCCATTCTTCTCGGAATTCCGCTGAAGTTTAAAAATGCTTCAGAACTCTTCCATTGTTCTAGGATTTTCGCTGAAGTTTAAAAATGCTCTGGAACTCTTCCATTGTTCTCGGAATTCCGCTGAAGTTTAAAAATGCTTCAGAACTCTTCCATTGTTCTCGGAATTCTGCTGACCTTTAAAAATGCTTCCGATCTCTTCCATTTTTCTCGGAATTCTGCTGAAGTTTAAAAATGCTTCGGTGCTCTTACATTGTTCCCGGAATTCTGCTGAAGTTTAAAAATGCTACGGCACTCTTCCATTGTTCCCGGAATTCCGCTGTAGTTTAAAAATGATTCGGAACTCTTTCATTGCTCAAGGAATTCCGCTGATGTTTAAAAATGCTTCGGAACTCTTCGAGTGTACTCGTAATTGCGGTGATGTTTAAAAATTCTTCGGAACTCTTACATTGTTCTCGGAATTCCGCTGAAGTTACAAAATGCTTCGGAACTCTTCCATTGTTCTCGGAATTCCGCTGAAGTTTAAAAATGCTTCAGAACTCTTACATTGTTCTCGGAATTCCGCTGAAGTTTAAAAGTGCTTCAGAACTCTTACATTGTTCTCGGAATTCCGCTGATGTTTAAAAATGCTTCGGAACCCTTCCATTGTTCTCGGAATTCCGCTGATGTTTAAAAATGCTTCGGAACTCTTCCATTGTTCTCGTAATTCCGCTGACGTTTAAAAATGCTTCGGAACTCTTCCATTGTTCTAGGATTTCTACTGAAGTTTAAAAATGCTTCGGAATTCTTCTATTGTTCTCGCAATTCTGCTGAAGTTTAAAAATGCTTCGGAACTCTTCCATTCTTCTCGGACTTCTGTTGACGTTAAAAAATGCTTCCGATCTCTTCCATTGCTCTCGGAATTCTGCTGAAGTTTAAAAATGCTTCGGAACTCTTCCATTGTTCCCGGAACCTGCTGAAGTTTAAAAATGCTTTGGAACTCTTCCACTGTTCTCGTAATTCTGCTGACGTTTAAAAATGCTACATAACTCTTCCATTTTTCTCAGAATTCCGCTGAAGTTTAAAAATATTTCTGAACTCTTCCATTGTTCTAGGATTTCCTCTGAAGTTTAAAAATGCTTCGGAACTCTTCCATTGTTCTAGGATTTCTGCTGAAGTTTTAAAATGCTTCGGAACTCTTCCATTGTTCTAGGATTTCCGCTGAAGTTTAAAAATGCTCTGGAACTCTTCCATTGTTCTCGGAATTCCGCTGAAGTTTAAAAATGCTTCGGAACTCTTCCATTGTTCTCGGAATTCCGCTGAAGTTTAAAAATGCTTCGGAAATCTTCCATTGTTCTCAGAACTCTGGTGATATTTAAAAATGCTTCCGATCTCTTCCAATGTTCTCGGAATTCTGCTGAAGTTGTAAAATGCTTCTGAACTCTTCCATTGTTCCCGGAATACCGCTGAAGTTTAAAGATGCTTCGGAACTCTTTCATTGATCAAGGAATTCCGGTGCCGTTTAAAAATGCTTCGGAACTCTTCCATTTATCTCAGAATTCCGCTGACATTTAAAAATGCTTCGGAACTCTTCCATTGTTCTCAGAATTCCGCTGACGTTTAAAAATGCTTCGGAACTTTTCGATTGTTCTCGGAATTCCGCTGATGTTTAAAAATGCTTCGGAACTCTTCGAGTGTACTCGTAATTCCGGTGATGTTTAAAAATTCTTCGGAACTCTTACATTGTTCTCGGAATTCCGTGGAAGTTTAAAAATGCTTCGGAACTCTTCCATTGTTCTAGGAATTCCGATGAAGTTTAAAAATGCTTCGGAACTCTTCCATTGTTCTTGGAATTCCGCTGAAGTTTAACAATGCTTCGGAACTCTTCCATTGTTCTCAGAATTCCGCTGACGTTTAAAAATGCTTCGGAACTCTTCCATTGTTCTCGGAATTCCGCTGAAGTTTAAAAATGCATCAGAACTCTTCCATTGTTCTAGGATTTCCGCTGAAGTTTAAAAATGCTCTGGAACTCTTCCATTGTTCTCGGAATTCCGCTGAAGTTTAAAAATGCTTCAGAACTCTTCCATTGTTCTCGGAATTCTGCTGACCTTTAAAAATGCTTCCAATCTCTTCCATTTTTCTCGGAATTCTGCTGAAGTTTAAAAATGCTTCGGTGCTCTTACATTGTTCCCGGAATTCTGCTGAAGTTTAAAAATGCTACGGTACTCTTCCATTGTTCCCGGAATTCCGCTGTAGTTTAAAAATGATTCGGAATTCTTTCATTGCTCAAGGAATTCCGCTGATGTTTAAAAATGCTTCGGAACTCTTCGAGTGTACTCGTAATTGCGGTGATGTTTAAAAATTCTTCGGAACTCTTACATTGTTCTCGGAATTCCGCTGAAGTTACAAAATGCTTCGGAACTCTTCCATTGTTCTCGGAATTCCGCTGAAGTTTAAAAGTGCTTCAGAACTCTTACATTGTTCTCGGAATTCCGCTGATGTTTAAAAATGTTCGGAACCCTTCCATTGTTCTCGGAATTCCGCTGACGTTTAAAAATGCTTCGGAACTCTTCCATTGTTCTCGGAATTCCGCTGAGGTTTAAAAATGCTTCGGAACTCTTCCATTGTTCTAGGATTTCTGCTGAAGTTCAAAAATGCTTCGGAACTCTTCTATTGTTCTCGCAATTCTGCTGAAGTTTAAAAATGCTTCGGAACTCTTCCATTGTTCTCGGACTTCTGTTGACGTTAAAAAATGCTTCCGATCACTTCCATTGTTCTCGGAATTCTGCTGAAGTTTAAAAATGCTTCGGAACTCTTCCATTGTTCCCGGAACCTGCTGAAGTTTAAAAATGCTTTGGAACTCTTCCATTGTTCTCGTAATTCTGCTGACGTTTAAAAATGCTACATAACTCTTCCATTTTTCTCAGAATTCCGCTGAAGTTTAAAAATATTTCTGAACTCTTCCATTGTTCTAGGATTTCCTCTGAAGTTTAAAAATGCTTCGGAACTCTTCCATCGTTCTTGGAATTCCGCTGAAGATTAAAAATTCTTCGGAACTCTTACATTGTCTCGTAATTCCGCTGATGTTTAAAAATGCTTGGAACTCTTCCATTGTTCTTGGAATTCTGCTGAAGTTTAAAAATTCTTCGGAACTCTTCCATTGTTTATGGAATTGCGCTGACATTTAAAAATGCTTCGGAACTCTTCCATTGTTCTAGGATTTCTGCTGAAGTTTAAAAATGCTTCGGAACTATTCCATTGTTCTCGGAATTCTGTTGACGTTAAAAAATGCTTCCGATCTCTTCCATTGTTCTCGGAATTCTGCTGAAGTTTAAAAATGCTTCGGAACTCTTCCTTGTTCTAGGATTTCCGATGAAGAATAAAAATGCTTCGGAACTCTTCCATTGTTCTAGGATTTCCGATGAAGAATAAAAATGCTTCGGAACTCCTCCATTGTTCTCGTAATTCCGCTGATGTTTAAATATGCTTTGGAACTCTTCCATTGCTCTCGGAATTCTGCTGAAGTTTAAAAATGCATACGATCTCTTCAATTTTTCTCGGAATTCCGCTGAAGTTTAAAAATGCTTCGGAACTATTTCATTGCTCAAGAAATTCCGCTGACGTTCAAATATGCTTCGGAACTCTTCCATTGTTCTTGGAATTCCACTGATGTTTAAAAATTCTTCGGAACTCTTCCATTGTTCTCGGAATTCCGCTGACGAGTAAAAATACTTCCGAACGCTTCCATTGTTCTCGTAATTCCGCTGACGTTTAAAAATGCTTCGGAACTCTTCCATTCTTCTCGGAATTCCGCTGAAGTTTAAAAATGCTTCAGAACTCTTCCATTGTTCTAGGATTTTCGCTGAAGTTTAAAAATGCTCTGGAACTCTTCCATTGTTCTCGGAATTCCGCTGAAGTTTAAAAATGCTTCAGAACTCTTCCATTGTTCTCGGAATTCTGCTGACCTTTAAAAATGCTTCCGATCTCTTCCATTTTTCTCGGAATTCTGCTGAAGTTTAAAAATGCTTCGGTGCTCTTACATTGTTCCCGGAATTCTGCTGAAGTTTAAAAATGCTACGGCACTCTTCCATTGTTCCCGGAATTCCGCTGTAGTTTAAAAATGATTCGGAACTCTTTCATTGCTCAAGGAATTCCGCTGATGTTTAAAAATGCTTCGGAACTCTTCGAGTGTACTCGTAATTGCGGTGATGTTTAAAAATTCTTCGGAACTCTTACATTGTTCTCGGAATTCCGCTGAAGTTACAAAATGCTTCGGAACTCTTCCATTGTTCTCGGAATTCCGCTGAAGTTTAAAAATGCTTCAGAACTCTTACATTGTTCTCGGAATTCCGCTGAAGTTTAAAAGTGCTTCAGAACTCTTACATTGTTCTCGGAATTCCGCTGATGTTTAAAAATGCTTCGGAACCCTTCCATTGTTCTCGGAATTCCGCTGATGTTTAAAAATGCTTCGGAACTCTTCCATTGTTCTCGTAATTCCGCTGACGTTTAAAAATGCTTCGGAACTCTTCCATTGTTCTAGGATTTCTACTGAAGTTTAAAAATGCTTCGGAATTCTTCTATTGTTCTCGCAATTCTGCTGAAGTTTAAAAATGCTTCGGAACTCTTCCATTCTTCTCGGACTTCTGTTGACGTTAAAAAATGCTTCCGATCTCTTCCATTGCTCTCGGAATTCTGCTGAAGTTTAAAAATGCTTCGGAACTCTTCCATTGTTCCCGGAACCTGCTGAAGTTTAAAAATGCTTTGGAACTCTTCCACTGTTCTCGTAATTCTGCTGACGTTTAAAAATGCTACATAACTCTTCCATTTTTCTCAGAATTCCGCTGAAGTTTAAAAATATTTCTGAACTCTTCCATTGTTCTAGGATTTCCTCTGAAGTTTAAAAATGCTTCGGAACTCTTCCATTGTTCTAGGATTTCTGCTGAAGTTTTAAAATGCTTCGGAACTCTTCCATTGTTCTCGGAATTCCGTTGATGTTAAAAAATGCTTCCGATCTCTTCCATTGTTCTCGGAATTCTGCTGAAGTTTAAAAATGCTTCGGAACTCTTCTATTGTTCTAGGATTTCCGATGAAGAATAAAAATGCTTTGGAACTCTTCCACTGTTCTCGTAATTCTGCTGACGTTTAAAAATGCTACATAACTCTTCCATTTTTCTCAGAATTCCGCTGAAGTTTAAAAATATTTCTGAACTCTTCCATTGTTCTAGGATTTCCTCTGAAGTTTAAAAATGCTTTGGAACTCTTCCATTGTTCTTGGAATTCCCCTGAAGATTAAAAATGCTTCGGAACTCTTACATTGTTCTCGTAATTCCGCTGATGTTTAAAAATGCTTTGGAACTCTTCCATTGTTCTTGGAATTCTGCTGAAGTTTAAAAATTCTTCGGAACTCTTCCATTGTTTATGGAATTCCACTGACGTTTAAAAATGCTTTGGAACTCTTCCATTGTTCTCGGAATTCCGCTGAAGTTTAAAGATACTTCGGAACTCTTTCATTGCTCAAGGAAATCCGGTGACGTTTAAAAATGCTTCTGATATCTTCCATTGTTCTCGGAATTCTGCTGACGTTTAAAAATGCTTCGGTACTTTTCGATTGTTCTCGGAATTCCGCTGAAGTTTAAAGATACTTCGGAACTCTTTCATTGCTCAAGGAAATCCGCTGACATTTAAAAATGATTCGGAACACTTCCATTGTTCTCAGAATTCCGCTGACGTTTAAAAATGCTTCGGTACTTTTCGATTGTTCTCGGAATTCCGCTGATGTCTAAAAATGCTTCGGAACTCTTCGAGTGTACTCGTAATTCCGGTGATGTTTAAAAATTCTTCGGAACTCTTACATTGTTCTCGGAATTCCGCTGAAGTTTAAAAATGCTTCGGAACTCTTCCATTGTTCTAGGAATTCCGATGAAGTTTAAAAATGCTTCGGAACTCTTCCATTGTTCTTGGAATTCCACTGAAGTTTAACAATGCTTCGGAACTCTTCCATTGTTCTCGGAATTTCGCTGACGTTTAAAAATGCTTCGGAACTCTTCCATTGTTCTAGGATTTCTGCTGAAGTTTAAAAATGCTTCGGAACTCTTCCATTGTTCTCGGAATTCTGTTGACGTTAAAAAATGCTTCCGATCTCTTCCATTGTTCTCGGAATTCTGCTGAAGTTTAAAAATGCTTCGGAACTCTTCCATTGTTCCCGGAACCTGCTGACGTTTAAAAATGCTACATAACTCTTCCATTTTTCTCAGAATTCCGCTGAAGTTTAAAAATATTTCTGAACTCTTCCATTGTTCTAGGATTTCCTCTGAAGTTTAAAAATGCTTCGGAACTCTTCCATTGTTCTAGGATTTCCGATGAAGAATAAAAATGCTTCGGAACTCTTCCATTGTTCTCGGAATTCCGCTGATGTTTAAAAATGCTTCGGAACTCTTCCATTGTTCTAGGATTTCCGATGAAGAATAAAAATGCTTCGGAACTCTTCCATTGTTCTCGGAATTCCGCTGATGTTTAAAAATGCTTTGGAACTCTTCCATTGCTCTCGGAATTCTGCTGAAGTTTAAAAATGCTTCCGAACTCTTGCATTGTTCCCGGAATTCCGCTGAAGTTTAAAAATGCTTCGGAACTCTTTCATTGCTCAAGGAATTCCGCTGACGTTCAAATATGCTTCGGAACTCTTCCATTGTTCTTGGAATTCCGCTGATGTTGAAAAATTCTTCGGAACTCTTCCATTGTTCTCGGAATTCCGCTGACGAATAAAAATGCTTCCGAACTCTTCCATTGTTCTCGTAATTCCGCTAACGTTTAAAAATGCTTCGGAACTCTTCCATTGTTCTCGGAATTCCGCTGAAGTTTAAAAATGCTTCAGAACTCTTCCATTGTTCTAGGATTTCCGCTGAAGTATAAAAATGCTCTGGAACTCTTCCATTGTTCTCGGAATTCCGCAGAAGTTTAAAAATGCTTCGGAACTCTTCCATTGTTCTCGGAATTCCGCTGAAGTTTAAAAATGCTTCGGAAATCTTCCATTGTTCTCGGAACTCTGCTGATACTTAAAAATGCTTCCGATCTCTTCCAATGTTCTCGGAATTCTGCTGAAGTTTTAAAATGCTTCGGAACTCTTCCATTGTTCCCGGAATAACGCTGAAGTTTAAAGATGCTTCGGAACTCTTTCATTGCTCAAGGAATTCCGGTGCCGTTTAAAAATGCTTCGGAACTCTTCCATTTATCTCAGAATTCCGCTGACATTTAAAAATGCTTCGGAACTCTTCCATTGTTCTCAGAATTCCGCTGACGTTTAAAAATGCTTCGGTACTTTTCGATTGTTCTCGGAATTACGCTGATGTTTAAAAATGCTTCGGAACTCTTCCATTGTTCTCGGAATTCCGATGAAGTTTAAAAATGCTTCAGAACTCTTCCATTGTTCTAGGATTTCCACTGAAGTTTAAAAATGCTCTGGAACTCTTCCATTGTTCTCGGAATTCCGCTGAAGTTTAAAAATGCTTCGGAACTCTTCCATTGTTCTCGGAATTCCGCTGAAGTTTTAAAATGTTCGGAACCCTTCCATTGTTCTCGGAATTCCGCTGACGTTTAAAAATGCTTCGGAACTCTTCCATTGTTCTAGGATTTCTTCTGAAGTTTAAAAATGCTTCGGAACTCTTCTATTGTTCTCGCAATTCTGATGAAGTTAAAAAATGCTTCGGAACTCTTCCATTGTTCTCGGACTTCTGTTGACGTTAAAAAATGCTTCCGATCTCTTCCATTGTTCTCGGAATTCTGCTGAAGTTTAAAAATGCTTCGGAACTCTTCCATTGTTCCCGGAACCTGCTGAAGTTTAAAAATGCTTTGGAACTCTTCCATTGTTCTCGTAATTCTGCTGACGTTTAAAAATGCTACATAACTCTTCCAATTTTCTCAGAATTCCGCTGAAGTTTAAAAATATTTCTGAACTCTTCCATTGTTCTAGGATTTCCTCTGAAGTTTAAAAATGCTTCGGAACACTTCCATCGTTCTTGGAATTCCGCTGAAGATTAAAAATGGTTCGGAACTCTTACATTGTCTCGTAATTCCGCTGATGTTTAAAAATGCTTGGAACTCTTCCATTGTTCTTGGAATTCTGCTGAAGTTTAAAAATTCTTCGGAACTCTTCCATTCTTTATGGAATTGCGCTGACATTTAAAAATGCTTCGGAACTCTTCCATTGTTCTAGGATTTCTGCTGAAGTTTAAAAATGCTTCGGAACTCTTCCATTGTTCTCGGAATTCTGTTGACGTTAAAAAATGCTTCCGATCTCTTCCATTGTTCTCGGAATTCTGCTGAAGTTTAAAAATGCTTCGGAACTCTTCCATTGTTCTACGATTTCCGATGAAGAATAAAAATGCTTCGGAACTCTTCCATTGTTCTCGGAATTCTGCTGATGTTTAAAAATGCTTCGGAACTCTTCCATTGTTCTAGGATTTCCGATGAAGAATAAAAATGCTTCGGAACTCTTCCATTGTTCTCGGAATTCCGCTGATGTTTAAAAATGCTTTGGAACTCTTCCATTGCTCTCGGAATTCTGCTGAAGTTTAAAAATGCATACGATCTCTTCAATTTTTCTCGGAATTCCGCTGAAGTTTAAAAATGCTTCGGAACTATTTCATTGCTCAAGGAATTCCGCTGACGTTCAAATATGCTTCGGAACTCTTCCATTGTTCTTGGAATTCCACTGATGTTTAAAAATTCTTCGGAACTCTTCCATTGTTCTCGGAATTCCGCTGACGAGTAAAAATGCTTCCGAACTCTTCCATTGTTCTCGTAATTCCGCTGACGTTTAAAAATGCTTCGGAACTCTTCCATTGTTCTCTGAATTCCGCTGCAGTTTAAAAATGCTTCAGAACTCTTCCATTGTTCTAGGATTTCCACTGAAGTTTAAAAATGCTCTGGAACTCTTCCATTGTTCTCGGAATTCCGCTGAAGTTTAAAAATGCTTCGGAACTCTTCCATTGTTCTCGGAATTCCGCTGAAGTTTAAAAATGCTTCGGAAATCTTCCATTGTTCTCGGAACTCTGCTGATATTTAAAAATGCTTCCGATCTCTTCCAATGTTCTCGGAATTCTGCTGAAGTTTTAAAATGCTTCGGAACTCTTCCATTGTTCCCGGAATACCGCTGAAGTTTAAAGATGCTTCGGAACTCTTTCATTGATCAAGGAATTCCGGTGCCGTTTAAAAATGCTTCGGAACTCTTCCATTTATCTCAGAATTCCGCTGACATTTAAAAATGATTCGGAACTCTTCCATTGTTCTCAGAATTCCGCTGAAGTTTAAAAATGCTTCGGTACTTTTCGATTGTTCTCGGAATTCCGCTGATGTCTAAAAATGCTTCGGAACTCTTCGAGTGTACTCGTAATTCCGGTGATATTTAAAAATTCTTCGGAACTCTTACATTGTTCTCGGAATTCCGCTGATGTTTAAAAATGCTTCGGAACTCTTCCATTGTTCTAGGATTTCCGATGAAGAATAAAAATGCTTCGGAACTCTTCCATTGTTCTTGGAATTCCGCTGATGTTTAAAAATGCTTTGGAACTCTTCCATTGCTCTCGGAATTCTGCTGAAGTTTAAAAATGCTTCCGAACTCTTGCATTGTTCAAGGAATTCCGCTGAAGTTTAAAAATGCTTCGGAACTCTTTCATTGCTCAAGGAATTCCGCTGACGAATAAAAATGCTTCCGAACTCTTCCATTGTTCTCGTAATTCCGCTAACGTTTAAAAATGCTTCGGAACTCTTCCATTGTTCTCGGAATTCCGCTGAAGTTTAAAAATGCTTCAGAACTCTTCCATTGTTCTAGGATTTCCGCTGAAGTTTAAAAATGCTCTGGAACTCTTCCATTGTTCCCGGAATAACGCTGAAGTTTAAAGATGCTTCGGAACTCTTTCATTGCTCAAGGAATTCCGGTGCCGTTTAAAAATGCTTCGGAACTCTTCCACTGTTCTCGCAATTCTGCTGAAGTTTAAAAATGCTTCGGAACTCTTCCATTGTTCTCGGAATTCTGTTGATGTTAAAATATGCTTCCGATCTCTTCCATTGTTCTCGTATTTCCGCTGACGTTTAAAAATGCTACATAACTCTTGCATTTTTCTCAGAATTCCGCTGAAGTTTAAAAATGTTTCTGAACTCTTCCATTGTTCTAGGCTTTCCGCTGAAGTTTAAAAATGCTTTGGAACTCTTACATCGTTCTCGGAATTCCGCTGAAGAGTAAAAATGCTTCGGAACTCTTCCATTGTTCTCGGAATTCCGCTGAAGTTTAAAAATACTTCGGAACTCTTCCATTGTTCTAGGATTTCCGATGAAGTTTAGAAATGCTTCGGAACTGTTCCATTGTTCTCGGAATTCCGCTGAAGTTTAAAAATGCTTCAGAACTCTTACATTGTTCTCGGAATTCCGCTGATGTTTAAAAATTCTTCGGAACTCTTCCATTGTTCTATAATTTCCGCTGAAGTTTAAAAATGCTTTGGAACTCTTCCATTGTTCTCGGAATTACGCTGAAGTTTAAAAATGCTTCGGAACTCTTCCATTGTTCTCTGAATTCCGCTGAAGTTTAAAAATACTTTGGAACTCTTCCATTGTTCTAGGATTTCCGATGAAGTTTAGAAATGCTTCGGAACTGTTCCATTGTTCTCGGAATTCCGCTGAAGTTTAAAAATGCTTCAGAACTCTTACATTGTTCTCGGAATTCCGCTGATGTTTAAAAATGCTTCGGAACTCTTCCATTGTTCTCGTAATTCTGCTGACGTTTAAAAATGCTTCGGAACTCTTCCATTTTTCTAGGATTTCTGCTGAAGTTTAAAAATGCTTCGGTACTCTTCCATTGTTCTCAGAGTTCTGCTGACATTTAAAATTGGTTTGGAACTCTTACCATTGTTCTCGGAATTCTCGTGTAATTTAAAAATTCTTCGGAACTTTTTCATTGTTCTCGGAATTCTGTTGACCTTTAAAAATGCTTCGGAACTCTTCCATTGTTCTCGGAATTCAGCTGACGTTTAAAAATGCTTCGGAACTCTTCCATTGTTCCCGTAATTCTGCTGAAGTTTAAAAATACTTCGGAACTATTCCATTGCTCTCGGCATTCCACTGAAGTTTAATAATGCTTCAGAACTCTTACATTGTTGTCGGAATTCCGCTGATGTTTAAAAATGCTTCGGAACTCTTCCTTTGTTCTCGGAATTCTGCTGACGTTTAAAAATGCTTCCGATCTCTTCAATTGTACTCGGAATTCTGCTGAAGTATAAAAATGCTTCCGAACTCTTCCATTGCTCCCGGAATTCTGCTGAAGTTTAAAAATACTTTGGAACTATTCCATTGCTCTCAGAATTCCGCTGAAGTTTAATAATGCTTCGGAACTCTTTCATTGTTCTCGGAATTCCGCTGATGTTTAAAAATGCTTCGGAACCCTTCCATTGTTCTCGGAATTCCGCTGATGTTTAAAACTGCTTCGGAACTCTTCCTTTGTTCTCGTAATTCCGCTGACGTTTAAAAATGCTTCGGAACTCTTCCATTGTTCTAGGATTTCTACTGAAGTTTAAAAATGCTTCGGAATTCTTCTATTGTTCTCGCAATTCTGCTGAAGTTTAAAAATGCTTCGGAACTCTTCCATTCTTCTCGGACTTCTGTTGACGTTAAAAAATGCTTCCGATCTCTTCCATTGCTCTCGGAATTCTGCTGAAGTTTAAAAATGCTTCGGAACTCTTCCATTGTTCCCGGAACCTGCTGAAGTTTAAAAATGCTTTGGAACTCTTCCACTGTTCTCGTAATTCTGCTGACGTTTAAAAATGCTACATAACTCTTCCATTTTTCTCAGAATTCCGCTGAAGTTTAAAAATATTTCTGAACTCTTCCATTGTTCTAGGATTTCCTCTGAAGTTTAAAAATGCTTCGGAACTCTTCCATTGTTCTAGGATTTCTGCTGAAGTTTTAAAATGCTTCGGAACTCTTCCATTGTTCTCGGAATTCCGTTGATGTTAAAAAATGCTTCCGATCTCTTCCATTGTTCTCGGAATTCTGCTGAAGTTTAAAAATGCTTCGGAACTCTTCTATTGTTCTAGGATTTCCGATGAAGAATAAAAATGCTTTGGAACTCTTCCACTGTTCTCGTAATTCTGCTGACGTTTAAAAATGCTACATAACTCTTCCATTTTTCTCAGAATTCCGCTGAAGTTTAAAAATATTTCTGAACTCTTCCATTGTTCTAGGATTTCCTCTGAAGTTTAAAAATGCTTCGGAACTCTTCCATTGTTCTTGGAATTCCCCTGAAGATTAAAAATGCTTCGGAACTCTTACATTGTTCTCGTAATTCCGCTGATGTTTAAAAATGCTTTGGAACTCTTCCATTGTTCTTGGAATTCTGCTGAAGTTTAAAAATTCTTCGGAACTCTTCCATTGTTTATGGAATTCCACTGACGTTTAAAAATGCTTTGGAACTCTTCCATTGTTCTCGGAATTCCGCTGAAGTTTAAAGATACTTCGGAACTCTTTCATTGCTCAAGGAAATCCGGTGACGTTTAAAAATGCTTCTGATATCTTCCATTGTTCTCGGAATTCTGCTGACGTTTAAAAATGCTTCGGTACTTTTCGATTGTTCTCGGAATTCCGCTGAAGTTTAAAGATACTTCGGAACTCTTTCATTGCTCAAGGAAATCCGCTGACATTTAAAAATGATTCGGAACACTTCCATTGTTCTCAGAATTCCGCTGACGTTTAAAAATGCTTCGGTACTTTTCGATTGTTCTCGGAATTCCGCTGATGTCTAAAAATGCTTCGGAACTCTTCGAGTGTACTCGTAATTCCGGTGATGTTTAAAAATTCTTCGGAACTCTTACATTGTTCTCGGAATTCCGCTGAAGTTTAAAAATGCTTCGGAACTCTTCCATTGTTCTAGGAATTCCGATGAAGTTTAAAAATGCTTCGGAACTCTTCCATTGTTCTTGGAATTCCACTGAAGTTTAACAATGCTTCGGAACTCTTCCATTGTTCTCGGAATTTCGCTGACGTTTAAAAATGCTTCGGAACTCTTCCATTGTTCTAGGATTTCTGCTGAAGTTTAAAAATGCTTCGGAACTCTTCCATTGTTCTCGGAATTCTGTTGACGTTAAAAAATGCTTCCGATCTCTTCCATTGTTCTCGGAATTCTGCTGAAGTTTAAAAATGCTTCGGAACTCTTCCATTGTTCCCGGAACCTGCTGACGTTTAAAAATGCTGCATAACTCTTCCATTTTTCTCAGAATTCCGCTGAAGTTTAAAAATATTTCTGAACTCTTCCATTGTTCTAGGATTTCCTCTGAAGTTTAAAAATGCTTCGGAACTCTTCCATTGTTCTAGGATTTCCGATGAAGAATAAAAATGCTTCGGAACTCTTCCATTGTTCTCGGAATTCCGCTGATGTTTAAAAATGCTTCGGAACTCTTCCATTGTTCTAGGATTTCCGATGAAGAATAAAAATGCTTCGGAACTCTTCCATTGTTCTCGGAATTCCGCTGATGTTTAAAAATGCTTTGGAACTCTTCCATTGCTCTCGGAATTCTGCTGAAGTTTAAAAATGCTTCCGAACTCTTGCATTGTTCCCGGAATTCCGCTGAAGTTTAAAAATGCTTCGGAACTCTTTCATTGCTCAAGGAATTCCGCTGACGTTCAAATATGCTTCGGAACTCTTCCATTGTTCTTGGAATTCCGCTGATGTTGAAAAATTCTTCGGAACTCTTCCATTGTTCTCGGAATTCCGCTGACGAATAAAAATGCTTCCAAACTCTTCCATTGTTCTCGTAATTCCGCTAACGTTTAAAAATGCTTCGGAACTCTTCCATTGTTCTCGGAATTCCGCTGAAGTTTAAAAATGCTTCAGAACTCTTCCATTGTTCTAGGATTTCCGCTGAAGTATAAAAATGCTCTGGAACTCTTCCATTGTTCTCGGAATTCCGCAGAAGTTTAAAAATGCTTCGGAACTCTTCCATTGTTCTCGGAATTCCGCTGAAGTTTAAAAATGCTTCGGAAATCTTCCATTGTTCTCGGAACTCTGCTGATACTTAAAAATGCTTCCGATCTCTTCCAATGTTCTCGGAATTCTGCTGAAGTTTTAAAATGCTTCGGAACTCTTCCATTGTTCCCGGAATAACGCTGAAGTTTAAAGATGCTTCGGAACTCTTTCATTGCTCAAGGAATTCCGGTGCCGTTTAAAAATGCTTCGGAACTCTTCCATTTATCTCAGAATTCCGCTGACATTTAAAAATGCTTCGGAACTCTTCCATTGTTCTCAGAATTCCGCTGACGTTTAAAAATGCTTCGGTACTTTTCGATTGTTCTCGGAATTACGCTGATGTTTAAAAATGCTTCGGAACTCTTCCATTGTTCTCGGAATTCCGATGAAGTTTAAAAATGCTTCAGAACTCTTCCATTGTTCTAGGATTTCCACTGAAGTTTAAAAATGCTCTGGAACTCTTCCATTGTTCTCGGAATTCCGCTGAAGTTTAAAAATGCTTCGGAACTCTTCCATTGTTCTCGGAATTCCGCTGAAGTTTTAAAATGTTCGGAACCCTTCCATTGTTCTCGGAATTCCGCTGACGTTTAAAAATGCTTCGGAACTCTTCCATTGTTCTAGGATTTCTTCTGAAGTTTAAAAATGCTTCGGAACTCTTCTATTGTTCTCGCAATTCTGATGAAGTTAAAAAATGCTTCGGAACTCTTCCATTGTTCTCGGACTTCTGTTGACGTTAAAAAATGCTTCCGATCTCTTCCATTGTTCTCGGAATTCTGCTGAAGTTTAAAAATGCTTCGGAACTCTTCCATTGTTCCCGGAACCTGCTGAAGTTTAAAAATGCTTTGGAACTCTTCCATTGTTCTCGTAATTCTGCTGACGTTTAAAAATGCTACATAACTCTTCCAATTTTCTCAGAATTCCGCTGAAGTTTAAAAATATTTCTGAACTCTTCCATTGTTCTAGGATTTCCTCTGAAGTTTAAAAATGCTTCGGAACTCTTCCATCGTTCTTGGAATTCCGCTGAAGATTAAAAATGGTTCGGAACTCTTACATTGTCTCGTAATTCCGCTGATGTTTAAAAATGCTTGGAACTCTTCCATTGTTCTTGGAATTCTGCTGAAGTTTAAAAATTCTTCGGAACTCTTCCATTCTTTATGGAATTGCGCTGACATTTAAAAATGCTTCGGAACTCTTCCATTGTTCTAGGATTTCTGCTGAAGTTTAAAAATGCTTCGGAACTCTTCCATTGTTCTCGGAATTCTGTTGACGTTAAAAAATGCTTCCGATCTCTTCCATTGTTCTCGGAATTCTGCTGAAGTTTAAAAATGCTTCGGAACTCTTCCATTGTTCTACGATTTCCGATGAAGAATAAAAATGCTTCGGAACTCTTCCATTGTTCTCGGAATTCTGCTGATGTTTAAAAATGCTTCGGAACTCTTCCATTGTTCTAGGATTTCCGATGAAGAATAAAAATGCTTCGGAACTCTTCCATTGTTCTCGGAATTCCGCTGATGTTTAAAAATGCTTTGGAACTCTTCCATTGCTCTCGGAATTCTGCTGAAGTTTAAAAATGCATACGATCTCTTCAATTTTTCTCGGAATTCCGCTGAAGTTTAAAAATGCTTCGGAACTATTTCATTGCTCAAGGAATTCCGCTGACGTTCAAATATGCTTCGGAACTCTTCCATTGTTCTTGGAATTCCACTGATGTTTAAAAATTCTTCGGAACTCTTCCATTGTTCTCGGAATTCCGCTGACGAGTAAAAATGCTTCCGAACTCTTCCATTGTTCTCGTAATTCCGCTGACGTTTAAAAATGCTTCGGAACTCTTCCATTGTTCTCTGAATTCCGCTGCAGTTTAAAAATGCTTCAGAACTCTTCCATTGTTCTAGGATTTCCACTGAAGTTTAAAAATGCTCTGGAACTCTTCCATTGTTCTCGGAATTCCGCTGAAGTTTAAAAATGCTTCGGAACTCTTCCATTGTTCTCGGAATTCCGCTGAAGTTTAAAAATGCTTCGGAAATCTTCCATTGTTCTCGGAACTCTGCTGATATTTAAAAATGCTTCCGATCTCTTCCAATGTTCTCGGAATTCTGCTGAAGTTTTAAAATGCTTCGGAACTCTTCCATTGTTCCCGGAATACCGCTGAAGTTTAAAGATGCTTCGGAACTCTTTCATTGATCAAGGAATTCCGGTGCCGTTTAAAAATGCTTCGGAACTCTTCCATTTATCTCAGAATTCCGCTGACATTTAAAAATGATTCGGAACTCTTCCATTGTTCTCAGAATTCCGCTGAAGTTTAAAAATGCTTCGGTACTTTTCGATTGTTCTCGGAATTCCGCTGATGTCTAAAAATGCTTCGGAACTCTTCGAGTGTACTCGTAATTCCGATGATATTTAAAAATTCTTCGGAACTCTTACATTGTTCTCGGAATTCCGCTGAAGTTTAACAATGCTTCGGAACTCTTCCATTGTTCTAGGATTTCCGATGAAGAATAAAAATGCTTCGGAACTCTTCCATTGTTCTCGGAATTCCGCTGATGTTTAAAAATGCTTCGGAACTCTTCCATTGTTCTAGGATTTCCGATGAAGAATAAAAATGCTTCGGAACTCTTCCATTGTTCTTGGAATTCCGCTGATGTTTAAAAATACTTTGGAACTCTTCCATTGCTCTCGGAATTCTGCTGAAGTTTAAAAATGCTTCCGAACTCTTGCATTGTTCAAGGAATTCCGCTGAAGTTTAAAAATGCTTCGGAACTCTTTCATTGCTCAAGGAATTCCGCTGACGAATAAAAATGCTTCCGAACTCTTCCATTGTTCTCGTAATTCCGCTAACGTTTAAAAATGCTTCGGAACTCTTCCATTGTTCTCGGAATTCCGCTGAAGTTTAAAAATGCTTCAGAACTCTTCCATTGTTCTAGGATTTCCGCTGAAGTTTAAAAATGCTCTGGAACTCTTCCATTGTTCCCGGAATAACGCTGAAGTTTAAAGATGCTTCGGAACTCTTTCATTGCTCAAGGAATTCCGGTGCCGTTTAAAAATGCTTCGGAACTCTTCCACTGTTCTCGCAATTCTGCTGAAGTTTAAAAATGCTTCGGAACTCTTCCATTGTTCTCGGAATTCTGTTGATGTTAAAATATGCTTCCGATCTCTTCCATTGTTCTCGTATTTCCGCTGACGTTTAAAAATGCTACATAACTCTTGCATTTTTCTCAGAATTCCGCTGAAGTTTAAAAATGTTTCTGAACTCTTCCATTGTTCTAGGCTTTCCGCTGAAGTTTAAAAATGCTTTGGAACTCTTACATCGTTCTCGGAATTCCGCTGAAGAGTAAAAATGCTTCGGAACTCTTCCATTGTTCTCGGAATTCCGCTGAAGTTTAAAAATACTTCGGAACTCTTCCATTGTTCTAGGATTTCCGATGAAGTTTAGAAATGCTTCGGAACTGTTCCATTGTTCTCGGAATTCCGCTGAAGTTTAAAAATGCTTCAGAACTCTTACATTGTTCTCGGAATTCCGCTGATGTTTAAAAATTCTTCGGAACTCTTCCATTGTTCTATAATTTCCGCTGAAGTTTAAAAATGCTTTGGAACTCTTCCATTGTTCTCGGAATTACGCTGAAGTTTAAAAATGCTTCGGAACTCTTCCATTGTTCTCTGAATTCCGCTGAAGTTTAAAAATACTTTGGAACTCTTCCATTGTTCTAGGATTTCCGATGAAGTTTAGAAATGCTTCGGAACTGTTCCATTGTTCTCGGAATTCCGCTGAAGTTTAAAAATGCTTCAGAACTCTTACATTGTTCTCGGAATTCCGCTGATGTTTAAAAATGCTTCGGAACTCTTCCATTGTTCTCGTAATTCTGCTGACGTTTAAAAATGCTTCGGAACTCTTCCATTTTTCTAGGATTTCTGCTGAAGTTTAAAAATGCTTCGGTACTCTTCCATTGTTCTCAGAGTTCTGCTGACATTTAAAATTGGTTTGGAACTCTTACCATTGTTCTCGGAATTCTCGTGTAATTTAAAAATTCTTCGGAACTTTTTCATTGTTCTCGGAATTCTGTTGACCTTTAAAAATGCTTCGGAACTCTTCCATTGTTCTCGGAATTCAGCTGACGTTTAAAAATGCTTCGGAACTCTTCCATTGTTCCCGTAATTCTGCTGAAGTTTAAAAATACTTCGGAACTATTCCATTGCTCTCGGCATTCCACTGAAGTTTAATAATGCTTCAGAACTCTTACATTGTTGTCGGAATTCCGCTGATGTTTAAAAATGCTTCGGAACTCTTCCTTTGTTCTCGGAATTCTGCTGACGTTTAAAAATGCTTCCGATCTCTTCAATTGTACTCGGAATTCTGCTGAAGTATAAAAATGCTTCCGAACTCTTCCATTGCTCCCGGAATTCTGCTGAAGTTTAAAAATACTTTGGAACTATTCCATTGCTCTCAGAATTCCGCTGAAGTTTAATAATGCTTCGGAACTCTTTCATTGTTCTCGGAATTCCGCTGACGTTTAAAAATGCTTCGGTAATTTTCCATTGTTCTCGGAATTCTGCTGACGTTTAAAAATGCTTCGGAACTCTTCGAGTGTACTGGTAATTCTGGTGATGTTTAAAAATGCATCGGAACTCTTTCATTGTTCCCGGAATTCCGCTGAAGTTTAAAAATGCTTCGGAACGCTTCCATTGTTCTAGGATTTTCGATGAAGTTTAAAAATGCTTCGGAACTCTTCCATTGTTCTCAGAATTCCGCTGAAGTTTAAAAATGCTTCAGAACTCTTACAATGTTCTCGGAATTCCACTGATGTTTAAAAATGCTTCGGAACTCTTCCATTGTTCTCGGAATTCCGCTGAAGTTTAAAAATGCTTCGAAACTCTTCCATTGTTCTCGGAATTCTGCTAATATTTAAAAATGCTTCCGGTCTCTTCCAATGTTCTCGGAATTCTGCTGAAGTTTTAAAATGCTTTGGAACTCTTACATTGTTCCCGGAATTCTGCTGAAGTTAAAAATGCTACGGAACTCTTCCATTGTTCCCGGAATACCGCTGAAGTTTAAAGATGCTTCGGAACTCTTTCATTGCTCAAGGAATTCCGGTACCGTTTAAAAATGCTTCGGAACTCTTCTAGTGAACTCGTAATTCTGGTGATGTTTAAAAATTCTTCAGAACTCTTACATTGTTCAAGGATTTCCGATGAAGTTTAATAATGCTTGGGAACTCTTCCATTGTTCTCGGAATTCCGTTGAAGTTTAAAAATGCTTCAGAACTCTTACATTGTTCTCGGAATTCCGCTGATGTTTAAAAATGCTTCGGAACTCTTCCATTGTTCTCAGAATTCTGCTGACGTTTAAAAATGCTTCCGATCTCTTCAATTGTTCTCGGAATTCTGCTGAAGTAGAAAAATGCTTCCGAACTCTTCTATTGTACGCGGAATTCCGCTGAAGTTTAAAAATGCTTCGGAACTCTTTCATTGTTTAAGGAATTCCGCTGACGTTCAAAAATGCTTCGGAACTCTTCCATTGTTCATGGAATTCTGCTGATGTTTAAAAATTATTCGGAACTCTTCCATTGTTCTCGGAATTCCGCTGACGATTAAAAATGCTTTGAAACTCTTCCATTGTTCTCGTAATTCCGCTGACGTTTAAAAATGCTTCGGAACTCTTCCATTGTTCTAGGATTTCCGATGAAGATTAAAAATGTTTCGGAACTCTTCCATTGTTCTCGGAATTCCGCTGAAGTTTAAAAATACTTCGGAACTCTTCCATTGTTCTAGGATTTCCGATGAAGTTTAAAAATGCTTCGGAACTCTTCCATTGTTCTCGGAATTCTGCTGAAGTTTAACAATGCTTCGGAACTCTTCTATTGTTCTGGGAATTCTGCTGAAGTTTAAAAATGCTTCGGAACTCTTCCATTGTTCTCGGAATACTGCTGACATTTAAAAATGCTTCAGAACACTTCCATTGTTCTCGGAATTTCTGATGAAGTTTGAAAATGCTTCGGAACTCTTCCATTGTCCTCGGAATTCAGCTGACATTTAAAAATGCTTCGGAACTCTTCCATTGTTCTCGGAATTCTGCTGAAGTTTAAAAATGCTTCGGAACTCTATCATTGTTTAAGGAATTCCGCTGACGTTCAAAAATGCTTCGGAACTCTTCCATTGTTCATGGAATTCTGCTGATGTTTAAAAATTATTCGGAACTCTTCCATTGTTCTCGGAATTCCGCTGACGATTAAAAATGCTTTGAAACTCTTCCATTGTTCTCGTAATTCCGCTGACGTTTAAAAATGCTTCGGAACTCTTCCATTGTTCTCGGAATTCCGCTGAAGTTTAAAAATACTTCAGAACTCTTCCATTGTTCTCGGAATTCCGCTGATGTTTAAAAATGCTTTGGAACTCTTCCATTGTTCTCCGAATTCCGGTGAAGTTTAAAAATGCTTCAGAACTCTTCCATTGTTCTAGGATTTCTGCTGAAGTTTAAAAATGCTTTGGAACTCTTCCATTGTTCTCTGAATTCCGCTGAAGTTTAAAAATGCTTCAGAACTCTTCTATTGTTCTGGGAATTCTGCTGAAGTTTAAAAATGCTTCGGAACTCTTCCATTGTTCTCGGAATTCCGCTGAAGTTTAAAAATACTTCGGAACTCTTCCATTGTTCTAGGATTTCCGATGAAGTTTAAAAATGCTTCGGAACTCTTCCATTGTTCTCGGAATTCTGCTGAAGTTTAACAATGCTTCGGAACTCTTCTATTGTTCTGGGAATTCTGCTGAAGTTTAAAAATGCTTCGGAACTCTTCCATTGTTCTCGGAATACTGCTGACATTTAAAAATGCTTCAGAACACTTCCATTGTTCTCGGAATTTCTGATGAAGTTTGAAAATGCTTCGGAACTCTTCCATTGTCCATGGAATTCAGCTGACATTTAAAAATGCTTCGGAACTCTTCTATTGTTCTGCGAATTCTGCTGAAGTTTATAAATGCTTCGGAACTCTTCCATTGTTCCCGTAATTCTGCTGAAGTTTAAAAATTCTTCGGAACTATTCCATTGCTCTCGGAATTCCGCTGAAGTTTAATAATGCTTCGGAACTGTTTCATTGTTCTCGGAATTCCGCTGACGTTTAAAAATGCTTCGGTAATTTTCCATTGTTCTCGGAATTCCGCTGAAGTTTAAAAATGCTTCAGAACTCTTACAATGTTCTCGGAATTCCACTGATGTTTAAAAATGCTTCGGAACTCTTCCATTGTTCTCGGAATTCTTCTGACGTTTAAAAATGCTTCCGATCTCTTCAATTGTACTCGGAATTCTGCTGAAGTATAAAAATGCTTCCGAACTCTTCCATTGCTCCCGGAATTCCGCTGAAGTTCAAAATGCTTCGGATCTCTTTCATTGCTTCAGGAATTCCGCTGACGTTCAAAAATGCTTCGGAACTCTTCCATTGTTCTTGGATTTCCACTGATGTTTAAAAATTCTTCGGAACTCTTCCATTGTTCTCGGAATTCCGCTGACGAGTAAAAATGCTTCGGAACTCTTCCATTGTTCTCGTAATTCCGCTGACGTTTAAAAATGCTTCGGAACTCTTCCATTGTTCTAGGATTTCCGCTGAAGTTTAAAAATGCTCTGGAACTCTTCCATTGTTCTCGGAATTCCGCTGAAGTTTAAAAATGCTTCGGAACTCTTCCATTGTTCTCGGAATTCTGCTAATATTTAAAAATGCTTCCGGTCTCTTCCAATGTTCTCGGAATTCTGCTGAAGTTTTAAAATGCTTTGGAACTCTTACATTGTTCCCGGAATTCTGCTGAAGTTAAAAATGCTACGGAACTCTTCCATTGTTCCCGGAATACCGCTGAAGTTTAAAGATGCTTCGGAACTCTTTCATTGCTCAAGGAATTCCGGTGCCGTTTAAAAATGCTTCGGAACTCTTCTAGTGAACTCGTAATTCCGGTGATGTTTAAAAATTCTTCAGAACTCTTACATTGTTCAAGGATTTCCGATGAAGTTTAATAATGCTTGGGAACTCTTCCATTGTTCTCGGAATTCCGTTGAAGTTTAAAAATGCTTCAGAACTCTTACATTGTTCTCGGAATTCCGCTGATGTTTAAAAATGCTTCGGAACTCTTCCATTGTTCTCAGAATTCTGCTGACGTTTAAAAATGCTTCCGATCTCTTCAATTATTCTCGGAATTCTGCTGAAGTAGAAAAATGCTTTCCGAACTCTTCTATTGTACGCGGAATTCCGCTGAAGTTTAAAAATGCTTCGGAACTCTTTCATTGTTTAAGGAATTCCGCTGACGTTCAAAAATGCTTCGGAACTCTTCCATTGTTCATGGAATTCTGCTGATGTTTAAAAATTATTCGGAACTCTTCCATTGTTCTCGGAATTCCGCTGACGATTAAAAATGCTTTGAAACTCTTCCATTGTTCTCGTAATTCCGCTGACGTTTAAAAATGCTTCGGAAATCTTCCATTGTTCTAGGATTTTCGATGAAGATTAAAAATGCTTCGGAACTCTTCCATTGTTCTCAGAATTCTGCTGACGTTTAAAAATGCTTCCGATCTCTTCAATTATTCTCGGAATTCTGCTGAAGTAGAAAAATGCTTTCCGAACTCTTCTATTGTACGCGGAATTCCGCTGAAGTTTAAAAATGCTTCGGAACTCTTTCATTGTTTAAGGAATTCCGCTGACGTTCAAAAATGCTTCGGAACTCTTCCATTGTTCATGGAATTCTGCTGATGTTTAAAAATTATTCGGAACTCTTCCATTGTTCTCGGAATTCCGCTGACGATTAAAAATGCTTTGAAACTCTTCCATTGTTCTCGTAATTCCGCTGACGTTTAAAAATGCTTCGGAACTCTTCGAATGTACTCGTAATTCCGGTGATGTTTAAAAATGCATCGGAACTCTTACATTGTTCTCGGAATTCCGCTGAAGTTTAAAAATGCTTCAGAACTCTTACAATGTTCTCGGAATTCCACTGATGTTTAAAAATGCTTCGGAACTCTTCCATTGTTCTCGGAATTCTGCTGACGTTTAAAAATGCTTCGGAACTCTTCCATTGTTCTAGGATTTCCGCTGAAGTTTAAAAATGCTCTGGAACTCTTCCATTGTTCTCGGAATTCCGCTGAAGTTTAAAAATGCTTCGGAACTCTTCCATTGTTCTCGGAATTCTGCTAATATTTAAAAATGCTTCCGGTCTCTTCCAATGTTCTCGGAATTCTGCTGAAGTTTTAAAATGCTTTGGAACTCTTCCATTGTTCCCGGAATACCGCTGAAGTTTAAAGATGCTTCGGAACTCTTTCATTGCTCAAGGAATTCCGGTGCCGTTTAAAAATGCTTCGGAACTCTTCTAGTGAACTCGTAATTCCGGTGATGTTTAAAAATTCTTCAGAACTCTTACATTGTTCAAGGATTTCCGATGAAGTTTAATAATGCTTGGGAACTCTTTCATTGTTCTCGGAATTCCGTTGAAGTTTAAAAATGCTTCAGAACTCTTACAATGTTCTCGGAATTCCGCTGATGTTTAAAAATGCTTCGGAACTCTTCCATTGTTCTCAGAATTCTGCTGACGTTTAAAAATGCTTCCGATCTCTTCAATTATTCTCGGAATTCTGCTGAAGTAGAAAAATGCTTTCCGAACTCTTCTATTGTACGCGGAATTCCGCTGAAGTTTAAAAATGCTTCGGAACTCTTTCATTGTTTAAGGAATTCCGCTGACGTTCAAAAATGCTTCGGAACTCTTCCATTGTTCATGGAATTCTGCTGATGTTTAAAAATTATTCGGAACTCTTCCATTGTTCTCGGAATTCCGCTGACGATTAAAAATGCTTTGAAACTCTTCCATTGTTCTCGTAATTCCGCTGACGTTTAAAAATGCTTCGGAAATCTTCCATTGTTCTAGGATTTTCGATGAAGATTAAAAATGCTTCGGAACTCTTCCATTGTTCTCAGAATTCTGCTGACGTTTAAAAATGCTTCCGATCTCTTCAATTATTCTCGGAATTCTGCTGAAGTAGAAAAATGCTTTCCGAACTCTTCTATTGTACGCGGAATTCCGCTGAAGTTTAAAAATGCTTCGGAACTCTTTCATTGTTTAAGGAATTCCGCTGACGTTCAAAAATGCTTCGGAACTCTTCCATTGTTCATGGAATTCTGCTGATGTTTAAAAATTATTCGGAACTCTTCCATTGTTCTCGGAATTCCGCTGACGATTAAAAATGCTTTGAAACTCTTCCATTGTTCTCGTAATTCCGCTGACGTTTAAAAATGCTTCGGAACTCTTCGAATGTACTCGTAATTCCGGTGATGTTTAAAAATGCATCGGAACTCTTACATTGTTCTCGGAATTCCGCTGAAGTTTAAAAATGCTTCAGAACTCTTACAATGTTCTCGGAATTCCACTGATGTTTAAAAATGCTTCGGAACTCTTCCATTGTTCTCGGAATTCTGCTGACGTTTAAAAATGCTTCGGAACTCTTCCATTGTTCTAGGATTTCCGCTGAAGTTTAAAAATGCTCTGGAACTCTTCCATTGTTCTCGGAATTCCGCTGAAGTTTAAAAATGCTTCGGAACTCTTCCATTGTTCTCGGAATTCTGCTAATATTTAAAAATGCTTCCGGTCTCTTCCAATGTTCTCGGAATTCTGCTGAAGTTTTAAAATGCTTTGGAACTCTTCCATTGTTCCCGGAATACCGCTGAAGTTTAAAGATGCTTCGGAACTCTTTCATTGCTCAAGGAATTCCGGTGCCGTTTAAAAATGCTTCGGAACTCTTCTAGTGAACTCGTAATTCCGGTGATGTTTAAAAATTCTTCAGAACTCTTACATTGTTCAAGGATTTCCGATGAAGATTAATAATGCTTGGGAACTCTTTCATTGTTCTCGGAATTCCGTTGAAGTTTAAAAATGCTTCAGAACTCTTACAATGTTCTCGGAATTCCGCTGATGTTTAAAAATGCTTCGGAACTCTTCCATTGTTCTCAGAATTCTGCTGACGTTTAAAAATGCTTCCGATCTCTTCAATTATTCTCGGAATTCTGCTGAAGTAGAAAAATGCTTTCCGAACTCTTCTATTGTACGCGGAATTCCGCTGAAGTTTAAAAATGCTTCGGAACTCTTTCATTGTTTAAGGAATTCCGCTGACGTTCAAAAATGCTTCGGAACTCTTCCATTGTTCATGGAATTCTGCTGATGTTTAAAAATTATTCGGAACTCTTCCATTGTTCTCGGAATTCCGCTGACGATTAAAAATGCTTTGAAACTCTTCCATTGTTCTCGTAATTCCGCTGACGTTTAAAAATGCTTCGGAAATCTTCCATTGTTCTAGGATTTCCGATGAAGATTAAAAATGCTTCGGAACTCTTCCATTGTTCTCAGAATTCTGCTGACGTTTAAAAATGCTTCCGATCTCTTCAATTATTCTCGGAATTCTGCTGAAGTAGAAAAATGCTTTCCGAACTCTTCTATTGTACGCGGAATTCCGCTGAAGTTTAAAAATGCTTCGGAACTCTTTCATTGTTTAAGGAATTCCGCTGACGTTCAAAAATGCTTCGGAACTCTTCCATTGTTCATGGAATTCTGCTGATGTTTAAAAATTATTCGGAACTCTTCCATTGTTCTCGGAATTCCGCTGACGATTAAAAATGCTTTGAAACTCTTCCATTGTTCTCGTAATTCCGCTGACGTTTAAAAATGCTTCGGAACTCTTCGAATGTACTCGTAATTCCGGTGATGTTTAAAAATGCATCGGAACTCTTACATTGTTCTCGGAATTCCGCTGAAGTTTAAAAATGCTTCAGAACTCTTACAATGTTCTCGGAATTCCACTGATGTTTAAAAATGCTTCGGAACTCTTCCATTGTTCTCGGAATTCTGCTGACGTTTAAAAATGCTTCCGATCTCTTCAATTGTACTCGGAATTCTGCTGAAGTATAAAAATGCTTCCGAACTCTTCCATTGCTCCCGGAATTCCGCTGAAGTTCAAAATGCTTCGGAACTCTTTCATTGCTTCAGGAATTCCGCTGACGTTCAAAAATGCTTCGGAACTCTTCCATTGTTCTTGGATTTCCACTGATGTTTAAAAATTCTTCGGAACTCTTCCATTGTTCTCGGAATTCCGCTGACGAGTAAAAATGCTTCGGAACTCTTCCATTGTTCTCGTAATTCCGCTGACGTTTAAAAATGCTTCGGAACTCTTCCATTGTTCTAGGATTTCCGCTGAAGTTTAAAAATGCTCTGGAACTCTTCCATTGTTCTCGGAATTCCGCTGAAGTTTAAAAATGCTTCGGAACTCTTCCATTGTTCTCGGAATTCTGCTAATATTTAAAAATGCTTCCGGTCTCTTCCAATGTTCTCGGAATTCTGCTGAAGTTTTAAAATGCTTTGGAACTCTTCCATTGTTCCCGGAATACCGCTGAAGTTTAAAGATGCTTCGGAACTCTTTCATTGCTCAAGGAATTCCGGTGCCGTTTAAAAATGCTTCGGAACTCTTCTAGTGAACTCGTAATTCCGGTGATGTTTAAAAATTCTTCAGAACTCTTACATTGTTCAAGGATTTCCGATGAAGTTTAATAATGCTTGGGAACTCTTTCATTGTTCTCGGAATTCCGTTGAAGTTTAAAATTGCTTCAGAACTCTTACAATGTTCTCGGAATTCCGCTGATGTTTAAAAATGCTTCGGAACTCTTCCATTGTTCTCAGAATTCTGCTGACGTTTAAAAATGCTTCAGAACACTTCCATTGTTCTCGGAATTTCTGATGAAGTTTGAAAATGCTTCGGAACTCTTCCATTGTCCTCGGAATTCAGCTGACATTTAAAAATGCTTCGGAACTCTTCCATTGTTCTCGGAATTCTGCAGAAGTTTAAAAATGCTTCGGAACTCTTCCATTGTTCTCGGAATTCCGCTGAAGTTTAAAAATGCTTCGGAACTCTTCCATTGTTCTCGGAATTCTGCTAATATTTAAAAATGCTTTCGGTCTCTTCCAATGTTCTCGGAATTCTGCTGAAGTTTTAAAATGCTTTGGAACGCTTACATTGTTCCCGGAATTCTGCTGAAGTTAAAAATGCTACGAAACTCTTCCATTGTTCCCGGAATACCACTGAAGTTTAAAGATGCTTCGGAACTCTTTCATTGCTCAAGGAATTCCGGTGCCATTTAAAAATGCTTCGGAACTCTTCTAGTGTACTCGTAATTCCGGTGATGTTTAAAAATTCTTCAGAACTCTTACATTGTTCAAGGATTTCCGATGAAGTTTAATAATGCTTGGGAACTCTTCCATTGTTCTCGGAATTCCGTTGAAGTTTAAAAATGCTTCAGAACTCTTACATTGTTCTCGGAATTCCGCTGATGTTTAAAATGCTTCGGAACTCTTCCATTGTTCTCAGAATTCTGCTGACGTTTAAAAATGCTTCCGATCTCTTCAATTGTTCTCGGAATTCTGCTGAAGTAGAAAAATGCTTCCGAACTCTTCTATTGTACGCGGAATTCCGCTGAAGTTTAAAAATGCTTCGGAACTCTTTCATTGTTTAAGGAATTCCGCTGACGTTCAAAAATGCTTCGGAACTCTTCCATTGTTCATGGAATTCTGCTGATGTTTAAAAATTATTCGGAACTCTTCCATTGTTCTCGGAATTCCGCTGACGATTAAAAATGCTTTGAAACTCTTCCATTGTTCTCGTAATTCCGCTGACGTTTAAAAATGCTTCGGAACTCTTCCATTGTTCTAGGATTTCCGATGAAGATTAAAAATGTTTCGGAACTCTTCCATTGTTCTCGGAATTCCGCTGAAGTTTAAAAATGCTTCAGAACTCTTCCATTGTTCTCGGAATTCCGTTGATGTTTAAAAATGCTTCGGAACTCTTCCATTGTTCTCGGAATTCCGCTGAAGTTTAAAAATGCTTCAGAACTCTTCCATTGTTCTCGGAATTCCGCTGATGTTTAAAAATGCTTTGGAACTCTTCCATTGTTCTCCGAATTCCGCTGAAGTTTAAAAATGCTTCAGAACTCTTCCATTGTTCTAGGATTTCTGCTGAAGTTTAAAAATGCTTTGGAACTCTTCCATTGTTCTCGGAATTCCGCTGAAGTTTAAAAATGCTTCGGAACTCTTCCATTGTTCTCGGAATTCTGCAGAAGTTTAAAAATGCTTCGGAACTCTTCCATTGTTCTCGGAATTCCGCTGAAGTTTAAAAATGCTTCGGAACTCTTCCATTGTTCTCGGAATTCTGCTAATATTTAAAAATGCTTTCGGTCTCTTCCAATGTTCTCGGAATTCTGCTGAAGTTTTAAAATGCTTTGGAACGCTTACATTGTTCCCGGAATTCTGCTGAAGTTAAAAATGCTACGGAACTCTTCCATTGTTCCCGGAATACCACTGAAGTTTAAAGATGCTTCGGAACTCTTTCATTGCTCAAGGAATTCCGGTGCCATTTAAAAATGCTTCGGAACTCTTCTAGTGTACTCGTAATTCCGGTGATGTTTAAAAATTCTTCAGAACTCTTACATTGTTCAAGGATTTCCGATGAAGTTTAATAATGCTTTGGAACTCTTCCATTGTTCTCGGAATTCCGCTGAAGTTTAAAAATACTTTGGAACTCTTCCATTGTTCTAGGATTTCCGATGAAGTTTAAAAATGCTTCGGAACTCTTCCATTGTTCTCGGAATTCTGCTGAAGTTTAACAATGCTTCGGAACTCTTCTATTGTTCTGGGAATTCTGCTGAAGTTTAAAAATGCTTCGGAACTCTTCCATTGTTCTCGGAATACTGCTGACATTTAAAAATGCTTCAGAACACTTCCATTGTTCTCGGAATTTCTGATGAAGTTTGAAAATGCTTCGGAACTCTTCCATTGTCCTCGGAATTCAGCTGACATTTAAAAATGCTTCGGAACTCTTCCATTGTTCTCGGAATTCTGCTGAAGTTTAAAAATGCTTCGGAACTCTATCATTGTTTAAGGAATTCCGCTGACGTTCAAAAATGCTTCGGAACTCTTCCATTGTTCATGGAATTCTGCTGATGTTTAAAAATTATTCGGAACTCTTCCATTGTTCTCGGAATTGCGCTGACGATTAAAAATGCTTTGAAACTCTTCCATTGTTCTCGTAATTCCGCTGACGTTTAAAAATGCTTCGGAACTCTTCCATTGTTCTCGGAATTCCGCTGAAGTTTAAAAATGCTTCAGAACTCTTCCATTGTTCTAGGATTTCTGCTGAAGTTTAAAAATGCTTTGGAACTCTTCCATTGTTCTCTGAATTCCGCTGAAGTTTAAAAATTCTTCAGAACTCTTCTATTGTTCTGGGAATTCTGCTGAAGTTTAAAAATGCTTCAGAACTCTTCCATTGTTCTCGGAATTCCGCTGAAGTTTAAAAATACTTCGGAACTCTTCCATTGTTCTAGGATTTCCGATGAAGTTTAAAAATGCTTCGGAACTCTTCCATTGTTCTCGGAATTCTGCTGAAGTTTAACAATGCTTCGGAACTCTTCTATTGTTCTGGGAATTCTGCTGAAGTTTAAAAATGCTTCGGAACTCTTCCATTGTTCTCGGAATACTGCTGACATTTAAAAATGCTTCAGAACACTTCCATTGTTCTCGGAATTTCTGATGAAGTTTGAAAATGCTTCGGAACTCTTCCATTGTCCATGGAATTCAGCTGACATTTAAAAATGCTTCGGAACTCTTCCATTGTTCTCGGAATTCTGCTGAAGTTTAAAAATGCTTCGGAACTCTATCATTGTTTAAGGAATTCCGCTGACGTTCAAAAATGCTTCGGAACTCTTCCATTGTTCTCGGAATTCTGCTGAAGTTTAAAAATGCTTCGGAACTCTATCATTGTTTAAGGAATTCCGCTGACGTTCAAAAATGCTTCGGAACTCTTCCATTGTTCATGGAATTCTGCTGATGTTTAAAAATTATTCGGAACTCTTCCATTGTTCTCGGAATTGCGCTGACGATTAAAAATGCTTTGAAACTCTTCCATTGTTCTCGTAATTCCGCTGACGTTTAAAAATGCTTCGGAACTCTTCCATTGTTCTCGGAATTCCGCTGAAGTTTAAAAATGCTTCAGAACTCTTCCATTGTTCTAGGATTTCTGCTGAAGTTTAAAAATGCTTTGGAACTCTTCCATTGTTCTCTGAATTCCGCTGAAGTTTAAAAATGCTTCAGAACTCTTCTATTGTTCTGGGAATTCTGCTGAAGTTTAAAAATGCTTCGGAACTCTTCCATTGTTCTCGGAATTCCGCTGAAGTTTAAAAATACTTCGGAACTCTTCCATTGTTCTAGGATTTCCGATGAAGTTTAAAAATGCTTCGGAACTCTTCCATTGTTCTCGGAATTCTGCTGAAGTTTAACAATGCTTCGGAACTCTTCTATTGTTCTGGGAATTCTGCTGAAGTTTAAAAATGCTTCGGAACTCTTCCATTGTTCTCGGAATACTGCTGACATTTAAAAATGCTTCAGAACACTTCCATTGTTCTCAGAATTTCTGATGAAGTTTGAAAATGCTTCGGAACTCTTCCATTGTCCATGGAATTCAGCTGACATTTAAAAATGCTTCGGAACTATTCTATTGTTCTCCGAATTCTGCTGAAGTTTATAAATGCTTCGGAACTCTTCCATTGTCCATGGAATTCAGCTGACATTTAAAAATGCTTCGGAACTATTCTATTGTTCTCCGAATTCTGCTGAAGTTTATAAATGCTTCGGAACTCTTCCATTGTTCCCGTAATTCTGCTGAAGTTTAAAAATTCTTCGGAACTATTCCATTGCTCTCGTAATTCCGCTGAAGTTTAATAATGCTTCGGAACTATTTCATTGTTCTCGGAATTCCGCTGACGTTTAAAAATGCTTCGGTAATTTTCCATTGTTCTCGGAATTCCGCTTACGTTTAAAAATGCTTCGGAACTCTTCGAATGTACTCGTAATTCCGGTGATGTTTAAAAATGCATCGGAACTCTTACATTGTTCTCGGAATTCCGCTGAAGTTTAAAAATGCTTCAGAACTCTTACAATGTTCTCGGAATTCCACTGATGTTTAAAAATGCTTCGAAACTCTTCCATTGTTCTCGGAATTCTGCTGACGTTTAAAAATGCTTCCGATCTCTTCAATTGTACTCGGAATTCTGCTGAAGTATAAAAATGCTTCCGAACTCTTCCATTGCTCCCGGAATTCCGCTGAAGTTCAAAATGCTTCGGAACTCTTTCATTGCTTCAGGAATTCCGCTGACGTTCAAAAATGCTTCGGAACTCTTCCATTGTTCTTGGATTTCCACTGATGTTTAAAAATTCTTCTCAACTCTTCCATTGTTCTCGGAATTCCGCTGACGAGTAAAAATGCTTCGGAACTCTTCCATTGTTCTCGTAATTCCGCTGACGTTTAAAAATGCTTCGGAACTCTTCCATTGTTCTAGGATTTCCGCTGAAGTTTAAAAATGCTCTGGAACTCTTCCATTGTTCTCGGAATTCCGCTGAAGTTTAAAAATGCTTCGGAACTCTTCCATTGTTCTCGGAATTCTGCTAATATTTAAAAATGCTTCCGGTCTCTTCCAATGTTCTCGGAATTCTGCTGAAGTTTTAAAATGCTTTGGAACTCTTCCATTGTTCCCGGAATACCGCTGAAGTTTAAAGATGCTTCGGAACTCTTTCATTGCTCAAGGAATTCCGGTGCCATTTAAAAATGCTTCGGAACTCTTCTAGTGAACTCGTAATTCCGGTGATGTTTAAAAATTCTTCAGAACTCTTACATTGTTCAAGGATTTCCGATGAAGTTTAATAATGCTTGGGAACTCTTTCATTGTTCTCGGAATTCCGTTGAAGTTTAAAAATGCTTCAGAACTCTTACAATGTTCTCGGAATTCCGCTGATGTTTAAAAATGCTTCGGAACTCTTCCATTGTTCTCAGAATTCTGCTGACGTTTAAAAATGCTTCCGATCTCTTCAATTATTCTCGGAATTCTGCTGAAGTAGAAAAATGCTTCCGAACTCTTCTATTGTAAGCGGAATTCCGCTGAAGTTTAAAAATGCTTCGGAACTCTTTCATTGTTTAAGGAATTCCGCTGACGTTCAAAAATGCTTCGGAACTCTTCCATTGTTCATGGAATTCTGCTGATGTTTAAAAATTATTCGGAACTCTTCCATTGTTCTCGGAATTCCGCTGACGATTAAAAATGCTTTGAAACTCTTCCATTGTTCTCGTAATTCCGCTGACGTTTAAAAATGCTTCAGAACTCTTCCATTGTTCTAGGATTTCCGATGAAGATTAAAAATTATTCGGAACTCTTCCATTGTTCTCGGAATTCCGCTGACGATTAAAAATGCTTTGAAACTCTTCCATTGTTCTCGTAATTCCGCTGACGTTTAAAAATGCTTCGGAACTCTTCCATTGTTCTAGGATTTCCGATGAAGATTAAAAATGTTTCGGAACTCTTCCATTGTTCTCGGAATTCCGCTGAAGTTTAAAAATGCTTCAGAACTCTTCCATTGTTCTCGGAATTCCGCTGATGTTTAAAAATGCTTCGGAACTCTTCCATTGTTCTCGGAATTCCGCTGAAGTTTAAAAATGCTTCAGAACTCTTCCATTGTTCTCGGAATTCCGCTGATGTTTAAAAATGCTTTGGAACTCTTCCATTGTTCTCCGAATTCCGCTGAAGTTTAAAAATGCTTCAGAACTCTTCCATTGTTCTAGGATTTCTGCTGAAGTTTAAAAATGCTTTGGAACTCTTCCATTGTTCTCGGAATTCCGCTGAAGTTTAAAAATACTTTGGAACTCTTCCATTGTTCTAGGATTTCCGATGAAGTTTAAAAATGCTTCGGAACTCTTCCATTGTTCTCGGAATTCTGCTGAAGTTTAACAATGCTTCGGAACTCTTCTATTGTTCTGGGAATTCTGCTGAAGTTTAAAAATGCTTCGGAACTCTTCCATTGTTCTCGGAATACTGCTGACATTTAAAAATGCTTCAGAACACTTCCATTGTTCTCGGAATTTCTGATGAAGTTTGAAAATGCTTCGGAACTCTTCCATTGTCCTCGGAATTCAGCTGACATTTAAAAATGCTTCGGAACTCTTCCATTGTTCTCGGAATTCTGCAGAAGTTTAAAAATGCTTCGGAACTCTTCCATTGTTCTCGGAATTCCGCTGAAGTTTAAAAATGCTTCGGAACTCTTCCATTGTTCTCGGAATTCTGCTAATATTTAAAAATGCTTTCGGTCTCTTCCAATGTTCTCGGAATTCTGCTGAAGTTTTAAAATGCTTTGGAACGCTTACATTGTTCCCGGAATTCTGCTGAAGTTAAAAATGCTACGGAACTCTTCCATTGTTCCCGGAATACCACTGAAGTTTAAAGATGCTTCGGAACTCTTTCATTGCTCAAGGAATTCCGGTGCCATTTAAAAATGCTTCGGAACTCTTCTAGTGTACTCGTAATTCCGGTGATGTTTAAAAATTCTTCAGAACTCTTACATTGTTCAAGGATTTCCGATGAAGTTTAATAATGCTTTGGAACTCTTCCATTGTTCTCGGAATTCCGCTGAAGTTTAAAAATACTTTGGAACTCTTCCATTGTTCTAGGATTTCCGATGAAGTTTAAAAATGCTTCGGAACTCTTCCATTGTTCTCGGAATTCTGCTGAAGTTTAACAATGCTTCGGAACTCTTCTATTGTTCTGGGAATTCTGCTGAAGTTTAAAAATGCTTCGGAACTCTTCCATTGTTCTCGGAATACTGCTGACATTTAAAAATGCTTCAGAACACTTCCATTGTTCTCGGAATTTCTGATGAAGTTTGAAAATGCTTCGGAACTCTTCCATTGTCCTCGGAATTCAGCTGACATTTAAAAATGCTTCGGAACTCTTCCATTGTTCTCGGAATTCTGCTGAAGTTTAAAAATGCTTCGGAACTCTATCATTGTTTAAGGAATTCCGCTGACATTCAAAAATGCTTCGGAACTCTTCCATTGTTCATGGAATTCTGCTGATGTTTAAAAATTATTCGGAACTCTTCCATTGTTCTCGGAATTGCGCTGACGATTAAAAATGCTTTGAAACTCTTCCATTGTTCTCGTAATTCCGCTGACGTTTAAAAATGCTTCGGAACTCTTCCATTGTTCTCGGAATTCCGCTGAAGTTTAAAAATGCTTCAGAACTCTTCCATTGTTCTAGGATTTCTGCTGAAGTTTAAAAATGCTTTGGAACTCTTCCATTGTTCTCTGAATTCCGCTGAAGTTTAAAAATGCTTCAGAACTCTTCTATTGTTCTGGGAATTCTGCTGAAGTTTAAAAATGCTTCAGAACTCTTCCATTGTTCTCGGAATTCCGCTGAAGTTTAAAAATACTTCGGAACTCTTCCATTGTTCTAGGATTTCCGATGAAGTTTAAAAATGCTTCGGAACTCTTCCATTGTTCTCGGAATTCTGCTGAAGTTTAACAATGCTTCGGAACTCTTCTATTGTTCTGGGAATTCTGCTGAAGTTTAAAAATGCTTCGGAACTCTTCCATTGTTCTCGGAATACTGCTGACATTTAAAAAAGCTTCAGAACACTTCCATTGTTCTCGGAATTTCTGATGAAGTTTGAAAATGCTTCGGAACTCTTCCATTGTCCATTGAATTCAGCTGACATTTAAAAATGCTTCGGAACTCTTCCATTGTTCTCGGAATTCTGCTGAAGTTTAAAAATGCTTCGGAACTCTATCATTGTTTAAGGAATTCCGCTGACGTTCAAAAATGCTTCGGAACTCTTCCATTGTTCTCGGAATTCTGCTGAAGTTTAAAAATGCTTCGGAACTCTATCATTGTTTAAGGAATTCCGCTGACGTTCAAAAATGCTTCGGAACTCTTCCATTGTTCATGGAATTCTGCTGATGTTTAAAAATTATTCGGAACTCTTCCATTGTTCTCGGAATTGCGCTGACGATTAAAAATGCTTTGAAACTCTTCCATTGTTCTCGTAATTCCGCTGACGTTTAAAAATGCTTCGGAACTCTTCCATTGTTCTCGGAATTCCGCTGAAGTTTAAAAATGCTTCAGAACTCTTCCATTGTTCTAGGATTTCTGCTGAAGTTTAAAAATGCTTTGGAACTCTTCCATTGTTCTCTGAATTCCGCTGAAGTTTAAAAATGCTTCAGAACTCTTCTATTGTTCTGGGAATTCTGCTGAAGTTTAAAAATGCTTCGGAACTCTTCCATTGTTCTCGGAATTCCGCTGAAGTTTAAAAATACTTCGGAACTCTTCCATTGTTCTAGGATTTCCGATGAAGTTTAAAAATGCTTCGGAACTCTTCCATTGTTCTCGGAATTCTGCTGAAGTTTAACAATGCTTCGGAACTCTTCTATTGTTCTGGGAATTCTGCTGAAGTTTAAAAATGCTTCGGAACTCTTCCATTGTTCTCGGAATACTGCTGACATTTAAAAATGCTTCAGAACACTTCCATTGTTCTCAGAATTTCTGATGAAGTTTGAAAATGCTTCGGAACTCTTCCATTGTCCATGGAATTCAGCTGACATTTAAAAATGCTTCGGAACTATTCTATTGTTCTCCGAATTCTGCTGAAGTTTATAAATGCTTCGGAACTCTTCCATTGTCCATGGAATTCAGCTGACATTTAAAAATGCTTCGGAACTATTCTATTGTTCTCCGAATTCTGCTGAAGTTTATAAATGCTTCGGAACTCTTCCATTGTTCCCGTAATTCTGCTGAAGTTTAAAAATTCTTCGGAACTATTCCATTGCTCTCGTAATTCCGCTGAAGTTTAATAATGCTTCGGAACTATTTCATTGTTCTCGGAATTCCGCTGACGTTTAAAAATGCTTCGGTAATTTTCCATTGTTCTCGGAATTCCGCTTACGTTTAAAAATGCTTCGGAACTCTTCGAATGTACTCGTAATTCCGGTGATGTTTAAAAATGCATCGGAACTCTTACATTGTTCTCGGAATTCCGCTGAAGTTTAAAAATGCTTCAGAACTCTTACAATGTTCTCGGAATTCCACTGATGTTTAAAAATGCTTCGAAACTCTTCCATTGTTCTCGGAATTCTGCTGACGTTTAAAAATGCTTCCGATCTCTTCAATTGTACTCGGAATTCTGCTGAAGTATAAAAATGCTTCCGAACTCTTCCATTGCTCCCGGAATTCCGCTGAAGTTCAAAATGCTTCGGAACTCTTTCATTGCTTCAGGAATTCCGCTGACGTTCAAAAATGCTTCGGAACTCTTCCATTGTTCTTGGATTTCCACTGATGTTTAAAAATTCTTCTCAACTCTTCCATTGTTCTCGGAATTCCGCTGACGAGTAAAAATGCTTCGGAACTCTTCCATTGTTCTCGTAATTCCGCTGACGTTTAAAAATGCTTCGGAACTCTTCCATTGTTCTAGGATTTCCGCTGAAGTTTAAAAATGCTCTGGAACTCTTCCATTGTTCTCGGAATTCCGCTGAAGTTTAAAAATGCTTCGGAACTCTTCCATTGTTCTCGGAATTCTGCTAATATTTAAAAATGCTTCCGGTCTCTTCCAATGTTCTCGGAATTCTGCTGAAGTTTTAAAATGCTTTGGAACTCTTCCATTGTTCCCGGAATACCGCTGAAGTTTAAAGATGCTTCGGAACTCTTTCATTGCTCAAGGAATTCCGGTGCCATTTAAAAATGCTTCGGAACTCTTCTAGTGAACTCGTAATTCCGGTGATGTTTAAAAATTCTTCAGAACTCTTACATTGTTCAAGGATTTCCGATGAAGTTTAATAATGCTTGGGAACTCTTTCATTGTTCTCGGAATTCCGTTGAAGTTTAAAAATGCTTCAGAACTCTTACAATGTTCTCGGAATTCCGCTGATGTTTAAAAATGCTTCGGAACTCTTCCATTGTTCTCAGAATTCTGCTGACGTTTAAAAATGCTTCCGATCTCTTCAATTATTCTCGGAATTCTGCTGAAGTAGAAAAATGCTTCCGAACTCTTCTATTGTAAGCGGAATTCCGCTGAAGTTTAAAAATGCTTCGGAACTCTTTCATTGTTTAAGGAATTCCGCTGACGTTCAAAAATGCTTCGGAACTCTTCCATTGTTCATGGAATTCTGCTGATGTTTAAAAATTATTCGGAACTCTTCCATTGTTCTCGGAATTCCGCTGACGATTAAAAATGCTTTGAAACTCTTCCATTGTTCTCGTAATTCCGCTGACGTTTAAAAATGCTTCGGAACTCTTCCATTGTTCTAGGATTTCCGATGAAGATTAAAAATGTTTCGGAACTCTTCCATTGTTCTCGGAATTCCGCTGAAGTTTAAAAATGCTTCAGAACTCTTCCATTGTTCTCGGAATTCCGCTGATGTTTAAAAATGCTTTGGAACTCTTCCATTGTTCTCCGAATTCCGCTGAAGTTTAAAAATGCTTCAGAACTCTTCCATTGTTCTAGGATTTCTGCTGAAGTTTAAAAATGCTTTGGAACTCTTCCATTGTTCTCGGAATTCCGCTGAAGTTTAAAAATACTTTGGAACTCTTCCATTGTTCTAGGATTTCCGATGAAGTTTAAAAATGCTTCGGAACTCTTCCATTGTTCTCGGAATTCTGCTGAAGTTTAACAATGCTTCGGAACTCTTCTATTGTTCTGGGAATTCTGCTGAAGTTTAAAAATGCTTCGGAACTCTTCCATTGTTCTCGGAATACTGCTGACATTTAAAAATGCTTCAGAACACTTCCATTGTTCTCGGAATTTCTGATGAAGTTTGAAAATGCTTCGGAACTCTTCCATTGTCCTCGGAATTCAGCTGACATTTAAAAATGCTTCGGAACTCTTCCATTGTTCTCGGAATTCTGCAGAAGTTTAAAAATGCTTCGGAACTCTTCCATTGTTCTCGGAATTCCGCTGAAGTTTAAAAATGCTTCGGAACTCTTCCATTGTTCTCGGAATTCTGCTAATATTTAAAAATGCTTTCGGTCTCTTCCAATGTTCTCGGAATTCTGCTGAAGTTTTAAAATGCTTTGGAACGCTTACATTGTTCCCGGAATTCTGCTGAAGTTAAAAATGCTACGGAACTCTTCCATTGTTCCCGGAATACCACTGAAGTTTAAAGATGCTTCGGAACTCTTTCATTGCTCAAGGAATTCCGGTGCCATTTAAAAATGCTTCGGAACTCTTCTAGTGTACTCGTAATTCCGGTGATGTTTAAAAATTCTTCAGAACTCTTACATTGTTCAAGGATTTCCGATGAAGTTTAATAATGCTTTGGAACTCTTCCATTGTTCTCGGAATTCCGCTGAAGTTTAAAAATACTTTGGAACTCTTCCATTGTTCTAGGATTTCCGATGAAGTTTAAAAATGCTTCGGAACTCTTCCATTGTTCTCGGAATTCTGCTGAAGTTTAACAATGCTTCGGAACTCTTCTATTGTTCTGGGAATTCTGCTGAAGTTTAAAAATGCTTCGGAACTCTTCCATTGTTCTCGGAATACTGCTGACATTTAAAAATGCTTCAGAACACTTCCATTGTTCTCGGAATTTCTGATGAAGTTTGAAAATGCTTCGGAACTCTTCCATTGTCCTCGGAATTCAGCTGACATTTAAAAATGCTTCGGAACTCTTCCATTGTTCTCGGAATTCTGCTGAAGTTTAAAAATGCTTCGGAACTCTATCATTGTTTAAGGAATTCCGCTGACGTTCAAAAATGCTTCGGAACTCTTCCATTGTTCATGGAATTCTGCTGATGTTTAAAAATTATTCGGAACTCTTCCATTGTTCTCGGAATTGCGCTGACGATTAAAAATGCTTTGAAACTCTTCCATTGTTCTCGTAATTCCGCTGACGTTTAAAAATGCTTCGGAACTCTTCCATTGTTCTCGGAATTCCGCTGAAGTTTAAAAATGCTTCAGAACTCTTCCATTGTTCTAGGATTTCTGCTGAAGTTTAAAAATGCTTTGGAACTCTTCCATTGTTCTCTGAATTCCGCTGAAGTTTAAAAATGCTTCGGAACTCTATCATTGTTTAAGGAATTCCGCTGACGTTCAAAAATGCTTCGGAACTCTTCCATTGTTCATGGAATTCTGCTGATGTTTAAAAATTATTCGGAACTCTTCCATTGTTCTCGGAATTGCGCTGACGATTAAAAATGCTTTGAAACTCTTCCATTGTTCTCGTAATTCCGCTGACGTTTAAAAATGCTTCGGAACTCTTCCATTGTTCTCGGAATTCCGCTGAAGTTTAAAAATGCTTCAGAACTCTTCCATTGTTCTAGGATTTCTGCTGAAGTTTAAAAATGCTTTGGAACTCTTCCATTGTTCTCTGAATTCCGCTGAAGTTTAAAAATGCTTCAGAACTCTTCTATTGTTCTGGGAATTCTGCTGAAGTTTAAAAATGCTTCGGAACTCTTCCATTGTTCTCGGAATTCCGCTGAAGTTTAAAAATACTTCGGAACTCTTCCATTGTTCTAGGATTTCCGATGAAGTTTAAAAATGCTTCGGAACTCTTCCATTGTTCTCGGAATTCTGCTGAAGTTTAACAATGCCTCGGAACTCTTCTATTGTTCTGGGAATTCTGCTGAAGTTTAAAAATGCTTCGGAACTCTTCCATTGTTCTCTGAATACTGCTGACATTTAAAAATGCTTCAGAACACTTCCATTGTTCTCGGAATTTCTGATGAAGTTTGAAAATGCTTCGGAACTCTTCCATTGTCCATGGAATTCAGCTGACATTTAAAAATGCTTCGGAACTCTTCTATTGTTCTCCGAATTCTGCTGAAGTTTATAAATGCTTCGGAACTCTTCCATTGTTCCCGTAATTCTGCTGAAGTTTAAAAATTCTTCGGAACTATTCCATTGCTCTCGGAATTCCGCTGAAGTTTAATAATGCTTCGGAACTATTTCATTGTTCTCGGAATTCCGCTGACGTTTAAAAATGCTTCGGTAATTTTCCATTGTTCTCGGAATTCCGCTGACGTTTAAAAATGCTTCGGAACTCTTCGAATGTACTCGTAATTCCGGTGATGTTTAAAAATGCATCGGAACTCTTACATTGTTCTCGGAATTCCGCTGAAGTTTAAAAATGCTTCAGAACTCTTACAATGTTCTCGGAATTCCACTGATGTTTAAAAATGCTTCGAAACTCTTCCATTGTTCTCGGAATTCTGCTGAAGTTTAAAAATGCTTCGGAACTCTTCCATTGTTCTCGGAATACTGCTGACATTTAAAAATGCTTCAGAACACTTCCATTGTTCTCGGAATTTCTGATGAAGTTTGAAAATGCTTCGGAACTCTTCCATTGTCCTCGGAATTCAGCTGACATTTAAAAATGCTTCGGAACTCTTCCATTGTTCTCGGAATTCTGCAGAAGTTTAAAAATGCTTCGGAACTCTTCCATTGTTCTCGGAATTCCGCTGAAGTTTAAAAATGCTTCGGAACTCTTCCATTGTTCTCGGAATTCTGCTAATATTTAAAAATGCTTTCGGTCTCTTCCAATGTTCTCGGAATTCTGCTGAAGTTTTAAAATGCTTTGGAACGCTTACATTGTTCCCGGAATTCTGCTGAAGTTAAAAATGCTACGGAACTCTTCCATTGTTCCCGGAATACCACTGAAGTTTAAAGATGCTTCGGAACTCTTTCATTGCTCAAGGAATTCCGGTGCCATTTAAAAATGCTTCGGAACTCTTCTAGTGTACTCGTAATTCCGGTGATGTTTAAAAATTCTTCAGAACTCTTACATTGTTCAAGGATTTCCGATGAAGTTTAATAATGCTTTGGAACTCTTCCATTGTTCTCGGAATTCCGCTGAAGTTTAAAAATACTTTGGAACTCTTCCATTGTTCTAGGATTTCCGATGAAGTTTAAAAATGCTTCGGAACTCTTCCATTGTTCTCGGAATTCTGCTGAAGTTTAACAATGCTTCGGAACTCTTCTATTGTTCTGGGAATTCTGCTGAAGTTTAAAAATGCTTCGGAACTCTTCCATTGTTCTCGGAATACTGCTGACATTTAAAAATGCTTCAGAACACTTCCATTGTTCTCGGAATTTCTGATGAAGTTTGAAAATGCTTCGGAACTCTTCCATTGTCCTCGGAATTCAGCTGACATTTAAAAATGCTTCGGAACTCTTCCATTGTTCTCGGAATTCTGCTGAAGTTTAAAAATGCTTCGGAACTCTATCATTGTTTAAGGAATTCCGCTGACGTTCAAAAATGCTTCGGAACTCTTCCATTGTTCATGGAATTCTGCTGATGTTTAAAAATTATTCGGAACTCTTCCATTGTTCTCGGAATTGCGCTGACGATTAAAAATGCTTTGAAACTCTTCCATTGTTCTCGTAATTCCGCTGACGTTTAAAAATGCTTCGGAACTCTTCCATTGTTCTCGGAATTCCGCTGAAGTTTAAAAATGCTTCAGAACTCTTCCATTGTTCTAGGATTTCTGCTGAAGTTTAAAAATGCTTTGGAACTCTTCCATTGTTCTCTGAATTCCGCTGAAGTTTAAAAATGCTTCGGAACTCTATCATTGTTTAAGGAATTCCGCTGACGTTCAAAAATGCTTCGGAACTCTTCCATTGTTCATGGAATTCTGCTGATGTTTAAAAATTATTCGGAACTCTTCCATTGTTCTCGGAATTGCGCTGACGATTAAAAATGCTTTGAAACTCTTCCATTGTTCTCGTAATTCCGCTGACGTTTAAAAATGCTTCGGAACTCTTCCATTGTTCTCGGAATTCCGCTGAAGTTTAAAAATGCTTCAGAACTCTTCCATTGTTCTAGGATTTCTGCTGAAGTTTAAAAATGCTTTGGAACTCTTCCATTGTTCTCTGAATTCCGCTGAAGTTTAAAAATGCTTCAGAACTCTTCTATTGTTCTGGGAATTCTGCTGAAGTTTAAAAATGCTTCGGAACTCTTCCATTGTTCTCGGAATTCCGCTGAAGTTTAAAAATACTTCGGAACTCTTCCATTGTTCTAGGATTTCCGATGAAGTTTAAAAATGCTTCGGAACTCTTCCATTGTTCTCGGAATTCTGCTGAAGTTTAACAATGCCTCGGAACTCTTCTATTGTTCTGGGAATTCTGCTGAAGTTTAAAAATGCTTCGGAACTCTTCCATTGTTCTCTGAATACTGCTGACATTTAAAAATGCTTCAGAACACTTCCATTGTTCTCGGAATTTCTGATGAAGTTTGAAAATGCTTCGGAACTCTTCCATTGTCCATGGAATTCAGCTGACATTTAAAAATGCTTCGGAACTCTTCTATTGTTCTCCGAATTCTGCTGAAGTTTATAAATGCTTCGGAACTCTTCCATTGTTCCCGTAATTCTGCTGAAGTTTAAAAATTCTTCGGAACTATTCCATTGCTCTCGGAATTCCGCTGAAGTTTAATAATGCTTCGGAACTATTTCATTGTTCTCGGAATTCCGCTGACGTTTAAAAATGCTTCGGTAATTTTCCATTGTTCTCGGAATTCCGCTGACGTTTAAAAATGCTTCGGAACTCTTCGAATGTACTCGTAATTCCGGTGATGTTTAAAAATGCATCGGAACTCTTACATTGTTCTCGGAATTCCGCTGAAGTTTAAAAATGCTTCAGAACTCTTACAATGTTCTCGGAATTCCACTGATGTTTAAAAATGCTTCGAAACTCTTCCATTGTTCTCGGAATTCTGCTGACGTTTAAAAATGCTTCCGATCTCTTCAATTGTACTCGGAATTCTGCTGAAGTATAAAAATGCTTCCGAACTCTTCCATTGCTCCCGGAATTCCGCTGAAGTTCAAAATGCTTCGGAACTCTTTCATTGCTTCAGGAATTCCGCTGACGTTCAAAAATGCTTCGGAACTCTTCCATTGTTCTTGGATTTCCACTGATGTTTAAAAATTCTTCTCAACTCTTCCATTGTTCTCGGAATTCCGCTGACGAGTAAAAATGCTTCGGAACTCTTCCATTGTTCTCGTAATTCCGCTGACGTTTAAAAATGCTTCGGAACTCTTCCATTGTTCTAGGATTTCCGCTGAAGTTTAAAAATGCTCTGGAACTCTTCCATTGTTCTCGGAATTCCGCTGAAGTTTAAAAATGCTTCGGAACTCTTCCATTGTTCTCGGAATTCTGCTAATATTTAAAAATGCTTCCGGTCTCTTCCAATGTTCTCGGAATTCTGCTGAAGTTTTAAAATGCTTTGGAACTCTTCCATTGTTCCCGGAATACCGCTGAAGTTTAAAGATGCTTCGGAACTCTTTCATTGCTCAAGGAATTCCGGTGCCGTTTAAAAATGCTTCGGAACTCTTCTAGTGAACTCGTAATTCCGGTGATGTTTAAAAATTCTTCAGAACTCTTACATTGTTCAAGGATTTCCGATGAAGTTTAATAATGCTTGGGAACTCTTTCATTGTTCTCGGAATTCCGTTGAAGTTTAAAAATGCTTCAGAACTCTTACAATGTTCTCGGAATTCCGCTGATGTTTAAAAATGCTTCGGAACTCTTCCATTGTTCTCAGAATTCTGCTGACGTTTAAAAATGCTTCCGATCTCTTCAATTATTCTCGGAATTCTGCTGAAGTAGAAAAATGCTTCCGAACTCTTCTATTGTAAGCGGAATTCCGCTGAAGTTTAAAAATGCTTCGGAACTCTTTCATTGTTTAAGGAATTCCGCTGACGTTCAAAAATGCTTCGGAACTCTTCCATTGTTCATGGAATTCTGCTGATGTTTAAAAATTATTCGGAACTCTTCCATTGTTCTCGGAATTCCGCTGACGATTAAAAATGCTTTGAAACTCTTCCATTGTTCTCGTAATTCCGCTGACGTTTAAAAATGCTTCGGAACTCTTCCATTGTTCTAGGATTTCCGATGAAGATTAAAAATGTTTCGGAACTCTTCCATTGTTCTCGGAATTCCGCTGAAGTTTAAAAATGCTTCAGAACTCTTCCATTGTTCTCGGAATTCCGCTGATGTTTAAAAATGCTTTGGAACTCTTCCATTGTTCTCCGAATTCCGCTGAAGTTTAAAAATGCTTCAGAACTCTTCCATTGTTCTAGGATTTCTGCTGAAGTTTAAAAATGCTTTGGAACTCTTCCATTGTTCTCGGAATTCCGCTGAAGTTTAAAAATACTTTGGAACTCTTCCATTGTTCTAGGATTTCCGATGAAGTTTAAAAATGCTTCGGAACTCTTCCATTGTTCTCGGAATTCTGCTGAAGTTTAACAATGCTTCGGAACTCTTCTATTGTTCTGGGAATTCTGCTGAAGTTTAAAAATGCTTCGGAACTCTTCCATTGTTCTCGGAATACTGCTGACATTTAAAAATGCTTCAGAACACTTCCATTGTTCTCGGAATTTCTGATGAAGTTTGAAAATGCTTCGGAACTCTTCCATTGTCCTCGGAATTCAGCTGACATTTAAAAATGCTTCGGAACTCTTCCATTGTTCTCGGAATTCTGCAGAAGTTTAAAAATGCTTCGGAACTCTTCCATTGTTCTCGGAATTCAGCTGAAGTTTAAAAATGCTTCGGAACTCTTCCATTGTTCTCGGAATTCTGCTAATATTTAAAAATGCTTTCGGTCTCTTCCAATGTTCTCGGAATTCTGCTGAAGTTTTAAAATGCTTTGGAACGCTTACATTGTTCCCGGAATTCTGCTGAAGTTAAAAATGCTACGGAACTCTTCCATTGTTCCCGGAATACCACTGAAGTTTAAAGATGCTTCGGAACTCTTTCATTGCTCAAGGAATTCCGGTGCCATTTAAAAATGCTTCAGAACTCTTCTAGTGTACTCGTAATTCCGGTGATGTTTAAAAATTCTTCAGAACTCTTACATTGTTCAAGGATTTCCGATGAAGTTTAATAATGCTTTGGAACTCTTCCATTGTTCTCGGAATTCCGCTGAAGTTTAAAAATACTTTGGAACTCTTCCATTGTTCTAGGATTTCCGATGAAGTTTAAAAATGCTTCGGAACTCTTCCATTGTTCTCGGAATTCTGCTGAAGTTTAACAATGCTTCGGAACTCTTCTATTGTTCTGGGAATTCTGCTGAAGTTTAAAAATGCTTCGGAACTCTTCCATTGTTCTCGGAATACTGCTGACATTTAAAAATGCTTCAGAACACTTCCATTGTTCTCGGAATTTCTGATGAAGTTTGAAAATGCTTCGGAACTCTTCCATTGTCCTCGGAATTCAGCTGACATTTAAAAATGCTTCGGAACTCTTCCATTGTTCTCGGAATTCTGCTGAAGTTTAAAAATGCTTCGGAACTCTATCATTGTTTAAGGAATTCCGCTGACGTTCAAAAATGCTTCGGAACTCTTCCATTGTTCATGGAATTCTGCTGATGTTTAAAAATTATTCGGAACTCTTCCATTGTTCTCGGAATTGCGCTGACGATTAAAAATGCTTTGAAACTCTTCCATTGTTCTCGTAATTCCGCTGACGTTTAAAAATGCTTCGGAACTCTTCCATTGTTCTCGGAATTCCGCTGAAGTTTAAAAATGCTTCAGAACTCTTCCATTGTTCTAGGATTTCTGCTGAAGTTTAAAAATGCTTTGGAACTCTTCCATTGTTCTCTGAATTCCGCTGAAGTTTAAAAATGCTTCAGAACTCTTCTATTGTTCTGGGAATTCTGCTGAAGTTTAAAAATGCTTCAGAACTCTTCCATTGTTCTCGGAATTCCGCTGAAGTTTAAAAATACTTCGGAACTCTTCCATTGTTCTAGGATTTCCGATGAAGTTTAAAAATGCTTCGGAACTCTTCCATTGTTCTCGGAATTCTGCTGAAGTTTAACAATGCTTCGGAACTCTTCTATTGTTCTGGGAATTCTGCTGAAGTTTAAAAATGCTTCGGAACTCTTCCATTGTTCTCGGAATACTGCTGACATTTAAAAATGCTTCAGAACACTTCCATTGTTCTCGGAATTTCTGATGAAGTTTGAAAATGCTTCGGAACTCTTCCATTGTCCATGGAATTCAGCTGACATTTAAAAATGCTTCGGAACTCTTCCATTGTTCTCGGAATTCTGCTGAAGTTTAAAAATGCTTCGGAACTCTATCATTGTTTAAGGAATTCCGCTGACGTTCAAAAATGCTTCCGAACTCTTCCATTGTTCTCGGAATTCTGCTGAAGTTTAAAAATGCTTCGGAACTCTATCATTGTTTAAGGAATTCCGCTGACGTTCAAAAATGCTTCGGAACTCTTCCATTGTTCATGGAATTCTGCTGATGTTTAAAAATTATTCGGAACTCTTCCATTGTTCTCGGAATTGCGCTGACGATTAAAAATGCTTTGAAACTCTTCCATTGTTCTCGTAATTCCGCTGACGTTTAAAAATGCTTCGGAACTCTTCCATTGTTCTCGGAATTCCGCTGAAGTTTAAAAATGCTTCAGAACTCTTCCATTGTTCTAGGATTTCTGCTGAAGTTTAAAAATGCTTTGGAACTCTTCCATTGTTCTCTGAATTCCGCTGAAGTTTAAAAATGCTTCAGAACTCTTCTATTGTTCTGGGAATTCTGCTGACGTTTAAAAATGCTTCCGATCTCTTCAATTGTACTCGGAATTCTGCTGAAGTATAAAAATGCTTCCGAACTCTTCCATTGCTCCCGGAATTCCGCTGAAGTTCAAAATGCTTCGGAACTCTTTCATTGCTTCAGGAATTCCGCTGACGTTCAAAAATGCTTCGGAACTCTTCCATTGTTCTTGGATTTCCACTGATGTTTAAAAATTCTTCTCAACTCTTCCATTGTTCTCGGAATTCCGCTGACGAGTAAAAATGCTTCGGAACTCTTCCATTGTTCTCGTAATTCCGCTGACGTTTAAAAATGCTTCGGAACTCTTCCATTGTTCTAGGATTTCCGCTGAAGTTTAAAAATGCTCTGGAACTCTTCCATTGTTCTCGGAATTCCGCTGAAGTTTAAAAATGCTTCGGAACTCTTCCATTGTTCTCGGAATTCTGCTAATATTTAAAAATGCTTCCGGTCTCTTCCAATGTTCTCGGAATTCTGCTGAAGTTTTAAAATGCTTTGGAACTCTTCCATTGTTCCCGGAATACCGCTGAAGTTTAAAGATGCTTCGGAACTCTTTCATTGCTCAAGGAATTCCGGTGCCGTTTAAAAATGCTTCGGAACTCTTCTAGTGAACTCGTAATTCCGGTGATGTTTAAAAATTCTTCAGAACTCTTACATTGTTCAAGGATTTCCGATGAAGTTTAATAATGCTTGGGAACTCTTTCATTGTTCTCGGAATTCCGTTGAAGTTTAAAAATGCTTCAGAACTCTTACAATGTTCTCGGAATTCCGCTGATGTTTAAAAATGCTTCGGAACTCTTCCATTGTTCTCAGAATTCTGCTGACGTTTAAAAATGCTTCCGATCTCTTCAATTATTCTCGGAATTCTGCTGAAGTAGAAAAATGCTTCCGAACTCTTCTATTGTAAGCGGAATTCCGCTGAAGTTTAAAAATGCTTCGGAACTCTTTCATTGTTTAAGGAATTCCGCTGACGTTCAAAAATGCTTCGGAACTCTTCCATTGTTCATGGAATTCTGCTGATGTTTAAAAATTATTCGGAACTCTTCCATTGTTCTCGGAATTCCGCTGACGATTAAAAATGCTTTGAAACTCTTCCATTGTTCTCGTAATTCCGCTGACGTTTAAAAATGCTTCGGAACTCTTCCATTGTTCTAGGATTTCCGATGAAGATTAAAAATGTTTCGGAACTCTTCCATTGTTCTCGGAATTCCGCTGAAGTTTAAAAATGCTTCAGAACTCTTCCATTGTTCTCGGAATTCCGCTGATGTTTAAAAATGCTTTGGAACTCTTCCATTGTTCTCCGAATTCCGCTGAAGTTTAAAAATGCTTCAGAAATCTTCCATTGTTCTAGGATTTCTGCTGAAGTTTAAAAATGCTTTGGAACTCTTCCATTGTTCTCGGAATTCCGCTGAAGTTTAAAAATGCTTCAGAACTCTTCTATTGTTCTGGGAATTCTGCTGACGTTTAAAAATGCTTCCGATCTCTTCAATTGTACTCGGAATTCTGCTGAAGTATAAAAATGCTTCCGAACTCTTCCATTGCTCCCGGAATTCCGCTGAAGTTCAAAATGCTTCGGAACTCTTTCATTGCTTCAGGAATTCCGCTGACGTTCAAAAATGCTTCGGAACTCTTCCATTGTTCTTGGATTTCCACTGATGTTTAAAAATTCTTCTCAACTCTTCCATTGTTCTCGGAATTCCGCTGACGAGTAAAAATGCTTCGGAACTCTTCCATTGTTCTCGTAATTCCGCTGACGTTTAAAAATGCTTCGGAACTCTTCCATTGTTCTAGGATTTCCGCTGAAGTTTAAAAATGCTCTGGAACTCTTCCATTGTTCTCGGAATTCCGCTGAAGTTTAAAAATGCTTCGGAACTCTTCCATTGTTCTCGGAATTCTGCTAATATTTAAAAATGCTTCCGGTCTCTTCCAATGTTCTCGGAATTCTGCTGAAGTTTTAAAATGCTTTGGAACTCTTCCATTGTTCCCGGAATACCGCTGAAGTTTAAAGATGCTTCGGAACTCTTTCATTGCTCAAGGAATTCCGGTGCCGTTTAAAAATGCTTCGGAACTCTTCTAGTGAACTCGTAATTCCGGTGATGTTTAAAAATTCTTCAGAACTCTTACATTGTTCAAGGATTTCCGATGAAGTTTAATAATGCTTGGGAACTCTTTCATTGTTCTCGGAATTCCGTTGAAGTTTAAAAATGCTTCAGAACTCTTACAATGTTCTCGGAATTCCGCTGATGTTTAAAAATGCTTCGGAACTCTTCCATTGTTCTCAGAATTCTGCTGACGTTTAAAAATGCTTCCGATCTCTTCAATTATTCTCGGAATTCTGCTGAAGTAGAAAAATGCTTCCGAACTCTTCTATTGTAAGCGGAATTCCGCTGAAGTTTAAAAATGCTTCGGAACTCTTTCATTGTTTAAGGAATTCCGCTGACGTTCAAAAATGCTTCGGAACTCTTCCATTGTTCATGGAATTCTGCTGATGTTTAAAAATTATTCGGAACTCTTCCATTGTTCTCGGAATTCCGCTGACGATTAAAAATGCTTTGAAACTCTTCCATTGTTCTCGTAATTCCGCTGACGTTTAAAAATGCTTCGGAACTCTTCCATTGTTCTAGGATTTCCGATGAAGATTAAAAATGTTTCGGAACTCTTCCATTGTTCTCGGAATTCCGCTGAAGTTTAAAAATGCTTCAGAACTCTTCCATTGTTCTCGGAATTCCGCTGATGTTTAAAAATGCTTTGGAACTCTTCCATTGTTCTCCGAATTCCGCTGAAGTTTAAAAATGCTTCAGAACTCTTCCATTGTTCTAGGATTTCTGCTGAAGTTTAAAAATGCTTTGGAACTCTTCCATTGTTCTCGGAATTCCGCTGAAGTTTAAAAATACTTTGGAACTCTTCCATTGTTCTAGGATTTCCGATGAAGTTTAAAAATGCTTCGGAACTCTTCCATTGTTCTCGGAATTCTGCTGAAGTTTAACAATGCTTCGGAACTCTTCTATTGTTCTGGGAATTCTGCTGAAGTTTAAAAATGCTTCGGAACTCTTCCATTGTTCTCGGAATACTGCTGACATTTAAAAATGCTTCAGAACACTTCCATTGTTCTCGGAATTTCTGATGAAGTTTGAAAATGCTTCGGAACTCTTCCATTGTCCTCGGAATTCAGCTGACATTTAAAAATGCTTCGGAACTCTTCCATTGTTCTCGGAATTCTGCAGAAGTTTAAAAATGCTTCGGAACTCTTCCATTGTTCTCGGAATTCAGCTGAAGTTTAAAAATGCTTCGGAACTCTTCCATTGTTCTCGGAATTCTGCTAATATTTAAAAATGCTTTCGGTCTCTTCCAATGTTCTCGGAATTCTGCTGAAGTTTTAAAATGCTTTGGAACGCTTACATTGTTCCCGGAATTCTGCTGAAGTTAAAAATGCTACGGAACTCTTCCATTGTTCCCGGAATACCACTGAAGTTTAAAGATGCTTCGGAACTCTTTCATTGCTCAAGGAATTCCGGTGCCATTTAAAAATGCTTCGGAACTCTTCTAGTGTACTCGTAATTCCGGTGATGTTTAAAAATTCTTCAGAACTCTTACATTGTTCAAGGATTTCCGATGAAGTTTAATAATGCTTTGGAACTCTTCCATTGTTCTCGGAATTCCGCTGAAGTTTAAAAATACTTTGGAACTCTTCCATTGTTCTAGGATTTCCGATGAAGTTTAAAAATGCTTCGGAACTCTTCCATTGTTCTCGGAATTCTGCTGAAGTTTAACAATGCTTCGGAACTCTTCTATTGTTCTGGGAATTCTGCTGAAGTTTAAAAATGCTTCGGAACTCTTCCATTGTTCTCGGAATACTGCTGACATTTAAAAATGCTTCAGAACACTTCCATTGTTCTCGGAATTTCTGATGAAGTTTGAAAATGCTTCGGAACTCTTCCATTGTCCTCGGAATTCAGCTGACATTTAAAAATGCTTCGGAACTCTTCCATTGTTCTCGGAATTCTGCTGAAGTTTAAAAATGCTTCGGAACTCTATCATTGTTTAAGGAATTCCGCTGACGTTCAAAAATGCTTCGGAACTCTTCCATTGTTCATGGAATTCTGCTGATGTTTAAAAATTATTCGGAACTCTTCCATTGTTCTCGGAATTGCGCTGACGATTAAAAATGCTTTGAAACTCTTCCATTGTTCTCGTAATTCCGCTGACGTTTAAAAATGCTTCGGAACTCTTCCATTGTTCTCGGAATTCCGCTGAAGTTTAAAAATGCTTCAGAACTCTTCCATTGTTCTAGGATTTCTGCTGAAGTTTAAAAATGCTTTGGAACTCTTCCATTGTTCTCTGAATTCCGCTGAAGTTTAAAAATGCTTCAGAACTCTTCTATTGTTCTGGGAATTCTGCTGAAGTTTAAAAATGCTTCAGAACTCTTCCATTGTTCTCGGAATTCCGCTGAAGTTTAAAAATACTTCGGAACTCTTCCATTGTTCTAGGATTTCCGATGAAGTTTAAAAATGCTTCGGAACTCTTCCATTGTTCTCGGAATTCTGCTGAAGTTTAACAATGCTTCGGAACTCTTCTATTGTTCTGGGAATTCTGCTGAAGTTTAAAAATGCTTCGGAACTCTTCCATTGTTCTCGGAATACTGCTGACATTTAAAAATGCTTCAGAACACTTCCATTGTTCTCGGAATTTCTGATGAAGTTTGAAAATGCTTCGGAACTCTTCCATTGTCCATGGAATTCAGCTGACATTTAAAAATGCTTCGGAACTCTTCCATTGTTCTCGGAATTCTGCTGAAGTTTAAAAATGCTTCGGAACTCTATCATTGTTTAAGGAATTCCGCTGACGTTCAAAAATGCTTCCGAACTCTTCCATTGTTCTCGGAATTCTGCTGAAGTTTAAAAATGCTTCGGAACTCTATCATTGTTTAAGGAATTCCGCTGACGTTCAAAAATGCTTCGGAACTCTTCCATTGTTCATGGAATTCTGCTGATGTTTAAAAATTATTCGGAACTCTTCCATTGTTCTCGGAATTGCGCTGACGATTAAAAATGCTTTGAAACTCTTCCATTGTTCTCGTAATTCCGCTGACGTTTAAAAATGCTTCGGAACTCTTCCATTGTTCTCGGAATTCCGCTGAAGTTTAAAAATGCTTCAGAACTCTTCCATTGTTCTAGGATTTCTGCTGAAGTTTAAAAATGCTTTGGAACTCTTCCATTGTTCTCTGAATTCCGCTGAAGTTTAAAAATGCTTCAGAACTCTTCTATTGTTCTGGGAATTCTGCTGAAGTTTAAAAATGCTTCGGAACTCTTCCATTGCTCTCGGAATTCCGCTGAAGTTTAAAAATACTTCGGAACTCTTCCATTGTTCTAGGATTTCCGATGAAGTTTAAAAATGCTTCGGAACTCTTCCATTGTTCTCGGAATTCTGCTGAAGTTTAACAATGCTTCGGAACTCTTCTATTGTTCTGGGAATTCTGCTGAAGTTTAAAAATGCTTTGGAACTCTTCCATTGTTCTCGGAATACTGCTGACATTTAAAAATGCTTCAGAACACTTCCATTGTTCTCGGAATTTCTGATGAAGTTTGAAAATGCTTCGGAACTCTTCCATTGTCCATGGAATTCAGCTGACATTTAAAAATGCTTCGGAACTCTTCTATTGTTCTCCGAATTCTGCTGAAGTTTATAAATGCTTCGGAACTCTTCCATTGTTCCCGTAATTCTGCTGAAGTTTAAAAATTCTTCGGAACTATTCCATTGCTCTCGGAATTCCGCTGAAGTTTAATAATGCTTCGGAACTATTTCATTGTTCTCGGAATTCCGCTGACGTTTAAAAATGCTTCGGTAATTTTCCATTGTTCTCGGAATTCCGCTGACGTTTAAAAATGCTTCGGAACTCTTCGAATGTACTCGTAATTCCGGTGATGTTTAAAAATGCATCGGAACTCTTACATTGTTCTCGGAATTCCGCTGAAGTTTAAAAATGCTTCAGAACTCTTACAATGTTCTCGGAATTCCACTGATGTTTAAAAATGCTTCGAAACTCTTCCATTGTTCTCGGAATTCTGCTGACGTTTAAAAATGCTTCCGATCTCTTCAATTGTACTCGGAATTCTGCTGAAGTATAAAAATGCTTCCGAACTCTTCCATTGCTCCCGGAATTCCGCTGAAGTTCAAAATGCTTCGGAACTCTTTCATTGCTTCAGGAATTCCGCTGACGTTCAAAAATGCTTCGGAACTCTTCCATTGTTCTTGGATTTCCACTGATGTTTAAAAATTCTTCTCAACTCTTCCATTGTTCTCGGAATTCCGCTGACGAGTAAAAATGCTTCGGAACTCTTCCATTGTTCTCGTAATTCCGCTGACGTTTAAAAATGCTTCGGAACTCTTCCATTGTTCTAGGATTTCCGCTGAAGTTTAAAAATGCTCTGGAACTCTTCCATTGTTCTCGGAATTCCGCTGAAGTTTAAAAATGCTTCGGAACTCTTCCATTGTTCTCGGAATTCTGCTAATATTTAAAAATGCTTCCGGTCTCTTCCAATGTTCTCGGAATTCTGCTGAAGTTTTAAAATGCTTTGGAACTCTTCCATTGTTCCCGGAATACCGCTGAAGTTTAAAGATGCTTCGGAACTCTTTCATTGCTCAAGGAATTCCGGTGCCGTTTAAAAATGCTTCGGAACTCTTCTAGTGAACTCGTAATTCCGGTGATGTTTAAAAATTCTTCAGAACTCTTACATTGTTCAAGGATTTCCGATGAAGTTTAATAATGCTTGGGAACTCTTTCATTGTTCTCGGAATTCCGTTGAAGTTTAAAAATGCTTCAGAACTCTTACAATGTTCTCGGAATTCCGCTGATGTTTAAAAATGCTTCGGAACTCTTCCATTGTTCTCAGAATTCTGCTGACGTTTAAAAATGCTTCCGATCTCTTCAATTATTCTCGGAATTCTGCTGAAGTAGAAAAATGCTTCCGAACTCTTCTATTGTAAGCGGAATTCCGCTGAAGTTTAAAAATGCTTCGGAACTCTTTCATTGTTTAAGGAATTCCGCTGACGTTCAAAAATGCTTCGGAACTCTTCCATTGTTCATGGAATTCTGCTGATGTTTAAAAATTATTCGGAACTCTTCCATTGTTCTCGGAATTCCGCTGACGATTAAAAATGCTTTGAAACTCTTCCATTGTTCTCGTAATTCCGCTGACGTTTAAAAATGCTTCGGAACTCTTCCATTGTTCTAGGATTTCCGATGAAGATTAAAAATGTTTCGGAACTCTTCCATTGTTCTCGGAATTCCGCTGAAGTTTAAAAATGCTTCAGAACTCTTCCATTGTTCTCGGAATTCCGCTGATGTTTAAAAATGCTTTGGAACTCTTCCATTGTTCTCCGAATTCCGCTGAAGTTTAAAAATGCTTCAGAACTCTTCCATTGTTCTAGGATTTCTGCTGAAGTTTAAAAATGCTTTGGAACTCTTCCATTGTTCTCGGAATTCCGCTGAAGTTTAAAAATACTTTGGAACTCTTCCATTGTTCTAGGATTTCCGATGAAGTTTAAAAATGCTTCGGAACTCTTCCATTGTTCTCGGAATTCTGCTGAAGTTTAACAATGCTTCGGAACTCTTCTATTGTTCTGGGAATTCTGCTGAAGTTTAAAAATGCTTCGGAACTCTTCCATTGTTCTCGGAATACTGCTGACATTTAAAAATGCTTCAGAACACTTCCATTGTTCTCGGAATTTCTGATGAAGTTTGAAAATGCTTCGGAACTCTTCCATTGTCCTCGGAATTCAGCTGACATTTAAAACTGCTTCGGAACTCTTCCATTGTTCTCGGAATTCTGCTGAAGTTTAAAAATGCTTCGGAACTCTATCATTGTTTAAGGAATTCCGCTGACGATCAAAAATGCTTCGGAACTCTTCCATTGTTCATGGAATTCTGCTGATGTTTAAAAATTATTCGGAACTCTTCCATTGTTCTCGGAATTCCGCTGACGATTAAAAATGCTTTGAAACTCTTCCATTGTTCTCGTAATTCCGCTGACGTTTAAAAATGCTTCGGAACTCTTCCATTGTTCTCGGAATTCCGCTGAAGTTTAAAAATGCTTCAGAACTCTTCCATTGTTCTCGGAATTCCGCTGATGTTTAAAAATGCTTTGGAACTCTTCCATTGTTCTCCGAATTCCGCTGAAGTTTAAAAATGCTTCAGAACTCTTCCATTGTTCTAGGATTTCTGCTGAAGTTTAAAAATGCTTTGGAACTCTTCCATTGTTCTCGGAATTCCGCTGAAGTTTAAAAATACTTTGGAACTCTTCCATTGTTCTCGGAATTCCGCTGATGTTTAAAAATGCTTTGGAACTCTTCCATTGTTCTCCGAATTCCGCTGAAGTTTAAAAATGCTTCAGAACTCTTCCATTGTTCTAGGATTTCTGCTGAAGTTTAAAAATGCTTTGGAACTCTTCCATTGTTCTCGGAATTCCGCTGAAGTTTAAAAATACTTTGGAACTCTTCCATTGTTCTAGGATTTCCGATGAAGTTCAAAAATGCTTCGGAACTCTTCCATTGTTCTCGGAATTCTGCTGAAGTTTAACAATGCTTCGGAACTCTTCTATTGTTCTGGGAATTCTGCTGAAGTTTAAAAATGCTTCGGAACTCTTCCATTGTTCTCGGAATACTGCTGACATTTAAAAATGCTTCAGAACACTTCCATTGTTCTCGGAATTTCTGATGAAGTTTGAAAATGCTTCGGAACTCTTCCATTGTCCATGGAATTCAGCTGACATTTAAAAATGCTTCGGAACTCTTCCATTGTTCTCGGAATTCTGCTGAAGTTTAAAAATGCTTCGGAACTCTATCATTGTTTAAGGAATTCCGCTGACGTTCAAAAATGCTTCGGAACTCTTCCATTGTTCTAGGAATTCTGCTGAAGTTTAAAAATGCTTCGGAACTCTATCATTGTTTAAGGAATTCCGCTGACGTTCAAAAACGCTTCGGAACTCTTCCATTGTTCATGGAATTCTGCTGATGTTTAAAAATTATTCGGAACTCTTCCATTGTTCTCGGAATTGCGCTGACGATTAAAAATGCTTTGAAACTCTTCCATTGTTCTCGTAATTCCGCTGACGTTTAAAAATGCTTCGGAACTCTTCCATTGTTCTCGGAATTCCGCTGAAGTTTAAAAATGCTTCAGAACTCTTCCATTGTTCTAGGATTTCTGCTGAAGTTTAAAAATGCTTTGGAACTCTTCCATTGTTCTCTGAATTCCGCTGAAGTTTAAAAATGCTTCAGAACTCTTCTATTGTTCTGGGAATTCTGCTGAAGTTTAAAAATGCTTCGGAACTCTTCCATTGTTCTCGGAATTCCGCTGAAGTTTAAAAATACTTCGGAACTCTTCCATTGTTCTAGGATTTCCGATGAAGTTTAAAAATGCTTCGGAACTCTTCCATTGTTCTCGGAATTCTGCTGAAGTTTAACAATGCTTCGGAACTCTTCTATTGTTCTGGGAATTCTGCTGAAGTTTAAAAATGCTTCGGAACTCTTCCATTGTTCTCGGAATACTGCTGACATTTAAAAATGCTTCAGAACACTTCCATTGTTCTCGGAATTTCTGATGAAGTTTGAAAATGCTTCGGAACTCTTCCATTGTCCATGGAATTCAGCTGACATTTAAAAATGCTTCGGAACTCTTCTATTGTTCTCCGAATTCTGCTGAAGTTTATAAATGCTTCGGAACTCTTCCATTGTTCCCGTAATTCTGCTGAAGTTTAAAAATTCTTCGGAACTATTCCATTGCTCTCGGAATTCCGCTGAAGTTTAATAATGCTTCGGAACTATTTCATTGTTCTCGGAATTCCGCTGACGTTTAAAAATGCTTCGGTAATTTTCCATTGTTCTCGGAATTCCGCTGACGTTTAAAAATGCTTCGGAACTCTTCGAATGTACTCGTAATTCCGGTGATGTTTAAAAATGCATCGGAACTCTTACATTGTTCTCGGAATTCCGCTGAAGTTTAAAAATGCTTCAGAACTCTTACAATGTTCTCGGAATTCCACTGATGTTTAAAAATGCTTCGAAACTCTTCCATTGTTCTCGGAATTCTGCTGACGTTTAAAAATGCTTCTGATCTCTTCAATTGTACTCGGAATTCTGCTGAAGTATAAAAATGCTTCCGAACTCTTCCATTGCTCCCGGAATTCCGCTGAAGTTCAAAATGCTTCGGAACTCTTTCATTGCTTCAGGAATTCCGCTGACGTTCAAAAATGCTTCGGAACTCTTCCATTGTTCTTGGATTTCCACTGATGTTTAAAAATTCTTCTCAACTCTTCCATTGTTCTCGGAATTCCGCTGACGAGTAAAAATGCTTCGGAACTCTTCCATTGTTCTCGTAATTCCGCTGACGTTTAAAAATGCTTCGGAACTCTTCCATTGTTCTAGGATTTCCGCTGAAGTTTAAAAATGCTCTGGAACTCTTCCATTGTTCTCGGAATTCCGCTGAAGTTTAAAAATGCTTCGGAACTCTTCCATTGTTCTCGGAATTCTGCTAATATTTAAAAATGCTTCCGGTCTCTTCCAATGTTCTCGGAATTCTGCTGAAGTTTTAAAATGCTTTGGAACTCTTCCATTGTTTCCGGAATACCGCTGAAGTTTAAAGATGCTTCGGAACTCTTTCATTGCTCAAGGAATTCCGGTGCCGTTTAAAAATGCTTCGGAACTCTTCTAGTGAACTCGTAATTCCGGTGATGTTTAAAAATTCTTCAGAACTCTTACATTGTTCAAGGATTTCCGATGAAGTTTAATAATGCTTGGGAACTCTTTCATTGTTCTCGGAATTCCGTTGAAGTTTAAAAATGCTTCAGAACTCTTACAATGTTCTCGGAATTCCGCTGATGTTTAAAAATGCTTCGGAACTCTTCCATTGTTCTCAGAATTCTGCTGACGTTTAAAAATGCTTCCGATCTCTTCAATTATTCTCGGAATTCTGCTGAAGTAGAAAAATGCTTCCGAACTCTTCTATTGTAAGCGGAATTCCGCTGAAGTTTAAAAATGCTTCGGAACTCTTTCATTGTTTAAGGAATTCCGCTGACGTTCAAAAATGCTTCGGAACTCTTCCATTGTTCATGGAATTCTGCTGATGTTTAAAAATTATTCGGAACTCTTCCATTGTTCTCGGAATTCCGCTGACGATTAAAAATGCTTTGAAACTCTTCCATTGTTCTCGTAATTCCGCTGACGTTTAAAAATGCTTCGGAACTCTTCCATTGTTCTAGGATTTCCGATGAAGATTAAAAATGTTTCGGAACTCTTCCATTGTTCTCGGAATTCCGCTGAAGTTTAAAAATGCTTCAGAACTCTTCCATTGTTCTCGGAATTCCGCTGATGTTTAAAAATGCTTTGGAACTCTTCCATTGTTCTCCGAATTCCGCTGAAGTTTAAAAATGCTTCAGAACTCTTCCATTGTTCTAGGATTTCTGCTGAAGTTTAAAAATGCTTTGGAACTCTTCCATTGTTCTCGGAATTCCGCTGAAGTTTAAAAATACTTTGGAACTCTTCCATTGTTCTAGGATTTCCGATGAAGTTTAAAAATGCTTCGGAACTCTTCCATTGTTCTCGGAATTCTGCTGAAGTTTAACAATGCTTCGGAACTCTTCTATTGTTCTGGGAATTCTGCTGAAGTTTAAAAATGCTTCGGAACTCTTCCATTGTTCTCGGAATACTGCTGACATTTAAAAATGCTTCAGAACACTTCCATTGTTCTCGGAATTTCTGATGAAGTTTGAAAATGCTTCGGAACTCTTCCATTGTCCTCGGAATTCAGCTGACATTTAAAACTGCTTCGGAACTCTTCCATTGTTCTCGGAATTCTGCTGAAGTTTAAAAATGCTTCGGAACTCTATCATTGTTTAAGGAATTCCGCTGACGATCAAAAATGCTTCGGAACTCTTCCATTGTTCATGGAATTCTGCTGATGTTTAAAAATTATTCGGAACTCTTCCATTGTTCTCGGAATTCCGCTGACGATTAAAAATGCTTTGAAACTCTTCCATTGTTCTCGTAATTCCGCTGACGTTTAAAAATGCTTCGGAACTCTTCCATTGTTCTCGGAATTCCGCTGAAGTTTAAAAATGCTTCAGAACTCTTCCATTGTTCTCGGAATTCCGTTGATGTTTAAAAATGCTTTGGAACTCTTCCATTGTTCTCCGAATTCCGCTGAAGTTTAAAAATGCTTCAGAACTCTTCCATTGTTCTAGGATTTCTGCTGAAGTTTAAAAATGCTTTGGAACTCTTCCATTGTTCTCGGAATTCCGCTGAAGTTTAAAAATACTTTGGAACTCTTCCATTGTTCTAGGATTTCCGATGAAGTTCAAAAATGCTTCGGAACTCTTCCATTGTTCTCGGAATTCTGCTGAAGTTTAACAATGCTTCGGAACTCTTCTATTGTTCTGGGAATTCTGCTGAAGTTTAAAAATGCTTCGGAACTCTTCCATTGTTCTCGGAATACTGCTGACATTTAAAAATGCTTCAGAACACTTCCATTGTTCTCGGAATTTCTGATGAAGTTTGAAAATGCTTCGGAACTCTTCCATTGTCCTCGGAATTCAGCTGACATTTAAAAATGCTTCGGAACTCTTCCATTGTTCTCGGAATTCTGCTGACGATTAAAAATGCTTTGAAACTCTTCCATTGTTCTCGTAATTCCGCTGACGTTTAAAAATGCTTCGGAACTCTTCCATTGTTCTCGGAATTCCGCTGAAGTTTAAAAATGCTTCAGAACTCTTCCATTGTTCTCGGAATTCCGCTGATGTTTAAAAATGCTTTGGAACTCTTCCATTGTTCTCCGAATTCCGCTGAAGTTTAAAAATGCTTCAGAACTCTTCCATTGTTCTAGGATTTCTGCTGAAGTTTAAAAATGCTTTGGAACTCTTCCATTGTTCTCTGAATTCCGCTGAAGTTTAAAAATGCTTCAGAACTCTTCTATTGTTCTGGGAATTCTGCTGAAGTTTAAAAATGCTTCGGAACTCTTCCATTGTTCTCGGAATTCCGCTGAAGTTTAAAAATACTTCGGAACTCTTCCATTGTTCTAGGATTTCCGATGAAGTTTAAAAATGCTTCGGAACTCTTCCATTGTTCTCGGAATTCTGCTGAAGTTTAACAATGCTTCGGAACTCTTCTATTGTTCTGGGAATTCTGCTGAAGTTTAAAAATGCTTCGGAACTCTTCCATTGTTCTCGGAATACTGCTGACATTTAAAAATGCTTCAGAACACTTCCAATGTTCTCGGAATTTCTGATGAAGTTTGAAAATGCTTCGGAACTCTTCCATTGTCCATGGAATTCAGCTGACATTTAAAAATGCTTCGGAACTCTTCTATTGTTCTCCGAATTCTGCTGAAGTTTATAAATGCTTCGGAACTCTTCCATTGTTCCCGTAATTCTGCTGAAGTTTAAAAATTCTTCGGAACTATTCCATTGCTCTCGGAATTCCGCTGAAGTTTAATAATGCTTCGGAACTGTTTCATTGTTCTCGGAATTCCGCTGACGTTTAAAAATGCTTCGGTAATTTTCCATTGTTCTCGGAATTCCGCTGACGTTTAAAAATGCTTCGGAACTCTTCGAATGTACTCGTAATTCCGGTGATGTTTAAAAATGCATCGGAACTCTTACATTGTTCTCGGAATTCCGCTGAAGTTTAAAAATGCTTCAGAACTCTTACAATGTTCTCGGAATTCCACTGATGTTTAAAAATGCTTCGGAACTCTTCCATTGTTCTCGGAATTCTGCTGACGTTTAAAAATGCTTCCGATCTCTTCAATTGTACTCGGAATTCTGCTGAAGTATAAAAATGCTTCCGAACTCTTCCATTGCTCCCGGAATTCCGCTGAAGTTCAAAATGCTTCGGAACTCTTTCATTGCTTCAGGAATTCCGCTGACGTTCAAAAATGCTTCGGAACTCTTCCATTGTTCTTGGATTTCCACTGATGTTTAAAAATTCTTTGGAACTCTTCCATTGTTCTCGGAATTCCGCTGACGAGTAAAAATGCTTCGGAACTCTTCCATTGTTCTCGTAATTCCGCTGACGTTTAAAAATGCTTCGGAACTCTTCCATTGTTCTAGGATTTCCGCTGAAGTTTAAAAATGCTCTGGAACTCTTCCATTGTTCTTGGAATTCCGCTGAAGTTTAAAAATGCTTCGGAACTCTTCCATTGTTCTCGGAATTCTGCTAATATTTAAAAATGCTTCCGGTCTCTTCCAATGTTCTCGGAATTCTGCTGAAGTTTTAAAATGCTTTGGAACTCTTACATTGTTCCCGGAATTCTGCTGAAGTTAAAAATGCTACGGAACTCTTCCATTGTTCCCGGAATACCGCTGAAGTTTAAAGATGCTTCGGAACTCTTTCATTGCTCAAGGAATTCCGGTGCCGTTTAAAAATGCTTCGGAACTCTTCTAGTGAACTCGTAATTCCGGTGATGTTTAAAAATTCTTCAGAACTCTTACATTGTTCAAGGATTTCCGATGAAGTTTAATAATGCTTGGGAACTCTTCCATTGTTCTCGGAATTCCGTTGAAGTTTAAAAATGCTTCAGAACTCTTACAATGTTCTCGGAATTCCGCTGATGTTTAAAAATGCTTCGGAACTCTTCCATTGTTCTCAGAATTCTGCTGATGTTTAAAAATGCTTCCGATCTCTTCAATTATTCTCGGAATTCTGCTGAAGTAGAAAAATGCTTCCGAACTCTTCTATTGTACGCGGAATTCCGCTGAAGTTTAAAAATGCTTCGGAACTCTTTCATTGTTTAAGGAATTCCGCTGACATTCAAAAATGCTTCGGAACTCTTCCATTGTTCATGGAATTCTGCTGATGTTTAAAAATTATTCGGAACTCTTCCATTGTTCTCGGAATTCCGCTGACGATTAAAAATGCTTTGAAACTCTTCCATTGTTCTCGTAATTCCGCTGACGTTTAAAAATGCTTCGGAACTCTTCCATTGTTCTAGGATTTCCGATGAAGATTAAAAATGTTTCGGAACTCTTCCATTGTTCTCGGAATTCCGCTGAAGTTTAAAAATGCTTCAGAACTCTTCCATTGTTCTCGGAATTCCGCTGATGTTTAAAAATGCTTTGGAACTCTTCCATTGTTCTCCGAATTCCGCTGAAGTTTAAAAATGCTTCAGAACTCTTCCATTGTTCTAGGATTTCTGCTGAAGTTTAAAAATGCTTTGGAACTCTTCCATTGTTCTCGGAATTCCGCTGAAGTTTAAAAATACTTTGGAACTCTTCCATTGTTCTAGGATTTCCGATGAAGTTTAAAAATGCTTCGGAACTCTTCCATTGTTCTCGGAATTCTGCTGAAGTTTAACAATGCTTCGGAACTCTTCTATTGTTCTGGGAATTCTGCTGAAGTTTAAAAATGCTTCGGAACTCTTCCATTGTTCTCGGAATACTGCTGACATTTAAAAATGCTTCAGAACACTTCCATTGTTCTCGGAATTTCTGATGAAGTTTGAAAATGCTTCGGAACTCTTCCATTGTCCTCGGAATTCAGCTGACATTTAAAAATGCTTCGGAACTCTTCCATTGTTCTCGGAATTCTGCAGAAGTTTAAAAATGCTTCGGAACTCTTCCATTGTTCTCGGAATTCCGCTGAAGTTTAAAAATGCTTCGGAACTCTTCCATTGTTCTCGGAATTCTGCTAATATTTAAAAATGCTTTCGGTCTCTTCCAATGTTCTCGGAATTCTGCTGAAGTTTTAAAATGCTTTGGAACGCTTACATTGTTCCCGGAATTCTGCTGAAGTTAAAAATGCTACGGAACTCTTCCATTGTTCCCGGAATACCACTGAAGTTTAAAGATGCTTCGGAACTCTTTCATTGCTCAAGGAATTCCGGTGCCATTTAAAAATGCTTCAGAACTCTTCTAGTGTACTCGTAATTCCGGTGATGTTTAAAAATTCTTCAGAACTCTTACATTGTTCAAGGATTTCCGATGAAGTTTAATAATGCTTGGGAACTCTTCCATTGTTCTCGGAATTCCGTTGAAGTTTAAAAATGCTTCAGAACTCTTACATTGTTCTCGGAATTCCGCTGATGTTTAAAAATGCTTCGGAACTCTTCCATTGTTCTCAGAATTCTGCTGACGTTTAAAAATGCTTCCGATCTCTTCAATTGTTCTCGGAATTCTGCTGAAGTAGAAAAATGCTTCCGAACTCTTCTATTGTACGCGGAATTCCGCTGAAGTTTAAAAATGCTTCGGAACTCTTTCATTGTTTAAGGAATTCCGCTGACGTTCAAAAATGCTTCGGAACTCTTCCATTGTTCATGGAATTCTGCTGATGTTTAAAAATTATTCGGAACTCTTCCATTGTTCTCGGAATTCCGCTGACGATTAAAAATGCTTTGAAACTCTTCCATTGTTCTCGTAATTCCGCTGACGTTTAAAAATGCTTCGGAACTCTTCCATTGTTCTAGGATTTCCGATGAAGATTAAAAATGTTTCGGAACTCTTCCATTGTTCTCGGAATTCCGCTGAAGTTTAAAAATGCTTCAGAACTCTTCCATTGTTCTCGGAATTCCGCTGATGTTTAAAAATGCTTTGGAACTCTTCCATTGTTCTCCGAATTCCGCTGAAGTTTAAAAATGCTTCAGAACTCTTCCATTGTTCTAGGATTTCTGCTGAAGTTTAAAAATGCTTTGGAACTCTTCCATTGTTCTCGGAATTCCGCTGAAGTTTAAAAATACTTTGGAACTCTTCCATTGTTCTAGGATTTCCGATGAAGTTTAAAAATGCTTCGGAACTCTTCCATTGTTCTCGGAATTCTGCTGAAGTTTAACAATGCTTCGGAACTCTTCTATTGTTCTGGGAATTCTGCTGAAGTTTAAAAATGCTTCGGAACTCTTCCATTGTTCTCGGAATACTGCTGACATTTAAAAATGCTTCAGAACACTTCCAATGTTCTCGGAATTTCTGATGAAGTTTGAAAATGCTTCGGAACTCTTCCATTGTCCATGGAATTCAGCTGACATTTAAAAATGCTTCGGAACTCTTCTATTGTTCTCCGAATTCTGCTGAAGTTTATAAATGCTTCGGAACTCTTCCATTGTTCCCGTAATTCTGCTGAAGTTTAAAAATTCTTCGGAACTATTCCATTGCTCTCGGAATTCCGCTGAAGTTTAATAATGCTTCGGAACTGTTTCATTGTTCTCGGAATTCCGCTGACGTTTAAAAATGCTTCGGTAATTTTCCATTGTTCTCGGAATTCCGCTGACGTTTAAAAATGCTTCGGAACTCTTCGAATGTACTCGTAATTCCGGTGATGTTTAAAAATGCATCGGAACTCTTACATTGTTCTCGGAATTCCGCTGAAGTTTAAAAATGCTTCAGAACTCTTACAATGTTCTCGGAATTCCACTGATGTTTAAAAATGCTTCGGAACTCTTCCATTGTTCTCGGAATTCTGCTGACGTTTAAAAATGCTTCCGATCTCTTCAATTGTACTCGGAATTCTGCTGAAGTATAAAAATGCTTCCGAACTCTTCCATTGCTCCCGGAATTCCGCTGAAGTTCAAAATGCTTCGGAACTCTTTCATTGCTTCAGGAATTCCGCTGACGTTCAAAAATGCTTCGGAACTCTTCCATTGTTCTTGGATTTCCACTGATGTTTAAAAATTCTTTGGAACTCTTCCATTGTTCTCGGAATTCCGCTGACGAGTAAAAATGCTTCGGAACTCTTCCATTGTTCTCGTAATTCCGCTGACGTTTAAAAATGCTTCGGAACTCTTCCATTGTTCTAGGATTTCCGCTGAAGTTTAAAAATGCTCTGGAACTCTTCCATTGTTCTTGGAATTCCGCTGAAGTTTAAAAATGCTTCGGAACTCTTCCATTGTTCTCGGAATTCTGCTAATATTTAAAAATGCTTCCGGTCTCTTCCAATGTTCTCGGAATTCTGCTGAAGTTTTAAAATGCTTTGGAACTCTTACATTGTTCCCGGAATTCTGCTGAAGTTAAAAATGCTACGGAACTCTTCCATTGTTCCCGGAATACCGCTGAAGTTTAAAGATGCTTCGGAACTCTTTCATTGCTCAAGGAATTCCGGTGCCGTTTAAAAATGCTTCGGAACTCTTCTAGTGAACTCGTAATTCCGGTGATGTTTAAAAATTCTTCAGAACTCTTACATTGTTCAAGGATTTCCGATGAAGTTTAATAATGCTTGGGAACTCTTCCATTGTTCTCGGAATTCCGTTGAAGTTTAAAAATGCTTCAGAACTCTTACAATGTTCTCGGAATTCCGCTGATGTTTAAAAATGCTTCGGAACTCTTCCATTGTTCTCAGAATTCTGCTGATGTTTAAAAATGCTTCCGATCTCTTCAATTATTCTCGGAATTCTGCTGAAGTAGAAAAATGCTTCCGAACTCTTCTATTGTACGCGGAATTCCGCTGAAGTTTAAAAATGCTTCGGAACTCTTTCATTGTTTAAGGAATTCCGCTGACATTCAAAAATGCTTCGGAACTCTTCCATTGTTCATGGAATTCTGCTGATGTTTAAAAATTATTCGGAACTCTTCCATTGTTCTCGGAATTCCGCTGACGATTAAAAATGCTTTGAAACTCTTCCATTGTTCTCGTAATTCCGCTGACGTTTAAAAATGCTTCGGAACTCTTCCATTGTTCTAGGATTTCCGATGAAGATTAAAAATGTTTCGGAACTCTTCCATTGTTCTCGGAATTCCGCTGAAGTTTAAAAATGCTTCAGAACTCTTCCATTGTTCTCGGAATTCCGCTGATGTTTAAAAATGCTTTGGAACTCTTCCATTGTTCTCCGAATTCCGCTGAAGTTTAAAAATGCTTCAGAACTCTTCCATTGTTCTAGGATTTCTGCTGAAGTTTAAAAATGCTTTGGAACTCTTCCATTGTTCTCGGAATTCCGCTGAAGTTTAAAAATACTTTGGAACTCTTCCATTGTTCTAGGATTTCCGATGAAGTTTAAAAATGCTTCGGAACTCTTCCATTGTTCTCGGAATTCTGCTGAAGTTTAACAATGCTTCGGAACTCTTCTATTGTTCTGGGAATTCTGCTGAAGTTTAAAAATGCTTCGGAACTCTTCCATTGTTCTCGGAATACTGCTGACATTTAAAAATGCTTCAGAACACTTCCATTGTTCTCGGAATTTCTGATGAAGTTTGAAAATGCTTCGGAACTCTTCCATTGTCCTCGGAATTCAGCTGACATTTAAAAATGCTTCGGAACTCTTCCATTGTTCTCGGAATTCTGCAGAAGTTTAAAAATGCTTCGGAACTCTTCCATTGTTCTCGGAATTCCGCTGAAGTTTAAAAATGCTTCGGAACTCTTCCATTGTTCTCGGAATTCTGCTAATATTTAAAAATGCTTTCGGTCTCTTCCAATGTTCTCGGAATTCTGCTGAAGTTTTAAAATGCTTTGGAACGCTTACATTGTTCCCGGAATTCTGCTGAAGTTAAAAATGCTACGGAACTCTTCCATTGTTCCCGGAATACCACTGAAGTTTAAAGATGCTTCGGAACTCTTTCATTGCTCAAGGAATTCCGGTGCCATTTAAAAATGCTTCGGAACTCTTCTAGTGTACTCGTAATTCCGGTGATGTTTAAAAATTCTTCAGAACTCTTACATTGTTCAAGGATTTCCGATGAAGTTTAATAATGCTTGGGAACTCTTCCATTGTTCTCGGAATTCCGTTGAAGTTTAAAAATGCTTCAGAACTCTTACATTGTTCTCGGAATTCCGCTGATGTTTAAAAATGCTTCGGAACTCTTCCATTGTTCTCAGAATTCTGCTGACGTTTAAAAATGCTTCCGATCTCTTCAATTGTTCTCGGAATTCTGCTGAAGTAGAAAAATGCTTCCGAACTCTTCTATTGTACGCGGAATTCCGCTGAAGTTTAAAAATGCTTCGGAACTCTTTCATTGTTTAAGGAATTCCGCTGACGTTCAAAAATGCTTCGGAACTCTTCCATTGTTCATGGAATTCTGCTGATGTTTAAAAATTATTCGGAACTCTTCCATTGTTCTCGGAATTCCGCTGACGATTAAAAATGCTTTGAAACTCTTCCATTGTTCTCGTAATTCCGCTGACGTTTAAAAATGCTTCGGAACTCTTCCATTGTTCTAGGATTTCCGATGAAGATTAAAAATGTTTCGGAACTCTTCCATTGTTCTCGGAATTCCGCTGAAGTTTAAAAATGCTTCAGAACTCTTCCATTGTTCTCGGAATTCCGCTGATGTTTAAAAATGCTTTGGAACTCTTCCATTGTTCTCCGAATTCCGCTGAAGTTTAAAAATGCTTCAGAACTCTTCCATTGTTCTAGGATTTCTGCTGAAGTTTAAAAATGCTTTGGAACTCTTCCATTGTTCTCGGAATTCCGCTGAAGTTTAAAAATACTTTGGAACTCTTCCATTGTTCTAGGATTTCCGATGAAGTTTAAAAATGCTTCGGAACTCTTCCATTGTTCTCGGAATTCTGCTGAAGTTTAACAATGCTTCGGAACTCTTCTATTGTTCTGGGAATTCTGCTGAAGTTTAAAAATGCTTCGGAACTCTTCCATTGTTCTCGGAATACTGCTGACTAGTGTTGAGCGATACCTTCCGATATCAGGAAATATCGTATCGGATTGGATCGGGCCGATACCCAAAAAGTATCGGATATCGCCGATTCCGATACCGGAAACCAATGCAAGTCAATGGGACACAAATATCGGAATGAAAATAAACCCTTTCTTTCCTTGTAGGTTAATTCTACATGAAGTAAAACAACTAAGAATAATGTAGAATGACATGAAAAGCCGGCAATTCATCAGCGGCATTCACCGGTACCCGACAATTTACAACAGAAAGAATAGAGCTTCACACATAGATTAGATAGATAGAAACATGTCAGTCACATATATATGAAGTACAGTGACAGTGTTGCTTACTGTACTTGTCATTTAGTGTAAAGGATTTATTAAAAAAAATATTAGTGTTTTCGTGCACCGTCTCTTTAAAAAAGCCGGCCGGCAATTCAGCATCTGTACCCGACAATTTATAACAGACAGAATAGAGCTTCACACATAGATTAGATAGATAGAAACATGTCAGTCACATATATAAGAAGTACAGTGACAGTGTTGCTTACAGAACTTGTCATTTAGTGTAAAGGATTTATTTAAAAAAATAATAGTGTTTTCATGCACCGTCTCTTTAAGAAAGCCGGCCGGCAATTCAGCGTCTGTACCCGACAATTTAGAATAGAAGGAATAGAGAATCACACATAGATTAGATAGATAGAAACATGTCAGTCACATATATATGAAGTACAGTGACAGTGTTGCTTACTGTACTTGTCATTTAGTGTAAAGGATTTATTAAAAAAAATATTAGTGTTTTCGTGCACCGTCTCTTTAAAAAAGCCGGCCGGCAATTCAGCATCTGTACCCGACAATTTATAACAGACAGAATAGAGCTTCACACATAGATTAGATAGATAGAAACATGTCAGTCACATATATATGAAGTACAGTGACAGTGTTGCTTACAGAACTTGTCATTTAGTGTAAAGGATTTATTTAAAAAAATAATAGTGTTTTCATGCACCGTCTCTTTAAGAAAGCCGGCCGGCAATTCAGCATCTGTACCCGACAATTTAGAATAGAAGGAATAGAGAATCACACATAGATTAGATAGATAGAAACATGTCAGTCACATATATATGAAGTACAGTGACAGTGTTGATTACTGTACTTGTCATTTAGTGTTAAAATAAAGGATTTATTTAAAAAAAAATTGGCGTGGGGTTCCCCTTAATTTTAGGCTCTAGCGGAGGTTAAGCAGACAGCTGGGGCAAATGTTTGAAGCCTGGGAAGGGGGTAATACCCACGGAGCTTCCCAGGCTACTAATATCAGCCCCCAGCTGAATACCTAGCCTTTACTAGCTATTAAAATGGGGGACCCCCCCAAAAAAATGACGTGGGGTCCCCCCTAATTTAATAGCTAGCACAGGCTAGGCAGACAGCTGGGGGCTGATATTAATAGCCCAGGAAGGGTGCCATGAATATTGGCCCCCTCCCAGGCTAGAAACACCAGCCGTCAGCCGCCCCAGAAATGGCGCATCCATAGGATGCGCCAATTCTGGCACTTAGCCTCGCTCTTCCACGCTGCCCTGGTGCGGTGGCAGGGGGTAATAGGGTTGGGGTTGATGTCAGCTTATAATGCCAGCTGACATCAAGCCCAGGTTAGTAATGGAGAGGCGTCTATAAGACACCCCCATTACTAACCCCATAGTCAAAGTTAAAAGAAAACACAAACACCCAGAGTAAAGTCCTTTAATTGAAATAAAGACACAATTCTTTATTGTTCTAAATTAAACCATACTTACCATCACGCCCATTCCAGCTGAAGCCAACGATCTCCTGCAATAAAAGAAAAATAATAAAGCAACCTCATCCTTACCTTTCGATGGTTCCCAGGACAGCTCCAGCTCTGCTACATCGAGATGACAGGCTGGACCGCAGCAGAAAGCTGCCATCCAGCCTGTCATCCCGCAGACACTGAGAAGCGCAGGCATGCTTGCGCTCCTCAGTGTCTCTCTGTGACGTCATCCAGATGAGCCGAGTTCATGTCCAATGAACTCAGCTCACCTCATGCACGTCACTGACAGCGTGGGAAAATTCTCCTGCACTCAGCGCTTCAGCGTGAGAATTCTCCCACGCTGTCAGTGACATACATGAGGTGAGGTCATGTCCAATGAACTCAGCTCACCTCATGCACGTCACTGACAGCGTGGGAAAATTCTCACGCTGAAGTGCTGAGTGCAGGAGAATTTTCCCACGCTGTCAGTGACGTACATGAAGTGAGCGGAGTTCATTGGACATGACCTCGGCTCATCTGGATGCCGTCACAGCCAGACACTGAGGAGTGGAAGTATGCCTGCGCTTCTCAGTGTCTGCGGGATGACAGGATGGATGGCAGCGTTCTGCTGCGGTCCAGCCTGTCATCTCGATGTAGCAGAGCTGAAGCTGTCGTGGGAGCCATGGAAAGGTAAGGATGAGGTTGCTTTATTATTTTACTTTTATTGCAGGAGATCGTTGGCTTCAGCTGGAATGGGCGTGATGGTAAGTATGGTTTAATTTAGAACAATAAAGAATTGTGTGTTTATTTCAATTAAAGGACTTTTTTCTGGGTGTTGTGTTTTTTTAAATACTTTACTAGAAATTCATGGTGGTCATGTCTAATATTGGCGTGACCCCATGAATTTTGGGCTTAGGGCCAGCTGATAATGCCAAGCTGGCCTTAACCCCTTTATTACCCAGTGAGCCACCGCACCAGGGCCCTGGATGAGTTGGGTACAGCGCCAGAAGATGGCGCTTCTATGAACGCGCCATTTTCTGGGGCGGCTGCGGACTGCAATTTGCAGCGGGGGTGGCCCAGAAAGCTTGGGTCTCCCTGCGCTGCGGATTCCAGCCCCCAGCTGCCTAGTTGTATCTGGCTGGGCACAAAAATAGGGCGAAGCCCCACGCATTTTTTTTTAAAATTATTTCATGAAATTCATGGAATAATTAAGAAAAAAAGGGCTTCCCTATATTGTTGTGTCCGGCCAGGTACAAATAGGCAGCTGGTGGTTGGGGGCAGCCTGTTCCTGCCTGCTGTACCTGGCTGGACACAAATATAGGGCGAAGCCCCACGTCAATTTTTTTTAAAATAAGTCCTTTATTTTAACACTAAATGACATTTGAGGAGTTAATAAAGATGCAGTCCCTAAATTATTATTTATTTTTTAATTAATTTTTCCCAAAACTTTTGACGTGGGCTTCGCCATATTTTTGTATGCCAGCCAGGTACAGCATCCAGCTTCTATGAACGCGCCATTTTCCGGGGTGGCTGCGCACTGCAATTTTCAGCGGGGGGAGGGGGGGGCAGAAAGCTTGGGCCTCCCTGCGCTGCAGATTCCATCCCCCAGCTGCCTAGTTGTACCTGGCTGGACACAAAAATAGGGAGAAGCTTCACGTATTTTTTTTTTTTAATTATTTCATGAAATTCATGAAATAATTAAGAAAAAAAGGGCTTCCCTATATTGTTGTGTCCAACCAGGTACAAATAGGCAGCTGGTGGTTGGGGGCAGCCCGTTCCTGCCTGCTGTACCTGGCTGGACACAAATATAGTGCGAAGCCCCACGTCAATTTTTTTTAAATCATTTCAGGAAATTCATGAAATAATTTAAAAAAATTGATGTGGGGCTTCGCCCTATATTTGTGTCCAGTCAGGTACAGCAGGCAGGAACGGGCTGCCCCCAACCACCAGCAGCCTATTTGTACCTAGCCGGACACAACAATATAGGGAAGCCCTTTTTTTCTGAATTATTCCATGAATTTCATGAATTTAAAAAAAAAAAAACGTGGAGCTTCGCCCTATTTTTGTGTCCAGCCAGGTACAACTAGGCAGCTGGGGGCTGGAATCTGCAGCGCAGGGAGGCCCAAGCTTTCTGGGCCCCACCCGCTGCAAATTGCAGTCCGCAGCCGCCCCGGAAAATGGCGCGTTCATAGAAGCGCCATCTTCTGGCGCTGTACCCAACTCATCCAGGGCCCTGATGCGGTGGCTCACTGGGTAATAAAGGGGTTAAGGCCAGCTTGGCATTATCAGCTGGCCCTAAGCCCGAAATTCATGGGGTCACGCCAATATTAGACATGACCACCATGAATTTCTAGTAAAGTATTTAAAAAAAACACAAACACCCAGAAAAAAGTCCTTTAATTGAAATAAACACACAATTCTTTATTGTTCTAAATTAAACCATACTTACCATCACGCCCATTCCAGCTGAAGCCAACGATCTCCTGCAATAAAAGAAAAATAATAAAGCAACCTCATCCTTACCTTTCCATGGCTCCCACGACGGCTCCAGCTCTGCTACATCGAGATGACAGGCTGGACCGCAGCAGAACGCTGCCATCCAGCCTGTCATCCCGCAGACACTGAGAAGCGCAGGCATACTTCCACTCCTCAGTGTCTGGCTGTGACGGCATCCAGATGAGCCGACAATGAACTCGGCTCACCTCATGTACGTCACTGACAGCGTGGGAGAATTCTCCTGCACTCAGCGCTTCAGCGTGAGAATTTTCCCACGCTGTCAGTGACGTGCATGAGGTGAGGTCATGTCCCATGAACTCGGCGCACCTCATGCACGTCACTGACAGCGTGGGAGAATTCTCACGCTGAAGCGCTGAGTGCAGGAGAATTTTCCCACGCTGTCAGTGACGTGCATGAGGTGAGCTGAGTTCATTGGACATGACCTCGGCTCATCTGGATGACGTCACAGAAAGACACTGAGGAGCGCAAGCATGCCTGCGCTTCTCAGTGTCCGCGGGATGACAGGCTGGATGGCAGCGTTCTGCTGCGGTCCAGCCTGTCATCTCGATGTAGCAGAGCTGAAGCTGTCCTGGGAACCATGGAAAGGTAAGGATGAGGTTGCTTTATTATTTTACTTTTATTGCAGGAGATCGTTGGCTTCAGCTGGAATGGGTGTGGCGGTAAGTATGGTTTAATTTAGAACAATAAAGAATTGTGTCTTTATTTCAATTAAAGGACTTTTTTCTGGGTGTTTATGTTTTTTTTAAATACTTTACTAGAAATTCATGGCGGTCATGTCTAATATTGGCGTGACCCCATGAATTTCGGGCTTAGGGCCAGCTGATAATGCCAAGCTGGCCTTAACCCCTTTATTACCCAGTGAGCCACCGCACCAGGGCCCTGGATGAGTTGGGTACAGCGCCAGAAGATGGCGCTTCTATGAACGCGCCATTTTCCGGGGCGGCTGCGGACTGCAATTTGCAGCGGGTGGGACCCAGAAAGCTTGGGTCTCCCTGCGCTGCAGATTCCAGCCCCCAGCTGCCTAGTTGTACCTGGCTGGACACAAAAATAGGGCGAAGCGCCACACATTTTTTTTTTTAATTATTTCATGAAATTCATGGAATAATTAAGAAAAAAAGGGCTTCCCTATATTGTTGTGTCCGGCTAGGTACAAATAGGCAGCTGGTGGTTGGGGGCAGCCCGTTCCTGCCTGCTGTACCTGGCTGGACACAATTATAGGGCGAAGCCCCACATAATTTTTTTTTAATTATTTCATGAATTTCCTGAAATAATTAAAAAAAAATTGACGTGGGGCTTCACACTATATTTGTGTCCAGCCAGGTACAGCAGGCAGGAATGGGCTGCCCCCAACCACCAGCTGCCTATTTGTACCTAGCCGGACACAACAATATAGGGAAGCCCTTTTTTTCTTAATTATTCCATGAATTTCATGAAATAATTAAAAAAAAAAAAACGTGGAGCTTCTCCTTATTTTTGTGTCCAGCCAGGTACAACTAGGCAGCTGGGGGATGGAATCTGCAGCGCAGGGAGGCCCAAGCTTTTTGCCCTCCCCCCCCCGCTGAAAATTGCAGTCCGCGGCCGCCCCGGAAAATGGCGCGTTCATAGAAGCTGGATGCTGTACCTGGCTGGCATACAAAAATATGGCGAAGCCCACGTCAAAAGTTTTGGGAAAAATTTATTAAAAAATAAATAATAATTTAGGGACTGCATCTTTATTAAGTCCTCAAATGTCATTTAGTGTTAAAATAAAGGATTTATTTAAAAAAAAAATGGCGTGGGATCCCCCATAATTTTAGTCTCTAGCGGAGGTTAAGCAGACGGCTGGGGCAGATGTTTGAAGCCTGGGAAGGGGGTAAAACCCACGGAGCTTCCCAGGCTACTAATATCAGCCCCCAGCTGAATACCTAGCCTTTACTAGCTATTAAAATGGGGGACCCCCCAAAAAAAAATGACGTGGGGTCCCCTCTATTTTAATAGCTAGCAAAGGCTAGGCAGACAGCTGGGGGCTGATATTAATAGCTCAGGAAGGGTGCCATGAATATTGGCCCCCTCCCAGGCTAGAAACACCAGCCGTCAGCCGCCCCAGAAATGGCGCATCCATAGGATGCGCCAATTCTGGCACTTAGCCTCGCTCTTCCACGCTGCCCTGGTGCGGTGGCAGGGGGTAATAGTGGTGGGGTTCATGTCAGCGCCAGCTGCCATGAAGCCCAGGTTAGTAATGATGGCCGTCTATATGACACCCCCATTACTAACCTACAAAGTGTTAAAAAGAAAAAACACACTACACCCAGAAAAAAATAATTTATTTGAAATAAAACACCATTTTATTTAATTCTTAGTTTACTAAAAAAAAAATAGTTACCTGTCCACGTTCCTGCGCTGATCTCCCATGCACAGCTGTCACATCTGGAGATGGTGACAGCTGTGCATGGCTGCTGTAAGCTCACGCTGCCGGGAACACGTCCGCTCCCGGCAGCGGGAGCCACTGACTGAGGTCACCGGAGTGCATTCAGGCAGCGCAGCTCCGGAGACCTCCTTTACGGCAGTGCTGTACCGTGGGAATTTCTCACGATACAGCAGTGCCGTAAAGGAGCTAACCGGAGCAGCGCTGCCTGAACTCCGGTGAACCCTTACGGCCCCGTCATTCTAGCGGCGGCAGCGGTTCAGAGCGGTCACATTCTATGTGGCTGCTCTGAACTGGAGATCTTCGTGGGACACTCGTGGACTGCTACGGAGGGGTAAGGATAAGGTTGTGGTTTATTATTTTATATTTTATTACAGGAGATCGATGGCTTCGGGGAATTAGGTGTCTTGGTGAGTATAGGTGTAGTTTTTTATTTTTTACTTTATTTTAGGTGGCGATCGGCGGGGACAGGTAATGTATGAACTAATTTCTTTTAGGTAACCACTGGCCACCAATGACATGTATCTAACATTTATTGGGGACACAGTAGGGCAATTTAAATAGCAGGATCAGGCTGATGGGAACTACTGCTCCCATCGAGCTGATCCTGCTGGCAGGAGTGGACGGGGGACAGACATAGGCCGATGGGAGTAGTAGTGTCACATCGGCCTATGTCTGCCCGCACACACACCCGCACACATCGCACAGACACCCCGCACACACACCCCGCACACATCGCACAGACACCCCGCACACACACCCCGCACACACACCCGCACACACACACACCCGCACACACACACACCCGCACACATCGCACAGACACCCCGCACACACACCCCGCACACATCGCACAGACACCCCGCACACACACCCCGCACACACACACACCCGCACACACACACCCCGCACACACACACCCCGCACACACACACCCCGCACACACACTAATCATGACGGGTCCGGGAGGTGAGGCTGACCTGTGCGGCCGTGGGAAAGTTGATGTGAGTTCATGCAGTCAAGCATGAACTCACATGAACCCTCTGAGGGCACCGCGGCTACTTCAAATGAACAGCTGATCGGCATCACCTGATACCTCAGCTGTTCATTTGAAATAACCGGCGGGAAAGCGCAGCACAGAACGGGAAAGCCGGCGGTGAAGTCTTTTCACTGCCGGCTTCCCCGCCCGGGTCCTTCGCTCCTTGGTGCTGTGCTCCCCGCCCGGTCCTAATTTACGATCGGGATGGGAGGTGGCGAGGGGAGCGGAGGATCGGGGTGGGAGGCTGCGGGGAAGCAGTATGGGGCTGCGTGATTGTTTAAAAGCCGGCGGCTTTTTACCGCCCTCCGGCTTTTAAACAATCAGGAGAATTCTCCCACGCTGGGATGGCATTCTGATGACAAGCTGGATCGCAGCTGAGCGCTGCCATCCAGCTTGTCATCCTTCAGAGACACTGCAGAGCGCAGGCATTATGGGAACTTCCGATTCCGGTATTCGATATTATAAAAGTATCGGAATTAAGTATCGGAATTCCGATACAGTGAATATCGGCCGATACCCGATATTTCAGTATCGGAATGCTCAACACTACTGCTGACATTTAAAAATGCTTCAGAACACTTCCATTGTTCTCGGAATTTCTGATGAAGTTTGAAAATGCTTCGGAACTCTTCCATTGTCCTCGGAATTCAGCTGACATTTAAAAATGCTTCGGAACTCTTCCATTGTTCTCGGAATTCTGCTGAAGTTTAAAAATGCTTCGGAACTCTATCATTGTTTAAGGAATTCTGCTGACGTTCAAAAATGCTTCGGAACTCTTCCATTGTTCATGGAATTCTGCTGATGTTTAAAAATTATTCGGAACTCTTCCATTGTTCTCGGAATTCCGCTGACGATTAAAAATGCTTTGAAACTCTTACATTGTTCTCGTAATTCCGCTGACGTTTAAAAATGCTTCGGAACTCTTCCATTGTTCTCGGAATTCCGCTGAAGTTTAAAAATGCTTCAGAACTCTTCCATTGTTCTCGGAATTCCGCTGATGTTTAAAAATGCTTTGGAACTCTTCCATTGTTCTCCGAATTCCGCTGAAGTTTAAAAATGCTTCAGAACTCTTCCATTGTTCTAGGATTTCTGCTGAAGTTTAAAAATGCTTTGGAACTCTTCCATTGTTCTCGGAATTCCGCTGAAGTTTAAAAATACTTTGGAACTCTTCCATTGTTCTAGGATTTCTGATGAAGTTCAAAAATGCTTCGGAACTCTTCCATTGTTCTCGGAATTCTGCTGAAGTTTAACAATGCTTCGGAACTCTTCTATTGTTCTGGGAATTCTGCTGAAGTTTAAAAATGCTTCGGAACTCTTCCATTGTTCTCGGAATACTGCTGACATTTAAAAATGCTTCAGAACACTTCCATTGTTCTCGGAATTTCTGATGAAGTTTGAAAATGCTTCGGAACTCTTCCATTGTCCTCGGAATTCAGCTGACATTTAAAAATGCTTCGGAACGCTTCCATTGTTCTCGGAATTCTGCTGACGATTAAAAATGCTTTGAAACTCTTCCATTGTTCTCTTCATTCCGCTGACGTTTAAAAATGCTTCGGAACTCTTCCATTGTTCTCGGAATTCCGCTGAAGTTTAAAAATGCTTCAGAACTCTTCCATTGTTCTCGGAATTCCGCTGATGTTTAAAAATGCTTTGGAACTCTTCCATTGTTCTCCGAATTCCGCTGAAGTTTAAAAATGCTTCAGAACTCTTCCATTGTTCTAGGATTTCTGCTGAAGTTTAAAAATGCTTTGGAACTCTTCCATTGTTCTCTGAATTCCGCTGAAGTTTAAAAATGCTTCAGAACTCTTCTATTGTTCTGGGAATTCTGCTGAAGTTTAAAAATGCTTCGGAACTCTTCCATTGTTCTCGGAATTCCGCTGAAGTTTAAAAATACTTCGGAACTCTTCCATTGTTCTAGGATTTCCGATGAAGTTTAAAAATGCTTCGGAACTCTTCCATTGTTCTCGGAATTCTGCTGAAGTTTAACAATGCTTCGGAACTCTTCTATTGTTCTGGGAATTCTGCTGAAGTTTAAAAATGCTTCGGAACTCTTCCATTGTTCTCGGAATACTGCTGACATTTAAAAATGCTTCAGAACACTTCCAATGTTCTCGGAATTTCTGATGAAGTTTGAAAATGCTTCGGAACTCTTCCATTGTCCATGGAATTCAGCTGACATTTAAAAATGCTTCGGAACTCTTCTATTGTTCTCCGAATTCTGCTGAAGTTTATAAATGCTTCGGAACTCTTCCATTGTTCCCGTAATTCTGCTGAAGTTTAAAAATTCTTCGGAACTATTCCATTGCTCTCGGAATTCCGCTGAAGTTTAATAATGCTTCGGAACTGTTTCATTGTTCTCGGAATTCCGCTGACGTTTAAAAATGCTTCGGTAATTTTCCATTGTTCTCGGAATTCCGCTGACGTTTAAAAATGCTTCAGAACTCTTACAATGTTCTCGGAATTCCACTGATGTTTAAAAATGCTTCGGAACTCTTCCATTGTTCTCGGAATTCTGCTGACGTTTAAAAATGCTTCCGATCTCTTCAATTGTACTCGGAATTCTGCTGAAGTATAAAAATGCTTCCGAACTCTTCCATTGCTCCCGGAATTCCGCTGAAGTTCAAAATGCTTCGGAACTCTTTCATTGCTTCAGGAATTCCGCTGACGTTCAAAAATGCTTCGGAACTCTTCCATTGTTCTTGGATTTCCACTGATGTTTAAAAATTCTTTGGAACTCTTCCATTGTTCTCGGAATTCCGCTGACGAGTAAAAATGCTTCGGAACTCTTCCATTGTTCTCGTAATTCCGCTGACGTTTAAAAATGCTTCGGAACTCTTCCATTGTTCTAGGATTTCCGCTGAAGTTTAAAAATGCTCTGGAACTCTTCCATTGTTCTTGGAATTCCGCTGAAGTTTAAAAATGCTTCGGAACTCTTCCATTGTTCTCGGAATTCTGCTAATATTTAAAAATGCTTCCGGTCTCTTCCAATGTTCTCGGAATTCTGCTGAAGTTTTAAAATGCTTTGGAACTCTTACATTGTTCCCGGAATTCTGCTGAAGTTAAAAATGCTACGGAACTCTTCCATTGTTCCCGGAATACCGCTGAAGTTTAAAGATGCTTCGGAACTCTTTCATTGCTCAAGGAATTCCGGTGCCGTTTAAAAATGCTTCGGAACTCTTCTAGTGAACTCGTAATTCCGGTGATGTTTAAAAATTCTTCAGAACTCTTACATTGTTCAAGGATTTCCGATGAAGTTTAATAATGCTTGGGAACTCTTCCATTGTTCTCGGAATTCCGTTGAAGTTTAAAAATGCTTCAGAACTCTTACAATGTTCTCGGAATTCCGCTGATGTTTAAAAATGCTTCGGAACTCTTCCATTGTTCTCAGAATTCTGCTGACGTTTAAAAATGCTTCCGATCTCTTCAATTATTCTCGGAATTCTGCTGAAGTAGAAAAATGCTTCCGAACTCTTCTATTGTACGCGGAATTCCGCTGAAGTTTAAAAATGCTTCGGAACTCTTTCATTGTTTAAGGAATTCCGCTGACGCTCAAAAATGCTTCGGAACTCTTCCATTGTTCATGGAATTCTGCTGATGTTTAAAAATTATTCGGAACTCTTCCATTGTTCTCGGAATTCCGCTGACGATTAAAAATGCTTTGAAACTCTTCCATTGTTCTCGTAATTCCGCTGACGTTTAAAAATGCTTCGGAACTCTTCCATTGTTCTAGGATTTCCGATGAAGATTAAAAATGTTTCGGAACTCTTCCATTGTTCTCGGAATTCCGCTGAAGTTTAAAAATGCTTCAGAACTCTTCCATTGTTCTCGGAATTCCGCTGATGTTTAAAAATGCTTTGGAACTCTTCCATTGTTCTCCGAATTCCGCTGAAGTTTAAAAATGCTTCAGAACTCTTCCATTGTTCTAGGATTTCTGCTGAAGTTTAAAAATGCTTTGGAACTCTTCCATTGTTCTCGGAATTCCGCTGAAGTTTAAAAATACTTTGGAACTCTTCCATTGTTCTAGGATTTCCGATGAAGTTTAAAAATGCTTCGGAACTCTTCCATTGTTCTCGGAATTCTGCTGAAGTTTAACAATGCTTCGGAACTCTTCTATTGTTCTGGGAATTCTGCTGAAGTTTAAAAATGCTTCGGAACTCTTCCATTGTTCTCGGAATACTGCTGACATTTAAAAATGCTTCAGAACACTTCCATTGTTCTCGGAATTTCTGATGAAGTTTGAAAATGCTTCGGAACTCTTCCATTGTCCTCGGAATTCAGCTGACATTTAAAAATGCTTCGGAACTCTTCCATTGTTCTCGGAATTCTGCAGAAGTTTAAAAATGCTTCGGAACTCTTCCATTGTTCTCGGAATTCCGCTGAAGTTTAAAAATGCTTCGGAACTCTTCCATTGTTCTCGGAATTCTGCTAATATTTAAAAATGCTTTCGGTCTCTTCCAATGTTCTCGGAATTCTGCTGAAGTTTTAAAATGCTTCGGAACTCTTCCATTGTTCTCGGAATTCTGCAGAAGTTTAAAAATGCTTCGGAACTCTTCCATTGTCCTCGGAATTCAGCTGACATTTAAAAATGCTTCGGAACTCTTCCATTGTTCTCGGAATTCTGCAGAAGTTTAAAAATGCTTTGGAACTCTTCCATTGTTCCCGGAATACCACTGAAGTTTAAAGATGCTTCGGAACTCTTTCATTGCTCAAGGAATTCCGGTGCCATTTAAAAATGCTTCGGAACTCTTCTAGTGTACTCGTAATTCCGGTGATGTATAAAAATTCTTCAGAACTCTTACATTGTTCAAGGATTTCCGATGAAGTTTAATAATGCTTGGGAACTCTTCCATTGTTCTCGGAATTCCGTTGAAGTTTAAAAATGCTTCAGAACTCTTACATTGTTCTCGGAATTCCGCTGATGTTTAAAAATGCTTCGGAACTCTTCCATTGTTCTCAGAATTCTGCTGACGTTTAAAAATGCTTCCGATCTCTTCAATTGTTCTCGGAATTCTGCTGAAGTAGAAAAATGCTTCCGAACTCTTCTATTGTACGCGGAATTCCGCTGAAGTTTAAAAATGCTTCGGAACTCTTTCATTGTTTAAGGAATTCCGCTGACGTTCAAAAATGCTTCGGAACTCTTCCATTGTTCATGGAATTCTGCTGATGTTTAAAAATTATTCGGAACTCTTCCATTGTTCTCGGAATTCCGCTGACGATTAAAAATGCTTTGAAACTCTTCCATTGTTCTCGTAATTCCGCTGACGTTTAAAAATGCTTCGGAACTCTTCCATTGTTCTAGGATTTCCGATGAAGATTAAAAATGTTTCGGAACTCTTCCATTGTTCTCGGAATTCCGCTGAAGTTTAAAAATGCTTCAGAACTCTTCCATTGTTCTCGGAATTCCGCTGATGTTTAAAAATGCTTTGGAACTCTTCCATTGTTCTCCGAATTCCGCTGAAGTTTAAAAATGCTTCAGAACTCTTCCATTGTTCTAGGATTTCTGCTGAAGTTTAAAAATGCTTTGGAACTCTTCCAATGTTCTCGGAATTCCGCTGAAGTTTAAAAATACTTTGGAACTCTTCCATTGTTCTAGGATTTCCGATGAAGTTTAAAAATGCTTCGGAACTCTTCCATTGTTCTCGGAATTCTGCTGAAGTTTAACAATGCTTCGGAACTCTTCTATTGTTCTGGGAATTCTGCTGAAGTTTAAAAATGCTTCGGAACTCTTCCATTGTTCTCGGAATACTGCTGACATTTAAAAATGCTTCAGAACACTTCCATTGTTCTCGGAATTTCTGATGAAGTTTGAAAATGCTTCGGAACTCTTCCATTGTCCTCGGAATTCAGCTGACATTTAAAAATGCTTCGGAACTCTTCCATTGTTCTCGGAATTCTGCTGAAGTTTAAAAATGCTTCGGAACTCTATCATTGTTTAAGGAATTCCGCTGACGTTCAAAAATGCTTCGGAACTCTTCCATTGTTCATGGAATTCTGCTGATGTTTAAAAATTATTCGGAACTCTTCCATTGTTCTCGGAATTCCGCTGACGATTAAAAATGCTTTGAAACTCTTCCATTGTTCTCGTAATTCCGCTGACGTTTAAAAATGCTTCGGAACTCTTCCATTGTTCTCGGAATTCCGCTGAAGTTTAAAAATGCTTCAGAACTCTTCCATTGTTCTAGGATTTCTGCTGAAGTTTAAAAATGCTTTGGAACTCTTCCATTGTTCTCTGAATTCCGCTGAAGTTTAAAAATGTTTCAGAACTCTTCTATTGTTCTGGGAATTCTGCTGAAGTTTAAAAATGCTTCGGAACTCTTCCATTGTTCTCGGAATTCCGCTGAAGTTTAAAAATACTTCGGAACTCTTCCATTGTTCTAGGATTTCCGATGAAGTTTAAAAATGCTTCGGAACTCTTCCATTGTTCTCGGAATTCTGCTGAAGTTTAACAATGCTTCGGAACTCTTCTATTGTTCTGGGAATTCTGCTGAAGTTTAAAAATGCTTCGGAACTCTTCCATTGTTCTCGGAATACTGCTGACATTTAAAAATGCTTCAGAACACTTCCATTGTTCTCGGAATTTCTGATGAAGTTTGAAAATGCTTCGGAACTCTTCCATTGTCCATGGAATTCAGCTGACATTTAAAAATGCTTCGGAACTCTTCTATTGTTCTCCGAATTCTGCTGAAGTTTATAAATACTTCGGAACTCTTCCATTGTTCCCGTAATTCTGCTGAAGTTTAAAAATTCTTCGGAACTATTCCATTGCTCTCGGAATTCCGCTGAAGTTTAATAATGCTTCGGAACTGTTTCATTGTTCTCGGAATTCCGCTGACGTTTAAAAATGCTTCGGTAATTTTCCATTGTTCTCGGAATTCCGCTGACGTTTAAAAATGCTTCGGAACTCTTCGAATGTACTCGTAATTCCGGTGATGTTTAAAAATGCATCGGAACTCTTACATTGTTCTCGGAATTCCGCTGAACTTTAAAAATGCTTCAGAACTCTTACAATGTTCTCGGAATTCCACTGATGTTTAAAAATGCTTCGGAACTCTTCCATTGTTCTCGGAATTCTGCTGACGTTTAAAAATGCTTCCGATACCTTCAATTGTACTCGGAATTCTGCTGAAGTATAAAAATGCTTCCGAACTCTTCCATTGCTCCCGGAATTCCGCTGAAGTTCAAAATGCTTCGGAACTCTTTCATTGCTTCAGGAATTCCGCTGACGTTCAAAAATGCTTCGGAACTCTTCCATTGTTCTTGGATTTCCACTGATGTTTAAAAATTCTTCGGAACTCTTCCATTGTTCTCGGAATTCCGCTGACGAGTAAAAATGCTTCGGAACTCTTCCATTGTTCTCGTAATTCCGCTGACGTTTAAAAATGCTTCGGAACTCTTCCATTGTTCTAGGATTTCCGCTGAAGTTTAAAAATGCTCTGGAACTCTTCCATTGTTCTCGGAATTCCGCTGAAGTTTAAAAATGCTTCGGAACTCTTCCATTGTTCTCGGAATTCTGCTAATATTTAAAAATGCTTCCGGTCTCTTCCAATGTTCTCGGAATTCTGCTGAAGTTTTAAAATGCTTTGGAACTCTTCCATTGTTCCCGGAATACCGCTGAAGTTTAAAGATGCTTCGGAACTCTTTCATTGCTCAAGGAATTCCGGGGCCGTTTAAAAATGCTTCGGAACTCTTCTAGTGAACTCGTAATTCCGGTGATGTTTAAAAATTCTTCAGAACTCTTACATTGTTCAAGGATTTCCGATGAAGTTTAATAATGCTTGGGAACTCTTTCATTGTTCTCGGAATTCCGTTGAAGTTTAAAAATGCTTCAGAACTCTTACAATGTTCTCGGAATTCCGCTGATGTTTAAAAATGCTTCGGAACTCTTCCATTGTTCTCAGAATTCTGCTGACGTTTAAAAATGCTTCCGATCTCTTCAATTATTCTCGGAATTCTGCTGAAGTAGAAAAATGCTTCCGAACTCTTCTATTGTACGCGGAATTCCGCTGAAGTTTAAAAATGCTTCGGAACTCTTTCATTGTTTAAGGAATTCCGCTGACGTTCAAAAATGCTTCGGAACTCTTCCATTGTTCATGGAATTCTGCTGATGTTTAAAAATTATTCGGAACTCTTCCATTGTTCTCGGAATTCCGCTGACGATTAAAAATGCTTTGAAACTCTTCCATTGTTCTCGTAATTCCGCTGACGTTTAAAAATGCTTCGGAACTCTTCCATTGTTCTAGGATTTCCGATGAAGATTAAAAATGTTTCGGAACTCTTCCATTGTTCTCGGAATTCCGCTGAAGTTTAAAAATGCTTCAGAACTCTTCCATTGTTCTCGGAATTCCGCTGATGTTTAAAAATGCTTTGGAACTCTTCCATTGTTCTCCGAATTCCGCTGAAGTTTAAAAATGCTTCAGAACACTTCCATTGTTCTAGGATTTCTGCTGAAGTTTAAAAATGCTTTGGAACTCTTCCATTGTTCTCGGAATTCCGCTGAAGTTTAAAAATACTTTGAAACTCTTCCATTGTTCTAGGATTTCCGATGAAGTTTAAAAATGCTTCGGAACTCTTCCATTGTTCTCGGAATTCTGCTGAAGTTTAACAATGCTTCGGAACTCTTCTATTGTTCTGGGAATTCTGCTGAAGTTTAAAAATGCTTCGGAACTCTTCCATTGTTCTCGGAATACTGCTGACATTTAAAAATGCTTCAGAACACTTCCATTGTTCTCGGAATTTCTGATGAAGTTTGAAAATGCTTCGGAACTCTTCCATTGTCCTCGGAATTCAGCTGACATTTAAAAATGCTTCGGAACTCTTCCATTGTTCTCGGAATTCTGCTGAAGTTTAAAAATGCTTCGGAACTCTATCATTGTTTAAGGAATTCCGCTGACGTTCAAAAATGCTTCGGAACTCTTCCATTGTTCATGGAATTCTGCTGATGTTTAAAAATTATTCGGAACTCTTCCATTGTTCTCGGAATTCCGCTGACGATTAAAAATGCTTTGAAACTCTTCCATTGTTCTCGTAATTCCGCTGACGTTTAAAAATGCTTCGGAACTCTTCCATTGTTCTCGGAATTCCGCTGAAGTTTAAAAATGCTTCAGAACTCTTCCATTGTTCTCGGAATTCCGCTGATGTTTAAAAATGCTTTGGAACTCTTCCATTGTTCTCCGAATTCCGCTGAAGTTTAAAAATGCTTCAGAACTCTTCCATTGTTCTAGGATTTCTGCTGAAGTTTAAAAATGCTTTGGAACTCTTCCATTGTTCTCGGAATTCCGCTGAAGTTTAAAAATACTTTGGAACTCTTCCATTGTTCTAGGATTTCCGATGAAGTTCAAAAATGCTTCGGAACTCTTCCATTGTTCTCGGAATTCTGCTGAAGTTTAACAATGCTTCGGAACTCTTCTATTGTTCTGGGAATTCTGCTGAAGTTTAAAAATGCTTCGGAACTCTTCCATTGTTCTCGGAATACTGCTGACATTTAAAAATGCTTCAGAACACTTCCATTGTTCTCGGAATTTCTGATGAAGTTTGAAAATGCTTCGGAACTCTTCCATTGTCCTCGGAATTCAGCTGACATTTAAAAATGCTTCGGAACTCTTCCATTGTTCTCGGAATTCTGCTGACGATTAAAAATGCTTTGAAACTCTTCCATTGTTCTCGTAATTCCGCTGACGTTTAAAAATGCTTCGGAACTCTTCCATTGTTCTCGGAATTCCGCTGAAGTTTAAAAATGCTTCAGAACTCTTCCATTGTTCTCGGAATTCCGCTGATGTTTAAAAATGCTTTGGAACTCTTCCATTGTTCTCCGAATTCCGCTGAAGTTTAAAAATGCTTCAGAACTCTTCCATTGTTCTAGGATTTCTGCTGAAGTTTAAAAATGCTTTGGAACTCTTCCATTGTTCTCTGAATTCCGCTGAAGTTTAAAAATGCTTCAGAACTCTTCTATTGTTCTGGGAATTCTGCTGAAGTTTAAAAATGCTTCGGAACTCTTCCATTGTTCTCGGAATTCCGCTGAAGTTTAAAAATACTTCGGAACTCTTCCATTGTTCTAGGATTTCCGATGAAGTTTAAAAATGCTTCGGAACTCTTCCATTGTTCTCGGAATTCTGCTGAAGTTTAACAATGCTTCGGAACTCTTCTATTGTTCTGGGAATTCTGCTGAAGTTTAAAAATGCTTCGGAACTCTTCCATTGTTCTCGGAATACTGCTGACATTTAAAAATGCTTCAGAACACTTCCAATGTTCTCGGAATTTCTGATGAAGTTTGAAAATGCTTCGGAACTCTTCCATTGTCCATGGAATTCAGCTGACATTTAAAAATGCTTCGGAACTCTTCTATTGTTCTCCGAATTCTGCTGAAGTTTAAAAATTCTTCGAAACTATTCCATGGCTCTCGGAATTCCGCTGAAGTTTAATAATGCTTCGGAACTGTTTCATTGTTCTCGGAATTCCGCTGACGTTTAAAAATGCTTCGGTAATTTTCCATTGTTCTCGGAATTCCGCTGACGTTTAAAAATGCTTCGGAACTCTTCGAATGTACTCGTAATTCCGGTGATGTTTAAAAATGCATCGGAACTCTTACATTGTTCTCGGAATTCCGCTGAAGTTTAAAAATGCTTCAGAACTCTTACAATGTTCTCGGAATTCCACTGATGTTTAAAAATGCTTCGGAACTCTTCCATTGTTCTCGGAATTCTGCTGACGTTTAAAAATGCTTCCGATCTCTTCAATTGTACTCGGAATTCTGCTGAAGTATAAAAATGCTTCCAAACTCTTCCATTGCTCCCGGAATTCCGCTGAAGTTCAAAATGCTTCGGAACTCTTTCATTGCTTCAGGAATTCCGCTGACGTTCAAAAATGCTTCGGAACTCTTCCATTGTTCTTGGATTTCCACTGATGTTTAAAAATTCTTTGGAACTCTTCCATTGTTCTCGGAATTCCGCTGACGAGTAAAAATGCTTCGGAACTCTTCCATTGTTCTCGTAATTCCGCTGACGTTTAAAAATGCTTCGGAACTCTTCCATTGTTCTAGGATTTCCGCTGAAGTTTAAAAATGCTCTGGAACTCTTCCATTGTTCTTGGAATTCCGCTGAAGTTTAAAAATGCTTCGGAACTCTTCCATTGTTCTCGGAATTCTGCTAATATTTAAAAATGCTTCCGGTCTCTTCCAATGTTCTCGGAATTCTGCTGAAGTTTTAAAATGCTTTGGAACTCTTACATTGTTCCCGGAATTCTGCTGAAGTTAAAAATGCTACGGAACTCTTCCATTGTTCCCGGAATACCGCTGAAGTTTAAAGATGCTTCGGAACTCTTTCATTGCTCAAGGAATTCCGGTGCCGTTTAAAAATGCTTCGGAACTCTTCTAGTGAACTCGTAATTCCGGTGATGTTTAAAAATTCTTCAGAACTCTTACATTGTTCAAAGATTTCTGATGAAGTTTAATAATGCTTGGGAACTCTTCCATTGTTCTCGGAATTCCGTTGAAGTTTAAAAATGCTTCAGAACTCTTCCATTGTTCTCAGAATTCTGCTGATGTTTAAAAATGCTTCGGAACTCTTCCATTGTTCTCAGAATTCTGCTGACGTTTAAAAATGCTTCCGATCTCTTCAATTATTCTCGGAATTCTGCTGAAGTAGAAAAATGCTTCCGAACTCTTCTATTGTACGCGGAATTCCGCTGAAGTTTAAAAATGCTTCGGAACTCTTTCATTGTATAAGGAATTCCGCTGACGTTCAAAAATGCTTCGGAACTCTTCCATTGTTCATGGAATTCTGCTGATGTTTAAAAATTATTCGGAACTCTTCCATTGTTCTCGGAATTCCGCTGACGATTAAAAATGCTTTGAAACTCTTCCATTGTTCTCGTAATTCCGCTGACGTTTAAAAATGCTTCGGAAATCTTCCATTGTTCTAGGATTTCCGATGAAGATTAAAAATGCTTCGGAACTCTTCCATTGTTCTCGGAATTCCGCTGAAGTTTAAAAATGCTTCAGAACTCTTCCATTGTTCTCGGAATTCCGCTGATGTTTAAAAATGCTTTGGAACTCTTCCATTGTTCTCCGAATTCCGCTGAAGTTTAAAAATGCTTCAGAACTCTTCCATTGTTCTAGGATTTCTGCTGAAGTTTAAAAATGCTTTGGAACTCTTCCATTGTTCTCGGAATTCCGCTGAAGTTTAAAAATACTTCGGAACTCTTCCATTGTTCTAGGATTTCCGATGAAGTTTAAAAATGCTTCGGGACTCTTCCATTGTTCTCGGAATTCTGCTGAAGTTTAACAATGCTTCGGAACTCTTCTATTATTCTGGGAATTCTGCTGAAGTTTAAAAATGCTTCGGAACTCTTCCATTGTTCTCGGAATACTGCTGACATTTAAAAATGCTTCAGAACACTTCCATTGTTCTCGGAATTTCTGATGAAGTTTGAAAATGCTTCGGAACTCTTCCATTGTCCATGGAATTCAGCTGACATTTAAAAATGCTTCGGAACTCTTCTATTGTTCTCCGAATTCTGCTGAAGTTTATAAATGCTTCGTAACTCTTCCATTGTTCCCGTAATTCTGCTGAAGTTTAAAAATTCTTCGGAACTATTCCATTGCTCTCGGAATTCCGCTGAAGTTTAATAATGCTTCGGAACTGTTTCATTGCTCAAGGAATTCCGGGGCCGTTTAAAAATGCTTCGGAACTCTTCTAGTGAACTCGTAATTCCGGTGATGTTTAAAAATTCTTCAGAACTCTTACATTGTTCAAGGATTTCCGATGAAGTTTAATAATGCTTGGGAACTCTTTCATTGTTCTCGGAATTCCGTTGAAGTTTAAAAATGCTTCAGAACTCTTACAATGTTCTCGGAATTCCGCTGATGTTTAAAAATGCTTCGGAACTCTTCCATTGTTCTCAGAATTCTGCTGACGTTTAAAAATGCTTCCGATCTCTTCAATTATTCTCGGAATTCTGCTGAAGTAGAAAAATGCTTCCGAACTCTTCTATTGTACGCGGAATTCCGCTGAAGTTTAAAAATGCTTCGGAACTCTTTCATTGTTTAAGGAATTCCGCTGACGTTCAAAAATGCTTCGGAACTCTTCCATTGTTCATGGAATTCTGCTGATGTTTAAAAATTATTCGGAACTCTTCCATTGTTCTCGGAATTCCGCTGACGATTAAAAATGCTTTGAAACTCTTCCATTGTTCTCGTAATTCCGCTGACGTTTAAAAATGCTTCGGAACTCTTCCATTGTTCTAGGATTTCCGATGAAGATTAAAAATGTTTCGGAACTCTTCCATTGTTCTCGGAATTCCGCTGAAGTTTAAAAATGCTTCAGAACTCTTCCATTGTTCTCGGAATTCCGCTGATGTTTAAAAATGCTTTGGAACTCTTCCATTGTTCTCCGAATTCCGCTGAAGTTTAAAAATGCTTCAGAACTCTTCCATTGTTCTAGGATTTCTGCTGAAGTTTAAAAATGCTTTGGAACTCTTCCATTGTTCTCGGAATTCCGCTGAAGTTTAAAAATACTTTGGAACTCTTCCATTGTTCTAGGATTTCCGATGAAGTTTAAAAATGCTTCGGAACTCTTCCATTGTTCTCGGAATTCTGCTGAAGTTTAACAATGCTTCGGAACTCTTCTATTGTTCTGGGAATTCTGCTGAAGTTTAAAAATGCTTCGGAACTCTTCCATTAATCTCGGAATACTGCTGACATTTAAAAATGCTTCAGAACACTTCCATTGTTCTCGGAATTTCTGATGAAGTTTGAAAATGCTTCGGAACTCTTCCCTTGTCCTCGGAATTCAGCTGACATTTAAAAATGCTTCGGAACTCTTCCATTGTTCTCGGAATTCCGCTGAAGTTTAAAAATGCTTCAGAACTCTTCCATTGTTCTCGGAATTCCGCTGATGTTTAAAAATGCTTTGGAACTCTTCCATTGTTCTCCGAATTCCGCTGAAGTTTAAAAATGCTTCAGAACTCTTCCATTGTTCTGGGAATTCTGTAGAAGTTTAAAAATGCTTCAGAACTCTTCCATTGTTCTAGGATTTCTGCTGAAGTTTAAAAATGCTTTGGAACTCTTCCATTGTTCTCTGAATTCCGCTGAAGTTTAAAAATGCTTCAAAACTCTTCTATTGTTCTGGGAATTCTGCTGAAGTTTAAAAATGCTTCGGAACTCTATCATTGTTCTCGGAATTCCGCTGAAGTTTAAAAATACTTCGGAACTCTTCCATTGTTCTAGGATTTCCGATGAAGTTTAAAAATGCTTCGGAACTCTTCCATTGTTCTCGGAATTCTGCTGAAGCTTAACAATGCTTCGGAACTCTTCTATTGTTCTGGGAATTCTGCTGAAGTTTAAAAATGCTTCGGAACTCTTCCATTGTTCTCGGAATACTGCTGACATTTAAAAATGCTTCAGAACACTTCCAATGTTCTCGGAATTTCTGATGAAGTTTGAAAATGCTTCGGAACTCTTCCATTGTCCATGGAATTCAGCTGACATTTAAAAATGCTTCGGAACTCTTCTATTGTTCTCCGAATTCTGCTGAAGTTTATAAATGCTTCGGAACTCTTCCATTGTTCCCGTAATTCTGCTGAAGTTTAAAAATTCTTCGGAACTATTCCATTGCTCTCGGAATTCCGCTGAAGTTTAATAATGCTTCGGAACTGTTTCATTGTTCTCGGAATTCCGCTGACGTTTAAAAATGCTTCGGTAATTTTCCATTGTTCTCGGAATTCTGCTGACGTTTAAAAATGCTTCGGAACTCTTCGAATGTACTCGTAATTCCGGTGATGTTTAAAAATGCATCGGAACTCTTACATTGTTCTCGGAATTCCGCTGAAGTTTAAAAATGCTTCAGAACTCTTACAATGTTCTCGGAATTCCACTGATGTTTAAAAATGCTTCGGAACTCTTCCATTGTTCTCGGAATTCTGCTGACGTTTAAAAATGCTTCCGATCTCTTCAATTGTACTCGGAATTCTGCTGAAGTATAAAAATGCTTCCGAACTCTTCCATTGCTCCCGGAATTCCGCTGAAGTTCAAAATGCTTCGGAACTCTTTCATTGCTTCAGGAATTCCGCTGACGTTCAAAAATGCTTCGGAACTCTTCCATTGTTCTTGGATTTCCACTGATGTTTAAAAATTCTTTGGAACTCTTCCATTGTTCTCGGAATTCCGCTGACGAGTAAAAATGCTTCGGAACTCTTCCATTGTTCTCGTAATTCCGCTGACGTTTAAAAATGCTTCGGAACTCTTCCATTGTTCTAGGATTTCCGCTGAAGTTTAAAAATGCTCTGGAACTCTTCCATTGTTCTTGGAATTCCGCTGAAGTTTAAAAATGCTTCGGAACTCTTCCATTGTTCTCGGAATTCTGCTAATATTTAACAATGCTTCCGGTCTCTTCCAATGTTCTCGGAATTCTGCTGAAGTTTTAAAATGCTTTGGAACTCTTACATTGTTCCCGGAATTCTGCTGAAGTTAAAAATGCTACGGAACTCTTCCATTGTTCCCGGAATACCGCTGAAGTTTAAAGATGCTTCGGAACTCTTTCATTGCTCAAGGAATTCCGGTGCCGTTTAAAAATGCTTCGGAACTCTTCTAGTGAACTCGTAATTCCGGTGATGTTTAAAAATTCTTCAGAACTCTTACATTGTTCAAGGATTTCCGATGAAGTTTAATAATGCTTGGGAACTCTTCCATTGTTCTCGGAATTCCGTTGAAGTTTAAAAATGCTTCAGAACTCTTACAATGTTCTCGGAATTCCGCTGATGTTTAAAAATGCTTCGGAACTCTTCCATTGTTCTCAGAATTCTGCTGACGTTTAAAAATGCTTCCGATCTCTTCAATTATTCTCGGAATTCTGCTGAAGTAGAAAAATGCTTCCGAACTCTTCTATTGTACGCGGAATTCCGCTGAAGTTTAAAAATGCTTCGGAACTCTTTCATTGTATAAGGAATTCCGCTGACGTTCAAAAATGCTTCGGAACTCTTCCATTGTTCATGGAATTCTGCTGATGTTTAAAAATTATTCGGAACTCTTCCATTGTTCTCGGAATTCCGCTGACGATTAAAAATGCTTTGAAACTCTTCCATTGTTCTCGTAATTCCGCTGACGTTTAAAAATGCTTCGGAAATCTTCCATTGTTCTAGGATTTCCGGTGAAGATTAAAAATGCTTCGGAACTCTTCCATTGTTCTCGGAATTCCGCTAAAGTTTAAAAATGCTTCAGAACTCTTCCATTGTTCTCGGAATTCCGCTGATGTTTAAAAATGCTTTGGAACTCTTCCATTGTTCTCCGAATTCCGCTGAAGTTTAAAAATGCTTCAGAACTCTTCCATTGTTCTAGGATTTCTGCTGAAGTTTAAAAATGCTTTGGAACTCTTCCATTGTTCTCGGAATTCCGCTGAAGTTTAAAAATACTTCGGAACTCTTCCATTGTTCTAGGATTTCCGATGAAGTTTAAAAATGCTTCGGGACTCTTCCATTGTTCTCGGAATTCTGCTGAAGTTTAACAATGCTTCGGAACTCTTCCATTGTTCTCGGAATACTGCTGACATTTAAAAATGCTTCAGAACACTTCCATTGTTCTCGGAATTTCTGATGAAGTTTGAAAATGCTTCGGAACTCTTCCATTGTCCATGGAATTCAGCTGACATTTAAAAATGCTTCGGAACTCTTCTATTGTTCTCCGAATTCTGCTGAAGTTTATAAATGCTTCGTAACTCTTCCATTGTTCCCGTAATTCTGCTGAAGTTTAAAAATTCTTCGGAACTATTCCATTGCTCTCGGAATTCCGCTGAAGTTTAATAATGCTTCGGAACTGTTTCATTGCTCAAGGAATTCCGGGGCCGTTTAAAAATGCTTCGGAAATCTTCTAGTGAACTCGTAATTCCGGTGATGTTTAAAAATTCTTCAGAACTCTTACATTGTTCAAGGATTTCCGATGAAGTTTAATAATGCTTGGGAACTCTTTCATTGTTCTCGGAATTCCGTTGAAGTTTAAAAATGCTTCAGAACTCTTACAATGTTCTCGGAATTCCGCTGATGTTTAAAAATGCTTCGGAACTCTTCCATTGTTCTCAGAATTCTGCTGACGTTTAAAAATGCTTCCGATCTCTTCAATTATTCTCGGAATTCTGCTGAAGTAGAAAAATGCTTCCGAACTCTTCTATTGTACGCGGAATTCCGCTGAAGTTTAAAAATGCTTCGGAACTCTTTCATTGTTTAAGGAATTCCGCTGACGTTCAAAAATGCTTCGGAACTCTTCCATTGTTCATGGAATTCTGCTGATGTTTAAAAATTATTCGGAACTCTTCCATTGTTCTCGGAATTCCGCTGACGATTAAAAATGCTTTGAAACTCTTCCATTGTTCTCGTAATTCCGCTGACGTTTAAAAATGCTTCGGAACTCTTCCATTGTTCTAGGATTTCCGATGAAGATTAAAAATGTTTCGGAACTCTTCCATTGTTCTCGGAATTCCGCTGAAGTTTAAAAATGCTTCAGAACTCTTCCATTGTTCTCGGAATTCCGCTGATGTTTAAAAATGCTTTGGAACTCTTCCATTGTTCTCCGAATTCCGCTGAAGTTTAAAAATGCTTCAGAACTCTTCCATTGTTCTAGGATTTCTGCTGAAGTTTAAAAATGCTTTGGAACTCTTCCATTGTTCTCGGAATTCCGCTGAAGTTTAAAAATACTTTGGAACTCTTCCATTGTTCTAGGATTTCCGATGAAGTTTAAAAATGCTTCGGAACTCTTCCATTGTTCTCGGAATTCTGCTGAAGTTTAACAATGCTTCGGAACTCTTCTATTGTTCTGGGAATTCTGCTGAAGTTTAAAAATGCTTCGGAACTCTTCCATTAATCTCGGAATACTGCTGACATTTAAAAATGCTTCAGAACACTTCCATTGTTCTCGGAATTTCTGATGAAGTTTGAAAATGCTTCGGAACTCTTCCATTGTCCTCGGAATTCAGCTGACATTTAAAAATGCTTCGGAACTCTTCCATTGTTCTCGGAATTCCGCTGAAGTTTAAAAATGCTTCAGAACTCTTCCATTGTTCTCGGAATTCCGCTGATGTTTAAAAATGCTTCGGAACTCTTCCATTGTTCTCGGAATTCCGCTGAAGTTTAAAAATGCTTCAGAACTCTTCCATTGTTCTCGGAATTCCGCTGATGTTTAAAAATGCTTTGGAACTCTTCCATTGTTCTCGGAATTCCGCTGAAGTTTAAAAATACTTCGGAACTCTTCCATTGTTCTAGGATTTCCGATGAAGTTTAAAAATGCTTCGGAACTCTTCCATTGTTCTCGGAATTCTGCTGAAGCTTAACAATGCTTCGGAACTCTTCTATTGTTCTGGGAATTCTGCTGAAGTTTAAAAATGCTTCGGAACTCTTCCATTGTTCTCGGAATACTGCTGACATTTAAAAATGCTTCAGAACACTTCCAATGTTCTCGGAATTTCTGATGAAGTTTGAAAATGCTTCGGAACTCTTCCATTGTCCATGGAATTCAGCTGACATTTAAAAATGCTTCGGAACTCTTCTATTGTTCTCCGAATTCTGCTGAAGTTTATAAATGCTTCGGAACTCTTCCATTGTTCCCGTAATTCTGCTGAAGTTTAAAAATTCTTCGGAACTATTCCATTGCTCTCGGAATTCCGCTGAAGTTTAATAATGCTTCGGAACTGTTTCATTGTTCTCGGAATTCCGCTGACGTTTAAAAATGCTTCGGTAATTTTCCATTGTTCTCGGAATTCTGCTGACGTTTAAAAATGCTTCGGAACTCTTCGAATGTACTCGTAATTCCGGTGATGTTTAAAAATGCATCGGAACTCTTACATTGTTCTCGGAATTCCGCTGAAGTTTAAAAATGCTTCAGAACTCTTACAATGTTCTCGGAATTCCACTGATGTTTAAAAATGCTTCGGAACTCTTCCATTGTTCTCGGAATTCTGCTGACGTTTAAAAATGCTTCCGATCTCTTCAATTGTACTCGGAATTCTGCTGAAGTATAAAAATGCTTCCGAACTCTTCCATTGCTCCCGGAATTCCGCTGAAGTTCAAAATGCTTCGGAACTCTTTCATTGCTTCAGGAATTCCGCTGACGTTCAAAAATGCTTCGGAACTCTTCCATTGTTCTTGGATTTCCACTGATGTTTAAAAATTCTTTGGAACTCTTCCATTGTTCTCGGAATTCCGCTGACGAGTAAAAATGCTTCGGAACTCTTCCATTGTTCTCGTAATTCCGCTGACGTTTAAAAATGCTTCGGAACTCTTCCATTGTTCTAGGATTTCCGCTGAAGTTTAAAAATGCTCTGGAACTCTTCCATTGTTCTTGGAATTCCGCTGAAGTTTAAAAATGCTTCGGAACTCTTCCATTGTTCTCGGAATTCTGCTAATATTTAACAATGCTTCCGGTCTCTTCCAATGTTCTCGGAATTCTGCTGAAGTTTTAAAATGCTTTGGAACTCTTACATTGTTCCCGGAATTCTGCTGAAGTTAAAAATGCTACGGAACTCTTCCATTGTTCCCGGAATACCGCTGAAGTTTAAAGATGCTTCGGAACTCTTTCATTGCTCAAGGAATTCCGGTGCCGTTTAAAAATGCTTCGGAACTCTTCTAGTGAACTCGTAATTCCGGTGATGTTTAAAAATTCTTCAGAACTCTTACATTGTTCAAGGATTTCCGATGAAGTTTAATAATGCTTGGGAACTCTTCCATTGTTCTCGGAATTCCGTTGAAGTTTAAAAATGCTTCAGAACTCTTACAATGTTCTCGGAATTCCGCTGATGTTTAAAAATGCTTCGGAACTCTTCCATTGTTCTCAGAATTCTGCTGACGTTTAAAAATGCTTCCGATCTCTTCAATTATTCTCGGAATTCTGCTGAAGTAGAAAAATGCTTCCGAACTCTTCTATTGTACGCGGAATTCCGCTGAAGTTTAAAAATGCTTCGGAACTCTTTCATTGTTTAAGGAATTCCGCTGACGTTCAAAAATGCTTCGGAACTCTTCCATTGTTCATGGAATTCTGCTGATGTTTAAAAATTATTCGGAACTCTTCCATTGTTCTCGGAATTCCGCTGACGATTAAAAATGCTTTGAAACTCTTCCATTGTTCTCGTAATTCCGCTGACGTTTAAAAATGCTTCGGAAATCTTCCATTGTTCTAGGATTTCCGGTGAAGATTAAAAATGCTTCGGAACTCTTCCATTGTTCTCGGAATTCCGCTGAAGTTTAAAAATGCTTCAGAACTCTTCCATTGTTATCGGAATTCCGCTGATGTTTAAAAATGCTTTGGAACTCTTCCATTGTTCTCCGAATTCCGCTGAAGTTTAAAAATGCTTCAGAACTCTTCCATTGTTCTAGGATTTCTGCTGAAGTTTAAAAATGCTTTGGAACTCTTCCATTGTTCTCGGAATTCCGCTGAAGTTTAAAAATACTTCGGAACTCTTCCATTGTTCTAGGATTTCCGATGAAGTTTAAAAATGCTTCGGGACTCTTCCATTGTTCTCGGAATTCTGCTGAAGTTTAACAATGCTTCGGAACTCTTCCATTGTTCTCGGAATACTGCTGACATTTAAAAATGCTTCAGAACACTTCCATTGTTCTCGGAATTTCTGATGAAGTTTGAAAATGCTTCGGAACTCTTCCATTGTCCATGGAATTCAGCTGACATTTAAAAATGCTTCGGAACTCTTCTATTGTTCTCCGAATTCTGCTGAAGTTTATAAATGCTTCGTAACTCTTCCATTGTTCCCGTAATTCTGCTGAAGTTTAAAAATTCTTCGGAACTATTCCATTGCTCTCGGAATTCCGCTGAAGTTTAATAATGCTTCGGAACTGTTTCATTGCTCAAGGAATTCCGGGGCCGTTTAAAAATGCTTCGGAAATCTTCTAGTGAACTCGTAATTCCGGTGATGTTTAAAAATTCTTCAGAACTCTTACATTGTTCAAGGATTTCCGATGAAGTTTAATAATGCTTGGGAACTCTTTCATTGTTCTCGGAATTCCGTTGAAGTTTAAAAATGCTTCAGAACTCTTACAATGTTCTCGGAATTCCGCTGATGTTTAAAAATGCTTCGGAACTCTTCCATTGTTCTCAGAATTCTGCTGACGTTTAAAAATGCTTCCGATCTCTTCAATTATTCTCGGAATTCTGCTGAAGTAGAAAAATGCTTCCGAACTCTTCTATTGTACGCGGAATTCCGCTGAAGTTTAAAAATGCTTCGGAACTCTTTCATTGTTTAAGGAATTCCGCTGACGTTCAAAAATGCTTCGGAACTCTTCCATTGTTCATGGAATTCTGCTGATGTTTAAAAATTATTCGGAACTCTTCCATTGTTCTCGGAATTCCGCTGACGATTAAAAATGCTTTGAAACTCTTCCATTGTTCTCGTAATTCCGCTGACGTTTAAAAATGCTTCGGAACTCTTCCATTGTTCTAGGATTTCCGATGAAGATTAAAAATGTATCGGAACTCTTCCATTGTTCTCGGAATTCCGCTGAAGTTTAAAAATGCTTCAGAACTCTTCCATTGTTCTCGGAATTCCGCTGATGTTTAAAAATGCTTTGGAACTCTTCCATTGTTCTCCGAATTCCGCTGAAGTTTAAAAATGCTTCAGAACTCTTCCATTGTTCTAGGATTTCTGCTGAAGTTTAAAAATGCTTTGGAACTCTTCCATTGTTCTCGGAATTCCGCTGAAGTTTAAAAATACTTTGGAACTCTTCCATTGTTCTAGGATTTCCGATGAAGTTTAAAAATGCTTCGGAACTCTTCCATTGTTCTCGGAATTCTGCTGAAGTTTAACAATGCTTCGGAACTCTTCTATTGTTCTGGGAATTCTGCTGAAGTTTAAAAATGCTTCGGAACTCTTCCATTAATCTCGGAATACTGCTGACATTTAAAAATGCTTCAGAACACTTCCATTGTTCTCGGAATTTCTGATGAAGTTTGAAAATGCTTCGGAACTCTTCCATTGTCCTCGGAATTCAGCTGACATTTAAAAATGCTTCGGAACTCTTCCATTGTTCTCGGAATTCCGCTGAAGTTTAAAAATGCTTCAGAACTCTTCCATTGTTCTCGGAATTCCGCTGATGTTTAAAAATGCTTCGGAACTCTTCCATTGTTCTCGGAATTCCGCTGAAGTTTAAAAATGCTTCAGAACTCTTCCATTGTTCTCGGAATTCCGCTGATGTTTAAAAATGCTTTGGAACTCTTCCATTGTTCTCGGAATTCCGCTGAAGTTTAAAAATACTTCGGAACTCTTCCATTGTTCTAGGATTTCCGATGAAGTTTAAAAATGCTTCGGAACTCTTCCATTGTTCTCGGAATTCTGCTGAAGCTTAACAATGCTTCGGAACTCTTCTATTGTTCTGGGAATTCTGCTGAAGTTTAAAAATGCTTCGGAACTCTTCCATTGTTCTCGGAATACTGCTGACATTTAAAAATGCTTCAGAACACTTCCAATGTTCTCGGAATTTCTGATGAAGTTTGAAAATGCTTCGGAACTCTTCCATTGTCCATGGAATTCAGCTGACATTTAAAAATGCTTCGGAACTCTTCTATTGTTCTCCGAATTCTGCTGAAGTTTATAAATGCTTCGGAACTCTTCCATTGTTCCCGTAATTCTGCTGAAGTTTAAAAATTCTTCGGAACTATTCCATTGCTCTCGGAATTCCGCTGAAGTTTAATAATGCTTCGGAACTGTTTCATTGTTCTCGGAATTCCGCTGACGTTTAAAAATGCTTCGGTAATTTTCCATTGTTCTCGGAATTCTGCTGACGTTTAAAAATGCTTCGGAACTCTTCGAATGTACTCGTAATTCCGGTGATGTTTAAAAATGCATCGGAACTCTTACATTGTTCTCGGAATTCCGCTGAAGTTTAAAAATGCTTCAGAACTCTTACAATGTTCTCGGAATTCCACTGATGTTTAAAAATGCTTCGGAACTCTTCCATTGTTCTCGGAATTCTGCTGACGTTTAAAAATGCTTCCGATCTCTTCAATTGTACTCGGAATTCTGCTGAAGTATAAAAATGCTTCCGAACTCTTCCATTGCTCCCGGAATTCCGCTGAAGTTCAAAATGCTTCGGAACTCTTTCATTGCTTCAGGAATTCCGCTGACGTTCAAAAATGCTTCGGAACTCTTCCATTGTTCTTGGATTTCCACTGATGTTTAAAAATTCTTTGGAACTCTTCCATTGTTCTCGGAATTCCGCTGACGAGTAAAAATGCTTCGGAACTCTTCCATTGTTCTCGTAATTCCGCTGACGTTTAAAAATGCTTCGGAACTCTTCCATTGTTCTAGGATTTCCGCTGAAGTTTAAAAATGCTCTGGAACTCTTCCATTGTTCTTGGAATTCCGCTGAAGTTTAAAAATGCTTCGGAACTCTTCCATTGTTCTCGGAATTCTGCTAATATTTAACAATGCTTCCGGTCTCTTCCAATGTTCTCGGAATTCTGCTGAAGTTTTAAAATGCTTTGGAACTCTTACATTGTTCCCGGAATTCTGCTGAAGTTAAAAATGCTACGTAACTCTTCCATTGTTCCCGGAATACCGCTGAAGTTTAAAGATGCTTCGGAACTCTTTCATTGCTCAAGGAATTCCGGTGCCGTTTAAAAATGCTTCGGAACTCTTCTAGTGAACTCGTAATTCCGGTGATGTTTAAAAATTCTTCAGAACTCTTACATTGTTCAAGGATTTCCGATGAAGTTTAATAATGCTTGGGAACTCTTCCATTGTTCTCGGAATTCCGTTGAAGTTTAAAAATGCTTCAGAACTCTTACAATGTTCTCGGAATTCCGCTGATGTTTAAAAATGCTTCGGAACTCTTCCATTGTTCTCAGAATTCTGCTGACGTTTAAAAATGCTTCCGATCTCTTCAATTATTCTCGGAATTCTGCTGAAGTAGAAAAATGCTTCCGAACTCTTCTATTGTACGCGGAATTCCGCTGAAGTTTAAAAATGCTTCGGAACTCTTTCATTGTTTAAGGAATTCCGCTGACGTTCAAAAATGCTTCGGAACTCTTCCATTGTTCATGGAATTCTGCTGATGTTTAAAAATTATTCGGAACTCTTCCATTGTTCTCGGAATTCCGCTGACGATTAAAAATGCTTTGAAACTCTTCCATTGTTCTCGTAATTCCGCTGACGTTTAAAAATGCTTCGGAAATCTTCCATTGTTCTAGGATTTCCGGTGAAGATTAAAAATGCTTCGGAACTCTTCCATTGTTCTCGGAATTCCGCTGAAGTTTAAAAATGCTTCAGAACTCTTCCATTGTTATCGGAATTCCGCTGATGTTTAAAAATGCTTTGGAACTCTTCCATTGTTCTCCGAATTCCGCTGAAGTTTAAAAATGCTTCAGAACTCTTCCATTGTTCTAGGATTTCTGCTGAAGTTTAAAAATGCTTTGGAACTCTTCCATTGTTCTCGGAATTCCGCTGAAGTTTAAAAATACTTCGGAACTCTTCCATTGTTCTAGGATTTCCGATGAAGTTTAAAAATGCTTCGGGACTCTTCCATTGTTCTCGGAATTCTGCTGAAGTTTAACAATGCTTCGGAACTCTTCCATTGTTCTCGGAATACTGCTGACATTTAAAAATGCTTCAGAACACTTCCATTGTTCTCGGAATTTCTGATGAAGTTTGAAAATGCTTCGGAACTCTTCCATTGTCCATGGAATTCAGCTGACATTTAAAAATGCTTCGGAACTCTTCTATTGTTCTCCGAATTCTGCTGAAGTTTATAAATGCTTCGTAACTCTTCCATTGTTCCCGTAATTCTGCTGAAGTTTAAAAATTCTTCGGAACTATTCCATTGCTCTCGGAATTCCGCTGAAGTTTAATAATGCTTCGGAACTGTTTCATTGCTCAAGGAATTCCGGGGCCGTTTAAAAATGCTTCGGAAATCTTCTAGTGAACTCGTAATTCCGGTGATGTTTAAAAATTCTTCAGAACTCTTACATTGTTCAAGGATTTCCGATGAAGTTTAATAATGCTTGGGAACTCTTTCATTGTTCTCGGAATTCCGTTGAAGTTTAAAAATGCTTCAGAACTCTTACAATGTTCTCGGAATTCCGCTGATGTTTAAAAATGCTTCGGAACTCTTCCATTGTTCTCAGAATTCTGCTGACGTTTAAAAATGCTTCCGATCTCTTCAATTATTCTCGGAATTCTGCTGAAGTAGAAAAATGCTTCCGAACTCTTCTATTGTACGCGGAATTCCGCTGAAGTTTAAAAATGCTTCGGAACTCTTTCATTGTTTAAGGAATTCCGCTGACGTTCAAAAATGCTTCGGAACTCTTCCATTGTTCATGGAATTCTGCTGATGTTTAAAAATTATTCGGAACTCTTCCATTGTTCTCGGAATTCCGCTGACGATTAAAAATGCTTTGAAACTCTTCCATTGTTCTCGTAATTCCGCTGACGTTTAAAAATGCTTCGGAACTCTTCCATTGTTCTAGGATTTCCGATGAAGATTAAAAATGTTTCGGAACTCTTCCATTGTTCTCGGAATTCCGCTGAAGTTTAAAAATGCTTCAGAACTCTTCCATTGTTCTCGGAATTCCGCTGATGTTTAAAAATGCTTTGGAACTCTTCCATTGTTCTCCGAATTCCGCTGAAGTTTAAAAATGCTTCAGAACTCTTCCATTGTTCTAGGATTTCTGCTGAAGTTTAAAAATGCTTTGGAACTCTTCCATTGTTCTCGGAATTCCGCTGAAGTTTAAAAATACTTTGGAACTCTTCCATTGTTCTAGGATTTCCGATGAAGTTTAAAAATGCTTCGGAACTCTTCCATTGTTCTCGGAATTCTGCTGAAGTTTAACAATGCTTCGGAACTCTTCTATTGTTCTGGGAATTCTGCTGAAGTTTAAAAATGCTTCGGAACTCTTCCATTGTTCTCGGAATACTGCTGACATTTAAAAATGCTTCAGAACACTTCCATTGTTCTCGGAATTTCTGATGAAGTTTGAAAATGCTTCGGAACTCTTCCATTGTCCTCGGAATTCAGCTGACATTTAAAAATGCTTCGGAACTCTTCCATTGTTCTCGGAATTCCGCTGAAGTTTAAAAATGCTTCAGAACTCTTCCATTGTTCTCGGAATTCCGCTGATGTTTAAAAATGCTTTGGAACTCTTCCATTGTTCTCCGAATTCCGCTGAAGTTTAAAAATGCTTCAGAACTCTTCCATTGTTCTAGGATTTCTGCTGAAGTTTAAAAATGCTTTGGAACTCTTCCATTGTTCTCTGAATTCCGCTGAAGTTTAAAAATGCTTCAGAACTCTTCTATTGTTCTGGGAATTCTGTAGAAGTTTAAAAATGCTTCAGAACTCTTCCATTGTTCCAGGATTTCTGCTGAAGTTTAAAAATGCTTTGGAACTCTTCCATTGTTCTCTGAATTCCGCTGAAGTTTAAAAATGCTTCAGAACTCTTCTATTGTTCTGGGAATTCTGCTGAAGTTTAAAAATGCTTCGGAACTCTTCCATTGTTCTCGGAATTCCGCTGAAGTTTAAAAATACTTCGGAACTCTTCCATTGTTCTAGGATTTCCGATGAAGTTTAAAAATGCTTCGGAACTCTTCCATTGTTCTCGGAATTCTGCTGAAGTTTAACAATGCTTCGGAACTCTTCTATTGTTCTGGGAATTCTGCTGAAGTTTAAAAATGCTTCGGAACTCTTCCATTGTTCTCGGAATACTGCTGACATTTAAAAATGCTTCAGAACACTTCCAATGTTCTCGGAATTTCTGATGAAGTTTGAAAATGCTTCGGAACTCTTCCATTGTCCATGGAATTCAGCTGACATTTAAAAATGCTTCGGAACTCTTCTATTGTTCTCCGAATTCTGCTGAAGTTTATAAATGCTTCGGAACTCTTCCATTGTTCCCGTAATTCTGCTGAAGTTTAAAAATTCTTCGGAACTATTCCATTGCTCTCGGAATTCCGCTGAAGTTTAATAATGCTTTGGAACTGTTTCATTGTTCTCGGAATTCCGCTGACGTTTAAAAATGCTTCGGTAATTTTCCATTGTTCTCGGAATTCTGCTGACGTTTAAAAATGCTTCGGAACTCTTCGAATGTACTCGTAATTCCGGTGATGTTTAAAAATGCATCGGAACTCTTACATTGTTCTCGGAATTCCGCTGAAGTTTAAAAATGCTTCAGAACTCTTACAATGTTCTCGGAATTCCACTGATGTTTAAAAATGCTTCGGAACTCTTCCATTGTTCTCGGAATTCTGCTGACGTTTAAAAATGCTTCCGATCTCTTCAATTGTACTCGGAATTCTGCTGAAGTATAAAAATGCTTCCGAACTCTTCCATTGCTCCCGGAATTCCGCTGAAGTTCAAAATGCTTCGGAACTCTTTCATTGCTTCAGGAATTCCGCTGACGTTCAAAAATGCTTCGGAACTCTTCCATTGTTCTTGGATTTCCACTGATGTTTAAAAATTCTTTGGAACTCTTCCATTGTTCTCGGAATTCCGCTGACGAGTAAAAATGCTTCGGAACTCTTCCATTGTTCTCGTAATTCCGCTGACGTTTAAAAATGCTTCGGAACTCTTCCATTGTTCTAGGATTTCCGCTGAAGTTTAAAAATGCTCTGGAACTCTTACATTGTTCTTGGAATTCCGCTGAAGTTTAAAAATTCTTCGGAACTCTTCCATTGTTCTCGGAATTCTGCTAATATTTAACAATGCTTCCGGTCTCTTCCAATGTTCTCGGAATTCTGCTGAAGTTTTAAAATGCTTTGGAACTCTTACATTGTTCCCGGAATTCTGCTGAAGTTAAAAATGCTACGGAACTCTTCCATTGTTCCCGGAATACCGCTGAAGTTTAAAGATGCTTCGGAACTCTTTCATTGCTCAAGGAATTCCGGTGCCGTTTAAAAATGCTTCGGAACTCTTCTAGTGAACTCGTAATTCCGGTGATGTTTAAAAATTCTTCAGAACTCTTACATTGTTCAAGGATTTCCGATGAAGTTTAATAATGCTTGGGAACTCTTCCATTGTTCTCGGAATTCCGTTGAAGTTTAAAAATGCTTCAGAACTCTTACAATGTTCTCGGAATTCCGCTGATGTTTAAAAATGCTTCGGAACTCTTCCATTGTTCTCAGAATTCTGCTGACGTTTAAAAATGCTTCCGATCTCTTCAATTATTCTCGGAATTCTGCTGAAGTAGAAAAATGCTTCCGAACTCTTCTATTGTACGCGGAATTCCGCTGAAGTTTAAAAATGCTTCGGAACTCTTTCATTGTATAAGGAATTCCGCTGACGTTCAAAAATGCTTCGGAACTCTTCCATTGTTCATGGAATTCTGCTGATGTTTAAAAATTATTCGGAACTCTTCCATTGTTCTCGGAATTCCGCTGACGTTTAAAAATGCTTCGGAAATCTTCCATTGTTCTAGGATTTCCGATGAAGATTAAAAATGCTTCGGAACTCTTCCATTGTTCTTGGAATTCCGCTGAAGTTTAAAAATGCTTCAGAACTCTTCCATTGTTCTCGGAATTCCGCTGATGTTTAAAAATGCTTTGGAACTCTTCCATTGTTCTCCGAATTCCGCTGAAGTTTAAAAATACTTCGGAACTCTTCCATTGTTCTAGGATTTCCGATGAAGTTTAAAAATGCTTCGGGACTCTTCCATTGTTCTCGGAATTCTGCTGAAGTTTAACAATGCTTCGGAACTCTTCTATTATTCTGGGAATTCTGCTGAAGTTTAAAAATGCTTCGGAACTCTTCCATTGTTCTCGGAATACTGCTGACATTTAAAAATGCTTCAGAACACTTCCATTGTTCTCGGAATTTCTGATGAAGTTTGAAAATGCTTCGGAACTCTTCCATTGTCCATGGAATTCAGCTGACATTTAAAAATGCTTCGGAACTCTTCTATTGTTCTCCGAATTCTGCTGAAGTTTATAAATGCTTCGTAACTCTTCCATTGTTCCCGTAATTCTGCTGAAGTTTAAAAATTCTTCGGAACTATTCCATTGCTCTCGGAATTCCGCTGAAGTTTAATAATGCTTCGGAACTGTTTCATTGCTCAAGGAATTCCGGGGCCGTTTAAAAATGCTTCGGAACTCTTCTAGTGAACTCGTAATTCCGGTGATGTTTAAAAATTCTTCAGAACTCTTACATTGTTCAAGGATTTCCGATGAAGTTTAATAATGCTTGGGAACTCTTTCATTGTTTAAGGAATTCCGCTGACGTTCAAAAATGCTTCGGAACTCTTCCATTGTTCATGGAATTCTGCTGATGTTTAAAAATTATTCGGAACTCTTCCATTGTTCTCGGAATTCCGCTGACGATTAAAAATGCTTTGAAACTCTTCCATTGTTTTCGTAATTCCGCTGACGTTTAAAAATGCTTCGGAACTCTTCCATTGTTCTCGGAATTCCGCTGAAGTTTAAAAATGCTTCAGAACTCTTCCATTGTTCTCGGAATTCCGCTGATGTTTAAAAATGCTTTGGAACTCTTCCATTGTTCTCCGAATTCCGCTGAAGTTTAAAAATGCTTCAGAACTCTTCCATTGTTCTAGGATTTCCGATGAAGTTCAAAAATGCTTCGGAACTCTTCCATTGTTCTCGGAATTCTGCTGAAGTTTAACAATGCTTCGGAACTCTTCTATTGTTCTGGGAATTCTGCTGAAGTTTAAAAATGCTTCGAAACTCTTCCATTGTTCTCGGAATACTGCTGACATTTAAAAATGCTTCAGAACACTTCCATTGTTCTCGGAATTTCTGATGAAGTTTGAAAATGCTTCGGAACTCTTCCATTGTCCTCGGAATTCAGCTGACATTTAAAAATGCTTCGGAACTCTTCCATTGTTCTCGGAATTCTGCTGACGATTAAAAATGCTTTGAAACTCTTCCATTGTTCTCGTAATTCCGCTGACGTTTAAAAATGCTTCGGAACTCTTCCATTGTTCTCGGAATTCCGCTGAAGTTTAAAAATGCTTCAGAACTCTTCCATTGTTCTCGGAATTCCGCTGATGTTTAAAAATGCTTTGGAACTCTTCCATTGTTCTCCGAATTCCGCTGAAGTTTAAAAATGCTTCAGAACTCTTCCATTGTTCTAGGATTTCTGCTGAAGTTTAAAAATGCTTTGGAACTCTTCCATTGTTCTCTGAATTCCGCTGAAGTTTAAAAATGCTTCAGAACTCTTCTATTGTTCTGGGAATTCTGCTGAAGTTTAAAAATGCTTCGGAACTCTTCCATTGTTCTCGGAATTCCGCTGAAGTTTAAAAATACTTCGGAACTCTTCCATTGTTCTAGGATTTCCGATGAAGTTTAAAAATGCTTCGGAACTCTTCCATTGTTCTCGGAATTCTGCTGAAGTTTAACAATGCTTCGGAACTCTTCTATTGTTCTGGGAATTCTGCTGAAGTTTAAAAATGCTTCGGAACTCTTCCATTGTTCTCGGAATACTGCTGACATTTAAAAATGCTTCAGAACACTTCCAATGTTCTCGGAATTTCTGATGAAGTTTGAAAATGCTTCGGAACTCTTCCATTGTCCATGGAATTCAGCTGACATTTAAAAATGCTTCGGAACTGTTTCATTGTTCTCGGAATTCCGCTGACGTTTAAAAATGCTTCGGTAATTTTCCATTGTTCTCGGAATTCCGCTGACGTTTAAAAATGCTTCGGAACTCTTCTATTGTTCTGGGAATTCTGCTGAAGTTTAAAAATGCTTCGGAACTCTTCCATTGTTCTCGGAATTCCGCTGAAGTTTAAAAATACTTCGGAACTCTTCCATTGTTCTAGGATTTCCGATGAAGTTTAAAAATGCTTCGGAACTCTTCCATTGTTCTCGGAATTCTGCTGAAGTTTAACAATGCTTCGGAACTCTTCTATTGTTCTGGGAATTCTGCTGAAGTTTAAAAATGCTTCGGAACTCTTCCATTGTTCTCGGAATACTGCTGACATTTAAAAATGCTTCAGAACACTTCCAATGTTCTCGGAATTTCTGATGAAGTTTGAAAATGCTTCGGAACTCTTCCATTGTCCATGGAATTCAGCTGACATTTAAAAATGCTTCGGAACTCTTCTATTGTTCTCCGAATTCTGCTGAAGTTTATAAATGCTTTGGAACTCTTCCATTGTTCCCGTAATTCTGCTGAAGTTTAAAAATTCTTCGGAACTATTCCATTGCTCTCGGAATTCCGCTGAAGTTTAATAATGCTTTGGAACTGTTTCATTGTTCTCGGAATTCCGCTGACGTTTAAAAATGCTTCGGTAATTTTCCATTGTTCTCGGAATTCTGCTGACGTTTAAAAATGCTTCGGAACTCTTCGAATGTACTCGTAATTCCGGTGATGTTTAAAAATGCATCGGAACTCTTACATTGTTCTCGGAATTCCGCTGAAGTTTAAAAATGCTTCAGAACTCTTACAATGTTCTCGGAATTCCACTGATGTTTAAAAATGCTTCGGAACTCTTCCATTGTTCTCGGAATTCTGCTGACGTTTAAAAATGCTTCCGATCTCTTCAATTGTACTCGGAATTCTGCTGAAGTATAAAAATGCTTCCGAACTCTTCCATTGCTCCCGGAATTCCGCTGAAGTTCAAAATGCTTCGGAACTCTTTCATTGCTTCAGGAATTCCGCTGACGTTCAAAAATGCTTCGGAACTCTTCCATTGTTCTTGGATTTCCACTGATGTTTAAAAATTCTTTGGAACTCTTCCATTGTTCTCGGAATTCCGCTGACGAGTAAAAATGCTTCGGAACTCTTCCATTGTTCTCGTAATTCCGCTGACGTTTAAAAATGCTTCGGAACTCTTCCATTGTTCTAGGATTTCCGCTGAAGTTTAAAAATGCTCTGGAACTCTTACATTGTTCTTGGAATTCCGCTGAAGTTTAAAAATGCTTCGGAACTCTTCCATTGTTCTCGGAATTCTGCTAATATTTAACAATGCTTCCGGTCTCTTCCAATGTTCTCGGAATTCTGCTGAAGTTTTAAAATGCTTTGGAACTCTTACATTGTTCCCGGAATTCTGCTGAAGTTAAAAATGCTACGGAACTCTTCCATTGTTCCCGGAATACCGCTGAAGTTTAAAGATGCTTCGGAACTCTTTCATTGCTCAAGGAATTCCGGTGCCGTTTAAAAATGCTTCGGAACTCTTCTAGTGAACTCGTAATTCCGGTGATGTTTAAAAATTCTTCAGAACTCTTACATTGTTCAAGGATTTCCGATGAAGTTTAATAATGCTTGGGAACTCTTCCATTGTTCTCGGAATTCCGTTGAAGTTTAAAAATGCTTCAGAACTCTTACAATGTTCTCGGAATTCCGCTGATGTTTAAAAATGCTTCGGAACTCTTCCATTGTTCTCAGAATTCTGCTGACGTTTAAAAATGCTTCCGATCTCTTCAATTATTCTCGGAATTCTGCTGAAGTAGAAAAATGCTTCGGAACTCTTCTATTGTACGCGGAATTCCGCTGAAGTTTAAAAATGCTTCGGAACTCTTTCATTGTATAAGGAATTCCGCTGACGTTCAAAAATGCTTCGGAACTCTTCCATTGTTCATGGAATTCTGCTGATGTTTAAAAATTATTCGGAACTCTTCCATTGTTCTCGGAATTCCGCTGACGATTAAAAATGCTTTGAAACTCTTCCATTGTTCTCGTAATTCCGCTGACGTTTAAAAATGCTTCGGAAATCTTCCATTGTTCTAGGATTTCCGATGAAGATTAAAAATGCTTCGGAACTCTTCCATTGTTCTCGGAATTCCGCTGAAGTTTAAAAATGCTTCAGAACTCTTCCATTGTTCTCGGAATTCCGCTGATGTTTAAAAATGCTTTGGAACTCTTCCATTGTTCTCCGAATTCCGCTGAAGTTTAAAAATGCTTCAGAACTCTTCCATTGTTCTAGGATTTCTGCTGAAGTTTAAAAATGCTTTGGAACTCTTCCATTGTTCTCGGAATTCCGCTGAAGTTTAAAAATACTTCGGAACTCTTCCATTGTTCTAGGATTTCCGATGAAGTTTAAAAATGCTTCGGGACTCTTCCATTGTTCTCGGAATTCTGCTGAAGTTTAACAATGCTTCGGAACTCTTCTATTATTCTGGGAATTCTGCTGAAGTTTAAAAATGCTTCGGAACTCTTCCATTGTTCTCGGAATACTGCTGACATTTAAAAATGCTTCAGAACACTTCCATTGTTCTCGGAATTTCTGATGAAGTTTGAAAATGCTTCGGAACTCTTCCATTGTCCATGGAATTCAGCTGACATTTAAAAATGCTTCGGAACTCTTCTATTGTTCTCCGAATTCTGCTGAAGTTTATAAATGCTTCGTAACTCTTCCATTGTTCCCGTAATTCTGCTGAAGTTTAAAAATTCTTCGGAACTATTCCATTGCTCTCGGAATTCCGCTGAAGTTTAATAATGCTTCGGAACTGTTTCATTGCTCAAGGAATTCCGGGGCCGTTTAAAAATGCTTCGGAACTCTTCTAGTGAACTCGTAATTCCGGTGATGTTTAAAAATTCTTCAGAACTCTTACATTGTTCAAGGATTTCCAATGAAGTTTAATAATGCTTGGGAACTCTTTCATTGTTTAAGGAATTCCGCTGACGTTCAAAAATGCTTCGGAACTCTTCCATTGTTCATGGAATTCTGCTGATGTTTAAAAATTATTCGGAACTCTTCCATTGTTCTCGGAATTCCGCTGACGATTAAAAATGCTTTGAAACTCTTCCATTGTTTTCGTAATTCCGCTGACGTTTAAAAATGCTTCGGAACTCTTCCATTGTTCTCGGAATTCCGCTGAAGTTTAAAAATGCTTCAGAACTCTTCCATTGTTCTCGGAATTCCGCTGATGTTTAAAAATGCTTTGGAACTCTTCCATTGTTCTCCGAATTCCGCTGAAGTTTAAAAATGCTTCAGAACTCTTCCATTGTTCTAGGATTTCCGATGAAGTTCAAAAATGCTTCGGAACTCTTCCATTGTTCTCGGAATTCTGCTGAAGTTTAACAATGCTTCGGAACTCTTCTATTGTTCTGGGAATTCTGCTGAAGTTTAAAAATGCTTCGAAACTCTTCCATTGTTCTCGGAATACTGCTGACATTTAAAAATGCTTCAGAACACTTCCATTGTTCTCGGAATTTCTGATGAAGTTTGAAAATGCTTCGGAACTCTTCCATTGTCCTCGGAATTCAGCTGACATTTAAAAATGCTTCGGAACTCTTCCATTGTTCTCGGAATTCTGCTGACGATTAAAAATGCTTTGAAACTCTTCCATTGTTCTCGTAATTCCGCTGACGTTTAAAAATGCTTCGGAACTCTTCCATTGTTCTCGGAATTCCGCTGAAGTTTAAAAATGCTTCAGAACTCTTCCATTGTTCTCGGAATTCCGCTGATGTTTAAAAATGCTTTGGAACTCTTCCATTGTTCTCCGAATTCCGCTGAAGTTTAAAAATGCTTCAGAACTCTTCCATTGTTCTAGGATTTCTGCTGAAGTTTAAAAATGCTTTGGAACTCTTCCATTGTTCTCTGAATTCCGCTGAAGTTTAAAAATGCTTCAGAACTCTTCTATTGTTCTGGGAATTCTGCTGAAGTTTAAAAATGCTTCGGAACTCTTCCATTGTTCTCGGAATTCCGCTGAAGTTTAAAAATACTTCGGAACTCTTCCATTGTTCTAGGATTTCCGATGAAGTTTAAAAATGCTTCGGAACTCTTCCATTGTTCTCGGAATTCTGCTGAAGTTTAACAATGCTTCGGAACTCTTCTATTGTTCTGGGAATTCTGCTGAAGTTTAAAAATGCTTCGGAACTCTTCCATTGTTCTCGGAATACTGCTGACATTTAAAAATGCTTCAGAACACTTCCAATGTTCTCGGAATTTCTGATGAAGTTTGAAAATGCTTCGGAACTCTTCCATTGTCCATGGAATTCAGCTGACATTTAAAAATGCTTCGGAACTGTTTCATTGTTCTCGGAATTCCGCTGACGTTTAAAAATGCTTCGGTAATTTTCCATTGTTCTCGGAATTCCGCTGACGTTTAAAAATGCTTCGGAACTCTTCGAATGTACTCGTAATTCCGGTGATGTTTAAAAATGCATCGGAACTCTTACATTGTTCTCGGAATTCCGCTGAAGTTTAAAAATGCTTCAGAACTCTTACAATGTTCTCGGAATTCCACTGATGTTTAAAAATGCTTCGGAACTCTTCCATTGTTCTCGGAATTCTGCTGACGTTTAAAAATGCTTCCAATCTCTTCAATTGTACTCGGAATTCTGCTGAAGTATAAAAATGCTTCCGAACTCTTCCATTGCTCCCGGAATTCCGCTGAAGTTCAAAATGCTTCGGAACTCTTTCATTGCTTCAGGAATTCCGCTGACGTTCAAAAATGCTTCGGAACTCTTCCATTGTTCTTGGATTTCCACTGATGTTTAAAAATTCTTTGGAACTCTTCCATTGTTCTCGGAATTCCGCTGAAGTTTAAAAATACTTTGGAACTCTTCCATTGTTCTAGGATTTCCGATGAAGTTTAAAAATGCTTCGGAACTCTTCCATTGTTCTCGGAATTCTGCTGAAGTTTAACAATGCTTCGGAACTCTTCTATTGTTCTGGGAATTCTGCTGAAGTTTAAAAATGCTTCGGAACTCTTCCATTGTTCTCGGAATACTGCTGACATTTAAAAATGCTTCAGAACACTTCCATTGTTCTCGGAATTTCTGATGAAGTTTGAAAATGCTTCGGAACTCTTCCATTGTCCTCGGAATTCAGCTGACATTTAAAAATGCTTCGGAACTCTTCCATTGTTCTCGGAATTCCGCTGAAGTTTAAAAATGCTTCAGAACTCTTCCATTGTTCTCGGAATTCCGCTGATGTTTAAAAATGCTTTGGAACTCTTCCATTGTTCTCCGAATTCCGCTGAAGTTTAAAAATGCTTCAGAACTCTTCCATTGTTCTAGGATTTCTGCTGAAGTTTAAAAATGCTTTGGAACTCTTCCATTGTTCTCTGAATTCCGCTGAAGTTTAAAAATGCTTCAGAACTCTTCTATTGTTCTGGGAATTCTGTAGAAGTTTAAAAATGCTTCAGAACTCTTCCATTGTTCCAGGATTTCTGCTGAAGTTTAAAAATGCTTTGGAACTCTTCCATTGTTCTCTGAATTCCGCTGAAGTTTAAAAATGCTTCAGAACTCTTCTATTGTTCTGGGAATTCTGCTGAAGTTTAAAAATGCTTCGGAACTCTTCCATTGTTCTCGGAATTCCGCTGAAGTTTAAAAATACTTCGGAACTCTTCCATTGTTCTAGGATTTCCGATGAAGTTTAAAAATGCTTCGGAACTCTTCCATTGTTCTCGGAATTCTGCTGAAGTTTAACAATGCTTCGGAACTCTTCTATTGTTCTGGGAATTCTGCTGAAGTTTAAAAATGCTTCGGAACTCTTCCATTGTTCTCGGAATACTGCTGACATTTAAAAATGCTTCAAAACACTTCCAATGTTCTCGGAATTTCTGATGAAGTTTGAAAATGCTTCGGAACTCTTCCATTGTCCATGGAATTCAGCTGACATTTAAAAATGCTTCGGAACTCTTCTATTGTTCTCCGAATTCTGCTGAAGTTTATAAATGCTTCGGAACTCTTCCATTGTTCCCGTAATTCTGCTGAAGTTTAAAAATTCTTCGGAACTATTCCATTGCTCTCGGAATTCCGCTGAAGTTTAATAATGCTTTGGAACTGTTTCATTGTTCTCGGAATTCCGCTGACGTTTAAAAATGCTTCGGTAATTTTCCATTGTTCTCGGAATTCTGCTGACGTTTAAAAATGCTTCGGAACTCTTCGAATGTACTCGTAATTCCGGTGATGTTTAAAAATGCATCGGAACTCTTACATTGTTCTCGGAATTCCGCTGAAGTTTAAAAATGCTTCAGAACTCTTACAATGTTCTCGGAATTCCACTGATGTTTAAAAATGCTTCGGAACTCTTCCATTGTTCTCGGAATTCTGCTGACGTTTAAAAATGCTTCCGATCTCTTCAATTGTACTCGGAATTCTGCTGAAGTATAAAAATGCTTCCGAACTCTTCCATTGCTCCCGGAATTCCGCTGAAGTTCAAAATGCTTCGGAACTCTTTCATTGCTTCAGGAATTCCGCTGACGTTCAAAAATGCTTCGGAACTCTTCCATTGTTCTTGGATTTCCACTGATGTTTAAAAATTCTTTGGAACTCTTCCATTGTTCTCGGAATTCCGCTGACGAGTAAAAATGCTTCGGAACTCTTCCATTGTTCTCGTAATTCCGCTGACGTTTAAAAATGCTTCGGAACTCTTCCATTGTTCTAGGATTTCCGCTGAAGTTTAAAAATGCTCTGGAACTCTTACATTGTTCTTGGAATTCCGCTGAAGTTTAAAAATGCTTCGGAACTCTTCCATTGTTCTCGGAATTCTGCTAATATTTAACAATGCTTCCGGTCTCTTCCAATGTTCTCGGAATTCTGCTGAAGTTTTAAAATGCTTTGGAACTCTTACATTGTTCCCGGAATTCTGCTGAAGTTAAAAATGCTACGGAACTCTTCCATTGTTCCCGGAATACCGCTGAAGTTTAAAGATGCTTCGGAACTCTTTCATTGCTCAAGGAATTCCGGTGCCGTTTAAAAATGCTTCGGAACTCTTCTAGTGAACTCGTAATTCCGGTGATGTTTAAAAATTCTTCAGAGCTCTTACATTGTTCAAGGATTTCCGATGAAGTTTAATAATGCTTGGGAACTCTTCCATTGTTCTCGGAATTCCGTTGAAGTTTAAAAATGCTTCAGAACTCTTACAATGTTCTCGGAATTCCGCTGATGTTTAAAAATGCTTCGGAACTCTTCCATTGTTCTCAGAATTCTGCTGACGTTTAAAAATGCTTCCGATCTCTTCAATTATTCTCGGAATTCTGCTGAAGTAGAAAAATGCTTCCGAACTCTTCTATTGTACGCGGAATTCCGCTGAAGTTTAAAAATGCTTCGGAACTCTTTCATTGTATAAGGAATTCCGCTGACGTTCAAAAATGCTTCGGAACTCTTCCATTGTTCTCGGAATACTGCTGACATTTAAAAATGCTTCAGAACACTTCCATTGTTCTCGGAATTTCTGATGAAGTTTGAAAATGCTTCGGAACTCTTCCATTGTCCATGGAATTCAGCTGACATTTAAAAATGCTTCGGAACTCTTCTATTGTTCTCCGAATTCTGCTGAAGTTTATAAATGCTTCGTAACTCTTCCATTGTTCCCGTAATTCTGCTGAAGTTTAAAAATTCTTCGGAACTATTCCATTGCTCTCGGAATTCCGCTGAAGTTTAATAATGCTTCGGAACTGTTTCATTGCTCAAGGAATTCCGGGGCCGTTTAAAAATGCTTCGGAACTCTTCTAGTGAACTCGTAATTCCGGTGATGTTTAAAAATTCTTCAGAACTCTTACATTGTTCAAGGATTTCCGATGAAGTTTAATAATGCTTGGGAACTCTTTCATTGTTTAAGGAATTCCGCTGACGTTCAAAAATGCTTCGGAACTCTTCCATTGTTCATGGAATTCTGCTGATGTTTAAAAATTATTCGGAACTCTTCCATTGTTCTCGGAATTCCGCTGACGATTAAAAATGCTTTGAAACTCTTCCATTGTTTTCGTAATTCCGCTGACGTTTAAAAATGCTTCGGAACTCTTCCATTGTTCTCGGAATTCCGCTGAAGTTTAAAAATGCTTCAGAACTCTTCCATTGTTCTCGGAATTCCGCTGATGTTTAAAAATGCTTTGGAACTCTTCCATTGTTCTCCGAATTCCGCTGAAGTTTAAAAATGCTTCAGAACTCTTCCATTGTTCTAGGATTTCCGATGAAGTTCAAAAATGCTTCGGAACTCTTCCATTGTTCTCGGAATTCTGCTGAAGTTTAACAATGCTTCGGAACTCTTCTATTGTTCTGGGAATTCTGCTGAAGTTTAAAAATGCTTCGAAACTCTTCCATTGTTCTCGGAATACTGCTGACATTTAAAAATGCTTCAGAACACTTCCATTGTTCTCGGAATTTCTGATGAAGTTTGAAAATGCTTCGGAACTCTTCCATTGTCCTCGGAATTCAGCTGACATTTAAAAATGCTTCGGAACTCTTCCATTGTTCTCGGAATTCTGCTGACGATTAAAAATGCTTTGAAACTCTTCCATTGTTCTCGTAATTCCGCTGACGTTTAAAAATGCTTTGGAACTCTTCCATTGTTCTCGGAATTCCGCTGAAGTTTAAAAATGCTTCAGAACTCTTCCATTGTTCTCGGAATTCCGCTGATGTTTAAAAATGCTTTGGAACTCTTCCATTGTTCTCCGAATTCCGCTGAAGTTTAAAAATGCTTCAGAACTCTTCCATTGTTCTAAGATTTCTGCTGAAGTTTAAAAATGCTTTGGAACTCTTCCATTGTTCTCTGAATTCCGCTGAAGTTTAAAAATGCTTCAGAACTCTTCTATTGTTCTGGGAATTCTGCTGAAGTTTAAAAATGCTTCGGAACTCTTCCATTGTTCTCGGAATTCCGCTGAAGTTTAAAAATACTTCGGAACTCTTCCATTGTTCTAGGATTTCCGATGAAGTTTAAAAATGCTTCGGAACTCTTCCATTGTTCTCGGAATTCTGCTGAAGTTTAACAATGCTTCGGAACTCTTCTATTGTTCTGGGAATTCTGCTGAAGTTTAAAAATGCTTCGGAACTCTTCCATTGTTCTCGGAATACTGCTGACATTTAAAAATGCTTCAGAACACTTCCAATGTTCTCGGAATTTCTGATGAAGTTTGAAAATGCTTCGGAACTCTTCCATTGTCCATGGAATTCAGCTGACATTTAAAAATGCTTCGGAACTGTTTCATTGTTCTCGGAATTCCGCTGACGTTTAAAAATGCTTCGGTAATTTTCCATTGTTCTCGGAATTCCGCTGACGTTTAAAAATGCTTCGGAACTCTTCTATTGTTCTGGGAATTCTGCTGAAGTTTAAAAATGCTTCGGAACTCTTCCATTGTTCTCGGAATTCCGCTGAAGTTTAAAAATACTTCGGAACTCTTCCATTGTTCTAGGATTTCCGATGAAGTTTAAAAATGCTTCGGAACTCTTCCATTGTTCTCGGAATTCTGCTGAAGTTTAACAATGCTTCGGAACTCTTCTATTGTTCTGGGAATTCTGCTGAAGTTTAAAAATGCTTCGGAACTCTTCCATTGTTCTCGGAATACTGCTGACATTTAAAAATGCTTCAGAACACTTCCAATGTTCTCGGAATTTCTGATGAAGTTTGAAAATGCTTCGGAACTCTTCCATTGTCCATGGAATTCAGCTGACATTTAAAAATGCTTCGGAACTCTTCTATTGTTCTCCGAATTCTGCTGAAGTTTATAAATGCTTTGGAACTCTTCCATTGTTCCCGTAATTCTGCTGAAGTTTAAAAATTCTTCGGAACTATTCCATTGCTCTCGGAATTCCGCTGAAGTTTAATAATGCTTTGGAACTGTTTCATTGTTCTCGGAATTCCGCTGACGTTTAAAAATGCTTCGGTAATTTTCCATTGTTCTCGGAATTCTGCTGACGTTTAAAAATGCTTCGGAACTCTTCGAATGTACTCGTAATTCCGGTGATGTTTAAAAATGCATCGGAACTCTTACATTGTTCTCGGAATTCCGCTGAAGTTTAAAAATGCTTCAGAACTCTTACAATGTTCTCGGAATTCCACTGATGTTTAAAAATGCTTCGGAACTCTTCCATTGTTCTCGGAATTCTGCTGACGTTTAAAAATGCTTCCGATCTCTTCAATTGTACTCGGAATTCTGCTGAAGTATAAAAATGCTTCCGAACTCTTCCATTGCTCCCGGAATTCCGCTGAAGTTCAAAATGCTTCGGAACTCTTTCATTGCTTCAGGAATTCCGCTGACGTTCAAAAATGCTTCGGAACTCTTCCATTGTTCTTGGATTTCCACTGATGTTTAAAAATTCTTTGGAACTCTTCCATTGTTCTCGGAATTCCGCTGACGAGTAAAAATGCTTCGGAACTCTTCCATTGTTCTCGTAATTCCGCTGACGTTTAAAAATGCTTCGGAACTCTTCCATTGTTCTAGGATTTCCGCTGAAGTTTAAAAATGCTCTGGAACTCTTACATTGTTCTTGGAATTCCGCTGAAGTTTAAAAATGCTTCGGAACTCTTCCATTGTTCTCGGAATTCTGCTAATATTTAACAATGCTTCCGGTCTCTTCCAATGTTCTCGGAATTCTGCTGAAGTTTTAAAATGCTTTGGAACTCTTACATTGTTCCCGGAATTCTGCTGAAGTTAAAAATGCTACGGAACTCTTCCATTGTTCCCGGAATACCGCTGAAGTTTAAAGATGCTTCGGAACTCTTTCATTGCTCAAGGAATTCCGGTGCCGTTTAAAAATGCTTCGGAACTCTTCTAGTGAACTCGTAATTCCGGTGATGTTTAAAAATTCTTCAGAACTCTTACATTGTTCAAGGATTTCCGATGAAGTTTAATAATGCTTGGGAACTCTTCCATTGTTCTCGGAATTCCGTTGAAGTTTAAAAATGCTTCAGAACTCTTACAATGTTATCGGAATTCCGCTGATGTTTAAAAATGCTTCGGAACTCTTCCATTGTTCTCAGAATTCTGCTGACGTTTAAAAATGCTTCCGATCTCTTCAATTATTCTCGGAATTCTGCTGAAGTAGAAAAATGCTTCCGAACTCTTCTATTGTACGCGGAATTCCGCTGAAGTTTAAAAATGCTTCGGAACTCTTTCATTGTATAAGGAATTCCGCTGACGTTCAAAAATGCTTCGGAACTCTTCCATTGTTCATGGAATTCTGCTGATGTTTAAAAATTATTCGGAACTCTTCCATTGTTCTCGGAATTCCGCTGACGATTAAAAATGCTTTGAAACTCTTCCATTGTTCTCGTAATTCCGCTGACGTTTAAAAATGCTTCGGAAATCTTCCATTGTTCTAGGATTTCCGATGAAGATTAAAAATGCTTCGGAACTCTTCCATTGTTCTCGGAATTCCGCTGAAGTTTAAAAATGCTTCAGAACTCTTCCATTGTTCTCGGAATTCCGCTGATGTTTAAAAATGCTTTGGAACTCTTCCATTGTTCTCCGAATTCCGCTGAAGTTTAAAAATGCTTCAGAACTCTTCCATTGTTCTAGGATTTCTGCTGAAGTTTAAAAATGCTTTGGAACTCTTCCATTGTTCTCGGAATTCCGCTGAAGTTTAAAAATACTTCGGAACTCTTCCATTGTTCTAGGATTTCCGATGAAGTTTAAAAATGCTTCGGGACTCTTCCATTGTTCTCGGAATTCTGCTGAAGTTTAACAATGCTTCGGAACTCTTCTATTATTCTGGGAATTCTGCTGAAGTTTAAAAATGCTTCGGAACTCTTCCATTGTTCTCGGAATACTGCTGACATTTAAAAATGCTTCAGAACACTTCCATTGTTCTCGGAATTTCTGATGAAGTTTGAAAATGCTTCGGAACTCTTCCATTGTCCATGGAATTCAGCTGACATTTAAAAATGCTTCGGAACTCTTCTATTGTTCTCCGAATTCTGCTGAAGTTTATAAATGCTTCGTAACTCTTCCATTGTTCCCGTAATTCTGCTGAAGTTTAAAAATTCTTCGGAACTATTCCATTGCTCTCGGAATTCCGCTGAAGTTTAATAATGCTTCGGAACTGTTTCATTGCTCAAGGAATTCCGGGGCCGTTTAAAAATGCTTCGGAACTCTTCTAGTGAACTCGTAATTCCGGTGATGTTTAAAAATTCTTCAGAACTCTTACATTGTTCAAGGATTTCCGATGAAGTTTAATAATGCTTGGGAACTCTTTCATTGTTTAAGGAATTCCGCTGACGTTCAAAAATGCTTCGGAACTCTTCCATTGTTCATGGAATTCTGCTGATGTTTAAAAATTATTCGGAACTCTTCCATTGTTCTCGGAATTCCGCTGACGATTAAAAATGCTTTGAAACTCTTCCATTGTTTTCGTAATTCCGCTGACGTTTAAAAATGCTTCGGAACTCTTCCATTGTTCTCGGAATTCCGCTGAAGTTTAAAAATGCTTCAGAACTCTTCCATTGTTCTCGGAATTCCGCTGATGTTTAAAAATGCTTTGGAACTCTTCCATTGTTCTCCGAATTCCGCTGAAGTTTAAAAATGCTTCAGAACTCTTCCATTGTTCTAGGATTTCCGATGAAGTTCAAAAATGCTTCGGAACTCTTCCATTGTTCTCGGAATTCTGCTGAAGTTTAACAATGCTTCGGAACTCTTCTATTGTTCTGGGAATTCTGCTGAAGTTTAAAAATGCTTCGAAACTCTTCCATTGTTCTCGGAATACTGCTGACATTTAAAAATGCTTCAGAACACTTCCATTGTTCTCGGAATTTCTGATGAAGTTTGAAAATGCTTCGGAACTCTTCCATTGTCCTCGGAATTCAGCTGACATTTAAAAATGCTTCGGAACTCTTCCATTGTTCTCGGAATTCTGCTGACGATTAAAAATGCTTTGAAACTCTTCCATTGTTCTCGTAATTCCGCTGACGTTTAAAAATGCTTCGGAACTCTTCCATTGTTCTCGGAATTCCGCTGAAGTTTAAAAATGCTTCAGAACTCTTCCATTGTTCTCGGAATTCCGCTGATGTTTAAAAATGCTTTGGAACTCTTCCATTGTTCTCCGAATTCCGCTGAAGTTTAAAAATGCTTCAGAACTCTTCTATTGTTCTGGGAATTCTGCTGAAGTTTAAAAATGCTTCGGAACTCTTCCATTGTTCTCGGAATTCCGCTGAAGTTTAAAAATACTTCGGAACTCTTCCATTGTTCTAGGATTTCCGATGAAGTTTAAAAATGCTTCGGAACTCTTCCATTGTTCTCGGAATTCTGCTGAAGTTTAACAATGCTTCGGAACTCTTCTATTGTTCTGGGAATTCTGCTGAAGTTTAAAAATGCTTCGGAACTCTTCCATTGTTCTCGGAATACTGCTGACATTTAAAAATGCTTCAGAACACTTCCAATGTTCTCGGAATTTCTGATGAAGTTTGAAAATGCTTCGGAACTCTTCCATTGTCCATGGAATTCAGCTGACATTTAAAAATGCTTCGGAACTGTTTCATTGTTCTCGGAATTCCGCTGACGTTTAAAAATGCTTCGGTAATTTTCCATTGTTCTCGGAATTCCGCTGACGTTTAAAAATGCTTCGGAACTCTTCGAATGTACTCGTAATTCCGGTGATGTTTAAAAATGCATCGGAACTCTTACATTGTTCTCGGAATTCCGCTGAAGTTTAAAAATGCTTCAGAACTCTTACAATGTTCTCGGAATTCCACTGATGTTTAAAAATGCTTCGGAACTCTTCCATTGTTCTCGGAATTCTGCTGACGTTTAAAAATGCTTCCGATCTCTTCAATTGTACTCGGAATTCTGCTGAAGTATAAAAATGCTTCCGAACTCTTCCATTGCTCCCGGAATTCTGCTGAAGTTCAAAATGCTTCGGAACTCTTTCATTGCTTCAGGAATTCCGCTGACGTTCAAAAATGCTTCGGAACTCTTCCATTGTTCTTGGATTTCCACTGATGTTTAAAAATTCTTTGGAACTCTTCCATTGTTCTCGGAATTCCGCTGACGAGTAAAAATGCTTCGGAACTCTTCCATTGTTCTCGTAATTCCGCTGACGTTTAAAAATGCTTCGGAACTCTTCCATTGTTCTAGGATTTCCGCTGAAGTTTAAAAATGCTCTGGAACTCTTCCATTGTTCTTGGAATTCCGCTGAAGTTTAAAAATGCTTCGGAACTCTTCCATTGTTCTCGGAATTCTGCTAATATTTAAAAATGCTTCCGGTCTCTTCCAATGTTCTCGGAATTCTGCTGAAGTTTTAAAATGCTTTGGAACTCTTACATTGTTCCCGGAATTCTGCTGAAGTTAAAAATGCTACGGAACTCTTCCATTGTTCCCAGAATACCGCTGAAGTTTAAAGATGCTTCGGAACTCTTTCATTGCTCAAGGAATTCCGGTGCCGTTTAAAAATGCTTCGGAACTCTTCTAGTGAACTCGTAATTCCGGTGATGTTTAAAAATTCTTCAGAACTCTTACATTGTTCAAGGATTTCCGATGAAGTTTAATAATGCTTGGGAACTCTTCCATTGTTCTCGGAATTCCGTTGAAGTTTAAAAATGCTTCAGAACTCTTACAATGTTCTCGGAATTCCGCTGATGTTTAAAAATGCTTCGGAACTCTTCCATTGTTCTCAGAATTCTGCTGACGTTTAAAAATACTTCCGATCTCTTCAATTATTCTCGGAATTCTGCTGAAGTAGAAAAATGCTTCCGAACTCTTCTATTGTACGCGGAATTCCGCTGAAGTTTAAAAATGCTTTGGAACTCTTCCATTGTTCTCGGAATTCCGCTGAAGTTTAAAAATACTTCGGAACTCTTCCATTGTTCTAGGATTTCCGATGAAGTTTAAAAATGCTTCGGGACTCTACCATTGTTCTCGGAATTCTGCTGAAGTTTAACAATGCTTCGGAACTCTTCTATTATTCTGGGAATTCTGCTGAAGTTTAAAAATGCTTCGGAACTCTTCCATTGTTCTCGGAATACTGCTGACATTTAAAAATGCTTCAGAACACTTCCATTGTTCTCGGAATTTCTGATGAAGTTTGAAAATGCTTCGGAACTCTTCCATTGTCCATGGAATTCAGCTGACATTTAAAAATGCTTCGGAACTCTTCTATTGTTCTCCGAATTCTGCTGAAGTTTATAAATGCTTCGTAACTCTTCCATTGTTCCCGTAATTCTGCTGAAGTTTAAAAATTCTTCAGAACTATTCCATTGCTCTCGGAATTCCGCTGAAGTTTAATAATGCTTCGGAACTGTTTCATTGTTCTCGGAATTCCGCTGACGTTTAAAAATGCTTCGGTAATTTTCCATTGTTCTCGGAATTCCGCTGACGTTTAAAAATGCTTCGGAACTCTTCGAATGTACTCGTAATTCCGGTGATGTTTAAAAATGCATCGGAACTCTTACATTGTTCTCGGAATTCCGCTGAAGTTTAAAAATGCTTCAGAACTCTTACAATGTTCTCGGAATTCCACTGATGTTTAAAAATGCTTCGGATCTCTTCCATTGTTCTCGGAATTCTGCTGACGTTTAAAAATGCTTCCGATCTCTTCAATTGTACTCGGAATTCTGCTGAAGTATAAAAATGCTTCCGAACTCTTCCATTGCTCCCGGAATTCCGCTGAAGTTCAAAATGCTTCGGAACTCTTTCATTGCTTCAGGAATTCCGCTGACGTTCAAAAATGCTTCGGAACTCTTCCATTGTTCTTGGATTTCCACTGATGTTTAAAAATTCTTCGGAACTCTTCCATTGTTCTCGGAATTCCGCTGACGAGTAAAAATGCTTCGGAACTCTTCCATTGTTCTCGTAATTCCGCTGACGTTTAAAAATGCTTCGGAACTCTTCCATTGTTCTAGGATTTCCGCTGAAGTTTAAAAATGCTCTGGAACTCTTCCATTGTTCTCGGAATTCCGCTGAAGTTTAAAAATGCTTCGGAACTCTTCCATTGTTCTCGGAATTCTGCTAATATTTAAAAATGCTTCCGGTCTCTTCCAATGTTCTCGGAATTCTGCTGAAGTTTTAAAATGCTTTGGAACTCTTACATTGTTCCCGGAATTCTGCTGAAGTTAAAAATGCTACGGAACTCTTCCATTGTTCCCGGAATACCGCTGAAGTTTAAAGATGCTTCGGAACTCTTTCATTGCTCAAGGAATTCCGGTGCCGTTTAAAAATGCTTCGGAACTCTTCTAGTGAACTCGTAATTCCGGTGATGTTTAAAAATTCTTCAGAACTCTTACATTGTTCAAGGATTTCCGATGAAGTTTAATAATGCTTGGGAACTCTTTCATTGTTCTCGGAATTCCGTTGAAGTTTAAAAATGCTTCAGAACTCTTACAATGTTCTCGGAATTCCGCTGATGTTTAAAAATGCTTCGGAACTCTTCCATTGTTCTCAGAATTCTGCTGACGTTTAAAAATTCTTCCGATCTCTTCAATTATTCTCGGAATTCTGCTGAAGTAGAAAAATGCTTCCGAACTCTTCTATTGTACGCGGAATTCCGCTGAAGTTTAAAAATGCTTCGGAACTCTTTCATTGTTTAAGGAATTCCGCTGACGTTCAAAAATGCTTCGGAACTCTTCCATTGTTCATGGAATTCTGCTGATGTTTAAAAATTATTCGGAACTCTTCCATTGTTCTCGGAATTCCGCTGACGATTAAAAATGCTTTGAAACTCTTCCATTGTTCTCGTAATTCCGCTGACGTTTAAAAATGCTTCGGAAATCTTCCATTGTTCTAGGATTTCCGATGAAGATTAAAAATGCTTCGGAACTCTTCCATTGTTCTCGGAATTCCGCTGAAGTTTAAAAATGCTTCAGAACTCTTCCATTGTTCTCGGAATTCCGCTGATGTTTAAAAATGCTTTGGAACTCTTCCATTGTTCTCCGAATTCCGCTGAAGTTTAAAAATGCTTCAGAACTCTTCCATTGTTCTAGGATTTCTGCTGAAGTTTAAAAATGCTTTGGAACTCTTCCATTGTTCTCTGAATTCCACTGAAGTTTAAAAATGCTTCAGAACTCTTCTATTGTTCTGGGAATTCTGCTGAAGTTTAAAAATGCTTCGGAACTCTTCCATTGTTCTCGGAATTCCGCTGAAGTTTAAAAATACTTCGGAACTCTTCCATTGTTCTAGGATTTCCGATGAAGTTTAAAAATGCTTCGGAACTCTTCCATTGTTCTCGGAATTCTGCTGAAGTTTAACAATGCTTCGGAACTCTTCTATTGTTCTGGGAATTCTGCTGAAGTTTAAAAATGCTTCGGAACTCTTCCATTGTTCATGGAATTCTGCTGATGTTTAAAAATTATTCGGAACTCTTCCATTGTTCTCGGAATTCCGCTGACGATTAAAAATGCTTTGAAACTCTTCCATTGTTCTCGTAATTCCGCTGACGTTTAAAAATGCTTCGGAAATCTTCCATTGTTCTAGGATTTCCGATGAAGATTAAAAATGCTTCGGAACTCTTCCATTGTTCTCGGAATTCCGCTGAAGTTTAAAAATGCTTCAGAACTCTTCCATTGTTCTCGGAATTCCGCTGATGTTTAAAAATGCTTTGGAACTCTTCCATTGTTCTCCGAATTCCGCTGAAGTTTAAAAACGCTTCAGAACTCTTTCATTGTTCTAGGATTTCTGCTGAAGTTTAAAAATGCTTTGGAACTCTTCCATTGTTCTCGGAATTCCGCTGAAGTTTAAAAATACTTCGGAACTCTTCCATTGTTCTAGGATTTCCGATGAAGATTAAAAATGCTTTGAAACTCTTCCATTGTTCTCGGAATTTCGCTGATGTTTAAAAATGCTTTGGAACTCTTCCATTGTTCTCCGAATTCCGCTGAAGTTTAAAAATGCTTCAGAACTCTTCCATTGTTCTAGGATTTCTGCTGAAGTTTAAAAATGCTTTGGAACTCTTCCATTGTTCTCGGAATTCCGCTGAAGTTTAAAAATACTTCGGAACTCTTCCATTGTTCTAGGATTTCCGATGAAGTTTAAAAATGCTTCGGAACTCTTCCATTGTTCTCGGAATTCTGCTGAAGTTTAACAATGCTTCGGAACACTTCTATTGTTCTGGGAATTCTGCTGAAGTTTAAAAATGCTTCGGAACTCTTCCATTGTTCTCGGAATACTGCTGACATTTAAAAATGCTTCAGAACACTTCCATTGTTCTCGGAATTTCTGATGAAGTTTGAAAATGCTTCGGAACTCTTCCATTGTCCTCGGAATTCAGCTGACATTTAAAAATGCTTCGGAACTCTTCCATTGTTCTCGGAATTCTGCTGAAGTTTAAAAATGCTTCGGAACTCTATCATTGTTTAAGGAATTCCGCTGACGTTCAAAAATGCTTCGGAACTCTTCCATTGTTCATGGAATTCTGCTGATGTTTAAAAATTATTCGGAACTCTTCCATTGTTCTCGGAATTCCGCTGACGATTAAAAATGCTTTGAAACTCTTCCATTGTTCTCGTAATTCCGCTGACGTTTAAAAATGCTTCAGAACTCTTCTATTGTTCTGGGAATTCTGCTGAAGTTTAAAAATGCTTCGGAACTCTTCCATTGTTCTCGGAATTCCGCTGAAGTTTAAAAATACTTCGGAACTCTTCCATTGTTCTAGGATTTCCGATGAAGTTTAAAAATGCTTCGGAACTCTTCCATTGTTCTCGGAATTCTGCTGAAGTTTAGCAATGCTTCGGAACTCTTCTATTGTTCTGGGAATTCTGCTGAAGTTTAAAAATGCTTCGGAACTCTTCCATTGTTCTCGGAATACTGCTGACATTTAAAAATGCTTCAGAACACTTCCATTGTTCTCGGAATTTCTGATGAAGTTTGAAAATGCTTCGGAACTCTTCCATTGTCCATGGAATTCAGCTGACATTTAAAAATGCTTCGGAACTCTTCTATTGTTCTCCGAATTCTGCTGAAGTTTATAAATGCTTCGGAACTCTTCCATTGTTCCCCTAATTCTGCTGAAGTTTAAAAATTCTTCGGAACTATTCCATTGCTCTCGGAATTCCGCTGAAGTTTAATAATGCTTCGGAACTGTTTCATTGTTCTCGGAATTCCGCTGACGTTTAAAAATGCTTCGGTAATTTTCCATTGTTCTCGGAATTCCGCTGACGTTTAAAAATGCTTCGGAACTCTTCGAATGTACTCGTAATTCCGGTGATGTTTAAAAATGCATCGGAACTCTTACATTGTTCTCGGAATTCCGCTGAAGTTTAAAAATGCTTCAGAACTCTTACAATGTTCTCGGAATTCCACTGATGTTTAAAAATGCTTCGGAACTCTTCCATTGTTCTCGGAATTCTGCTGACGTTTAAAAATGCTTCCGATCTCTTCAATTGTACTCGGAATTCTGCTGAAGTATAAAAATGCTTCCGAACTCTTCCATTGCTCCCAGAATTCCGCTGAAGTTCAAAATGCTTCGGAACTCTTTCATTGCTTCAGGAATTCCGCTGACGTTCAAAAATGCTTCGGAACTCTTCCATTGTTCTTGGATTTCCACTGATGTTTAAAAATTCTTCGGAACTCTTCCATTGTTCTCGGAATTCCGCTGACGAGTAAAAATGCTTCGGAACTCTTCCATTGTTCTCGTAATTCCGCTGACGTTTAAAAATGCTTCGGAACTCTTCCATTGTTCTAGGATTTCCGCTGAAGTTTAAAAATGCTCTGGAACTCTTCCATTGTTCTCGGAATTCCGCTGAAGTTTAAAAATGCTTCGGAACTCTTCCATTGTTCTCGGAATTCTGCTAATATTTAAAAATGCTTCCGGTCTCTTCCAATGTTCTCTTGAATTCTGCTGAAGTTTTAAAATGCTTTGGAACTCTTACATTGTTCCTGGAATTCTGCTGAAGTTAAAAATGCTACGGAACTCTTCCATTGTTCCCGGAATAACGCTGAAGTTTAAAGATGCTTCGGAACTCTTTCATTGCTCAAGGAATTCCGGTGCCGTTTAAAAATGCTTCGGAACTCTTCTAGTGAACTCGTAATTCCGGTGATGTTTAAAAATTCTTCAGAACTCTTACATTGTTCAAGGATTTCCGATGAAGTTTAATAATGCTTGGGAACTCTTCCATTGTTCTCGGAATTCCGTTGAAGTTTAAAAATGCTTCACAACTCTTACATTGTTCTCGGAATTCCGCTGATGTTTAAAAATGCTTCGGAACTCTTCCATTGTTCTCAGAATTCTGCTGACGTTTAAAAATGCTTCCGATCTCTTCAATTGTTCTCGGAATTCTGCTGAAGTAGAAAAATGCTTCCGAACTCTTCTATTGTACGCGGAATTCCGCTGAAGTTTAAAAATGCTTCGGAACTCTTTCATTGTTTAAGGAATTCCGCTGACGTTCAAAAATGTTTCGGAACTCTTCCATTGTTCATGGAATTCTGCTGATGTTTAAAAATTATTCGGAACTCTTCCATTGTTCTCGGAATTCCGCTGACGATTAAAAATGCTTTGAAACTCTTCCATTGTTCTCGTAATTCCGCTGACGTTTAAAAATGCTTCAGAACTCTTCCATTGTTCTCGGAATTCCGCTGAAGTTTAAAAATGCTTCAGAACTCTTCCATTGTTCTCGGAATTCCGCTGATGTTTAAAAATGCTTTGGAACTCTTCCATTGTTCTCCGAATTCCGCTGAAGTTTAAAAATGCTTCAGAACTCTTCCATTGTTCTAGGATTTCTGCTGAAGTTTAAAAATGCTTTGGAACTCTTCCATTGTTCTCTGAATTCCGCTGAAGTTTAAAAATGCTTCAGAACTCTTCTATTGTTCTGGGAATTCTGCTGAAGTTTAAAAATGCTTCGGAACTCTTCCATTGTTCTCGGAATTCCGCTGAAGTTTAAAAATACTTCGGAACTCTTCCATTGTTCTAGGATTTCCGATGAAGTTTAAAAATGCTTCGGAACTCTTCCATTGTTCTCGGAATTCTGCTGAAGTTTAACAATGCTTCGGAACTCTTCTATTGTTCTGGGAATTCTGCTGAAGTTTAAAAATGCTTCGGAACTCTTCCATTGTTCTCGGAATACTGCTGACATTTAAAAATGCTTCAGAACACTTCCATTGTTCTCGGAATTTCTGATGAAGTTTGAAAATGCTTCGGAACTCTTCCATTATCCATGGAATTCAGCTGACATTTAAAAATGCTTCGGAACTCTTCTATTGTTCTCCGAATTCTGCTGAAGTTTATAAATGCTTCGGAACTCTTCCATTGTTCCCGTAATTCTGCTGAAGTTTAAAAATTCTTCGGAACTATTCAATTGCTCTCGGAATTCCGCTGAAGTTTAATAATGCTTCGGAACTGTTTCATTGTTCTCGGAATTCCGCTGACGTTTAAAAATGCTTCGGAACTCTTCGAATGTACTCGTAATTCCGGTGATGTTTAAAAATGCATCGGAACTCTTACATTGTTCTCGGAATTCCGCTGAAGTTTAAAAATGCTTCAGAACTCTTACAATGTTCTCGGAATTCCACTGATGTTTAAAAATGCTTCGGAACTCTTCCATTGTTCTCGGAATTCTGCTGACGTTTAAAAATGCTTCCGATCTCTTCAATTGTACTCGGAATTCTGCTGAAGTATAAAAATGCTTCCGAACTCTTCCATTGCTCCCGGAATTCCGCTGAAGTTCAAAATGCTTCGGAACTCTTTCATTGCTTCAGGAATTCCGCTGACGTTCAAAAATGCTTCGGAACTCTTCCATTGTTCTTGGATTTCCACTGATGTTTAAAAATTCTTCGGAACTCTTCCATTGTTCTCGGAATTCCGCTGACGAGTAAAAATGCTTCGGAACTCTTCCATTGTTCTCGTAATTCCGCTGACGTTTAAAAATGCTTCGGAACTCTTCCATTGTTCTAGGATTTCCGCTGAAGTTTAAAAATGCTCTGGAACTCTTCCATTGTTCTCGGAATTCCGCTGAAGTTTAAAAATGCTTCGGAACTCTTCCATTGTTCTCGGAATTCTGCTAATATTTAAAAATGCTTCCGGTCTCTTCCAATGTTCTCGGAATTCTGCTGAAGTTTTAAAATGCTTTGGAACTCTTACATTGTTCCCGGAATTCTGCTGAAGTTAAAAATGCTACAGAACTCTTCCATTGTTCCCGGAATACCGCTGAAGTTTAAAGATGCTTCGGAACTCTTTCATTGCTCAAGGAATTCCGGTGCTGTTTAAAAATGCTTTGGAACTCTTCTAGTGAACTCGTAATTCCGGTGATGTTTAAAAATTCTTCAGAACTCTTACATTGTTCAAGGATTTCCGATGAAGTTTAATAATGCTTGGGAACTCTTTCATTGTTCTCGGAATTCCGTTGAAGTTTAAAAATGCTTCAGAACTCTTACAATGTTCTCGGAATTCCGCTGATGTTTAAAAATGCTTCGGAACTCTTCCATTGTTCTCAGAATTCTGCTGACGTTTAAAAATGCTTCCGATCTCTTCAATTATTCTCGGAATTCTGCTGAAGTAGAAAAATGCTTCCGAACTCTTCTATTGTACGCGGAATTCCGCTGAAGTTTAAAAATGCTTCGGAACTCTTTCATTGTTTAAGGAATTCCGCTGACGTTCAAAAATGCTTCGGAACTCTTCCATTGTTCATGGAATTCTGCTGATGTTTAAAAATTATTCGGAACTCTTCCATTGTTCTCGGAATTCCGCTGACGATTAAAAATGCTTTGAAACTCTTCCATTGTTCTCGTAATTCCGCTGACGTTTAAAAATGCTTCGGAAATCTTCCATTGTTCTAGGATTTCCGATGAAGATTAAAAATGCTTCGGAACTCTTCCATTGTTCTCGGAATTCCGCTGAAGTTTAAAAATGCTTCAGAACTCTTCCATTGTTCTCGGAATTCCGCTGATGTTTAAAAATGCTTTGGAACTCTTCCATTGTTCTCCGAATTCCGCTGAAGTTTAAAAACGCTTCAGAACTCTTCCATTGTTCTAGGATTTCTGCTGAAGTTTAAAAATGCTTTGGAACTCTTCCATTGTTCTCGGAATTCCGCTGAAGTTTAAAAATACTTCGGAACTCTTCCATTGTTCTAGGATTTCCGATGAAGATTAAAAATGCTTTGAAACTCTTCCATTGTTCTCGGAATTTCGCTGATGTTTAAAAATGCTTTGGAACTCTTCCATTGTTCTCCGAATTCCGCTGAAGTTTAAAAATGCTTCAGAACTCTTCCATTGTTCTAGGATTTCTGCTGAAGTTTAAAAATGCTTTGGAACTCTTCCATTGTTCTCGGAATTCCGCTGAAGTTTAAAAATACTTCGGAACTCTTCCATTGTTCTAGGATTTCCGATGAAGTTTAAAAATGCTTCGGAACTCTTCCATTGTTCTCGGAATTCTGCTGAAGTTTAACAATGCTTCGGAACACTTCTATTGTTCTGGGAATTCTGCTGAAGTTTAAAAATGCTTCGGAACTCTTCCATTGTTCTCGGAATACTGCTGACATTTAAAAATGCTTCAGAACACTTCCATTGTTCTCGGAATTTCTGATGAAGTTTGAAAATGCTTCGGAACTCTTCCATTGTCCTCGGAATTCAGCTGACATTTAAAAATGCTTCGGAACTCTTCCATTGTTCTCGGAATTCTGCTGAAGTTTAAAAATGCTTCGGAACTCTATCATTGTTTAAGGAATTCCGCTGACGTTCAAAAATGCTTCGGAACTCTTCCATTGTTCATGGAATTCTGCTGATGTTTAAAAATTATTCGGAACTCTTCCATTGTTCTCGGAATTCCGCTGACGATTAAAAATGCTTTGAAACTCTTCCATTGTTCTCGTAATTCCGCTGACGTTTAAAAATGCTTCAGAACTCTTCTATTGTTCTGGGAATTCTGCTGAAGTTTAAAAATGCTTCGGAACTCTTCCATTGTTCTCGGAATTCCGCTGAAGTTTAAAAATACTTCGGAACTCTTCCATTGTTCTAGGATTTCCGATGAAGTTTAAAAATGCTTCGGAACTCTTCCATTGTTCTCGGAATTCTGCTGAAGTTTAGCAATGCTTCGGAACTCTTCTATTGTTCTGGGAATTCTGCTGAAGTTTAAAAATGCTTCGGAACTCTTCCATTGTTCTCGGAATACTGCTGACATTTAAAAATGCTTCAGAACACTTCCATTGTTCTCGGAATTTCTGATGAAGTTTGAAAATGCTTCGGAACTCTTCCATTGTCCATGGAATTCAGCTGACATTTAAAAATGCTTCGGAACTCTTCTATTGTTCTCCGAATTCTGCTGAAGTTTATAAATGCTTCGGAACTCTTCCATTGTTCCCCTAATTCTGCTGAAGTTTAAAAATTCTTCGGAACTATTCCATTGCTCTCGGAATTCCGCTGAAGTTTAATAATGCTTCGGAACTGCTTCATTGTTCTCGGAATTCCGCTGACGTTTAAAAATGCTTCGGTAATTTTCCATTGTTCTCGGAATTCCGCTGACGTTTAAAAATGCTTCGGAACTCTTCGAATGTACTCGTAATTCCGGTGATGTTTAAAAATGCATCGGAACTCTTACATTGTTCTCGGAATTCCGCTGAAGTTTAAAAATGCTTCAGAACTCTTACAATGTTCTCGGAATTCCACTGATGTTTAAAAATGCTTCGGAACTCTTCCATTGTTCTCGGAATTCTGCTGACGTTTAAAAATGCTTCCGATCTCTTCAATTGTACTCGGAATTCTGCTGAAGTATAAAAATGCTTCCGAACTCTTCCATTGCTCCCGGAATTCCGCTGAAGTTCAAAATGCTTCGGAACTCTTTCATTGCTTCAGGAATTCCGCTGACGTTCAAAAATGCTTCGGAACTCTTCCATTGTTCTTGGATTTCCACTGATGTTTAAAAATTCTTCGGAACTCTTCCATTGTTCTCGGAATTCCGCTGACGAGTAAAAATGCTTCGGAACTCTTCCATTGTTCTCGTAATTCCGCTGACGTTTAAAAATGCTTCGGAACTCTTCCATTGTTCTAGGATTTCCGCTGAAGTTTAAAAATGCTCTGGAACTCTTCCATTGTTCTCGGAATTCCGCTGAAGTTTAAAAATGCTTCGGAACTCTTCCATTGTTCTCGGAATTCTGCTAATATTTAAAAATGCTTCCGGTCTCTTCCAATGTTCTCGGAATTCTGCTGAAGTTTTAAAATGCTTTGGAACTCTTACATTGTTCCCGGAATTCTGCTGAAGTTAAAAATGCTACAGAACTCTTCCATTGTTCCCGGAATACCGCTGAAGTTTAAAGATGCTTCGGAACTCTTTCATTGCTCAAGGAATTCCGGTGCTGTTTAAAAATGCTTTGGAACTCTTCTAGTGAACTCGTAATTCCGGTGATGTTTAAAAATTCTTCAGAACTCTTACATTGTTCAAGGATTTCCGATGAAGTTTAATAATGCTTGGGAACTCTTTCATTGTTCTCGGAATTCCGTTGAAGTTTAAAAATGCTTCAGAACTCTTACAATGTTCTCGGAATTCCGCTGATGTTTAAAAATGCTTCGGAACTCTTCCATTGTTCTCAGAATTCTGCTGACGTTTAAAAATGCTTCCGATCTCTTCAATTATTCTCGGAATTCTGCTGAAGTAGAAAAATGCTTCCGAACTCTTCTATTGTACGCGGAATTCCGCTGAAGTTTAAAAATGCTTCGGAACTCTTTCATTGTTTAAGGAATTCCGCTGACGTTCAAAAATGCTTCGGAACTCTTCCATTGTTCATGGAATTCTGCTGATGTTTAAAAATTATTCGGAACTCTTCCATTGTTCTCGGAATTCCGCTGACGATTAAAAATGCTTTGAAACTCTTCCATTGTTCTCGTAATTCCGCTGACGTTTAAAAATGCTTCGGAAATCTTCCATTGTTCTAGGATTTCCGATGAAGATTAAAAATGCTTCGGAACTCTTCCATTGTTCTCGGAATTCCGCTGAAGTTTAAAAATGCTTCAGAACTCTTCCATTGTTCTCGGAATTCCGCTGATGTTTAAAAATGCTTTGGAACTCTTCCATTGTTCTCCGAATTCCGCTGAAGTTTAAAAACGCTTCAGAACTCTTCCATTGTTCTAGGATTTCTGCTGAAGTTTAAAAATGCTTTGGAACTCTTCCATTGTTCTCGGAATTCCGCTGAAGTTTAAAAATACTTCGGAACTCTTCCATTGTTCTAGGATTTCCGATGAAGATTAAAAATGCTTTGAAACTCTTCCATTGTTCTCGGAATTTCGCTGATGTTTAAAAATGCTTTGGAACTCTTCCATTGTTCTCCGAATTCCGCTGAAGTTTAAAAATGCTTCAGAACTCTTCCATTGTTCTAGGATTTCTGCTGAAGTTTAAAAATGCTTTGGAACTCTTCCATTGTTCTCGGAATTCCGCTGAAGTTTAAAAATACTTCGGAACTCTTCCATTGTTCTAGGATTTCCGATGAAGTTTAAAAATGCTTCGGAACTCTTCCATTGTTCTCGGAATTCTGCTGAAGTTTAACAATGCTTCGGAACACTTCTATTGTTCTGGGAATTCTGCTGAAGTTTAAAAATGCTTCGGAACTCTTCCATTGTTCTCGGAATACTGCTGACATTTAAAAATGCTTCAGAACACTTCCATTGTTCTCGGAATTTCTGATGAAGTTTGAAAATGCTTCGGAACTCTTCCATTGTCCTCGGAATTCAGCTGACATTTAAAAATGCTTCGGAACTCTTCCATTGTTCTCGGAATTCTGCTGAAGTTTAAAAATGCTTCGGAACTCTATCATTGTTTAAGGAATTCCGCTGACGTTCAAAAATGCTTCGGAACTCTTCCATTGTTCATGGAATTCTGCTGATGTTTAAAAATTATTCGGAACTCTTCCATTGTTCTCGGAATTCCGCTGACGATTAAAAATGCTTTGAAACTCTTCCATTGTTCTCGTAATTCCGCTGACGTTTAAAAATGCTTCAGAACTCTTCTATTGTTCTGGGAATTCTGCTGAAGTTTAAAAATGCTTCGGAACTCTTCCATTGTTCTCGGAATTCCGCTGAAGTTTAAAAATACTTCGGAACTCTTCCATTGTTCTAGGATTTCCGATGAAGTTTAAAAATGCTTCGGAACTCTTCCATTGTTCTCGGAATTCTGCTGAAGTTTAGCAATGCTTCGGAACTCTTCTATTGTTCTGGGAATTCTGCTGAAGTTTAAAAATGCTTCGGAACTCTTCCATTGTTCTCGGAATACTGCTGACATTTAAAAATGCTTCAGAACACTTCCATTGTTCTCGGAATTTCTGATGAAGTTTGAAAATGCTTCGGAACTCTTCCATTGTCCATGGAATTCAGCTGACATTTAAAAATGCTTCGGAACTCTTCTATTGTTCTCCGAATTCTGCTGAAGTTTATAAATGCTTCGGAACTCTTCCATTGTTCCCCTAATTCTGCTGAAGTTTAAAAATTCTTCGGAACTATTCCATTGCTCTCGGAATTCCGCTGAAGTTTAATAATGCTTCGGAACTGTTTCATTGTTCTCGGAATTCCGCTGACGTTTAAAAATGCTTCGGTAATTTTCCATTGTTCTCGGAATTCCGCTGACGTTTAAAAATGCTTCGGAACTCTTCGAATGTACTCGTAATTCCGGTGATGTTTAAAAATGCATCGGAACTCTTACATTGTTCTCGGAATTCCGCTGAAGTTTAAAAATGCTTCAGAACTCTTACAATGTTCTCGGAATTCCACTGATGTTTAAAAATGCTTCGGAACTCTTCCATTGTTCTCGGAATTCTGCTGACGTTTAAAAATGCTTCCGATCTCTTCAATTGTACTCGGAATTCTGCTGAAGTATAAAAATGCTTCCGAACTCTTCCATTGCTCCCAGAATTCCGCTGAAGTTCAAAATGCTTCGGAACTCTTTCATTGCTTCAGGAATTCCGCTGACGTTCAAAAATGCTTCGGAACTCTTCCATTGTTCTTGGATTTCCACTGATGTTTAAAAATTCTTCGGAACTCTTCCATTGTTCTCGGAATTCCGCTGACGAGTAAAAATGCTTCGGAACTCTTCCATTGTTCTCGTAATTCCGCTGACGTTTAAAAATGCTTCGGAACTCTTCCATTGTTCTAGGATTTCCGCTGAAGTTTAAAAATGCTTCGGAACTCTTCCATTGTTCTCGGAATTCTGCTAATATTTAAAAATGCTTCCGGTCTCTTCCAATGTTCTCTTGAATTCTGCTGAAGTTTTAAAATGCTTTGGAACTCTTACATTGTTCCTGGAATTCTGCTGAAGTTAAAAATGCTACGGAACTCTTCCATTGTTCCCGGAATACCGCTGAAGTTTAAAGATGCTTCGGAACTCTTTCATTGCTCAAGGAATTCCGGTGCCGTTTAAAAATGCTTCGGAACTCTTCTAGTGAACTCGTAATTCCGGTGATGTTTAAAAATTCTTCAGAACTCTTACATTGTTCAAGGATTTCCGATGAAGTTTAATAATGCTTGGGAACTCTTCCATTGTTCTCGGAATTCCGTTGAAGTTTAAAAATGCTTCACAACTCTTACATTGTTCTCGGAATTCCGCTGATGTTTAAAAATGCTTCGGAACTCTTCCATTGTTCTCAGAATTCTGCTGACGTTTAAAAATGCTTCCGATCTCTTCAATTGTTCTCGGAATTCTGCTGAAGTATAAAAATGCTTCCGAACTCTTCTATTGTACGCGGAATTCCGCTGAAGTTTAAAAATGCTTCGGAACTCTTTCATTGTTTAAGGAATTCCGCTGACGTTCAAAAATGTTTCGGAACTCTTCCATTGTTCATGGAATTCTGCTGATGTTTAAAAATTATTCAGAACTCTTCCATTGTTCTCGGAATTCCGCTGACGATTAAAAATGCTTTGAAACTCTTCCATTGTTCTCGTAATTCCGCTGACGTTTAAAAATGCTTCAGAACTCTTCCATTGTTCTCGGAATTCCGCTGAAGTTTAAAAATGCTTCAGAACTCTTCTATTGTTCTGGGAATTCTGCTGAAGTTTAAAAATGCTTCGGAACTCTTCCATTGTTCTCGGAATTCCGCTGAAGTTTAAAAATACTTCGGAACTCTTCCATTGTTCTAGGATTTCCGATGAAGTTTAAAAATGCTTCGGAACTCTTCCATTGTTCTCGGAATTCTGCTGAAGTTTAACAATGCTTCGGAACTCTTCTATTGTTCTGGGAATTCTGCTGAAGTTTAAAAATGCTTCGGAACTCTTCCATTGTTCTCGGAATACTGCTGACATTTAAAAATGCTTCAGAACACTTCCATTGTTCTCGGAATTTCTGATGAAGTTTGAAAATGCTTCGGAACTCTTCCATTATCCATGGAATTCAGCTGACATTTAAAAATGCTTCGGAACTCTTCTATTGTTCTCCGAATTCTGCTGAAGTTTATAAATGCTTCGGAACTCTTCCATTGTTCCCGTAATTCTGCTGAAGTTTAAAAATTCTTCGGAACTATTCAATTGCTCTCGGAATTCCGCTGAAGTTTAATAATGCTTCGGAACTGTTTCATTGTTCTCGGAATTCCGCTGACGTTTAAAAATGCTTCGGAACTCTTCGAATGTACTCGTAATTCCGGTGATGTTTAAAAATGCATCGGAACTCTTACATTGTTCTCGGAATTCCGCTGAAGTTTAAAAATGCTTCAGAACTCTTACAATGTTCTCGGAATTCCACTGATGTTTAAAAATGCTTCGGAACTCTTCCATTGTTCTCGGAATTCTGCTGACGTTTAAAAATGCTTCCGATCTCTTCAATTGTACTCGGAATTCTGCTGAAGTATAAAAATGCTTCCGAACTCTTCCATTGCTCCCGGAATTCCGCTGAAATTCAAAATGCTTCGGAACTCTTTCATTGCTTCAGGAATTCCGCTGACGTTCAAAAATGCTTCGGAACTCTTCCATTGTTCTAGGATTTCTGCTGAAGTTTAAAAATGCTTTGGAACTCTTCCATTGTTCTCGGAATTCCGCTGAAGTTTAAAAATACTTCGGAACTCTTCCATTGTTCTAGGATTTCCGATGAAGATTAAAAATGCTTTGAAACTCTTCCATTGTTCTCGGAATTTCGCTGATGTTTAAAAATGCTTTGGAACTCTTCCATTGTTCTCCGAATTCCGCTGAAGTTTAAAAATGCTTCAGAACTCTTCCATTGTTCTAGGATTTCTGCTGAAGTTTAAAAATGCTTTGGAACTCTTCCATTGTTCTCGGAATTTCTGATGAAGTTTGAAAATACTTCGGAACTCTTCCATTGTTCTAGGATTTCCGATGAAGTTTAAAAATGCTTCGGAACTCTTCCATTGTTCTCGGAATTCTGCTGAAGTTTAAAAATGCTTCGGAACTCTTCTATTGTTCTGGGAATTCTGCTGAAGTTTAAAAATGCTTCGGAACTCTTCCATTGTTCTCGGAATACTGCTGACATTTAAAAATGCTTCAGAACACTTCCATTGTTCTCGGAATTTCTGATGAAGTTTGAAAATGCTTCGGAACTCTTCCATTGTCCTCGGAATTCAGCTGACATTTAAAAATGCTTCGGAACTCTTCCATTGTTCTCGGAATTCTGCTGAAGTTTAAAAATGCTTCGGAACTCTATCATTGTTTAAGGAATTCCGCTGACGTTCAAAAATGCTTCGGAACTCTTCCATTGTTCATGGAATTCTGCTGATGTTTAAAAATTATTCGGAACTCTTCCATTGTTCTCGGAATTCCGCTGACGATTAAAAATGCTTTGAAACTCTTCCATTCTCGTAATTCCGCTGACGTTTAAAAATGCTTCAGAACTCTTCTATTGTTCTGGGAATTCTGCTGAAGTTTAAAAATGCTTCGGAACTCTTCCATTGTTCTCGGAATTCCGCTGAAGTTTAAAAATACTTCGGAACTCTTCCATTGTTCTAGGATTTCCGATGAAGTTTAAAAATGCTTCGGAACTCTTCCATTGTTCTCGGAATTCTGCTGAAGTTTAGCAATGCTTCGGAACTCTTCTATTGTTCTGGGAATTCTGCTGAAGTTTAAAAATGCTTCGGAACTCTTCCATTGTTCTCGGAATACTGCTGACATTTAAAAATGCTTCAGAACACTTCCATTGTTCTCGGAATTTCTGATGAAGTTTGAAAATGCTTCGGAACTCTTCCATTGTCCATGGAATTCAGCTGACATTTAAAAATGCTTCGGAACTCTTCTATTGTTCTCCGAATTCTGCTGAAGTTTATAAATGCTTCGGAACTCTTCCATTGTTCCCCTAATTCTGCTGAAGTTTAAAAATTCTTCGGAACTATTCCATTGCTCTCGGAATTCCGCTGAAGTTTAATAATGCTTCGGAACTGTTTCATTGTTCTCGGAATTCCGCTGACGTTTAAAAATGCTTCGGTAATTTTCCATTGTTCTCGGAATTCCGCTGACGTTTAAAAATGCTTCGGAACTCTTCGAATGTACTCGTAATTCCGGTGATGTTTAAAAATGCATCGGAACTCTTACATTGTTCTCGGAATTCCGCTGAAGTTTAAAAATGCTTCAGAACTCTTACAATGTTCTCGGAATTCCACTGATGTTTAAAAATGCTTCGGAACTCTTCCATTGTTCTCGGAATTCTGCTGACGTTTAAAAATGCTTCCGATCTCTTCAATTGTACTCGGAATTCTGCTGAAGTATAAAAATGCTTCCGAACTCTTCCATTGCTCCCGGAATTCCGCTGAAGTTCAAAATGCTTCGGAACTCTTTCATTGCTTCAGGAATTCCGCTGACGTTCAAAAATGCTTCGGAACTCTTCCATTGTTCTTGGATTTCCACTGATGTTTAAAAATTCTTCGGAACTCTTCCATTGTTCTCGGAATTCCGCTGACGAGTAAAAATGCTTCGGAACTCTTCCATTGTTCTCGTAATTCCGCTGACGTTTAAAAATGCTTCGGAACTCTTCCATTGTTCTAGGATTTCCGCTGAAGTTTAAAAATGCTCTGGAACTCTTCCATTGTTCTCGGAATTCCGCTGAAGTTTAAAAATGCTTCGGAACTCTTCCATTGTTCTCGGAATTCTGCTAATATTTAAAAATGCTTCCGGTCTCTTCCAATGTTCTCGGAATTCTGCTGAAGTTTTAAAATGCTTTGGAACTCTTACATTGTTCCCGGAATTCTGCTGAAGTTAAAAATGCTACGGAACTCTTCCATTGTTCCCGGAATTCCGCTGAAGTTTAAAAATGCTTCGGAACTCTTTCATTGCTCAAGGAATTCCGGTGCCGTTTAAAAATGCTTCGGAACTCTTCTAGTGAACTCGTAATTCCGGTGATGTTTAAAAATTCTTCAGAACTCTTACATTGTTCAAGGATTTCCGATGAAGTTTAATAATGCTTGGGAACTCTTCCATTGTTCTCGGAATTCCGTTGAAGTTTAAAAATGCTTCACAACTCTTACATTGTTCTCGGAATTCCGCTGATGTTTAAAAATGCTTCGGAACTCTTCCATTGTTCTCAGAATTCTGCTGACGTTTAAAAATGCTTCCGATCTCTTCAATTGTTCTCGGAATTCTGCTGAAGTAGAAAAATGCTTCCGAACTCTTCTATTGTACGCGGAATTCCGCTGAAGTTTAAAAATGCTTCGGAACTCTTTCATTGTTTAAGGAATTCCGCTGACGTTCAAAAATGTTTCGGAACTCTTCCATTGTTCATGGAATTCTGCTGATGTTTAAAAATTATTCGGAACTCTTCCATTGTTCTCGGAATTCCGCTGACGATTAAAAATGCTTTGAAACTCTTCCATTGTTCTCGTAATTCCGCTGACGTTTAAAAATGCTTCAGAACTCTTCCATTGTTCTCGGAATTCCGCTGAAGTTTAAAAATGCTTCAGAACTCTTCCATTGTTCTCGGAATTCCGCTGATGTTTAAAAATGCTTTGGAACTCTTCCATTGTTCTCCGAATTCCGCTGAAGTTTAAAAATGCTTCAGAACTCTTCCATTGTTCTAGGATTTCTGCTGAAGTTTAAAAATGCTTTGGAACTCTTCCATTGTTCTCTGAATTCCGCTGAAGTTTAAAAATGCTTCAGAACTCTTCTATTGTTCTGGGAATTCTGCTGAAGTTTAAAAATGCTTCGGAACTCTTCCATTGTTCTCGGAATTCCGCTGAAGTTTAAAAATACTTCGGAACTCTTCCATTGTTCTAGGATTTCCGATGAAGTTTAAAAATGCTTCGGAACTCTTCCATTGTTCTCGGAATTCTGCTGAAGTTTAACAATGCTTCGGAACTCTTCTATTGTTCTGGGAATTCTGCTGAAGTTTAAAAATGCTTCGGAACTCTTCCATTGTTCTCGGAATACTGCTGACATTTAAAAATGCTTCAGAACACTTCCATTGTTCTCGGAATTTCTGATGAAGTTTGAAAATGCTTCGGAACTCTTCCATTGTCCATGGAATTCAGCTGACATTTAAAAATGCTTCGGAACTCTTCTATTGTTCTCCGAATTCTGCTGAAGTTTATAAATGCTTCGGAACTCTTCCATTGTTCCCGTAATTCTGCTGAAGTTTAAAAATTCTTCGGAACTATTCAATTGCTCTCGGAATTCCGCTGAAGTTTAATAATGCTTCGGAACTGTTTCATTGTTCTCGGAATTCCGCTGACGTTTAAAAATGCTTCGGTAATTTTCCATTGTTCTCGGAATTCCGCTGACGTTTAAAAATGCTTCGGAACTCTTCGAATGTACTCGTAATTCCGGTGATGTTTAAAAATGCATCGGAACTCTTACATTGTTCTCGGAATTCCGCTGAAGTTTAAAAATGCTTCAGAACTCTTACAATGTTCTCGGAATTCCACTGATGTTTAAAAATGCTTCGGAACTCTTCCATTGTTCTCGGAATTCTGCTGACGTTTAAAAATGCTTCCGATCTCTTCAATTGTACTCGGAATTCTGCTGAAGTTTAAAAATGCTTCAGAACTCTTCCATTGTTCTCGGAATTCCGCTGATGTTTAAAAATGCTTTGGAACTCTTCCATTGTTCTCCGAATTCCGCTGAAGTTTAAAAATGCTTCAGAACTCTTCCATTGTTCTAGGATTTCTGCTGAAGTTTAAAAATGCTTTGGAACTCTTCCATTGTTCTCGGAATTCCGCTGAAGTTTAAAAATACTTCGGAACTCTTCCATTGTTCTAGGATTTCTGATGAAGTTTAAAAATGCTTCGGAACTCTTCCATTGTTCTCGGAATTCTGCTGAAGTTTAACAATGCTTCGGAACTCTTCTATTATTCTGGGAATTCTGCTGAAGTTTAAAAATGCTTCGGAACTCTTCCATTGTTCTCGGAATACTGCTGACATTTAAAAATGCTTCAGAACACTTCCATTGTTCTCGGAATTTCTGATGAAGTTTGAAAATGCTTCGGAACTCTTCCATTGTCCTCGGAATTCAGCTGACATTTAAAAATGCTTCGGAACTCTTCCATTGTTCTCGGAATTCTGCAGAAGTTTAAAAATGTTTCGGAACTCTTCCATTGTTCTCGGAATTCCGCTGAAGTTTAAAAATGCTTCGGAACTCTTCCATTGTTCTCGGAATTCTGCTAATATTTAAAAATGCTTTCGGTCTCTTCCAATGTTCTCGGAATTCTGCTGAAGTTTTAAAATGCTTTGGAACGCTTACATTGTTCCCGGAATTCTGCTGAAGTTAAAAATGCTACGGAACTCTTCTATTGTTCCCGGAATACCGCTGAAGTTTAAAGATGCTTCGGAACTCTTTCATTGCTCAAGGAATTCCGGTGCCGTTTAAAAATGCTTCGGAACTCTTCTAGTGTACTCGTAATTCCGGTGATGTTTAAAAATTCTTCAGAACTCTTACATTGTTCAAGGATTTCCGATGAAGTTTAATAATGCTTGGGAACTCTTCCATTGTTCTCGGAATTCCGTTGAAGTTTAAAAATGCTTCAGAACTCTTACATTGTTCTCGGAATTCCGCTGATGTTTAAAAATGCTTCGGAACTCTTCCATTGTTCTCAGAATTCTGCTGACGTTTAAAAATGCTTCCGATCTCTTCAATTGTTCTCGGAATTCTGCTGAAGTAGAAAAATGCTTCCGAACTCTTCTATTGTACGCGGAATTCCGCTGAAGTTTAAAAATGCTTCGGAACTCTTTCATTGTTTAAGGAATTCCGCTGACGTTCAAAAATGCTTCGGAACTCTTCCATTGTTCATGGAATTCTGCTGATGTTTAAAAATTATTCGGAACTCTTCCATTGTTCTCGGAATTCCGCTGACGATTAAAAATGCTTTGAAACTCTTCCATTGTTCTCGTAATTCCGCTGACGTTTAAAAATGCTTCGGAACTCTTCCATTGTTCTAGGATTTCCGATGAAGATTAAAAATGTTTCGGAACTCTTCCATTGTTCTCGGAATTCCGCTGAAGTTTAAAAATGCTTCAGAACTCTTCCATTGTTCTCGGAATTCCGCTGATGTTTAAAAATGCTTTGGAACTCTTCCATTGTTCTCCGAATTCCGCTGAAGTTTAAAAATGCTTCAGAACTCTTCCATTGTTCTAGGATTTCTGCTGAAGTTTAAAAATGCTTTGGAACTCTTCCATTGTTCTCGGAATTCCGCTGAAGTTTAAAAATACTTCGGAACTCTTCCATTGTTCTAGGATTTCCGATGAAGTTTAAAAATGCTTCGGAACTCTTCCATTGTTCTCGGAATTCTGCTGAAGTTTAACAATGCTTCGGAACTCTTCTATTGTTCTGGGAATTCTGCTGAAGTTTAAAAATGCTTCGGAACTCTTCCATTGTTCTCGGAATACTGCTGACATTTAAAAATGCTTCAGAACACTTCCATTGTTCTCGGAATTTCTGATGAAGTTTGAAAATGCTTCGGAACTCTTCCATTGTCCTCGGAATTCAGCTGACATTTAAAAATGCTTCGGAACTCTTCCATTGTTCTCGGAATTCTGCTGAAGTTTAAAAATGCTTCGGAACTCTATCATTGTTTAAGGAATTCCGCTGACGTTCAAAAATGCTTCGGAACTCTTCCATTGTTCATGGAATTCTGCTGATGTTTAAAAATTATTCGGAACTCTTCCATTGTTCTCGGAATTCCGCTGACGATTAAAAATGCTTTGAAACTCTTCCATTGTTCTCGTAATTCCGCTGACGTTTAAAAATGCTTCGGAACTCTTCCATTGTTCTCGGAATTCCGCTGAAGTTTAAAAATGCTTCAGAACTCTTCCATTGTTCTCGGAATTCCGCTGATGTTTAAAAATGCTTTGGAACTCTTCCTTTGTTCTCCGAATTCCGCTGAAGTTTAAAAATGCTTCAGAACTCTTCCATTGTTCTAGTATTTCTGCTGAAGTTTAAAAATGCTTTGGAACTCTTCCATTGTTCTCTGAATTCCGCTGAAGTTTAAAAATGCTTCAGAACTCTTCTATTGTTCTGGGAATTCTGCTGAAGTTTAAAAATGCTTCGGAACTCTTCCATTGTTCTCGGAATTCCGCTGAAGTTTAAAAATACTTCGGAACTCTTCCATTGTTCTAGGATTTCCGATGAAGTTTAAAAATGCTTCGGAACTCTTCCATTGTTCTCGTAATTCTGCTGAAGTTTAGCAATGCTTCGGAACTCTTCTATTGTTCTGGGAATTCTGCTGAAGTTTAAAAATGCTTCGGAACTCTTCCATTGTTCTCGGAATACTGCTGACATTTAAAAATGCTTCAGAACACTTCCATTGTTCTCGGAATTTCTGATGAAGTTTGAAAATGCTTCGGAACTCTTCCATTGTCCATGGAATTCAGCTGACATTTAAAAATGCTTCGGAACTCTTCTATTGTTCTCCGAATTCTGCTGAAGTTTATAAATGCTTCGGAACTCTTCCATTGTTCCCGTAATTCTGCTGAAGTTTAAAAATTCTTCGGAACTATTCCATTGCTCTCGGAATTCCGCTGAAGTTTAATAATGCTTCGGAACTGTTTCATTGTTCTCGGAATTCCGCTGACGTTTAAAAATGCTTCGGTAATTTTCCATTGTTCTCGGAATTCCGCTGACGTTTAAAAATGCTTCGGAACTCTTCGAATGTACTCGTAATTCCGGTGATGTTTAAAAATGCATCGGAACTCTTACATTGTTCTCGGAATTCCGCTGAAGTTTAAAAATGCTTCAGAACTCTTACAATGTTCTCGGAATTCCACTGATGTTTAAAAATGCTTCGGAACTCTTCCATTGTTCTCGGAATTCTGCTGACGTTTAAAAATGCTTCCGATCTCTTCAATTGTACTCGGAATTCTGCTGAAGTATAAAAATGCTTCCGAACTCTTCCATTGCTCCCGGAATTCCGCTGAAGTTCAAAATGCTTCGGAACTCTTTCATTGCTTCAGGAATTCCGCTGACGTTCAAAAATGCTTCGGAACTCTTCCATTGTTCTTGGATTTCCACTGATGTTTAAAAATTCTTCGGAACTCTTCCATTGTTCTCGGAATTCCGCTGACGAGTAAAAATGCTTCGGAACTCTTCCATTGTTCTCGTAATTCCGGTGACATTTAAAAATGCTTCGGAACTCTTCCATTGTTCTAGGATTTCCGCTGAAGATTAAAAATGCTCTGGAACTCTTCCATTGTTCTCGGAATTCCGCTGAAGTTTAAAAATGCTTCGGAACTCTTCCATTGTTCTCGGAATTCTGCTAATATTTAAAAATGCTTCTGGTCTCTTCCAATGTTCTCGGAATTCTGCTGAAGTTTTAAAATGCTTTGGAACTCTTACATTGTTCCCGGAATTCTGCTGAAGTTAAAAATGCTACGGAACTCTTCCATTGTTCCCGGAATACCGCTGAAATTTAAAGATGCTTCGGAACTCTTTCATTGCTCAAGGAATTCCGGTGCCGTTTAAAAATGCTTCGGAACTCTTCTAGTGAACTCGTAATTCCGGTGATGTTTAAAAATTCTTCAGAACTCTTACATTGTTCAAGGATTTCCGATGAAGTTTAATAATGCTTGGGAACTCTTCCATTGTTCTCGGAATTCCGTTGAAGTTTAAAAATGCTTCAGAACTCTTACATTGTTCTCGGAATTCCGCTGATGTTTAAAAATGCTTCGGAACTCTTCCATTGTTCTCAGAATTCTGCTGACGTTTAAAAATGCTTCCGATCTCTTCAATTGTTCTCGGAATTCTGCTGAAGTAGAAAAATGCTTCCGAACTCTTCTATTGTACGCGGAATTCCGCTGAAGTTTAAAAATGCTTCGGAACTCTTTCATTGTTTAAGGAATTCCGCTGACGTTCAAAAATGCTTCGGAACTCTTCCATTGTTCATGGAATTCTGCTGAAGTTTAAAAATGCTTCAAAACTCTTCCATTGTTCTCGTAATTCCGCTGACGTTTAAAAATGCTTCGGAACTCTTCCATTGTTCTCGGAATTCCGCTGAAGTTTAAAAATGCTTCAGAACTCTTCCATTGTTCTCGGAATTCCGCTGATGTTTAAAAATGCTTTGGAACTCTTCCATTGTTCTCCGAATTCCGCTGAAGTTTAAAAATGCTTCAGAACTCTTCCATTGTTCTAGTATTTCTGCTGAAGTTTAAAAATGCTTTGGAACTCTTCCATTGTTCTCTGAATTCCGCTGAAGTTTAAAAATGCTTCAGAACTCTTCTATTGTTCTGGGAATTCTGCTGAAGTTTAAAAATGCTTCGGAACTCTTCCATTGTTCTCGGAATTCCGCTGAAGTTTAAAAATACTTCGGAACTCTTCCATTGTTCTAGGATTTCCGATGAAGTTTAAAAATGCTTCGGAACTCTTCCATTGTTCTCGTAATTCTGCTGAAGTTTAGCAATGCTTCGGAACTCTTCTATTGTTCTGGGAATTCTGCTGAAGTTTAAAAATGCTTCGGAACTCTTCCATTGTTCTCGGAATACTGCTGACATTTAAAAATGCTTCAGAACACTTCCATTGTTCTCGGAATTTCTGATGAAGTTTGAAAATGCTTCGGAACTCTTCCATTGTCCATGGAATTCAGCTGACATTTAAAAATGCTTCGGAACTCTTCTATTGTTCTCCGAATTCTGCTGAAGTTTATAAATGCTTCGGAACTCTTCCATTGTTCCCGTAATTCTGCTGAAGTTTAAAAATTCTTCGGAACTATTCCATTGCTCTCGGAATTCCGCTGAAGTTTAATAATGCTTCGGAACTGTTTCATTGTTCTCGGAATTCCGCTGACGTTTAAAAATGCTTCGGTAATTTTCCATTGTTCTCGGAATTCCGCTGACGTTTAAAAATGCTTCGGAACTCTTCGAATGTACTCGTAATTCCGGTGATGTTTAAAAATGCATCGGAACTCTTACATTGTTCTCGGAATTCCGCTGAAGTTTAAAAATGCTTCAGAACTCTTAGAATGTTCTCGGAATTCCACTGATGTTTAAAAATGCTTCGGAACTCTTCCATTGTTCTCGGAATTCTGCTGACGTTTAAAAATGCTTCCGATCTCTTCAATTGTACTCGGAATTCTGCTGAAGTATAAAAATGCTTCCGAACTCTTCCATTGCTCACGGAATTCCGCTGAAGTTCAAAATGCTTCGGAACTCTTTCATTGCTTCAGGAATTCCGCTGACGTTCAAAAATGCTTTGGAACTCTTCCATTGTTCTTGGATTTCCACTGATGTTTAAAAATTCTTCGGAACTCTTCCATTGTTCTCGGAATTCCGCTGACGAGTAAAAATGCTTCGGAACTCTTCCATTGTTCTCGTAATTCCGGTGACATTTAAAAATGCTTCGGAACTCTTCCATTGTTCTAGGATTTCCGCTGAAGTTTAAAAATGCTCTGGAACTCTTCCATTGTTCTCGGAATTCCGCTGAAGTTTAAAAATGCTTCGGAACTCTTCCATTGTTCTCGGAATTCTGCTAATATTTAAAAATGCTTCTGGTCTCTTCCAATGTTCTCGGAATTCTGCTGAAGTTTTAAAATGCTTTGGAACTCTTACATTGTTCCCGGAATTCTGCTGAAGTTAAAAATGCTACGGAACTCTTCCATTGTTCCCGGAATACCGCTGAAATTTAAAGATGCTTCGGAACTCTTTCATTGCTCAAGGAATTCCGGTGCCGTTTAAAAATGCTTCGGAACTCTTCTAGTGAACTCGTAATTCCGGTGATGTTTAAAAATTCTTCAGAACTCTTACATTGTTCAAGGATTTCCGATGAAGTTTAATAATGCTTGGGAACTCTTCCATTGTTCTCGGAATTCCGTTGAAGTTTAAAAATGCTTCAGAACTCTTACATTGTTCTCGGAATTCCGCTGATGTTTAAAAATGCTTCGGAACTCTTCCATTGTTCTCAGAATTCTGCTGACGTTTAAAAATGCTTCCGATCTCTTCAATTGTTCTCGGAATTCTGCTGAAGTAGAAAAATGCTTCCGAACTCTTCTATTGTACGCGGAATTCCGCAGAAGTTTAAAAATGCTTCGGAACTCTTTCATTGTTTAAGGAATTCCGCTGACGTTCAAAAATGCTTCGGAACTCTTCCATTGTTCATGGAATTCTGCTGATGTTTAAAAATTATTCGGAACTCTTCCATTGTTCTCGGAATTCCGCTGACGATTAAAAATGCTTTGAAACTCTTCCATTGTTCTCGTAATTCCGCTGACGTTTAAAAATGCTTCGGAACTCTTCCATTGTTCTAGGATTTCCGATGAAGATTAAAAATGTTTCGGAACTCTTCCATTGTTCTCGGAATTCCGCTGAAGTTTAAAAATGCTTCAGAACTCTTCCATTGTTCTCGGAATTCCGCTGATGTTTAAAAATGCTTTGGAACTCTTCCATTGTTCTCCGAATTCCGCTGAAGTTTAAAAATGCTTCAGAACTCTTCCATTGTTCTAGGATTTCTGCTGAAGTTTAAAAATGCTTTGGAACTCTTCCATTGTTCTCGGAATTCCGCTGAAGTTTAAAAATACTTCGGAACTCTTCCATTGTTCTAGGATTTCCGATGAAGTTTAAAAATGCTTCGGAACTCTTCCATTGTTCTCGGAATTCTGCTGAAGTTTAACAATGCTTCGGAACTCTTCTATTGTTCTGGGAATTCTGCTGAAGTTTAAAAATGCTTCGGAACTCTTCCATTGTTCTCGGAATACTGCTGACATTTAAAAATGCTTCAGAACACTTCCATTGTTCTCGGAATTTCTGATGAAGTTTGAAAATGCTTCGGAACTCTTCCATTGTCCTCGGAATTCAGCTGACATTTAAAAATGCTTCGGAACTCTTCCATTGTTCTCGGAATTCTGCTGAAGTTTAAAAATGCTTCGGAACTCTATCATTGTTTAAGGAATTCCGCTGACGTTCAAAAATGCTTCGGAACTCTTCCATTGTTCATGGAATTCTGCTGATGTTTAAAAATTATTCGGAACTCTTCCATTGTTCTCGGAATTCCGCTGACGATTAAAAATGCTTTGAAACTCTTCCATTGTTCTCGTAATTCCGCTGACGTTTAAAAATGCTTCGGAACTCTTCCATTGTTCTCGGAATTCCGCTGAAGTTTAAAAATGCTTCAGAACTCTTCCATTGTTCTCGGAATTCCGCTGATGTTTAAAAATGCTTTGGAACTCTTCCATTGTTCTCCGAATTCCGCTGAAGTTTAAAAATGCTTCAGAACTCTTCCATTGTTCTAGTATTTCTGCTGAAGTTTAAAAATGCTTTGGAACTCTTCCATTGTTCTCTGAATTCCGCTGAAGTTTAAAAATGCTTCAGAACTCTTCTATTGTTCTGGGAATTCTGCTGAAGTTTAAAAATGCTTCGGAACTCTTCCATTGTTCTCGGAATTCCGCTGAAGTTTAAAAATACTTCGGAACTCTTCCATTGTTCTAGGATTTCCGATGAAGTTTAAAAATGCTTCGGAACTCTTCCATTGTTCTCGTAATTCTGCTGAAGTTTAGCAATGCTTCGGAACTCTTCTATTGTTCTGGGAATTCTGCTGAAGTTTAAAAATGCTTCGGAACTCTTCCATTGTTCTCGGAATACTGCTGACATTTAAAAATGCTTCAGAACACTTCCATTGTTCTCGGAATTTCTGATGAAGTTTGAAAATGCTTCGGAACTCTTCCATTGTCCATGGAATTCAGCTGACATTTAAAAATGCTTCGGAACTCTTCTATTGTTCTCCGAATTCTGCTGAAGTTTATAAATGCTTCGGAACTCTTCCATTGTTCCCGTAATTCTGCTGAAGTTTAAAAATTCTTCGGAACTATTCCATTGCTCTCGGAATTCCGCTGAAGTTTAATAATGCTTCGGAACTGTTTCATTGTTCTCGGAATTCCGCTGACGTTTAAAAATGCTTCGGTAATTTTCCATTGTTCTCGGAATTCCGCTGACGTTTAAAAATGCTTCGGAACTCTTCGAATGTACTCGTAATTCCGGTGATGTTTAAAAATGCATCGGAACTCTTACATTGTTCTCGGAATTCCGCTGAAGTTTAAAAATGCTTCAGAACTCTTACAATGTTCTCGGAATTCCACTGATGTTTAAAAATGCTTCGGAACTCTTCCATTGTTCTAGGATTTCCGCTGAAGTTTAAAAATGCTCTGGAACTCTTCCATTGTTCTCGGAATTCCGCTGAAGTTTAAAAATGCTTCGGAACTCTTCCATTGTTCTCGGAATTCTGCTAATATTTAAAAATGCTTCTGGTCTCTTCCAATGTTCTCGGAATTCTGCTGAAGTTTTAAAATGCTTTGGAACTCTTACATTGTTCCCGGAATTCTGCTGAAGTTAAAAATGCTACGGAACTCTTCCATTGTTCCCGGAATACCGCTGAAATTTAAAGATGCTTCGGAACTCTTTCATTGCTCAAGGAATTCCGGTGCCGTTTAAAAATGCTTCGGAACTCTTCTAGTGAACTCGTAATTCCGGTGATGTTTAAAAATTCTTCAGAACTCTTACATTGTTCAAGGATTTCCGATGAAGTTTAATAATGCTTGGGAACTCTTCCATTGTTCTCGGAATTCCGTTGAAGTTTAAAAATGCTTCAGAACTCTTACATTGTTCTCGGAATTCCGCTGATGTTTAAAAATGCTTCGGAACTCTTCCATTGTTCTCAGAATTCTGCTGACGTTTAAAAATGCTTCCGATCTCTTCAATTGTTCTCGGAATTCTGCTGAAATAGAAAAATGCTTCCGAACTCTTCTATTGTACGCGGAATTCCGCTGAAGTTTAAAAATGCTTCGGAACTCTTTCATTGTTTAAGGAATTCCGCTGACGTTCAAAAATGCTTCGGAACTCTTCCATTGTTCATGGAATTCTGCTGATGTTTAAAAATTATTCGGAACTCTTCCATTGTTCTCGGAATTCCGCTGACGATTAAAAATGCTTTGAAACTCTTCCATTGTTCTCGTAATTCCGCTGACGTTTAAAAATGCTTCGGAACTCTTCCATTGTTCTAGGATTTCCGATGAAGATTAAAAATGTTTCGGAACTCTTCCATTGTTCTCGGAATTCCGCTGAAGTTTAAAAATGCTTCAGAACTCTTCCATTGTTCTCGGAATTCCGCTGATGTTTAAAAATGCTTTGGAACTCTTCCATTGTTCTCCGAATTCCGCTGAAGTTTAAAAATGCTTCAGAACTCTTCCATTGTTCTAGGATTTCTGCTGAAGTTTAAAAATGCTTTGGAACTCTTCAATTGTTCTCGGAATTCCGCTGAAGTTTAAAAATACTTCGGAACTCTTCCATTGTTCTAGGATTTCCGATGAAGTTTAAAAATGCTTCGGAACTCTTCCATTGTTCTCGGAATTCTGCTGAAGTTTAACAATGCTTCGGAACTCTTCTATTGTTCTGGGAATTCTGCTGAAGTTTAAAAATGCTTCGGAACTCTTCCATTGTTCTCGGAATACTGCTGACATTTAAAAATGCTTCAGAACACTTCCATTGTTCTCGGAATTTCTGATGAAGTTTGAAAATGCTTCGGAACTCTTCCATTGTCCTCGGAATTCAGCTGACATTTAAAAATGCTTCGGAACTCTTCCATTGTTCTCGGAATTCTGCTGAAGTTTAAAAATGCTTCGGAACTCTATCATTGTTTAAGGAATTCCGCTGACGTTCAAAAATGCTTCGGAACTCTTCCATTGTTCATGGAATTCTGCTGATGTTTAAAAATTATTCGGAACTCTTCCATTGTTCTCGGAATTCCGCTGACGATTAAAAATGCTTTGAAACTCTTCCATTGTTCTCGTAATTCCGCTGACGTTTAAAAATGCTTCGGAACTCTTCCATTGTTCTCGGAATTCCGCTGAAGTTTAAAAATGCTTCAGAACTCTTCCATTGTTCTCGGAATTCCGCTGATGTTTAAAAATGCTTTGGAACTCTTCCATTGTTCTCCGAATTCCGCTGAAGTTTAAAAATGCTTCAGAACTCTTCCATTGTTCTAGTATTTCTGCTGAAGTTTAAAAATGCTTTGGAACTCTTCCATTGTTCTCTGAATTCCGCTGAAGTTTAAAAATGCTTCAGAACTCTTCTATTGTTCTGGGAATTCTGCTGAAGTTTAAAAATGCTTCGGAACTCTTCCATTGTTCTCGGAATTCCGCTGAAGTTTAAAAATACTTCGGAACTCTTCCATTGTTCTAGGATTTCCGATGAAGTTTAAAAATGCTTCGGAACTCTTCCATTGTTCTCGTAATTCTGCTGAAGTTTAGCAATGCTTCGGAACTCTTCTATTGTTCTGGGAATTCTGCTGAAGTTTAAAAATGCTTCGGAACTCTTCCATTGTTCTCGGAATACTGCTGACATTTAAAAATGCTTCAGAACACTTCCATTGTTCTCGGAATTTCTGATGAAGTTTGAAAATGCTTCGGAACTCTTCCATTGTCCATGGAATTCAGCTGACATTTAAAAATGCTTCGGAACTCTTCTATTGTTCTCCGAATTCTGCTGAAGTTTATAAATGCTTCGGAACTCTTCCATTGTTCCCGTAATTCTGCTGAAGTTTAAAAATTCTTCGGAACTATTCCATTGCTCTCGGAATTCCGCTGAAGTTTAATAATGCTTCGGAACTGTTTCATTGTTCTCGGAATTCCGCTGACGTTTAAAAATGCTTCGGTAATTTTCCATTGTTCTCGGAATTCCGCTGACGTTTAAAAATGCTTCGGAACTCTTCGAATGTACTCGTAATTCCGGTGATGTTTAAAAATGCATCGGAACTCTTACATTGTTCTCGGAATTCCGCTGAAGTTTAAAAATGCTTCAGAACTCTTACAATGTTCTCGGAATTCCACTGATGTTTAAAAATGCTTCGGAACTCTTCCATTGTTCTCAGAATTCTGCTGACGTTTAAAAATGCTTCCGATCTCTTCAATTGTACTCGGAATTCTGCTGAAGTATAAAAATGCTTCCGAACTCTTCCATTGCTCCCGGAATTCCGCTGAAGTTCAAAATGCTTCGGAACTCTTTCATTGCTTCAGGAATTCCGCTGACGTTCAAAAATGCTTCGGAACTCTTCCATTGTTCTTGGATTTCCACTGATGTTTAAAAATTCTTCGGAACTCTTCCATTGTTCTCGGAATTCCGCTGACGAGTAAAAATGCTTCGGAACTCTTCCATTGTTCTCGTAATTCCGCTGACGTTTAAAAATGCTTCGGAACTCTTCCATTGTTCTAGGATTTCCGCTGAAGTTTAAAAATGCTCTGGAACTCTTCCATTGTTCTCGGAATTCCGCTGAAGTTTAAAAATGCTTCGGAACTCTTCCATTGTTCTCGGAATTCTGCTAATATTTAAAAATGCTTCCGGTCTCTTCCAATGTTCTCGGAATTCTGCTGAAGTTTTAAAATGCTTTGGAACTCTTACATTGTTCCTGGAATTCTGCTGAAGTTAAAAATGCTACGGAACTCTTCCATTGTTCCCGGAATACCGCTGAAGTTTAAAGATGCTTCGGAACTCTTTCATTGCTCAAGGAATTCCGGTGCCGTTTAAAAATGCTTCGGAACTCTTCTAGTGAACTCGTAATTCCGGTGATGTTTAAAAATTCTTCAGAACTCTTACATTGTTCAAGGATTTCCGATGAAGTTTAATAATGCTTGGGAACTCTTCCATTGTTCTCGGAATTCCGTTGAAGTTTAAAAATGCTTCAGAACTCTTACATTGTTCTCGGAATTCGGCTGATGTTTAAAAATGCTTCGGAACTCTTCCATTGTTCTCAGAATTCTGCTGACGTTTAAAAATGCTTCCGATCTCTTCAATTATTCTCGGAATTCTGCTGAAGTAGAAAAATGCTTCCGAACTCTTCTATTGTACGCGGAATTCCGCTGAAGTTTAAAAATGCTTCGGAACTCTTTCATTGTTTAAGGAATTCCGCTGACGTTCAAAAATGCTTCGGAACTCTTCCATTGTTCATGGAATTCTGCTGATGTTTAAAAATTATTCGGAACTCTTCCATTGTTCTCGGAATTCCGCTGACGATTAAAAATGCTTTGAAACTCTTCCATTGTTCTCGTAATTCCGCTGACGTTTAAAAATGCTTCGGAAATCTTCCATTGTTCTAGGATTTCCGATGAAGATTAAAAATGCTTCGGAACTCTTCCATTGTTCTCGGAATTCCGCTGAAGTTTAAAAATGCTTCAGAACTCTTCCATTGTTCTCGGAATTCCGCTGATGTTTAAAAATGCTTTGGAACTCTTCCATTGTTCTCCGAATTCCGCTGAAGTTTAAAAATGCTTCAGAACTCTTCCATTGTTCTAGGATTTCTGCTGAAGTTTAAAAATGCTTTGGAACTCTTCCATTGTTCTCGGAATTCCGCTGAAGTTTAAAAATACTTCGGAACTCTTCCATTGTTCTAGGATTTCCGATGAAGTTTAAAAATGCTTCGGAACTCTTCCATTGTTCTCGGAATTCTGCTGAAGTTTAACAATGCTTCGGAACTCTTCTATTGTTCTGGGAATTCTGCTGAAGTTTAAAAATGCTTCGGAACTCTTCCATTGTTCTCGGAATACTGCTGACATTTAAAAATGCTTCAGAACACTTCCATTGTTCTCGGAATTTCTGATGAAGTTTGAAAATGCTTCAGAACTCTTACATTGTTCTCGGAATTCCGCTGATGTTTAAAAATGCTTCGGAACTCTTCCATTGTTCTCAGAATTCTGCTGACGTTTAAAAATGCTTCCGATCTCTTCAATTGTTCTCGGAATTCTGCTGAAGTAGTAAAAAGGCTTCCGAACTCTTCCATTGTACGCGGAATTCCGCTGAAGTTTAAAAATGCTTCGGAACTCTATCATTGTTTAAGGAATTCCGCTGACGTTCAAAAATGCTTCGGAACTCTTCCATTGTTCATGGAATTCTGCTGATGTTTAAAAATTATTCGGAACTCTTCCATTGTTCTCGGAATTCCGCAGACGATTAAAAATGCTTTGAAACTCTTCCATTGTTCTCGTAATTCCGCTGATGTTTAAAAATGCTTCGGAACTCTTCCATTGTTCTAGGATTTCCGATGAAGATTAAAAATGCTACGGAACTCTTCCATTGTTCTCGGAATTCCGCTGAAGTTTAAAAATGCTTCAGAAATCTTCCATTGTTCTCGGAATTCTGCTGAAGTTTAACAATGCTTCGGAACTCTTCCATTGTTCTCGGAATTTCTGATGAAGTTTGAAAATGCTTCGGAACTCTTCCATTGTCCACGGAATTCAGCTGACATTTAAAAATGCTTCGGAACTCTTCTATTGTTCTCCGAATTCTGCTGAAGTTTATAAATGCTTCGGAACTCTTCCATTGTTCCCGTAATTCTGCTGAAGTTTAAAAATTCTTCGGAACTATTCCATTGCTCTCGGAATTCCGCTGAAGTTTAATAATGCTTCGGAACTGTTTCATTGTTCTCGGAATTCCGCTGACGTTTAAAAATGCTTCGGTAATTTTCCATTGTTCTCGGAATTCCGCTGACGTTTAAAAATGCTTCGGAACTCTTCGAATGTACTCGTAATTCCGGTGATGTTTAAAAATGCATCGGAACTCTTACATTGTTCTCGGAATTCCGCTGAAGTTTAAAAATGCTTCAGAACTCTTACAATGTTCTCGGAATTCCACTGATGTTTAAAAATGCTTCGGAACTCTTCCATTGTTCTCGGAATTCTGCTGACGTTTAAAAATGCTTCCGAACTCTTCCATTGCTCCCGGAATTCCGCTGAAGTTCAAAATGCTTCGGAACTCTTTCATTGCTTCAGGAATTCCGCTGACGTTCAAAAATGCTTCGGAACTCTTCCATTGTTCTTGGATTTCCACTGATGTTTAAAAATTCTTCGGAACTCTTCCATTGTTCTCGGAATTCCGCTGACGAGTAAAAATGCTTCGGAACTGTTCCATTGTTCTCGTAATTCCGCTGACGTTTAAAAATGCTTCGGAACTCTTCCATTGTTCTAGGATTTCCGCTGAAGTTTAAAAATGCTCTGGAACTCTTCCATTGTTCTAGGAATTCTGCTGAAGTTTAAAAATGCTTCGGAACTCTTACATTGTTCTCGGAATTCCGCTGAAGTTTAAAAATGCTTCGGAACTCTTCCATTGTTCTCGGAATTCTGCTAATATTTAAAAATGCTTCCGGTCTCTTCCAATGTTCTCGGAATTCTGCTGAAGTTTTAAAATGCTTTGGAACTCTTACATTGTTCCCGGAATTCTGCTGAAGTTAAAAATGCTACGGAACTCTTCCATTGTTCCCGGAATACCGCTGAAGTTTAAAGATGCTTCGGAACTCTTTCATTGCTCAAGGAATTCCGGTGCCGTTTAAAAATTCTTCAGAACTCTTACATTGTTCAAGGATTTCCGATGAAGTTTAATAATGCTTGGGAACTCTTCCATTGTTCTCGGAATTCCGTTGAAGTTTAAAAATGCTTCAGAACTCTTACATTGTTCTCGGAATTCCGCTGATGTTTAAAAATGCTTCGGAACTCTTCCATTGTTCTCAGAATTCTGCTGACGTTTAAAAATGCTTCCGATCTCTTCAATTGTTCTCGGAATTCTGCTGAAGTAGAAAAATGCTTCCGAACTCTTCCATTGTACGCGGAATTCCGCTGAAGTTTCAAAATGCTTTGGAACTCTATCATTGTTTAAGGAATTCCGCTGACGTTCAAAAATGCTTCGGAACTCTTCCATTGTTCATGGAATTCTGCTGATGTTTAAAAATTATTCGGAACTCTTCCATTGTTCTCGGAATTCCGCAGACGATTAAAAATGCTTTGAAACTCTTCCATTGTTCTCGTAATTCCGCTGACGTTTAAAAATGCTTCGGAACTCTTCCATTGTTCTAGGATTTCCGATGAAGATTAAAAATGCTTCGGAACTCTTCCATTGTTCTCGGAATTCCGCTGAAGTTTAAAAATGCTTCAGAACTCTTCCATTGTTCTCGGAATTCCGCTGATGTTTAAAAATGCTTTGGAACTCTTCCATTGTTCTCCGAATTCCGCTGAAGTTTAAAAATGCTTCAGAACTCTTCCATTGTTCTAGGATTTCTGCTGAAGTTTAAAAATGCTTTGGAACTCTTCCATTGTTCTCTGAATTCCGCTGAAGTTTAAAAATGCTTCAGAACTCTTCTATTGTTCTGGGAATTCTGCTGAAGTTTAAAAATGCTTCGGAACTCTTCCATTGTTCTCGGAATTCCGCTGAAGTTTAAAAATACTTCGGAACTCTTCCATTGTTCTAGGATTTCCGATGAAGTTTAAAAATGCTTCGGAACTCTTCCATTGTTCTCGGAATTCTGCTGAAGTTTAACAATGCTTCGGAACTCTTCTATTGTTCTGGGAATTCTGCTGAAGTTTAAAAATGCTTCGGAACTCTTCCATTGTTCTCGGAATACTGCTGACATTTAAAAATGCTTCAGAACACTTCCATTGTTCTCGGAATTTCTGATGAAGTTTGAAAATGCTTCGGAACTCTTCCATTGTCCTCGGAATTCAGCTGACATTTAAAAATGCTTCGGAACTCTTCTATTGTTCTCCGAATTCTGCTGAAGTTTATAAATGCTTCGGAACTCTTCCATTGTTCCCGTAATTCTGCTGAAGTTTAAAAATTCTTCGGAACTATTCCATTGCTCTCGGAATTCCGCTGAAGTTTAATAATGCTTCGGAACTGTTTCATTGTTCTCGGAATTCCGCTGACGTTTAAAAATGCTTCGGTAATTTTCCATTGTTCTCGGAATTCCGCTGACGTTTAAAAATGCTTCGGAACTCTTCGAATGTACTCGTAATTCCGGTGATGTTTAAAAATGCATCGGAACTCTTACATTGTTCTCGGAATTCCGCTGAAGTTTAAAAATGCTTCAGAACTCTTACAATGTTCTCGGAATTCCACTGATGTTTAAAAATGCTTCGGAACTCTTCCATTGTTCTCGGAATTCTGCTGACGTTTAAAAATGCTTCCGATCTCTTCAATTGTACTCGGAATTCTGCTGAAGTATAAAAATGCTTCCGAACTCTACCATTGCTCCCGGAATTCCGCTGAAGTTCAAAATGCTTCGGAACTCTTTCATTGCTTCAGGAATTCCGCTGACGTTCAAAAATGCTTCGGAACTCTTCCATTGTTCTTGGATTTCCACTGATGTTTAAAAATTCTTCGGAACTCTTCCATTGTTCTCGGAATTCCGCTGACGAGTAAAAATGCTTCGGAACTCTTCCATTGTTCTCGTAATTCCGCTGACGTTTAAAAATGCTTCGGAACTCTTCCATTGTTCTCGGAATTCCGTTGAAGTTTAAAAATGCTTCCTAACTCTTCCATTGTTCTAGGATTTCCGCTGAAGTTTAAAAATGCTCTGGAACTCTTCCATTGTTCTCGGAATTCTGCTGAAGTTTAAAAATGCTTCGGAACTCTTCCATTGTTCTCGGAATTCCGCTGAAGTTTAAAAATGCTTCGGAACTCTTCCATTGTTCTCGGAATTCTGCTAATATTTAAAAATGCTTCCGGTCTCTTCCAATGTTCTCGGAATTCTGCTGAAGTTTTAAAATGCTTTGGAACTCTTACATTGTTCCCGGAATTCTGCTGAAGTTAAAAATGCTACGGAACTCTTCCATTGTTCCCGGAATACCGCTGAAGTTTAAAGATGCTTCGGAACTCTTTCATTGTTCTCGGAATTCTGCTGACGTTTAAAAATGCTTCCGATCTCTTCAATTGTACTCGGAATTCTGCTGAAGTATAAAAATGCTTCCGAACTCTTCCATTGCTCCCGGAATTCTGCTGAAGTTTAAAAATACTTTGGAACTATTCCATTGCTCTCAGAATTCCGCTGAAGTTTAATAATGCTTCGGAACTCTTTCATTGTTCTCGGAATTCCGCTGACGTTTAAAAATGCTTTGGTAATTTTCCATTGTTCTCGGAATTCCGCTGACGTTTAAAAATGCTTCGGAACTCTTCGAGTGTACTGGTAATTCCGGTGATGTTTAAAAATGCATCGGAACTCTTTCATTGTTCCCGGAATTCCGCTGAAGTTTAAAAATGCTTCGGAACGCTTCCATTGTTCTAGGATTTCCGATGAAGTTTAAAAATGCTTCGGAACTCTTCCATTGTTCTCAGAATTCCGCTGAAGTTTAAAAATGCTTCAGAACTCTTACAATGTTCTCGGAATTCCACTGATGTTTAAAAATGCTTCGGAACTCTTCCATTGTTCTCGGAATTCTGCTGACGTTTAAAAATGCTTCCGATCTCTTCAATTGTACTCGGAATTCTGCTGAAGTATAAAAATGCTTCCGAACTCTTCCATTGGTCCCGGAATTCCGCTGAAGTTGAAAATGCTTTCGAACTCTTTCATTGCTTCAGGAATTCCGCTGACGTTCAAAAATGCTTCGGAACTCTTCCATTGTTCTCGGAATTCTGCTGACGTTTAAAAATGCTTCCGAACTCTTCCATTGCTCCCGGAATTCCGCTGAAGTTCAAAATGCTTCGGAACTCTTTCATTGCTTCAGGAATTCCGCTGACGTTCAAAAATGCTTCGGAACTCTTCCATTGTTCTTGGATTTCCACTGATGTTTAAAAATTCTTCGGAACTCTTCCATTGTTCTCGGAATTCCGCTGACGAGTAAAAATGCTTCGGAACTGTTCCATTGTTCTCGTAATTCCGCTGACGTTTAAAAATGCTTCGGAACTCTTCCATTGTTCTAGGATTTCCGCTGAAGTTTAAAAATGCTCTGGAACTCTTCCATTGTTCTAGGAATTCTGCTGAAGTTTAAAAATGCTTCGGAACTCTTACATTGTTCTCGGAATTCCGCTGAAGTTTAAAAATGCTTCGGAACTCTTCCATTGTTCTCGGAATTCTGCTAATATTTAAAAATGCTTCCGGTCTCTTCCAATGTTCTCGGAATTCTGCTGAAGTTTTAAAATGCTTTGGAACTCTTACATTGTTCCCGGAATTCTGCTGAAGTTAAAAATGCTACGGAACTCTTCCATTGTTCCCGGAATACCGCTGAAGTTTAAAGATGCTTCGGAACTCTTTCATTGCTCAAGGAATTCCGGTGCCGTTTAAAAATTCTTCAGAACTCTTACATTGTTCAAGGATTTCCGATGAAGTTTAATAATGCTTGGGAACTCTTCCATTGTTCTCGGAATTCCGTTGAAGTTTAAAAATGCTTCAGAACTCTTACATTGTTCTCGGAATTCCGCTGATGTTTAAAAATGCTTCGGAACTCTTCCATTGTTCTCAGAATTCTGCTGACGTTTAAAAATGCTTCCGATCTCTTCAATTGTTCTCGGAATTCTGCTGAAGTAGAAAAATGCTTCCGAACTCTTCCATTGTACGCGGAATTCCGCTGAAGTTTCAAAATGCTTTCGAACTCTATCATTGTTTAAGGAATTCCGCTGACGTTCAAAAATGCTTCGGAACTCTTCCATTGTTCATGGAATTCTGCTGATGTTTAAAAATTATTCGGAACTCTTCCATTGTTCTCGGAATTCCGCAGACGATTAAAAATGCTTTGAAACTCTTCCATTGTTCTCGTAATTCCGCTGACGTTTAAAAATGCTTCGGAACTCTTCCATTGTTCTAGGATTTCCGATGAAGATTAAAAATGCTTCGGAACTCTTCCATTGTTCTCGGAATTCCGCTGAAGTTTAAAAATGCTTCAGAACTCTTCCATTGTTCTCGGAATTCCGCTGATGTTTAAAAATGCTTTGGAACTCTTCCATTGTTCTCCGAATTCCGCTGAAGTTTAAAAATGCTTCAGAACTCTTCCATTGTTCTAGGATTTCTGCTGAAGTTTAAAAATGCTTTGGAACTCTTCCATTGTTCTCTGAATTCCGCTGAAGTTTAAAAATGCTTCAGAACTCTTCTATTGTTCTGGGAATTCTGCTGAAGTTTAAAAATGCTTCGGAACTCTTCCATTGTTCTCGGAATTCCGCTGAAGTTTAAAAATACTTCGGAACTCTTCCATTGTTCTAGGATTTCCGATGAAGTTTAAAAATGCTTCGGAACTCTTCCATTGTTCTCGGAATTCTGCTGAAGTTTAACAATGCTTCGGAACTCTTCTATTGTTCTGGGAATTCTGCTGAAGTTTAAAAATGCTTCGGAACTCTTCCATTGTTCTCGGAATACTGCTGACATTTAAAAATGCTTCAGAACACTTCCATTGTTCTCGGAATTTCTGATGAAGTTTGAAAATGCTTCGGAACTCTTCCATTGTCCTCGGAATTCAGCTGACATTTAAAAATGCTTCGGAACTCTTCTATTGTTCTCCGAATTCTGCTGAAGTTTATAAATGCTTCGGAACTCTTCCATTGTTCCCGTAATTCTGCTGAAGTTTAAAAATTCTTCGGAACTATTCCATTGCTCTCGGAATTCCGCTGAAGTTTAATAATGCTTCGGAACTGTTTCATTGTTCTCGGAATTCCGCTGACGTTTAAAAATGCTTCGGTAATTTTCCATTGTTCTCGGAATTCCGCTGACGTTTAAAAATGCTTCGGAACTCTTCGAATGTACTCGTAATTCCGGTGATGTTTAAAAATGCATCGGAACTCTTACATTGTTCTCGGAATTCCGCTGAAGTTTAAAAATGCTTCAGAACTCTTACAATGTTCTCGGAATTCCACTGATGTTTAAAAATGCTTCGGAACTCTTCCATTGTTCTCGGAATTCTGCTGACGTTTAAAAATGCTTCCGATCTCTTCAATTGTACTCGGAATTCTGCTGAAGTATAAAAATGCTTCCGAACTCTACCATTGCTCCCGGAAGTCCGCTGAAGTTCAAAATGCTTCGGAACTCTTTCATTGCTTCAGGAATTCCGCTGACGTTCAAAAATGCTTCGGAACTCTTCCATTGTTCTTGGATTTCCACTGATGTTTAAAAATTCTTCGGAACTCTTCCATTGTTCTCGGAATTCCGCTGACGAGTAAAAATGCTTCGGAACTCTTCCATTGTTCTCGTAATTCCGCTGACGTTTAAAAATGCTTCGGAACTCTTCCATTGTTCTCGGAATTCCGTTGAAGTTTAAAAATGCTTCCTAACTCTTCCATTGTTCTAGGATTTCCGCTGAAGTTTAAAAATGCTCTGGAACTCTTCCATTGTTCTCGGAATTCTGCTGAAGTTTAAAAATGCTTCGGAACTCTTCCATTGTTCTCGGAATTCCGCTGAAGTTTAAAAATGCTTCGGAACTCTTCCATTGTTCTCGGAATTCTGCTAATATTTAAAAATGCTTCCGGTCTCTTCCAATGTTCTCGGAATTCTGCTGAAGTTTTAAAATGCTTTGGAACTCTTACATTGTTCCCGGAATTCTGCTGAAGTTAAAAATGCTACGGAACTCTTCCATTGTTCCCGGAATACCGCTGAAGTTTAAAGATGCTTCGGAACTCTTTCATTGTTCTCGGAATTCTGCTGACGTTTAAAAATGCTTCCGATCTCTTCAATTGTACTCGGAATTCTGCTGAAGTATAAAAATGCTTCCGAACTCTTCCATTGCTCCCGGAATTCTGCTGAAGTTTAAAAATACTTTGGAACTATTCCATTGCTCTCAGAATTCCGCTGAAGTTTAATAATGCTTCGGAACTCTTTCATTGTTCTCGGAATTCCGCTGACGTTTAAAAATGCTTTGGTAATTTTCCATTGTTCTCGGAATTCCGCTGACGTTTAAAAATGCTTCGTAACTCTTCGAGTGTACTGGTAATTCCGGTGATGTTTAAAAATGCATCGGAACTCTTTCATTGTTCCCGGAATTCCGCTGAAGTTTAAAAATGCTTCGGAACGCTTCCATTGTTCTAGGATTTCCGATGAAGTTTAAAAATGCTTCGGAACTCTTCCATTGTTCTCAGAATTCCGCTGAAGTTTAAAAATGCTTCAGAACTCTTACAATGTTCTCGGAATTCCACTGATGTTTAAAAATGCTTCGGAACTCTTCCATTGTTCTCGGAATTCTGCTGACGTTTAAAAATGCTTCCGATCTCTTCAATTGTACTCGGAATTCTGCTGAAGTATAAAAATGCTTCCGAACTCTTCCATTGGTCCCGGAATTCCGCTGAAGTTGAAAATGCTTTCGAACTCTTTCATTGCTTCAGGAATTCCGCTGACGTTCAAAAATGCTTCGGAACTCTTCCATTGTTCTTGGATTTCCACTGATGTTTAAAAATTCTTCGGAACTCTTCCATTGTTCTCGGATATCCGCTGACGAGTAAAAATGCTTCGGAACCCTTCCATTGTTCTCGTAATTCCGCTGACGTTTAAAAATGCTTCGGAACTCTTCCATTGTTCTCGGAATTCCGTTGAAGTTTAAAAATGCTTCCTAACTCTTCCATTGTTCTAGGATTTCCGCTGAAGTTTAAAAATGCTCTGGAAGTCTTCCATTGTTCTCGGAATTCTGCTGAAGTTTAAAAATGCTTCGGAACTCTTCCATTGTTCTCGGAATTCCGCTGAAGTTTAAAAATGCTTCGGAACTCTTCCATTGTTCTCGGAATTCTGCTAATATTTAAAAATGCTTCCGGTCTCTTCCAATGTTCTCGGAATTCTGCTGAAGTTTTAAAATGCTTTGGAACTCTTACATTGTTCCCGGAATTCTGCTGAAGTTAAAAATGCTACGGAACTCTTCCATTGTTCCCGGAATACCGCTGAAGTTTAAAGATGCTTCGGAACTCTTTCATTGCTCAAGGAATTCCGGTGCCGTTTAAGAATGCTTCGGAACTCTTCTAGTGAACTCGTAATTCCGGTGATGTTTAAAAATTCTTCAGAACTCTTACATTGTTCAAGGATTTCCGATGAAGTTTAATAATGCTTGGGAACTCTTCCATTGTTCTCGGAATTCCGTTGAAGTTTAAAAATGCTTCAGAACTCTTACATTGTTCTCGGAATTCCGTTGAAGTTTAAAAATGCTTCAGAACTCTTACATTGTTCTCGGAATTCCGCTGATGTTTAAAAATGCTTCGGAACTCTTCCATTGTTCTCAGAATTCTGCTGACGTTTAAAAATGCTTCCGATCTCTTCAATTGTTCTCGGAATTCTGCTGAAGTAGAAAAATGCTTCGGAACTCTTTCATTGTTTAAGGAATTCCGCTGACGTTCAAAAATGCTTCGGAACTCTTTCATTGTTTAAGGAATTCCGCTGACGTTCAAAAATGCTTCGGAACTCTTCCATTGTTCATGGAATTCTGCTGACGTTTAAAAATGCTTCCAATCTCTTCAATTGTTCTCGGAATTCTGCTGAAGTAGAAAAATGCTTCGGAACTCTTTCATTGTTTAAGGAATTCCGCTGACGTTCAAAAATGCTTCGGAACTCTTTCATTGTGTAAGGAATTCCGCTGACGTTCAAAAATGCTTCGGAACTCTTCCATTGTTCATGGAATTCTGCTGACGTTTAAAAATGCTTCCGATCTCTTCAATTGTTCTCGGAATTCTGCTGACGTAGAAAAATGCTTCGGAACTCTTTCATTGTTTAAGGAATTCCGCTGACGTTCAAAAATGCTTCGGAACTCTTTCATTGTTTAAGGAATTCCGCTGACGTTCAAAAATGCTTCGGAACTCTTCCATTGTTCATGGAATTCTGCTGATGTTTAAAAATTATTCGGAACTCTTCCATTGTTCTCGTAATTCCGCTGACGTTTAAAAATGCTTCGGAACTCTTCCATTGTTCTAGGATTTCCGATGAAGATTAAAAATGTTTCGGAACTCTTCCATTGTTCTCGGAATTCCGCTGAAGTTTAAAAATGCTTCAGAACTCTTCCATTGTTCTCGGAATTCCGCTGATGTTTAAAAATGCTTTGGAACTCTTCCATTGTTCTCCGAATTCCGCTGAAGTTTAAAAATGCTTCAGAACTCTTCTATTGTTCTGGGAATTCTGCTGAAGTTTAAAAATGCTTCGGAACTCTTCCATTGTTCTAGGATTTCCGATGAATTTTAAAAATGCTTCGGAACTCTTCCATTGTTCTCGGAATTCTGCTGAAGTTTAACAATGCTTCGGAACTCTTCTATTGTTCTGGGAATTCTGCTGAAGTTTAAAAATGCTTCGGAACTCTTCCATTGTTCTCGGAATACTGCTGACATTTAAAAATGCTTCAGAACACTTCCATTGTTCTCGGAATTTCTGATGAAGTTTGAAAATGCTTCGGAACTCTTCCATTGTCCTCGGAATTCAGCTGACATTTAAAAATGCTTCGGAACTCTTCCATTGTTCTCGCAATTCTGCTGAAGTTTAAAAATGCTTCGGAACTCTTCAATTGTTCTCGGAATTCCGCTGAAGTTTAAAAATGCTTCGGAACTCTTCCATTGTTCTCGGAATTCTGCTAATATTTAAAAATGCTTCCGGTCTCTTCCAATGTTCTCGGAATTCTGCTGAAGTTTTAAAATGCTTTGGAACTCTTACATTGTTCCCGGAATTCTGCTGAAGTTAAAAATGCTACGGAACTCTTCCATTGTTCCCGGAATACCGCTGAAGTTTAAAGATGCTTCGGAACTCTTTCATTGCTCAAGGAATTCCGGTGCCGTTTAAAAATGCTTCGGAACTCTTCTAGTGTACTCGTAATTCCGGTGATGTTTAAAAATTCTTCAGAACTCTTACATTGTTCAAGGATTTCCGCTGAAGTTTAAAAATGCTTCGGAACTCTTACATTGTTCATGGAATTCTGCTGATGTTTAAAAATTATTCGGAACTCTTCCATTGTTCTCGGAATTCCGCTGACGATTAAAAATGCTTTGAAACTCTTCCATTGTTCTCGTAATTCCGCTGACGTTTAAAAATGCTTCGGAACTCTTCCATTGTTCTAGGATTTCCGATGAAGATTAAAAATGCTTCGGAACTCTTCCAATGTTCTCGGAATTCCGCTGAAGTTTAAAAATGCTTCAGAACTCTTCCATTGTTCTCGGAATTCCGCTGATGTTTAAAAATGCTTTGGAACTCTTCCATTGTTCTCCGAATTCCGCTGAAGTTTAAAAATGCTTCAGAACTCTTCCAATGTTCTAGGATTTCTGCTGAAGTTTAAAAATGCTTTGGAACTCTTCCATTGTTCTCTGAATTCCGCTGAAGTTTAAAAATGCTTCAGAACTCTTCTATTGTTCTGGGAATTCTGCTGAAGTTTAAAAATGCTTCGGAACTCTTCCATTGTTCTCGGAATTCCGCTGAAGTTTAAAAATACTTCGGAACTCTTCCATTGTTCTAGGATTTCCGATGAAGTTTAAAAATGCTTCGGAACTCTTCCATTGTTCTCGGAATTCTGCTGAAGTTTAACAATGCTTCGGAACTCTTCTATTGTTCTGGGAATTCTGCTGAAGTTTAAAAATGCTTCGGAACTCTTCCATTGTTCTCGGAATACTGCTGACATTTAAAAATGCTTCAGAACACTTCCATTGTTCTCGGAATTTCTGATGAAGTTTGAAAATGCTTCGGTACTCTTCCATTGTCCTCGGAATTCAGCTGACATTTAAAAATGCTTCGGAACTCTTCTATTGTTCTCCGAATTCTGCTGAAGTTTATAAATGCTTCGGAACTCTTCCATTGTTCCCGTAATTCTGCTGAAGTTTAAAAATTCTTCGGAACTATTCCATTGCTCTCGGAATTCCGCTGAAGTTTAATAATGCTTCGGAACTGTTTCATTGTTCTCGGAATTCCGCTGACGTTTAAAAATGCTTCGGTAATTTTCCATTGTTCTCGGAATTCCGCTGACGTTTAAAAATGCTTCGGAACTCTTCGAATGTACTCGTAATTCCGGTGATGTTTAAAAATGCATCGGAACTCTTACATTGTTCTCGGAATTCCGCTGAAGTTTAAAAATGCTTCAGAACTCTTACAATGTTCTCGGAATTCCACTGATGTTTAAAAATGCTTCGGAACTCTTCCATTGTTCTCGGAATTCTGCTGACGTTTAAAAATGCTTCCGATCTCTTCAATTGTACTCGGAATTCTGCTGAAGTATAAAAATGCTTCCGAACTCTTCCATTGCTCCCGGAATTCCGCTGAAGTTCAAAATGCTTCGGAACTCTTTCATTGCTTCAGGAATTCCGCTGACGTTCAAAAATGCTTCGGAACTCTTCCATTGTTCTTGGATTTCCACTGATGTTTAAAAATTCTTCGGAACTCTTCCATTGTTCTCGGAATTCCGCTGACGAGTAAAAATGCTTCGGAACTCTTCCATTGTTCTCGTAATTCCGCTGACGTTTAAAAATGCTTCGGAACTCTTCCATTGTTCTCGGAATTCCGTTGAAGTTTAAAAATGCTTCCTAACTCTTCCATTGTTCTAGGATTTCCGCTGAAGTTTAAAAATGCTCTGGAACTCTTCCATTGTTGTCGGAATTCTGCTGAAGTTTAAAAATGCTTCGGAACTCTTCCATTGTTCTCGGAATTCCGCTGAAGTTTAAAAATGCTTCGGAACTCTTCCATTGTTCTCGGAATTCTGCTAATATTTAAAAATGCTTCCGGTCTCTTCCAATGTTCTCGGAATTCTGCTGAAGTTTTAAAATGCTTTGGAACTCTTACATTGTTCCCGGAATTCTGCTGAAGTTAAAAATGCTACGGAACTCTTCCATTGTTCTCGGAATTCCGTTGAAGTTTAAAAATGCTTCAGAACTCTTACATTGTTCTCGGAATTCCGCTGATGTTTAAAAATGCTTCGAAACTCTTCCATTGTTCTCAGAATTCTGCTGACGTTTAAAAATGCTTCCGATCTCTTCAATTATTCTCGGAATTCTGCTGAAGTAGAAAAATGCTTCCGAACTCTTCTATTGTACGCGGAATTCCGCTGAAGTTTAAAAATGCTTCGGAACTCTTTCATTGTTTAAGGAATTCCGCTGACGTTCAAAAATGCTTCGGAACTCTTCCATTGTTCATGGAATTCTGCTGATGTTTAAAAATTATTCGGAACTCTTCCATTGTTCTCGGAATTCCGCTGACGATTAAAAATGCTTTGAAACTCTTCCATTGTTCTCGTAATTCCGCTGACGTTTAAAAATGCTTCGGAACTCTTCCATTGTTCTAGGATTTCCGATGAAGATTAAAAATGCTTCGGAACTCTTCCATTGTTCTCGGAATTCCGCTGAAGTTTAAAAATGCTTCAGAACTCTTCCATTGTTCTCGGAATTCCGCTGATGTTTAAAAATGCTTTGGAACTCTTCCATTGTTCTCCGAATTCCGCTGAAGTTTAAAAATGCTTCAGAACTCTTCCATTGTTCTAGGATTTCTGCTGAAGTTTAAAAATGCTTTGGAACTCTTCCATTGTTCTCCGAATTCCGCTGAAGTTTAAAAATGCTTCAGAACTCTTCCATTGTTCTAGGATTTCTGCTGAAGTTTAAAAATGCTTTGGAACTCTTCCATTGTTCTAGGATTTCCGATGAAGTTTAAAAATGCTTCAGAACACTTCCATTGTTCTCGGAATTTCTGATGAAGTTTGAAAATGCTTCGGAACTCTTCCATTGTCCTCGGAATTCAGCTGACATTTAAAAATGCTTCGGAACTCTTCCATTGTTCTCGGAATTCTGCAGAAGTTTAAAAATGCTTCGGAACTCTTCCATTGTTCTCGGAATTCTGCTAATATTTAAAAATGCTTCCGGTCTCTTCCAATGTTCTCGGAATTCTGCTGAAGTTTTAAAATGCTTTGGAACTCTTACATTGTTCCCGGAATTCTGCTGAAGTTAAAAATGCTACGGAACTCTTCCATTGTTCCCGGAATACCGCTGAAGTTTAAAGATGCTTCGGAACTCTTTCATTGCTCAAGGAATTCCGGTGCCGTTTAAAAATGCTTCGGAACTCTTCTAGTGTACTCGTAATTCCGGTGATGTTTAAAAATTCTTCAGAACTCTTACATTGTTCAAGGATTTCCGATGAAGTTTAATAATGCTTGGGAACTCTTACATTGTTCTCGGAATTCCGCTGATGTTTAAAAATGCTTCGGAACTCTTCCATTGTTCTCAGAATTCTGCTGACGTTTAAAAATGCTTCCGATCTCTTCAATTGTTCTCGGAATTCTGCTGAAGTAGAAAAATGCTTCGGAACTCTTTCATTGTTTAAGGAATTCCGCTGACGTTCAAAAATGCTTCGGAACTCTTTCATTGTTTAAGGAATTCCGCTGACGTTCAAAAATGCTTCGGAACTCTTCCATTGTTCATGGAATTCTGCTGATGTTTAAAAATTATTCGGAACTCTTCCATTGTTCTCGGAATTCCGCTGACGATTAAAAATGCTTTGAAACTCTTCCATTGTTCTCGTAATTCCGCTGACGTTTAAAAATGCTTCGGAACTCTTCCATTGTTCTAGGATTTCCGATGAAGATTAAAAATGTTTCGGAACTCTTCCATTGTTTTCGGAATTGCGCTGAAGTTTAAAAATGCTTCAGAACTCTTCCACTGTTCTCGGAATTCCGCTGATGTTTAAAAATGCTTTGGAACTCTTCCATTGTTCTCCGAATTCCGCTGAAGTTTAAAAATGCTTCAGAACTCTTCTTTTGTTCTGGGAATTCTGCTGAAGTTTAAAAATGCTTCGGAACTCTTCCATTGTTCTAGGATTTCCGATGAAGTTTAAAAATGCTTCGGAACTCTTCCATTGTTCTCGGAATTCTGCTGAAGTTTAACAATGCTTCGGAACTCTTCTATTGTTCTGGGAATTCTGCTGAAGTTTAAAAATGCTTCGGAACTCTTCCATTGTTCTCGGAATACTGCTGACATTTAAAAATGCTTCAGAACACTTCCATTGTTCTCGGAATTTCTGATGAAGTTTGAAAATGCTTCGGAACTCTTCCATTGTCCTCGGAATTCAGCTGACATTTAAAAATGCTTCGGAACTCTTCCATTGTTCTCGCAATTCTGCTGAAGTTTAAAAATGCTTCGGAACTCTTCCATTGTTCTCGGAATTCCGCTGAAGTTTAAAAATGCTTCGGAACTCTTCCATTGTTCTCGGAATTCTGCTAATATTTAAAAATGCTTCCGGTCTCTTCCAATGTTCTCGGAATTCTGCTGAAGTTTTAAAATGCTTTGGAACTCTTACATTGTTCCCGGAATTCTGCTGAAGTTAAAAATGCTACGGAACTCTTCCATTGTTCCCGGAATACCGCTGAAGTTTAAAGATGCTTCGGAACTCTTTCATTGCTCAAGGAATTCCGGTGCCGTTTAAAAATGCTTCGGAACTCTTCTAGTGTACTCGTAATTCCGGTGATGTTTAAAAATTCTTCAGAACTCTTACATTGTTCAAGGATTTCCGATGAAGTTTAAAAATGCTTCCGATCTCTTCAATTGTACGCGGAATTCCGCTGAAGTTTAAAAATGCTTCGGAACTCTTACATTGTTCATGGAATTCTGCTGATGTTTAAAAATTATTCGGAACTCTTCCATTGTTCTCGGAATTCCGCTGACGATTAAAAATGCTTTGAAACTCTTCCATTGTTCTCGTAATTCCGCTGACGTTTAAAAATGCTTCGGAACTCTTCCATTGTTCTAGGATTTCCGATGAAGATTAAAAATGCTTCGGAACTCTTCCAATGTTCTCGGAATTCCGCTGAAGTTTAAAAATGCTTCAGAACTCTTCCATTGTTCTCGGAATTCCGCTGATGTTTAAAAATGCTTTGGAACTCTTCCATTGTTCTCCGAATTCCGCTGAAGTTTAAAAATGCTTCAGAACTCTTCCATTGTTCTAGGATTTCTGCTGAAGTTTAAAAATGCTTTGGAACTCTTCCATTGTTCTCTGAATTCCGCTGAATTTTATAAATGCTTCGGAACTCTTCCATTGTTCCCGTAATTCTGCTGAAGTTTAAAAATTCTTCGGAACTATTCCATTGCTCTCGGAATTCCGCTGAAGTTTAAAAATGCTCTGGAACTCTTCCATTGTTGTCGGAATTCTGCTGAAGTTTAAAAATGCTTCGGAACTCTAACATTGTTCTCGGAATTCCGCTGAAGTTTAAAAATGCTTCGGAACTCTTCCATTGTTCTCGGAATTCTGCTAATATTTAAAAATGCTTCCGGTCTCTTCCAATGTTCTCGGAATTCTGCTGAAGTTTTAAAATGCTTTGGAACTCTTACATTGTTCTCGGAATTCTGCTAATATTTAAAAATGCTTCCGGTCTCTTCCAATGTTCTCGGAATTCTGCTGAAGTTAAAAATGCTTCGGAACTCTTCTAGTGAACTCGTAATTCCGGTGATGTTTAAAAATTCTTCAGAACTCTTACATTGATCAAGGATTTCCGATGAAGTTTAATAATGCTTGGGAACTCTTCCATTGTTCTCGGAATTCCGTTGAAGTTTAAAAATGCTTCAGAACTCTTACATTATTCTCGGAATTCCGCTGATGTTTAAAAATGCTTCGGAACTCTTCCATTGTTCTCAGAATTCTGCTGACGTTTAAAAATGCTTCCGATCTCTTCAATTATTCTCGGAATTCTGCTGAAGTAGAAAAATGCTTCCGAACTCTTCTATTGTACACGGAATTCCGCTGAAGTTTAAAAATGCTTCGGAGCTCTTCCATTGTTCTCGTAATTCCGCTGACGTTTAAAAATGCTTCGGAACTCTTCCATTGTTCTAGGATTTCCGATGAAGATTAAAAATGCTTCGGAACTCTTCCATTGTTCTCGGAATTCCGCTGAAGTTTAAAAATGCTTCAGAACTCTTCCATTGTTCTCGGAATTCCGCTGATGTTTAAAAATGCTTTGGAACTCTTCCATTGTTCTCCGAATTCCGCTGAAGTTTAAAAATGCTTCAGAACTCTTCCATTGTTCTAGGATTTCTGCTGAAGTTTAAAAATGCTTTGGAACTCTTCCATTGTTCTCGGAATTCCGCTGAAGTTTAAAAATACTTCGGAACTCTTCCATTGTTCTAGGATTTCCGATGAAGTTTAAAAATGCTTCGGAACTCTTCCATTGTTCTCGGAATTCTGCTGAAGTTTAACAATGCTTCGGAACTCTTCCATTGTTCTCGGAATACTGCTGACATTTAAAAATGCTTCAGAACTCTTCCATTGTTCTCGGAATTTCTGATGAAGTTTGAAAATGCTTCGGAACTCTTCCATTGTCCTCGGAATTCAGCTGACATTTAAAAATGCTTCGGAACTCTTCCATTGTCCTCGGAATTCAGCTGACATTTAAAAATGCTTCGGAACTCTTCCATTGTTCTCGGAATTCTGCAGAAGTTTAAAAATGCTTCGGAACTCTTCCATTGTTCTCGGAATTCTGCTAATATTTAAAAATGCTTCCGGTCTCTTCCAATGTTCTCGGAATTCTGCTGAAGTTTTAAAATGCTTTGGAACTCTTACATTGTTCCCGGAATTCTGCTGAAGTTAAAAATGCTACGGAACTCTTCCATTGTTCCCGGAATACCGCTGAAGTTTAAAGATGCTTCGGAACTCTTTCATTGCTCAAGGAATTCCGGTGCCGTTTAAAAATGCTTCGGAACTCTTCTAGCGTACTCGTAATTCCGGTGATGTTTAAAAATTCTTCAGAACTCTTACATTGTTCAAGGATTTCCGATGAAGTTTAATAATGCTTGGGAACTCTTCCATTGTTCTCGGAATTCCGTTGAAGTTTAAAAATGCTTCAGAACTCTTACATTGTTCTCGGAATTCCGCTGATGTTTAAAAATGCTTCGGAACTCTTCCATTGTTCTCAGAATTCTGCTGACGTTTAAAAATGCTTCCGATCTCTTCAATTGTTCTCGGAATTCTGCTGAAGTAGAAAAATGCTTCCGAACTCTTCCATTGTACGCGGAATTCCGCTGAAGTTTAAAAATGCTTCGGAACTCTTTCATTGTTTAAGGAATTCCGCTGACGTTCAAAAATGCTTCGGAACTCTTCTATTGTTCATGGAATTCTGCTGATGTGTAAAAATTATTCGGAACTCTTCCATTGTTCTCGTAATTCCGCTGACGTTTAAAAATGCTTCGGAACTCTTCCATTGTTCTAGGATTTCCGATGAAGATTAAAAATGCTTCGGAACTCTTCCATTGTTCTCGGAATTCCGTTGAAGTTTAAAAATGCTTCAGAACTCTTCCATTGTTCTCGGAATTCCGCTGATGTTTAAAAATGCTTTGGAACTCTTCCATTGTTCTCCGAATTCTGCTGAAGTTTAAAAATGCTTCAGAACTCTTCCATTGTTCTAGGATTTCTGCTGAAGTTTAAAAATGCTGTGGAACTCTTCCATTGTTCTCTGAATTCCGCTGAAGTTTAAAAATGCTTCAGAACTCTTCTATTGTTCTGGGAATTCTGCTGAAGTTTAAAAATGCTTCGGAACTCTTCCATTGTTCTCGGAATTCCGCTGAAGTTTAAAAATACTTCGGAACTCTTCCATTGTTCTAGGATTTCCGATGAAGTTTAAAAATGCTTCGAACTCTTCCATTGTTCTCGGAATTCTGCTGAAGTTTAACAATGCTTCGGAACTCTTCTATTGTTCTGGGAATTCTGCTGAAGTTTAAAAATGCTTCGGAACTCTTCCATTGTTCTAGGATTTCCGATGAAGTTTAAAAATGCTTCGGAACTCTTCCATTGTTCTCGGAATTCTGCTGACGTTTAAAAATGCTTCCGATCTCTTCAATTGTACTCGGAATTCTGCTGAAGTATAAAAATGCTTCCAACTCTTCCATTGCTCCCGGAATTCCGCTGAAGTTCAAAATGCTTCGGAACTCTTCCATTGTTCTTGGATTTCCACTGATGTTTAAAAATTCTTCGGAACTCTTCCATTGTTCTCGGAATTCCGCTGACGAGTAAAAATGCTTCGGAACTCTTCCATTGTTCTCGTAATTCCGCTGACGTTTAAAAATGCTTCGGAACTCTTCCATTGTTCTCGGAATTCCGTTGAAGTTTAAAAATGCTTCCTAACTCTTCCATTGTTCTAGGATTTCCGCTGAAGTTTAAAAATGCTCTGGAACTCTTCCATTGTTGTCGGAATTCTGCTGAAGTTTAAAAATGCTTCGGAACTCTTCCATTGTTCTCGGAATTCCGCTGAAGTTTAAAAATGCTTCGGAACTCTTCCATTGTTCTCGGAATTCTGCTAATATTTAAAAATGCTTCCGGTCTCTTCCAATGTTTTCGGAATTCTGCTGAAGTTTTAAAATGCTTTGGAACTCTTCCATTGTTCTCGGAATTCTGCTAATATTTAAAAAGGCTTCCGGTCTCTTCCAATGTTCTCGGAATTCTGCTGAAGTTAAAAATGCTTCGGAACTCTTCTAGTGAACTCGTAATTCCGGTGATGTTTAAAAATTCTTCAGAACTCTTACATTGTTCAAGGATTTCCGATGAAGTTTAATAATGCTTGGGAACTCTTCCATTGTTCTCGGAATTCCGTTGAAGTTTAAAAATGCTTCAGAACTCTTACATTGTTCTCGGAATTCCGCTGATGTTTAAAAATGCTTCGGAACTCTTCCATTGTTCTCAGAATTCTGCTGACGTTTAAAAATGCTTCCGATCTCTTCAATTATTCTCGGAATTCTGCTGAAGTAGAAAAATGCTTCCGAACTCTTCTATTGTACACGGAATTCCGCTGAAGTTTAAAAATGCTTCGGAACTCTTTCATTGTTTAAGGAATTCCGCTGACGTTCAAAAATGCTTCGGAACTCTTCCATTGTTCATGGAATTCTGCTGATGTTTAAAAATTATTCGGAACTCTTCCATTGTTCTCGGAATTCCGCTGACGATTAAAAATGCTTTGAAACTCTTCCATTGTTCTAGGATTTCCGATGAAGATTAAAAATGCTTCGGAACTCTTCCATTGTTCTCGGAATTCCGCTGAAGTTTAAAAATGCTTCAGAACTCTTCCATTGTTCTCGGAATTCCGCTGATGTTTAAAAATGCTTTGGAACTCTTCCATTGTTCTCCGAATTCCGCTGAAGTTTAAAAATGCTTCAGAACTCTTCCATTGTTCTAGGATTTCTGCTGAAGTTTAAAAATGCTTTGGAACTTTTCCATTGTTCTCGGAATTCCGCTGAAGTTTAAAAATACTTCGGAACTCTTCCATTGTTCTAGGATTTCCGATGAAGTTTAAAAATGCTTCGGAACTCTTCCATTGTTCTCGGAATTCTGCTGAAGTTTAACAATGCTTCGGAACTCTTCTATTGTTCTGGGAATTCTGCTGAAGTTTAAAAATGCTTCGGAACTCTTCCATTGTTCTCGGAATACTGCTGACATTTAAAAATGCTTCAGAACACTTCCATTGTTCTCGGAATTTCTGATGAAGTTTGAAAATGCTTCGGAACTCTTCCATTGTCCTCGGAATTCAGCTGACATTTAAAAATGCTTCGGAACTCTTCCATTGTTCTCGGAATTCTGCAGAAGTTTAAAAATGCTTCGGAACTCTTCCATTGTTCTCGGAATTCTGCTAATATTTAAAAATGCTTCCGGTCTCTTCCAATGTTCTCGGAATTCTGCTGAAGTTTTAAAATGCTTTGGAACTCTTACATTGTTCCCGGAATTCTGCTGAAGTTAAAAATGCTACGGAACTCTTCCATTGTTCCCGGAATACCGCTGAAGTTTAAAGATGCTTCGGAACTCTTTCATTGCTCAAGGAATTCCGGTGCCGTTTAAAAATGCTTCGGAACTCTTCTAGCGTACTCGTAATTCCGGTGATGTTTAAAAATTCTTCAGAACTCTTACATTGTTCAAGGATTTCCGATGAAGTTTAATAATGCTTGGGAACTCTTCCATTGTTCTCGGAATTCCGTTGAAGTTTAAAAATGCTTCAGAACTCTTACATTGTTCTCGGAATTCCGCTGATGTTTAAAAATGCTTCGGAACTCTTCCATTGTTCTCAGAATTCTGCTGACGTTTAAAAATGCTTCCGATCTCTTCAATTGTTCTCGGAATTCTGCTGAAGTAGAAAAATGCTTCCGAACTCTTCCATTGTACGCGGAATTCCGCTGAAGTTTAAAAATGCTTCGGAACTCTTTCATTGTTTAAGGAATTCCGCTGACGTTCAAAAATGCTTCGGAACTCTTCTATTGTTCATGGAATTCTGCTGATGTTTAAAAATTATTCGGAACTCTTCCATTGTTCTCGTAATTCCGCTGACGTTTAAAAATGCTTCGGAACTCTTCCATTGTTCTAGGATTTCCGATGAAGATTAAAAATGCTTCGGAACTCTTCCATTGTTCTCGGAATTCCGTTGAAGTTTAAAAATGCTTCAGAACTCTTCCATTGTTCTCGGAATTCCGCTGATGTTTAAAAATGCTTTGGAACTCTTCCATTGTTCTCCGAATTCCACTGAAGTTTAAAAATGCTTCAGAACTCTTCCATTGTTCTAGGATTTCTGCTGAAGTTTAAAAATGCTGTGGAACTCTTCCATTGTTCTCTGAATTCCGCTGAAGTTTAAAAATGCTTCAGAACTCTTCTATTGTTCTGGGAATTCTGCTGAAGTTTAAAAATGCTTCGGAACTCTTCCATTGTTCTCGGAATTCTGCTGAAGTTTAACAATGCTTCGGAACTCTTCTATTGTTCTGGGAATTCTGCTGAAGTTTAAAAATGCTTCGGAACTCTTCCATTGTTCTCGGAATACTGCTGACCTTTAAAAATGCTTCAGAACACTTCCATTGTTCTCGGAATTTCTGATGAAGTTAGAAAATGCTTCGGAACTCTTCCATTGTCCTCGGAATTCAGCTGACATTTAAAAATGCTTCGGAACTCTTCCATTGTTCTCGGAATTCTGCAGAAGTTTAAAAATGCTTCGGAACTCTTCCATTGTTCTCGGAATTCTGCTGAAGTAGAAAAATGCTTCCGAACTCTTCCATTGTACGCGGAATTCCGCTGAAGTTTAAAAATGCTTCGGAACTCTTTCATTGTTTAAGGAATTCCGCTGACGTTCAAAAATGCTTCGGAACTCTTCCATTGTTCATGGAATTCTGCTGATGTTTAAAAATTATTCGGAACTCTTCCATTGTTCTCGTAATTCCGCTGACGTTTAAAAATGCTTCGGAACTCTTCCATTGTTCTAGGATTTCCGATGAAGATTAAAAATGCTTCGGAACTCTTCCATTGTTCTCGGAATTCCGTTGAAGTTTAAAAATGCTTCAGAACTCTTCCATTGTTCTCGGAATTCCGCTGATGTTTAAAAATGCTTTGGAACTCTTCCATTGTTCTCCGAATTCCGCTGAAGTTTAAAAATGCTTCAGAACTCTTCCATTGTTCTAGGATTTCTGCTGAAGTTTAAAAATGCTGTGGAACTCTTCCATTGTTCTCTGAATTCCGCTGAAGTTTAAAAATGCTTCAGAACTCTTCTATTGTTCTGGGAATTCTGCTGAAGTTTAAAAATGCTTCGGAACTCTTCCATTGTTCTCGGAATTCCGCTGAAGTTTAAAAATACTTCGGAACTCTTCCATTGTTCTAGGATTTCCGATGAAGTTTAAAAATGCTTCGAACTCTTCCATTGTTCTCGGAATTCTGCTGAAGTTTAACAATGCTTCGGAACTCTTCTATTGTTCTGGGAATTCTGCTGAAGTTTAAAAATGCTTCGGAACTCTTCCATTGTTCTAGGATTTCCGATGAAGTTTAAAAATGCTTCGGAACTCTTCCATTGTTCTCGGAATTCTGCTGACGTTTAAAAATGCTTCCGATCTCTTCAATTGTACTCGGAATTCTGCTGAAGTATAAAAATGCTTCCAACTCTTCCATTGCTCCCGGAATTCCGCTGAAGTTCAAAATGCTTCAGAACTCTTCCATTGTTCTTGGATTTCCACTGATGTTTAAAAATTCTTCGGAACTCTTCCATTGTTCTCGGAATTCCGCTGACGAGTAAAAATGCTTCGGAACTCTTCCATTGTTCTCGTAATTCCGCTGACGTTTAAAAATGCTTCGGAACTCTTCCATTGTTCTCGGAATTCCGTTGAAGTTTAAAAATGCTTCCTAACTCTTCCATTGTTCTAGGATTTCCGCTGAAGTTTAAAAATGCTCTGGAACTCTTCCATTGTTGTCGGAATTCTGCTGAAGTTTAAAAATGCTTCGGAACTCTTCCATTGTTCTCGGAATTCCGCTGAAGTTTAAAAATGCTTCGGAACTCTTCCATTGTTCTCGGAATTCTGCTAATATTTAAAAATGCTTCCGGTCTCTTCCAATGTTCTCGGAATTCTGCTGAAGTTTTAAAATGCTTTGGAACTCTTCCATTGTTCTCGGAATTCTGCTAATATTTAAAAAGGCTTCCGGTCTCTTCCAATGTTCTCGGAATTCTGCTGAAGTTAAAAATGCTTCGGAACTCTTCTAGTGAACTCGTAATTCCGGTGATGTTTAAAAATTCTTCAGAACTCTTACATTGTTCAAGGATTTCCGATGAAGTTTAATAATGCTTGGGAACTCTTCCATTGTTCTCGGAATTCCGTTGAAGTTTAAAAATGCTTCAGAACTCTTACATTGTTCTCGGAATTCCGCTGATGTTTAAAAATGCTTCGGAACTCTTCCATTGTTCTCAGAATTCTGCTGACGTTTAAAAATGCTTCCGATCTCTTCAATTATTCTCGGAATTCTGCTGAAGTAGAAAAATGCTTCCGAACTCTTCTATTGTACACGGAATTCCGCTGAAGTTTAAAAATGCTTCGGAACTCTTTCATTGTTTAAGGAATTCCGCTGACGTTCAAAAATGCTTCGGAACTCTTCCATTGTTCATGGAATTCTGCTGATGTTTAAAAATTATTCGGAACTCTTCCATTGTTCTCGGAATTCCGCTGACGATTAAAAATGCTTTGAAACTCTTCCATTGTTCTAGGATTTCCGATGAAGATTAAAAATGCTTCGGAACTCTTCCATTGTTCTCGGAATTCCGCTGAAGTTTAAAAATGCTTCAGAACTCTTCCATTGTTCTCGGAATTCCGCTGATGTTTAAAAATGCTTTGGAACTCTTCCATTGTTCTCCGAATTCCGCTGAAGTTTAAAAATGCTTCAGAACTCTTCCATTGTTCTAGGATTTCTGCTGAAGTTTAAAAATGCTTTGGAACTTTTCCATTGTTCTCGGAATTCCGCTGAAGTTTAAAAATACTTCGGAACTCTTCCATTGTTCTAGGATTTCCGATGAAGTTTAAAAATGCTTCGGAACTCTTCCATTGTTCTCGGAATTCTGCTGAAGTTTAACAATGCTTCGGAACTCTTCTATTGTTCTGGGAATTCTGCTGAAGTTTAAAAATGCTTCGGAACTCTTCCATTGTTCTCGGAATACTGCTGACATTTAAAAATGCTTCAGAACACTTCCATTGTTCTCGGAATTTCTGATGAAGTTTGAAAATGCTTCGGAACTCTTCCATTGTCCTCGGAATTCAGCTGACATTTAAAAATGCTTCGGAACTCTTCCATTGTTCTCGGAATTCTGCAGAAGTTTAAAAATGCTTCGGAACTCTTCCATTGTTCTCGGAATTCTGCTAATATTTAAAAATGCTTCCGGTCTCTTCCAATGTTCTCGGAATTCTGCTGAAGTTTTAAAATGCTTTGGAACTCTTACATTGTTCCCGGAATTCTGCTGAAGTTAAAAATGCTACGGAACTCTTCCATTGTTCCCGGAATACCGCTGAAGTTTAAAGATGCTTCGGAACTCTTTCATTGCTCAAGGAATTCCGGTGCCGTTTAAAAATGCTTCGGAACTCTTCTAGCGTACTCGTAATTCCGGTGATGTTTAAAAATTCTTCAGAACTCTTTCATTGTTCAAGGATTTCCGATGAAGTTTAATAATGCTTGGGAACTCTTCCATTGTTCTCGGAATTCCGTTGAAGTTTAAAAATGCTTCAGAACTCTTACATTGTTCTCGGAATTCCGCTGATGTTTAAAAATGCTTCGGAACTCTTCCATTGTTCTCAGAATTCTGCTGACGTTTAAAAATGCTTCCGATCTCTTCAATTGTTCTCGGAATTCTGCTGAAGTAGAAAAATGCTTCCGAACTCTTCCATTGTACGCGGAATTCCGCTGAAGTTTAAAAATGCTTCGGAACTCTTTCATTGTTTAAGGAATTCCGCTGACGTTCAAAAATGCTTCGGAACTCTTCTATTGTTCATGGAATTCTGCTGATGTTTAAAAATTATTCGGAACTCTTCCATTGTTCTCGTAATTCCGCTGACGTTTAAAAATGCTTCGGAACTCTTCCATTGTTCTAGGATTTCCGATGAAGATTAAAAATGCTTCGGAACTCTTCCATTGTTCTCGGAATTCCGTTGAAGTTTAAAAATGCTTCAGAACTCTTCCATTGTTCTCGGAATTCCGCTGATGTTTAAAAATGCTTTGGAACTCTTCCATTGTTCTCCGAATTCCACTGAAGTTTAAAAATGCTTCAGAACTCTTCCATTGTTCTAGGATTTCTGCTGAAGTTTAAAAATGCTGTGGAACTCTTCCATTGTTCTCTGAATTCCGCTGAAGTTTAAAAATGCTTCAGAACTCTTCTATTGTTCTGGGAATTCTGCTGAAGTTTAAAAATGCTTCGGAACTCTTCCATTGTTCTCGGAATTCCGCTGAAGTTTAAAAATACTTCGGAACTCTTCCATTGTTCTAGGATTTCCGATGAAGTTTAAAAATGCTTCGAACTCTTCCATTGTTCTCGGAATTCTGCTGAAGTTTAACAATGCTTCGGAACTCTTCTATTGTTCTGGGAATTCTGCTGATGTTTAAAAATGCTTCGGAACTCTTCCATTGTTCTAGGATTTCCGATGAAGTTTAAAAATGCTTCGGAACTCTTCCATTGTTCTCGGAATTCTGCTGAAGTTTAACAATGCTTCGGAACTCTTCTATTGTTCTGGGAATTCTGCTGAAGTTTAAAAATGCTTCGGAACTCTTCCATTGTTCTCGGAATACTGCTGACCTTTAAAAATGCTTCAGAACACTTCCATTGTTCTCGGAATTTCTGATGAAGTTAGAAAATGCTTCGGAACTCTTCCATTGTCCTCGGAATTCAGCTGACATTTAAAAATGCTTCGGAACTCTTCCATTGTTCTCGGAATTCTGCAGAAGTTTAAAAATGCTTCGGAACTCTTCCATTGTTCTCGGAATTCTGCTAATATTTAAAAATGCTTCCGGTCTCTTCCAATGTTCTCGGAATTCTGCTGAAGTTTTAAAATGCTTTGGAACTCTTACATTGTTCCCGGAATTCTGCTGAAGTTAAAAATGCTACGGAACTCTTCCATTGTTCCCGGAATACCGCTGAAGTTTAAAGATGCTTCGGAACTCTTTCATTGCTCAAGGAATTCCGTTGAAGTTTAAAAATGCTTCAGAACTCTTACATTGTTCTCGGAATTCCGCTGATGTTTAAAAATGCTTCGGAACTCTTCCATTGTTCTCAGAATTCTGCTGACGTTTAAAAATGCTTCCGATCTCTTCAATTGTTCTCGGAATTCTGCTGAAGTAGAAAAATGCTTCCGAACTCTTCCATTGTACGCGGAATTCCGCTGAAATTTAAAAATGCTTCGGAACTCTTTCATTGTTTAAGGAATTCCGCTGACGTTCAAAAATGCTTCGGAACTCTTCCATTGTTCATGGAATTCTGCTGATGTTTAAAAATTATTCGGAACTCTTCCATTGTTCTCGTAATTCCGCTGACGTTTAAAAATGCTTCGGAACTCTTCCATTGTTCTAGGATTTCCGATGAAGATTAAAAATGCTTCGGAACTCTTCCATTGTTCTCGGAATTCCGTTGAAGTTTAAAAATGCTTCAGAACTCTTCCATTGTTCTCGGAATTCCGCTGATGTTTAAAAATGCTTTGGAACTCTTCCATTGTTCTCCGAATTCCGCTGAAGTTTAAAAATGCTTCAGAACTCTTCCATTGTTCTAGGATTTCTGCTGAAGTTTAAAAATGCTGTGGAACTCTTCCATTGTTCTCTGAATTCCGCTGAAGTTTAAAAATGCTTCAGAACTCTTCTATTGTTCTGGGAATTCTGCTGAAGTTTAAAAATGCTTCGGAACTCTTCCATTGTTCTCGGAATTCCGCTGAAGTTTAAAAATACTTCGGAACTCTTCCATTGTTCTAGGATTTCCGATGAAGTTTAAAAATGCTTCGAACTCTTCCATTGTTCTCGGAATTCTGCTGAAGTTTAACAATGCTTCGGAACTCTTCTATTGTTCTGGGAATTCTGCTGAAGTTTAAAAATGCTTCGGAACTCTTCCATTGTTCTCGGAATACTGCTGACATTTAAAAATGCTTCAGAACACTTCCATTGTTCTCGGAATTTCTGATGAAGTTTGAAAATGCTTCGGAACTCTTCCATTGTCCTCGGAATTCAGCTGACATTTAAAAATGCTTCGGAACTCTTCTATTGTTCTCGGAATTCTGCTGAAGTTTATAAATGCTTCGGAACTCTTCCATTGTTCCCGTAATTCTGCTGAAGTTTAAAAATTCTTCGGAACTATTCCATTGCTCTCGGAATTCCGCTGAAGTTTAATAATGCTTCGGAACTGTTTCATTGTTCTCGGAATTCCGCTGACGTTTAAAAATGCTTCGGTAATTTTCCATTGTTCTCGGAATTCCGCTGACGTTTAAAAATGCTTCGGAACTCATCGAATGTACTCGTAATTCCGGTGATGTTTAAAAATGCATCGGAACTCTTACATTGTTCTCGGAATTCCGCTGAAGTTTAAAAATGCTTCAGAACTCTTACAATGTTCTCGGAATTCCACTGATGTTTAAAAATGCTTCGGAACTCTTCCATTGTTCTCGGAATTCTGCTGACGTTTAAAAATGCTTCCGATCTCTTCAATTGTACTCGGAATTCTGCTGAAGTATAAAAATGCTTCCGAACTCTTCCATTGCTCCCGGAATTCTGTTGAAGTTTAAAAATACTTTGGAACTATTCCATTGCTCTCAGAATTCCGCTGAAGTTTAATAATGCTTCGGAACTCTTTCATTGTTCTCGGAATTCCGCTGACGTTTAAAAATGCTTCGGTAATTTTCCATTGTTCTCGGCATTCCGCTGAAGTTTAAAAATGCTTCAGAACTCTTCCATTGTTCTAGGATTTCTGCTGAAGTTTAAAAATGCTTTGGAACTCTTCCATTGTTCTCTGAATTCCTCTGAAGTTTAAAAATGCTTCAGAACTCTTCTATTGTTCTGGGAATTCTGCTGAAGTTTAAAAATGCTTCGGAACTCTTCCATTGTTCTCGGAATTCCGCTGAAGTTTAAAAATACTTCGGAACTCTTCCATTGTTCTAGGATTTCCGATGAAGTTTAAAAATGCTACGGAACTCTTCCATTGTTCCCGGAATACCGCTGAAGTTTAAAGATGCTTCGGAACTCTTTCATTGCTCAAGGAATTCCGTTGAAGTTTAAAAATGCTTCAGAACTCTTACATTGTTCTCGGAATTCCGCTGATGTTTAAAAATGCTTCGGAACTCTTCCATTGTTCTCAGAATTCTGCTGACGTTTAAAAATGCTTCCGATCTCTTCAATTGTTCTCGGAATTCTGCTGAAGTAGAAAAATGCTTCCGAACTCTTCCATTGTACGCGGAATTCCGCTGAAATTTAAAAATGCTTCGGAACTCTTTCATTGTTTAAGGAATTCCGCTTTCGTTCAAAAATGCTTCGGAACTCTTCCATTGTTCATGGAATTCTGCTGATGTTTAAAAATTATTCGGAACTCTTCCATTGTTCTCGTAATTCCGCTGACGTTTAAAAATGCTTCGGAACTCTTCCATTGTTCTAGGATTTCCGATGAAGATTAAAAATGCTTCGGAACTCTTCCATTGTTCTCGGAATTCCGTTGAAGTTTAAAAATGCTTCAGAACTCTTCCATTGTTCTCGGAATTCCGCTGATGTTTAAAAATGCTTTGGAACTCTTCCATTGTTCTCCGAATTCCGCTGAAGTTTAAAAATGCTTCAGAACTCTTCCATTGTTCTAGGATTTCTGCTGAAGTTTAAAAATGCTGTGGAACTCTTCCATTGTTCTCTGAATTCCGCTGAAGTTTAAAAATGCTTCAGAACTCTTCTATTGTTCTGGGAATTCTGCTGAAGTTTAAAAATGCTTCGGAACTCTTCCATTGTTCTCGGAATTCCGCTGAAGTTTAAAAATACTTCGGAACTCTTCCATTGTTCTAGGATTTCCGATGAAGTTTAAAAATGCTTCGAACTCTTCCATTGTTCTCGGAATTCTGCTGAAGTTTAACAATGCTTCGGAACTCTTCTATTGTTCTGGGAATTCTGCTGAAGTTTAAAAATGCTTCGGAACTCTTCCATTGTTCTCGGAATACTGCTGACATTTAAAAATGCTTCAGAACACTTCCATTGTTCTCGGAATTTCTGATGAAGTTTGAAAATGCTTCGGAACTCTTCCATTGTCCTCGGAATTCAGCTGACATTTAAAAATGCTTCGGAACTCTTCTATTGTTCTCGGAATTCTGCTGAAGTTTATAAATGCTTCGGAACTCTTCCATTGTTCCCGTAATTCTGCTGAAGTTTAAAAATTCTTCGGAACTATTCCATTGCTCTCGGAATTCCGCTGAAGTTTAATAATGCTTCGGAACTGTTTCATTGTTCTCGGAATTCCGCTGACGTTTAAAAATGCTTCGGTAATTTTCCATTGTTCTCGGAATTCCGCTGACGTTTAAAAATGCTTCGGAACTCATCGAATGTACTCGTAATTCCGGTGATGTTTAAAAATGCATCGGAACTCTTACATTGTTCTCGGAATTCCGCTGAAGTTTAAAAATGCTTCAGAACTCTTACAATGTTCTCGGAATTCCACTGATGTTTAAAAATGCTTCGGAACTCTTCCATTGTTCTCGGAATTCTGCTGACGTTTAAAAATGCTTCCGATCTCTTCAATTGTACTCGGAATTCTGCTGAAGTATAAAAATGCTTCCGAACTCTTCCATTGCTCCCGGAATTCTGTTGAAGTTTAAAAATACTTTGGAACTATTCCATTGCTCTCAGAATTCCGCTGAAGTTTAATAATGCTTCGGAACTCTTTCATTGTTCTCGGAATTCCGCTGACGTTTAAAAATGCTTCGGTAATTTTCCATTGTTCTCGGCATTCCGCTGAAGTTTAAAAATGCTTCAGAACTCTTCCATTGTTCTAGGATTTCTGCTGAAGTTTAAAAATGCTTTGGAACTCTTCCATTGTTCTCTGAATTCCTCTGAAGTTTAAAAATGCTTCAGAACTCTTCTATTGTTCTGGGAATTCTGCTGAAGTTTAAAAATGCTTCGGAACTCTTCCATTGTTCTCGGAATTCCGCTGAAGTTTAAAAATACTTCGGAACTCTTCCATTGTTCTCGGAATTCTGCTGACGTTTAAAAATGCTTCCGATCTCTTCAATTGTACTCGGAATTCTGCTGAAGAATAAAAATGCTTCCGAACTCTTCCATTGCTCCCGGAATTCCGCTGAAGTTCAAAATGCTTCGGAACTCTTTCATTGCTTCAGGAATTCCGCTGACGTTCAAAAATGCTTCGGAACTCTTCCATTGTTCTTGGATTTCCACTGATGTTTAAAAATTCTTCGGAACTCTTCCATTGTTCTCGGAATTCCGCTGACGAGTAAAAATGCTTTGGAACTCTTCCATTGTTCTCGTAATTCCGCTGACGTTTAAAAATGCTTCGGAACTCTTCCATTGTTCTCGGAATTCCGTTGAAGTTTAGAAATGCTTCCTAACTCTTCCATTGTTCTAGGATTTCCGCTGAAGTTTAAAAATGCTCTGGAACTCTTCCATTGTTGTCGGAATTCTGCTGAAGTTTAAAAATGTTTCGGAACTCTTCCATTGTTCTCGGAATTCCGCTGAAGTTTAAAAATGCTTCGGAACTCTTCCATTGTTCTCGGAATTCTGCTGACGTTTAAAAATGCTTCCGATCTCTTCAATTGTACTCGGAATTCTGCTGAAGTATAAAAATGCTTCCGAACTCTTCCATTGCTCCCGGAATTCTGTTGAAGTTTAAAAATACTTTGGAACTATTCCATTGCTCTCAGAATTCCGCTGAAGTTTAATAATGCTTCGGAACTCTTTCATTGTTCTCGGAATTCCGCTGACGTTTAAAAATGCTTCGGTAATTTTCCATTGTTCTCGGCATTCCGCTGAAGTTTAAAAATGCTTCAGAACTCTTCCATTGTTCTAGGATTTCTGCTGAAGTTTAAAAATGCTTTGGAACTCTTCCATTGTTCTCTGAATTCCGCTGAAGTTTAAAAATGCTTCAGAACTCTTCTATTGTTCTGGGAATTCTGCTGAAGTTTAAAAATGCTTCAGAACTCTTACAATTTTCTCGGAATTCCACTGATGTTTAAAAATGCTTCCTAACTCTTCCATTGTTCTAGGATTTCCGCTGAAGTTTAAAAATGCTCTGGAACTCTTCCATTGTTGTCGGAATTCTGCTGAAGTTTAAAAATGCTTCGGAACTCTTCCATTGTTCTCGGAATTCCGCTGAAGTTTAAAAATGCTTCGGAACTCTTCCATTGTTCTCGGAATTCTGCTAATATTTAAAAATGCTTCCGGTCTCTTCCAATGTTCTCGGAATTCTGCTGAAGTTTTAAAATGCTTTGGAACTCTTACATTGTTCCCGGAATTCTGCTGAAGTTAAAAATGCTACGGAACTCTTCCATTGTTCCCGGAATACCGCTGAAGTTTAAAGATGCTTCGGAACTCTTTCATTGCTCAAGGAATTCCGGTGCCGTTTAAAAATGCTTCGGAACTCTTCTAGTGAACTCGTAATTCCGGTGATGTTTAAAAATTCTTCAGAACTCTTACATTGTTCAAGGATTTCCGATGAAGTTTAATAATGCTTGGGAACTCTTCCATTGTTCTCGGAATTCCGTTGAAGTTTAAAAATGCTTCAGAACTCTTACATTGTTCTCGGAATTCCGCTGATGTTTAAAAATGCTTCGGAACTCTTCCATTGTTCTCAGAATTCTGCTGACGTTTAAAAATGCTTCCGATCTCTTCAATTATTCTCGGAATTCTGCTGAAGTAGAAAAATGCTTCCGAACTCTTCTATTGTACGCGGAATTCCGCTGAAGTTTAAAAATGCTTCGGAACTCTTTCATTGTTTAAGGAATTCTGCTGATGTTTAAAAATTATTCGGAACTCTTCCATTGTTCTCGCAATTCCGCTGACGTTTAAAAATGCTTCGGAACTCTTCCATTGTTCTAGGATTTCCGATGAAGATTAAAAATGCTTCGGAACTCTTCCATTGTTCTCGGAATTCCGCTGAAGTTTAAAAATGCTTCGGAACTCTTCCATTGTTCTCGGAATTCTGCTAATATTTAAAAATGCTTCCGGTCTCTTCCAATGTTCTCGGAATTCTGCTGAAGTTTTAAAATGCTTTGGAACTCTTACATTGTTCCCGGAATTCTGCTGAAGTTAAAAATGCTACGGAACTCTTCCATTGTTCCCGGAATACCGCTGAAGTTTAAAGATGCTTCGGAACTCTTTCATTGCTCAAGGAATTCCGGTGCCGTTTAAAAATGCTTCGGAACTCTTCTAATGAACTCGTAATTCCGGTGATGTTTAAAAATTCTTCAGAACTCTTACATTGTTCAAGGATTTCCGATGAAGTTTAATAATGCTTGGGAACTCTTCCATTGTTCTCGGAATTCCGTTGAAGTTTAAAAATGCTTCAGAACTCTTACATTGTTCTCGGAATTCCGCTGATGTTTAAAAATGCTTCGGAACTCTTCCATTGTTCTCAGAATTCTGCTGACGTTTAAAAATGCTTCCGATCTCTTCAATTATTCTCGGAATTCTGCTGAAGTAGAAAAATGCTTCCGAACTCTTCTATTGTACGCGGAATTCCGCTGAAGTTTAAAAATGCTTCGGAACTCTTTCATTGTTTAAGGAATTCTGCTGATGTTTAAAAATTATTCGGAACTCTTCCATTGTTCTCGCAATTCCGCTGACGTTTAAAAATGCTTCGGAACTCTTCCATTGTTCTAGGATTTCCGATGAAGATTAAAAATGCTTCGGAACTCTTCCATTGTTCTCGGAATTCCGTTGAAGTTTAAAAATGCTTCAGAACTCTTCCATTGTTCTCGGAATTCCGCTGATGTTTAAAAATGCTTTGGAACTCTTCCATTGTTCTCCGAATTCCGCTGAAGTTTAAAAATGCTTCAGAACTCTTCCATTGTTCTAGGATTTCTGCTGAAGTTTAAAAATGCTGTGGAACTCTTCCATTGTTCTCTGAATTCCGCTGAAGTTTAAAAATGCTTCAGAACTCTTCTATTGTTCTGGGAATTCTGCTGAAGTTTAAAAATGCTTCGGAACTCTTCCATTGTTCTCGGAATTCCGCTGAAGTTTAAAAATACTTCGGAACTCTTCCATTGTTCTAGGATTTCCGATGAAGTTTAAAAATGCTTCGAACTCTTCCATTGTTCTCGGAATTCTGCTGAAGTTTAACAATGCTTCGGAACTCTTCTATTGTTCTGGGAATTCTGCTGAAGTTTAAAAATGCTTCGGAACTCTTCCATTGTTCTCGGAATACTGCTGACATTTAAAAATGCTTCAGAACACTTCCATTGTTCTCGGAATTTCTGATGAAGTTTGAAAATGCTTCGGAACTCTTCCATTGTCCTCGGAATTCAGCTGACATTTAAAAATGCTTCGGAACTCTTCTATTGTTCTCGGAATTCTGCTGAAGTTTATAAATACTTCGGAACTCTTCCATTGTTCCCGTAATTCTGCTGAAGTTTAAAAATTCTTCGGAACTATTCCATTGCTCTCGGAATTCCGCTGAAGTTTAATAATGCTTCGGAACTATTTCATTGTTCTCGGAATTCCGCTGACGTTTAAAAATGCTTCGGTAATTTTCCATTGTTCTCGGAATTCCGCTGACGTTTAAAAATGCTTCGGAACTCATCGAATGTACTCGTAATTCCGGTGATGTTTAAAAATGCATCGGAACTCTTACATTGTTCTCGGAATTCCGCTGAAGTTTAAAAATGCTTCAGAACTCTTACAATGTTCTCGGAATTCCACTGATGTTTAAAAATGCTTCGGAACTCTTCCATTGTTCTCGGAATTCTGCTGACGTTTAAAAATGCTTCCGATCTCTTCAATTGTACTCGGAATTCTGCTGAAGTATAAAAATGCTTCCGAACTCTTCCATTGCTCCCGGAATTCTGTTGAAGTTTAAAAATACTTTGGAACTATTCCATTGCTCTCAGAATTCCGCTGAAGTTTAATAATGCTTCGGAACTCTTTCATTGTTCTCGGAATTCCGCTGACGTTTAAAAATGCTTCGGTAATTTTCCATTGTTCTCGGCATTCCGCTGAAGTTTAAAAATGCTTCAGAACTCTTCCATTGTTCTAGGATTTCTGCTGAAGTTTAAAAATGCTTTGGAACTCTTCCATTGTTCTCTGAATTCCGCTGAAGTTTAAAAATGCTTCAGAACTCTTCTATTGTTCTGGGAATTCTGCTGAAGTTTAAAAATGCTTCGGAACTCTTCCATTGTTCTCGGAATTCCGCTGAAGTTTAAAAATACTTCGGAACTCTTCCATTGTTCTAGGATTTCCGATGAAGTTTAAAAATGCTTCGGAACTCTTCCATTGTTCTCGGAATTCTGCTGAAGTTTAACAATGCTTCGGAACTCTTCTATTGTTCTGGGAATTCTGCTGAAGTTTAAAAATGCTTCGGAACTCTTCCATTGTTCTCGGAATACTGCTGACATTTAAAAATGCTTCAGAACACTTCCATTGTTCTCGGAATTTCTGATGAAGTTTGAAAATGCTTCGGAACTCTTCCCTTGTCCTCGGAATTCAGCTGACATTTAAAAATGCTTCGGAACTCTTCTATTGTTCTCCGAATTCTGCTGAAGTTTATAAATGCTTCGGAACTCTTCCATTGTTCCCGTAATTCTGCTGAAGTTTAAAAATTCTTCGGAACTCTTCCATTGTTCTCGGAATTCCGTTGAAGTTTAAAAATGCTTCCTAACTCTTCCATTGTTCTATGATTTCCGCTGAAGTTTAAAAATGCTCTGGAACTCTTCCATTGTTGTCGGAATTCTGCTGAAGTTTAAAAATGCTTCGGAACTCTTCCATTGTTCTCGGAATTCCGCTGAAGTTTAAAAATGCTTCGGAACTCTTCCATTGTTCTCGGAATTCTGCTGACGTTTAAAAATGCTTCCGATCTCTTCAATTGTACTCGGAATTCTGCTGAAGTATAAAAATGCTTCCGAACTCTTCCATTGCTCCCGGAATTCTGTTGAAGTTTAAAAATACTTTGGAACTATTCCATTGCTCTCAGAATTCCGCTGAAGTTTAATAATGCTTCGGAACTGTTTCATTGTTCTCGGAATTCCGCTGACGTTTAAAAATGCTTCGGTAATTTTCCATTGTTCTCGGAATTCCGCTGACGTTTAAAAATGCTTCGGAACTCTTCGAATGTACTCGTAATTCCGGTGATGTTTAAAAATGCATCGGAACTCTTACATTGTTCTCGGAATTCCGCTGAAGTTTAAAAATGCTTCAGAACTCTTACAATGTTCTCGGAATTCCACTGATGTTTAAAAATGCTTCGGAACTCTTCCATTGTTCTCGGAATTCTGCTAATATTTAAAAATGCTTCCGGTCTCTTCCAATGTTCTCGGAATTCTGCTGAAGTTTTAAAATGCTTTGGAACTCTTACATTGTTCCCGGAATTCTGCTGAAGTTAAAAATGCTACGGAACTCTTCCATTGTTCCCGGAATACCGCTGAAGTTTAAAGATGCTTCGGAACTCTTTCATTGCTCAAGGAATTCCGGTGCCGTTTAAAAATGCTTCGGAACTCTTCTAGTGTACTCGTAATTCCGGTGATGTTTAAAAATTCTTCAGAACTCTTACATTGTTCAAGGATTTCCAATGAAGTTTAATAATGCTTGGGAACTCTTCCATTGTTCTCGGAATTCCGTTGAAGTTTAAAAATGCTTCAGAACTCTTACATTGTTCTCGGAATTCCGCTGATGTTTAAAAATGCTTCGGAACTCTTCCATTGTTCTCAGAATTCTGCTGACGTTTAAAAATGCTTCCGATCTCTTCAATTGTTCTCGGAATTCTGCTGAAGTAGAAAAATGCTTCCGAACTCTTCCATTGTACGTGGAATTCCGCTGAAGTTTAAAAATGCTTCGGAACTCTTTCATTGTTTAAGGAATTCCGCTGACGTTCAAAAATGCTTCGGAACTCTTCCATTGTTCATGGAATTCTGCTGATGTTTAAAAATTATTCGGAACTCTTCCATTGTTCTCGTAATTCCGCTGACGTTTAAAAATGCTTCGGAACTCTTCCATTGTTCTAGGATTTCCGATGAAGATTAAAAATGCTTCGGAACTCTTCCATTGTTCTCGGAATTCCGTTGAAGTTTAAAAATGCTTCAGAACTCTTCCATTGTTCTCGGAATTCCGCTGATGTTTAAAAATGCTTTGGAACTCTTCCATTGTTCTCCGAATTCCGCTGAAGTTTAAAAATGCTTCAGAACTCTTCCATTGTTCTAGGATTTCTGCTGAAGTTTAAAAATGCTGTGGAACTCTTCCATTGTTCTCTGAATTCCGCTGAAGTTTAAAAAGGCTTCAGAACTCTTCTATTGTTCTGGGAATTCTGCTGAAGTTTAAAAATGCTTTGGAACTCTTCCATTGTTCTCGGAATTCCGCTGAAGTTTAAAAATACTTCGGAACTCTTCCATTGTTCTAGGATTTCCGATGAAGTTTAAAAATGCTTCGAACTCTTCCATTGTTCTCGGAATTCTGCTGAAGTTTAACAATGCTTCGGAACTCTTCTATTGTTCTGGGAATTCTGCTGAAGTTTAAAAATGCTTCGGAACTCTTCCATTGTTCTCGGAATACTGCTGACATTTAAAAATGCTTCAGAACACTTCCATTGTTCTCGGAATTTCTGATGAAGTTTGAAAATGCTTCGGAACTCTTCCATTGTCCTCGGAATTCAGCTGACATTTAAAAATGCTTCGGAACTCTTCTATTGTTCTCGGAATTCTGCTGAAGTTTATAAATGCTTCGGAACTCTTCCATTGTTCCCGTAATTCTGCTGAAGTTTAAAAATTCTTCGGAACTATTCCATTGCTCTCGGAATTCCGCTGAAGTTTAATAATGCTTCGGAACAGTTTCATTGTTCTCGGAATTCCGCTGACGTTTAAAAATGCTTCGGTAATTTTCCATTGTTCTCGGAATTCCGCTGACGTTTAAAAATGCTTCGGAACTCATCGAATGTACTCGTAATTCCGGTGATGTTTAAAAATGCATCGGAACTCTTACATTGTTCTCGGAATTCCGCTGAAGTTTAAAAATGCTTCAGAACTCTAACAATGTTCTCGGAATTCCACTGATGTTTAAAAATGCTTCGGAACTCTTCCATTGTTCTCGGAATTCTGCTGACGTTTAAAAATGCTTCCGATCTCTTCAATTGTACTCGGAATTCTGCTGAAGTATAAAAATGCTTCCGAACTCTTCCATTGCTCCCGGAATTCTGTTGAAGTTTAAAAATACTTTGGAACTATTCCTTTGCTCTCAGAATTCCGCTGAAGTTTAATAATGCTTCGGAACTCTTTCATTGTTCTCGGAATTCCGCTGACGTTTAAAAATGCTTCGGTAATTTTCCATTGTTCTCGGCATTCCGCTGAAGTTTAAAAATGCTTCAGAACTCTTCCATTGTTCTAGGATTTCTGCTGAAGTTTAAAAATGCTTTGGAACTCTTCCATTGTTCTCTGAATTCCGCTGAAGTTTAAAAATGCTTCAGAACTCTTCTATTGTTCTGGGAATTCTGCTGAAGTTTAAAAATGCTTCGGAACTCTTCCATTGTTCTCGGAATTCCGCTGAAGTTTAAAAATACTTCGGAACTCTTCCATTGTTCTAGGATTTCCGATGAAGTTTAAAAATGCTTCGGAACTCTTCCATTGTTCTCGGAATTCTGCTGAAGTTTAACAATGCTTCGGAACTCTTCTATTGTTCTGGGAATTCTGCTGAAGTTTAAAAATGCTTCGGAACTCTTCCATTGTTCTCGGAATACTGCTGACATTTAAAAATGCTTCAGAACACTTCCATTGTTCTCGGAATTTCTGATGAAGTTTGAAAATGCTTCGGAACTCTTCCATTGTCCTCGGAATTCAGCTGACATTTAAAAATGCTTCGGAACTCTTCTATTGTTCTCCGAATTCTGCTGAAGTTTATAAATGCTTCGGAACTCTTCCATTGTTCCCGTAATTCTGCTGAAGTTTAAAAATTCTTCGGAACTATTCCATTGCACTCGGAATTCCGCTGAAGTTTAATAATGCTTCGGAACTGTTTCATTGTTCTCGGAATTCCGCTGACGTTTAAAAATGCTTCGGTAATTTTCCATTGTTCTCGGAATTCCGCTGACGTTTAAAAATGCTTCGGAACTCTTCGAATGTACTCGTAATTCCGGTGATGTTTAAAAATGCATCGGAACTCTTACATTGTTCTCGGAATTCCGCTGAAGTTTAAAAATTCTTCAGAACTCTTACAATGTTCTCGGAATTCCACTGATGTTTAAAAATGCTTCGGAACTCTTCCATTGTTCTCGGAATTCTGCTGACGTTTAAAAATGCTTCCGATCTCTTCAATTGTACTCGGAATTCTGCTGAAGTATAAAAATGCTTCCGAACTCTTCCATTGCTCCCGGAATTCCGCTGAAGTTCAAAATGCTTCGGAACTCTTTCATTGCTTCAGGAATTCCGCTGACGTTCAAAAATGCTTCGGAACTCTTCCATTGTTCTTGGATTTCCACTGATGTTTAAAAATTCTTCGGAACTCTTCCATTGTTCTCGGAATTCCGCTGACGAGTAAAAATGCTTCGGAACTCTTCCATTGTTCTCGTAATTCCGCTGACGTTTAAAAATGCTTCGGAACTCTTCCATTGTTCTCGGAATTCCGTTGAAGTTTAAAAATGCTTCCTAACTCTTCCATTGTTCTAGGATTTCCGCTGAAGTTTAAAAATGCTCTGGAACTCTTCCATTGTTGTCGGAATTCTGCTGAAGTTTAAAAATGTTTCGGAACTCTTCCATTGTTCTCGGAATTCCGCTGAAGTTTAAAAATGCTTCGGAACTCTTCCATTGTTCTCGGAATTCTGCTAATATTTAAAAATGCTTCCGGTCTCTTCCAATGTTCTCGGAATTCTGCTGAAGTTTTAAAATGCTTTGGAACTCTTACATTGTTCCCGGAATTCTGCTGAAGTTAAAAATGCTACGGAACTCTTCCATTGTTCCCGGAATACCGCTGAAGTTTAAAGATGCTTCGGAACTCTTTCATTGCTCAAGGAATTCCGGTGCCGTTTAAAAATGCTTCGGAACTCTTCTAGTGTACTCGTAATTCCGGTGATGTTTAAAAATTCTTCAGAACTCTTACATTGTTCAAGGATTTCCAATGAAGTTTAATAATGCTTGGGAACTCTTCCATTGTTCTCGGAATTCCGTTGAAGTTTAAAAATGCTTCAGAACTCTTACATTGTTCTCGGAATTCCGCTGATGTTTAAAAATGCTTCGGAACTCTTCCATTGTTCTCAGAATTCTGCTCACGTTTAAAAATGCTTCCGATCTCTTCAATTGTTCTCGGAATTCTGCTGAAGTAGAAAAATGCTTCCGAACTCTTCCATTGTACGTGGAATTCCGCTGAAGTTTAAAAATGCTTCGGAACTCTTTCATTGTTTAAGGAATTCCGCTGACGTTCAAAAATGCTTCGGAACTCTTCCATTGTTCATGGAATTCTGCTGATGTTTAAAAATTATTCGGAACGCTTCCATTGTTCTCGTAATTCCGCTGACGTTTAAAAATGCTTCGGAACTCTTCCATTGTTCTAGGATTTCCAATGAAGATTAAAAATGCTTCGGAACTCTTCCATTGTTCTCGGAATTCCGTTGAAGTTTAAAAATGCTTCAGAACTCTTCCATTGTTCTCGGAATTCCGCTGATGTTTAAAAATGCTTTGGAACTCTTCCATTGTTCTCCGAATTCCGCTGAAGTTTAAAAATGCTTCAGAACTCTTCCATTGTTCTAGGATTTCTGCTGAAGTTTAAAAATGCTGTGGAACTCTTCCATTGTTCTCTGAATTCCGCTGAAGTTTAAAAATGCTTCAGAACTCTTCTATTGTTCTGGGAATTCTGCTGAAGTTTAAAAATGCTTTGGAACTCTTCCATTGTTCTCGGAATTCCGCTGAAGTTTAAAAATACTTCGGAACTCTTCCATTGTTCTAGGATTTCCGATGAAGTTTAAAAATGCTTCGAACTCTTCCATTGTTCTCGGAATTCTGCTGAAGTTTAACAATGCTTCGGAACTCTTCTATTGTTCTGGGAATTCTGCTGAAGTTTAAAAATGCTTCGGAACTCTTCCATTGTTCTCGGAATACTGCTGACATTTAAAAATGCTTCAGAACACTTCCATTGTTCTCGGAATTTCTGATGAAGTTTGAAAATGCTTCGGAACTCTTCCATTGTCCTCGGAATTCAGCTGACATTTAAAAATGCTTCGGAACTCTTCTATTGTTCTCGGAATTCTGCTGAAGTTTATAAATGCTTCGGAACTCTTCCATTGTTCCCGTAATTCTGCTGAAGTTTAAAAATTCTTCGGAACTATTCCATTGCTCTCGGAATTCCGCTGAAGTTTAATAATGCTTCGGAACAGTTTCATTGTTCTCGGAATTCCGCTGACGTTTAAAAATGCTTCGGTAATTTTCCATTGTTCTCGGAATTCCGCTGACGTTTAAAAATGCTTCGGAACTCATCGAATGTACTCGTAATTCCGGTGATGTTTAAAAATGCATCGGAACTCTTACATTGTTCTCGGAATTCCGCTGAAGTTTAAAAATGCTTCAGAACTCTTACAATGTTCTCGGAATTCCACTGATGTTTAAAAATGCTTCGGAACTCTTCCATTGTTCTCGGAATTCTGCTGACGTTTAAAAATGCTTCCGATCTCTTCAATTGTACTCGGAATTCTGCTGAAGTATAAAAATGCTTCCGAACTCTTCCATTGCTCCCGGAATTCTGTTGAAGTTTAAAAATACTTTGGAACTATTCCTTTGCTCTCAGAATTCCGCTGAAGTTTAATAATGCTTCGGAACTCTTTCATTGTTCTCGGAATTCCGCTGACGTTTAAAAATGCTTCGGTAATTTTCCATTGTTCTCGGCATTCCGCTGAAGTTTAAAAATGCTTCAGAACTCTTCCATTGTTCTAGGATTTCTGCTGAAGTTTAAAAATGCTTTGGAACTCTTCCATTGTTCTCTGAATTCCGCTGAAGTTTAAAAATGCTTCAGAACTCTTCTATTGTTCTGGGAATTCTGCTGAAGTTTAAAAATGCTTCGGAACTCTTCCATTGTTCTCGGAATTCCGCTGAAGTTTAAAAATACTTCGGAACTCTTCCATTGTTCTAGGATTTCCGATGAAGTTTAAAAATGCTTCGGAACTCTTCCATTGTTCTCGGAATTCTGCTGAAGTTTAACAATGCTTCGGAACTCTTCTATTGTTCTGGGAATTCTGCTGAAGTTTAAAAATGCTTCGGAACTCTTCCATTGTTCTCGGAATACTGCTGACATTTAAAAATGCTTCAGAACACTTCCATTGTTCTCGGAATTTCTGATGAAGTTTGAAAATGCTTCGGAACTCTTCCATTGTCCTCGGAATTCAGCTGACATTTAAAAATGCTTCGGAACTCTTCTATTGTTCTCCGAATTCTGCTGAAGTTTATAAATGCTTCGGAACTCTTCCATTGTTCCCGTAATTCTGCTGAAGTTTAAAAATTCTTCGGAACTATTCCATTGCACTCGGAATTCCGCTGAAGTTTAATAATGCTTCGGAACTGTTTCATTGTTCTCGGAATTCCGCTGACGTTTAAAAATGCTTCGGTAATTTTCCATTGTTCTCGGAATTCCGCTGACGTTTAAAAATGCTTCGGAACTCTTCGAATGTACTCGTAATTCCGGTGATGTTTAAAAATGCATCGGAACTCTTACATTGTTCTCGGAATTCCGCTGAAGTTTAAAAATGCTTCAGAACTCTTACAATGTTCTCGGAATTCCACTGATGTTTAAAAATGCTTCGGAACTCTTCCATTGTTCTCGGAATTCTGCTGACGTTTAAAAATGCTTCCGATCTCTTCAATTGTACTCGGAATTCTGCTGAAGTATAAAAATGCTTCCGAACTCTTCCATTGCTCCCGGAATTCCGCTGAAGTTCAAAATGCTTCGGAACTCTTTCATTGCTTCAGGAATTCCGCTGACGTTCAAAAATGCTTCGGAACTCTTCCATTGTTCTTGGATTTCCACTGATGTTTAAAAATTCTTCGGAACTCTTCCATTGTTCTCGGAATTCCGCTGACGAGTAAAAATGCTTCGGAACTCTTCCATTGTTCTCGTAATTCCGCTGACGTTTAAAAATGCTTCGGAACTCTTCCATTGTTCTCGGAATTCCGTTGAAGTTTAAAAATGCTTCCTAACTCTTCCATTGTTCTAGGATTTCCGCTGAAGTTTAAAAATGCTCTGGAACTCTTCCATTGTTGTCGGAATTCTGCTGAAGTTTAAAAATGTTTCGGAACTCTTCCATTGTTCTCGGAATTCCGCTGAAGTTTAAAAATGCTTCGGAACTCTTCCATTGTTCTCGGAATTCTGCTGACGTTTAAAAATGCTTCCGATCTCTTCAATTGTACTCGGAATTCTGCTGAAGTATAAAAATGCTTCCGAACTCTTCCATTGCTCCCGGAATTCTGTTGAAGTTTAAAAATACTTTGGAACTATTCCATTGCTCTCAGAATTCCGCTGAAGTTTAATAATGCTTCGGAACTCTTTCATTGTTCTCGGAATTCTGCTAATATTTAAAAATGCTTCCGGTCTCTTCCAATGTTCTCGGAATTCTGCTGAAGTTTTAAAATGCTTTGGAACTCTTACATTGTTCCCGGAATTCTGCTGAAGTTAAAAATGCTACGGAACTCTTCCATTGTTCCCGGAATACCGCTGAAGTTTAAAGATGCTTCGGAACTCTTTCATTGCTCAAGGAATTCCGGTGCCGTTTAAAAATGCTTCGGAACTCTTCTAGTGAACTCGTAATTCCGGTGATGTTTAAAAATTCTTCAGAACTCTTACATTGTTCAAGGATTTCCGATGAAGTTTAATAATGCTTGGGAACTCTTCCATTGTTCTCGGAATTCCGTTGAAGTTTAAAAATGCTTCAGAACTCTTACATTGTTCTCGGAATTCCGCTGATGTTTAAAAATGCTTCGGAACTCTTCCATTGTTCTCAGAATTCTGCTGACGTTTAAAAATGCTTCCGATCTCTTCAATTATTCTCGGAATTCTGCTGAAGTAGAAAAATGCTTCCGAACTCTTCTATTGTACGCGGAATTCCGCTGAAGTTTAAAAATGCTTCGGAACTCTTTCATTGTTTAAGGAATTCCGCTGACGTTCAAAAATGCTTCGTAACTCTTCCATTGTTCATGGAATTCTGCTGATGTTTAAAAATTATTCGGAACTCTTCCATTGTTCTCGTAATTCCGCTGACGTTTAAAAATGCTTCGGAACTCTTCCATTGTTCTAGGATTTCCGATGAAGATTAAAAATGCTTCGGAACTCTTCCATTGTTCTCGGAATTCCGTTGAAGTTTAAAAATGCTTCAGAACTCTTCCATTGTTCTCGGAATTCCGCTGATGTTTAAAAATGCTTTGGAACTCTTCCATTGTTCTCCGAATTCCGCTGAAGTTTAAAAATGCTTCAGAACTCTTCCATTGTTCTAGGATTTCTGCTGAAGTTTAAAAATGCTGTGGAACTCTTCCATTGTTCTCTGAATTCCGCTGAAGTTTAAAAATGCTTCAGAACTCTTCTATTGTTCTGGGAATTCTGCTGAAGTTTAAAAATGCTTCGGAACTCTTCCATTGTTCTCGGAATTCCGCTGAAGTTTAAAAATACTTCGGAACTCTTCCATTGTTCTAGGATTTCCGATGAAGTTTAAAAATGCTTCGGAACTCTTCCATTGTTCCCGTAATTCTGCTGAAGTTTAAAAATTCTTCGGAACTATTCCATTGCTCTCGGAATTCCGCTGAAGTTTAATAATGCTTCGGAACTGTTTCATTGTTCTCGGAATTCCGCTGACGTTTAAAAATGCTTCGGTAATTTTCCATTGTTCTCGGAATTCCGCTGACGTTTAAAAATGCTTCGGAACTCATCGAATGTACTCGTAATTCCGGTGATGTTTAAAAATGCATCGGAACTCTTACATTGTTCTCGGAATTCCGCTAAAGTTTAAAAATGCTTCAGAACTCTTACAATGTTCTCGGAATTCCACTGATGTTTAAAAATGCTTCGGAACTCTTCCATTGTTCTCGGAATTCTGCTGACGTTTAAAAATGCTTCCGATCTCTTCAATTGTACTCGGAATTCTGCTGAAGTATAAAAATGCTTCCGAACTCTTCCATTGCTCCCGGAATTCTGTTGAAGTTTAAAAATACTTTGGAACTATTCCATTGCTCTCAGAATTCCGCTGAAGTTTAATAATGCTTCGGAACTCTTTCATTGTTCTCGGAATTCCGCTGACGTTTAAAAATGCTTCGGTATTTTTCCATTGTTCTCGGCATTCCGCTGAAGTTTAAAAATGCTTCAGAACTCTTCCATTGTTCTAGGATTTCTGCTGAAGTTTAAAAATGCTTTGGAACTCTTCCATTGTTCTCTGAATTCCGCTGAAGTTTAAAAATGCTTCAGAACTCTTCTATTGTTTTGGGAATTCTGCTGAAGTTTAAAAATGCTTCGGAACTCTTCCATTGTTCTCGGAATTCCGCTGAAGTTTAAAAATACTTCGGAACTCTTCCATTGTTCTAGGATTTCCGATGAAGTTTAAAAATGCTTCGGAACTCTTCCATTGTTCTCGGAATTCTGCTGAAGTTTAACAATGCTTCGGAACTCTTCTATTGTTCTGGGAATTCTGCTGAAGTTTAAAAATGCTTCGGAACTCTTCCATTGTTCTCGGAATACTGCTGACATTTAAAAATGCTTCAGAACACTTCCATTGTTCTCGGAATTTCTGATGAAGTTTGAAAATGCTTCGGAACTCTTCCATTGTCCTCGGAATTCAGCTGACATTTAAAAATGCTTCGGAACTCTTCTATTGTTCTCCGAATTCTGCTGAAGTTTATAAATGCTTCGGAACTCTTCCATTGTTCCCGTAATTCTGCTGAAGTTTAAAAATTCTTCGGAACTATTCCATTGCACTCGGAATTCCGCTGAAGTTTAATAATGCTTCGGAACTGTTTCATTGTTCTCGGAATTCCGCTGACGTTTAAAAATGCTTCGGTAATTTTCCATTGTTCTCGGAATTCCGCTGACGTTTAAAAATGTTTCGGAACTCTTCGAATGTACTCGTAATTCCGGTGATGTTTAAAAATGCATCGGAACTCTTACATTGTTCTCGGAATTCCGCTGAAGTTTAAAAATGCTTCAGAACTCTTACAATGTTCTCGGAATTCCACTGATGTTTAAAAATGCTTCGGAACTTTTCCATTGTTCTCGGAATTCTGCTGACGTTTAAAAATGCTTCCGATCTCTTCAATTGTACTCGGAATTCTGCTGAAGTATAAAAATGCTTCCGAACTCTTCCATTGCTCCCGGAATTCCGCTGAAGTTCAAAATGCTTCGGAACTCTTTCATTGCTTCAGGAATTCCGCTGACGTTCAAAAATGCTTCGGAACTCTTCCATTGTTCTTGGATTTCCACTGATGTTTAAAAATTCTTCGGAACTCTTCCATTGTTCTCGGAATTCCGCTGACGAGTAAAAATGCTTCGAAACTCTTCCATTGTTCTCGTAATTCCGCTGACGTTTAAAAATGCTTCGGAACTCTTCCATTGTTCTCGGAATTCCGTTGAAGTTTAAAAATGCTTCCTAACTCTTCCATTGTTCTAGGATTTCCGCTGAAGTTTAAAAATGCTCTGGAACTCTTCCATTGTTGTCGGAATTCTGCTGAAGTTTAAAAATGCTTCGGAACTCTTCCATTGTTCTCGGAATTCCGCTGAAGTTTAAAAATGCTTCGGAACTCTTCCATTGTTCTCGGAATTCTGCTGACGTTTAAAAATGCTTCCGATCTCTTCAATTGTACTCGGAATTCTGCTGAAGTATAAAAATGCTTCCGAACTCTTCCATTGCTCCCGGAATTCTGTTGAAGTTTAAAAATACTTTGGAACTATTCCATTGCTCTCAGAATTCCGCTGAAGTTTAATAATGCTTCGGAACTGTTTCATTGTTCTCGGAATTCCGCTGACGTTTAAAAATGCTTCGGTAATTTTCCATTGTTCTCGGAATTCCGCTGACGTTTAAAAATGCTTCGGAACTCTTCGAATGTACTCGTAATTCCGGTGATGTTTAAAAATGCATCGGAACTCTTACATTGTTCTCGGAATTCCGCTGAAGTTTAAAAATGCTTCAGAACTCTTACAATGTTCTCGGAATTCCACTGATGTTTAAAAATGCTTCGGAACTCTTCCATTGTTCTCGGAATTCTGCTGACGTTTAAAAATGCTTCCGATCTCTTCAATTGTACTCGGAATTCTGCTGAAGTATAAAAATGCTTCCGAACTCGTCCATTGCTCCCGGAATTCCGCTGAAGTTCAAAATGCTTCGGAACTCTTTCATTGCTTCAGGAATTCCGCTGACGTTCAAAAATGCTTCGGAACTCTTCCATTGTTCTTGGATTTCCACTGATGTTTAAAAATTCTTCGGAACTCTTCCATTGTTCTCGGAATTCCGCTGACGAGTAAAAATGCTTCGGAACTCTTCCATTGTTCTCGTAATTCCGCTGACGTTTAAAAATGCTTCGGAACTCTTCCATTGTTCTCGGAATTCCGTTGAAGTTTAAAAATGCTTCCTAACTCTTCCATTGTTCTAGGATTTCCGCTGAAGTTTAAAAATGCTCTGGAACTCTTCCATTGTTGTCGGAATTCTGCTGAAGTTTAAAAATGCTTCGGAACTCTTCCATTGTTCTCGGAATTCCGCTGAAGTTTAAAAATGCTTCGGAACTCTTCCATTGTTCTCGGAATTCTGCTAATATTTAAAAATGCTTCCGGTCTCTTCCAATGTTCTCGGAATTCTGCTGAAGTTTTAAAATGCTTTGGAACTCTTACATTGTTCCCGGAATTCTGCTGAAGTTAAAAATGCTACGGAACTCTTCCATTGTTCCCGGAATACCGCTGAAGTTTAAAGATGCTTCGGAACTCTTTCATTGCTCAAGGAATTCCGGTGCCGTTTAAAAATGCTTCGGAACTCTTCTAGTGAACTCGTAATTCCGGTGATGTTTAAAAATTCTTCAGAACTCTTACATTGTTCAAGGATTTCCGATGAAGTTTAATAATGCTTGGGAACTCTTCCATTGTTCTCGGAATTCCGTTGAAGTTTAAAAATGCTTCAGAACTCTTACATTGTTCTCGGAATTCCGCTGATGTTTAAAAATGCTTCGGAACTCTTCCATTGTTCTCAGAATTCTGCTGACGTTTAAAAATGCTTCCGATCTCTTCAATTATTCTCGGAATTCTGCTGAAGTAGAGAAATGCTTCCGAACTCTTCTATTGTACGCGGAATTCCGCTGAAGTTTAAAAATGCTTCGGAACTCTTTCATTGTTTAAGGAATTCCGCTGACGTTCAAAAATGCTTTGGAACTCTTCCATTGTTCATGGAATTCTGCTGATGTTTAAAAATTATTCGGAACTCTTCCATTGTTCTCGGAATTCCGCTGATGTTTAAAAATGCTTTGGAACTCTTCCATTGTTCTCCGAATTCCGCTGAAGTTTAAAAATGCTTCAGAACTCTTCCATTGTTCTAGGATTTCTGCTGAAGTTTAAAAATGCTTTGGAACTCTTCCATTGTTCTCGGAATTCCGCTGAAGTTTAAAAATACTTCGGAACTCTTCCATTGTTCTAGGATTTCCGATGAAGTTTAAAAATGCTTCGGAACTCTTCCATTGTTCTCGGAATTCTGCTGAAGTTTAACAATGCTTCGGAACTCTTCTATTGTTCTGGGAATTCTGCTGAAGTTTAAAAATGCTTCGGAACTCTTCCATTGTTCTCGGAATACTGCTGACATTTAAAAATGCTTCAGAACACTTCCATTGTTCTCGGAATTTCTGATGAAGTTTGAAAATGCTTCGGAACTCTTCCATTGTCCTCGGAATTCAGCTGACATTTAAAAATGCTTCGGAACTCTTCCATTGTTCTCGGAATTCTGCTAATATTTAAAAATGCTTCCGGTCTCTTCCAATGTTCTCGGAATTCTGCTGAAGTTAAAAATGCTACGGAACTCTTCCATTGTTCCCGGAATACCGCTGAAGTTTAAAGATGCTTCGGAACTCTTTCATTGCTCAAGGAATTCCGGTGCCGTTTAAAAATGCTTCGGAACTCTTCTAGTGTACTCGTAATTCCGGTGATGTTTAAAAATTCTTCAGAACTCTTACATTGTTCAAGGATTTCCAATGAAGTTTAATAATGCTTGGGAACTCTTCCATTGTTCTCGGAATTCCGTTGAAGTTTAAAAATGCTTCAGAACTCTTACATTGTTCTCGGAATTCCGCTGATGTTTAAAAATGCTTCGGAACTCTTCCATTGTTCTCAGAATTCTGCTGACGTTTAAAAATGCTTCCGATCTCTTCAATTGTTCTCGGAATTCTGCTGAAGTAGAAAAATGCTTCCGAACTCTTCCATTGTACGTGGAATTCCGCTGAAGTTTAAAAATGCTTCGGAACTCTTTCATTGTTTAAGGAATTCCGCTGACGTTCAAAAATGCTTCGGAACTCTTCCATTGTTCATGGAATTCTGCTGATGTTTAAAAATTATTCGGAACTCTTCCATTGTTCTCGTAATTCCGCTGACGTTTAAAAATGCTTCGGAACTCTTCCATTGTTCTAGGATTTCCGATGAAGATTAAAAATGCTTCGGAACTCTTCCATTGTTCTCGGAATTCCGTTGAAGTGTAAAAATGCTTCAGAACTCTTCCATTGTTCTCGGAATTCCGCTGATGTTTAAAAATGCTTTGGAACTCTTCCATTGTTCTCCGAATTCCGCTGAAGTTTAAAAATGCTTCAGAACTCTTCCATTGTTCTAGGATTTCTGCTGAAGTTTAAAAATGCTGTGGAACTCTTCCATTGTTCTCTGAATTCCGCTGAAGTTTAAAAATGCTTCAGAACTCTTCTATTGTTCTGGGAATTCTGCTGAAGTTTAAAAATGCTTTGGAACTCTTCCATTGTTCTCGGAATTCCGCTGAAGTTTAAAAATACTTCGGAACTCTTCCATTGTTCTAGGATTTCCGATGAAGTTTAAAAATGCTTCGAACTCTTCCATTGTTCTCGGAATTCTGCTGAAGTTTAACAATGCTTCGGAACTCTTCTATTGTTCTGGGAATTCTGCTGAAGTTTAAAAATGCTTCGGAACTCTTCCATTGTTCTCGGAATACTGCTGACATTTAAAAATGCTTCAGAACACTTCCATTGTTCTCGGAATTTCTGATGAAGTTTGAAAATGCTTCGGAACTCTTCCATTGTCCTCGGAATTCAGCTGACATTTAAAAATGCTTCGGAACTCTTCTATTGTTCTCCGAATTCTGCTGAAGTTTATAAATGCTTCGGAACTCTTCCATTGTTCCCGTAATTCTGCTGAAGTTTAAAAATTCTTCGGAACTATTCCATTGCTCTCGGAATTCCGCTGAAGTTTAATAATGCTTCGGAACAGTTTCATTGTTCTCGGAATTCCGCTGACGTTTAAAAATGCTTCGGTAATTTTCCATTGTTCTCGGAATTCCGCTGACGTTTAAAAATGCTTCGGAACTCATCGAATGTACTCGTAATTCCGGTGATGTTTAAAAATGCATCGGAACTCTTACATTGTTCTCGGAATTCCGCTGAAGTTTAAAAATGCTTCAGAACTCTTACAATGTTCTCGAAATTCCACTGATGTTTAAAAATGCTTCGGAACTCTTCCATTGTTCTCGGAATTCTGCTGACGTTTAAAAATGCTTCCGATCTCTTCAATTGTACTCGGAATTCTGCTGAAGTATAAAAATGCTTCCGAACTCTTCCATTGCTCCCGGAATTCTGTTGAAGTTTAAAAATACTTTGGAACTATTCCATTGCTCTCAGAATTCCGCTGAAGTTTAATAATGCTTCGGAACTCTTTCATTGTTCTCGGAATTCCGCTGACGTTTAAAAATGCTTCGGTAATTTTCCATTGTTCTCGGCATTCCGCTGACGTTTAAAAATGCTTCGGAACTCTTCGAGTGTACTGGTAATTCCGGTGATGTTTAAAAATGCATCGGAACTCTTTCATTGTTCCCGGAATTCCGCTGAAGTTTAAAAATGCTTCGGAACGCTTCCATTGTTCTAGGATTTCCGATGAAGTTTAAAAATGCTTCGGAACTCTTCCATTGTTCTCAGAATTCCGCTGAAGTTTAAAATTGCTTCAGAACTCTTACAATGTTCTCGGAATTCCACTGATGTTTAAAAATGCTTCGGAACTCTTCCATTGTTCTCGGAATTCTGCTGACGTTTAAAAATGCTTCCGATCTCTTCAATTGTACTCGGAATTCTGCTGAAGTATAAAAATGCTTCCGAACTCTTCCATTGCTCCCGGAATTCCGCTGAAGTTGAAAATGCTTTCGAACTCTTTCATTGCTTCAGGAATTCCGCTGACGTTCAAAAATGCTTCGGAACTCTTCCATTGTTCTTGGATTTCCACTGATGTTTAAAAATTCTTCGGAACTCTTCCATTGTTCTCGGATATCCGCTGACGAGTAAAAATGCTTCGGAACTCTTCCATTGTTCTCGTAATTCCGCTGACGTTTAAAAATGCTTCGGAACTCTTCCATTGTTCTCGGAATTCCGTTGAAGTTTAAAAATGCTTCCTAACTCTTCCATTGTTCTAGGATTTCCGCTGAAGTTTAAAAATGCTCTGGAACTCTTCCATTGTTCTCGGAATTCTGCTGAAGTTTAAAAATGCTTCGGAACTCTTCCATTGTTCTCGGAATTCCGCTGAAGTTTAAAAATGCTTCGGAACTCTTCCATTGTTCTCGGAATTCCGCTGAAGTTTAAAAATGCTTTGGAACTCTTACATTGTTCCCGGAATTCTGCTGAAGTTAAAAATGCTTCGGAACTCTTCTAGTGAACTCGTAATTCCGGTGATCTTTAAAAATTCTTCAGAACTCTTACATTGTTCAAGGATTTCCGATGAAGTTTAATAATGCTTGGGAACTCTTCCATTGTTCTCGGAATTCCGTTGAAGTTTAAAAATGCTTCAGAACTCTTACATTGTTCTCGGAATTCCGCTGATGTTTAAAAATGCTTCGGAACTCTTTCATTGTTTAAGGAATTCCGCTGACGTTCAAAAATGCTTCGGAACTCTTCCATTGTTCATGGAATTCTGCTGATGTTTAAAAATTATTCGGAACTCTTCCATTGTTCTCGGAATTCCGCTGACGATTAAAAATGCTTTGAAACTCTTCCATTGTTCTCGTAATTCCGCTGACGTTTAAAAATGCTTCGGAACTCTTCCATTGTTCTAGGATTTCCGATGAAGATTAAAAATGTTTCGGAACTCTTCCATTGTTATCGGAATTCCGCTGAAGTTTAAAAATGCTTCAGAACTCTTCCATTGTTCTCGGAATGCCGCTGATGTTTAAAAATGCTTTGGAACTCTTCCACTGTTCTCCGAATTCCGCTGAAGTTTAAAAATGCTTCAGAACTCTTCTATTGTTCTGGGAATTCTGCTGAAGTTTAAAAATGCTTCGGAACTCTTCCATTGTTCTAGGATTTCCGATGAAGTTTAAAAATGCTTCGGAACTCTTCCATTGTTCTCGGAATTCTGCTGAAGTTTAACAATGCTTCGGAACTCTTCTATTGTTCTGGGAATTCTGCTGAAGTTTAAAAATGCTTCGGAACTCTTCCATTGTTCTCGGAATACTGCTGACATTTAAAAATGCTTCAGAACACTTCCATTGTTCTCGGAATTTCTGATGAAGTTTGAAAATGCTTCGGAACTCTTCCATTGTCCTCGGAATTCAGCTGACATTTAAAAATGCTTCGGAACTCTTCCATTGTTCTCGCAATTCTGCTGAAGTTTAAAAGTGCTTCGGAACTCTTCCATTGTTCTCAGAATTCCGCTGAAGTTTAAAAATGCTTCGGAACTCTTCCATTGTTCTCGGAATTCTGCTAATATTTAAAAATGCTTCCGGTCTCTTCCAATGTTCTCTGAATTCTGCTGACGTTCAAAAATGCTTCGGAACTCTTCCATTGTTCATGGAATTCTGCTGATGTTTAAAAATTATTCGGAACTCTTCCATTGTTATCGGAATTCTGCTGACGATTAAAAATGCTTTGAAACTATTCCATTGTTCTCGTAATTCCGCTGACGTTTAAAAATGCTTCGGAACTCTTCCATTGTTCTAGGATTTCCGATGAAGATTAAAAATGCTTCGGAACTCTTCCATTGTTCTCGGAATTCCGCTGAAGTTTAAAAATGCTTCAGAACTCTTCCATTGTTCTCGGATTTCCGCTGATGTTTAAAAATACTTTGGAACTCTTCCATTGTTCTCCGAATTCCGCTGAAGTTTAAAAATGCTTCAGAACTCTTCCATTGTTCTAGGATTTCTGCTGAAGTTTAAAAATGCTTTGGAACTCTTCCATTGTTCTCGGAATTCCGCTGAAGTTTAAAAATACTTCGGAACTCTTCCATTGTTCTAGGATTTCCGATGAAGTTTAAAAATGCTTCGGAACTCTTCCATTGTTCTCGGAATTCTGCTGAAGTTTAACAATGCTTCGGAACTCTTCTATTGTTCTGGGAATTCTGCTGAAGTTTAAAAATGCTTCGGAACTCTTCCATTGTTCTCGGAATACTGCTGACATTTAAAAATGCTTCAGAACACTTCCATTGTTCTCGGAATTTCTGATGAAGTTTGAAAATGCTTCGGAACTCTTCCATTGTCCTCGGAATTCAGCTGACATTTAAAAATGCTTCGGAACTCTTCCATTGTTCTCGGAATTCTGCAGAAGTTTAAAAATGCTTCGGAACTCTTCCATTGTTCTCGTAATTCTGCTAATATTTAAAAATGCTTCCGGTCTCTTCCAATGTTCTCGGAATTCTGCTGAAGTTTTAAAATGCTTTGGAACTCTTACATTGTTCCCGGAATTCTGCTGAAGTTAAAAATGCTACGGAACACTTCCATTGTTCCCGGAATACCGCTGAAGTTTAAAGATGCTTCGGAACTCTTTCATTGCTCAAGGAATTCCGGTGCCGTTTAAAAATGCTTCGGAACTCTTCTAGTGTACTCGTAATTCCGTTGAAGTTTAAAAATGCTTCAGAACTCTTACATTGCTCTCGGAATTCCGCTGATGTTTAAAAATGCTCGGAACTCTTCCATTGTTCTCAGAATTCTGCTGACGTTTAAAAATGCTTCCGATCTCTTCAATTGTACTCGGAATTCTGCTGAAGTATAAAAATGCTTCCGAACTCTTCCATTGCTCCCGGAATTCTGCTGAAGTTTAAAAATACTTTGGAACTATTCCATTGCTCTCAGAATTCCGCTGAAGTTTAATAATGCTTCGGAACTCTTTCATTGTTCTCGGAATTCCGCTGACGTTTAAAAATGCTTCGGTAATTTTCCATTGTTCTCGGAATTCCGCTGACGTTTAAAAATGCTTCGGAACTCTTCGAGTGTACTGGTAATTCCGGTGATGTTTAAAAATGCATCGGAACTCTTTCATTGTTCCCGGAATTCCGCTGAAGTTTAAAAATGCTTCGGAACGCTTCCATTGTTCTAGGATTTCCGATGAAGTTTAAAAATGCTTCGGAACTCTTCCATTGTTCTCAGAATTCCGCTGAAGTTTAAAAATGCTTCAGAACTCTTACAATGTTCTCGGAATTCCACTGATGTTTAAAAATGCTTCGGAACTCTTCCATTGTTCTCGGAATTCTGCTGACGTTTAAAAATGCTTCCGATCTCTTCAATTGTACTCGGAATTCTGCTGAAGTATAAAAATGCTTCCGAACTCTTCCATTGCTCCCGGAATTCCGCTGAAGTTGAAAATGCTTCGGAACTCTTTCATTGCTTCAGGAATTCCGCTGACGATTAAAAATGCTTTGAAACTCTTCCATTTTTCTCGTAATTCCGCTGACGTTTAAAAATGCTTTGGAACTCTTCCATTGTTCTAGGATTTCCGATGAAGATTAAAAATGTTTCGGAACTCTTCCATTGTTCTCGGAATTCCGCTGAAGTTTAAAAATGCTTCAGAACTCTTCCATTTTTCTCGGAATTCCGCTGATGTTTAAAAATGCTTTGGAACTCTTCCATTGTTCTCCGAATTCCGCTGAAGTTTAAAAATGCTTCAGAACTCTTCCATTGTTCTAGGATTTCTGCTGAAGTTTAAAAATGCTTTGGAACTCTTCCATTGTTCTCGGAATTCCGCTGAAGTTTAAAAATACTTCGGAACTCTTCCATTGTTCTAGGATTTCCGATGAAGATTAAAAATGCTTCGGAACTCTTCCATTGTTCTCGGAATTCTGCTGAAGTTTAACAATGCTTCGGAACTCTTCTATTGTTCTGGGAATTCTGCTGAAGTTTAAAAATGCTTCGGAACTCTTCCATTGTTCTCGGAATACTGCTGACATTTAAAAATGCTTCAGAACACTTCCATTGTTCTCGGAATTTCTGATGAAGTTTGAAAATGCTTCGGAACTCTTCCATTGTCCTCGGAATTCAGCTGACATTTAAAAATGCTTCGGAACTCTTCCATTGTTCTCGGAATTCTGCAGAAGTTTAAAAATGCTTCGGAACTCTTCCATTGTTCTCGGAATTCCGCTGAAGTTTAAAAATGCTTCGGAACTCTTCCATTGTTCTCGGAATTCTGCTAATATTTAAAAATGCTTCCGTTCTCTTCCAATGTTCTCGGAATTCTGCTGAAGTTTTAAAATGCTTTGGAACTCTTACATTGTTCCCGGAATTCTGCTGAAGTTAAAAATGCTACGGAACTCTTCCATTGTCCCCGGAATACCGCTGAAGTTTAAAGATGCTTCGGAACTCTTTCATTGCTCAAGGAATTCCGGTGCCGTTTAAAAATGCTTCGGAACTCTTCTAGTGTACTCGTAATTCCGGTGATGTTTAAAAATTCTTCAGAACTCTTACATTGTTCAAGGATTTCCGATGAAGTTTAATAATGCTTGGGAACTCTTCCATTGTTCTCGGAATTCCATTGAAGTTTAAAAATGCTTCAGAACTCTTACATTGTTCTCGGAATTCCGCTGATGTTTAAAAATGCTTCGGAACTCTTCCATTGTTCTCAGAATTCTGCTGACGTTTAAAAATGCTTCCGATCTCTTCAATTGTTCTCGGAATTCTGCTGAAGTAGAAAAATGCTTCCGAACTCTTCCATTGTACGCGGAATTCCGCTGAAGTTTAAAAATGCTTCGGAACTCTTTCATTGTTTAAGGAATTCCGCTGACGTTCAAAAATGCTTCGGAACTCTTCCATTGTTCTAGGATTTCCGATGAAGATTAAAAATGCTTCGGAACTCTTCCATTGTTCTCGGAATTCCGCTGAAGTTTAAAAATGCTTCAGAACTCTTCCATTGTTCTCGGAATTCCGCTGATGTTTAAAAATGCTTTGGAACTCTTCCATTGTTCATGGAATTCTGCTGATGTTTAAAAATTATTCGGAACTCTTCCATTGTTCTCGTAATTCCGCTGACGTTTAAAAATGCTTCGGAACTCTTCCATTGTTCTAGGATTTCCGATGAAGATTAAAAATGCTTCGGAACTCTTCCATTGTTCTCGGAATTCCGCTGAAGTTTAGAAATGCTTCAGAACTCTTCCATTGTTCTCGGAATTCCGCTGATGTTTAAAAATGCTTTGGAACTCTTCCATTGTTCTCCGAATTCCGCTGAAGTTTAAAAATGCTTCAGAACTCTTCCATTGTTCTAGGATTTCTGCTGAAGTTTAAAAATGCTTTGGAACTCTTCCATTGTTCTCTGAATTCCGCTGAAGTTTAAAAATGCTTCAGAACTCTTCTATTGTTCTGGGAATTCTGCTGAAGTTTAAAAATGCTTCGGAACTCTTCCATTGTTCTCGGAATTCCGCTGAAGTTTAAAAATACTTCGAAACTCTTCCATTGTTCTCGGAATACTGCTGACATTTAAAAATGCTTCAGAACACTTCCATTGTTCTCGGAATTTCTGATGAAGTTTGAAAATGCTTCGGAACTCTTCCATTGTCCTCGGAATTCAGCTGACATTTAAAAATGCTTCGGAACTCTTCTATTGTTCTCGGAATTCTGCTGAAGTTTATAAATGCTTCGGAACTCTTCCATTGTTCCCGTAATTCTGCTGAAGTTTAAAAATTCTTCGGAACTATTCCATTGCTCTCAGAATTCCGCTGAAGTTTAAAAATGCTTCAGAACTCTTACAATGTTCTCGGAATTCCACTGATGTTTAAAAATGCTTCGGAACTCTTCCATTGTTCTCGGAATTCTGCTGACGTTTAAAAATGCTTCCGATCTCTTCAATTGTACTCGGAATTCTGCTGAAGTATAAAAATGCTTCCGAACTCTTCCATTGCTCCCGGAATTCTGCTGAAGTTTAAAAATACTTTGGAACTATTCCATTGCTCTCAGAATTCCGCTGAAGTTTAATAATGCTTCGGAACTCTTTCATTGTTCTCGGAATTCCGCTGACGTTTAAAAATGCTTCGGTAATATTCCATTGTTCTCGGAATTCCGCTGACGTTTAAAAATGCTTCGGAACTCTTCGAGTGTACTGGTAATTCCGGTGATGTTTAAAAATGCATCGGAACTCTTTCATTGTTCCCGGAATTCCGCTGAAGTTTAAAAATGCTTCGGAACGCTTCCATTGTTCTAGGATTTCCGATGAAGTTTAAAAATGCTTCGGAACTCTTCCATTGTTCTCAGAATTCCGCTGAAGTTTAAAAATGCTTCAGAACTCTTACAATGTTCTCGGAATTCCACTGATGTTTAAAAATGCTTCGGAACTCTTCCATTGTTCTCGGAATTCTGCTGACGTTTAAAAATGCTTCCGATCTCTTCAATTGTACTCGGAATTCTGCTGAAGTATAAAAATGCTTCCGAACTCTTCCATTGCTCCCGGAATTCCGCTGAAGATGAAAATGCTTCCGAACTCTTTCATTGCTTCAGGAATTCCGCTGACGTTCAAAAATGCTTCGGAACTCTTCCATTGTTCTTGGATTTCCACTGATGTTTAAAAATTCTTCGGAACTCTTCCATTGTTCTCGGATATCCGCTGACGAGTAAAAATGCTTCGGAACTCTTCCATTGTTCTCGTAATTCCGCTGACGTTTAAAAATGCTTCGGAACTCTTCCATTGTTTTCGGAATTCCGTTGAAGTTTAAAAATGCTTCCTAACTAGTGTTGAGCGATACCTTCCGATATCAGGAAATATCGTATCGGATTGGATCGGGCCGATACCCAAAAAGTATCGGATATCGCCGATTCCGATACCGGAAACCAATGCAAGTCAATGGGACACAAATATCGGAATGAAAATAAACCCTTTCTTTCCTTGTAGGTTAATTCTACATGAAGTAAAACAACTAAGAATAATGTAGAATGACATGAAAAGCCGGCAATTCATCAGCGGCATTCACCGGTACCCGACAATTTACAACAGAAAGAATAGAGCATCACACATAGATTAGATAGATAGAAACATGTCAGTCACATATATATGAAGTACAGTGATAGTGTTGCTTACTGTACTTGTCATTTAGTGTAAAGGATTTATTAAAAAAAATATTAGTGTTTTCGTGCACCGTCTCTTTAAAAAAGCCGGCCGGCAATTCAGCATCTGTACCCGACAATTTATAACAGACAGAATAGAGCTTCACACATAGATTAGATAGATAGAAACATGTCAGTCACATATATAAGAAGTACAGTGACAGTGTTGCTTACAGAACTTGTCATTTAGTGTAAAGGATTTATTTAAAAAAATAATAGTGTTTTCATGCACCGTCTCTTTAAGAAAGCCGGCCGGCAATTCACCATCTGTACCCGACAATTTAGAATAGAAGGAATAGAGAATCACACATAGATTAGATAGATAGAAACATGTCAGTCACATATATATGAAGTACAGTGACAGTGTTGATTACTGTACTTGTCATTTAGTGTTAAAATAAAGGATTTATTTAAAAAAAAATTGGCGTGGGGTTCCCCTTAATTTTAGGCTCTAGCGGAGGTTAAGCAGACCGCTGGGGCAAATGTTTGAAGCCTGGGAAGGGGGTAATACCCACGGAGCTTCCCAGGCTACTAATATCAGCCCCCAGCTGAATACCTAGCCTTTACTAGCTATTAAAATGGGGGACCCCCCCAAAAAAATGACGTGGGGTCCCCCCTAATTTAATAGCTAGCACAGGCTAGGCAGACAGCTGGGGGCTGATATTAATAGCCCAGGAAGGGTGCCATGAATATTGGCCCCCTCCCAGGCTAGAAACACCAGCCGTCAGCCGCCCCAGAAATGGCGCATCCATAGGATGCGCCAATTCTGGCACTTAGCCTCGCTCTTCCACGCTGCCCTGGTGCGGTGGCAGGGGGTAATAGGGTTGGGGTTGATGTCAGCTTATAATGCCAGCTGACATCAAGCCCAGGTTAGTAATGGAGAGGCGTCTATAAGACACCCCCATTACTAACCCCATAGTCAAAGTTAAAAGAAAACACAAACACCCAGAGTAAAGTCCTTTAATTGAAATAAAGACACAATTCTTTATTGTTCTAAATTAAACCATACTTACCATCACGCCCATTCCAGCTGAAGCCAACGATCTCCTGCAATAAAAGAAAAATAATAAAGCAACCTCATCCTTACCTTTCGATGGTTCCCAGGACAGCTCCAGCTCTGCTACATCGAGATGACAGGCTGGACCGCAGCAGAAAGCTGCCATCCAGCCTGTCATCCCGCAGACACTGAGAAGCGCAGGCATGCTTGCGCTCCTCAGTGTCTCTCTGTGACGTCATCCAGATGAGCCGAGTTCATGTCCAATGAACTCAGCTCACCTCATGCACGTCACTGACAGCGTGGGAAAATTCTCCTGCACTCAGCGCTTCAGCGTGAGAATTCTCCCACGCTGTCAGTGACATACATGAGGTGAGGTCATGTCCAATGAACTCAGCTCACCTCATGCACGTCACTGACAGCGTGGGAAAATTCTCACGCTGAAGTGCTGAGTGCAGGAGAATTTTCCCACGCTGTCAGTGACGTACATGAAGTGAGCGGAGTTCATTGGACATGACCTCGGCTCATCTGGATGCCGTCACAGCCAGACACTGAGGAGTGGAAGTATGCCTGCGCTTCTCAGTGTCTGCGGGATGACAGGATGGATGGCAGCGTTCTGCTGCGGTCCAGCCTGTCATCTCGATGTAGCAGAGCTGAAGCTGTCGTGGGAGCCATGGAAAGGTAAGGATGAGGTTGCTTTATTATTTTACTTTTATTGCAGGAGATCGTTGGCTTCAGCTGGAATGGGCGTGGTGGTAAGTATGGTTTAATTTAGAACAATAAAGAATTGTGTGTTTATTTCAATTAAAGGACTTTTTTCTGGGTGTTGTGTTTTTTTAAATACTTTACTAGAAATTCATGGTGGTCATGTCTAATATTGGCGTGACCCCATGAATTTTGGGCTTAGGGCCAGCTGATAATGCCAAGCTGGCCTTAACCCCTTTATTACCCAGTGAGCCACCGCACCAGGGCCCTGGATGAGTTGGGTACAGCGCCAGAAGATGGCGCTTCTATGAACGCGCCATTTTCTGGGGCGGCTGCGGACTGCAATTTGCAGCGGGGGTGGCCCAGAAAGCTTGGGTCTCCCTGCGCTGCGGATTCCAGCCCCCAGCTGCCTAGTTGTATCTGGCTGGGCACAAAAATAGGGCGAAGCCCCACGCATTTTTTTTTAAAATTATTTCATGAAATTCATGGAATAATTAAGAAAAAAAGGGCTTCCCTATATTGTTGTGTCCAACCAGGTACAAATAGGCAGCTGGTGGTTGGGGGCAGCCCATTCCTGCCTGCTGTACCTGGCTGGACACAAATATAGTGCGAAGCCCCACGTCAATTTTTTTTTAATTATTTCATGAAATAATTTTTTTAAAAAAGGGCTTCCCTATATTGTTGTGTCCGGCCAGGTACAAATAGGCAGCTGGTGGTTGGGGGCAGCCTGTTCCTGCCTGCTGTACCTGGCTGGACACAAATATAGGGCGAAGCCCCACGTCAATTTTTTTTAAAATAAATCCTTTATTTTAACACTAAATGACATTTGAGGAGTTAATAAAGATGCAGTCCCTAAATTATTATTTATTTTTTAATTAATTTTTCCCAAAACTTTTGACGTGGGCTTCGCCATATTTTTGTATGCCAGCCAGTTACAGCATCCAGCTTCTATGAACGCGCCATTTTCCGGGGTGGCTGCGCACTGCAATTTTCAGCGGGGGGAGAGGGGGGGGCAGAAAGCTTGGGCCTCCCTGCGCTGCAGATTCCATCCCCCAGCTGCCTAGTTGTACCTGGCTGGACACAAAAATAGGGAGAAGCTTCACGTATTTTTTTTTTTTAATTATTTCATGAAATTCATGAAATAATTAAGAAAAAAAGGGCTTCCCTATATTGTTGTGTCCAACCAGGTACAAATAGGCAGCTGGTGGTTGGGGGCAGCCCGTTCCTGCCTGCTGTACCTGGCTGGACACAAATATAGTGCGAAGCCCCACGTCAATTTTTTTTAAATCATTTCAGGAAATTCATGAAATAATTTAAAAAAATTGATGTGGGGCTTCGCCCTATATTTGTGTCCAGTCAGGTACAGCAGGCAGGAACGGGCTGCCCCCAACCACCAGCAGCCTATTTGTACCTAGCCGGACACAACAATATAGGGAAGCCCTTTTTTTCTGAATTATTCCATGAATTTCATGAATTTAAAAAAAAAAAAACGTGGAGCTTCGCCCTATTTTTGTGTCCAGCCAGGTACAACTAGGCAGCTGGGGGCTGGAATCTGCAGCGCAGGGAGGCCCAAGCTTTCTGGGCCCCACCCGCTGCAAATTGCAGTCCGCAGCCGCCCCGGAAAATGGCGCGTTCATAGAAGCGCCATCTTCTGGCGCTGTACCCAACTCATCCAGGGCCCTGATGCGGTGGCTCACTGGGTAATAAAGGGGTTAAGGCCAGCTTGGCATTATCAGCTGGCCCTAAGCCCGAAATTCATGGGGTCACGCCAATATTAGACATGACCACCATGAATTTCTAGTAAAGTATTTAAAAAAAACACAAACACCCAGAAAAAAGTCCTTTAATTGAAATAAACACACAATTCTTTATTGTTCTAAATTAAACCATACTTACCATCACGCCCATTCCAGCTGAAGCCAACGATCTCCTGCAATAAAAGAAAAATAATAAAGCAACCTCATCCTTACCTTTCCATGGCTCCCACGACGGCTCCAGCTCTGCTACATCGAGATGACAGGCTGGACCGCAGCAGAACGCTGCCATCCAGCCTGTCATCCCGTAGACACTGAGAAGCGCAGGCATACTTCCACTCCTCAGTGTCTGGCTGTGACGGCATCCAGATGAGCCGACAATGAACTCGGCTCACCTCATGTACGTCACTGACAGCGTGGGAGAATTCTCCTGCACTCAGCGCTTCAGCGTGAGAATTTTCCCACGCTGTCAGTGACGTGCATGAGGTGAGGTCATGTCCCATGAACTCGGCGCACCTCATGCACGTCACTGACAGCGTGGGAGAATTCTCACGCTGAAGCGCTGAGTGCAGGAGAATTTTCCCACGCTGTCAGTGACGTGCATGAGGTGAGCTGAGTTCATTGGACATGACCTCGGCTCATCTGGATGACGTCACAGAAAGACACTGAGGAGCGCAAGCATGCCTGCGCTTCTCAGTGTCCGCGGGATGACAGGCTGGATGGCAGCGTTCTGCTGCGGTCCAGCCTGTCATCTCGATGTAGCAGAGCTGAAGCTGTCCTGGGAACCATGGAAAGGTAAGGATGAGGTTGCTTTATTATTTTACTTTTATTGCAGGAGATCGTTGGCTTCAGCTGGAATGGGTGTGACGGTAAGTATGGTTTAATTTAGAACAATAAAGAATTGTGTCTTTATTTCAATTAAAGGACTTTTTTCTGGGTGTTTGTGTTTTTTTTAAATACTTTACTAGAAATTCATGGCGGTCATGTCTAATATTGGCGTGACCCCATGAATTTCGGGCTTAGGGCCAGCTGATAATGCCAAGCTGGCCTTAACCCCTTTATTACCCAGTGAGCCACCGCACCAGGGCCCTGGATGAGTTGGGTACAGCGCCAGAAGATGGCGCTTCTATGAACGCGCCATTTTCCGGGGCGGCTGCGGACTGCAATTTGCAGCGGGTGGGACCCAGAAAGCTTGGGTCTCCCTGCGCTGCAGATTCCAGCCCCCAGCTGCCTAGTTGTACCTGGCTGGACACAAAAATAGGGCGAAGCGCCACACATTTTTTTTTTTAATTATTTCATGAAATTCATGGAATAATTAAGAAAAAAAGGGCTTCCCTATATTGTTGTGTCCGGCTAGGTACAAATAGGCAGCTGGTGGTTGGGGGCAGCCCGTTCCTGCCTGCTGTACCTGGCTGGACACAATTATAGGGCGAAGCCCCACATAATTTTTTTTTAATTATTTCATGAATTTCCTGAAATAATTAAAAAAAAATTGACGTGGGGCTTCACACTATATTTGTGTCCAGCCAGGTACAGCAGGCAGGAACGGGCTGCCCCCAACCACCAGCTGCCTATTTGTACCTAGCCGGACACAACAATATAGGGAAGCCCTTTTTTTCTTAATTATTCCATGAATTTCATGAAATAATTAAAAAAAAAAAAACGTGGAGCTTCTCCCTATTTTTGTGTCCAGCCAGGTACAACTAGGCAGCTGGGGGATGGAATCTGCAGCGCAGGGAGGCCCAAGCTTTTTGCCCTCCCCCCCCCCGCTGAAAATTGCAGTCCGCGGCCGCCCCGGAAAATGGCGCGTTCATAGAAGCTGGATGCTGTACCTGGCTGGCATACAAAAATATGGCGAAGCCCACGTCAAAAGTTTTGGGAAAAATTTATTAAAAAATAAATAATAATTTAGGGACTGCATCTTTATTAAGTCCTCAAATGTCATTTAGTGTTAAAATAAAGGATTTATTTAAAAAAAAAATGGCGTGGGATCCCCCATAATTTTAGTCTCTAGCGGAGGTTAAGCAGACGGCTGGGGCAGATGTTTGAAGCCTGGGAAGGGGGTAAAACCCACGGAGCTTCCCAGGCTACTAATATCAGCCCCCAGCTGAATACCTAGCCTTTACTAGCTATTAAAATGGGGGACCCCCCAAAAAAAAATGACGTGGGGTCCCCTCTATTTTAATAGCTAGCAAAGGCTAGGCAGACAGCTGGGGGCTGATATTAATAGCTCAGGAAGGGTGCCATGAATATTGGCCCCCTCCCAGGCTAGAAACACCAGCCGTCAGCCGCCCCAGAAATGGCGCATCCATAGGATGCGCCAATTCTGGCACTTAGCCTCGCTCTTCCACGCTGCCCTGGTGCGGTGGCAGGGGGTAATAGTGGTGGGGTTCATGTCAGCGCCAGCTGCCATGAAGCCCAGGTTAGTAATGATGGCCGTCTATATGACACCCCCATTACTAACCTACAAAGTGTTAAAAAGAAAAAACACACTACACCCAGAAAAAAATAATTTATTTGAAATAAAACAACATTTTATTTAATTCTTAGTTTACTAAAAAAAAAATAGTTACCTGTCCACGTTCCTGCGCTGATCTCCCATGCACAGCTGTCACATCTGGAGATGGTGACAGCTGTGCATGGCTGCTGTAAGCTCACGCTGCCGGGAACACGTCCGCTCCCGGCAGCGGGAGCCACTGACTGAGGTCACCGGAGTGCATTCAGGCAGCGCAGCTCCGGAGACCTCCTTTACCGCACTGCTGTACCGTGGGAATTTCTCACTATACAGCAGGGCCGTAAAGCAGCTAACCGGAGCAGCGCTGCCTGAACTCCGGTGAACCCTTACGGCCCCGTCATTCTAGCGGCGGCAGCGGTTCAGAGCGGTCACATTCTATGTGGCTGCTCTGAACTGGAGATCTTCGTGGGACACTCGTGGACTACTACGGAGGGGTAAGGATAAGGTTGTGGTTTATTATTTTATATTTTATTACAGGAGATCGATGGCTTCGGGGAATTAGGTGTCTTGGTGAGTATAGGTGTAGTTTTTTATTTTTTACTTTATTTTAGGTGGCGATCGGCGGGGACAGGTAATGTATGAACTAATTTCTTTTAGGTAACCACTGGCCACCAATGACATGTATTTAACATTTATTGGGGACACAGTAGGGCAATTTAAATAGCAGGATCAGGCTGATGGGAACTACTGCTCCCATCGAGCTGATCCTGCTGGCAGGAGTGGACGGGGGACAGACATAGGCCGATGGGAGTAGTAGTGTCACATCGGCCTATGTCTGCCCGCACACACACCCGCACACACACCCGCACACACACACCCCGCACACACACCCGCACACACACCCCGCACACACACACACCCCGCACACATCGCACACACACCCCGCACACACTAATCATGACGGGTCCGGGAGGTGAGGCTGACCTGTGCGGCCGTGGGAAAGTTGATGTGAGTTCATGCAGTCAAGCATGAACTCACATGAACCCTCTGAGGGCACCGCGGCTACTTCAAATGAACAGCTGATCGGCATCACCTGATACCTCAGCTGTTCATTTGAAATAACCGGCGGGAAAGCGCAGCACAGAACGGGAAAGCCGGCGGTGAAGTCTTTTCACTGCCGGCTTCCCCGCCCGGGTCCTTCGCTCCTTGGTGCTGCGCTCCCCGCCCGGTCCTAATTTACGATTGGGATTGGAGGTGGCGGGGGGAGCAGAGGATCGGGGTGGGAGGCTGCGGGGAAGCAGTATGGGGCTGCGTGATTGTTTAAAAGCCGGCGGCTTTTTACCGCGCGCCGGCTTTTAAACAATCAGGAGAATTCTCCCACGCTGGGATGGCATTCTGATGACAAGCTGGATCGCAGCTGAGCGCTGCCATCCAGCTTGTCATCCTTCAGAGACACTGCAGAGCGCAGGCATTATGGGAACTTCCGATTCCGGTATTCGATATTATAAAAGTATCGGAATTAAGTATCGGAATTCCGATACAGTGAATATCGGCCGATACCCGATATTTCAGTATCGGAATGCTCAACACTATTCCTAACTCTTCCATTGTTCTAGGATTTCCGCTGAAGTTTAAAAATGCTCTGGAACTCTTCCATTGTTCTCGGAATTCTGTTGAAGTTTAAAAATGCTTCAGAACTCTTACATTGTTCTCGGAATTCCGCTGATGTTTAAAAATGCTTCGGAACTCTTCCATTGTTCTCAGAATTCTGCTGACGTTTAAAAATGCTTCCGATCTCTTCAATTGTTCTCGGAATTCTGCTGAAGTAGAAAAATGCTTCCGAACTCTTCTATTGTACGCGGAATTCCGCTGAAGTTTAAAAATGCTTCGGAACTCTTTCATTGTTTAAGGAATTCCGCTAACGTTCAAAAATGCTTCGGAACTCTTCCATTGTTCATGGAATTCTGCTGATGTTTAAAAATTATTCGGAACTCTTCCATTGTTCTCGGAATTCCGCTGACGATTAAAAATGCGTCGGAACTCTTCCATTGTTCTCGGAATTCCGCTGAAGTTTAAAAATGCTTTGGAACTCTTCCATTGTTCTCCGAATTCCGCTGAAGTTTAAAAATGCTTCAGAACTCTTCCATTGTTCTAGGATTTCTGCTGAAGTTTAAAAATGCTTTGGAACTCTTCCATTGTTCTCGGAATTCCGCTGAAGTTTAAAAATACTTCGGAACTCTTCCATTGTTCTAGGATTTCCGATGAAGTTTAAAAATGCTTCGGAACTCTTCCATTGTTCTCGGAATTCTGCTGAAGTTTAACAATGCTTCGGAACTCTTCTATTGTTCTGGGAATTCTGCTGAAGTTTAAAAATGCTTCGGAACTCTTCCATTGTTCTCAGAATACTGCTGACATTTAAAAATGCTTCAGAACACTTCCATTGTTCTCGGAATTTCTGATGAAGTTTGAAAATGCTTCGGAACTCTTCCATTGTCCTCGGAATTCAGCTGACATTTAAAAATGCTTCGGAACTCTTCTATTGTTTTCCGAATTCTGCTGAAGTTTATAAATGCTTCGGAACTCTTACATTGTTCCCGAAATTCTGCTTTCTGCTGAAGTTAAAAATGCTACGGAACTCTTCCATTGTTCCCGGAATACCGCTGAAGTTTAAAGATGCTTCGGAACTCTTTCATTGCTCAAGGAATTCCGGTGCCGTTTAAAAATGCTTCGGAACTCTTCTAGTGTACTCGTAATTCCGGTGATGTTTAAAAATTCTTCAGAACTCTTACATTGTTCAAGGATTTCCGATGAAATTTAATAATGCTTGGGAACTCTTCCATTGTTCTCGGAATTCCGTTGAAGTTTAAAAATGCTTCAGAACTCTTACATTGTTCTCGGAATTCCGCTGATGTTTAAAAATGCTTCGGAACTCTTCCATTGTTCTCAGAATTCTGCTGACGTTTAAAAATGCTTCCGATCTCTTCAATTGTTCTCGTAATTCTGCTGAAGTAGAAAAATGCTTCCGAACTCTTCCATTGTACGCGGAATTCCGCTGAAGTTTAAAAATGCTTCGGAACTCTATCATTGTTTAAGGAATTCCGCTGACGTTCAAAAATGCTTCGGAACTCTTCCATTGTTCATGGAATTCTGCTGATGTTTAAAAATTATTCGGAACTCTTCCATTTTTCTCGGAATTCCGCTGACGATTAAAAATGCTTTGAAACTCTTCCATTGTTCTCGTAATTCCGCTGACGTTTAAAAATGCTTCGGAACTCTTCCATTGTTCTAGGATTTCCGATGAAGATTAAAAATGCTTCGGAACTCTTCCATTGTTCTCGGAATTCCGCTGAAGTTTAAAAATGCTTCAAAACTCTTCCATTGTTCTCAGAATTCCGCTGATGTTTAAAAATGCTTTGGAACTCTTCCATTGTTCTCCGAATTCCGCTGAAGTTTAAAAATGCTTCAGAACTCTTCCATTGTTCTAGGATTTCCGATGAAATTTAAAAATGCTTCGGAACTCTTCCATTGTTCTCGGAATTCTGCTGAAGTTTAACAATGCTTCGGAACTCTTCTATTGTTCTGGGAATTCTGCTGAAGTTTAAAAATGCTTCGGAACTCTTCCATTGTTCTCGGAATACTGCTGACGTTTAAAAATGCTTCATAACTCTTCCTTTTTTCTCGGAATTCCGCTGTAGTTAAAAAACGTTTCTGAACTCTTCCATTGTTCCCGTAATTCTGCTGAAGTTTAAAAATTCTTCGGAACTATTCCATTGCTCTCGGAATTCCGCTGAAGTTTAATAATGCTTCGGAACTGTTTCATTGTTCTCGGAATTCCGCTGACGTTTAAAAATGCTTCGGTAATTTTCCATTGTTCTCGGAATTCCGCTGACGTTTAAAAATGCTTCGGAACTCTTCGAATGTACTCGTAATTCCGGTGATGTTTAAAAATGCATCGGAACTCTTACATTGTTCTCGGAATTCCGCTGAAGTTTAAAAATGCTTCAGAACTCTTACAATGTTCTCGGAATTCCACTGATGTTTAAAAATGCTTCGGAACTCTTCCATTGTTCTCGGAATTCTGCTGACGTTTAAAAATGCTTCCGATCTCTTCAATTGTACTCGGAATTCTGCTGAAGTATAAAAATGCTTCCGAACTCTTCCATTGCTCCCGGAATTCCGCTGAAGTTCAAAATGCTTCGGAACTCTTTCATTGCTTCAGGAATTCCGTTGACGTTCAAAAATGCTTCGGAACTCTTCCATTGTTCTTGGATTTCCACTGATGTTTAAAAATCCTTCGGAACTCTTCCATTGTTCTCGTAATTCCGCTGACGTTTAAAAATGCTTCGGAACTCTTCCATTGTTCTCGGAATTCCGTTGAAGTTTAAAAATGCTTCCTAACTCTTCCATTGTTCTAGGATTTCCGCTGAAGTTTAAAAATGCTCTGGAACTCTTCCATTGTTCTCGGAATTCTGCTGAAGTTTAAAAATGCTTCGGAACTCTTCCATTGTTCTCGGAATTCCGCTGAAGTTTAAAAATGCTTCGGAACTCTTCCATTGTTCTAGGAATTCTGCTAATATTTAAAAATGCTTCCGGTCTCTTCCAATGTTCTCGGAATTCTGCTGAAGTTTTAAAATGCTTTGGAACTCTTACATTGTTCCCGGAATTCTGCTGAAGTTAAAAATGCTACGGAACTCTTCCATTGTTCCCGGAATACCGCTGAAGTTTAAAGATGCTTCGGAACTCTTTCATTGCTCAAGGAATTCCGGTGCCGTTTAAAAATGCTTCGGAACTCTTCTAGTGAACTCGTAATTCCGGTGATGTTTAAAAATTCTTCAGAACTCTTACATTGTTCAAGGATTTCCGATGAAGTTTAATAATGCTTGGGAACTCTTCCATTGTTCTCGGAATTCCGTTGAAGTTTAAAAATGCTTCAGAACTCTTACATTGTTCTCGGAATTCCGCTGATGTTTAAAAATGCTTCGGAACTCTTCCATTGTTCTCAGAATTCTGCTGACGTTTAAAAATGCTTCCGATCTCTTCAATTGTTCTCGGAATTCTGCTGAAGTAGAAAAATGCTTCCGAACTCTTCTATTGTACGCGGAATTCCGCTGAAGATTACAAATGCTTCGGAACTCTTTCATTGTTTAAGGAATTCCGCTGACGTTCAAAAATGCTTCGGAACTCTTCCATTGTTCATGGAATTCTGCTGATGTTTAAAAATTATTCGGAACTCTTCCATTGTTCTCGGAATTCCGCTGACGATTAAAAATGCATTGAAACTCTTCCATTGTTCTCGTAATTCCGCTGACGTTTAAAAATGCTTCGGAACTCTTCCATTGTTCTAGGATTTCCGATGAAGATTAAAAATGCTTCGGAACTCTTCCATTGTTCTCGGAATTCCGCTGAAGTTTAAAAATGCTTCAGAACTCTTCCATTGTTCTCGGAATTCTGCTGATGTTTAAAAATGCTTTGGAACTCTTCCATTGTTCTCCGAATTCCGCTGAAGTTTAAAAATACTTCGGAACTCTTCCATTGTTCTAGGATTTCCAATGAAGTTTAAAAATGCTTCGGAACTCTTCCATTGTTCTCGGAATTCTGCTGAAGTTTAACAATGCTTCGGAACTCTATTATTGTTCTGGGAATTCTGCTGAAGTTTAAAAATGCTTCGGAACTCTTCCATTGTTCTCGGAATACTGCTGACATTTAAAAATGCTTCAGAACACTTCCATTGTTCTCGGAATTTCTGATGAAGTTTGAAAATTCTTCGGAACTCTTCCATTGTCCTCGGAATTCAGCTGACATTTAAAAATGCTTCGGAACTCTTCCATTGTTCTCGGAATTCTGCTGAAGTTTAAAAATGCTTCGGAACTCTTCCATTGTTCTCGGAATTCCGCTGAAGTTTAAAAATGCTTCGGAACTCTTCCATTGTTCTCGGAATTCTGCTAATATTTAAAAATGCTTCCGGTCTCTTCCAATGTTCTCGGAATTCTGCTGAAGTTTTAAAATGCTTTGGAACTCTTACATTGTTCCCGGAATTCTGCATTCTGCTGAAGTTAAAAATGCTACGGAACTCTTCCATTGTTCCCGGAATACCGCTGAAGTTTAAAGATGCTTCGGAACTCTTTCATTGCTCAAGGAATTCCGGTGCCGTTTAAAAATGCTTCGGAACTCTTCTAGTGTACTCGTAATTCCGGTGATGTTTAAAAATTCTTCAGAACTCTTACATTGTTCAAGGATTTCCGATGAAATTTAATAATGCTTGGGAACTCTTCCATTGTTCTCGGAATTCCGTTGAAGTTTAAAAATGCTTCAGAACTCTTACATTGTTCTCGGAATTCCGCTGATGTTTAAAAATGCTTCGGAACTCTTCCATTGTTCTCAGAATTCTGCTGACATTTAAAAATGCTTCCGATCTCTTCAATTGTTCTCGGAATTCTGCTGAAGTAGAAAAATGCTTCCGAACTCTTCCATTGTACGCGGAATTCCGCTGAAGTTTAAAAATGCTTCGGAACTCTTTCATTGTTTAAGGAATTCCGCTGACGTTCAAAAATGCTTCGGAACTCTTCCATTGTTCATGGAATTCTGCTGATGTTTAAAAATTATTCGGAACTCTTCCATTGTTCTCGGAATTCCGCTGACGATTAAAAATGCGTCGGAACTCTTCCATTGTTCTCGGAATTCCGCTGAAGTTTAAAAATGCTTTGGAACTCTTCCATTGTTCTCCGAATTCCGCTGAAGTTTAAAAATGCTTCAGAACTCTTCCATTGTTCTAGGATTTCTGCTGAAGTTTAAAAATGCTTTGGAACTCTTCCATTGTTCTCGGAATTCCGCTGAAGTTTAAAAATACTTCGGAACTCTTCCATTGTTCTAGGATTTCCGATGAAGTTTAAAAATGCTTCGGAACTCTTCCATTGTTCTCGGAATTCTGCTGAAGTTTAACAATGCTTCGGAACTCTTCTATTGTTCTGGGAATTCTGCTGAAGTTTAAAAATGCTTCGGAACTCTTCCATTGTTCTCAGAATACTGCTGACATTTAAAAATGCTTCAGAACACTTCCATTGTTCTCGGAATTTCTGATGAAGTTTGAAAATGCTTCGGAACTCTTCCATTGTCCTCGGAATTCAGCTGACATTTAAAAATGCTTCGGAACTCTTCTATTGTTTTCCGAATTCTGCTGAAGTTTATAAATGCTTCGGAACTCTTACATTGTTCCCGGAATTCTGCTTTCTGCTGAAGTTAAAAATGCTACGGAACTCTTCCATTGTTCCCGGAATACCGCTGAAGTTTAAAGATGCTTCGGAACTCTTTCATTGCTCAAGGAATTCCGGTGCCGTTTAAAAATGCTTCGGAACTCTTCTAGTGTACTCGTAATTCCGGTGATGTTTAAAAATTCTTCAGAACTCTTACATTGTTCAAGGATTTCCGATGAAATTTAATAATGCTTGGGAACTCTTCCATTGTTCTCGGAATTCCGTTGAAGTTTAAAAATGCTTCAGAACTCTTACATTTTCTCGGAATTCCGCTGATGTTTAAAAATGCTTCGGAACTCTTCCATTGTTCTCAGAATTCTGCTGACATTTAAAAATGCTTCCGATCTCTTCAATTGTTCTCGGAATTCTGCTGAAGTAGAAAAATGCTTCCGAACTCTTCCATTGTACGCGGAATTCCGCTGAAGTTTAAAAATGCTTCGGAACTCTTTCATTGTTTAAGGAATTCCGCTGACGTTCAAAAATGCTTCGGAACTCTTCCATTGTTCATGGAATTCTGCTGATGTTTAAAAATTATTCGGAACTCTTCCATTGTTCTCGTAATTCCGCTGACGTTTAAAAATGCTTCGGAACTCTTCCATTGTTCTAGGATTTCCGATGAAGATTAAAAATGCTTCGGAACTCTTCCATTGTTCTCGGAATTCTGCTGAAGTTTAACAATGCTTCGGAACTCTTCTATTGTTCTCGGAATTCTGCTGAAGTTTATAAATGCTTCGGAACTCTTCCATTGTTCCCGTAATTCTGCTGAAGTTTAAAAATTCTTCGGAACTATTCCATTGCTCTCGGAATTCCGCTGAAGTTTAATAATGCTTCGGAACTGTTTCATTGTTCTCGGAATTCCGCTGACGTTTAAAAATGCTTCGGTAATTTTCCATTGTTCTCGGAATTCCGCTGACGTTTAAAAATGCTTCGGAACTCTTCGAATGTACTCGTAATTCCGGTGATGTTTAAAAATGCTTCGGAACTCTTCCATTGTTCTAGGATTTCCGCTGAAGTTTAAAAATGCTCTGGAACTCTTCCATTGTTCTCGGAATTCTGCTGAAGTTTAAAAATGCTTCGGAACTCTTCCATTGTTCTCGGAATTCCGCTGAAGTTTAAAAATGCTTCGGAACTCTTCCATTGTTCTCGGAATTCTGCTAATATTTAAAAATGCTTCCGGTCTCTTCCAATGTTCTCGGAATTCTGCTGAAGTTTTAAAATGCTTTGGAACTCTTACATTGTTCCCGGAATTCTGCTGAAGTTAAAAATGCTACGGAACTCTTCCATTGTTCCCGGAATACCGCTGAAGTTTAAAGATGCTTCAGAACTCTTTCATTGCTCAAGGAATTCCGGTGCAGTTTAAAAATGCTTCGGAACTCTTCTAGTGTACTCGTAATTCCGGTGATGTTTAAAAATTCTTCAGAACTATTACATTGTTCAAGGATTTCCGATGAAGTTTAATAATGTTTAGGAACTCTTCCATTGTTCTCGGAATTCCGTTGAAGTTTAAAAATGCTTCAGAACTCTTACATTGTTCTCGGAATTCCGCTGATGTTTAAAAATGCTTCGGAACTCTTCCATTGTTCTCAGAATTCTGCTGACGTTTAAAAATGCTTCCGATCTCTTCAATTGTTCTCGGAATTCTGCTGAAGTAGAAAAATGCTTCCGAACTCTTCTATTGTACGCGGAATTCCGCTGAAGTTTAAAAATGCTTCGGAACTCTTTCATTGTTTAAGGAATTCCGCTGACGTTCAAAAATGCTTCGGAACTCTTCCATTGTTCATGGAATTCTGCTGATGTTTAAAAATTATTCAGAACTCTTCCATTGTTCTCGGAATTCCGCTGACGATTAAAAATGCTTTGAAACTCTTCCATTGTTCTCGTAATTCCGCTGACGTTTAAAAATGCTTTGGAACTCTTCCATTGTTCTAGGATTTCCGATGAAGATTAAAAATGCTTCGGAACTCTTCCATTGTTCTCGGAATTCCGCTAAAGTTTAAAAATGCTTCAGAACTCTTCCATTGTTCTCGGAATTCCGCTGATGTTTAAAAATGCTTTGGAACTCTTCCATTGTTCTCCGAATTCCGCTGAAGTTTAAAAATGCTTCAGAACTCTTCCATTGTTCTAGGATTTCTGCTGAAGTTTAAAAATGCTTTGGAACTCTTCCATTGTTCTCGGAATTCCGCTGAAGTTTAAAAATACTTCGGAACTCTTCCATTGTTCTAGGATTTCCGATGAAGTTTAAAAATGCTTCGGAACTCTTCCATTGTTCTCGGAATTCTGCTGAAGTTTAACAATGCTTCGGAACTCTTCTATTGTTCTGGGAATTCTGCTGAAGTTTAAAAATGCTTCGGAACTCTTCCATTGTTCTCGGAATACTGCTGACATTTAAAAATGCTTCAGAACACTTCCATTGTTCTCGGAATTTCTGATGAAGTTTGAAAATGCTTCGGAACTCTTCCATTGTTCTCAGAATTCTGCTGAAGTTTAAAAATGCTTCGGAACTCTTCCAATGTTCTCGGAATTCTGCTGAAGTTAAAAATGCTACGGAACTCTTCCATTGTTCCCGGAATACCGCTGAAGTTTAAAGATGCTTCGGAACTCTTTCATTGCTCAAGGAATTCCGGTGCCGTTTAAAAATGCTTCGGAACTCTTCTAGTGTACTCGTAATTCCGGTGATGTTTAAAAATTCTTCAGAACTCTTACATTGTTCAAGGATTTCCGATGAAATTTAATAATGCTTGGGAACTCTTCCATTGTTCTCGGAATTCCGTTGAAGTTTAAAAATGCTTCAGAACTCTTACATTGTTCTCGGAATTCCGCTGATGTTTAAAAATGCTTCGGAACTCTTCCATTGTTCTCAGAATTCTGCTGACATTTAAAAATTCTTCCGATCTCTTCAATTGTTCTCGGAATTCTGCTGAAGTAGAAAAATGCTTCCGAACTCTTCCATTGTACGCGGAATTCCGCTGAAGTTTAAAAATGCTTCGGAACTCTTTCATTGTTTAAGGAATTCCGCTGACGTTCAAAAATGCTTCGGAACTCTTCCATTGTTCATGGAATTCTGCTGATGTTTAAAAATTATTCGGAACTCTTCCATTGTTCTCGTAATTCCGCTGACGTTTAAAAATGCTTCGGAACTCTTCCATTGTTCTAGGATTTCCGATGAAGATTAAAAATGCTTCGGAACTCTTCCATTGTTCTCGGAATTCCGCTGAAGTTTAAAAATGCTTCGGAACTCTTCCATTGTTCTCGGAATTCCGCTGAAGTTTAAAAATACTTCAGAACTCTTCCATTGTTCTAGGATTTCCGATGAAGTTTAAAAATGCTTCGAACTCTTCCATTGTTCTCGGAATTCTGCTGAAGTTTAACAATGCTTCGGAACTCTTCTATTGTTCTCGGAATTCTGCTGAAGTTTATAAATGCTTCGGAACTCTTCCATTGTTCCCGTAATTCTGCTGAAGTTTAAAAATTCTTCGGAACTATTCCATTGCTCTTGGAATTCCGCTGAAGTTTAATAATGCTTCGGAACTGTTTCATTGTTCTCGGAATTCCGCTGACGTTTAAAAATGCTTCGGTAATTTTCCATTGTTCTCGGAATTCCGCTGACGTTTAAAAATGCTTCGGAACTCTTCGAATGTACTCGTAATTCCGGTGATGTTTAAAAATGCATCGGAACTCTTACATTGTTCTCGGAATTCCGCTGAAGTTTAAAAATGCTTCAGAACTCTTACAATGTTCTCGGAATTCCACTGATGTTTAAAAATGCTTCGGAACTCTTCCATTGTTCTCGGAATTCTGCTGACGTTTAAAAATGCTTCCGATCTCTTCAATTGTACTCGGAATTCTGCTGAAGTATAAAAATGCTTCCGAACTCTTCCATTGCTCCCGGAATTCCGCTGAAGTTCAAAATGCTTCGGGACTCTTTCATTGCTTCAGGAATTCCGCTGACGTTCAAAAATGCTTCGGAACTCTTCCATTGTTCTTGGATTTCCACTGATGTTTAAAATTTCTTCGGAACTCTTCCATTGTTCTCGGAATTCCGCTGATGAGTAAAAATGCTTCGGAACTCTTCCATTGTTCTCGTAATTCCGCTGACGTTTAAAAATGCTTCGGAACTCTTCCATTGTTCTCGGAATTCCGTTGAAGTTTAAAAATGCTTCCTAACTCTTCCATTGTTCTAGGATTTCCGCTGAAGTTTAAAAATGCTCTGGAACTCTTCCATTGTTCTCGGAATTCTGCTGAAGTTTAAAAATGCTTCGGAACTCTTCCATTGTTCTCGGAATTCCGCTGAAGTTTAAAAATGCTTCGGAACTCTTCCATTGTTCTCGGAATTCTGCTAATATTTAAAAATGCTTCTGGTCTCTTCCAATGTTTTCGGAATTCTGCTGAAGTTTTAAAATGCTTTGGAACTCTTACATTGTTCCCGGAATTCTGCTGAAGTTAAAAATGCTACGGAACTCTTCCATTGTTCCCGGAATACCGCTGAAGTTTAAAGATGCTTCGGAACTCTTTCATTGCTCAAGGAATTCCGGTGCCGTTTAAAAATGCTTCGGAACTCTTCTAGTGTACTCGTAATTCCGGTGATGTTTAAAAATTCTTCAGAACTCTTACATTGTTCAAGGATTTCCGATGAAATTTAATAATGCTTGGGAACTCTTCCATTGTTCTCGGAATTCCGTTGAAGTTTAAAAATGCTTCAGAACTCTTACATTGTTCTCGGAATTCCGCTGATGTTTAAAAATGCTTCGGAACTCTTCCATTGTTCTCAGAATTCTGCTGACATTTAAAAATGCTTCCGATCTCTTCAATTGTTCTCGGAATTCTGCTGAAGTAGAAAAATGCTTCCGAACTCTTCCATTGTACGCGGAATTCCGCTGAAGTTTAAAAATGCTTCGGAACTCTTTCATTGTTTAAGGAATTCCGCTGACGTTCAAAAATGCTTCGGAACTCTTCCATTGTTCATGGAATTCTGCTGATGTTTAAAAATTATTCGGAACTCTTCCATTGTTCTCGGAATTCCGCTGACGATTAAAAATGCGTCGGAACTCTTCCATTGTTCTCGGAATTCCGCTGAAGTTTAAAAATGCTTTGGAACTCTTCCATTGTTCTCCGAATTCCGCTGAAGTTTAAAAATGCTTCAGAACTCTTCCATTGTTCTAGGATTTCTGCTGAAGTTTAAAAATGCTTTGGAACTCTTCCATTGTTCTCGGAATTCCGCTGAAGTTTAAAAATACTTCGGAACTCTTCCATTGTTCTAGGATTTCCGATGAAGTTTAAAAATGCTTCGGAACTCTTCCATTGTTCTCGGAATTCTGCTGAAGTTTAACAATGCTTCGGAACTCTTCTATTGTTCTGGGAATTCTGCTGAAGTTTAAAAATGCTTCGGAACTCTTCCATTGTTCTCAGAATACTGCTGACATTTAAAAATGCTTCAGAACACTTCCATTGTTCTCGGAATTTCTGATGAAGTTTGAAAATGCTTCGGAACTCTTCCATTGTCCTCGGAATTCAGCTGACATTTAAAAATGCTTCGGAACTCTTCTATTGTTTTCCGAATTCTGCTGAAGTTTATAAATGCTTCGGAACTCTTACATTGTTCCCGGAATTCTGCTTTCTGCTGAAGTTAAAAATGCTACGGAACTCTTCCATTGTTCCCGGAATACCGCTGAAGTTTAAAGATGCTTCGGAACTCTTTCATTGCTCAAGGAATTCCGGTGCCGTTTAAAAATGCTTCGGAACTCTTCTAGTGTACTCGTAATTCCGGTGATGTTTAAAAATTCTTCAGAACTCTTACATTGTTCAAGGATTTCCGATGAAATTTAATAATGCTTGGGAACTCTTCCATTGTTCTCGGAATTCCGTTGAAGTTTAAAAATGCTTCAGAACTCTTACATTGTTCTCGGAATTCCGCTGATGTTTAAAAATGCTTCGGAACTCTTCCATTGTTCTCAGAATTCTGCTGACATTTAAAAATGCTTCCGATCTCTTCAATTGTTCTCGGAATTCTGCTGAAGTAGAAAAATGCTTCCGAACTCTTCCATTGTACGCGGAATTCCGCTGAAGTTTAAAAATGCTTCGGAACTCTTTCATTGTTTAAGGAATTCCGCTGACGTTCAAAAATGCTTCGGAACTCTTCCATTGTTCATGGAATTCTGCTGATGTTTAAAAATTATTCGGAACTCTTCCATTGTTCTCGTAATTCCGCTGACGTTTAAAAATGCTTCGGAACTCTTCCATTGTTCTAGGATTTCCGATGAAGATTAAAAATGCTTCGGAACTCTTCCATTGTTCTCGGAATTCCGCTGAAGTTAAAAAATGCTTCGGAACTCTTCCATTGTTCTCGGAATTCCGCTGAAGTTTAAAAATACTTCAGAACTCTTCCATTGTTCTAGGATTTCCGATGAAGTTTAAAAATGCTTCGAACTCTTCCATTGTTCTCGGAATTCTGCTGAAGTTTAACAATGCTTCGGAACTCTTCTATTGTTCTCGGAATTCTGCTGAAGTTTATAAATGCTTCGGAACTCTTCCATTGTTCCCGTAATTCTGCTGAAGTTTAAAAATTCTTCGGAACTATTCCATTGCTCTCGGAATTCCGCTGAAGTTTAATAATGCTTCGGAACTGTTTCATTGTTCTCGGAATTCCGCTGACGTTTAAAAATGCTTCGGTAATTTTCCATTGTTCTCGGAATTCCGCTGACGTTTAAAAATGCTTCGGAACTCTTCGAATGTACTCGTAATTCCGGTGATGTTTAAAAATGCTTCGGAACTCTTCCATTGTTCTAGGATTTCCGCTGAAGTTTAAAAATGCTCTGGAACTCTTCCATTGTTCTCGGAATTCTGCTGAAGTTTAAAAATGCTTCGGAACTCTTCCATTGTTCTCGGAATTCCGCTGAAGTTTAAAAATGCTTCGGAACTCTTCCATTGTTCTCGGAATTCTGCTAATATTTAAAAATGCTTCCGGTCTCTTCCAATGTTCTCGGAATTCTGCTGAAGTTTTAAAATGCTTTGGAACTCTTACATTGTTCCCGGAATTCTGCTGAAGTTAAAAATGCTACGGAACTCTTCCATTGTTCCCGGAATACCGCTGAAGTTTAAAGATGCTTCAGAACTCTTTCATTGCTCAAGGAATTCCGGTGCAGTTTAAAAATGCTTCGGAACTCTTCTAGTGTACTCGTAATTCCGGTGATGTTTAAAAATTCTTCAGAACTATTACATTGTTCAAGGATTTCCGATGAAGTTTAATAATGTTTGGGAACTCTTCCATTGTTCTCGGAATTCCGTTGAAGTTTAAAAATGCTTCAGAACTCTTACATTGTTCTCGGAATTCCGCTGATGTTTAAAAATGCTTCGGAACTCTTCCATTGTTCTCAGAATTCTGCTGACGTTTAAAAATGCTTCCGATCTCTTCAATTGTTCTCGGAATTCTGCTGAAGTAGAAAAATGCTTCCGAACTCTTCTATTGTACGCGGAATTCCGCTGAAGTTTAAAAATGCTTCGGAACTCTTTCATTGTTTAAGGAATTCCGCTGACGTTCAAAAATGCTTCGGAACTCTTCCATTGTTCATGGAATTCTGCTGATGTTTAAAAATTATTCAGAACTCTTCCATTGTTCTCGGAATTCCGCTGACGATTAAAAATGCTTTGAAACTCTTCCATTGTTCTCGTAATTCCGCTGACGTTTAAAAATGCTTTGGAACTCTTCCATTGTTCTAGGATTTCCGATGAAGATTAAAAATGCTTCGGAACTCTTCCATTGTTCTCGGAATTCCGCTAAAGTTTAAAAATGCTTCAGAACTCTTCCATTGTTCTCGGAATTCCGCTGATGTTTAAAAATGCTTTGGAACTCTTCCATTGTTCTCCGAATTCCGCTGAAGTTTAAAAATGCTTCAGAACTCTTCCATTGTTCTAGGATTTCTGCTGAAGTTTAAAAATGCTTTGGAACTCTTCCATTGTTCTCGGAATTCCGCTGAAGTTTAAAAATACTTCGGAACTCTTCCATTGTTCTAGGATTTCCGATGAAGTTTAAAAATGCTTCGGAACTCTTCCATTGTTCTCGGAATTCTGCTGAAGTTTAACAATGCTTCGGAACTCTTCTATTGTTCTGGGAATTCTGCTGAAGTTTAAAAATGCTTCGGAACTCTTCCATTGTTCTCGGAATACTGCTGACATTTAAAAATGCTTCAGAACACTTCCATTGTTCTCGGAATTTCTGATGAAGTTTGAAAATGCTTCGGAACTCTTCCATTGTTCTCAGAATTCTGCTGAAGTTTAAAAATGCTTCGGAACTCTTCCAATGTTCTCGGAATTCTGCTGAAGTTAAAAATGCTACGGAACTCTTCCATTGTTCCCGGAATACCGCTGAAGTTTAAAGATGCTTCGGAACTCTTTCATTGCTCAAGGAATTCCGGTGCCGTTTAAAAATGCTTCGGAACTCTTCTAGTGTACTCGTAATTCCGGTGATGTTTAAAAATTCTTCAGAACTCTTACATTGTTCAAGGATTTCCGATGAAATTTAATAATGCTTGGGAACTCTTCCATTGTTCTCGGAATTCCGTTGAAGTTTAAAAATGCTTCAGAACTCTTACATTGTTCTCGGAATTCCGCTGATGTTTAAAAATGCTTCGGAACTCTTCCATTGTTCTCAGAATTCTGCTGACATTTAAAAATGCTTCCGATCTCTTCAATTGTTCTCGGAATTCTGCTGAAGTAGAAAAATGCTTCCGAACTCTTCCATTGTACGCGGAATTCCGCTGAAGTTTAAAAATGCTTCGGAACTCTTTCATTGTTTAAGGAATTCCGCTGACGTTCAAAAATGCTTCGGAACTCTTCCATTGTTCATGGAATTCTGCTGATGTTTAAAAATTATTCGGAACTCTTCCATTGTTCTCGTAATTCCGCTGACGTTTAAAAATGCTTCGGAACTCTTCCATTGTTCTAGGATTTCCGATGAAGATTAAAAATGCTTCGGAACTCTTCCATTGTTCTCGGAATTCCGCTGAAGTTTAAAAATGCTTCGGAACTTTTCCATTGTTCTCGGAATTCCGCTGAAGTTTAAAAATACTTCAGAACTCTTCCATTGTTCTAGGATTTCCGATGAAGTTTAAAAATGCTTCGAACTCTTCCATTGTTCTCGGAATTCTGCTGAAGTTTAACAATGCTTCGGAACTCTTCTATTGTTCTCGGAATTCTGCTGAAGTTTATAAATGCTTCGGAACTCTTCCATTGTTCCCGTAATTCTGCTGAAGTTTAAAAATTCTTCGGAACTATTCCATTGCTCTCGGAATTCCGCTGAAGTTTAATAATGCTTCGGAACTGTTTCATTGTTCTCGGAATTCCGCTGACGTTTAAAAATGCTTCGGTAATTTTCCATTGTTCTCGGAATTCCGCTGACGTTTAAAAATGCTTCGGAACTCTTCGAATGTACTCGTAATTCCGGTGATGTTTAAAAATGCATCGGAACTCTTACATTGTTCTCGGAATTCCGCTGAAGTTTAAAAATGCTTCAGAACTCTTACAATGTTCTCGGAATTCCACTGATGTTTAAAAATGCTTCGGAACTCTTCCATTGTTCTCGGAATTCTGCTGACGTTTAAAAATGCTTCCGATCTCTTCAATTGTACTCGGAATTCTGCTGAAGTATAAAAATGCTTCCGAACTCTTCCATTGCTCCCGGAATTCCGCTGAAGTTCAAAATGCTTCGGGACTCTTTCATTGCTTCAGGAATTCCGCTGACGTTCAAAAATGCTTCGGAACTCTTCCATTGTTCTTGGATTTCCACTGATGTTTAAAATTTCTTCGGAACTCTTCCATTGTTCTCGGAATTCCGCTGATGAGTAAAAATGCTTCGGAACTCTTCCATTGTTCTCGTAATTCCGCTGACGTTTAAAAATGCTTCGGAACTCTTCCATTGTTCTCGGAATTCCGTTGAAGTTTAAAAATGCTTCCTAACTCTTCCATTGTTCTAGGATTTCCGCTGAAGTTTAAAAATGCTCTGGAACTCTTCCATTGTTCTCGGAATTCTGCTGAAGTTTAAAAATGCTTCGGAACTCTTCCATTGTTCTCGGAATTCCGCTGAAGTTTAAAAATGCTTCGGAACTCTTCCATTGTTCTCGGAATTCTGCTAATATTTAAAAATGCTTCCGGTCTCTTCCAATGTTTTCGGAATTCTGCTGAAGTTTTAAAATGCTTTGGAACTCTTACATTGTTCCCGGAATTCTGCTGAAGTTAAAAATGCTACGGAACTCTTCCATTGTTCCCGGAATACCGCTGAAGTTTAAAGATGCTTCAGAACTCTTTCATTGCTCAAGGAATTCCGGTGCCGTTTAAAAATGCTTCGGAACTCTTCCATTGTTCTCGGAATTCCGTTGAAGTTTAAAAATGCTTCAGAACTCTTACATTGTTCTCGGAATTCCGCTGATGTTTAAAAATGCTTCGGAACTCTTCCATTGTTCTCAGAATTCTGCTGACGTTTAAAAATGCTTCCGATCTCTTCAATTGTTCTCGGAATTCTGCTGAAGTAGAAAAATGCTTCCGAACTCTTCTATTGTACGCGGAATTCCGCTGAAGTTTAAAAATGCTTCGGAACTCTTTCATTGTTTAAGGAATTCCGCTGACGTTCAAAAATGCTTCGGAACTCTTCCATTGTTCATGGAATTCTGCTGATGTTTAAAAATTATTCAGAACTCTTCCATTGTTCTCGGAATTCTGCTGACGATTAAAAATGCTTTGAAACTCTTCCATTGTTCTAGGATTTCCGATGAAGATTAAAAATGATTCGGAACTCTTCCATTGTTCTCGGAATTCCGCTGAAGTTTAAAAATGCTTCAGAACTCTTCCATTGTTCTCGGAATTCCGCTGATGTTTAAAAATGCTTTGGAACTCTTCCATTGTTCTCCGAATTCCGCTGAAGTTTAAAAATGCTTCAGAACTCTTCCATTGTTCTAGGATTTCTGCTGAAGTTTAAAAATGCTTTGGAACTCTTCCATTGTTCTCGGAATTCCGCTGAAGTTTAAAAATACTTCGGAACTCTTCCATTGTTCTAGGATTTCCGATGAAGTTTAAAAATGCTTCGGAACTCTTCCATTGTTCTCGGAATTCTGCTGAAGTTTAACAATGCTTCGGAACTCTTCTATTGTTCTGGGAATTCTGCTGAAGTTTAAAAATGCTTCGGAACTCTTCCATTGTTCTCGGAATACTGCTGACATTTAAAAATGCTTCAGAACACTTCCATTGTTCTCGGAATTTCTGATGAAGTTTGAAAATGCTTCGGAACTCTTCCATTGTCCTCGGAATTCAGCTGACATTTAAAAATGCTTCGGAACTCTTCCATTGTTCTCGGAATTCTGCTGAAGTTTAAAAATGCTTCGGAACTCTTCCATTGTTCTCGGAATTCCGCTGAAGTTTAAAAATGCTTCGGAACTCTTCCATTGTTCTCGGAATTCTGCTAATATTTAAAAATGCTTCCGGTCTCTTCCAATGTTCTCGGAATTCTGCTGAAGTTTTAAAATGCTTTGGAACTCTTACATTGTTCCCGGAATTCTGCTTTCTGCTGAAGTTAAAAATGCTACGGAACTCTTCCATTGTTCCCGGAATACCGCTGAAGTTTAAAGATGCTTCGGAACTCTTTCATTGCTCAAGGAATTCCGGTGCCGTTTAAAAATGCTTCGGAACTCTTCTAGTGTACTCGTAATTCCGGTGATGTTTAAAAATTCTTCAGAACTCTTACATTGTTCAAGGATTTCCGATGAAATTTAATAATGCTTGGGAACTCTTCCATTGTTCTCGGAATTCCGTTGAAGTTTAAAAATGCTTCAGAACTCTTACATTGTTCTCGGAATTCCGCTGATGTTTAAAAATGCTTCGGAACTCTTCCATTGTTCTCAGAATTCTGCTGACGTTTAAAAATGCTTCCGATCTCTTCAATTGTTCCCGGAATTCTGCTGAAGTAGAAAAATGCTTCCGAACTCTTCCATTGTACGTGGAATTCCGCTGAAGTTTAAAAATGCTTCGGAACTCTTTCATTGTTTAAGGAATTCCGCTGACGTTCAAAAATGCTTCGGAATTCTTCCATTGTTCATGGAATTCTGCTGATGTTTAAAAATTATTCGGAACTCTTCCATTGTTCTCGTAATTCCGCTGACGTTTAAAAATGCTTCGGAACTCTTCCATTGTTCTAGGATTTCCGATGAAGATTAAAAATGCTTCGGAACTCTTCCATTGTTCTCGGAATTCCGCTGATTAGTAAAAATGCTTCGGAACTCTTCCATTGTTCTAGGATTTCCGCTGAAGTTTAAAAATGCTCTGGAACTCTTCCATTGTTCTTGGAATTCTGCTGAAGTTTAAAAATGCTTCGGAACTCTTCCATTGTTCTCGGAATTCCGCTGAAGTTTAAAAATGCTTCGGAACTCTCCCATTGTTCTCGGAATTCTGCTAATATTTAAAAATGCTTCCGGTCTCTTCCAATGTTCTCGGAATTCTGCTGAAGTTTTAAAATGCTTTGGAACTCTTACATTGTTCCCGGAATTCTGCTGAAGTTAAAAATGCTACGGAACTCTTCCATTGTTCCCGGAATACCGCTGAAGTTTAAAGATGCTTCAGAACTCTTTCATTGCTCAAGGAATTCCGGTGCCGTTTAAAAATGCTTCGGAACTCTTCTAGTGTACTCGTAATTCCGGTGATGTTTAAAAATTCTTCAGAACTATTACATTGTTCAAGGTTTTCCGATGAAGTTTAATAATGTTTGGGAACTCTTCCATTGTTCTCGGAATTCCGTTGAAGTTTAAAAATGCTTCAGAACTCTTACATTGTTCTCGGAATTCCGCTGATGTTTAAAAATGCTTCGGAACTCTTCCATTGTTCTCAGAATTCTGCTGACGTTTAAAAATGCTTCCGATCTCTTCAATTGTTCTCGGAATTCTGCTGAAGTAGAAAAATGCTTCCGAACTCTTCTATTGTACGCGGAATTCCGCTGAAGTTTAAAAATGCTTCGGAACTCTTTCATTGTTTAAGGAATTCCGCTGACGTTCAAAAATGCTTCGGAACTCTTCCATTGTTCATGGAATTCTGCTGATGTTTAAAAATTATTCAGAACTCTTCCATTGTTCTCGGAATTCCGCTGACGATTAAAAATGCTTTGAAACTCTTCCATTGTTCTCGTAATTCCGCTGACGTTTAAAAATGCTTTGGAACTCTTCCATTGTTCTAGGATTTCCGATGAAGATTAAAAATGCTTCGGAACTCTTCCATTGTTCTCGGAATTCCGCTGAAGTTTAAAAATGCTTCAGAACTCTTCCATTGTTCTCGGAATTCCGCTGATGTTTAAAAATGCTTTGGAACTCTTCCATTGTTCTCCGAATTCCGCTGAAGTTTAAAAATGCTTCAGAACTCTTCCATTGTTCTAGGATTTCCGATGAAGTTTAAAAATGCTTCGAACTCTTCCATTGTTCTCGGAATTCTGCTGAAGTTTAACAATGCTTCGGAACTCTTCTATTGTTCTCGGAATTCTGCTGAAGTTTATAAATGCTTCGGAACTCTTCCATTGTTCCCGTAATTCTGCTGAAGTTTAAAAATTCTTCGGAACTATTCCATTGCTCTCGGAATTCCGCTGAAGTTTAATAATGCTTCGGAGCTGTTTCATTGTTCTCGGAATTCCGCTGACGTTTAAAAATGCTTCGGTAATTTTCCATTGTTCTCGGAATTCCGCTGACGTTTAAAAATGCTTCGGAACTCTTCGAATGTACTCGTAATTCCGGTGATGTTTAAAAATGCATCGGAACTCTTACATTGTTCTCGGAATTCCGCTGAAGTTTAAAAATGCTTCAGAACTCTTACAATGTTCTCGGAATTCCACTGATGTTTAAAAATGCTTCGGAACTCTTCCATTGTTCTCGGAATTCTGCTGACGTTTAAAAATGCTTCCGATCTCTTCAATTGTACTCGGAATTCTGCTGAAGTATAAAAATGCTTCCGAACTCTTCCATTGCTCCCGGAATTCCGCTGAAGTTCAAAATGCTTCGGGACTCTTTCATTGCTTCAGGAATTCCGCTGACGTTCAAAAATGCTTCGGAACTCTTCCATTGTTCTTGGATTTCCACTGATGTTTAAAATTTCTTCGGAACTCTTCCATTGTTCTCGGAATTCCGCTGATGAGTAAAAATGCTTCGGAAATCTTCCATTGTTCTCGTAATTCCGCTGACGTTTAAAAATGCTTCGGAACTCTTCCATTGTTCTCGGAATTCCGTTGAAGTTTAAAAATGCTTCCTAACTCTTCCATTGTTCTAGGATTTCCGCTGAAGTTTAAAAATGCTCTGGAACTCTTCCATTGTTCTCGGAATTCCGCTGAAGTTTAAAAATGCTTCAGAACTCTTCCATTGTTCTCGGAATTCCGCTGATGTTTAAAAATGCTTTGGAACTCTTCCATTGTTCTCCGAATTCCGCTGAAGTTTAAAAATGCTTCAGAACTCTTCCATTGTTCTAGGATTTCTGCTGAAGTTTAAAAATGCTTTGGAACTCTTCCATTGTTCTCGGAATTCCGCTGAAGTTTAAAAATACTTCGGAACTCTTCCATTGTTCTAGGATTTCCGATGAAGTTTAAAAATGCTTCGGAACTCTTCCATTGTTCTCGGAATTCTGCTGAAGTTTAACAATGCTTTGGAACTCTTCTATTGTTCTGGGAATTCTGCTGAAGTTTAAAAATGCTTCGGAACTCTTCCATTGTTCTCGGAATACTGCTGACATTTAAAAATGCTTCAGAACACTTCCATTGTTCTCGGAATTTCTGATGAAGTTTGAAAATGCTTCGGAACTCTTCCATTGTTCTAGGATTTCCGATGAAGTTTAAAAATGCTTCGGAACTCTTCCATTGTTCTCGGAATTCTGCTGAAGTTTAACAATGCTTCGGAACTCTTCTATTGTTCTGGGAATTCTGCTGAAGTTTAAAAATGCTTCGGAACTCTTCCATTGTTCTCGGAATACTGCTGACATTTAAAAATGCTTCAGAACACTTCCATTGTTCTCGGAATTTCTGATGAAGTTTGAAAATGCTTCGGAACTCTTCCATTGTTCTCAGAATTCTGCTGAAGTTTAAAAATGCTTCGGAACTCTTCCAATGTTCTCGGAATTCTGCTGAAGTTAAAAATGCTACGGAACTCTTCCATTGTTCCCGGAATACCGCTGAAGTTTAAAGATGCTTCGGAACTCTTTCATTGCTCAAGGAATTCCGGTGCCGTTTAAAAATGCTTCGGAACTCTTCTAGTGTACTCGTAATTCCGGTGATGTTTAAAAATTCTTCAGAACTCTTACATTGTTCAAGGATTTCCGATGAAATTTAATAATGCTTGGGAACTCTTCCATTGTTCTCGGAATTCCGTTGAAGTTTAAAAATGCTTCAGAACTCTTACATTGTTCTCGGAATTCCGCTGATGTTTAAAAATGCTTCGGAACTCTTCCATTGTTCTCAGAATTCTGCTGACATTTAAAAATGCTTCCGATCTCTTCAATTGTTCTCGGAATTCTGCTGAAGTAGAAAAATGCTTCCGAACTCTTCCATTGTACGCGGAATTCCGCTGAAGTTTAAAAATGCTTCGGAACTCTTTCATTGTTTAAGGAATTCCGCTGACGTTCAAAAATGCTTCGGAACTCTTCCATTGTTCATGGAATTCTGCTGATGTTTAAAAATTATTCGGAACTCTTCCATTGTTCTCGTAATTCCGCTGACGTTTAAAAATGCTTCGGAACTCTTCCATTGTTCTAGGATTTCCGATGAAGATTAAAAATGCTTCGGAACTCTTCCATTGTTCTCGGAATTCCGCTGAAGTTTAAAAATGCTTCGGAACTCTTCCATTGTTCTCGGAATTCCGCTGAAGTTTAAAAATACTTCAGAACTCTTCCATTGTTCTAGGATTTCCGATGAAGTTTAAAAATGCTTCGAACTCTTCCATTGTTCTCGGAATTCTGCTGAAGTTTAACAATGCTTCGTAACTCTTCTATTGTTCTCGGAATTCTGCTGAAGTTTATAAATGCTTCGGAACTCTTCCATTGTTCCCGTAATTCTGCTGAAGTTTAAAAATTCTTCGGAACTATTCCATTGCTCTCGGAATTCCGCTGAAGTTTAATAATGCTTCGGAACTGTTTCATTGTTCTCGGAATTCCGCTGACGTTTAAAAATGCTTCGGTAATTTTCCATTGTTCTCGGAATTCCGCTGACGTTTAAAAATGCTTCGGAACTCTTCGAATGTACTCGTAATTCCGGTGATGTTTAAAAATGCATCGGAACTCTTACATTGTTCTCGGAATTCCGCTGAAGTTTAAAAATGCTTCAGAACTCTTACAATGTTCTCGGAATTCCACTGATGTTTAAAAATGCTTCGGAACTCTTCCATTGTTCTCGGAATTCTGCTGACGTTTAAAAATGCTTCCGATCTCTTCAATTGTACTCGGAATTCTGCTGAAGTATAAAAATGCTTCCGAACTCTTCCATTGCTCCCGGAATTCCGCTGAAGTTCAAAATGCTTCGGGACTCTTTCATTGCTTCAGGAATTCCGCTGACGTTCAAAAATGCTTCGGAACTCTTCCATTGTTCTTGGATTTCCACTGATGTTTAAAATTTCTTCGGAACTCTTCCATTGTTCTCGGAATTCCGCTGATGAGTAAAAATGCTTCGGAACTCTTCCATTGTTCTCGTAATTCCGCTGACGTTTAAAAATGCTTCGGAACTCTTCCATTGTTCTCGGAATTCCGTTGAAGTTTAAAAATGCTTCCTAACTCTTCCATTGTTCTAGGATTTCCGCTGAAGTTTAAAAATGCTCTGGAACTCTTCCATTGTTCTCGGAATTCTGCTGAAGTTTAAAAATGCTTCGGAACTCTTCCATTGTTCTCGGAATTCCGCTGAAGTTTAAAAATGCTTCGGAACTCTTCCATTGTTCTCGGAATTCTGCTAATATTTAAAAATGCTTCCGGTCTCTTCCAATGTTTTCGGAATTCTGCTGAAGTTTTAAAATGCTTTGGAACTCTTACATTGTTCCCGGAATTCTGCTGAAGTTAAAAATGCTACGGAACTCTTCCATTGTTCCCGGAATACCGCTGAAGTTTAAAGATGCTTCAGAACTCTTTCATTGCTCAAGGAATTCCGGTGCCGTTTAAAAATGCTTCGGAACTCTTCTAGTGTACTCGTAATTCCGGTGATGTTTAAAAATTCTTCAGAACTATTACATTGTTCAAGGATTTCCGATGAAGTTTAATAATGTTTAGGAACTCTTCCATTGTTCTCGGAATTCCGTTGAAGTTTAAAAATGCTTCAGAACTCTTACATTGTTCTCGGAATTCCGCTGATGTTTAAAAATGCTTCGGAACTCTTCCATTGTTCTCAGAATTCTGCTGACGTTTAAAAATGCTTCCGATCTCTTCAATTGTTCTCGGAATTCTGCTGAAGTAGAAAAATGCTTCCGAACTCTTCTATTGTACGCGGAATTCCGCTGAAGTTTAAAAATGCTTCGGAACTCTTTCATTGTTTAAGGAATTCCGCTGACGTTCAAAAATGCTTCGGAACTCTTCCATTGTTCATGGAATTCTGCTGATGTTTAAAAATTATTCAGAACTCTTCCATTGTTCTCGGAATTCTGCTGACGATTAAAAATGCTTTGAAACTCTTCCATTGCTCTAGGATTTCCGATGAAGATTAAAAATGATTCGGAACTCTTCCATTGTTCTCGGAATTCCGCTGAAGTTTAAAAATGCTTCAGAACTCTTCCATTGTTCTCGGAATTCCGCTGATGTTTAAAAATGCTTTGGAACTCTTCCATTGTTCTCCGAATTCCGCTGAAGTTTAAAAATGCTTCAGAACTCTTCCATTGTTCTAGGATTTCTGCTGAAGTTTAAAAATGCTTTGGAACTCTTCCATTGTTCTCGGAATTCCGCTGAAGTTTAAAAATACTTCGGAACTCTTCCATTGTTCTAGGATTTCCGATGAAGTTTAAAAATGCTTCGGAACTCTTCCATTGTTCTCGGAATTCTGCTGAAGTTTAACAATGCTTCGGAACTCTTCTATTGTTCTGGGAATTCTGCTGAAGTTTAAAAATGCTTCGGAACTCTTCCATTGTTCTCGGAATACTGCTGACATTTAAAAATGCTTCAGAACACTTCCATTGTTCTCGGAATTTCTGATGAAGTTTGAAAATGCTTCGGAACTCTTCCATTGTCCTCGGAATTCAGCTGACATTTAAAAATGCTTCGGAACTCTTCCATTGTTCTCGGAATTCTGCTGAAGTTTAAAAATGCTTCGGAACTCTTCCATTGTTCTCGGAATTCCGCTGAAGTTTAAAAATGCTTCGGAACTCTTCCATTGTTCTCGGAATTCTGCTAATATTTAAAAATGCTTCCGGTCTCTTCCAATGTTCTCGGAATTCTGCTGAAGTTTTAAAATGCTTTGGAACTCTTACATTGTTCCCGGAATTCTGCTTTCTGCTGAAGTTAAAAATGCTACGGAACTCTTCCATTGTTCCCGGAATACCGCTGAAGTTTAAAGATGCTTCGGAACTCTTTCATTGCTCAAGGAATTCCGGTGCCGTTTAAAAATGCTTCGGAACTCTTCTAGTGTACTCGTAATTCCGGTGATGTTTAAAAATTCTTCAGAACTCTTACATTGTTCAAGGATTTCCGATGAAATTTAATAATGCTTGGGAACTCTTCCATTGTTCTCGGAATTCCGTTGAAGTTTAAAAATGCTTCAGAACTCTTACATTGTTCTCGGAATTCCGCTGATGTTTAAAAATGCTTCGGAACTCTTCCATTGTTCTCAGAATTCTGCTGACGTTTAAAAATGCTTCCGATCTCTTCAATTGTTCCCGGAATTCTGCTGAAGTAGAAAAATGCTTCCGAACTCTTCCATTGTACGTGGAATTCCGCTGAAGTTTAAAAATGCTTCGGAACTCTTTCATTGTTTAAGGAATTCCGCTGACGTTCAAAAATGCTTCGGAATTCTTCCATTGTTCATGGAATTCTGCTGATGTTTAAAAATTATTCGGAACTCTTCCATTGTTCTCGTAATTCCGCTGACGTTTAAAAATGCTTCGGAACTCTTCCATTGTTCTAGGATTTCCGATGAAGATTAAAAATGCTTCGGAACTCTTCCATTGTTCTCGGAATTCCGCTGATTAGTAAAAATGCTTCGGAACTCTTCCATTGTTCTAGGATTTCCGCTGAAGTTTAAAAATGCTCTGGAACTCTTCCATTGTTCTTGGAATTCTGCTGAAGTTTAAAAATGCTTCGGAACTCTTCCATTGTTCTCGGAATTCCGCTGAAGTTTAAAAATGCTTCGGAACTCTCCCATTGTTCTCGGAATTCTGCTAATATTTAAAAATGCTTCCGGTCTCTTCCAATGTTCTCGGAATTCTGCTGAAGTTTTAAAATGCTTTGGAACTCTTACATTGTTCCCGGAATTCTGCTGAAGTTAAAAATGCTACGGAACTCTTCCATTGTTCCCGGAATACCGCTGAAGTTTAAAGATGCTTCAGAACTCTTTCATTGCTCAAGGAATTCCGGTGCCGTTTAAAAATGCTTCGGAACTCTTCTAGTGTACTCGTAATTCCGGTGATGTTTAAAAATTCTTCAGAACTATTACATTGTTCAAGGTTTTCCGATGAAGTTTAATAATGTTTGGGAACTCTTCCATTGTTCTCGGAATTCCGTTGAAGTTTAAAAATGCTTCAGAACTCTTACATTGTTCTCGGAATTCCGCTGATGTTTAAAAATGCTTCGGAACTCTTCCATTGTTCTCAGAATTCTGCTGACGTTTAAAAATGCTTCCGATCTCTTCAATTGTTCTCGGAATTCTGCTGAAGTAGAAAAATGCTTCCGAACTCTTCTATTGTACGCGGAATTCCGCTGAAGTTTAAAAATGCTTCGGAACTCTTTCATTGTTTAAGGAATTCCGCTGACGTTCAAAAATGCTTCGGAACTCTTCCATTGTTCATGGAATTCTGCTGATGTTTAAAAATTATTCAGAACTCTTCCATTGTTCTCGGAATTCCGCTGACGATTAAAAATGCTTTGAAACTCTTCCATTGTTCTCGTAATTCCGCTGACGTTTAAAAATGCTTTGGAACTCTTCCATTGTTCTAGGATTTCCGATGAAGATTAAAAATGCTTCGGAACTCTTCCATTGTTCTCGGAATTCCGCTGAAGTTTAAAAATGCTTCAGAACTCTTCCATTGTTCTCGGAATTCCGCTGATGTTTAAAAATGCTTTGGAACTCTTCCATTGTTCTCCGAATTCCGCTGAAGTTTAAAAATGCTTCAGAACTCTTCCATTGTTCTAGGATTTCCGATGAAGTTTAAAAATGCTTCGAACTCTTCCATTGTTCTCGGAATTCTGCTGAAGTTTAACAATGCTTCGGAACTCTTCTATTGTTCTCGGAATTCTGCTGAAGTTTATAAATGCTTCGGAACTCTTCCATTGTTCCCGTAATTCTGCTGAAGTTTAAAAATTCTTCGGAACTATTCCATTGCTCTCGGAATTCCGCTGAAGTTTAATAATGCTTCGGAGCTGTTTCATTGTTCTCGGAATTCCGCTGACGTTTAAAAATGCTTCGGTAATTTTCCATTGTTCTCGGAATTCCGCTGACGTTTAAAAATGCTTCGGAACTCTTCGAATGTACTCGTAATTCCGGTGATGTTTAAAAATGCATCGGAACTCTTACATTGTTCTCGGAATTCCGCTGAAGTTTAAAAATGCTTCAGAACTCTTACAATGTTCTCGGAATTCCACTGATGTTTAAAAATGCTTCGGAACTCTTCCATTGTTCTCGGAATTCTGCTGACGTTTAAAAATGCTTCCGATCTCTTCAATTGTACTCGGAATTCTGCTGAAGTATAAAAATGCTTCCGAACTCTTCCATTGCTCCCGGAATTCCGCTGAAGTTCAAAATGCTTCGGGACTCTTTCATTGCTTCAGGAATTCCGCTGACGTTCAAAAATGCTTCGGAACTCTTCCATTGTTCTTGGATTTCCACTGATGTTTAAAATTTCTTCGGAACTCTTCCATTGTTCTCGGAATTCCGCTGATGAGTAAAAATGCTTCGGAAATCTTCCATTGTTCTCGTAATTCCGCTGACGTTTAAAAATGCTTCGGAACTCTTCCATTGTTCTCGGAATTCCGTTGAAGTTTAAAAATGCTTCCTAACTCTTCCATTGTTCTAGGATTTCCGCTGAAGTTTAAAAATGCTCTGGAACTCTTCCATTGTTCTCGGAATTCCGCTGAAGTTTAAAAATGCTTCAGAACTCTTCCATTGTTCTCGGAATTCCGCTGATGTTTAAAAATGCTTTGGAACTCTTCCATTGTTCTCCGAATTCCGCTGAAGTTTAAAAATGCTTCAGAACTCTTCCATTGTTCTAGGATTTCTGCTGAAGTTTAAAAATGCTTTGGAACTCTTCCATTGTTCTCGGAATTCCGCTGAAGTTTAAAAATACTTCGGAACTCTTCCATTGTTCTAGGATTTCCGATGAAGTTTAAAAATGCTTCGGAACTCTTCCATTGTTCTCGGAATTCTGCTGAAGTTTAACAATGCTTCGGAACTCTTCTATTGTTCTGGGAATTCTGCTGAAGTTTAAAAATGCTTCGGAACTCTTCCATTGTTCTCGGAATACTGCTGACATTTAAAAATGCTTCAGAACACTTCCATTGTTCTCGGAATTTCTGATGAAGTTTGAAAATGCTTCGGAACTCTTCCATTGTTCTAGGATTTCCGATGAAGTTTAAAAATGCTTCGGAACTCTTCCATTGTTCTCGGAATTCTGCTGAAGTTTAACAATGCTTCGGAACTCTTCTATTGTTCTGGGAATTCTGCTGAAGTTTAAAAATGCTTCGGAACTCTTCCATTGTTCTCGGAATACTGCTGACATTTAAAAATGCTTCAGAACACTTCCATTGTTCTCGGAAATTCTGATGAAGTTTGAAAATGCTTCGGAACTCTTCCATTGTTCTCAGAATTCTGCTGAAGTTTAAAAATGCTTCGGAACTCTTCCAATGTTCTCGGAATTCTGCTGAAGTTAAAAATGCTACGGAACTCTTCCATTGTTCCCGGAATACCGCTGAAGTTTAAAGATGCTTCGGAACTCTTTCATTGCTCAAGGAATTCCGGTGCCGTTTAAAAATGCTTCGGAACTCTTCTAGTGTACTCGTAATTCCGGTGATGTTTAAAAATTCTTCAGAACTCTTACATTGTTCAAGGATTTCCGATGAAATTTAATAATGCTTGGGAACTCTTCCATTGTTCTCGGAATTCCGTTGAAGTTTAAAAATGCTTCAGAACTCTTACATTGTTCTCGGAATTCCGCTGATGTTTAAAAATGCTTCGGAACTCTTCCATTGTTCTCAGAATTCTGCTGACATTTAAAAATGCTTCCGATCTCTTCAATTGTTCTCGGAATTCTGCTGAAGTAGAAAAATGCTTCCGAACTCTTCCATTGTACGCGGAATTCCGCTGAAGTTTAAAAATGCTTCGGAACTCTTTCATTGTTTAAGGAATTCCGCTGACGTTCAAAAATGCTTCGGAACTCTTCCATTGTTCATGGAATTCTGCTGATGTTTAAAAATTATTCGGAACTCTTCCATTGTTCTCGTAATTCCGCTGACGTTTAAAAATGCTTCGGAACTCTTCCATTGTTCTAGGATTTCCGATGAAGATTAAAAATGCTTCGGAACTCTTCCATTGTTCTCGGAATTCCGCTGAAGTTTAAAAATGCTTCGGAACTCTTCCATTGTTCTCGGAATTCCGCTGAAGTTTAAAAATACTTCAGAACTCTTCCATTGTTCTAGGATTTCCGATGAAGTTTAAAAATGCTTCGAACTCTTCCATTGTTCTCGGAATTCTGCTGAAGTTTAACAATGCTTCGGAACTCTTCTATTGTTCTCGGAATTCTGCTGAAGTTTATAAATGCTTCGGAACTCTTCCATTGTTCCCGTAATTCTGCTGAAGTTTAAAAATTCTTCGGAACTATTCCATTGCTCTCGGAATTCCGCTGAAGTTTAATAATGCTTCGGAACTGTTTCATTGTTCTCGGAATTCCGCTGACGTTTAAAAATGCTTCGGAACTCTTCGAATGTACTCGTAATTCCGGTGATGTTTAAAAATGCATCGGAACTCTTACATTGTTCTCGGAATTCCGCTGAAGTTTAAAAATGCTTCAGAACTCTTACAATGTTCTCGGAATTCCACTGATGTTTAAAAATGCTTCGGAACTCTTCCATTGTTCTCGGAATTCTGCTGACGTTTAAAAATGCTTCCGATCTCTTCAATTGTACTCGGAATTCTGCTGAAGTATAAAAATGCTTCCGAACTCTTCCATTGCTCCCGGAATTCCGCTGAAGTTCAAAATGCTTCGGGACTCTTTCATTGCTTCAGGAATTCCGCTGACGTTCAAAAATGCTTCGGAACTCTTCCATTGTTCTTGGATTTCCACTGATGTTTAAAATTTCTTCGGAACTCTTCCATTGTTCTCGGAATTCCGCTGATGAGTAAAAATGCTTCGGAACTCTTCCATTGTTCTCGTAATTCCGCTGACGTTTAAAAATGCTTCGGAACTCTTCCATTGTTCTCGGAATTCCGTTGAAGTTTAAAAATGCTTCCTAACTCTTCCATTGTTCTAGGATTTCCGCTGAAGTTTAAAAATGCTCTGGAACTCTTCCATTGTTCTCGGAATTCTGCTGAAGTTTAAAAATGCTTCGGAACTCTTCCATTGTTCTCGGAATTCCGCTGAAGTTTAAAAATGCTTCGGAACTCTTCCATTGTTCTCGGAATTCTGCTAATATTTAAAAATGCTTCCGGTCTCTTCCAATGTTTTCGGAATTCTGCTGAAGTTTTAAAATGCTTTGGAACTCTTACATTGTTCCCGGAATTCTGCTGAAGTTAAAAATGCTACGGAACTCTTCCATTGTTCCCGGAATACCGCTGAAGTTTAAAGATGCTTCAGAACTCTTTCATTGCTCAAGGAATTCCGGTGCCGTTTAAAAATGCTTCGGAACTCTTCTAGTGTACTCGTAATTCCGGTGATGTTTAAAAATTCTTCAGAACTATTACATTGTTCAAGGATTTCCGATGAAGTTTAATAATGTTTAGGAACTCTTCCATTGTTCTCGGAATTCCGTTGAAGTTTAAAAATGCTTCAGAACTCTTACATTGTTCTCGGAATTCCGCTGATGTTTAAAAATGCTTCGGAACTCTTCAATTGTTCTCGGAATTCTGCTGAAGTAGAAAAATGCTTCCGAACTCTTCTATTGTACGCGGAATTCCGCTGAAGTTTAAAAATGCTTCGGAACTCTTTCATTGTTTAAGGAATTCCGCTGACGTTCAAAAATGCTTCGGAACTCTTCCATTGTTCATGGAATTCTGCTGATGTTTAAAAATTATTCAGAACTCTTCCATTGTTCTCGGAATTCTGCTGACGATTAAAAATGCTTTGAAACTCTTCCATTGTTCTAGGATTTCCGATGAAGATTAAAAATGATTCGGAACTCTTCCATTGTTCTCGGAATTCCGCTGAAGTTTAAAAATGCTTCAGAACTCTTCCATTGTTCTCGGAATTCCGCTGATGTTTAAAAATGCTTTGGAACTCTTCCATTGTTCTAGGATTTCCGATGAAGATTAAAAATGCTTCGGAACTCTTCCATTGTTCTCGGAATTCCGCTGATTAGTAAAAATGCTTCGGAACTCTTCCATTGTTCTAGGATTTCCGCTGAAGTTTAAAAATGCTCTGGAACTCTTCCATTGTTCTTGGAATTCTGCTGAAGTTTAAAAATGCTTCGGAACTCTTCCATTGTTCTCGGAATTCCGCTGAAGTTTAAAAATGCTTCGGAACTCTCCCATTGTTCTCGGAATTCTGCTAATATTTAAAAATGCTTCCGGTCTCTTCCAATGTTCTCGGAATTCTGCTGAAGTTTTAAAATGCTTTGGAACTCTTACATTGTTCCCGGAATTCTGCTGAAGTTAAAAATGCTACGGAACTCTTCCATTGTTCCCGGAATACCGCTGAAGTTTAAAGATGCTTCAGAACTCTTTCATTGCTCAAGGAATTCCGGTGCCGTTTAAAAATGCTTCGGAACTCTTCTAGTGTACTCGTAATTCCGGTGATGTTTAAAAATTCTTCAGAACTATTACATTGTTCAAGGTTTTCCGATGAAGTTTAATAATGTTTGGGAACTCTTCCATTGTTCTCGGAATTCCGTTGAAGTTTAAAAATGCTTCAGAACTCTTACATTGTTCTCGGAATTCCGCTGATGTTTAAAAATGCTTCGGAACTCTTCCATTGTTCTCAGAATTCTGCTGACGTTTAAAAATGCTTCCGATCTCTTCAATTGTTCTCGGAATTCTGCTGAAGTAGAAAAATGCTTCCGAACTCTTCTATTGTACGCGGAATTCCGCTGAAGTTTAAAAATGCTTCGGAACTCTTTCATTGTTTAAGGAATTCCGCTGACGTTCAAAAATGCTTCGGAACTCTTCCATTGTTCATGGAATTCTGCTGATGTTTAAAAATTATTCAGAACTCTTCCATTGTTCTCGGAATTCCGCTGACGATTAAAAATGCTTTGAAACTCTTCCATTGTTCTCGTAATTCCGCTGACGTTTAAAAATGCTTTGGAACTCTTCCATTGTTCTAGGATTTCCGATGAAGATTAAAAATGCTTCGGAACTCTTCCATTGTTCTCGGAATTCCGCTGAAGTTTAAAAATGCTTCAGAACTCTTCCATTGTTCTCGGAATTCCGCTGATGTTTAAAAATGCTTTGGAACTCTTCCATTGTTCTCCGAATTCCGCTGAAGTTTAAAAATGCTTCAGAACTCTTCCATTGTTCTAGGATTTCCGATGAAGTTTAAAAATGCTTCGAACTCTTCCATTGTTCTCGGAATTCTGCTGAAGTTTAACAATGCTTCGGAACTCTTCTATTGTTCTCGGAATTCTGCTGAAGTTTATAAATGCTTCGGAACTCTTCCATTGTTCCCGTAATTCTGCTGAAGTTTAAAAATTCTTCGGAACTATTCCATTGCTCTCGGAATTCCGCTGAAGTTTAATAATGCTTCGGAGCTGTTTCATTGTTCTCGGAATTCCGCTGACGTTTAAAAATGCTTCGGTAATTTTCCATTGTTCTCGGAATTCCGCTGACGTTTAAAAATGCTTCGGAACTCTTCGAATGTACTCGTAATTCCGGTGATGTTTAAAAATGCATCGGAACTCTTACATTGTTCTCGGAATTCCGCTGAAGTTTAAAAATGCTTCAGAACTCTTACAATGTTCTCGGAATTCCACTGATGTTTAAAAATGCTTCAGAACACTTCCATTGTTCTCGGAATTTCTGATGAAGTTTGAAAATGCTTCGGAACTCTTCCATTGTCCTCGGAATTCAGCTGACATTTAAAAATGCTTCGGAACTCTTCCATTGTTCTCGGAATTCTGCTGAAGTTTAAAAATGCTTCGGAACTCTTCCATTGTTCTCGGAATTCCGCTGAAGTTTAAAAATGCTTCGGAACTCTTCCATTGTTCTCGGAATTCTGCTAATATTTAAAAATGCTTCCGGTCTCTTCCAATGTTCTCGGAATTCTGCTGAAGTTTTAAAATGCTTTGGAACTCTTACATTGTTCCCGGAATTCTGCTTTCTGCTGAAGTTAAAAATGCTACGGAACTCTTCCATTGTTCCCGGAATACCGCTGAAGTTTAAAGATGCTTCGGAACTCTTTCATTGCTCAAGGAATTCCGGTGCCGTTTAAAAATGCTTCGGAACTCTTCTAGTGTACTCGTAATTCCGGTGATGTTTAAAAATTCTTCAGAACTCTTACATTGTTCAAGGATTTCCGATGAAATTTAATAATGCTTGGGAACTCTTCCATTGTTCTCGGAATTCCGTTGAAGTTTAAAAATGCTTCAGAACTCTTACATTGTTCTCGGAATTCCGCTGATGTTTAAAAATGCTTCGGAACTCTTCCATTGTTCTCAGAATTCTGCTGACGTTTAAAAATGCTTCCGATCTCTTCAATTGTTCCCGGAATTCTGCTGAAGTAGAAAAATGCTTCCGAACTCTTCCATTGTACGTGGAATTCCGCTGAAGTTTAAAAATGCTTCGGAACTCTTTCATTGTTTAAGGAATTCCGCTGACGTTCAAAAATGCTTCGGAATTCTTCCATTGTTCATGGAATTCTGCTGATGTTTAAAAATTATTCGGAACTCTTCCATTGTTCTCGTAATTCCGCTGACGTTTAAAAATGCTTCGGAACTCTTCCATTGTTCTAGGATTTCCGATGAAGATTAAAAATGCTTCGGAACTCTTCCATTGTTCTCGGAATTCCGCTGATTAGTAAAAATGCTTCGGAACTCTTCCATTGTTCTAGGATTTCCGCTGAAGTTTAAAAATGCTCTGGAACTCTTCCATTGTTCTTGGAATTCTGCTGAAGTTTAAAAATGCTTCGGAACTCTTCCATTGTTCTCGGAATTCCGCTGAAGTTTAAAAATGCTTCGGAACTCTCCCATTGTTCTCGGAATTCTGCTAATATTTAAAAATGCTTCCGGTCTCTTCCAATGTTCTCGGAATTCTGCTGAAGTTTTAAAATGCTTTGGAACTCTTACATTGTTCCCGGAATTCTGCTGAAGTTAAAAATGCTACGGAACTCTTCCATTGTTCCCGGAATACCGCTGAAGTTTAAAGATGCTTCAGAACTCTTTCATTGCTCAAGGAATTCCGGTGCCGTTTAAAAATGCTTCGGAACTCTTCTAGTGTACTCGTAATTCCGGTGATGTTTAAAAATTCTTCAGAACTATTACATTGTTCAAGGTTTTCCGATGAAGTTTAATAATGTTTGGGAACTCTTCCATTGTTCTCGGAATTCCGTTGAAGTTTAAAAATGCTTCAGAACTCTTACATTGTTCTCGGAATTCCGCTGATGTTTAAAAATGCTTCGGAACTCTTCCATTGTTCTCAGAATTCTGCTGACGTTTAAAAATGCTTCCGATCTCTTCAATTGTTCTCGGAATTCTGCTGAAGTAGAAAAATGCTTCCGAACTCTTCTATTGTACGCGGAATTCCGCTGAAGTTTAAAAATGCTTCGGAACTCTTTCATTGTTTAAGGAATTCCGCTGACGTTCAAAAATGCTTCGGAACTCTTCCATTGTTCATGGAATTCTGCTGATGTTTAAAAATTATTCAGAACTCTTCCATTGTTCTCGGAATTCCGCTGACGATTAAAAATGCTTTGAAACTCTTCCATTGTTCTCGTAATTCCGCTGACGTTTAAAAATGCTTTGGAACTCTTCCATTGTTCTAGGATTTCCGATGAAGATTAAAAATGCTTCGGAACTCTTCCATTGTTCTCGGAATTCCGCTGAAGTTTAAAAATGCTTCAGAACTCTTCCATTGTTCTCGGAATTCCGCTGATGTTTAAAAATGCTTTGGAACTCTTCCATTGTTCTCCGAATTCCGCTGAAGTTTAAAAATGCTTCAGAACTCTTCCATTGTTCTAGGATTTCCGATGAAGTTTAAAAATGCTTCGAACTCTTCCATTGTTCTCGGAATTCTGCTGAAGTTTAACAATGCTTCGGAACTCTTCTATTGTTCTCGGAATTCTGCTGAAGTTTATAAATGCTTCGGAACTCTTCCATTGTTCCCGTAATTCTGCTGAAGTTTAAAAATTCTTCGGAACTATTCCATTGCTCTCGGAATTCCGCTGAAGTTTAATAATGCTTCGGAGCTGTTTCATTGTTCTCGGAATTCCGCTGACGTTTAAAAATGCTTCGGTAATTTTCCATTGTTCTCGGAATTCCGCTGACGTTTAAAAATGCTTCGGAACTCTTCGAATGTACTCGTAATTCCGGTGATGTTTAAAAATGCATCGGAACTCTTACATTGTTCTCGGAATTCCGCTGAAGTTTAAAAATGCTTCAGAACTCTTACAATGTTCTCGGAATTCCACTGATGTTTAAAAATGCTTCGGAACTCTTCCATTGTTCTCGGAATTCTGCTGACGTTTAAAAATGCTTCCGATCTCTTCAATTGTACTCGGAATTCTGCTGAAGTATAAAAATGCTTCCGAACTCTTCCATTGCTCCCGGAATTCCGCTGAAGTTCAAAATGCTTCGGGACTCTTTCATTGCTTCAGGAATTCCGCTGACATTCAAAAATGCTTCGGAACTCTTCCATTGTTCTTGGATTTCCACTGATGTTTAAAATTTCTTCGGAACTCTTCCATTGTTCTCGGAATTCCGCTGATGAGTAAAAATGCTTCGGAAATCTTCCATTGTTCTCGTAATTCCGCTGACGTTTAAAAATGCTTCGGAACTCTTCCATTGTTCTCGGAATTCCGTTGAAGTTTAAAAATGCTTCCTAACTCTTCCATTGTTCTAGGATTTCCGCTGAAGTTTAAAAATGCTCTGGAACTCTTCCATTGTTCTCGGAATTCCGCTGAAGTTTAAAAATGCTTCAGAACTCTTCCATTGTTCTCGGAATTCCGCTGATGTTTAAAAATGCTTTGGAACTCTTCCATTGTTCTCCGAATTCCGCTGAAGTTTAAAAATGCTTCAGAACTCTTCCATTGTTCTAGGATTTCTGCTGAAGTTTAAAAATGCTTTGGAACTCTTCCATTGTTCTCGGAATTCCGCTGAAGTTTAAAAATACTTCGGAACTCTTCCATTGTTCTAGGATTTCCGATGAAGTTTAAAAATGCTTCGGAACTCTTCCATTGTTCTCGGAATTCTGCTGAAGTTTAACAATGCTTCGGAACTCTTCTATTGTTCTGGGAATTCTGCTGAAGTTTAAAAATGCTTCGGAACTCTTCCATTGTTCTCGGAATACTGCTGACATTTAAAAATGCTTCAGAACACTTCCATTGTTCTCGGAATTTCTGATGAAGTTTGAAAATGCTTCGGAACTCTTCCATTGTTCTAGGATTTCCGATGAAGTTTAAAAATGCTTCGGAACTCTTCCATTGTTCTCGGAATTCTGCTGAAGTTTAACAATGCTTCGGAACTCTTCTATTGTTCTGGGAATTCTGCTGAAGTTTAAAAATGCTTCGGAACTCTTCCATTGTTCTCGGAATACTGCTGACATTTAAAAATGCTTCAGAACACTTCCATTGTTCTCGGAAATTCTGATGAAGTTTGAAAATGCTTCGGAACTCTTCCATTGTTCTCAGAATTCTGCTGAAGTTTAAAAATGCTTCGGAACTCTTCCAATGTTCTCGGAATTCTGCTGAAGTTAAAAATGCTACGGAACTCTTCCATTGTTCCCGGAATACCGCTGAAGTTTAAAGATGCTTCGGAACTCTTTCATTGCTCAAGGAATTCCGGTGCCGTTTAAAAATGCTTCGGAACTCTTCTAGTGTACTCGTAATTCCGGTGATGTTTAAAAATTCTTCAGAACTCTTACATTGTTCAAGGATTTCCGATGAAATTTAATAATGCTTGGGAACTCTTCCATTGTTCTCGGAATTCCGTTGAAGTTTAAAAATGCTTCAGAACTCTTACATTGTTCTCGGAATTCCGCTGATGTTTAAAAATGCTTCGGAACTCTTCCATTGTTCTCAGAATTCTGCTGACATTTAAAAATGCTTCCGATCTCTTCAATTGTTCTCGGAATTCTGCTGAAGTAGAAAAATGCTTCCGAACTCTTCCATTGTACGCGGAATTCCGCTGAAGTTTAAAAATGCTTCGGAACTCTTTCATTGTTTAAGGAATTCCGCTGACGTTCAAAAATGCTTCGGAACTCTTCCATTGTTCATGGAATTCTGCTGATGTTTAAAAATTATTCGGAACTCTTCCATTGTTCTCGTAATTCCGCTGACGTTTAAAAATGCTTCGGAACTCTTCCATTGTTCTAGGATTTCCGATGAAGATTAAAAATGCTTCGGAACTCTTCCATTGTTCTCGGAATTCCGCTGAAGTTTAAAAATGCTTCGGAACTCTTCCATTGTTCTCGGAATTCCGCTGAAGTTTAAAAATACTTCAGAACTCTTCCATTGTTCTAGGATTTCCGATGAAGTTTAAAAATGCTTCGAACTCTTCCATTGTTCTCGGAATTCTGCTGAAGTTTAACAATGCTTCGGAACTCTTCTATTGTTCTCGGAATTCTGCTGAAGTTTATAAATGCTTCGGAACTCTTCCATTGTTCCCGTAATTCTGCTGAAGTTTAAAAATTCTTCGGAACTATTCCATTGCTCTCGGAATTCCGCTGAAGTTTAATAATGCTTCGGAACTGTTTCATTGTTCTCGGAATTCCGCTGACGTTTAAAAATGCTTCGGAACTCTTCGAATGTACTCGTAATTCCGGTGATGTTTAAAAATGCATCGGAACTCTTACATTGTTCTCGGAATTCCGCTGAAGTTTAAAAATGCTTCAGAACTCTTACAATGTTCTCGGAATTCCACTGATGTTTAAAAATGCTTCGGAACTCTTCCATTGTTCTCGGAATTCTGCTGACGTTTAAAAATGCTTCCGATCTCTTCAATTGTACTCGGAATTCTGCTGAAGTATAAAAATGCTTCCGAACTCTTCCATTGCTCCCGGAATTCCGCTGAAGTTCAAAATGCTTCGGGACTCTTTCATTGCTTCAGGAATTCCGCTGACGTTCAAAAATGCTTCGGAACTCTTCCATTGTTCTTGGATTTCCACTGATGTTTAAAATTTCTTCGGAACTCTTCCATTGTTCTCGGAATTCCGCTGATGAGTAAAAATGCTTCGGAACTCTTCCATTGTTCTCGTAATTCCGCTGACGTTTAAAAATGCTTCGGAACTCTTCCATTGTTCTCGGAATTCCGTTGAAGTTTAAAAATGCTTCCTAACTCTTCCATTGTTCTAGGATTTCCGCTGAAGTTTAAAAATGCTCTGGAACTCTTCCATTGTTCTCGGAATTCTGCTGAAGTTTAAAAATGCTTCGGAACTCTTCCATTGTTCTCGGAATTCCGCTGAAGTTTAAAAATGCTTCGGAACTCTTCCATTGTTCTCGGAATTCTGCTAATATTTAAAAATGCTTCCGGTCTCTTCCAATGTTTTCGGAATTCTGCTGAAGTTTTAAAATGCTTTGGAACTCTTACATTGTTCCCGGAATTCTGCTGAAGTTAAAAATGCTACGGAACTCTTCCATTGTTCCCGGAATACCGCTGAAGTTTAAAGATGCTTCAGAACTCTTTCATTGCTCAAGGAATTCCGGTGCCTTTTAAAAATGCTTCGGAACTCTTCTAGTGTACTCGTAATTCCGGTGATGTTTAAAAATTCTTCAGAACTATTACATTGTTCAAGGATTTCCGATGAAGTTTAATAATGTTTAGGAACTCTTCCATTGTTCTCGGAATTCCGTTGAAGTTTAAAAATGCTTCAGAACTCTTACATTGTTCTCGGAATTCCGCTGATGTTTAAAAATGCTTCGGAACTCTTCAATTGTTCTCGGAATTCTGCTGAAGTAGAAAAATGCTTCCGAACTCTTCTATTGTACGCGGAATTCCGCTGAAGTTTAAAAATGCTTCGGAACTCTTTCATTGTTTAAGGAATTCCGCTGACGTTCAAAAATGCTTCGGAACTCTTCCATTGTTCATGGAATTCTGCTGATGTTTAAAAATTATTCAGAACTCTTCCATTGTTCTCGGAATTCTGCTGACGATTAAAAATGCTTTGAAACTCTTCCATTGTTCTAGGATTTCCGATGAAGATTAAAAATGATTCGGAACTCTTCCATTGTTCTCGGAATTCCGCTGAAGTTTAAAAATGCTTCAGAACTCTTCCATTGTTCTCGGAATTCCGCTGATGTTTAAAAATGCTTTGGAACTCTTCCATTGTTCTAGGATTTCCGATGAAGATTAAAAATGCTTCGGAACTCTTCCATTGTTCTCGGAATTCCGCTGATTAGTAAAAATGCTTCGGAACTCTTCCATTGTTCTAGGATTTCCGCTGAAGTTTAAAAATGCTCTGGAACTCTTCCATTGTTCTTGGAATTCTGCTGAAGTTTAAAAATGCTTCGGAACTCTTCCATTGTTCTCGGAATTCCGCTGAAGTTTAAAAATGCTTCGGAACTCTCCCATTGTTCTCGGAATTCTGCTAATATTTAAAAATGCTTCCGGTCTCTTCCAATGTTCTCGGAATTCTGCTGAAGTTTTAAAATGCTTTGGAACTCTTACATTGTTCCCGGAATTCTGCTGAAGTTAAAAATGCTACGGAACTCTTCCATTGTTCCCGGAATACCGCTGAAGTTTAAAGATGCTTCAGAACTCTTTCATTGCTCAAGGAATTCCGGTGCCGTTTAAAAATGCTTCGGAACTCTTCTAGTGTACTCGTAATTCCGGTGATGTTTAAAAATTCTTCAGAACTATTACATTGTTCAAGGTTTTCCGATGAAGTTTAATAATGTTTGGGAACTCTTCCATTGTTCTCGGAATTCCGTTGAAGTTTAAAAATGCTTCAGAACTCTTACATTGTTCTCGGAATTCCGCTGATGTTTAAAAATGCTTCGGAACTCTTCCATTGTTCTCAGAATTCTGCTGACGTTTAAAAATGCTTCCGATCTCTTCAATTGTTCTCGGAATTCTGCTGAAGTAGAAAAATGCTTCCGAACTCTTCTATTGTACGCGGAATTCCGCTGAAGTTTAAAAATGCTTCGGAACTCTTTCATTGTTTAAGGAATTCCGCTGACGTTCAAAAATGCTTCGGAACTCTTCCATTGTTCATGGAATTCTGCTGATGTTTAAAAATTATTCAGAACTCTTCCATTGTTCTCGGAATTCCGCTGACGATTAAAAATGCTTTGAAACTCTTCCATTGTTCTCGTAATTCCGCTGACGTTTAAAAATGCTTTGGAACTCTTCCATTGTTCTAGGATTTCCGATGAAGATTAAAAATGCTTCGGAACTCTTCCATTGTTCTCGGAATTCCGCTGAAGTTTAAAAATGCTTCAGAACTCTTCCATTGTTCTCGGAATTCCGCTGATGTTTAAAAATGCTTTGGAACTCTTCCATTGTTCTCCGAATTCCGCTGAAGTTTAAAAATGCTTCAGAACTCTTCCATTGTTCTAGGATTTCCGATGAAGTTTAAAAATGCTTCGAACTCTTCCATTGTTCTCGGAATTCTGCTGAAGTTTAACAATGCTTCGGAACTCTTCTATTGTTCTCGGAATTCTGCTGAAGTTTATAAATGCTTCGGAACTCTTCCATTGTTCCCGTAATTCTGCTGAAGTTTAAAAATTCTTCGGAACTATTCCATTGCTCTCGGAATTCCGCTGAAGTTTAATAATGCTTCGGAGCTGTTTCATTGTTCTCGGAATTCCGCTGACGTTTAAAAATGCTTCGGTAATTTTCCATTGTTCTCGGAATTCCGCTGACGTTTAAAAATGCTTCGGAACTCTTCGAATGTACTCGTAATTCCGGTGATGTTTAAAAATGCATCGGAACTCTTACATTGTTCTCGGAATTCCGCTGAAGTTTAAAAATGCTTCAGAACTCTTACAATGTTCTCGGAATTCCACTGATGTTTAAAAATGCTTCGGAACTCTTCCATTGTTCTCGGAATTCTGCTGACGTTTAAAAATGCTTCCGATCTCTTCAATTGTACTCGGAATTCTGCTGAAGTATAAAAATGCTTCCGAACTCTTCCATTGCTCCCGGAATTCCGCTGAAGTTCAAAATGCTTCGGGACTCTTTCATTGCTTCAGGAATTCCGCTGACGTTCAAAAATGCTTCGGAACTCTTCCATTGTTCTTGGATTTCCACTGATGTTTAAAATTTCTTCGGAACTCTTCCATTGTTCTCGGAATTCCGCTGATGAGTAAAAATGCTTCGGAAATCTTCCATTGTTCTCGTAATTCCGCTGACGTTTAAAAATGCTTCGGAACTCTTCCATTGTTCTCGGAATTCCGTTGAAGTTTAAAAATGCTTCCTAACTCTTCCATTGTTCTAGGATTTCCGCTGAAGTTTAAAAATGCTCTGGAACTCTTCCATTGTTCTCGGAATTCTGCTGAAGTTTAAAAATGCTTCGGAACTCTTCCATTGTTCTCGGAATTCCGCTGAAGTTTAAAAATGCTTCGGAACTCTTCCATTGTTCTCGGAATTCTGCTAATATTTAAAAATGCTTCCGGTCTCTTCCAATGTTTTCGGAATTCTGCTGAAGTTTTAAAATGCTTTGGAACTCTTACATTGTTCCCGGAATTCTGCTGAAGTTAAAAATGCTACGGAACTCTTCCATTGTTCCCGGAATACCGCTGAAGTTTAAAGATGCTTCAGAACTCTTTCATTGCTCAAGGAATTCCGGTGCCGTTTAAAAATGCTTCGGAACTCTTCTAGTGTACTCGTAATTCCGGTGATGTTTAAAAATTCTTCAGAACTATTACATTGTTCAAGGATTTCCGATGAAGTTTAATAATGTTTAGGAACTCTTCCATTGTTCTCGGAATTCCGTTGAAGTTTAAAAATGCTTCAGAACTCTTACATTGTTCTCGGAATTCCGCTGATGAGTAAAAATGCTTCGGAAATCTTCCATTGTTCTCGTAATTCCGCTGACGTTTAAAAATGCTTCGGAACTCTTCCATTGTTCTCGGAATTCCGTTGAAGTTTAAAAATGCTTCCTAACTCTTCCATTGTTCTAGGATTTCCGCTGAAGTTTAAAAATGCTCTGGAACTCTTCCATTGTTCTCGGAATTCTGCTGAAGTTTAAAAATGCTTCGGAACTCTTCCATTGTTCTCGGAATTCCGCTGAAGTTTAAAAATGCTTCGGAACTCTTCCATTGTTCTCGGAATTCTGCTAATATTTAAAAATGCTTCCGGTCTCTTCCAATGTTTTCGGAATTCTGCTGAAGTTTTAAAATGCTTTGGAACTCTTACATTGTTCCCGGAATTCTGCTGAAGTTAAAAATGCTACGGAACTCTTCCATTGTTCCCGGAATACCGCTGAAGTTTAAAGATGCTTCAGAACTCTTTCATTGCTCAAGGAATTCCGGTGCCGTTTAAAAATGCTTCGGAACTCTTCTAGTGTACTCGTAATTCCGGTGATGTTTAAAAATTCTTCAGAACTATTACATTGTTCAAGGATTTCCGATGAAGTTTAATAATGTTTAGGAACTCTTCCATTGTTCTCGGAATTCCGTTGAAGTTTAAAAATGCTTCAGAACTCTTACATTGTTCTCGGAATTCCGCTGATGTTTAAAAATGCTTCGGAACTCTTCCATTGTTCTCAGAATTCTGCTGACGTTTAAAAATGCTTCCGATCTCTTCAATTGTTCTCGGAATTCTGCTGAAGTAGAAAAATGCTTCCGAACTCTTCTATTGTACGCGGAATTCCGCTGAAGTTTAAAAATGCTTCGGAACTCTTTCATTGTTTAAGGAATTCCGCTGACGTTCAAAAATGCTTCGGAACTCTTCCATTGTTCATGGAATTCTGCTGATGTTTAAAAATTATTCAGAACTCTTCCATTGTTCTCGGAATTCCGCTGACGATTAAAAATGCTTTGAAACTCTTCCATTGTTCTCGTAATTCCGCTGACGTTTAAAAATGCTTTGGAACTCTTCCATTGTTCTAGGATTTCCGATGAAGATTAAAAATGCTTCGGAACTCTTCCATTGTTCTCGGAATTCCGCTGAAGTTTAAAAATGCTTCAGAACTCTTCCATTGTTCTCGGAATTCCGCTGATGTTTAAAAATGCTTTGGAACTCTTCCATTGTTCTCCGAATTCCGCTGAAGTTTAAAAATGCTTCAGAACTCTTCCATTGTTCTAGGATTTCCGATGAAGTTTAAAAATGCTTCGAACTCTTCCATTGTTCTCGGAATTCTGCTGAAGTTTAACAATGCTTCGGAACTCTTCTATTGTTCTCGGAATTCTGCTGAAGTTTATAAATGCTTCGGAACTCTTCCATTGTTCCCGTAATTCTGCTGAAGTTTAAAAATTCTTCGGAACTATTCCATTGCTCTCGGAATTCCGCTGAAGTTTAATAATGCTTCGGAGCTGTTTCATTGTTCTCGGAATTCCGCTGACGTTTAAAAATGCTTCGGTAATTTTCCATTGTTCTCGGAATTCCGCTGACGTTTAAAAATGCTTCGGAACTCTTCGAATGTACTCGTAATTCCGGTGATGTTTAAAAATGCATCGGAACTCTTACATTGTTCTCGGAATTCCGCTGAAGTTTAAAAATGCTTCAGAACTCTTACAATGTTCTCGGAATTCCACTGATGTTTAAAAATGCTTCGGAACTCTTCCATTGTTCTCGGAATTCTGCTGACGTTTAAAAATGCTTCCGATCTCTTCAATTGTACTCGGAATTCTGCTGAAGTATAAAAATGCTTCCGAACTCTTCCATTGCTCCCGGAATTCCGCTGAAGTTCAAAATGCTTCGGGACTCTTTCATTGCTTCAGGAATTCCGCTGACATTCAAAAATGCTTCGGAACTCTTCCATTGTTCTTGGATTTCCACTGATGTTTAAAATTTCTTCGGAACTCTTCCATTGTTCTCGGAATTCCGCTGATGAGTAAAAATGCTTCGGAAATCTTCCATTGTTCTCGTAATTCCGCTGACGTTTAAAAATGCTTCGGAACTCTTCCATTGTTCTCGGAATTCCGTTGAAGTTTAAAAATGCTTCCTAACTCTTCCATTGTTCTAGGATTTCCGCTGAAGTTTAAAAATGCTCTGGAACTCTTCCATTGTTCTCGGAATTCCGCTGAAGTTTAAAAATGCTTCAGAACTCTTCCATTGTTCTCGGAATTCCGCTGATGTTTAAAAATGCTTTGGAACTCTTCCATTGTTCTCCGAATTCCGCTGAAGTTTAAAAATGCTTCAGAACTCTTCCATTGTTCTAGGATTTCTGCTGAAGTTTAAAAATGCTTTGGAACTCTTCCATTGTTCTCGGAATTCCGCTGAAGTTTAAAAATACTTCGGAACTCTTCCATTGTTCTAGGATTTCCGATGAAGTTTAAAAATGCTTCGGAACTCTTCCATTGTTCTCGGAATTCTGCTGAAGTTTAACAATGCTTCGGAACTCTTCTATTGTTCTGGGAATTCTGCTGAAGTTTAAAAATGCTTCGGAACTCTTCCATTGTTCTCGGAATACTGCTGACATTTAAAAATGCTTCAGAACACTTCCATTGTTCTCGGAATTTCTGATGAAGTTTGAAAATGCTTCGGAACTCTTCCATTGTTCTAGGATTTCCGATGAAGTTTAAAAATGCTTCGGAACTCTTCCATTGTTCTCGGAATTCTGCTGAAGTTTAACAATGCTTCGGAACTCTTCTATTGTTCTGGGAATTCTGCTGAAGTTTAAAAATGCTTCGGAACTCTTCCATTGTTCTCGGAATACTGCTGACATTTAAAAATGCTTCAGAACACTTCCATTGTTCTCGGAAATTCTGATGAAGTTTGAAAATGCTTCGGAACTCTTCCATTGTTCTCAGAATTCTGCTGAAGTTTAAAAATGCTTCGGAACTCTTCCAATGTTCTCGGAATTCTGCTGAAGTTAAAAATGCTACGGAACTCTTCCATTGTTCCCGGAATACCGCTGAAGTTTAAAGATGCTTCGGAACTCTTTCATTGCTCAAGGAATTCCGGTGCCGTTTAAAAATGCTTCGGAACTCTTCTAGTGTACTCGTAATTCCGGTGATGTTTAAAAATTCTTCAGAACTCTTACATTGTTCAAGGATTTCCGATGAAATTTAATAATGCTTGGGAACTCTTCCATTGTTCTCGGAATTCCGTTGAAGTTTAAAAATGCTTCAGAACTCTTACATTGTTCTCGGAATTCCGCTGATGTTTAAAAATGCTTCGGAACTCTTCCATTGTTCTCAGAATTCTGCTGACATTTAAAAATGCTTCCGATCTCTTCAATTGTTCTCGGAATTCTGCTGAAGTAGAAAAATGCTTCCGAACTCTTCCATTGTACGCGGAATTCCGCTGAAGTTTAAAAATGCTTCGGAACTCTTTCATTGTTTAAGGAATTCCGCTGACGTTCAAAAATGCTTCGGAACTCTTCCATTGTTCATGGAATTCTGCTGATGTTTAAAAATTATTCGGAACTCTTCCATTGTTCTCGTAATTCCGCTGACGTTTAAAAATGCTTCGGAACTCTTCCATTGTTCTAGGATTTCCGATGAAGATTAAAAATGCTTCGGAACTCTTCCATTGTTCTCGGAATTCCGCTGAAGTTTAAAAATGCTTCGGAACTCTTCCATTGTTCTCGGAATTCCGCTGAAGTTTAAAAATACTTCAGAACTCTTCCATTGTTCTAGGATTTCCGATGAAGTTTAAAAATGCTTCGAACTCTTCCATTGTTCTCGGAATTCTGCTGAAGTTTAACAATGCTTCGGAACTCTTCTATTGTTCTCGGAATTCTGCTGAAGTTTATAAATGCTTCGGAACTCTTCCATTGTTCCCGTAATTCTGCTGAAGTTTAAAAATTCTTCGGAACTATTCCATTGCTCTCGGAATTCCGCTGAAGTTTAATAATGCTTCGGAACTGTTTCATTGTTCTCGGAATTCCGCTGACGTTTAAAAATGCTTCGGAACTCTTCGAATGTACTCGTAATTCCGGTGATGTTTAAAAATGCATCGGAACTCTTACATTGTTCTCGGAATTCCGCTGAAGTTTAAAAATGCTTCAGAACTCTTACAATGTTCTCGGAATTCCACTGATGTTTAAAAATGCTTCGGAACTCTTCCATTGTTCTCGGAATTCTGCTGACGTTTAAAAATGCTTCCGATCTCTTCAATTGTACTCGGAATTCTGCTGAAGTATAAAAATGCTTCCGAACTCTTCCATTGCTCCCGGAATTCCGCTGAAGTTCAAAATGCTTCGGGACTCTTTCATTGCTTCAGGAATTCCGCTGACGTTCAAAAATGCTTCGGAACTCTTCCATTGTTCTTGGATTTCCACTGATGTTTAAAATTTCTTCGGAACTCTTCCATTGTTCTCGGAATTCCGCTGATGAGTAAAAATGCTTCGGAACTCTTCCATTGTTCTCGTAATTCCGCTGACGTTTAAAAATGCTTCGGAACTCTTCCATTGTTCTCGGAATTCCGTTGAAGTTTAAAAATGCTTCCTAACTCTTCCATTGTTCTAGGATTTCCGCTGAAGTTTAAAAATGCTCTGGAACTCTTCCATTGTTCTCGGAATTCTGCTGAAGTTTAAAAATGCTTCGGAACTCTTCCATTGTTCTCGGAATTCCGCTGAAGTTTAAAAATGCTTCGGAACTCTTCCATTGTTCTCGGAATTCTGCTAATATTTAAAAATGCTTCCGGTCTCTTCCAATGTTTTCGGAATTCTGCTGAAGTTTTAAAATGCTTTGGAACTCTTACATTGTTCCCGGAATTCTGCTGAAGTTAAAAATGCTACGGAACTCTTCCATTGTTCCCGGAATACCGCTGAAGTTTAAAGATGCTTCAGAACTCTTTCATTGCTCAAGGAATTCCGGTGCCTTTTAAAAATGCTTCGGAACTCTTCTAGTGTACTCGTAATTCCGGTGATGTTTAAAAATTCTTCAGAACTATTACATTGTTCAAGGATTTCCGATGAAGTTTAATAATGTTTAGGAACTCTTCCATTGTTCTCGGAATTCCGTTGAAGTTTAAAAATGCTTCAGAACTCTTACATTGTTCTCGGAATTCCGCTGATGTTTAAAAATGCTTCGGAACTCTTCAATTGTTCTCGGAATTCTGCTGAAGTAGAAAAATGCTTCCGAACTCTTCTATTGTACGCGGAATTCCGCTGAAGTTTAAAAATGCTTCGGAACTCTTTCATTGTTTAAGGAATTCCGCTGACGTTCAAAAATGCTTCGGAACTCTTCCATTGTTCATGGAATTCTGCTGATGTTTAAAAATTATTCAGAACTCTTCCATTGTTCTCGGAATTCTGCTGACGATTAAAAATGCTTTGAAACTCTTCCATTGTTCTAGGATTTCCGATGAAGATTAAAAATGATTCGGAACTCTTCCATTGTTCTCGGAATTCCGCTGAAGTTTAAAAATGCTTCAGAACTCTTCCATTGTTCTCGGAATTCCGCTGATGTTTAAAAATGCTTTGGAACTCTTCCATTGTTCTAGGATTTCCGATGAAGATTAAAAATGCTTCGGAACTCTTCCATTGTTCTCGGAATTCCGCTGATTAGTAAAAATGCTTCGGAACTCTTCCATTGTTCTAGGATTTCCGCTGAAGTTTAAAAATGCTCTGGAACTCTTCCATTGTTCTTGGAATTCTGCTGAAGTTTAAAAATGCTTCGGAACTCTTCCATTGTTCTCGGAATTCCGCTGAAGTTTAAAAATGCTTCGGAACTCTCCCATTGTTCTCGGAATTCTGCTAATATTTAAAAATGCTTCCGGTCTCTTCCAATGTTCTCGGAATTCTGCTGAAGTTTTAAAATGCTTTGGAACTCTTACATTGTTCCCGGAATTCTGCTGAAGTTAAAAATGCTACGGAACTCTTCCATTGTTCCCGGAATACCGCTGAAGTTTAAAGATGCTTCAGAACTCTTTCATTGCTCAAGGAATTCCGGTGCCGTTTAAAAATGCTTCGGAACTCTTCTAGTGTACTCGTAATTCCGGTGATGTTTAAAAATTCTTCAGAACTATTACATTGTTCAAGGTTTTCCGATGAAGTTTAATAATGTTTGGGAACTCTTCCATTGTTCTCGGAATTCCGTTGAAGTTTAAAAATGCTTCAGAACTCTTACATTGTTCTCGGAATTCCGCTGATGTTTAAAAATGCTTCGGAACTCTTCCATTGTTCTCAGAATTCTGCTGACGTTTAAAAATGCTTCCGATCTCTTCAATTGTTCTCGGAATTCTGCTGAAGTAGAAAAATGCTTCCGAACTCTTCTATTGTACGCGGAATTCCGCTGAAGTTTAAAAATGCTTCGGAACTCTTTCATTGTTTAAGGAATTCCGCTGACGTTCAAAAATGCTTCGGAACTCTTCCATTGTTCATGGAATTCTGCTGATGTTTAAAAATTATTCAGAACTCTTCCATTGTTCTCGGAATTCCGCTGACGATTAAAAATGCTTTGAAACTCTTCCATTGTTCTCGTAATTCCGCTGACGTTTAAAAATGCTTTGGAACTCTTCCATTGTTCTAGGATTTCCGATGAAGATTAAAAATGCTTCGGAACTCTTCCATTGTTCTCGGAATTCCGCTGAAGTTTAAAAATGCTTCAGAACTCTTCCATTGTTCTCGGAATTCCGCTGATGTTTAAAAATGCTTTGGAACTCTTCCATTGTTCTCCGAATTCCGCTGAAGTTTAAAAATGCTTCAGAACTCTTCCATTGTTCTAGGATTTCCGATGAAGTTTAAAAATGCTTCGAACTCTTCCATTGTTCTCGGAATTCTGCTGAAGTTTAACAATGCTTCGGAACTCTTCTATTGTTCTCGGAATTCTGCTGAAGTTTATAAATGCTTCGGAACTCTTCCATTGTTCCCGTAATTCTGCTGAAGTTTAAAAATTCTTCGGAACTATTCCATTGCTCTCGGAATTCCGCTGAAGTTTAATAATGCTTCGGAGCTGTTTCATTGTTCTCGGAATTCCGCTGACGTTTAAAAATGCTTCGGTAATTTTCCATTGTTCTCGGAATTCCGCTGACGTTTAAAAATGCTTCGGAACTCTTCGAATGTACTCGTAATTCCGGTGATGTTTAAAAATGCATCGGAACTCTTACATTGTTCTCGGAATTCCGCTGAAGTTTAAAAATGCTTCAGAACTCTTACAATGTTCTCGGAATTCCACTGATGTTTAAAAATGCTTCGGAACTCTTCCATTGTTCTCGGAATTCTGCTGACGTTTAAAAATGCTTCCGATCTCTTCAATTGTACTCGGAATTCTGCTGAAGTATAAAAATGCTTCCGAACTCTTCCATTGCTCCCGGAATTCCGCTGAAGTTCAAAATGCTTCGGGACTCTTTCATTGCTTCAGGAATTCCGCTGACGTTCAAAAATGCTTCGGAACTCTTCCATTGTTCTTGGATTTCCACTGATGTTTAAAATTTCTTCGGAACTCTTCCATTGTTCTCGGAATTCCGCTGATGAGTAAAAATGCTTCGGAAATCTTCCATTGTTCTCGTAATTCCGCTGACGTTTAAAAATGCTTCGGAACTCTTCCATTGTTCTCGGAATTCCGTTGAAGTTTAAAAATGCTTCCTAACTCTTCCATTGTTCTAGGATTTCCGCTGAAGTTTAAAAATGCTCTGGAACTCTTCCATTGTTCTCGGAATTCTGCTGAAGTTTAAAAATGCTTCGGAACTCTTCCATTGTTCTCGGAATTCCGCTGAAGTTTAAAAATGCTTCGGAACTCTTCCATTGTTCTCGGAATTCTGCTAATATTTAAAAATGCTTCCGGTCTCTTCCAATGTTTTCGGAATTCTGCTGAAGTTTTAAAATGCTTTGGAACTCTTACATTGTTCCCGGAATTCTGCTGAAGTTAAAAATGCTACGGAACTCTTCCATTGTTCCCGGAATACCGCTGAAGTTTAAAGATGCTTCAGAACTCTTTCATTGCTCAAGGAATTCCGGTGCCGTTTAAAAATGCTTCGGAACTCTTCTAGTGTACTCGTAATTCCGGTGATGTTTAAAAATTCTTCAGAACTATTACATTGTTCAAGGATTTCCGATGAAGTTTAATAATGTTTAGGAACTCTTCCATTGTTCTCGGAATTCCGTTGAAGTTTAAAAATGCTTCAGAACTCTTACATTGTTCTCGGAATTCCGCTGATGTTTAAAAATGCTTCGGAACTCTTCCATTGTTCTCAGAATTCTGCTGACGTTTAAAAATGCTTCCGATCTCTTCAATTGTTCTCGGAATTCTGCTGAAGTAGAAAAATGCTTCCGAACTCTTCTATTCTACGCGGAATTCCGCTGAAGTTTAAAAATGCTTCGGAACTCTTTCATTGTTTAAGGAATTCCGCTGACGTTCAAAAATGCTTCGGAACTCTTCCATTGTTCATGGAATTCTGCTGATGTTTAAAAATTATTCAGAACTCTTCCATTGTTCTCGGAATTCTGCTGACGATTAAAAATGCTTTGAAACTCTTCCATTGTTCTAGGATTTCCGATGAAGATTAAAAATGATTCGGAACTCTTCCATTGTTCTCGGAATTCCGCTGAAGTTTAAAAATGCTTCAGAACTCTTCCATTGTTCTCGGAATTCCGCTGATGTTTAAAAATGCTTTGGAACTCTTCCATTGTTCTCCGAATTCCGCTGAAGTTTAAAAATGCTTCAGAACTCTTCCATTGTTCTAGGATTTCTGCTGAAGTTTAAAAATGCTTTGGAACTCTTCCATTGTTCTCGGAATTCCGCTGAAGTTTAAAAATACTTCGGAACTCTTCCATTGTTCTAGGATTTCCGATGAAGTTTAAAAATGCTTCGGAACTCTTCCATTGTTCTCGGAATTCTGCTGAAGTTTAACAATGCTTCGGAACTCTTCTATTGTTCTGGGAATTCTGCTGAAGCTTAAAAATGCTTCGGAACTCTTCCATTGTTCTCGGAATACTGCTGACATTTAAAAATGCTTCAGAACACTTCCATTGTTCTCGGAATTTCTGATGAAGTTTGAAAATGCTTCGGAACTCTTCCATTGTCCTCGGAATTCAGCTGACATTTAAAAATGCTTCGGAACTCTTCCATTGTTCTCGGAATTCTGCTGAAGTTTAAAAATGCTTCGGAACTCTTCCATTGTTCTCGGAATTCCGCTGAAGTTTAAAAATGCTTCGGAACTCTTCCATTGTTCTCGGAATTCTGCTAATATTTAAAAATGCTTCCGGTCTCTTCCAATGTTCTCGGAATTCTGCTGAAGTTTTAAAATGCTTTGGAACTCTTACATTGTTCCCGGAATTCTGCTTTCTGCTGAAGTTAAAAATGCTACGGAACTCTTCCATTGTTCCCGGAATACCGCTGAAGTTTAAAGATGCTTCGGAACTCTTTCATTGCTCAAGGAATTCCGGTGCCGTTTAAAAATGCTTCGGAACTCTTCTAGTGTACTCGTAATTCCGGTGATGTTTAAAAATTCTTCAGAACTCTTACATTGTTCAAGGATTTCCGATGAAATTTAATAATGCTTGGGAACTCTTCCATTGTTCTCGGAATTCCGTTGAAGTTTAAAAATGCTTCAGAACTCTTACATTGTTCTCGGAATTCCGCTGATGTTTAAAAATGCTTCGGAACTCTTCCATTGTTCTCAGAATTCTGCTGACGTTTAAAAATGCTTCCGATCTCTTCAATTGTTCCCGGAATTCTGCTGAAGTAGAAAAATGCTTCCGAACTCTTCCATTGTACGTGGAATTCCGCTGAAGTTTAAAAATGCTTCGGAACTCTTTCATTGTTTAAGGAATTCCGCTGACGTTCAAAAATGCTTCGGAACTCTTCCATTGTTCATGGAATTCTGCTGATGTTTAAAAATTATTCGGAACTCTTCCATTGTTCTCGTAATTCCGCTGACGTTTAAAAATGCTTCGGAACTCTTCCATTGTTCTAGGATTTCCGATGAAGATTAAAAATGCTTCGGAACTCTTCCATTGTTCTCGGAATTCCGCTGATTAGTAAAAATGCTTCGGAACTCTTCCATTGTTCTAGGATTTCCGCTGAAGTTTAAAAATGCTCTGGAACTCTTCCATTGTTCTTGGAATTCTGCTGAAGTTTAAAAATGCTTCGGAACTCTTCCATTGTTCTCGGAATTCCGCTGAAGTTTAAAAATGCTTCGGAACTCTCCCATTGTTCTCGGAATTCTGCTAATATTTAAAAATGCTTCCGGTCTCTTCCAATGTTCTCGGAATTCTGCTGAAGTTTTAAAATGCTTTGGAACTCTTACATTGTTCCCGGAATTCTGCTGAAGTTAAAAATGCTACGGAACTCTTCCATTGTTCCCGGAATACCGCTGAAGTTTAAAGATGCTTCAGAACTCTTTCATTGCTCAAGGAATTCCGGTGCCGTTTAAAAATGCTTCGGAACTCTTCTAGTGTACTCGTAATTCCGGTGATGTTTAAAAATTCTTCAGAACTATTACATTGTTCAAGGTTTTCCGATGAAGTTTAATAATGTTTGGGAACTCTTCCATTGTTCTCGGAATTCCGTTGAAGTTTAAAAATGCTTCAGAACTCTTACATTGTTCTCGGAATTCCGCTGATGTTTAAAAATGCTTCGGAACTCTTCCATTGTTCTCAGAATTCTGCTGACGTTTAAAAATGCTTCCGATCTCTTCAATTGTTCTCGGAATTCTGCTGAAGTAGAAAAATGCTTCCGAACTCTTCTATTGTACGCGGAATTCCGCTGAAGTTTAAAAATGCTTCGGAACTCTTTCATTGTTTAAGGAATTCCGCTGACGTTCAAAAATGCTTCGGAACTCTTCCATTGTTCATGGAATTCTGCTGATGTTTAAAAATTATTCAGAACTCTTCCATTGTTCTCGGAATTCCGCTGACGATTAAAAATGCTTTGAAACTCTTCCATTGTTCTCGTAATTCCGCTGACGTTTAAAAATGCTTTGGAACTCTTCCATTGTTCTAGGATTTCCGATGAAGATTAAAAATGCTTCGGAACTCTTCCATTGTTCTCGGAATTCCGCTGAAGTTTAAAAATGCTTCAGAACTCTTCCATTGTTCTCGGAATTCCGCTGATGTTTAAAAATGCTTTGGAACTCTTCCATTGTTCTCCGAATTCCGCTGAAGTTTAAAAATGCTTCAGAACTCTTCCATTGTTCTAGGATTTCCGATGAAGTTTAAAAATGCTTCGAACTCTTCCATTGTTCTCGGAATTCTGCTGAAGTTTAACAATGCTTCGGAACTCTTCTATTGTTCTCGGAATTCTGCTGAAGTTTATAAATGCTTCGGAACTCTTCCATTGTTCCCGTAATTCTGCTGAAGTTTAAAAATTCTTCGGAACTATTCCATTGCTCTCGGAATTCCGCTGAAGTTTAATAATGCTTCGGAGCTGTTTCATTGTTCTCGGAATTCCGCTGACGTTTAAAAATGCTTCGGTAATTTTCCATTGTTCTCGGAATTCCGCTGACGTTTAAAAATGCTTCGGAACTCTTCGAATGTACTCGTAATTCCGGTGATGTTTAAAAATGCATCGGAACTCTTACATTGTTCTCGGAATTCCGCTGAAGTTTAAAAATGCTTCAGAACTCTTACAATGTTCTCGGAATTCCACTGATGTTTAAAAATTCTTCGGAACTCTTCCATTGTTCTCGGAATTCTGCTGACGTTTAAAAATGCTTCCGATCTCTTCAATTGTACTCGGAATTCTGCTGAAGTATAAAAATGCTTCCGAACTCTTCCATTGCTCCCGGAATTCCGCTGAAGTTCAAAATGCTTCGGGACTCTTTCATTGCTTCAGGAATTCCGCTGACGTTCAAAAATGCTTCGGAACTCTTCCATTGTTCTTGGATTTCCACTGATGTTTAAAATTTCTTCGGAACTCTTCCATTGTTCTCGGAATTCCGCTGATGAGTAAAAATGCTTCGGAAATCTTCCATTGTTCTCGTAATTCCGCTGACGTTTAAAAATGCTTCGGAACTCTTCCATTGTTCTCGGAATTCCGTTGAAGTTTAAAAATGCTTCCTAACTCTTCCATTGTTCTAGGATTTCCGCTGAAGTTTAAAAATGCTCTGGAACTCTTCCATTGTTCTCGGAATTCTGCTGAAGTTTAAAAATGCTTCGGAACTCTTCCATTGTTCTCGGAATTCCGCTGAAGTTTAAAAATGCTTCGGAACTCTTCCATTGTTCTCGGAATTCTGCTAATATTTAAAAATGCTTCCGGTCTTTTCCAATGTTTTCGGAATTCTGCTGAAGTTTTAAAATGCTTTGGAACTCTTACATTGTTCCCGGAATTCTGCTGAAGTTAAAAATGCTACGGAACTCTTCCATTGTTCCCGGAATACCGCTGAAGTTTAAAGATGCTTCAGAACTCTTTCATTGCTCAAGGAATTCCGGTGCCGTTTAAAAATGCTTCGGAACTCTTCTAGTGTACTCGTAATTCCGGTGATGTTTAAAAATTCTTCAGAACTATTACATTGTTCAAGGATTTCCGATGAAGTTTAATAATGTTTAGGAACTCTTCCATTGTTCTCGGAATTCCGTTGAAGTTTAAAAATGCTTCAGAACTCTTACATTGTTCTCGGAATTCCGCTGATGTTTAAAAATGCTTCGGAACTCTTCCATTGTTCTCAGAATTCTGCTGACGTTTAAAAATGCTTCCGATCTCTTCAATTGTTCTCGGAATTCTGCTGAAGTAGAAAAATGCTTCCGAACTCTTCTATTGTACGCGGAATTCCGCTGAAGTTTAAAAATGCTTCGGAACTCTTTCATTGTTTAAGGAATTCCGCTGACGTTCAAAAATGCTTCGGAACTCTTCCATTGTTCATGGAATTCTGCTGATGTTTAAAAATTATTCAGAACTCTTCCATTGTTCTCGGAATTCTGCTGACGATTAAAAATGCTTTGAAACTCTTCCATTGTTCTAGGATTTCCGATGAAGATTAAAAATGATTCGGAACTCTTCCATTGTTCTCGGAATTCCGCTGAAGTTTAAAAATGCTTCAGAACTCTTCCATTGTTCTCGGAATTCCGCTGATGTTTAAAAATGCTTTGGAACTCTTCCATTGTTCTCCGAATTCCGCTGAAGTTTAAAAATGCTTCAGAACTCTTCCATTGTTCTAGGATTTCTGCTGAAGTTTAAAAATGCTTTGGAACTCTTCCATTGTTCTCGGAATTCCGCTGAAGTTTAAAAATACTTCGGAACTCTTCCATTGTTCTAGGATTTCCGATGAAGTTTAAAAATGCTTCGGAACTCTTCCATTGTTCTCGGAATTCTGCTGAAGTTTAACAATGCTTCGGAACTCTTCTATTGTTCTGGGAATTCTGCTGAAGTTTAAAAATGCTTCGGAACTCTTCCATTGTTCTCGGAATACTGCTGACATTTAAAAATGCTTCAGAACACTTCCATTGTTCTCGGAATTTCTGATGAAGTTTGAAAATGCTTCGGAACTCTTCCATTGTCCTCGGAATTCAGCTGACATTTAAAAATGCTTCGGAACTCTTCCATTGTTCTCGGAATTCTGCTGAAGTTTAAAAATGCTTCGGAACTCTTCCATTGTTCTCGGAATTCCGCTGAAGTTTAAAAATGCTTCGGAACTCTTCCATTGTTCTCGGAATTCTGCTAATATTTAAAAATGCTTCCGGTCTCTTCCAATGTTCTCGGAATTCTGCTGAAGTTTTAAAATGCTTTGGAACTCTTACATTGTTCCCGGAATTCTGCTTTCTGCTGAAGTTAAAAATGCTACGGAACTCTTCCATTGTTCCCGGAATACCGCTGAAGTTTAAAGATGCTTCGGAACTCTTTCATTGCTCAAGGAATTCCGGTGCCGTTTAAAAATGCTTCGGAACTCTTCTAGTGTACTCGTAATTCCGGTGATGTTTAAAAATTCTTCAGAACTCTTACATTGTTCAAGGATTTCCGATGAAATTTAATAATGCTTGGGAACTCTTCCATTGTTCTCGGAATTCCGTTGAAGTTTAAAAATGCTTCAGAACTCTTACATTGTTCTCGGAATTCCGCTGATGTTTAAAAATGCTTCGGAACTCTTCCATTGTTCTCAGAATTCTGCTGACGTTTAAAAATGCTTCCGATCTCTTCAATTGTTCCCGGAATTCTGCTGAAGTAGAAAAATGCTTCCGAACTCTTCCATTGTACGTGGAATTCCGCTGAAGTTTAAAAATGCTTCGGAACTCTTTCATTGTTTAAGGAATTCCGCTGACGTTCAAAAATGCTTCGGAACTCTTCCATTGTTCATGGAATTCTGCTGATGTTTAAAAATTATTCGGAACTCTTCCATTGTTCTCGTAATTCCGCTGACGTTTAAAAATGCTTCGGAACTCTTCCATTGTTCTAGGATTTCCGATGAAGATTAAAAATGCTTCGGAACTCTTCCATTGTTCTCGGAATTCCGCTGATTAGTAAAAATGCTTCGGAACTCTTCCATTGTTCTAGGATTTCCGCTGAAGTTTAAAAATGCTCTGGAACTCTTCCATTGTTCTTGGAATTCTGCTGAAGTTTAAAAATGCTTCGGAACTCTTCCATTGTTCTCGGAATTCCGCTGAAGTTTAAAAATGCTTCGGAACTCTCCCATTGTTCTCGGAATTCTGCTAATATTTAAAAATGCTTCCGGTCTCTTCCAATGTTCTCGGAATTCTGCTGAAGTTTTAAAATGCTTTGGAACTCTTACATTGTTCCCGGAATTCTGCTGAAGTTAAAAATGCTACGGAACTCTTCCATTGTTCCCGGAATACCGCTGAAGTTTAAAGATGCTTCAGAACTCTTTCATTGCTCAAGGAATTCCGGTGCCGTTTAAAAATGCTTCGGAACTCTTCTAGTGTACTCGTAATTCCGGTGATGTTTAAAAATTCTTCAGAACTATTACATTGTTCAAGGTTTTCCGATGAAGTTTAATAATGTTTGGGAACTCTTCCATTGTTCTCGGAATTCCGTTGAAGTTTAAAAATGCTTCAGAACTCTTACATTGTTCTCGGAATTCCGCTGATGTTTAAAAATGCTTCGGAACTCTTCCATTGTTCTCAGAATTCTGCTGACGTTTAAAAATGCTTCCGATCTCTTCAATTGTTCTCGGAATTCTGCTGAAGTAGAAAAATGCTTCCGAACTCTTCTATTGTACGCGGAATTCCGCTGAAGTTTAAAAATGCTTCGGAACTCTTTCATTGTTTAAGGAATTCCGCTGACGTTCAAAAATGCTTCGGAACTCTTCCATTGTTCATGGAATTCTGCTGATGTTTAAAAATTATTCAGAACTCTTCCATTGTTCTCGGAATTCCGCTGACGATTAAAAATGCTTTGAAACTCTTCCATTGTTCTCGTAATTCCGCTGACGTTTAAAAATGCTTTGGAACTCTTCCATTGTTCTAGGATTTCCGATGAAGATTAAAAATGCTTCGGAACTCTTCCATTGTTCTCGGAATTCCGCTGAAGTTTAAAAATGCTTCAGAACTCTTCCATTGTTCTCGGAATTCCGCTGATGTTTAAAAATGCTTTGGAACTCTTCCATTGTTCTAGGATTTCCGATGAAGTTTAAAAATGCTTCGGAACTCTTCCATTGTTCTCGGAATTCTGCTGAAGTTTAACAATGCTTCGGAACTCTTCTATTGTTCTGGGAATTCTGCTGAAGTTTAAAAATGCTTCGGAACTCTTCCATTGTTCTCGGAATACTGCTGACATTTAAAAATGCTTCAGAACACATCCATTGTTCTCGGAATTTCTGATGAAGTTTGAAAATGCTTTGGAACTCTTCCATTGTCCTCGGAATTCAGCTGACATTTAAAAATGCTTCGGAACTCTTCCATTGTTCTCGGAATTCTGCTGAAGTTTAAAAATGCTTCGGAACTCTTCCATTGTTCTCGGAATTCCGCTGAAGTTTAAAAATGCTTCGGAACTCTTCCATTGTTCTCGGAATTCTGCTAATATTTAAAAATGCTTCCGGTCTCTTCCAATGTTCTCGGAATTCTGCTGAAGTTAAAAATGCTACGGAACTCTTCCATTGTTCCCGGAATACCGCTGAAGTTTAAAGATGCTTCGGAACTCTTTCATTGCTCAAGGAATTCCGGTGCCGTTTAAAAATGCTTCGGAACTCTTCTAGTGTACTCGTAATTCCGGTGATGTTTAAAAATTCTTCAGAACTCTTACATTGTTTAAGGATTTCCGATGAAATTTAATAATGCTTGGGAACTCTTCCATTGTTCTCGGAATTCCGTTGAAGTTTAAAAATGCTTCAGAACTCTTACATTGTTCTCGGAATTCCGCTGATGTTTAAAAATGCTTCGGAACTCTTCCATTGTACGCGGAATTCCGCTGAAGTTTAAAAATGCTTCGGAACTCTTTCATTGTTTAAGGAATTCCGCTGACGTTCAAAAATGCTTCGGAACTCTTCCATTGTTCATGGAATTCTGCTGATGTTTAAAAATTATTCGGAACTCTTCCATTGTTCTCGTAATTCCGCTGACGTTTAAAAATGCTTCGGAACTCTTCCATTGTTCTCGGAATTCCGCTGAAGTTTAAAAATGCTTCAGAACTCTTCCATTGTTCTCGGAATTCCGCTGATGTTTAAAAATTCTTTGGAACTCTTCCATTGTTCTAGGAATTCCGCTGAAGTTTAAAAATGCTTCAGAACTCTTCCATTGTTCTAGGATTTCTGCTGAAGTTTAAAAATGCTTTGGAACTCTTCCATTGTTCTCGGAATTCCGCTGAAGTTTAAAAATACTTCGGAACTCTTCCATTGTTCTAGGATTTCCAATGAAGTTTAAAAATGCTTCGGAACTCTTCCATTGTTCTCGGAATTCTGCTGAAGTTTAACAATGCTTCGGAACTCTATTATTGTTCTGGGAATTCTGCTGAAGTTTAAAAATGCTTCGGAACTCTTCCATTGTTCTCGGAATACTGCTGACATTTAAAAATGCTTCAGAACACTTCCATTGTTCTCGGAATTTCTGATGAAGTTTGAAAATTCTTCGGAACTCTTCCATTGTCCTCGGAATTCAGCTGACATTTAAAAATGCTTCGGAACTCTTCCATTGTTCTCGGAATTCCGCTGAAGTTTAAAAATGCTTCGGAACTCTTCCATTGTTCTCGGAATTCTGCTAATATTTAAAAATGCTTCCGGTCTCTTCCAATGTTCTCGGAATTCTGCTGAAGTTTTAAAATGCTTTGGAACTCTTACATTGTTCCCGGAATTCTGCTTTCTGCTGAAGTTAAAAATGCTACGGAACTCTTCCATTGTTCCCGGAATACCGCTGAAGTTTAAAGATGCTTCGGAACTCTTTCATTGCTCAAGGAATTCCGGTGCCGTTTAAAAATGCTTCGGAACTCTTCTAGTGTACTCGTAATTCCGGTGATGTTTAAAAATTCTTCAGAACTCTTACATTGTTCAAGGATTTCCGATGAAATTTAATAATGCTTGGGAACTCTTCCATTGTTCTCGGAATTCCGTTGAAGTTTAAAAATGCTTCAGAACTCTTACATTGTTCTCGGAATTCCGCTGATGTTTAAAAATGCTTCGGAACTCTTCCATTGTTCTCAGAATTCTGCTGACGTTTAAAAATGCTTCCGATCTCTTCAATTGTTCTCGGAATTCTGCTGAAGTAGAAAAATGCTTCCGAACTCTTCCATTGTACGTGGAATTCCGCTGAAGTTTAAAAATGCTTCGGAACTCTTTCATTGTTTAAGGAATTCCGCTGACGTTCAAAAATGCTTCGGAACTCTTCCATTGTTCATGGAATTCTGCTGATGTTTAAAAATTATTCGGAACTCTTCCATTGTTCTCGTAATTCCGCTGACGTTTAAAAATGCTTCGGAACTCTTCCATTGTTCTAGGATTTCCGATGAAGATTAAAAATGCTTCGGAACTCTTCCATTGTTCTCGGAATTCCGCTGATTAGTAAAAATGCTTCGGAACTCTTCCATTGTTCTAGGATTTCCGCTGAAGTTTAAAAATGCTTCAGAACTCTTCCATTGTTCTCGGAATTCCGCTGATGTTTAAAAATGCTTTGGAACTCTTCCATTGTTCTCCGAATTCCGCTGAAGTTTAAAAATGCTTCAGAACTCTTCCATTGTTCTAGGATTTCTGCTGAAGTTTAAAAATGCTTTGGAACTCTTCCATTGTTCTCGGAATTCCGCTGAAGTTTAAAAATACTTCGGAACTCTTCCATTGTTCTAGGATTTCCGATGAAGTTTAAAAATGCTTCGGAACTCTTCCATTGTTCTCGGAATTCTGCTGAAGTTTAACAATGCTTCGGAACTCTTCTATTGTTCTGGGAATTCTGCTGAAGTTTAAAAATGCTTCGGAACTCTTCCATTGTTCTCGGAATACTGCTGACATTTAAAAATGCTTCAGAACACTTCCATTGTTCTCGGAATTTCTGATGAAGTTTGAAAATGCTTCGGAACTCTTCCATTGTCCTCGGAATTCAGCTGACATTTAAAAATGCTTCGGAACTCTTCCATTGTTCTCGGAATTCTGCTGAAGTTTAAAAATGCTTCGGAACTCTTCCATTGTTCTCGGAATTCCGCTGAAGTTTAAAAATGCTTCGGAACTCTTCCATTGTTCTCGGAATTCTGCTAATATTTAAAAATGCTTCCGGTCTCTTCCAATGTTCTCGGAATTCTGCTGAAGTTAAAAATGCTACGGAACTCTTCCATTGTTCCCGGAATACCGCTGAAGTTTAAAGATGCTTCGGAACTCTTTCATTGCTCAAGGAATTCCGGTGCCGTTTAAAAATGCTTCGGAACTCTTCTAGTGTACTCGTAATTCCGGTGATGTTTAAAAATTCTTCAGAACTCTTACATTGTTCAAGGATTTCCGATGAAATTTAATAATGCTTGGGAACTCTTCCATTGTTCTCGGAATTCCGTTGAAGTTTAAAAATGCTTCAGAACTCTTACATTGTTCTCGGAATTCCGCTGATGTTTAAAAATGCTTCGGAACTCTTCCATTGTTCTAGGATTTCCGATGAAGATTAAAAATGCTTCAGAACTCTTCCATTGTTCTCGGAATTCCGCTGATGTTTAAAAATGCTTTGGAACTCTTCCATTGTTCTCCGAATTCCGCTGAAGTTTAAAAATGCTTCAGAACTCTTCCATTGTTCTAGGATTTCTGCTGAAGTTTAAAAATGCTTCGGAACTCTTCCATTGTTCTCGGAATACTGCTGACATTTAAAAATGCTTCAGAACACTTCCATTGTTCTCGGAATTTCTGATGAAGTTTGAAAATGCTTCGGAACTCTTCCATTGTCCTCGGAATTCAGCTGACATTTAAAAATGCTTCGGAACTCTTCCATTGTTCTCGGAATTCTGCTGAAGTTTAAAAATGCTTCGGAACTCTTCCATTGTTCTCGGAATTCCGCTGAAGTTTAAAAATGCTTCGGAACTCTTCCATTGTTCTCGGAATTCTGCTAATATTTAAAAATGCTTCCGGTCTCTTCCAATGTTCTCGGAATTCTGCTGAAGTTAAAAATGCTACGGAACTCTTCCATTGTTCCCGGAATACCGCTGAAGTTTAAAGATGCTTCGGAACTCTTTCATTGCTCAAGGAATTCCGGTGCCGTTTAAAAATGCTTCGGAACTCTTCTAGTGTACTCGTAATTCCGGTGATGTTTAAAAATTCTTCAGAACTCTTACATTGTTCAAGGATTTCCGATGAAATTTAATAATGCTTGGGAACTCTTCCATTGTTCTCGGAATTCCGTTGAAGTTTAAAAATGCTTCAGAACTCTTACATTGTTCTCGGAATTCCGCTGATGTTTAAAAATGCTTCGGAACTCTTCCATTGTTCTCAGAATTCTGCTGACATTTAAAAATGCTTCCGATCTCTTCAATTGTTCTCGGAATTCTGCTGAAGTAGAAAAATGCTTCCGAACTCTTCCATTGTACGCGGAATTCCGCTGAAGTTTAAAAATGCTTCGGAACTCTTTCATTGTTTAAGGAATTCCGCTGACGTTCAAAAATGCTTCGGAACTCTTCCATTGTTCATGGAATTCTGCTGATGTTTAAAAATTATTCGGAACTCTTCCATTGTTCTCGTAATTCCGCTGACGTTTAAAAATGCTTCGGAACTCTTCCATTCTTCTAGGATTTCTGATGAAGTTTAAAAATGCTTCGAACTCTTCCATTGTTCTCGGAATTCTGCTGAAGTTTAACAATGCTTCGGAACTCTTCTATTGTTCTCGGAATTCTGCTGAAGTTTATAAATGCTTCGGAACTCTTCCATTGTTCCCGTAATTCTGCTGAAGTTTAAAAATTCTTCGGAACTATTCCATTTCTCTCGGAATTCCGCTGAAGTTTAATAATGCTTCGGAACTGTTTCATTGTTCTCGGAATTCCGCTGACGTTTAAAAATGCTTCGGTAATTTTCCATTGTTCTCGGAATTCCGCTGACGTTTAAAAATGCTTCGGAACTCTTCGAATATACTCGTAATTCCGGTGATGTTTAAAAATGCATCGGAACTCTTACATTGTTCTCGGAATTCCGCTGAAGTTTAAAAATGCTTCAGAACTCTTACAATGTTCTCGGAATTCCACTGATGTTTAAAAATGCTTCGGAACTCTTCCATTGTTCTCGGAATTCTGCTGACGTTAAAAAATGCTTCCGATCTCTTCAATTGTACTCGGAATTCTGCTGAAGTATAAAAATGCTTCCGAACTCTTCCATTGCTCCCGGAATTCCGCTGAAGTTCAAAATGCTTCGGGACTCTTTCATTGCTTCAGGAATTCCGCTGACGTTCAAAAATGCTTCGGAACTCTTCCATTGTTCTTTTATTTCCACTGATGTTTAAAATTTCTTCGGAACTCTTCCATTGTTCTCGGAATTCCGCTGATGAGTAAAAATGCTTCGGAACTCTTCCATTGTTCTCGTAATTCCGCTGACATTTAAAAATGCTTCGGAACTCTTCCATTGTTCTCGGAATTCCGTTGAAGTTTAAAAATGCTTCCTAACTCTTCCATTGTTCTAGGATTTCCGCTGAAGTTTAAAAATGCTCTGGAACTCTTCCATTGTTCTCGGAATTCTGCTGAAGTTTAAAAATGCTTCGGAACTCTTCCATTGTTCATGGAATTCTGCTGATGTTTAAAAATTATTCAGAACTCTTCCATTGTTCTCGGAATTCCGCTGACGATTAAAAATGCTTTGAAACTCTTCCATTGTTCTAGGATTTCCGATGAAGATTAAAAATGATTCGGAACTCTTCCATTGTTCTCGGAATTCCGCTGAAGTTTAAAAATGCTTCAGAACTCTTCCATTGTTCTCGGAATTCCGCTGATGTTTAAAAATGCTTTGGAACTCTTCCATTGTTCTCGGAATTCCGCTGAAGTTTAAAAATACTTCGGAACTCTTCCATTGTTCTAGGATTTCCGATGAAGTTTAAAAATGCTTCGGAACTCTTCCATTGTTCTCGGAATTCTGCTGAAGTTTAACAATGCTTCGGAACTCTTCTATTGTTCTGGGAATTCTGCTGAAGTTTAAAAATGCTTCGGAACTCTTCCATTGTTCTCGGAATACTGCTGACATTTAAAAATGCTTCAGAACACTTCCATTGTTCTCGGAATTTCTGATGAAGTTTGAAAATGCTTCGGAACTCTTCCATTGTCCTCGGAATTCAGCTGACATTTAAAAATGCTTCGGAACTCTTCCATTGTTCTCGGAATTCTGCTGAAGTTTAAAAATGCTTCGGAACTCTTCCATTGTTCTCGGAATTCCGCTGAAGTTTAAAAATGCTTCGGAACTCTTCCATTCTTCTCGGAATTCTGCTAATATTTAAAAATGCTTCCGGTCTCTTCCAATGTTCTCGGAATTCTGCTGAAGTTTTAAAATGCTTTGGAACTCTTACATTGTTCCCGGAATTCTGCTTTCTGCTGAAGTTAAAAATGCTACGGAACTCTTCCATTGTTCCCGGAATACCGCTGAAGTTTAAAGATGCTTCGGAACTCTTTCATTGCTCAAGGAATTCCGGTGCCGTTTAAAAATGCTTCGGAACTCTTCTAGTGTACTCGTAATTCCGGTGATGTTTAAAAATTCTTCAGAACTCTTACATTGTTCAAGGATTTCCGATGAAATTTAATAATGCTTGGGAACTCTTCCATTGTTCTCGGAATTCCGTTGAAGTTTAAAAATGCTTCAGAACTCTTACATTGTTCTCGGAATTCCGCTGATGTTTAAAAATGCTTCGGAACTCTTCCATTGTTCTCAGAATTCTGCTGACGTTTAAAAATGCTTCCGATCTCTTCAATTGTTCTCGGAATTCTGCTGAAGTAGAAAAATGCTTCCGAACTCTTCCATTGTACGTGGAATTCCGCTGAAGTTTAAAAATGCTTCGGAACTCTTTCATTGTTTAAGGAATTCCGCTGACGTTCAAAAATGCTTCGGAACTCTTCCATTGTTCATGGAATTCTGCTGATGTTTAAAAATTATTCGGAACTCTTCCATTGTTCCCGGAATTCTGCTGAAGTTAAAAATGCTACGGAACTCTTCCATTGTTCCCGGAATACCGCTGAAGTTTAAAGATGCTTCAGAACTCTTTCATTGCTCAAGGAATTCCGGTGCCGTTTAAAAATGCTTCGGAACTCTTCTAGTGTACTCGTAATTCCGGTGATGTTTAAAAATTCTTCAGAACTATTACATTGTTCAAGGTTTTCCGATGAAGTTTAATAATGTTTGGGAACTCTTCCATTGTTCTCGGAATTCCGTTGAAGTTTAAAAATGCTTCAGAACTCTTACATTGTTCTCGGAATGCCGCTGATGTTTAAAAATGCTTCGGAACTCTTCCATTGTTCTCAGAATTCTGCTGACGTTTAAAAATGCTTCCGATCTCTTCAATTGTTCTCGGAATTCTGCTGAAGTAGAAAAATGCTTCCGAACTCTTCTATTGTACGCGGAATTCCGCTGAAGTTTAAAAATGCTTCGGAACTCTTTCATTGTTTAAGGAATTCCGCTGACGTTCAAAAATGCTTCGGAACTCTTCCATTGTTCATGGAATTCTGCTGATGTTTAAAAATTATTCAGAACTCTTCCATTGTTCTCGGAATTCCGCTGACGATTAAAAATGCTTTGAAACTCTTCCATTGTTCTCGTAATTCCGCTGACGTTTAAAAATGCTTTGGAACTCTTCCATTGTTCTAGGATTTCCGATGAAGATTAAAAATGCTTCGGAACTCTTCCATTGTTCTCGGAATTCCGCTGAAGTTTAAAAATGCTTCAGAACTCTTCCATTGTTCTCGGAATTCCGCTGATGTTTAAAAATGCTTTGGAACTCTTCCATTGTTCTCCGAATTCCGCTGAAGTTTAAAAATGCTTCAGAACTCTTCCATTGTTCTAGGATTTCTGCTGAAGTTTAAAAATGCTTTGGAACTCTTCCATTGTTCTCGGAATTCCGCTGAAGTTTAAAAATACTTCGGAACTCTTCCATTGTTCTAGGATTTCCGATGAAGTTTAAAAATGCTTCGGAACTCTTCCATTGTTCTCGGAATTCTGCTGAAGTTTAACAATGCTTCGGAACTCTTCTATTGTTCTGGGAATTCTGCTGAAGTTTAAAAATGCTTCGGAACTCTTCCATGGTTCTCGGAATTCTGCTGACATTTAAAAATGCTTCAGAACACTTCCATTGTTCTCGGAATTTCTGATGAAGTTTGAAAATGCTTTGGAACTCTTCCATTGTCCTCGGAATTCAGCTGACATTTAAAAATGCTTCGGAACTCTTCCATTGTTCTCGGAATTCTGCTGAAGTTTAAAAATGCTTCGGAACTCTTCCATTGTTCTCGGAATTCCGCTGAAGTTTAAAAATGCTTCGGAACTCTTCCATTGTTCTCGGAATTCTGCTAATATTTAAAAATGCTTCCGGTCTCTTCCAATGTTCTCGGAATTCTGCTGAAGTTAAAAATGCTACGGAACTCTTCCATTGTTCCCGGAATACCGCTGAAGTTTAAAGATGCTTCGGAACTCTTTCATTGCTCAAGGAATTCCGGTGCCGTTTAAAAATGCTTCGGAACTCTTCTAGTGTACTCGTAATTCCGGTGATGTTTAAAAATTCTTCAGAACTCTTACATTGTTCAAGGATTTCCGATGAAATTTAATAATGCTTGGGAACTCTTCCATTGTTCTCGGAATTCCGTTGAAGTTTAAAAATGCTTCAGAACTCTTACATTGTTCTCGGAATTCCGCTGATGTTTAAAAATGCTTCGGAACTCTTCCATTGTACGCGGAATTCCGCTGAAGTTTAAAAATGCTTCGGAACTCTTTCATTGTTTAAGGAATTCCGCTGACGTTCAAAAATGCTTCGGAACTCTTCCATTGTTCATGGAATTCTGCTGATGTTTAAAAATTATTCGGAACTCTTCCATTGTTCTCGTAATTCCGCTGACGTTTAAAAATGCTTCGGAACTCTTCCATTGTTCTCGGAATTCCGCTGAAGTTTAAAAATGCTTCAGAACTCTTCCATTGTTCTCGGAATTCCGCTGATGTTTAAAAATGCTTTGGAACTCTTCCATTGTTCTCCGAATTCCGCTGAAGTTTAAAAATGCTTCAGAACTCTTCCATTGTTCTAGGATTTCTGCTGAAGTTTAAAAATGCTTTGGAACTCTTCCATTGTTCTCGGAATTCCGCTGAAGTTTAAAAATACTTCGGAACTCTTCCATTGTTCTAGGATTTCCAATGAAGTTTAAAAATGCTTCGGAACTCTTCCATTGTTCTCGGAATTCTGCTGAAGTTTAACAATGCTTCGGAACTCTATTATTGTTCTGGGAATTCTGCTGAAGTTTAAAAATGCTTCGGAACTCTTCCATTGTTCTCGGAATACTGCTGACATTTAAAAATGCTTCAGAACACTTCCATTGTTCTCGGAATTTCTGATGAAGTTTGAAAATTCTTCGGAACACTTCCATTGTCCTCGGAATTCAGCTGACATTTAAAAATGCTTCGGAACTCTTCCATTGTTCTCGGAATTCCGCTGAAGTTTAAAAATGCTTCGGAACTCTTCCATTGTTCTCGGAATTCTGCTAATATTTAAAAATGCTTCCGGTCTCTTCCAATGTTCTCGGAATTCTGCTGAAGTTTTAAAATGCTTTGGAACTCTTACATTGTTCCCGGAATTCTGCTTTCTGCTGAAGTTAAAAATGCTACGGAACTCTTCCATTGTTCCCGGAATACCGCTGAAGTTTAAAGATGCTTCGGAACTCTTTCATTGCTCAAGGAATTCCGGTGCCGTTTAAAAATGCTTCGGAACTCTTCTAGTGTACTCGTAATTCCGGTGATGTTTAAAAATTCTTCAGAACTCTTACATTGTTCAAGGATTTCCGATGAAATTTAATAATGCTTGGGAACTCTTCCATTGTTCTCGGAATTCCGTTGAAGTTTAAAAATGCTTCAGAACTCTTACATTGTTCTCGGAATTCCGCTGATGTTTAAAAATGCTTCGGAACTCTTCCATTGTTCTCAGAATTCTGCTGACGTTTAAAAATGCTTCCGATCTCTTCAATTGTTCTCGGAATTCTGCTGAAGTAGAAAAATGCTTCCGAACTCTTCCATTGTACGTGGAATTCCGCTGAAGTTTAAAAATGCTTCGGAACTCTTTCATTGTTTAAGGAATTCCGCTGACGTTCAAAAATGCTTCGGAACTCTTCCATTGTTCATGGAATTCTGCTGATGTTTAAAAATTATTCGGAACTCTTCCATTGTTCTCGTAATTCCGCTGACGTTTAAAAATGCTTCGGAACTCTTCCATTGTTCTAGGATTTCCGATGAAGATTAAAAATGCTTCGGAACTCTTCCATTGTTCTCGGAATTCCGCTGATTAGTAAAAATGCTTCGGAACTCTTCCATTGTTCTAGGATTTCCGCTGAAGTTTAAAAATGCTCTGGAACTCTTCCATTGTTCTCGGAATTCTGCTGAAGTTTAAAAATGCTTCGGAACTCTTCCATTGTTCTCGGAATTCCGCTGAAGTTTAAAAATGCTTCGGAACTCTTCCATTGTTCTCGGAATTCTGCTAATATTTAAAAATGCTTCCGGTCTCTTCCAATGTTCTCGGAATTCTGCTGAAGTTTTAAAATGCTTTGGAACTCTTACATTGTTCCCGGAATTCTGCTGAAGTTAAAAATGATACGGAACTCTTCCATTGTTCCCGGAATACCGCTGAAGTTTAAAGATGCTTCAGAACTCTTTCATTGCTCAAGGAATTCCGGTGCCGTTTAAAAATGCTTCGGAACTCTTCTAGTGTACTCGTAATTCCGGTGATGTTTAAAAATTCTTCAGAACTATTACATTGTTCAAGGATTTCCGATGAAGTTTAATAATGTTTGGGAACTCTTCCATTGTTCTCGGAATTCCGTTGAAGTTTAAAAATGCTTCAGAACTCTTACATTGTTCTCGGAATTCCGCTGATGTTTAAAAATGCTTCGGAACTCTTCCATTGTTCTCAGAATTCTGCTGACGTTTAAAAATGCTTCCGATCTCTTCAATTGTTCTCGGAATTCTGCTGAAGTAGAAAAATGCTTCCGAACTCTTCTATTGTACGCGGAATTCCGCTGAAGTTTAAAAATGCTTCGGAACTCTTTCATTGTTTAAGGAATTCCGCTGACGTTCAAAAATGCTTCGGAACTCTTCCATTGTTCATGGAATTCTGCTGATGTTTAAAAATTATTCAGAACTCTTCCATTGTTCTCGGAATTCCGCTGACGATTAAAAATGCTTTGAAACTCTTCCATTGTTCTCGTAATTCCGCTGACGTTTAAAAATGCTTTGGAACTCTTCCATAGTTCTCCGAATTCCGCTGAAGTTTAAAAATGCTTCAGAACTCTTCCATTGTTCTCGGAATTCCGCTGATGTTTAAAAATGCTTTGGAACTCTTCCATAGTTCTCCGAATTCCGCTGAAGTTTAAAAATGCTTCAGAACTCTTCCATTGTTCTAGGATTTCCGATGAAGTTTAAAAATGCTTCGGAACTCTTCCATTGTTCTCGGAATTCTGCTGAAGTTTAACAATGCTTCGGAACTCTTCTATTGTTCTGGGAATTCTGCTGAAGTTTAAAAATGCTTCGGAACTCTTCCATTGTTCTCGGAATACTGCTGACATTTAAAAATGCTTCAGAACACTTCCATTGTTCTCGGAATTTCTGATGAAGTTTGAAAATGCTTCGGAACTCTTCCATTGTTCTCGGAATTCAGCTGACATTTAAAAATGCTTCGGAACTCTTCCATTGTTCTCGGAATTCTGCTGAAGTTTAAAAATGCTTCGGAACTCTTCCATTGTTCTCGGAATTCCGCTGAAGTTTAAAAATGCTTCGGAACTCTTCCATTGTTCTCGGAATTCTGCTAATATTTAAAAATGCTTCCGGTCTCTTCCAATGTTCTCGGAATTCTGCTGAAGTTAAAAATGCTACGGAACTCTTCCATTGTTCCCGGAATACCGCTGAAGTTTAAAGATGCTTCGGAACTCTTTCATTGCTCAAGGAATTCCGGTGCCGTTTAAAAATGCTTCGGAACTCTTCTAGTGTACTCGTAATTCCGGTGATGTTTAAAAATTCTTCAGAACTCTTACATTGTTCAAGGATTTCCGATGAAATTTAATAATGCTTGGGAACTCTTCCATTGTTCTCGGAATTCCGTTGAAGTTTAAAAATGCTTCAGAATTCTTACATTGTTCTCGGAATTCCGCTGATGTTTAAAAATGCTTCGGAACTCTTCCATTGTTCTCAGAATTCTGCTGACATTTAAAAATGCTTCCGATCTCTTCAATTGTTCTCGGAATTCTGCTGAAGTAGAAAAATGCTTCCGAACTCTTCCATTGTACGCGGAATTCCGCTGAAGTTTAAAAATGCTTCGGAACTCTTTCATTGTTTAAGGAATTCCGCTGACGTTCAAAAATGCTTCGGAACTCTTCCATTGTTCATGGAATTCTGCTGATGTTTAAAAATTATTCGGAACTCTTCCATTGTTCTCGTAATTCCGCTGACGTTTAAAAATGCTTCGGAACTCTTCCATTGTTCTAGGATTTCCGATGAAGATTAAAAATGCTTCGGAACTCTTCCATTGTTCTCGGAATTCCGCTGAAGTTTAAAAATGCTTCGGAACTCTTCCATTGTTCTCGGAATTCCGCTGAAGTTTAAAAATACTTCAGAACTCTTCCATTGTTCTAGGATTTCCGATGAAGTTTAAAAATGCTTCGAACTCTTCCATTGTTCTCGGAATTCTGCTGAAGTTTAACAATGCTTCGGAACTCTTCTATTGTTCTCGGAATTCTGCTGAAGTTTATAAATGCTTCGGAACTCTTCCATTGTTCCCGTAATTCTGCTGAAGTTTAAAAATTCTTCGGAACTATTCCATTGCTCTCGGAATTCCGCTGAAGTTTAATAATGCTTCGGAACTGTTTCTTTGTTCTCGGAATTCCGCTGACGTTTAAAAATGCTTCGGTAATTTTCCATTGTTCTCGGAATTCCGCTGACGTTTAAAAATGCTTCGGAACTCTTCGAATGTACTCGTAATTCCGGTGATGTTTAAAAATGCATCGGAACTCTTACATTGTTCTCGGAATTCCGCTGAAGTTTAAAAATGCTTCAGAACTCTTACAATGTTCTCGGAATTCCACTGATGTTTAAAAATGCTTCGGAACTCTTCCATTGTTCTCGGAATTCTGCTGACGTTTAAAAATGCTTCCGATCTCTTCAATTGTACTCGGAATTCTGCTGAAGTATAAAAATGCTTCCGAACTCTTCCATTGCTCCCGGAATTCCGCTGAAGTTCAAAATGCTTCGGAACTCTATCATTGCTTCAGGAATTCCGCTGACGTTCAAAAATGCTTCGGAACTCTTCCATTGTTCTTGGATTTCCACTGATGTTTAAAATTTCTTCGGAACTCTTCCATTGTTCTCGGAATTCCGCTGATGAGTAAAAATGCTTCGGAACTCTTCCATTGTTCTCGGAATTCTGCTAATATTTAAAAATGCTTCCGGTCTCTTCCAATGTTCTCGGAATTCTGCTGAAGTTAAAAATGCTACGGAACTCTTCCATTGTTCCTGGAATACCGCTGAAGTTTAAAGATGCTTCGGAACTCTTTCATTGCTCAAGGAATTCCGGTGCCGTTTAAAAATGCTTCGGAACTCTTCTAGTGTACTCGTAATTCCGGTGATGTTTAAAAATTCTTCAGAACTCTTACATTGTTCAAGGATTTCCGATGAAATTTAATAATGCTTGGGAACTCTTCCATTGTTCTCGGAATTCCGTTGAAGTTTAAAAATGCTTCAGAACTCTTACATTGTTCTCGGAATTCCGCTGATGTTTAAAAATGCTTCGGAACTCTTCCATTGTACGCGGAATTCCGCTGAAGTTTAAAAATGCTTCGGAACTCTTTCATTGTTTAAGGAATTCCGCTGACGTTCAAAAATGCTTCGGAACTCTTCCATTGTTCATGGAATTCTGCTGATGTTTAAAAATTATTCGGAACTCTTCCATTGTTCTCGTAATTCCGCTGACGTTTAAAAATGCTTCGGAACTCTTCCATTGTTCTCGGAATTCCGCTGAAGTTTAAAAATGCTTCAGAACTCTTCCATTGTTCTCGGAATTCCGCTGATGTTTAAAAATGCTTTGGAACTCTTCCATTGTTCTCCGAATTCCGCTGAAGTTTAAAAATGCTTCAGAACTCTTCCATTGTTCTAGGATTTCTGCTGAAGTTTAAAAATGCTTTGGAACTCTTCCATTGTTCTCGGAATTCCGCTGAAGTTTAAAAATGCTTCGGAACTCTTCCATTGTTCTCGGAAGACTGCTGACATTTAAAAATGCTTCAGAACACTTCCATTGTTCTCGGAATTTCTGATGAAGTTTGAAAATTCTTCGGAACTCTTCCATTGTCCTCGGAATTCAGCTGACATTTAAAAATGCTTCGGAACTCTTCCATTGTTCTCGGAATTCCGCTGAAGTTTAAAAATGCTTCGGAACTCTTCCATTGTTCTCGGAATTCTGCTAATATTTAAAAATGCTTCCGGTCTCTTCCAATGTTCTCGGAATTCTGCTGAAGTTTTAAAATGCTTTGGAACTCTTACATTGTTCCCGGAAATCTGCTTTCTGCTGAAGTTAAAAATGCTATGGAACTCTTCCATTGTTCCCGGAATACCGCTGAAGTTTAAAGATGCTTCGGAACTCTTTCATTGCTCAAGGAATTCCGGTGCCGTTTAAAAATGCTTCGGAACTCTTCTAGTGTACTCGTAATTCCGGTGATGTTTAAAAATTCTTCAGAACTCTAACATTGTTCAAGGATTTCCGATGAAATTTAATAATGCTTGGGAACTCTTCCATTGTTCTCGGAATTCCGTTGAAGTTTCAAAATGCTTCAGAACTCTTACATTGTTCTCGGAATTCCGCTGATGTTTAAAAATGCTTCGGAATTCTTCCATTGTTCTCAGAATTCTGCTGACGTTTAAAAATGCTTCCGATCTCTTCAATTGTTCTCGGAATTCTGCTGAAGTAGAAAAATGCTTCCGAACTCTTCCATTGTACGTGGAATTCCGCTGAAGTTTAAAAATGCTTCGGAACTCTTTCATTGTTTAAGGAATTCCGCTGACGTTCAAAAATGCTTCGGAACTCTTCCATTGTTCATGGAATTCTGCTGATGTTTAAAAATTATTCGGAACTCTTCCATTGTTCTCGTAATTCCGCTGACGTTTAAAAATGCTTCGGAACTCTTCCATTGTTCTAGGATTTCCGATGAAGATTAAAAATGCTTCGGAACTCTTCCATTGTTCTCGGAATTCCGCTGATTAGTAAAAATGCTTCGGAACTCTTCCATTGTTCTAGGATTTCCGCTGAAGTTTAAAAATCCTCTGGAACTCTTCCATTGTTCTCGGAATTCTGCTGAAGTTTAAAAATGCTTCGGAACTCTTCCATTGTTCTCGGAATTCCGCTGAAGTTTAAAAATGCTTCGGAACTCTTCCATTGTTCTCGGAATTCTGCTAATATTTAAAAATGCTTCCGGTCTCTTCCAATGTTCTCGGAATTCTGCTGAAGTTTTAAAATGCTTTGGAACTCTTACATTGTTCCCGGAATTCTGCTGAAGTTAAAAATGCTACGGAACTCTTCCATTGTTCCCGGAATACCGCTGAAGTTTAAAGATGCTTCAGAACTCTTTCATTGCTCAAGGAATTCCGGTGCCGTTTAAAAATGCTTCGGAACTCTTCTAGTGTACTCGTAATTCCGGTGATGTTTAAAAATTCTTCAGAACTATTACATTGTTCAAGGATTTCCGATGAAGTTTAATAATGTTTGGGAACTCTTCCATTGTTCTCGGAATTCCGTTGAAGTTTAAAAATGCTTCAGAACTCTTACATTGTTCTCGGAATTCCGCTGATGTTTAAAAATGCTTCGGAACTCTTCCATTGTTCTCAGAATTCTGCTGACGTTTAAAAATGCTTCCGATCTCTTCAATTGTTCTCGGAATTCTGCTGAAGTAGAAAAATGCTTCCGAACTCTTCTATTGTACGCGGAATTCCGCTGAAGTTTAAAAATGCTTCGGAACTCTTTCATTGTTTAAGGAATTCCGCTGACGTTCAAAAATGCTTCGGAACTCTTCCATTGTTCATGGAATTCTGCTGATGTTTAAAAATTATTCAGAACTCTTCCATTGTTCTCGGAATTCCGCTGACGATTAAAAATGCTTTGAAACTCTTCCATTGTTCTCGTAATTCCGCTGACGTTTAAAAATGCTTTGGAACTCTTCCATTGTTCTAGGATTTCCGATGAAGATTAAAAATGCTTCGGAACTCTTCCATTGTTCTCGGAATTCCGCTGAAGTTTAAAAATGCTTCAGAACTCTTCCATTGTTCTCGGAATTCCGCTGATGTTTAAAAATGCTTTGGAACTCTTCCATAGTTCTCCGAATTCCGCTGAAGTTTAAAAATGCTTCAGAACTCTTCCATTGTTCTAGGATTTCCGATGAAGTTTAAAAATGCTTCGGAACTCTTCCATTGTTCTCGGAATTCTGCTGAAGTTTAACAATGCTTCGGAACTCTTCTATTGTTCTGGGACTTCTGCTGAAGTTTAAAAATGCTTCGGAACTCTTCCTTTGTTCTCGGAATACTGCTGACATTTAAAAATGCTTCAGAACACTTCCATTGTTCTCGGAATTTCTGATGAAGTTTCAAAATGCTTCGGAACTCTTCCATTGTCCTCGGAATTCAGCTGACATTTAAAAATGCTTCGGAACTCTTCCATTGTTCTCGGAATTCTGCTGAAGTTTAAAAATGCTTCGGAACTCTTCCATTGTTCTCGGAATTCCGCTGAAGTTTAAAAATGCTTCGGAACTCTTCCATTGTTCTCGGAATTCTGCTAATATTTAAAAATGCTTCCGGTCTCTTCCAATGTTCTCGGAATTCTGCTGAAGTTAAAAATGCTACGGAACTCTTCCATTGTTCCCGGAATACCGCTGAAGTTTAAAGATGCTTCGGAACTCTTTCATTGCTCAAGGAATTCCGGTGCTGTTTAAAAATGCTTCGGAACTCTTCTAGTGTACTCGTAATTCCGGTGATGTTTAAAAATTCTTCAGAACTCTTACATTGTTCAAGGATTTCCGATGAAATTTAATAATGCTTGGGAACTCTTCCATTGTTCTCGGAATTCCGTTGAAGTTTAAAAATGCTTCAGAACTCTTACATTGTTCTCGGAATTCCGCTGATGTTTAAAAATGCTTCGGAACTCTTCCATTGTTCTCGGAATTCTGCTAATATTTAAAAATGCTTCCGGTCTCTTCCAATGTTCTCGGAATTCTGCTGAAGTTTTAAAATGCTTTGGAACTCTTACATTGTTCCCGGAATTCTGCTGAAGTTAAAAATGCTACGGAACTCTTCCATTGTTCCCGGAATACCGCTGAAGTTTAAAGATGCTTCAGAACTCTTTCATTGCTCAAGGAATTCCGGTGCCGTTTAAAAATGCTTCGGAATTTTTCTAGTGTACTCGTAATTCCGGTGATGTTTAAAAATTCTTCAGAACTATTACATTGTTCAAGGATTTCCGATGAAGTTTAATAATGTTTGGGAACTCTTCCATTGTTCTCGGAATTCCGTTGAAGTTTAAAAATGCTTCAGAACTCTTACATTGTTCTCGGAATTCCGCTGATGTTTAAAAATGCTTCGGAACTCTTCCATTGTTCTCAGAATTCTGCTGACGTTTAAAAATGCTTCCGATCTCTTCAATTTTTCTCGGAATTCTGCTGAAGTAGAAAAATGCTTCCGAACTCTTCTATTGTACGCGGAATTCCGCTGAAGTTTAAAAATGCTTCGGAACTCTTTCATTGTTTAAGGAATTCCGCTGACGTTCAAAAATGCTTCGGAACTCTTCCATTGTTCATGGAATTCTGCTGATGTTTAAAAATGATTCAGAACTCTTCCATTGTTCTCGGAATTCCGCTGACGATTAAAAATGCTTTGAAACTCTTCCATTGTTCTCGTAATTCCGCTGACGTTTAAAAATGCTTTGGAACTCTTCCATTGTTCTAGGATTTCCGATGAAGATTAAAAATGCTTCGGAACTCTTCCATTGTTCTCGGAATTCCGCTGAAGTTTAAAAATGCTTCAGAACTCTTCCATTGTTCTCGGAATTCCGCTGATGTTTAAAAATGCTTTGGAACTCTTCCATTGTTCTCCGAATTCCGCTGAAGTTTAAAAATGCTTCAGAACTCTTCCATTGTTCTAGGATTTCTGCTGAAGTTTAAAAATGCTTTGGAACTCTTCCATTGTTCTCGGAATTCCGCTGAAGTTTAAAAATACTTCGGAACTCTTCCATTGTTCTAGGATTTCCGATGAAGTTTAAAAATGCTTCGGAACTCTTCCATTGTTCTCGGAATTCTGCTGAAGTTTAACAATGCTTCGGAACTCTTCTATTGTTCTGGGAATTCTGCTGAAGTTTAAAAATGCTTCGGAACTCTTCCATTGTTCTCGGAATACTGCTGACATTTAAAAATGCTTCAGAACACTTCCATTGTTCTCGGAATTTCTGATGAAGTTTGAAAATGCTTCGGAACTCTTCCATTGTCCTCGGAATTCAGCTGACATTTAAAAATGCTTCGGAACTCTTCCATTGTTCTCGGAATTCTGCTGAAGTTTAAAAATGCTTCGGAACTCTTCCATTGTTCTCGGAATTCCGCTGAAGTTTAAAAATGCTTCGGAACTCTTCCATTGTTCTCGGAATTCTGCTAATATTTAAAATGCTTCCGGTCTCTTCCAATGTTCTCGGAATTCTGCTGAAGTTAAAAATGCTACGGAACTCTTCCATTGTTCCCGGAATACCGCTGAAGTTTAAAGATGCTTCGGAACTCTTTCATTGCTCAAGGAATTCCGGTGCCATTTAAAAATGCTTCGGAACTCTTCTAGTGTACTCGTAATTCCGGTGATGTTTAAAAATTCTTCAGAACTCTTACATTGTTCAAGGATTTCCGATGAAATTTAATAATGCTTGGGAACTCTTCCATTGTTCTCGGAATTCCGTTGAAGTTTAAAAATGCTTCAGAACTCTTACATTGTTCTCGGAATTCCGCTGATGTTTAAAAATGCTTCGGAACTCTTCCATTGTACGCGGAATTCCGCTGAAGTTTAAAAATGCTTCGGAACTCTTTCATTGTTTAAGGAATTCCGCTGACGTTCAAAAATGCTTCGGAACTCTTCCATTGTTCATGGAATTCTGCTGATGTTTAAAAATTATTCGGATCTCTTCCATTGTTCTCGTAATTCCGCTGACGTTTAAAAATGCTTCGGAACTCTTCCATTGTTCTAGGATTTCCGATGAAGATTAAAAATGCTTCGGAACTCTTCCATTGTTCTCGGAATTCCGCTGAAGTTTAAAAATACTTCAGAACTCTTCCATTGTTCTAGGATTTCCGATGAAGTTTAAAAATGCTTCGAACTCTTCCATTGTTCTCGGAATTCTGCTGAAGTTTAAAAATTCTTCGGAACTATTCCATTGCTCTCGGAATTCCGCTGAAGTTTAATAATGCTTCGGAACTGTTTCATTGTTCTCGGAATTCCGCTGACGTTTAAAAATGCTTCGGTAATTTTCCATTGTTCTCGGAATTCCGCTGACGTATAAAAATGCTTCGGAACTCTTCGAATGTACTCGTAATTCCGGTGATGTTTAAAAATGCATCGGAACTCTTACATTGTTCTCGGAATTCCGCTGAAGTTTAAAAATGCTTCAGAACTCTTACAATGTTCTCGGAATTCCACTGATGTTTAAAAATGCTTCGGAACTCTTCCATTGTTCTCGGAATTCTGCTGACGTTTAAAAATGCTTCCGATCTCTTCAATTGTACTCGGAATTCTGCTGAAGTATAAAAATGCTTCCGAACTCTTCCATTGCTCCCGGAATTCCGCTGAAGTTCAAAATGCTTCGGAACTCTATCATTGCTTCAGGAATTCCGCTGACGTTCAAAAATGCTTCGGAACTCTTCCATTGTTCTTGGATTTCCACTGATGTTTAAAATTTCTTCGGAACTCTTCCATTGTTCTCGGAATTCCGCTGATGAGTAAAAATGCTTCGGAACTCTTCCATTGTTCTCGTAATTCCGCTGACGTTTAAAAATGCTTCGGAACTCTTCCATTGTTCTCGGAATTCCGTTGAAGTTTAAAAATGCTTCCTAACTCTTCCATTGTTCTAGGATTTCCGCTGAAGTTTAAAAATGCTCTGGAACTCTTCCATTGTTCTCGGAATTCTGCTGCAGTTTAAAAATGCTTCGGAACTCTTCCATTGTTCTCGGAATTCCGCTGAAGTTTAAAAATGCTTCGGAACTCTTCCATTGTTCTCGGAATTCTGCTAATATTTAAAAATGCTTCCGGTCTCTTCCAATGTTCTCGGAATTCTGCTGAAGTTTTAAAATGCTTTGGAACTCTTACATTGTTCCCGGAATTCTGCTGAAGTTAAAAATGCTACGGAACTCTTCCATTGTTCCCGGAATACCGCTGAAGTTTAAAGATGCTTCAGAACTCTTTCATTGCTCAAGGAATTCCGGTGCCGTTTAAAAATGCTTCGGAACTCTTCTAGTGTACTCGTAATTCCGGTGATGTTTAAAAATTCTTCAGAACTATTACATTGTTCAAGGATTTCCGATGAAGTTTAATAATGTTTGGGAACTCTTCCATTGTTCTCGGAATTCCGTTGAAGTTTAAAAATGCTTCAGAACTCTTACATTGTTCTCGGAATTCCGCTGATGTTTAAAAATGCTTCGGAACTCTTCCATTGTTCTCAGAATTCTGCTGACGTTTAAAAATGCTTCCGATCTCTTCAATTGTTCTCGGAATTCTGCTGAAGTAGAAAAATGCTTCCGAACTCTTCTATTGTACGCGGAATTCCGCTGAAGTTTAAAAATGCTTCGGAACTCTTTCATTGTTTAAGGAATTCCGCTGACGTTCAAAAATGCTTCGGAACTCTTCCATTGTTCATGGAATTCTGCTGATGTTTAAAAATTATTCAGAACTCTTCCATTGTTCTCGGAATTCCGCTGACGATTAAAAATGCTTTGAAACTCTTCCATTGTTCTCGTAATTCTTCTGACGTTTAAAAATGCTTTGGAACTCTTCCATTGTTCTAGGATTTCCGATGAAGATTAAAAATGCTTCGGAACTCTTCCATTGTTCTCGGAATTCCGCTGAAGTTTAAAAATGCTTCAGAACTCTTCCATTGTTCTCGGAATTCCGCTGATGTTTAAAAATGCTTTGGAACTCTTCCATAGTTCTCCGAATTCCGCTGAAGTTTAAAAATGCTTCAGAACTCTTCCATTGTTCTAGGATTTCCGATGAAGTTTAAAAATGCTTCGGAACTCTTCCATTGTTCTCGGAATTCTGCTGAAGTTTAACAATGCTTCGGAACTCTTCTATTGTTCTGGGAATTCTGCTGAAGTTTAAAAATGCTTCGGAACTCTTCCATTGTTCTCGGAATACTGCTGACATTTAAAAATGCTTCAGAACACTTCCATTGTTCTCGGAATTTCTGATGAAGTTTGAAAATGCTTCGGAACTCTTCCATTGTCCTCGGAATTCAGCTGACATTTAAAAATGCTTCGGAACTCTTCCATTGTTCTCGGAATTCTGCTGAAGTTTAAAAATGCTTCGGAACTCTTCCATTGTTCTCGGAATTCCGCTGAAGTTTAAAAATGCTTCGGAACTCTTCCATTGTTCTCGGAATTCTGCTAATATTTAAAAATGCTTCCGGTCTCTTCCAATGTTCTCGGAATTCTGCTGAAGTTAAAAATGCTACGGAACTCTTCCATTGTTCCCGGAATACCGCTGAAGTTTAAAGATGCTTCGGAACTCTTTCATTGCTCAAGGAATTCCGGTGCCGTTTAAAAATGCTTCGGAACTCTTCTAGTGTACTCGTAATTCCGGTGATGTTTAAAAATTCTTCAGAACTCTTACATTGTTCAAGGATTTCCGATGAAATTTAATAATGCTTGGGAACTCTTCCATTGTTCTCGGAATTCCGTTGAAGTTTAAAAATGCTTCAGAACTCTTACATTGTTCTCGGAATTCCGCTGATGTTTAAAAATGCTTCGGAACTCTTCCATTGTTCTCGGAATTCTGCTAATATTTAAAAATGCTTCCGGTCTCTTCCAATGTTCTCGGAATTCTGCTGAAGTTTTAAAATGCTTTGGAACTCTTACATTGTTCCCGGAATTCTGCTGAAGTTAAAAATGCTACGGAACTCTTCCATTGTTCCCGGAATACCGCTGAAGTTTAAAGATGCTTCAGAACTCTTTCATTGCTCAAGGAATTCCGGTGCCGTTTAAAAATGCTTCGGAATTTTTCTAGTGTACTCGTAATTCCGGTGATGTTTAAAAATTCTTCAGAACTATTACATTGTTCAAGGATTTCCGATGAAGTTTAATAATGTTTGGGAACTCTTCCATTGTTCTCGGAATTCCGTTGAAGTTTAAAAATGCTTCAGAACTCTTACATTGTTCTCGGAATTCCGCTGATGTTTAAAAATGCTTCGGAACTCTTCCATTGTTCTCAGAATTCTGCTGACGTTTAAAAATGCTTCCGATCTCTTCAATTTTTCTCGGAATTCTGCTGAAGTAGAAAAATGCTTCCGAACTCTTCTATTGTACGCGGAATTCCGCTGAAGTTTAAAAATGCTTCGGAACTCTTTCATTGTTTAAGGAATTCCGCTGACGTTCAAAAATGCTTCGGAACTCTTCCATTGTTCATGGAATTCTGCTGATGTTTAAAAATGATTCAGAACTCTTCCATTGTTCTCGGAATTCCGCTGACGATTAAAAATGCTTTGAAACTCTTCCATTGTTCTCGTAATTCCGCTGACGTTTAAAAATGCTTTGGAACTCTTCCATTGTTCTAGGATTTCCGATGAAGATTAAAAATGCTTCGGAACTCTTCCATTGTTCTCGGAATTCCGCTGAAGTTTAAAAATGCTTCAGAACTCTTCCATTGTTCTCGGAATTCCGCTGATGTTTAAAAATGCTTTGGAACTCTTCCATTGTTCTCCGAATTCCGCTGAAGTTTAAAAATGCTTCAGAACTCTTCCATTGTTCTAGGATTTCTGCTGAAGTTTAAAAATGCTTTGGAACTCTTCCATTGTTCTCGGAATTCCGCTGAAGTTTAAAAATACTTCGGAACTCTTCCATTGTTCTAGGATTTCCGATGAAGTTTAAAAATGCTTCGGAACTCTTCCATTGTTCTCGGAATTCTGCTGAAGTTTAACAATGCTTCGGAACTCTTCTATTGTTCTGGGAATTCTGCTGAAGTTTAAAAATGCTTCGGAACTCTTCCATTGTTCTCGGAATACTGCTGACATTTAAAAATGCTTCAGAACACTTCCATTGTTCTCGGAATTTCTGATGAAGTTTGAAAATGCTTCGGAACTCTTCCATTGTCCTCGGAATTCAGCTGACATTTAAAAATGCTTCGCAACTCTTCCATTGTTCTCGGAATTCTGCTGAAGTTTAAAAATGCTTCGGAACTCTTCCATTGTTCTCGGAATTCCGCTGAAGTTTAAAAATGCTTCGGAACTCTTCCATTGTTCTCGGAATTCTGCTAATATTTAAAATGCTTCCGGTCTCTTCCAATGTTCTCGGAATTCTGCTGAAGTTAAAAATGCTACGGAACTCTTCCATTGTTCCCGGAATACCGCTGAAGTTTAAAGATGCTTCGGAACTCTTTCATTGCTCAAGGAATTCCGGTGCCATTTAAAAATGCTTCGGAACTCTTCTAGTGTACTCGTAATTCCGGTGATGTTTAAAAATTCTTCAGAACTCTTACATTGTTCAAGGATTTCCGATGAAATTTAATAATGCTTGGGAACTCTTCCATTGTTCTCGGAATTCCGTTGAAGTTTAAAAATGCTTCAGAACTCTTACATTGTTCTCGGAATTCCGCTGATGTTTAAAAATGCTTCGGAACTCTTCCATTGTACGCGGAATTCCGCTGAAGTTTAAAAATGCTTCGGAACTCTTTCATTGTTTAAGGAATTCCGCTGACGTTCAAAAATGCTTCGGAACTCTTCCATTGTTCATGGAATTCTGCTGATGTTTAAAAATTATTCGGATCTCTTCCATTGTTCTCGTAATTCCGCTGACGTTTAAAAATGCTTCGGAACTCTTCCATTGTTCTAGGATTTCCGATGAAGATTAAAAATGCTTCGGAACTCTTCCATTGTTCTCGGAATTCCGCTGAAGTTTAAAAATACTTCAGAACTCTTCCATTGTTCTAGGATTTCCGATGAAGTTTAAAAATGCTTCGAACTCTTCCATTGTTCTCGGAATTCTGCTGAAGTTTAAAAATTCTTCGGAACTATTCCATTGCTCTCGGAATTCCGCTGAAGTTTAATAATGCTTCGGAACTGTTTCATTGTTCTCGGAATTCCGCTGACGTTTAAAAATGCTTCGGTAATTTTCCATTGTTCTCGGAATTCCGCTGACGTATAAAAATGCTTCGGAACTCTTCGAATGTACTCGTAATTCCGGTGATGTTTAAAAATGCATCGGAACTCTTACATTGTTCTCGGAATTCCGCTGAAGTTTAAAAATGCTTCAGAACTCTTACAATGTTCTCGGAATTCCACTGATGTTTAAAAATGCTTCGGAACTCTTCCATTGTTCTCGGAATTCTGCTGACGTTTAAAAATGCTTCCGATCTCTTCAATTGTACTCGGAATTCTGCTGAAGTATAAAAATGCTTCCGAACTCTTCCATTGCTCCCGGAATTCCGCTGAAGTTCAAAATGCTTCGGAACTCTATCATTGCTTCAGGAATTCCGCTGACGTTCAAAAATGCTTCGGAACTCTTCCATTGTTCTTGGATTTCCACTGATGTTTAAAATTTCTTCGGAACTCTTCCATTGTTCTCGGAATTCCGCTGATGAGTAAAAATGCTTCGGAACTCTTCCATTGTTCTCGTAATTCCGCTGACGTTTAAAAATGCTTCGGAACTCTTCCATTGTTCTCGGAATTCCGTTGAAGTTTAAAAATGCTTCCTAACTCTTCCATTGTTCTAGGATTTCCGCTGAAGTTTAAAAATGCTCTGGAACTCTTCCATTGTTCTCGGAATTCTGCTGCAGTTTAAAAATGCTTCGGAACTCTTCCATTGTTCTCGGAATTCCGCTGAAGTTTAAAAATGCTTCGGAACTCTTCCATTGTTCTCGGAATTCTGCTAATATTTAAAAATGCTTCCGGTCTCTTCCAATGTTCTCGGAATTCTGCTGAAGTTTTAAAATGCTTTGGAACTCTTACATTGTTCCCGGAATTCTGCTGAAGTTAAAAATGCTACGGAACTCTTCCATTGTTCCCGGAATACCGCTGAAGTTTAAAGATGCTTCAGAACTCTTTCATTGCTCAAGGAATTCCGGTGCCGTTTAAAAATGCTTCGGAACTCTTCTAGTGTACTCGTAATTCCGGTGATGTTTAAAAATTCTTCAGAACTATTACATTGTTCAAGGATTTCCGATGAAGTTTAATAATGTTTGGGAACTCTTCCATTGTTCTCGGAATTCCGTTGAAGTTTAAAAATGCTTCAGAACTCTTACATTGTTCTCGGAATTCCGCTGATGTTTAAAAATGCTTCGGAACTCTTCCATTGTTCTCAGAATTCTGCTGACGTTTAAAAATGCTTCCGATCTCTTCAATTGTTCTCGGAATTCTGCTGAAGTAGAAAAATGCTTCCGAACTCTTCTATTGTACGCGGAATTCCGCTGAAGTTTAAAAATGCTTCGGAACTCTTTCATTGTTTAAGGAATTCCGCTGACGTTCAAAAATGCTTCGGAACTCTTCCATTGTTCATGGAATTCTGCTGATGTTTAAAAATTATTCAGAACTCTTCCATTGTTCTCGGAATTCCGCTGACGATTAAAAATGCTTTGAAACTCTTCCATTGTTCTCGTAATTCTTCTGACGTTTAAAAATGCTTTGGAACTCTTCCATTGTTCTAGGATTTCCGATGAAGATTAAAAATGCTTCGGAACTCTTCCATTGTTCTCGGAATTCCGCTGAAGTTTAAAAATGCTTCAGAACTCTTCCATTGTTCTCGGAATTCCGCTGATGTTTAAAAATGCTTTGGAACTCTTCCATAGTTCTCCGAATTCCGCTGAAGTTTAAAAATGCTTCAGAACTCTTCCATTGTTCTAGGATTTCCGATGAAGTTTAAAAATGCTTCGGAACTCTTCCATTGTTCTCGGAATTCTGCTGAAGTTTAACAATGCTTCGGAACTCTTCTATTGTTCTGGGAATTCTGCTGAAGTTTAAAAATGCTTCGGAACTCTTCCATTGTTCTCGGAATACTGCTGACATTTAAAAATGCTTCAGAACACTTCCATTGTTCTCGGAATTTCTGATGAAGTTTGAAAATGCTTCGGAACTCTTCCATTGTCCTCGGAATTCAGCTGACATTTAAAAATGCTTCGGAACTCTTCCATTGTTCTCGGAATTCTGCTGAAGTTTAAAAATGCTTCGGAACTCTTCCATTGTTCTCGGAATTCCGCTGAAGTTTAAAAATGCTTCGGAACTCTTCCATTGTTCTCGGAATTCTGCTAATATTTAAAAATGCTTCCGGTCTCTTCCAATGTTCTCGGAATTCTGCTGAAGTTAAAAATGCTACGGAACTCTTCCATTGTTCCCGGAATACCGCTGAAGTTTAAAGATGCTTCGGAACTCTTTCATTGCTCAAGGAATTCCGGTGCCGTTTAAAAATGCTTCGGAACTCTTCTAGTGTACTCGTAATTCCGGTGATGTTTAAAAATTCTTCAGAACTCTTACATTGTTCAAGGATTTCCGATGAAATTTAATAATGCTTGGGAACTCTTCCATTGTTCTCGGAATTCCGTTGAAGTTTAAAAATGCTTCAGAACTCTTACATTGTTCTCGGAATTCCGCTGATGTTTAAAAATGCTTCGGAACTCTTCCATTGTTCTCGGAATTCTGCTAATATTTAAAAATGCTTCCGGTCTCTTCCAATGTTCTCGGAATTCTGCTGAAGTTTTAAAATGCTTTGGAACTCTTACATTGTTCCCGGAATTCTGCTGAAGTTAAAAATGCTACGGAACTCTTCCATTGTTCCCGGAATACCGCTGAAGTTTAAAGATGCTTCAGAACTCTTTCATTGCTCAAGGAATTCCGGTGCCGTTTAAAAATGCTTCGGAATTTTTCTAGTGTACTCGTAATTCCGGTGATGTTTAAAAATTCTTCAGAACTATTACATTGTTCAAGGATTTCCGATGAAGTTTAATAATGTTTGGGAACTCTTCCATTGTTCTCGGAATTCCGTTGAAGTTTAAAAATGCTTCAGAACTCTTACATTGTTCTCGGAATTCCGCTGATGTTTAAAAATGCTTCGGAACTCTTCCATTGTTCTCAGAATTCTGCTGACGTTTAAAAATGCTTCCGATCTCTTCAATTTTTCTCGGAATTCTGCTGAAGTAGAAAAATGCTTCCGAACTCTTCTATTGTACGCGGAATTCCGCTGAAGTTTAAAAATGCTTCGGAACTCTTTCATTGTTTAAGGAATTCCGCTGACGTTCAAAAATGCTTCGGAACTCTTCCATTGTTCATGGAATTCTGCTGATGTTTAAAAATGATTCAGAACTCTTCCATTGTTCTCGGAATTCCGCTGACGATTAAAAATGCTTTGAAACTCTTCCATTGTTCTCGTAATTCCGCTGACGTTTAAAAATGCTTTGGAACTCTTCCATTGTTCTAGGATTTCCGATGAAGATTAAAAATGCTTCGGAACTCTTCCATTGTTCTCGGAATTCCGCTGAAGTTTAAAAATGCTTCAGAACTCTTCCATTGTTCTCGGAATTCCGCTGATGTTTAAAAATGCTTTGGAACTCTTCCATTGTTCTCCGAATTCCGCTGAAGTTTAAAAATGCTTCAGAACTCTTCCATTGTTCTAGGATTTCTGCTGAAGTTTAAAAATGCTTTGGAACTCTTCCATTGTTCTCGGAATTCCGCTGAAGTTTAAAAATACTTCGGAACTCTTCCATTGTTCTAGGATTTCCGATGAAGTTTAAAAATGCTTCGGAACTCTTCCATTGTTCTCGGAATTCTGCTGAAGTTTAACAATGCTTCGGAACTCTTCTATTGTTCTGGGAATTCTGCTGAAGTTTAAAAATGCTTCGGAACTCTTCCATTGTTCTCGGAATACTGCTGACATTTAAAAATGCTTCAGAACACTTCCATTGTTCTCGGAATTTCTGATGAAGTTTGAAAATGCTTCGGAACTCTTCCATTGTCCTCGGAATTCAGCTGACATTTAAAAATGCTTCGCAACTCTTCCATTGTTCTCGGAATTCTGCTGAAGTTTAAAAATGCTTCGGAACTCTTCCATTGTTCTCGGAATTCCGCTGAAGTTTAAAAATGCTTCGGAACTCTTCCATTGTTCTCGGAATTCTGCTAATATTTAAAATGCTTCCGGTCTCTTCCAATGTTCTCGGAATTCTGCTGAAGTTAAAAATGCTACGGAACTCTTCCATTGTTCCCGGAATACCGCTGAAGTTTAAAGATGCTTCGGAACTCTTTCATTGCTCAAGGAATTCCGGTGCCATTTAAAAATGCTTCGGAACTCTTCTAGTGTACTCGTAATTCCGGTGATGTTTAAAAATTCTTCAGAACTCTTACATTGTTCAAGGATTTCCGATGAAATTTAATAATGCTTGGGAACTCTTCCATTGTTCTCGGAATTCCGTTGAAGTTTAAAAATGCTTCAGAACTCTTACATTGTTCTCGGAATTCCGCTGATGTTTAAAAATGCTTCGGAACTCTTCCATTGTACGCGGAATTCCGCTGAAGTTTAAAAATGCTTCGGAACTCTTTCATTGTTTAAGGAATTCCGCTGACGTTCAAAAATGCTTCGGAACTCTTCCATTGTTCATGGAATTCTGCTGATGTTTAAAAATTATTCGGATCTCTTCCATTGTTCTCGTAATTCCGCTGACGTTTAAAAATGCTTCGGAACTCTTCCATTGTTCTAGGATTTCCGATGAAGATTAAAAATGCTTCGGAACTCTTCCATTGTTCTCGGAATTCCGCTGAAGTTTAAAAATGCTTCGGAACTCTTCCATTGTTCTCGGAATTCCGCTGAAGTTTAAAAATACTTCAGAACTCTTCCATTGTTCTAGGATTTCCGATGAAGTTTAAAAATGCTTCGAACTCTTCCATTGTTCTCGGAATTCTGCTGAAGTTTAACAATGCTTCGGAACTCTTCTATTGTTCTCGGAATTCTGCTGAAGTTTATAAATGCTTCGGAACTCTTCCATTGTTCCCGTAATTCTGCTGAAGTTTAAAAATTCTTCGGAACTATTCCATTGCTCTCGGAATTCCGCTGAAGTTTAATAATGCTTCGGAACTGTTTCATTGTTCTCGGAATTCCGCTGACGTTTAAAAATGCTTCGGTAATTTTCCATTGTTCTCGGAATTCCGCTGACGTTTAAAAATGCTTCGGAACTCTTCGAATGTACTCGTAATTCCGGTGATGTTTAAAAATGCATCGGAACTCTTACATTGTTCTCGGAATTCCGCTGAAGTTTAAAAATGCTTCAGAACTCTTACAATGTTCTCGGAATTCCACTGATGTTTAAAAATGCTTCGGAACTCTTCCATTGTTCTCGGAATTCTGCTGACGTTTAAAAATGCTTCCGATCTCTTCAATTGTACTCGGAATTCTGCTGAAGTATAAAAATGCTTCCGAACTCTTCCATTGCTCCCGGAATTCCGCTGAAGTTCAAAATGCTTCGGAACTCTATCATTGCTTCAGGAATTCCGCTGACGTTCAAAAATGCTTCGGAACTCTTCCATTGTTCTTGGATTTCCACTGATGTTTAAAATTTCTTCGGAACTCTTCCATTGTTCTCGGAATTCCGCTGATGAGTAAAAATGCTTCGGAACTCTTCCATTGTTCTCGTAATTCCGCTGACGTTTAAAAATGCTTCGGAACTCTTCCATTGTTCTCGGAATTCCGTTGAAGTTTAAAAATGCTTCCTAACTCTTCCATTGTTCTAGGATTTCCGCTGAAGTTTAAAAATGCTCTGGAACTCTTCCATTGTTCTCGGAATTCTGCTGAAGTTTAAAAATGCTTCGGAACTCTTCCATTGTTCTCGGAATTCCGCTGAAGTTTAAAAATGCTTCGGAACTCTTCCATTGTTCTCGGAATTCTGCTAATATTTAAAAATGCTTCCGGTCTCTTCCAATGTTCTCGGAATTCTGCTGAAGTTTTAAAATGCTTTGGAACTCTTACATTGTTCCCGGAATTCTGCTGAAGTTAAAAATGCTACGGAACTCTTCCATTGTTCCCGGAATACCGCTGAAGTTTAAAGATGCTTCAGAACTCTTTCATTGCTCAAGGAATTCCGGTGCCGTTTAAAAATGCTTCGGAACTCTTCTAGTGTACTCGTAATTCCGGTGATGTTTAAAAATTCTTCAGAACTATTACATTGTTCAAGGATTTCCGATGAAGTTTAATAATGTTTGGGAACTCTTCCATTGTTCTCGGAATTCCGTTGAAGTTTAAAAATGCTTCAGAACTCTTACATTGTTCTCGGAATTCCGCTGATGTTTAAAAATGCTTCGGAACTCTTCCATTGTTCTCAGAATTCTGCTGACGTTTAAAAATGCTTCCGATCTCTTCTATTGTATGCGGAATTCCGCTGAAGTTTAAAAATGCTTCGGAACTCTTTCATTGTTTAAGGAATTCCGCTGACGTTCAAAAATGCTTCGGAACTCTTCCATTGTTCATGGAATTCTGCTGATGTTTAAAAATTATTCAGAACTCTTCCATTGTTCTCGGAATTCCGCTGACGATTAAAAATGCTTTGAAACTCTTCCATTGTTCTAGGATTTCCGATGAAGATTAAAAATGATTCGGAACTCTTCAATTGTTCTCGGAATTCCGCTGAAGTTTAAAAATGCTTCAGAACTCTTCCATTGTTCTCGGAATTCCGCTGATGTTTAAAAATGCTTTGGAACTCTTCCATTGTTCTCCGAATTCCGCTGAAGTTTAAAAATGCTTCAGAACTCTTCCATTGTTCTAGGATTTCTGCTGAAGTTTAAAAATGCTTTGGAACTCTTCCATTGTTCTCGGAATTCCGCTGAAGTTTAAAAATACTTCGGAACTCTTCCATTGTTCTAGGATTTCCGATGAAGTTTAAAAATGCTTCGGAACTTTTCCATTGTTCTCGGAATTCTGCTGAAGTTTAACAATGCTTCGGAACTCTTCTATTGTTCTGGGAATTCTGCTGAAGTTTAAAAATGCTTCGGAACTCTTCCATTGTTCTCGGAATACTGCTGACATTTAAAAATGCTTCAGAACACTTCCATTGTTCTCGGAATTTCTGATGAAGTTTGAAAATGCTTCGGAACTCTTCCATTGTCCTCGGAATTCAGCTGACATTTAAAAATGCTTCGGAACTCTTCCATTGTTCTCGGAATTCTGCTGAAGTTTAAAAATGCTTCGGAACTCTTCCATTGTTCTCGGAATTCCGCTGAAGTTTAAAAATGCTTCGGAACTCTTCCATTGTTCTCGGAATTCTGCTAATATTTAAAAATGCTTCCGGTCTCTTCCAATGTTCTCGGAATTCTGCTGAAGTTTTAAAATGCTTTGGAACTCTTACATTGTTCCCGGAATTCTGCTTTCTGCTGAAGTTAAAAATGCTACGGAACTCTTCCATTGTTCCCGGAATACCGCTGAAGTTTAAAGATGCTTCGGAACTCTTTCATTGCTCAAGGAATTCCGGTGCCGTTTAAAAATGCTTCGGAACTCTTCTAGTGTACTCGTAATTCCGGTGATGTTTAAAAATTCTTCAGAACTCTTACATTGTTCAAGGATTTCCGATGAAATTTAATAATGCTTGGGAACTCTTCCATTGTTCTCGGAATTCCGTTGAAGTTTAAAAATGCTTCAGAACTCTTACATTGTTCTCGGAATTCCGCTGATGTTTAAAAATGCTTCGGAACTCTTCCATTGTTCTCAGAATTCTGCTGACGTTTAAAAATGCTTCCGATCTCTTCAATTGTTCTCGGAATTCTGCTGAAGTAGAAAAATGCTTCCGAACTCTTCCATTGTACGTGGAATTCCGCTGAAGTTTAAAAATGCTTCGGAACTCTTTCATTGTTTAAGGAATTCCGCTGACGTTCAAAAATGCTTCGGAACTCTTCCATTGTTCATGGAATTCTGCTGATGTTTAAAAATTATTCGGAACTCTTCCATTGTTCTCGTAATTCCGCTGACGTTTAAAAATGCTTCGGAACTCTTCCATTGTTCTAGGATTTCCGATGAAGATTAAAAATGCTTCGGAACTCTTCCATTGTTCTCGGAATTCCGCTGATTAGTAAAAATGCTTCGGAACTCTTCCATTGTTCTAGGATTTCCGCTGAAGTTTAAAAATGCTCTGGAACTCTTCCATTGTTCTCGGAATTCTGCTGAAGTTTAAAAATGCTTCGGAACTCTTCCATTGTTCTCGGAATTCCGCTGAAGTTTAAAAATGCTTCGGAACTCTTCCATTGTTCTCGGAATTCTGCTAATATTTAAAAATGCTTCCGGTCTCTTCCAATGTTCTCGGAATTCTGCTGAAGTTTTAAAATGCTTTGGAACTCTTACATTGTTCCCGGAATTCTGCTGAAGTTAAAAATGCTACGGAACTCTTCCATTGTTCCCGGAATACCGCTGAAGTTTAAAGATGCTTCAGAACTCTTTCATTGCTCAAGGAATTCCGGTGCCGTTTAAAAATGCTTCGGAACTCTTCTAGTGTACTCGTAATTCCGGTGATGTTTAAAAATTCTTCAGAACTATTACATTGTTCAAGGATTTCCGATGAAGTTTAATAATGTTTGGGAACTCTTCCATTGTTCTCGGAATTCCGTTGAAGTTTAAAAATGCTTCAGAACTCTTACATTGTTCTTGGAATTCCGCTGATGTTTAAAAATGCTTCGGAACTCTTCCATTGTTCTCAGAATTCTGCTGACGTTTAAAAATGCTTCCGATCTCTTCAATTGTTCTCGGAATTCTGCTGAAGTAGAAAAATGCTTCCGAACTCTTCTATTGTACGCGGAATTCCGCTGAAGTTTAAAAATGCTTCGGAACTCTTTCATTGTTTAAGGAATTCCGCTGACGTTCAAAAATGCTTCGGAACTCTTCCATTGTTCATGGAATTCTGCTGATGTTTAAAAATTATTCAGAACTCTTCCATTGTTCTCGGAATTCCGCTGACGATTAAAAATGCTTTGAAACTCTTCCATTGTTCTAGGATTTCCGATGAAGATTAAAAATGATTCGGAACTCTTCCATTGTTCTCGGAATTCCGCTGAAGTTTAAAAATGCTTCAGAACTCTTCCATTGTTCTCGGAATTCCGCTGATGTTTAAAAATGCTTTGGAACTCTTCCATTGTTCTCCGAATTCCGCTGAAGTTTAAAAATGCTTCAGAACTCTTCCATTGTTCTAGGATTTCTGCTGAAGTTTAAAAATGCTTTGGAACTCTTCCATTGTTCTCGGAATTCCGCTGAAGTTTAAAAATGCTTCGGAACTCTTCCATTGTTCTCGGAATTCTGCTGAAGTTTAACAATGCTTCGGAACTCTTCTATTGTTCTGGGAATTCTGCTGAAGTTTAAAAATGCTTCGGAACTCTTCCATTGTTCTCGGAATACTGCTGACATTTAAAAATGCTTCAGAACACTTCCATTGTTCTCGGAATTTCTGATGAAGTTTGAAAATGCTTCAGAACTCTTCCATTGTCCTCGGAATTCAGCTGACATTTAAAAATGCTTCGGAACTCTTCTATTGTTCTCGGAATTCTGCTGAAGTTTATAAATTCTTCGGAACTCTTCCATTGTTCCCGTAATTCTGCTGAAGTTTAAAAATTCTTCGGAACTATTCCATTGTTCTCGGAATTCCGCTGACGTTTAAAAATGCTTCGGTAATTTTCCATTGTTCTCGGAATTCCGCTGACGTTTAAAAATGCTTCGGAACTCTTCGAATGTACTCGTAATTCCGGTGATGTTTAAAAATGCATCGGAACTCTTACATTGTTACCGGAATTCCGCTGAAGTTTAAAAATGCTTCGGAAATGTTCCATTGTTCTAGGATTTCCGATGAAGTTTAAAAATGCTTCGGAACTCTTCAATTGTTCTCAAAATTCCGCTGAAGTTTAAAAATGCTTCAGAACTCTTACATTGTTCTCGGAATTCCGCTGATGTTTAAAAATGCTAGGAACTCTTCCATTGTTCTTGGAATTCTGCTGACGTTTAAAAATGCTTCTGATCTCTTCAATTGTTCTCGGAACTCTGCTGAAGTGTAAAAATGCTTCCGAACTCTTCCATTGCTCCCGGAATTCCGCTGAAGTTTAAAAATGCTTCGGAACTCTTCCAATGTTCTTGTAATTCCGCTGATGTTTAAAAATTTTTTGGAACTCTTCCATTGTTCTCGGAATTCCGCTGACGAGTAAAAATGCTTGGGATCTCTTCCATTGTTCTCGTAATTCCGCTGATGTTTAAAAATGCTTCGGAACTCTTCCATTGTTCTTGGAATTCCGCTGAAGTTTAAAAATGCTTCAGATCTCTTCCATTGTTCTAGGTTTTAAGCTGAAGTTTAAAATGCTTTTGAACTCTTCCATTGTTCTCAGAATTCCGCTGAAGTTTAAAAATGCTTCGTAACTCTTCCACTGTTCTCGGAATTCCGCTGAAGTTTAAAAATGCTTCGGAACTCTTCCATTGTTCTCGGAATTCTGCTGATATTTAAAAATGCTTCCGATCTCTTCCAATGTTCTCGGAATTCTGCTGAAGTTTTAAAATGCTTCGGAAATCTTACATTGTTCCCCGAATTCTGCTGAAGTTTAAAAATGCTACGGAACTCTTCCATTGTTCCCGGAATACTGCTGAAGTTTAAAGATGCTTTGGAACTCTTTCATTGCTCAAGGAATTCCGGTGCCATTTAAAAATGCTTCGGAACTCTTCCATTTATCTCAGACTTCCACTGACATTTAAAAATGCTTCGGAACTCTTCCATTGTTCTCGGAATTCCGCTGACGTTTAAAAATGCTTCGTTACTTTTCAATTGTTCTTGGAATTCCGCTGATGTTTAAAAATGCTTCGGAACTCTTCGAGTGTACTCGTAATTCCGATGATGTTTAAAAATTCCTCGGAACTCTTACATTGTTCTCGGAATTCCGCTGAAGTTTAAAAATGCTTCGGAACTCTTTCATTGCTGAAGGAATTCCGCTGATGTTTAAAAATGCTACAGAACTCTTCAAGTGTACTCGTAATTCCGGTGATTTTTAAAAATTCTTCGGAACTCTTACATTGTTCTCGGAATTCCGCTGAAGTTTAAAAATGCTTCGGAACTCTTCCATTGTTCTAGGATTTCCGATGAAGATTAAAAATGCTTCGGAACTCTTCCATTGTTCTCGGAATTCCGCTGAAGTTTAAAAATGCTTCAGAACTCTTCCATTGTTCTCGGAATTCCGCTGATGTTCAAAAATGCTTTGGAACTCTTCCATTGTTCTCGGAATTCTGCTGACGTTTAAAAATGCTTCCGATCTCTTCAATTGTTCTCGGAATTCTGCTGAAGTATAAAAATGCTTCCTAACTCTTCCATTGTTCCCGGAATTCCACTGAAGTTTAAAAATGCTACGGAACTCTTCAAGTGTACTCGTAATTCCGGTGATGTTTAAAAATTCTTCGGAACTCTTATATTGTTCTCGGAATTCTGCTGAAGTTTAAAAATGCTTCTGAACTCTTCCATTGTTCTAGGATTTCTGATGAAGATTAAAAATGCTTCGGAACTCTTCCATTGTTCTCGGAATTCCGCTGAAGTTTAAAAATGCTTCAGAACCCTTCCATTGTTCTCAGAATTCCGCTGATGTTCAAGAATGCTTTGGAACTCTTCCATTGTTCTCGGAATTCTGCTGACGTTTAAAATGCTTCCGATCTCTTCAATTGTTCTCGGAATTCTGCTGAAGTATAAAAATGCTTCCGAACTCTTCCATTGCTCCCGGAATTCCGCTGAAGTTCAAAATGCTTCGGAACTCTTTCATTGCTTCAGGAATTCCGCTGACGTTCAAAAATGCTTCGGAACTCTTCCATTGTTCTTGGATTTCCACTGATGTTTAAAATTTCTTCGGAACTCTTCCATTGTTCTCGGAATTCCGCTGATGAGTAAAAATGCTTCGGAACTCTTCCATTGTTCTCGTAATTCCGCTGACGTTTAAAAATGCTTCGGAACTCTTCCATTGTTCTCGGAATTCCGTTGAAGTTTAAAAATGCTTCCTAACTCTTCCATTGTTCTAGGATTTCCGCTGAAGTTTAAAAATGCTCTGGAACTCTTCCATTGTTCTCGGAATTCTGCTGAAGTTTAAAAATGCTTCGGAACTCTTCCATTGTTCTCGGAATTCCGCTGAAGTTTAAAAATGCTTCGGAACTCTTCCATTGTTCTCGGAATTCTGCTAATATTTAAAAATGCTTCCGGTCTCTTCCAATGTTCTCGGAATTCTGCTGAAGTTTTAAAATGCTTTGGAACTCTTACATTGTTCCCGGAATTCTGCTGAAGTTAAAAATGCTACGGAACTCTTCCATTGTTCCCGGAATACCGCTGAAGTTTAAAGATGCTTCAGAACTCTTTCATTGCTCAAGGAATTCCGGTGCCGTTTAAAAATGCTTCGGAATTTTTCTAGTGTACTCGTAATTCCGGTGATGTTTAAAAATTCTTCAGAACTATTACATTGTTCAAGGATTTCCGATGAAGTTTAATAATGTTTGGGAACTCTTCCATTGTTCTCGGAATTCCGTTGAAGTTTAAAAATGCTTCAGAACTCTTACATTGTTCTCGGAATTCCGCTGATGTTTAAAAATGCTTCGGAACTCTTCCATTGTTCTCAGAATTCTGCTGACGTTTAAAAATGCTTCCGATCTCTTCAATTTTTCTCGGAATTCTGCTGAAGTAGAAAAATGCTTCCGAACTCTTCTATTGTACGCGGAATTCCGCTGAAGTTTAAAAATGCTTCGGAACTCTTTCATTGTTTAAGGAATTCCGCTGACGTTCAAAAATGCTTCGGAACTCTTCCATTGTTCATGGAATTCTGCTGATGTTTAAAAATGATTCAGAACTCTTCCATTGTTCTCGGAATTCCGCTGACGATTAAAAATGCTTTGAAACTCTTCCATTGTTCTCGTAATTCCGCTGACGTTTAAAAATGCTTTGGAACTCTTCCATTGTTCTAGGATTTCCGATGAAGATTAAAAATGCTTCGGAACTCTTCCATTGTTCTCGGAATTCCGCTGAAGTTTAAAAATGCTTCAGAACTCTTCCATTGTTCTCGGAATTCCGCTGATGTTTAAAAATGCTTTGGAACTCTTCCATTGTTCTCCGAATTCCGCTGAAGTTTAAAAATGCTTCAGAACTCTTCCATTGTTCTAGGATTTCTGCTGAAGTTTAAAAATGCTTCAGAACTCTTACATTGTTCTTGGAATTCCGCTGATGTTTAAAAATGCTTCGGAACTCTTCCATTGTTCTCAGAATTCTGCTGACGTTTAAAAATGCTTCCGATCTCTTCAATTGTTCTCGGAATTCTGCTGAAGTAGAAAAATGTTTCCGAACTCTTCTATTGTACGCGGAATTCCGCTGAAGTTTAAAAATGCTTCGGAACTCTTTCATTGTTTAAGGAATTCCGCTGACGTTCAAAAATGCTTCGGAACTCTTCCATTGTTCATGGAATTCTGCTGATGTTTAAAAATTATTCAGAACTCTTCCATTGTTCTCGGAATTCCGCTGACGATTAAAAATGCTTTGAAACTCTTCCATTGTTCTAGGATTTCCGATGAAGATTAAAAATGATTCGGAACTCTTCCATTGTTCTCGGAATTCCGCTGAAGTTTAAAAATGCTTCAGAACTCTTCCATTGTTCTCGGAATTCCGCTGATGTTTAAAAATGCTTTGGAACTCTTCCATTGTTCTCCGAATTCCGCTGAAGTTTAAAAATGCTTCAGAACTCTTCCATTGTTCTAGGATTTCTGCTGAAGTTTAAAAATGCTTTGGAACTCTTCCATTGTTCTCGGAATTCCGCTGAAGTTTAAAAATACTTCGGAACTCTTCCATTGTTCTAGGATTTCCGATGAAGTTTAAAAATGCTTCGGAACTCTTCCATTGTTCTCGGAATTCTGCTGAAGTTTAACAATGCTTCGGAACTCTTCCATTGTTCTCGGAATACTGCTGACATTTAAAAATGCTTCAGAACACTTCCATTGTTCTCGCAATTTCTGATGAAGTTTGAAAATGCTTCGGAACTCTTCCATTGTCCTCGGAATTCAGCTGACATTTAAAAATGCTTCGGAACTCTTCCATTGTTCTCGTAATTCTGCTGAAGTTTAAAAATGCTTCGGAACTCTTCCATTGTTCTCGGAATTCCGCTGAAGTTTAAAAATGCTTTAGAACTCTTCCATAGTTCTCGGAATTACGCTGAAGTTTAAAAATGCTTCGGAACTCTTCCATTGTTTTCGGAATTCCGCTGAAGTTTAAAAATACTTCGGAACTCTTCCATTGTTCTAGGATTTCCGATGAAGTTTAAAAATGCTTCGGAACTCTTCCATTGTTCTCGGAATTCTGCTGAAGTTTAACAATGCTTCGGAACTCTTCTATTGTTCTGGGAATTCTGCTGAAGTTTAAAATTGCTTCGGAACTCTTCCATTGTTCTCGGAATACTGCTGACATTTAAAAATGCTTCAGAACACTTCCATTGTTCTCGGAATTTCTGATGAAGTTTGAAAATGCTTCAGAACTCTTCCATTGTCCTCGGAATTCAGCTGACATTTAAAAATGCTTCGGAACTCTTCTATTGTTCTCGGAATTCTGCTGAAGTTTATAAATTCTTCGGAACTCTTCCATTGTTCCCGTAATTCTGCTGAAGTTTAAAAATTCTTCGGAACTATTCCATTGTTCTCGGAATTCCGCTGACGTTTAAAAATGCTTCGGTAATTTTCCATTGTTCTCGGAATTCCGCTGACGTTTAAAAATGCTTCGGAACTCTTCGAATGTACTCGTAATTCCGGTGATGTTTAAAAATGCATCGGAACTCTTACATTGTTACCGGAATTCCGCTGAAGTTTAAAAATGCTTCGGAAATGTTCCATTGTTCTAGGATTTCCGATGAAGTTTAAAAATGCTTCGGAACTCTTCAATTGTTCTCAAAATTCCGCTGAAGTTTAAAAATGCTTCAGAACTCTTACATTGTTCTCGGAATTCCGCTGATGTTTAAAAATGCTAGGAACTCTTCCATTGTTCTTGGAATTCTGCTGACGTTTAAAAATGCTTCTGATCTCTTCAATTGTTCTCGGAACTCTGCTGAAGTATAAAAATGCTTCCGAACTCTTCCATTGCTCCCGGAATTCCGCTGAAGTTTAAAAATGCTTCGGAACTCTTCCAATGTTCTTGTAATTCCGCTGATGTTTAAAAATTTTTTGGAACTCTTCCATTGTTCTCGGAATTCCGCTGACGAGTAAAAATGCTTGGGATCTCTTCCATTGTTCTCGTAATTCCGCTGATGTTTAAAAATGCTTCGGAACTCTTCCATTGTTCTTGGAATTCCGCTGAAGTTTAAAAATGCTTCAGATCTCTTCCATTGTTCTAGGTTTTAAGCTGAAGTTTAAAATGCTTTTGAACTCTTCCATTGTTCTCAGAATTCCGCTGAAGTTTAAAAATGCTTCGTAACTCTTCCACTGTTCTCGGAATTCCGCTGAAGTTTAAAAATGCTTCGGAACTCTTCCATTGTTCTCGGAATTCTGCTGATATTTAAAAATGCTTCCGATCTCTTCCAATGTTCTCGGAATTCTGCTGAAGTTTTAAAATGCTTCGGAAATCTTACATTGTTCCCCGAATTCTGCTGAAGTTTAAAAATGCTACGGAACTCTTCCATTGTTCCCGGAATACTGCTGAAGTTTAAAGATGCTTTGGAACTCTTTCATTGCTCAAGGAATTCCGGTGCCATTTAAAAATGCTTCGGAACTCTTCCATTTATCTCAGACTTCCACTGACATTTAAAAATGCTTCGGAACTCTTCCATTGTTCTCGGAATTCCGCTGACGTTTAAAAATGCTTCGTTACTTTTCGATTGTTCTTGGAATTCCGCTGATGTTTAAAAATGCTTCGGAACTCTTCGAGTGTACTCGTAATTCCGATGATGTTTAAAAATTCCTCGGAACTCTTACATTGTTCTCGGAATTCCGCTGAAGTTTAAAAATGCTTCGGAACTCTTTCATTGCTGAAGGAATTCCGCTGATGTTTAAAAATGCTACAGAACTCTTCAAGTGTACTCGTAATTCCGGTGATTTTTAAAAATTCTTCGGAACTCTTACATTGTTCTCGGAATTCCGCTGAAGTTTAAAAATGCTTCGGAACTCTTCCATTGTTCTAGGATTTCCGATGAAGATTAAAAATGCTTCGGAACTCTTCCATTGTTCTCGGAATTCCGCTGAAGTTTAAAAATGCTTCAGAACTCTTCCATTGTTCTCGGAATTCCGCTGATGTTCAAAAATGCTTTGGAACTCTTCCATTGTTCTCGGAATTCTGCTGACGTTTAAAAATGCTTCCGATCTCTTCAATTGTTCTCGGAATTCTGCTGAAGTATAAAAATGCTTCCTAACTCTTCCATTGTTCCCGGAATTCCACTGAAGTTTAAAAATGCTACGGAACTCTTCAAGTGTACTCGTAATTCCGGTGATGTTTAAAAATTCTTCGGAACTCTTATATTGTTCTCGGAATTCTGCTGAAGTTTAAAAATGCTTCTGAACTCTTCCATTGTTCTAGGATTTCTGATGAAGATTAAAAATGCTTCGGAACTCTTCCATTGTTCTCGGAATTCCGCTGAAGTTTAAAAATGCTTCAGAACCCTTCCATTGTTCTCAGAATTCCGCTGATGTTCAAGAATGCTTTGGAACTCTTCCATTGTTCTCGGAATTCTGCTGACGTTTAAAAATGCTTCCGATCTCTTCAATTGTTCTCGGAATTCTGCTGAAGTATAAAAATGCTTCCGAACTCTTCCATTGCTCCCGGAATTCCGCTGAAGTTCAAAATGCTTCGGAACTCTTTCATTGCTTCAGGAATTCCGCTGACGTTCAAAAATGCTTCGGAACTCTTCCATTGTTCTTGGATTTCCACTGATGTTTAAAATTTCTTCGGAACTCTTCCATTGTTCTCGGAATTCCGCTGATGAGTAAAAATGCTTCGGAACTCTTCCATTGTTCTCGTAATTCCGCTGACGTTTAAAAATGCTTCGGAACTCTTCCATTGTTCTCGGAATTCCGTTGAAGTTTAAAAATGCTTCCTAACTCTTCCATTGTTCTAGGATTTCCGCTGAAGTTTAAAAATGCTCTGGAACTCTTCCATTGTTCTCGGAATTCTGCTGAAGTTTAAAAATGCTTCGGAACTCTTCCATTGTTCTCGGAATTCCGCTGAAGTTTAAAAATGCTTCGGAACTCTTCCATTGTTCTCGGAATTCTGCTAATATTTAAAAATGCTTCCGGTCTCTTCCAATGTTCTCGGAATTCTGCTGAAGTTTTAAAATGCTTTGGAACTCTTACATTGTTCCCGGAATTCTGCTGAAGTTAAAAATGCTACGGAACTCTTCCATTGTTCCCGGAATACCGCTGAAGTTTAAAGATGCTTCAGAACTCTTTCATTGCTCAAGGAATTCCGGTGCCGTTTAAAAATGCTTCGGAATTTTTCTAGTGTACTCGTAATTCCGGTGATGTTTAAAAATTCTTCAGAACTATTACATTGTTCAAGGATTTCCGATGAAGTTTAATAATGTTTGGGAACTCTTCCATTGTTCTCGGAATTCCGTTGAAGTTTAAAAATGCTTCAGAACTCTTACATTGTTCTCGGAATTCCGCTGATGTTTAAAAATGCTTCGGAACTCTTCCATTGTTCTCAGAATTCTGCTGACGTTTAAAAATGCTTCCGATCTCTTCAATTTTTCTCGGAATTCTGCTGAAGTAGAAAAATGCTTCCGAACTCTTCTATTGTACGCGGAATTCCGCTGAAGTTTAAAAATGCTTCGGAACTCTTTCATTGTTTAAGGAATTCCGCTGACGTTCAAAAATGCTTCGGAACTCTTCCATTGTTCATGGAATTCTGCTGATGTTTAAAAATTATTCGGATCTCTTCCATTGTTCTCGTAATTCCGCTGACGTTTAAAAATGCTTCGGAACTCTTCCATTGTTCTAGGATTTCCGATGAAGATTAAAAATGCTTCGGAACTCTTCCATTGTTCTCGGAATTCCGCTGAAGTTTAAAAATGCTTCGGAACTCTTCCATTGTTCTCGGAATTCCGCTGAAGTTTAAAAATACTTCAGAACTCTTCCATTGTTCTAGGATTTCCGATGAAGTTTAAAAATGCTTCGAACTCTTCCATTGTTCTCGGAATTCTGCTGAAGTTTAACAATGCTTCGGAACTCTTCTATTGTTCTCGGAATTCTGCTGAAGTTTATAAATGCTTCGGAACTCTTCCATTGTTCCCGTAATTCTGCTGAAGTTTAAAAATTCTTCGGAACTATTCCATTGCTCTCGGAATTCCGCTGAAGTTTAATAATGCTTCGGAACTGTTTCATTGTTCTCGGAATTCCGCTGACGTTTAAAAATGCTTCGGTAATTTTCCATTGTTCTCGGAATTCCGCTGACGTTTAAAAATGCTTCGGAACTCTTCGAATGTACTCGTAATTCCGGTGATGTTTAAAAATGCATCGGAACTCTTACATTGTTCTCGGAATTCCGCTGAAGTTTAAAAATGCTTCAGAACTCTTACAATGTTCTCGGAATTCCACTGATGTTTAAAAATGCTTCGGAACTCTTCCATTGTTCTCGGAATTCTGCTGACGTTTAAAAATGCTTCCGATCTCTTCAATTGTACTCGGAATTCTGCTGAAGTATAAAAATGCTTCCGAACTCTTCCATTGCTCCCGGAATTCCGCTGAAGTTCAAAATGCTTCGGAACTCTTTCATTGCTTCAGGAATTCCGCTGACGTTCAAAAATGCTTCGGAACTCTTCCATTGTTCTTGGATTTCCACTGATGTTTAAAATTTCTTCGGAACTCTTCCATTGTTCTCGGAATTCCGCTGATGAGTAAAAATGCTTCGGAACTCTTCCATTGTTCTCGTAATTCCGCTGACGTTTAAAAATGCTTCGGAACTCTTCCATTGTTCTCGGAATTCCGTTGAAGTTTAAAAATGCTTCCTAACTCTTCCATTGTTCTAGGATTTCCGCTGAAGTTTAAAAATGCTCTGGAACTCTTCCATTGTTCTCGGAATTCTGCTGAAGTTTAAAAATGCTTCGGAACTCTTCCATTGTTCTCGGAATTCCGCTGAAGTTTAAAAATGCTTCGGAACTCTTCCATTGTTCTCGGAATTCTGCTAATATTTAAAAATGCTTCCGGTCTCTTCCAATGTTCTCGGAATTCTGCTGAAGTTTTAAAATGCTTTGGAACTCTTACATTGTTCCCGGAATTCTGCTGAAGTTAAAAATGCTACGGAACTCTTCCATTGTTCCCGGAATACCGCTGAAGTTTAAAGATGCTTCAGAACTCTTTCATTGCTCAAGGAATTCCGGTGCCGTTTAAAAATGCTTCGGAATTTTTCTAGTGTACTCGTAATTCCGGTGATGTTTAAAAATTCTTCAGAACTATTACATTGTTCAAGGATTTCCGATGAAGTTTAATAATGTTTGGGAACTCTTCCATTGTTCTCGGAATTCCGTTGAAGTTTAAAAATGCTTCAGAACTCTTACATTGTTCTCGGAATTCCGCTGATGTTTAAAAATGCTTCGGAACTCTTCCATTGTTCTCAGAATTCTGCTGACGTTTAAAAATGCTTCCGATCTCTTCTATTGTACGCGGAATTCCGCTGAAGTTTAAAAATGCTTCGGAACTCTTTCATTGTTTAAGGAATTCCGCTGACATTCAAAAATGCTTCGGAACTCTTCCATTGTTCATGGAATTCTGCTGATGTTTAAAAATTATTCAGAACTCTTCCATTGTTCTCGGAATTCCGCTGACGATTAAAAATGCTTTGAAACTCTTCCATTGTTCTAGGATTTCCGATGAAGATTAAAAATGATTCGGAACTCTTCCATTGTTCTCGGAATTCCGCTGAAGTTTAAAAATGCTTCAGAACTCTTCCATTGTTCTCGGAATTCCGCTGAAGTTTAAAAATACTTCGGAACTCTTCCATTGTTCTAGGATTTCCGATGAAGTTTAAAAATGCTTCGGAACTTTTCCATTGTTCTCGGAATTCTGCTGAAGTTTAACAATGCTTCGGAACTCTTCTATTGTTCTGGGAATTCTGCTGAAGTTTAAAAATGCTTCGGAACTCTTCCATTGTTCTCGGAATACTGCTGACATTTAAAAATGCTTCAGAACACTTCCATTGTTCTCGGAATTTCTGATGAAGTTTGAAAATGCTTCGGAACTCTTCCATTGTCCTCGGAATTCAGCTGACATTTAAAAATGCTTCGGAACTCTTCCATTGTTCTCGGAATTCTGCTGAAGTTTAAAAATGCTTCGGAACTCTTCCATTGTTCTCGGAATTCTGCTGAAGTTTAACAATGCTTCGGAACTCTTCTATTGTTCTGGGAATTCTGCTGAAGTTTAAAAATGCTTCGGAACTCTTCCATTGTTCTCGGAATACTGCTGACATTTAAAAATGCTTCAGAACACTTCCATTGTTCTCGGAATTTCTGATGAAGTTTGAAAATGCTTCAGAACTCTTCCATTGTCCTCGGAATTCAGCTGACATTTAAAAATGCTTCGGAACTCTTCTATTGTTCTCGGAATTCTGCTGAAGTTTATAAATTCTTCGGAACTCTTCCATTGTTCCCGTAATTCTGCTGAAGTTTAAAAATTCTTCGGAACTATTCCATTGTTCTCGGAATTCCGCTGATGTTTAAAAATGCTTCGGTAATTTTCCATTGTTCTCGGAATTCCGCTGACGTTTAAAAATGCTTCGGAACTCTTCGAATGTACTCGTAATTCCGGTGATGTTTAAAAATGCATCGGAACTCTTACATTGTTACCGGAATTCCGCTGAAGTTTAAAAATGCTTCGGAAATGTTCCATTGTTCTAGGATTTCCGATGAAGTTTAAAAATGCTTCGGAACTCTTCAATTGTTCTCAAAATTCCGCTGAAGTTTAAAAATGCTTCAGAACTCTTACATTGTTCTCGGAATTCCGCTGATGTTTAAAAATGCTAGGAACTCTTCCATTGTTCTCCGAATTCCGCTGAAGTTTAAAAATGCTTCAGAACTCTTCCATTGTTCTAGGATTTCTGCTGAAGTTTAAAAATGCTTTGGAACTCTTCCATTGTTCTCGGAATTCCGCTGAAGTTTAAAAATACTTCGGAACTCTTCCATTGTTCTAGGATTTCCGATGAAGTTTAAAAATGCTTCGGAACTCTTCCATTGTTCTCGGAATTCTGCTGAAGTTTAACAATGCTTCGGAACTCTTCCATTGTTCTCGGAATTCCGCTGACGTTTAAAAATGCTTCGGAACTCTTCGAATGTACTCGTAATTCCGGTGATGTTTAAAAATGCATCGGAACTCTTACATTGTTCTCGGAATTCCGCTGAAGTTTAAAAATGCTTCAGAACTCTAACAATGTTCTCGGAATTCCACTGATGTTTAAAAATGCTTCGGAACTCTTCCATTGTTCTCGGAATTCTGCTGACGTTTAAAAATGCTTCCGATCTCTTCAATTGTACTCGGAATTCTGCTGAAGTATAAAAATGCTTCCGAACTCTTCCATTGCTCCCGGAATTCCGCTGAAGTTCAAAATGCTTCGGAACTCTTTCATTGCTTCAGGAATTCCGCTGACGTTCAAAAATGCTTCGGAACTCTTCCATTGTTCTTGGATTTCCACTGATGTTTAAAATTTCTTCGGAACTCTTCCATTGTTCTCGGAATTCCGCTAATGAGTAAAAATGCTTCGGAACTCTTCCATTGTTCTCGTAATTCCGCTGACGTTTAAAAATGCTTCGGAACTCTTCCATTGTTCTCGGAATTCCGTTGAAGTTTAAAAATGCTTCCTAACTCTTCCATTGTTCTAGGATTTCCGCTGAAGTTTAAAAATGCTCTGGAACTCTTCCATTGTTCTCGGAATTCTGCTGAAGTTTAAAAATGCTTCGGAACTCTTCCATTGTTCTCGGAATTCCGCTGAAGTTTAAAAATGCTTCGGAACTCTTCCATTGTTCTCGGAATTCTGCTAATATTTAAAAATGCTTCCGGTCTCTTCCAATGTTCTCGGAATTCTGCTGAAGTTTTAAAATGCTTTGGAACTCTTACATTGTTCCCGGAATTCTGCTGAAGTTAAAAATGCTACGGAACTCTTCCATTGTTCCCGGAATACCGCTGAAGTTTAAAGATGCTTCAGAACTCTTTCATTGCTCAAGGAATTCCGGTACCGTTTAAAAATGCTTCGGAACTCTTCTAGTGTACTCGTAATTCCGGTGATGTTTAAAAATTCTTCAGAACTATTACATTGTTCAAGGATTTCCGATGAAGTTTAATAATGTTTGGGAACTCTTCCATTGTTCTCGGAATTCCGTTGAAGTTTAAAAATGCTTCAGAACTCTTACATTGTTCTCGGAATTCCGCTGATGTTTAAAAATGCTTCGGAACTCTTCCATTGTTCTCAGAATTCTGCTGACGTTTAAAAATGCTTCCGATCTCTTCAATTGTTCTCGGAATTCTGCTGAAGTAGAAAAATGCTTCCGAACTCTTCTATTGTACGCGGAATTCCGCTGAAGTTTAAAAATGCTTCGGAACTCTTTCATTGTTTAAGGAATTATGCTGACGTTCAAAAATGCTTCGGAACTCTTCCATTGTTCATGGAATTCTGCTGATGTTTAAAAATTATTCAGAACTCTTCCATTGTTCTCGGAATTCCGCTGACGATTAAAAATGCTTTGAAACTCTTCCATTGTTCTAGGATTTCCGATGAAGATTAAAAATGATTCGGAACTCTTCCATTGTTCTCGGAATTCCGCTGAAGTTTAAAAATGCTTCAGAACTCTTCCATTGTTCTCGGAATTCCGCTGATGTTTAAAAATGCTTTGGAACTCTTCCATTGTTCTCCGAATTCCGCTGAAGTTTAAAAATGCTTCAGAACTCTTCCATTGTTCTAGGATTTCTGCTGAAGTTTAAAAATGCTTTGGAACTCTTCCATTGTTCTCGGAATTCCGCTGAAGTTTAAAAATACTTCGGAACTCTTCCATTGTTCTAGGATTTCCGATGAAGTTTAAAAATGCTTCGGAACTCTTCCATTGTTCTCGGAATTCTGCTGAAGTTTAATAATGCTTCGGAACTCTTCTATTGTTCTGGGAATTCTGCTGAAGTTTAAAAATGCTTCGGAACTCTTCCATTGTTCTCGGAATACTGCTGACATTTAAAAATGCTTCAGAACACTTCCATTGTTCTCGGAATTTCTGATGAAGTTTGAAAATGCTTCGGAACTCTTCCATTGTCCTCGGAATTCAGCTGACATTTAAAAATGCTTCGGAACTCTTCCATTGTTCTCGGAATTCTGCTGAAGTTTAAAAATGCTTCGGAACTCTTCCATTGTTCTCGGAATTCCGCTGAAGTTTAAAAATGCTTTAGAACTCTTCCATAGTTCTCGGAATTACGCTGAAGTTTAAAAATGCTTCGGAACTCTTCCATTGTTTTCGGAATTCCGCTGAAGTTTAAAAATACTTCGGAACTCTTCCATTGTTCTAGGATTTCCGATGAAGTTTAAAAATGCTTCGGAACTCTTCCATTGTTCTCGGAATTCTGCTGAAGTTTAACAATGCTTCGGAACTCTTCTATTGTTCTGGGAATTCTGCTGAAGTTTAAAAATGCTTCGGAACTCTTCCATTGTTCTCGGAATACTGCTGACATTTAAAAATGCTTCAGAACACTTCCATTGTTCTCGGAATTTCTGATGAAGTTTGAAAATGCTTCAGAACTCTTCCATTGTCTTCGGAATTCAGCTGACATTTAAAAATGCTTCGGAACTCTTCTATTGTTCTCGGAATTCTGCTGAAGTTTATAAATTCTTCGGAACTCTTCCATTGTTCCCGTAATTCTGCTGAAGTTTAAAAATTGTTCGGAACTATTCCATTGTTCTCGGAATTCCGCTGACGTTTAAAAATGCTTCGGTAATTTTCCATTGTTCTCGGAATTCCGCTGACGTTTAATAATGCTTCGGAACTCTTCGAATGTACTCGTAATTCCGGTGATGTTTAAAAATGCATCGGAACTCTTACATTGTTACCGGAATTCCGCTGAAGTTTAAAAATGCTTCGGAAATGTTTCATTGTTCTAGGATTTCCGATGAAGTTTAAAAATGCTTCGGAACTCTTCAATTGTTCTCAAAATTCCGCTGAAGTTTAAAAATGCTTCAGAACTCTTACATTGTTCTCGGAATTCCGCTGATGTTTAAAAATGCTAGGAACTCTTCCATTGTTCTTGGAATTCTGCTGACGTTTAAAAATGCTTCTGATCTCTTCAATTGTTCTCGGAACTCTGCTGAAGTATAAAAATGCTTCCGAACTCTTCCATTGCTCCCGGAATTCCGCTGAAGTTTAAAAATGCTTCGGAACTCTTCCAATGTTCTTGTAATTCCGCTGATGTTTAAAAATTTTTTGGAACTCTTCCATTGTTCTCGGAATTCCGCTGACGAGTAAAAATGCTTGGGAACTCTTCCATTGTTCTCGTAATTCCGCTGATGTTTATAAATGCTTCGGAACTCTTCCATTGTTCTCGGAATTCCGCTGAAGTTTAAAAATGCTTCAGATCTCTTCCATTGTTCTAGGTTTTAAGCTGAAGTTTAAAATGCTTTTGAACTCTTCCATTGTTCTCAGAATTCCGCTGAAGTTTAAAAATGCTTCGTAACTCTTCCACTGTTCTCGGAATTCCGCTGAAGTTTAAAAATGCTTCGGAACTCTTCCATTGTTCTCGGAATTCTGCTGATATTTAAAAATGCTTCCGATCTCTTCCAATGTTCTCGGAATTCTGCTGAAGTTTTAAAATGCTTCGGAAATCTTACATTGTTCCCCGAATTCTGGTGAAGTTTAAAAATGCTACGGAACTCTTCCATTGTTCCCGGAATACTGCTGAAGTTTAAAGATGCTTTGGAACTCTTTCATTGCTCAAGGAATTCCGGTGCCATTTAAAAATGCTTCGGAACACTTCCATTTATCTCAGACTTCCACTGACATTTAAAAATGCTTCGGAACTCTTCCATTGTTCTCGGAATTCCGCTGACGTTTAAAAATGCTTCGTTACTTTTCGATTGTTCTTGGAATTCCGCTGATGTTTAAAAATGCTTCGGAACTCTTCGAGTGTACTCGTAATTCCGGTGATGTTTAAAAATTCTTCGGAACTCTTACATTGTTCTCGGAATTCCGCTGAAGTTTAAAAATGCTTCGGAACTCTTTCATTGCTGAAGGAATTCCGCTGATGTTTAAAAATGCTACAGAACTCTTCAAGTGTACTCGTAATTCCGGTGATTTTTAAAAATTCTTCGGAACTCTTACATTGTTCTCGGAATTCCGCTGAAGTTTAAAAATGCTTCGGAACTCTTCCATTGTTCTAGGATTTCCGATGAAGATTAAAAATGCTTCGGAACTCTTCCATTGTTCTCGGAATTCCGCTGAAGTTTAAAAATGCTTCAGAACTCTTCCATTGTTCTCGGAATTCCGCTGATGTTCAAAAATGCTTTGGAACTCTTCCATTGTTCTCGGAATTCTGCTGACGTTTAAAAATGCTTCCGATCTCTTCAATTGTTCTCGGAATTCTGCTGAAGTATAAAAATGCTTCCTAACTCTTCCATTGTTCCCAGAATTCCACTGAAGTTTAAAAATGCTACGGAACTCTTCAAGTGTACTCGTAATTCCGGTGATGTTTAAAAATTCTTCGGAACTCTTACATTGTTCTCGGAATTCTGCTGAAGTTTAAAAATGCTTCTGAACTCTTCCATTGTTCTAGGATTTCTGATGAAGATTAAAAATGCTTCGGAACTCTTCCATTGTTCTCGGAATTCCGCTGAAGTTTAAAAATGCTTCGGAACTCTTCCATTGTTCTCGGAATTCTGCTAATATTTAAAAATGCTTCCGGTCTCTTCCAATGTTCTCGGAATTCTGCTGAAGTTTTAAAATGCTTTGGAACTCTTACATTGTTCCCGGAATTCTGCTGAAGTTAAAAATGCTACGGAACTCTTCCATTGTTCCCGGAATACCGCTGAAGTTTAAAGATGCTTCAGAACTCTTTTATTGCTCAAGGAATTCCGGTGCCGTTTAAAAATGCTTCGGAATTTTTCTAGTGTACTCGTAATTCCGGTGATGTTTAAAAATTCTTCAGAACTATTACATTGTTCAAGGATTTCCGATGAAGTTTAATAATGTTTGGGAACTCTTCCATTGTTCTCGGAATTCCGTTGAAGTTTAAAAATGCTTCAGAACTCTTACATTGTTCTCGGAATTCCGCTGATGTTTAAAAATGCTTCGGAACTCTTCCATTGTTCTCAGAATTCTGCTGACGTTTAAAAATGCTTCCGATCTCTTCAATTGTTCTCGGAATTCTGCTGAAGTAGAAAAATGCTTCCGAACTCTTCTATTGTACGCGGAATTCCGCTGAAGTTTAAAAATGCTTCGGAACTCTTTCATTGTTTAAGGAATTCCGCTGACGTTCAAAAATGCTTCGGAACTCTTCCATTGTTCATGGAATTCTGCTGATGTTTAAAAATTATTCAGAACTCTTCCATTGTTCTCGGAATTCCGCTGACGATTAAAAATGCTTTGAAACTCTTCCATTGTTCTAGGATTTCCGATGAAGATTAAAAATGATTCGGAACTCTTCCATTGTTCTCGGAATTCCGCTGAAGTTTAAAAATGCTTCAGAACTCTTCCATTGTTCTCGGAATTCCGCTGATGTTTAAAAATGCTTTGGAACTCTTCCATTGTTCTCCGAATTCCGCTGAAGTTTAAAAATTCTTCAGAACTCTTCCATTGTTCTAGGATTTCTGCTGAAGTTTAAAAATGCTTTGGAACTCTTCCATTGTTCTCGGAATTCCGCTGAAGTTTAAAAATACTTCGGAACTCTTCCATTGTTCTAGGATTTCCGATGAAGTTTAAAAATGCTTCGGAACTCTTCCATTGTTCTCGGAATTCTGCTGAAGTTTAACAATTCTTCGGAACTCTTCTATTGTTCTGGGAATTCTGATGAAGTTTAAAAATGCTTCGGAACACTTCCATTGTTCTCGGAATACTGCTGACATTTAAAAATGCTTCAGAACACTTCCATTGTTCTCGGAATTTCTGATGAAGTTTGAAAATGCTTCGGAACTCTTCCATTGTCCTCGGAATTCAGCTGACATTTAAAAATGCTTCGGAACTCTTCCATTGTTCTCGGAATTCTGCTGAAGTTTAAAAATGCTTCGGAACTCTTCCATTCTTCTCGGAATTCCGCTGAAGTTTAAAAATGCTTTAGAACTCTTCCATAGTTCTCGGAATTACGCTGAAGTTTAAAATGCTTCGGAACTCTTCCATTGTTTTCGGAATTCCGCTGAAGTTTAAAAATACTTCGGAACTCTTCCATTGTTCTAGGATTTCCGATGAAGTTTAAAAATGCTTCGGAACTCTTCCATTGTTCTCGGAATTCTGCTGAAGTTTAACAATGCTTCGGAACTCTTCTATTGTTCTGGGAATTCTGCTGAAGTTTAAAAATGCTTCGGAACTCTTCCATTGTTCTCGGAATACTGCTGACATTTAAAAATGCTTCAGAACACTTCCATTGTTCTCGGAATTTCTGATGAAGTTTGAAAATGCTTCAGAACTCTTCCATTGTCCTCGGAATTCAGCTGACATTTAAAAATGCTTCGGAACTCTTCTATTGTTCTCGGAATTCTGCTGAAGTTTATAAATTCTTCGGAACTCTTCCATTGTTCCCGTAATTCTGCTGAAGTTTAAAAATTCTTCGGAACTATTCCATTGTTCTCGGAATTCCGCTGACGTTTAAAAATGCTTCGGTAATTTTCCATTGTTCTCGGAATTCCGCTGACGTTTAAAAATGCTTCGGAACTCTTCGAATGTACTCGTAATTCCGGTGATGTTTAAAAATGCATCGGAACTCTTACATTGTTACCGGAATTCCGCTGAAGTTTAAAAATGCTTCGGAAATGTTCCATTGTTCTAGGATTTCCGATGAAGTTTAAAAATGCTTCGGAACTCTTCAATTGTTCTCAAAATTCCGCTGAAGTTTAAAAATGCTTCAGAACTCTTACATTGTTCTCGGAATTCCGCTGATGTTTAAAAATGCTAGGAACTCTTCCATTGTTCTTGGAATTCTGCTGACGTTTAAAAATGCTTCTGATCTCTTCAATTGTTCTCGGAACTCTGCTGAAGTATAAAAATGCTTCCGAACTCTTCCATTGCTCCCGGAATTCCGCTGAAGTTTAAAAATGCTTCGGAACTCTTCCAATGTTCTTGTAATTCCGCTGATGTTTAAAAATTTTTTGGAACTCTTCCATTGTTCTCGGAATTCCGCTGACGAGTAAAAATGCTTGGGAACTCTTCCATTGTTCTCGTAATTCCGCTGATGTTTAAAAATGCTTCGGAACTCTTCCATTGTTCTCAGAATTCCGCTGAAGTTTAAAAATGCTTCGTAACTCTTCCACTGTTCTCGGAATTCCGCTGAAGTTTAAAAATGCTTCAGAACTCTTCCATTGTTCTCGGAATTCTGCTGATATTTAAAAATGCTTCCGATCTCTTCCAATGTTCTCGGAATTCTGCTGAAGTTTTAAAATGCTTCGGAAATCTTACATTGTTCCCCGAATTCTGATGAAGTTTAAAAATGCTACGGAACTCATCCATTGTTCCCGGAATACTGCTGAAGTTTAAAGATGCTTTGGAACTCTTTCATTGCTCAAGGAATTCCGGTGCCATTTAAAAATGCTTCGGAACTCTTCCATTTATCTCAGACTTCCACTGACATTTAAAAATGCTTCGGAACTCTTCCATTGTTCTCGGAATTCCGCTGACGTTTAAAAATGCTTCGTTACTTTTCGATTGTTCTTGGAATTCCGCTGATGTTTAAAAATGCTTCGGAACTCTTCGAGTGTACTCGTAATTCCGGTGATGTTTAAAAATTCTTCGGAACTCTTACATTGTTCTCGGAATTCCGCTGAAGTTTAAAAATGCTTCGGAACTCTTTCATTGCTGAAGGAATTCCGCTGATGTTTAAAAATGCTACAGAACTCTTCAAGTGTACTCGTAATTCCGGTGATTTTTAAAAATTCTTCGGAACTCTTACATTGTTCTCGGAATTCCGCTGAAGTTTAAAAATGCTTCGGAACTTTTTCATTGCTCAAGGAATTCTGCTGATGTTCAAAAATGCTTCGGAACTCTTCCATTGTTCTTGGAATTCCACTGATGTTTAAAAATTCTTCGGAACTCTTCCATTGTTCTCGGAATTCTGCTGAAGTTTAACAATGCTTCGGAACTCTTCTATTGTTCTGGGAATTCTGCTGAAGTTTAAAAATGCTTCGGAACTCTTCCATTGTTCTCGGAATACTGCTGACATTTAAAAATGCTTCAGAACACTTCCATTGTTCTCGGAATTTCTGATGAAGTTTGAAAATGCTTTGGAACTCTTCCATTGTCCTCGGAATTCAGCTGACATTTAAAAATGCTTCGGAACTCTTCCATTGTTCTCGGAATTCAGCTGACGTTTAAAAATGCTTCGGAACTCTTACATTGTTCCCGTAATTCTGCTGAAGTTTAAAAATACTTCGGAACTATTCCATTGCCCTCGGCATTCCACTGAAGTTTAATAATGCTTCAGAACTCTTACATTGTTGTCGGAATTCCGCTGATGTTTAAAAATGCTTCGGAACTCTTCCTTTGTTCTCGGAATTCTGCTGACGTTTAAAAATGCTTCCGATCTCTTCAATTGTACTCGGAATTCTGCTGAAGTATAAAAATGCTTCCGAACTCTTCCATTGCTCCCGGAATTCTGCTGAAGTTTAAAAATACTTTGGAACTATTCCATTGCTCTCAGAATTCCGCTGAAGTTTAATAATGCTTCGGAACTCGTCCATTGCTCCCGGAATTCCGCTGAAGTTTAAAAATGCTTCGGAACTCTTCCTATGTTCTCGTAATTCCGATGATGTTTAAAAATTTTTTGGAACTCTTCCATTGTTCTCGGAATTCCGCTGACGAGTAAAAATGCTTGGGAACTCTTCCATTGTTCTCGTAATTCCGCTGATGTTTAAAAATGCTTCGGAACTCTTCGAGTGTACTCGTAATTCCGGTGATGTTTAAAAATTCTTCGGAACTCTTACATTGTTCTCGGAATTCCGCTGAAGTTTAAAAATGCTTCGGAACTCTTTCATTGCTGAAGGAATTTCGCTGATGTTTAAAAATGCTACAGAACTCTTCAAGTGTACTCGTAATTCCGGTAATTTTTAAAAATTCTTCGGAACTCTTACATTGTTCTCGGAATTCCGCTGAAGTTTAAAAATGCTTGGGAACTCTTCCATTGTTCTAGGATTTCCGATGAAGATTAAAAATGCTTCGGAACTCTTCCATTGTTCTCGGAATTCCGCTGAAGTTTAAAAATACTTCGGAACTCTTCCATTGTTCTAGGATTTCCGATGAAGTTTAAAAATGCTTCGGAACTCTTCCATTGTTCTCGGAATTCCGCTGAAGAGTAAAAATGCTTCGGAACTCTTCCATTGTTCTCATAATTCCGCTGACCTTTAAAAATGCTTCGGAACTCTTCCATTGTTTTCGGAATTCCGCTGAAGTTTAAAAATACTTCGGAACTCTTCCATTGTTCTAGGATTTCCGATGAAGTTTAAAAATGCTTCGGAACTCTTCCATTGTTCTCGGAATTCTGCTGAAGTTTAACAATGCTTCGGAACTCTTCTATTGTTCTGGGAATTCTGCTGAAGTTTAAAAATGCTTCGGAACTCTTCCATTGTTCTCGGAATACTGCTGACATTTAAAAATGCTTCAGAACACTTCCATTGTTCTCGGAATTTCTGATGAAGTTTGAAAATGCTTCGGAACTCTTCCATTGTCCTCAGAATTCAGCTGACATTTAAAAATGCTTCGGAACTCTTCAATTGTACTCGGAATTCTGCTGAAGTATAAAAATACTTCCGAACTCTTCCATTGCTCCCGGAATTCTGCTGAAGTTTAAAAATACTTTGGAACTATTCCATTGCTCTCAGAATTCCGCTGAAGTTTAATAAGGCTTCGGAACTCGTCCATTGCTCCCGGAATTCCGCTGAAGTTTAAAAATGCTTCGGAACTCTTCCTATGTTCTTGTAATTCCGATGATGTTTAAAAATTTTTTGGAACTCTTCCATTGTTCTCGGAATTCCGCTGACGAGTAAAAATGCTTGGGAACTCTTCCAATGTTCTCGTAATTCCGCTGATGTTTAAAAATGCTTCGGAACTCTTCCATTGTTCTCGGAATTCCGCTGAAGTTTAAAAATGCTTCAGATCTCTTCCATTGTTCTAGGTTTTAAGCTGAAGTTTAAAATGCTTTGGAACTCTTCCATTGTTCTCAGAATTCCGCTGAAGTTTAAAAATGCTTCGTAACTCTTCCACTGTTCTCGGAATTCCGCTGAAGTTTAAAAATGCTTCGGAACTCTTCCATTGTTCTCGGAATTCTGCTGATATTTAAAAATGCTTCCGATCTCTTCCAATGTTCTCGGAATTCTGCTGAAGTTTTAAAATGCTTCGGAAATCTTACATTGTTCCCCGAATTCTGCTGAAGTTTAAAAATGCTATGGAACTCTTCCATTGTTCCCAGAATACTGCTGAAGTTTAAAGATGCTTTGGAACTCTTTCATTGCTCAAGGACTTCCGGTGCCATTTAAAAATGCTTCGGAACTCTTCCATTTATCTCAGACTTCCACTGACATTTAAAAATGCTTCGGAACTCTTCCATTGTTCTCGGAATTCCGCTGACGTTTAAAAATGCTTCGTAACTTTTCGATTGTTCTTGGAATTCCGCTGATGTTTAAAAATGCTTCGGAACTCTTCGAGTGTACTCGTAATTCCGGTGATGTTTAAAAATTCTTCGGAACTCTTACATTGTTCTCGGAATTCCGCTGAAGTTTAAAAATGCTTCGGAACTCTTTCATTGCTGAAGGAATTTCGCTGATGTTTAAAAATGCTACAGAACTCTTCAAGTGTACTCGTAATTCCGGTGATTTTTAAAAATTCTTCGGAACTCTTACATTGTTCTCGGAATTCCGCTGAAGTTTAAAAATGCTTGGGAACTCTTCCATTGTTCTAGGATTTCCGATGAAGATTAAAAATGCTTCGGAACTCTTCCATTGTTCTCGGAATTCCGCTGAAGTTTAAAAATGCTTCAGAACTTTTCCATTGTTCTCGGAATTCTGCTGATGTTCAAAAATGCTTTGGAACTCTTCCATTGTTCTCGGAATTCTGCTGACGTTTAAAAATGCTTCCGATCTCTTCAATTGTTCTCGGAATTCTGCTGAAGTATAAAAATGCTTCCTAACGCTTCCATTGTTCCCGGAATTCCGCTGAAGTTTAAAAATGCTATGGAACACTTCAAGTGTACTCGTAATTCCGGTGATGTTTAAAAATTCTTCGGAACTCTTACATTGTTCTCGGAATTCCGCTGAAGTTTAAAAATGCTTCTGAACTCTTCCATTGTTCTAGGATTTCCGATGAAGATTAAAAATGCTTCGGAACTCTTCCATTGTTCTCGGAATTCCGCTGAAGTTTAAAAATGCTTCGGAACTTTTTCATTGCTCAAGGAATTCTGCTGATGTTCAAAAATGCTTCGGAACTCTTCCATTGTTCTTGGAATTCCACTGATGTTTAAAAATTCTTCGGAACTCTTCCATTGTTCTCGGAATTCCGCTGAAGTTTAAAAATGCTTCGGAACTCTTCCATTGTTCTCGGAATTCTGTTGACGTTAAAAAATGCTTCCGATCTCTTCCATTGTTCTCGGAATTCTGCTGAAGTTTAAAAATGCTTCGGAACTCTTCCATTGTTCCCGGAACCTGCTGAAGTTTAAAAATGCTTCGGAACTCTTCCATTGTTCTCGTATTTCCGCTGACGTTTAAAAATGCTACATAACTCTTCCATTGTTCTCGGAATTCCGCTGAAGAGTAAAAATGCTTCTGAACTTTTCCATTGTTCTCGTAATTCCGCTGACGTTTAAAAATGCTTCGGAACTCTTCCATTGTTCTCGGAATTCCGCTGAAGTTTAAAAATACTTCGGAACTCTTCCATTGTTCTAGGATTTCCGATGAAGTTTAGAAATGCTTCGGAACTGTTCCATTGTTCTCGGAATTCCGCTGAAGTTTAAAAATGCTTCAGAACTCTTACATTGTTCTCGGAATTCCGCTGATGTTTAAAAATGCTTCGGAACTCTTCCATTGTTCTCGTAATTCTGCTGACGTTTAAAAATGCTTCGGAACTCTTCCATTTTTCTAGGATTTCTGCTGAAGTTTAAAAATGCTTCGGTACTCTTCCATTGTTCTCAGAGTTCTGCTGACATTTAAAATTGGTTTGGAACTCTTACCATTGTTCTCGGAATTCTCGTGTAATTTAAAAATTCTTCGGAACTTTTTCATTGTTCTCGGAATTCTGCTGACCTTTAAAAATGCTTCGGAACTCTTTCATTGCTCAAGGAATTCTGCTGATGTTCAAAAATGCTTCGGAACTCTTCCAATGTTCTCGGAATTACGCTGAAGTTTAAAAATGCTTCGGAACTCTTCCATTGTTCTCTGAATTCCGCTGAAGTTTAAAAATACTTCGGAACTCTTCCATTGTTCTAGGATTTCCGATGAAGTTTAGAAATGCTTCGGAACTGTTCCATTGTTCTCGGAATTCCGCTGAAGTTTAAAAATGCTTCAGAACTCTTACATTGTTCTCGGAATTCCGCTGATGTTTAAAAATTCTTCGGAACTCTTCCATTGTTCTATAATTTCCGCTGAAGTTTAAAAATGCTTTGGAACTCTTCCATTGTTCTCGGAATTACGCTGAAGTTTAAAAATGCTTCGGAACTCTTCCATTGTTCTCTGAATTCCGCTGAAGTTTAAAAATACTTCGGAACTCTTCCATTGTTCTAGGATTTCCGATGAAGTTTAGAAATGCTTCGGAACTGTTCCATTGTTCTCGGAATTCCGCTGAAGATTAAAAATGCTTCAGAACTCTTACATTGTTCTCGGAATTCCGCTGATGTTTAAAAATGCTTCGGAACTCTTCCATTGTTCTCGTAATTCTGCTGACGTTTAAAAATGCTTCGGAACTCTTACATTGTTCCCGTAATTCTGCTGAAGTTTAAAAATACTTCGGAACTATTCCATTGCTCTCGGCATTCCACTGAAGTTTAATAATGCTTCAGAACTCTTACATTGTTGTCGGAATTCCGCTGATGTTTAAAAATGCTTCGGAACTCTTCCTTTGTTCTCGGAATTCTGCTGACGTTTAAAAATGCTTCCGATCTCTTCAATGTACTCGGAATTCTGCTGAAGTATAAAAATGCTTCCGAACTCTTCCATTGCTCCCGGAATTCTGCTGAAGTTTAAAAATACTTTGGAACTATTCCATTGCTCTCAGAATTCCGCTGAAGTTTAATAATGCTTCGGAACTCTTTCATTGTTCTCGGAATTCCGCTGACGTTTAAAAATGCTTCGGTAATTTTCCATTGTTCTCGGAATTCCGCTGACGTTTAAAAATGCTTCGGAACTCTTCGAGTGTACTGGTAATTCCGGTGATGTTTAAAAATGCATCGGAACTCTTTCATTGTTCCCGGAATTCCGCTGAAGTTTAAAAATGCTTCGGAACGCTTCCATTGTTCTAGGATTTCCGATGAAGTTTAAAAATGCTTCGGAACTCTTCCATTGTTCTCGGAATTCCGCTGAAGTTTAAAAATGCTTCAGAACTCTTACAATGTTCTCGGAATTCCACTGATGTTTAAAAATGCTTCGGAACTCTTCCATTGTTCTCGGAATTCTGCTGACGTTTAAAAATGCTTCCGATCTCTTCAATTGTACTCGGAATTCTGCTGAAGTATAAAAATGCTTACGAACTCTTCCATTGCTCCCGGAATTCCGCTGAAGTTTAAAAATGCTTCAGAACTCTTACATTGTTCTCGGAATTCCGCTGATGTTTAAAAATGCTTCGGAACTCTTCCATTGTTCTCGTAATTCTGCTGACGTTTAAAAATGCTTCGGAACTCTTCCATTGTTCTCGGAATTCTGCTAATATTTAAAAATGCTTCCGGTCTCTTCCAATGTTCTCGGAATTCTGCTGAAGTTTTAAAATGCTTTGGAACTCTTACATTGTTCCCGGAATTCTGCTGAAGTTAAAAATGCTACGGAACTCTTCCATTGTTCCCGGAATACCGCTGAAGTTTAAAGATGCTTCGGAACTCTTTCATTGCTCAAGGAATTCCGGTGCCGTTTAAAAATGCTTCGGAACTCTTCTAGTGTACTCGTAATTCCGGTGATGTTTAAAAATTCTTCAGAACTCTTACATTGTTCAAGGATTTCCGATGAAGTTTAATAATTCTTGGGAGCTCTTCCATTGTTCTCGGAATTCCGCTGATGTTTAAAAATGCTTCGGAACTCTTCCATTGTTCTCAGAATTCTGCTGACGTTTAAAAATGCTTCCGATCTGTTCAATTGTTCTCGGAATTCTGCTGAAGTAGAAAAATGCTTCCGAACTCTTCCATTGTACGCGGAATTCCGCTGAAGTTTAAAAATGCTCCGGAACTCTTTCATTGTTTAAGGAATTCCGCTGACGTTCAAAAATGCTTCGGTACTCTTCCATTGTTCATGGAATTCTGCTGATGTTTAAAAATTATTCGGAACTCTTCCATTGTTCTCGTAATTCCGCTGACGTTTAAAAATGCTTCGGAACTCTTCCATTGTTCTAGGATTTCCGATGAAGATTAAAAATGCTTCGGAACTCTTCCATTGTTCTCGGAATTCCGCTGAAGTTTACAAATGCTTCAGAACTTTTCCATTGTTCTCGGAATTCCGCTGATGTTTAAAAATGCTTTGGAACTCTTCCATTGTTCTCGGAATTCCGCTGAAGTTTAAAAATGCTTCAGAACTCTTCCATTGTTCTAGGATTTCTGCTGAAGTTTAAAAATGCTTTGGAACTCTTCCATTGTTCTCTGAATTCCGATGAAGATTAAAAATGCTTCGAAACTCTTCCATTGTTCTCGGAATTCCGCTGAATTTTAAAAATACTTCGGAACTCTTCCATTGTTCTAGGATTTCCGATGAAGTTTAAAAATGCTTCGGAACTCTTCCATTGTTCTCGGAATTCTGCTGAAGTTTAACAATGCTTCGGAACTCTTCTATTGTTCTGGGAATTCTGCTGAAGTTTAAAAATGCTTCGGAACTCTTCCATTGTTCTCGGAATACTGCTGACATTTAAAAATGCTTCAGAACACTTCCATTGTTCTCGGAATTTCTGATGAAGTTTGAAAATGCTTCGGAACTCTTCCATTGTCCTCGGAATTCAGCTGACATTTAAAAATGCTTCGGAACTCTTCTATTGTTCTCGGAATTCTGCTGAAGTTTATAAATGCTTCGGAACTCTTCCATTGTTCCCGTAATTCTGCTGAAGTTTAAAAATTCTTCGGAACTATTCCATTGCTCTCGGAATTCCGCTGAAGTATAATAATGCTTCGGAACTGTTTCATTGTTCTCGGAATTCCGCTGACGTTTAAAAATGCTTCGGTAATTTTCCATTGTTCTCGGAATTCCGCTGACGTTTAAAAATGCTTCGGAACTCTTCGAATGTACTCGTAATTCCGGTGATGTTTAAAAATGAATCGGAACTCTTACATTGTTACAGGAATTCCGCTGAAGTTTAAAAATGCTTCGGAAATGTTCCATTGTTCTAGGATTTCCGATGAAGTTTAAAAATGCTTCGGAACTCTTCAATTGTTCTCAGAATTCCGCTGAAGTTTAAAAATGCTTCAGAACTCTTACATTGTTCTCGGAATTCCGCTGATGTTTAAAAATGCTCGGAACTCTTCCATTGTTCTTGGAATTCTGCTGACGTTTAAAAATGCTTCCGATCTCTTCAATTGTTCTCGGAACTCTGCTGAAGTATAAAAATGCTTCCGAACTTGTCCATTGCTCCCGGAATTCCGCTGAAGTTTAAAAATGCTTCGGAACTCTTCCAATGTTCTTGTAATTCCGCTGATGTTTAAAAATTTTTTGGAACTCTTCCATTGTTCTCGGAATTCCGCTGACGAGTAAAAATGCTTGGGAACTCTTCCATTGTTCTCGTAATTCCGCTGATGTTTAAAAATGCTTCGGAACTCTTCCATTGTTCTCGGAATTCCGCTGAAGTTTAAAAATGCTTCAGATCTCTTCCATTGTTCTAGGTTTTAAGCTGAAGTTTAAAATGCTTTGGAACTCTTCCATTGTTCTCAGAATTCCGCTGAAGTTTAAAAATGCTTCGTAACTCTTCCACTGTTCTCGGAATTCCGCTGAAGTTTAAAAATGCTTCGGAACTCTTCCATTGTTCTCGGAATTCTGCTGATATTTAAAAATGCTTCCGATCTCTTCCAATGTTCTCGGAATTCTGCTGAAGTTTTAAAATGCTTCGGAAATCTTACATTGTTCCCCGAATTCTGCTGAAGTTTAAAAATGCTACGGAACTCTTCCATTGTTCCCGGAATACTGCTGAAGTTTAAAGATGCTTTGGAACTCTTTCATTGCTCAAGGAATTCCGGTGCCATTTAAAAATGCTTCGGAACTCTTCCATTTATCTCAGACTTCCACTGACATTTAAAAATGCTTCGGAACTCTTCCATTGCTCTCGGAATTCAGATGACGTTTAAAAATGCTTCGTTACTTTTCGATTGTTTTTGGAATTCCGCTGATGTTTAAAAATGCTTCGGAACTCTTCGAGTGTACTCGTAATTCCGGTGATGTTTAAAAATTCTTCGGAACTCTTACATTGTTCTCGGAATTCCGCTGAAGTTTAAAAATGCTTCGGAACTCTTTCATTGCTGAAGGAATTCCGCTGATGTTTAAAAATGCTACAGAACTCTTCAAGTGTTCTCGTAATTCCGGTGATTTTTAAAAATTCTTCGGAACTCTTACATTGTTCTCGGAATTCCGCTGAAGTTTAAAAATGCTTCTGAACTCTTCCATTGTTCTAGGATTTCCGATGAAGATTAAAAATGCTTCGGAACTCTTCCATTGTTCTCGGAATTCCGCTGTAGTTAAAAAAAATGCTTCAGAACCCTTCCATTGTTATCGGAATTCCGCTGATGTTCAAAAATGCTTTGGAACTCTTCCATTGTTCTCGGAATTCTGCTGACGTTTAAAAATGCTTCCGATCTCTTCATTTGTTCCCGGAATTCGGCTGAAGTATAAAAATGTTTCCTAACTCTTCCAATGTTCCCGGAATTCCGCTGAAGTTTAAAAATGCTTTGGAACTCTTTCATTGCTCAAGGATCTCTGCTGATGTTCAAAAATGCTTCGGAACTCTTCCATTGTTCTTGGAATTCCGCTGATGTTTAAAAATTCTTCGGAACTCTTCCATTGTTCTCGGAATTCCACTGAAGAGTAAAAATGCTTCGGAACTCTTCCATTGTTCTCATAATTCCGCTGACCTTTAAAAATGCTTCGGAACTCTTCCATTGTTCTCGGAATTCCGCTGAAGTTTAAAAATGCTTCAGAACTCTTCCATTGCTTTAGAACTTCCGCTGAAGTTTAAAAATGCTTTGGAACTCTTCCATTGTTCTCGGAATTCCGCTGAAGTTTAAAAATGCTTCAGAACTCTTCCATTGTTCTCGGAATTCCGCTGAAGTTTAAAAATACTTCGAAACTCTTCCATTGTTCTAGGATTTCTGATGAAGTTTAAAAATGCTTCGGAACTCTTCCATTGTTCTCGGAATTCCACTGAAGAGTAAAAATGCTTCGGAACTCTTCCATTGTTCTCATAATTCCGCTGACCTTTAAAAATACTTCAGAACTCTTACATTGTTCTCGGAATTCCGCTGATGTTTAAAAATGCTTCGGAACTCTTCCATTGTTCTCGTAATTCTGCTGACGTTTAAAAATGCTTCGGAACTCTTACATTGTTCCCGTAATTCTGCTGAAGTTTAAAAATACTTCGGAACAATTCCATTGCTCTCGGCATTCCACTGAAGTTTAATAATGCTTCAGAACTCTTACATTGTTGTCGGAATTCCGCTGATGTTTAAAAATGCTTCGGAACTCTTCCTTTGTTCTCGGAATTCTGCTGACGTTTAAAAATGCTTCCGATCTCTTCAATTGTACTCGGAATTCTGCTGAAGTATAAAAATGCTTCCGAACTCTTCCATTGCTCCCGGAATTCTGCTGAAGTTTAAAAATACTTTGGAACTATTCCATTGCTTTCAGAATTCCGCTGAAGTTTAATAATGCTTCGGAACTCTTTCATTGTTCTCGGAATTCCGCTGACGTTTAAAAATGCTTCGGTAATTTTCCATTGTTCTCGGAATTCCGCTGACGTTTAAAAATGCTTCGGAACTCTTCCATTGTTCTCGGAATTCTGCTAATATTTAAAAATGCTTCCGGTCTCTTCCAATGTTCTCGGAATTCTGCTGAAGTTTTAAAATGCTTTGGAACTCTTACATTGTTCCCGGAATTCTGCTGAAGTTAAAAATGCTACGGAACTCTTCCATTGTTCCCGGAATACCGCTGAAGTTTAAAGATGCTTCGGAACTCTTTCATTGCTCAAGGAATTCCGGTGCCGTTTAAAAATGCTTCGGAACTCTTCTAGTGTACTCGTAATTCCGGTGATGTTTAAAAATTCTTCAGAACTCTTACATTGTTCAAGGATTTCCGATGAAGTTTAATAATTCTTGGGAGCTCTTCCATTGTTCTCGGAATTCCGCTGATGTTTAAAAATGCTTCGGAACTCTTCCATTGTTCTCAGAATTCTGCTGACGTTTAAAAATGCTTCCGATCTGTTCAATTGTTCTCGGAATTCTGCTGAAGTAGAAAAATGCTTCCGAACTCTTCCATTGTACGCGGAATTCCGCTGAAGTTTAAAAATGCTCCGGAACTCTTTCATTGTTTAAGGAATTCCGCTGACGTTCAAAAATGCTTCGGTACTCTTCCATTGTTCATGGAATTCTGCTGATGTTTAAAAATTATTCGGAACTCTTCCATTGTTCTCGTAATTCCGCTGACGTTTAAAAATGCTTCGGAACTCTTCCATTGTTCTAGGATTTCCGATGAAGATTAAAAATGCTTCGGAACTCTTCCATTGTTCTCGGAATTCCGCTGAAGTTTACAAATGCTTCAGAACTCTTCCATTGTTCTCGGAATTCCGCTGATGTTTAAAAATGCTTTGGAACTCTTCCATTGTTCTCGGAATTCCGCTGAAGTTTAAAAATGCTTCAGAACTCTTCCATTGTTCTAGGATTTCTGCTGAAGTTTAAAAATGCTTTGGAACTCTTCCATTGTTCTCTGAATTCCGATGAAGATTAAAAATGCTTCGAAACTCTTCCATTGTTCTCGGAATTCCGCTGAATTTTAAAAATACTTCGGAACTCTTCCATTGTTCTAGGATTTCCGATGAAGTTTAAAAATGCTTCGGAACTCTTCCATTGTTCTCGGAATTCTGCTGAAGTTTAACAATGCTTCGGAACTCTTCTATTGTTCTGGGAATTCTGCTGAAGTTTAAAAATGCTTCGGAACTCTTCCATTGTTCTCGGAATACTGCTGACATTTAAAAATGCTTCAGAACACTTCCATTGTTCTCGGAATTTCTGATGAAGTTTGAAAATGCTTCGGAACTCTTCCATTGTCCTCGGAATTCAGCTGACATTTAAAAATGCTTCGGAACTCTTCTATTGTTCTCGGAATTCTGCTGAAGTTTATAAATGCTTCGGAACTCTTCCATTGTTCCCGTAATTCTGCTGAAGTTTAAAAATTCTTCGGAACTATTCCATTGCTCTCGGAATTCCGCTGAAGTATAATAATGCTTCGGAACTGTTTCATTGTTCTCGGAATTCCGCTGACGTTTAAAAATGCTTCGGTAATTTTCCATTGTTCTCGGAATTCCGCTGACGTTTAAAAATGCTTCGGAACTCTTCGAATGTACTCGTAATTCCGGTGATGTTTAAAAATGAATCGGAACTCTTACATTGTTACAGGAATTCCGCTGAAGTTTAAAAATGCTTCGGAAATGTTCCATTGTTCTAGGATTTCCGATGAAGTTTAAAAATGCTTCGGAACTCTTCAATTGTTCTCAGAATTCCGCTGAAGTTTAAAAATGCTTCAGAACTCTTACATTGTTCTCGGAATTCCGCTGATGTTTAAAAATGCTCGGAACTCTTCCATTGTTCTTGGAATTCTGCTGACGTTTAAAAATGCTTCCGATCTCTTCAATTGTTCTCGGAACTCTGCTGAAGTATAAACATGCTTCCGAACTTGTCCATTGCTCCCGGAATTCCGCTGAAGTTTAAAAATGCTTCGGAACTCTTCCAATGTTCTTGTAATTCCGCTGATGTTTAAAAATTTTTTGGAACTCTTCCATTGTTCTCGGAATTCCGCTGACGAGTAAAAATGCTTGGGAACTCTTCCATTGTTCTCGTAAATCCGCTGATGTTTAAAAATGCTTCGGAACTCTTCCATTGTTCTCGGAATTCCGCTGAAGTTTAAAAATGCTTCAGATCTCTTCCATTGTTCTAGGTTTTAAGCTGAAGTTTAAAATGCTTTGGAACTCTTCCATTGTTCTCAGAATTCCGCTGAAGTTTAAAAATGCTTCGTAACTCTTCCACTGTTCTCGGAATTCCGCTGAAGTTTAAAAATGCTTCGGAACTCTTCCATTGTTCTCGGAATTCTGCTGATATTTAAAAATGCTTCCGATCTCTTCCAATGTTCTCGGAATTCTGCTGAAGTTTTAAAATGCTTCGGAAATCTTACATTGTTCCCCGAATTCTGCTGAAGTTTAAAAATGCTACGGAACTCTTCCATTGTTCCCGGAATACTGCTGAAGTTTAAAGATGCTTTGGAACTCTTTCATTGCTCAAGGAATTCCGGTGCCATTTAAAAATGCTTCGGAACTCTTCCATTTATCTCAGACTTCCACTGACATTTAAAAATGCTTCGGAACTCTTCCATTGCTCTCGGAATTCAGATGACGTTTAAAAATGCTTCGTTACTTTTCGATTGTTTTTGGAATTCCGCTGATGTTTAAAAATGCTTCGGAACTCTTCGAGTGTACTCGTAATTCCGGTGATGTTTAAAAATTCTTCGGAACTCTTACATTGTTCTCGGAATTCCGCTGAAGTTTAAAAATGCTTCGGAACTCTTTCATTGCTGAAGGAATTCCGCTGATGTTTAAAAATGCTACAGAACTCTTCAAGTGTTCTCGTAATTCCGGTGATTTTTAAAAATTCTTCGGAACTCTTACATTGTTCTCGGAATTCCGCTGAAGTTTAAAAATGCTTCTGAACTCTTCCATTGTTCTAGGATTTCCGATGAAGATTAAAAATGCTTCGGAACTCTTCCATTGTTCTCGGAATTCCGCTGTAGTTAAAAAAAATGCTTCAGAACCCTTCCATTGTTCTCGGAATTCCGCTGATGTTCAAAAATGCTTTGGAACTCTTCCATTGTTCTCGGAATTCTGCTGACGTTTAAAAATGCTTCCGATCTCTTCAATTGTTCCCGGAATTCGGCTGAAGTATAAAAATGTTTCCTAACTCTTCCAATGTTCCCGGAATTCCGCTGAAGTTTAAAAATGCTTTGGAACTCTTTCATTGCTCAAGGATCTCTGCTGATGTTCAAAAATGCTTCGGAACTCTTCCATTGTTCTTGGAATTCCGCTGATGTTTAAAAATTCTTCGGAACTCTTCCATTGTTCTCGGAATTCCACTGAAGAGTAAAAATGCTTCGGAACTCTTCCATTGTTCTCATAATTCCGCTGACCTTTAAAAATGCTTCGGAACTCTTCCATTGTTCTCGGAATTCCGCTGAAGTTTAAAAATGCTTCAGAACTCTTCCATTGCTTTAGAACTTCCGCTGAAGTTTAAAAATGCTTTGGAACTCTTCCATTGTTCTCGGAATTCCGCTGAAGTTTAAAAATGCTTCAGAACTCTTCCATTGTTCTCGGAATTCCGCTGAAGTTTAAAAATACTTCGAAACTCTTCCATTGTTCTAGGATTTCTGATGAAGTTTAAAAATGCTTCGGAACTCTTCCATTGTTCTCGGAATTCCACTGAAGAGTAAAAATGCTTCGGAACTCTTCCATTGTTCTCATAATTCCGCTGACCTTTAAAAATACTTCAGAACTCTTACATTGTTCTCGGAATTCCGCTGATGTTTAAAAATGCTTCGGAACTCTTCCATTGTTCTCGTAATTCTGCTGACGTTTAAAAATGCTTCGGAACTCTTACATTGTTCCCGTAATTCTGCTGAAGTTTAAAAATACTTCGGAACAATTCCATTGCTCTCGGCATTCCACTGAAGTTTAATAATGCTTCAGAACTCTTACATTGTTGTCGGAATTCCGCTGATGTTTAAAAATGCTTCGGAACTCTTCCTTTGTTCTCGGAATTCTGCTGACGTTTAAAAATGCTTCCGATCTCTTCAATTGTACTCGGAATTCTGCTGAAGTATAAAAATGCTTCCGAACTCTTCCATTGCTCCCGGAATTCTGCTGAAGTTTAAAAATACTTTGGAACTATTCCATTGCTTTCAGAATTCCGCTGAAGTTTAATAATGCTTCGGAACTCTTTCATTGTTCTCGGAATTCCGCTGACGTTTAAAAATGCTTCGGTAATTTTCCATTGTTCTCGGAATTCCGCTGACGTTTAAAAATGCTTCGGAACTCTTCGAGTGTACTGGTAATTCCGGTGATGTTTAAAAATGCATCGGAACTCTTTCATTGTTCCCGGAATTCCGCTGAAGTTTAAAAATGCTTCGGAACGCTTCCATTGTTCTAGGATTTCCGATGAAGTTTAAAAATGCTTCGGAACTCTTCCATTGTTCTCGGAATTCCGCTGAAGTTTAAAAATGCTTCAGAACTCTTACAATGTTCTCGGAATTCCACTGATGTTTAAAAATGCTTCGGAACTCTTCCATTGTTCTCGGAATTCTGCTGACGTTTAAAAATGCTTCCGATCTCTTCAATTGTACTCGGAATTCTGCTGAAGTATAAAAATGCTTACGAACTCTTCCATTGCTCCCGGAATTCCGCTGAAGTTTAAAAATGCTTCAGAACTCTTACATTGTTCTCGGAATTCCGCTGATGTTTAAAAATGCTTCGGAACTCTTCCATTGTTCTCGTAATTCTGCTGACGTTTAAAAATGCTTCGGAACTCTTCCATTTTTCTAGGATTTCTGCTGAAGTTTAAAAATGCTTCGGTACTCTTCCATTGTTCTCAGAGTTCTGCTGACATTTAAAATTTTTTTGGAACTCTTACCATTGTTCTCGGAATTCTCGTGTAATTTAAAAATTCTTCGGAACTTTTTCATTGTTCTCGGAATTCTGCTGACCTTTAAAAATTCTTCGGAACTCTTCCATTGTTCTCGGAATTCAGCTGACGTTTAAAAATGCTTCGGAACTCTTCCATTGTTCCCGTAATTCTGCTGAAGTTTAAAAATCCTTCGGAACTATTCCATTGCTCTCGGCATTCCACTGAAGTTTAATAATGCTTCAGAACTCTTACATTGTTGTCGGAATTCCGCTGAAGTTTAAAAATGCTTCAGAACTCTTACAATGTTCTCGGAATTCCACTGATGTTTAAAAATGCTTCGGAACTCTTCCATTGTTCTCGGAATTCTGCTGACGTTTAAAAATGCTTCCGATCTCTTCAATTGTACTCGGAATTCTGCTGAAGTATAAAAATGCTTACGAACTCTTCCATTGCTCCCGGAATTCCGCTGAAGTTTAAAAATGCTTCAGAACTCTTACATTGTTCTCGGAATTCCGCTGATGTTTAAAAATGCTTCGGAACTCTTCCATTGTTCTCGTAATTCTGCTGACGTTTAAAAATGCTTCGGAACTCTTCCATTTTTCTAGGATTTCTGCTGAAGTTTAAAAATGCTTCGGTACTCTTCCATTGTTCTCAGAGTTCTGCTGACATTTAAAATTGGTTTGGAACTCTTACCATTGTTCTCGGAATTCTCGTGTAATTTAAAAATTCTTCGGAACTTTTTCATTGTTCTCGGAATTCTGCTGACCTTTAAAAATTCTTCGGAACTCTTCCATTGTTCTCGGAATTCAGCTGACGTTTAAAAATGCTTCGGAACTCTTCCATTGTTCCCGTAATTCTGCTGAAGTTTAAAAATCCTTCGGAACTATTCCATTGCTCTCGGCATTCCACTGAAGTTTAATAATGCTTCAGAACTCTTACATTGTTGTCGGAATTCCGCTGATGTTTAAAAATGCTTCGGAACTCTTCCTTTGTTCTCGGAATTCTGCTGACGTTTAAAAATGCTTCCGATCTCTTCAATTGTACTGGGAATTCTGCTGAAGTATAAAAATGCTTCCGAACTCTTCCATTGCTCCCGGAATTCTGCTGAAGTTTAAAAATACTTTGGAACTATTCCATTGCTCTCAGAATTCCGCTGATGTTTAATAATGCTTCGGAACTCTTTCATTGTTCTCGGAATTCCGCTGACGTTTAAAAATGCTTCGGTAATTTTCCATTGTTCTCGGAATTCCGCTGACGTTTAAAAATGCTTCGGAACTCTTCGAGTGTACTGGTAATTCCGGTGATGTTTAAAAATGCATCGGAACTCTTTCATTGTTCCCGGAATTCCGCTGAAGTTTAAAAATGCTTCGGAACGCTTCCATTGTTCTAGGATTTCCGATGAAGTTTAAAAATGCTTCAGAACTCTTACAATGTTCTCGGAATTCCACTGATGTTTGAAAATGCTTCGGAACTCTTCCATTGTTCTCGGAATTCTGCTGACGTTTAAAAATGCTTCCGATCTCTTCAATTGTACTCGGAATTCTGCTGAAGTATAAAAATGCTTCCGAACACTTCCATTGCTCCCGGAATTCCGCTGAAGTTTAAAAATGCTTCGGAACTCTTTCATTGCTTCAGGAATTCCGCTGACGTTCAAAAATGCTTCGGAACTCTTCCATTGTTCTTGGATTTCCACTGATGTTTAAAAATTCTTCGGAACTCTTCCATTGTTCTCGGAATTCCGCTGACGAGTAAAAATGCTTCGGAACTCTTCCATTGTTCTCGTAATTCCGCTGACGTTTAAAAATGCTTCGGAACTCTTCCATTGTTCTCGGAATTCTGCTAATATTTAAAAATGCTTCCGGTCTCTTCCAATGTTCTCGGAATTCTGCTGAAGTTTTAAAATGCTTTGGAACTCTTACATTGTTCCCGGAATTCTGCTGAAGATAAAAATGCTACGGAACTCTTCCATTGTTCCCGGAATACCGCTGAAGTTTAAAGATGCTTCGGAACTCTTTCATTGCTCAAGGAATTCCGCTGAAGTTTAAAAATGCTTCGGAACTCTTCTAGTGTACTCGTAATTCCGGTGATGTTTAAAAATTCTTCAGAACTCTTACATTGTTCAAGGATTTCCGATGAAGTTTAATAATTCTTGGGAGCTCTTCCATTGTTCTCGGAATTCCGCTGATGTTTAAAAATGCTTCGGAACTCTTCCATTGTTCTCAGAATTCTGCTGACGTTTAAAAATGCTTCCGATCTCTTCAATTGTTCTCGGAATTCTGCTGAAGTAGAAAAATGCTTCCGAACTCTTCCATTGTACGCGGAATTCCGCTGAAGTTTAAAAATGCTCCGGAACTCTATCATTGTTTAAGGAATTCCGCTGACGTTCAAAAATGCTTCGGAACTCTTCTATTGTTCATGGAATTCTGCTGATGTTTAAAAATTATTCGGAACTCTTCCATTGTTCTCGTAATTCCGCTGACGTTTAAAAATGCTTCGGAACTCTTCCATTGTTCTAGGATTTCCGATGAAGATTAAAAATGCTTCGGAACTCTTCCATTGTTCTCGGAATTCCGCTGAAGTTTAAAAATGCTTCAGAACTCTTCCATTGTTCTCGGAATTCCGCTGATGTTTAAAAATGCTTTGGAACTCTTCCATTGTTCTCGGAATTCCGCTGAAGTTTAAAAATGCTTCAGAACTCTTCCATTGTTCTAGGATTTCTGCTGAAGTTTAAAAATGCTTTGGAACTCTTCCATTGTTCTCTGAATTCCGATGAAGATTAAAAATGCTTCGAAACTCTTCCATTGTTCTCGGAATTCCGCTGAATTTTAAAAATACTTCGGAACTCTTCCATTGTTCTAGGATTTCCGATGAAGTTTAAAAATGCTTCGGAACTCTTCCATTGTTCTCGGAATTCTGCTGAAGTTTAACAATGCTTCGGAACTCTTCTATTGTTCTGGGAATTCTGCTGAAGTTTAAAAATGCTTCGGAACTCTTCCATTGTTCTCGGAATACTGCTGACATTTAAAAATGCTTCAGAACACTTCCATTGTCCTCGGAATTCAGCTGACATTTAAAAATGCTTCGGAACTCTTCTATTGTTCTCGGAATTCTGCTGAAGTTTATAAATGCTTCGGAACTCTTCCATTGTTCCCGTAATTCTGCTGAAGTTTAAAAATTCTTCGGAACTATTCCATTGCTCCCGGAATTCCGCTGAAGTATAATAATGCTTCGGAACTGTTTCATTGTTCTCGGAATTCCGCTGACGTTTAAAAATGCTTCGGTAATTTTCCATTGTTCTCGGAATTCCGCTGACGTTTAAAAATGCTTCGGAACTCTTCGAATGTACTCGTAATTCCGGTGATGTTTAAAAATGAATCGGAACTCTTACATTGTTACAGGAATTCCGCTGAAGTTTAAAAATGCTTCGGAAATGTTCCATTGTTCTAGGATTTCCGATGAAGTTTAAAAATGCTTCGGAACTCTTCAATTGTTCTCAGAATTCCGCTGAAGTTTAAAAATGCTTCAGAACTCTTACATTGTTCTCGGAATTCCGCTGATGTTTAAAAATGCTCGGAACTCTTCCATTGTTCTTGGAATTCTGCTGACGTTTAAAAATGCTTCCGATCTCTTCAATTGTTCTCGGAACTCTGCTGAAGTATAAAAATGCTTCCGAACTTGTCCATTGCTCCCGGAATTCCGCTGAAGTTTAAAAATGCTTCGGAACTCTTCCAATGTTCTTGTAATTCCGCTGATGTTTAAAAATTTTTTGGAACTCTTCCATTGTTCTCGGAATTCTGCTGACGAGTAAAAATGCTTGGGAACTCTTCCATTGTTCTCGTAATTCCGCTGATGTTTAAAAATGCTTCGGAACTCTTCCATTGTTCTCGGAATTCCGCTGAAGTTTAAAAATGCTTCAGATCTCTTCCATTGTTCTAGGTTTTAAGCTGAAGTTTAAAATGCTTTGGAACTCTTCCATTGTTCTCAGAATTCCGCTGAAGTTTAAAAATGCTTCGTAACTCTTCCACTGTTGTCGGAATTCCGCTGAAGTTTAAAAATGCTTCGGAACTCTTCCATTGTTCTCGGAATTCTGCTGATATTTAAAAATGCTTCCGATCTCTTCCAATGTTCTCGGAATTCTGCTGAAGTTTTAAAATGCTTCGGAAATCTTACATTGTTCCCCGAATTCTGCTGAAGTTTAAAGATGCTTTGGAACTCTTTCATTGCTAAAGGAATTCCGGTGCCATTTAAAAATGCTTCGGAACTCTTCCATTTATCTCAGACTTCCACTGACATTTAAAAATGCTTCGGAACTCTTCCATTTTTCTCGGAATTCAGATGACGTTTAAAAATGCTTCGTTACTTTTCGATTGTTTTTGGAATTCCGCTGATGTTTAAAAATGCTTCGGAACTCTTCGAGTGTACTCGTAATTCCGGTGATGTTTAAAAATTCTTCGGAACTCTTACATTGTTCTCGGAATTCCGCTGAAGTTTAAAAATGCTTCGGAACTCTTTCATTGCTGAAGGAATTCCGCTGATGTTTAAAAATGCTACAGAACTCTTCAAGTGTTCTCGTAATTCCGGTGATTTTTAAAAATTCTTCGGAACTCTTACATTGTTCTCGGAATTCCGCTGAAGTTTAAAAATGCTTCTGAACTCTTCCATTGTTCTAGGATTTCCGATGAAGATTAAAAATGCTTCGGAACTCTTCCATTGTTCTCGGAATTCCGCTGTAGTTTAAAAATGCTTCAGAACCCTTCCATTGTTCTCGGAATTCCGCTGATGTTCAAAAATGCTTTGGAACTCTTCCATTGTTCTCGGAATTCTGCTGACGTTTAAAAATGCTTCCGATCTCTTCAATTGTTCCCGGAATTCTGCTGAAGTATAAAAATGTTTCCTAACTCTTCCATTGTTCCCGGAATTCCGCTGAAGTTTAAAAATGCTTCGGAACTCTTTCATTGCTCAAGGATCTCTGCTGATGTTCAAAAATGCTTCGGAACTCTTCCATTGTTCTTGGAATTCCGCTGATGTTTAAAAATTCTTCGGAACTCTTCCATTGTTCTCGGAATTCCACTGAAGAGTAAAAATGCTTCGGAACTCTTCCATTGTTCTCATAATTCCGCTGACCTTTAAAAATGCTTTGGAACTCTTCCATTGTTCTCGGAATTCCGCTGAAGTTTAAAAATGCTTCAGAACTCTTCCATTGCTTTAGAACTTCCGCTGAAGTTTAAAAATGCTTTGGAACTCTTCCATTGTTCTCGGAATTCCGCTGAAGTTTAAAAATGCTTCAGAACTCTTCCATTGTTCTCGGAATTCCGCTGAAGTTTAAAAATACTTCGAAACTCTTCCATTGTTCTAGGATTTCTGATGAAGTTTAAAAATGCTTCGGAACTCTTCCATTGTTCTCGGAATTCCACTGAAGAGTAAAAATGCTTCGGAACTCTTCCATTGTTCTCATAATTCCGCTGACCTTTAAAAATACTTCGGAACTCTTCCATTGTTCTAGGATTTCCGATGAAGTTTAGAAATGCTTCGGAACTGTTCAATTGTTCTCGGAATTCCGCTGAAGATTAAAAATGCTTCAGAACTCTTACATTGTTCTCGGAATTCCGCTGATGTTTAAAAATGCTTCGGAACTCTTCCATTGTTCTCGTAATTCTGCTGACGTTTAAAAATGCTTCGGAACTCTTACATTGTTCCCGTAATTCTGCTGAAGTTTAAAAATACTTCGGAACTATTCCATTGCTCTCGGCATTCCACTGAAGTTTAATAATGCTTCAGAACTCTTACATTGTTGTCGGAATTCCGCTGATGTTTAAAAATGCTTCGGAACTCTTCCTTTGTTCTCGGAATTCTGCTGACGTTTAAAAATGCTTCCGATCTCTTCAATTGTACTCGGAATTCTGCTGAAGTATAAAAATGCTTCCGAACTCTTCCATTGCTCCTGGAATTCTGCTGAAGTTTAAAAATACTTTGGAACTATTCCATTGCTTTCAGAATTCCGCTGAAGTTTAATAATGCTTCGGAACTCTTTCATTGTTCTCGGAATTCCGCTGACGTTTAAAAATGCTTCGGTAATTTTCCATTGTTCTCGGAATTCCGCTGACGTTTAAAAATGCTTCGGAACTCTTCGAGTGTACTGGTAATTCCGGTGATGTTTAAAAATGCATCGGAACTCTTTCATTGTTCCCGGAATTCCGCTGAAGTTTAAAAATGCTTCGGAACGCTTCCATTGTTCTAGGATTTCCGATGAAGTTTAAAAATGCTTCAGAACTCTTACAATGTTCTCGGAATTCCACTGATGTTTAAAAATGCTTCGGAACTCTTCCATTGTTCTCGGAATTCTGCTGACGTTTAAAAATGCTTCCGATCTCTTCAATTGTACTCGGAATTCTGCTGAAGTATAAAAATGCTTTCGAACTCTTCCATTGCTCCCGGAATTCCGCTGAAGTTTAAAAATGCTTCAGAACTCTTACATTGTTCTCGGAATTCCGCTGATGTTTAAAAATGCTTCGGAACTCTTCCATTGTTCTCGTAATTCTGCTGACGTTTAAAAATGCTTCGGAACTCTTCCATTTTCTAGGATTTCTGCTGAAGTTTAAAAATGCTTCGGTACTCTTCCATTGTTCTCAGAGTTCTGCTGACATTTAAAATTGGTTTGGAACTCTTACCATTGTTCTCGGAATTCTCGTGTAATTTAAAAATTCTTCGGAACTTTTTCATTGTTCTCGGAATTCTGCTGACCTTTAAAAATTCTTCGGAACTCTTCCATTGTTCTCGGAATTCAGCTGACGTTTAAAAATGCTTCGGAACTCTTCCATTGTTCCCGTAATTCTGCTGAAGTTTAAAAATACTTCGGAACTATTCCATTGCTCTCGGCATTCCACTGAAGTTTAATAATGCTTCAGAACTCTTACATTGTTGTCGGAATTCCGCTGATGTTTAAAAATGCTTCGGAACTCTTCCTTTGTTCTCGGAATTCTGCTGACGTTTAAAAATGCTTCCGATCTCTTCAATTGTACTGGGAATTCTGCTGAAGTATAAAAATGCTTCCGAACTCTTCCATTGCTCCCGGAATTCTGCTGAAGTTTAAAAATACTTTGGAACTATTCCATTGCTCTCAGAATTCCGCTGATGTTTAATAATGCTTCGGAACTCTTTCATTGTTCTCGGAATTCCGCTGACGTTTAAAAATGCTTCGGTAATTTTCCATTGTTCTCGGAATTCCGCTGACGTTTAAAAATGCTTCGGTAATTTTCCATTGTTCCCGGAATTCTGCTGAAGTATAAAAATGTTTCCTAACTCTTCCATTGTTCCCGGAATTCCGCTGAAGTTTAAAAATGCTTCGGAACTCTTTCATTGCTCAAGGATCTCTGCTGATGTTCAAAAATGCTTCGGAACTCTTCCATTGTTCTTGGAATTCCGCTGATGTTTAAAAATTCTTCGGAACTCTTCCATTGTTCTCGGAATTCCACTGAAGAGTAAAAATGCTTCGGAACTCTTCCATTGTTCTCATAATTCCGCTGACCTTTAAAAATGCTTCGGAACTCTTCCATTGTTCTCGGAATTCCGCTGAAGTTTAAAAATGCTTCAGAACTCTTCCATTGCTTTAGAACTTCCGCTGAAGTTTAAAAATGCTTTGGAACTCTTCCATTGTTCTCGGAATTCCGCTGAAGTTTAAAAATGCTTCAGAACTCTTCCACTGTTCTCGGAATTCCGCTGAAGTTTAAAAATACTTCGAAACTCTTCCATTGTTCTAGGATTTCTCATGAAGTTTAAAAATGCTTCGGAACTCTTCCATTGTTCCCGTAATTCTGCTGAAGTTTAAAAATACTTCGGAACTATTCCATTGCTCTCGGCATTCCACTGAAGTTTAATAATGCTTCAGAACTCTTACATTGTTGTCGGAATTCCGCTGATGTTTAAAAATGTTTCGGAACTCTTCCTTTGTTCTCGGAATTCTGCTGACGTTTAAAAATGCTTCCGATCTCTTCAATTGTACTGGGAATTCTGCTGAAGTATAAAAATGCTTCCGAACTCTTCCATTGCTCCCGGAATTCTGCTGAAGTTTAAAAATACTTTGGAACTATTCCATTGCTCTCAGAATTCCGCTGATGTTTAATAATGCTTCGGAACTCTTTCATTGTTCTTGGAATTCCGCTGACGTTTAAAAATGCTTCGGTAATTTTCCATTGTTCTCGGAATTCCGCTGACGTTTAAAAATGCTTCGGAACTCTTCGAGTGTACTGGTAATTCCGGTGATGTTTAAAAATGCATCGGAACTCTTTCATTGTTCCCGGAATTCCGCTGAAGTTTAAAAATGCTTCGGAACGCTTCCATTGTTCTAGGATTTCCGATGAAGTTTAAAAATGCTTCAGAACTCTTACAATGTTCTCGGAATTCCACTGATGTTTAAAAATGCTTCGGAACTCTTCCATTGTTCTCGGAATTCTGCTGACGTTTAAAAATGCTTCCGATCTCTTCAATTGTACTCGGAATTCTGCTGAAGTATAAAAATGCTTCCGAACACTTCCATTGCTCCCCGAATTCCGCTGAAGTTTAAAAATGCTTCGGAACTCTTTCATTGCTTCAGGAATTCCGCTGACGTTCAAAAATGCTTCGGAACTCTTCCATTGTTCTTGGATTTCCACTGATGTTTAAAAATTCTTCGGAACACTTTCATTGTTCTCGGAATTCCGCTGACGAGTAAAAATGCTTCGGAACTCTTCCATTGTTCTCGTAATTCCGCTGACGTTTAAAAATGCTTCGGAACTCTTCCATTGTTCTCGGAATTCTGCTAATATTTAAAAATGCTTCCGGTCTCTTCCAATGTTCTCGGAATTCTGCTGAAGTTTTAAAATGCTTTGGAACTCTTACATTGTTCCCGGAATTCTGCTGAAGTTAAAAATGCTACGGAACTCTTCCATTGTTCCCGGAATACCGCTGAAGTTTAAAGATGCTTCGGAACTCTTTCATTGCTCAAGGAATTCCGGTGCCGTTTAAAAATGCTTCGGAACTCTTCTAGTGTACTCGTAATTCCGGTGATGTTTAAAAATTCTTCAGAACTCTTACATTGTTCAAGGATTTCCGATGAAGTTTAATAATTCTTGGGAGCTCTTCCATTGTTCTCGGAATTCCGCTGATGTTTAAAAATGCTTCGGAACTCTTCCATTGTTCTCAGAATTCTGCTGACGTTTAAAAATGCTTCCGATCTCTTCAATTGTTCTCGGCATTCTGCTGAAGTAGAAAAATGCTTCCGAACTCTTCCATTGTACGCGGAATTCCGCTGAAGTTTAAAAATGCTCCGGAACTCTTTCATTGTTTAAGGAATTCCGCTGACGTTCAAAAATGCTTCGGAACTCTTCCATTGTTCATGGAATTCTGCTGATGTTTAAAAATTATTCGGAACTCTTCCATTGTTCTCGTAATTCCGCTGACGTTTAAAAATGCTTCGGAACTCTTCCATTGTTCTAGGATTTCCGATGAAGATTAAAAATGCTTCGGAACTCTTCCATTGTTCTCGGAATTCCGCTGAAGTTTAAAAATGCTTCAGAACTCTTCCATTGTTCTCGGAATTCCGCTGATGTTTAAAAATGCTTTGGAACTCTTCCATTGTTCTCGGAATTCCGCTGAAGTTTAAAAATGCTTCAGAATTATTCCATTGTTCTCGGAATTCCGCTGAATTTTAAAAATACTTCGGAACTCTTCCATTGTTCTAGGATTTCCGCTGATGTTTAAAAATGCTTTGGAACTCTTCCATTGTTCTCTGAATTCCGATGAAGATTAAAAATGCTTCGAAACTCTTCCATTGTTCTCGGAATTCCGCTGAATTTTAAAAATACTTCGGAACTCTTCCATTGTTCTAGGATTTCCGATGAAGTTTAAAAATGCTTCGGAACTCTTCCATTGTTCTCGGAATTCTGCTGAAGTTTAACAATGCTTCGGAACTCTTCTATTGTTCTGGGAATTCTGCTGAAGTTTAAAAATGCTTCGGAACTGTTCCATTGTTCTCGGAATACTGCTGACATTTAAAAATGCTTCAGAACACTTCCATTGTTCTCGGAATTTCTGATGAAGTTTGAAAATGCTTCGGAACTCTTCCATTGTCCTCGGAATTCAGCTAACATTTAAAAATGCTTCGGAACTCTTCTATTGTTCTCGGAATTCTGCTGAAGTTTATAAATGCTTCGGAACTCTTCCATTGTTCCCGTAATTCTGCTGAAGTTTAAAAATTCTTCGGAACTATTCCATTGCTCCCGGAATTCCGCTGAAGTATAATAATGCTTCGGAACTGTTTCATTGTTCTCGGAATTCCGCTGACGTCTAAAAATGCTTCGGTAATTTTCCATTGTTCTCGGAATTCCGCTGACGTTTAAAAATGCTTCGGAACTCTTTGAATGTACTCGTAATTCCGGTGATGTTTAAAAATGAATCGGAACTCTTACATTGTTACAGGAATTCCGCTGAAGTTTAAAAATGCTTCGGAAATGTTCCATTGTTCTAGGATTTCCGATGAAGTTTAAAAATGCTTCGGAACTCTTCAATTGTTCTCAGAATTCCGCTGAAGTTTAAAAATGCTTCAGAACTCTTACATTGTTCTCGGAATTCCGCTGATGTTTAAAAATGCTCGGAACTCTTCCATTGTTCTTGGAATTCTGCTGACGTTTAAAAATGCTTCCGATCTCTTCAATTGTTCTCGGAACTCTGCTGAAGTATAAAAATGCTTCCGAACTTGTCCATTGCTCCCGGAATTCCGCTGAAGTTTAAAAATGCTTCGGAACTCTTCCAATGTTCTTGTAATTCCGCTGATGTTTAAAAATTTTTTGGAACTCTTCCATTGTTCTCGGAATTCCGCTGACGAGTAAAAATGCTTGGGAACTCTTCCATTGTTCTCGTAATTCCGCTGATGTTTAAAAATGCTTCGGAACTCTTCCACTGTTCTCGGAATTCCGCTGAAGTTTAAAAATGCTTCAGATCTCTTCCATTGTTCTAGGTTTTAAGCTGAAGTTTAAAATGCTTTGGAACTCTTCCATTGTTCTCAGAATTCCGCTGAAGTTTAAAAATGCTTCGTAACTCTTCCACTGTTCTCGGAATTCCGCTGAAGTTTAAAAATGCTTCGGAACTCTTCCATTGTTCTCGGAATTCTGCTGATATTTAAAAATGCTTCCGATCTCTTCCAATGTTCTCGGAATTCTGCTGAAGTTTTAAAATGCTTCGGAAATCTTACATTGTTCCCCGAATTCTGCTGAAGTTTAAAGATGCTTTGGAACTCTTTCATTGCTCAAGGAATTCCGGTGCCATTTAAAAATGCTTCGGAACTCTTCCATTTATCTCAGACTTCCACTGACATTTAAAAATGCTTCGGAACTCTTCCATTGTTCTCGGAATTCAGATGACGTTTAAAAATGCTTCGTTACTTTTCGATTGTTTTTGGAATTCCGCTGATGTTTAAAAATGCTTCGGAACTCTTCGAGTGTACTCGTAATTCCGGTGATGTTTAAAAATTCTTCGGAACTCTTACATTGTTCTCGGAATTCCGCTGAAGTTTAAAAATGCTTCGGAACTCTTTCATTGCTGAAGGAATTCCGCTGATGTTTAAAAATGCTACAGAACTCTTCAAGTGTTCTCGTAATTCCGGTGATTTTTAAAAATTCTTCGGAACTCTTACATTGTTCTCGGAATTCCGCTGAAGTTTAAAAATGCTTCTGAACTCTTCCATTGTTCTAGGATTTCCGATGAAGATTAAAAATGCTTCGGAACTCTTCCATTGTTCTCGGAATTCCGCTGTAGTTTAAAAATGCTTCAGAACCCTTCCATTGTTCTCGGAATTCCGCTGATGTTCAAAAATGCTTTGGAACTCTTCCATTGTTCTCGGAATTCTGCTGACGTTTAAAAATGCTTCCGATCTCTTCAATTGTTCCCGGAATTCTGCTGAAGTATAAAAATGTTTCCTAACTCTTCCATTGTTCCCGGAATTCCGCTGAAGTTTAAAAATGCTTCGGAACTCTTTCATTGCTCAAGGATCTCTGCTGATGTTCAAAAATGCTTCGGAACTCTTCCATTGTTCTTGGAATTCCGCTGATGTTTAAAAATTCTTCGGAACTCTTCCATTGTTCTCGGAATTCCACTGAAGAGTAAAAATGCTTCGGAACTCTTCCATTGTTCTCATAATTCCGCTGACCTTTAAAAATGCTTCGGAACTCTTCCATTGTTCTCGGAATTCCGCTGAAGTTTAAAAATGCTTCAGAACTCTTCCATTGCTTTAGAACTTCCGCTGAAGTTTAAAAATGCTTTGGAACTCTTCCATTGTTCCCGGAATTCCGCTGAAGTTTAAAAATGCTTCAGAACTCTTCCATTGTTCTCGGAATTCCGCTGAAGTTTAAAAATACTTCGAAACTCTTCCATTGTTCTAGGATTTCTGATGAAGTTTAAAAATGCTTCGGAACTCTTCCATTGTTCTCGGAATTACGCTGATGTTTAAAAATGCTTCGGAACTCTTCCATTGCTCTCGGAATTCCGCTGAAGTTTAAAAATACTTCGGAACTCTTTCATTGTTCTAGGATTTCCGATGAAGTTTAGAAATGCTTCGGAACTCTTCCATTGTTCTCGGAATTCCGCTGAAGTTTAATAATGCTTCAGATTTCTTACATTGTTCTCGGAATTCCGCTGATGTTTAAAAATGCTTCGGAACTCTTCCATTGTTCTCGTAATTCTGCTGACGTTTAAAAATGCTTCGGAACTCTTCCATTGTTCTAGGATTTCTGCTGAAGTTTAAAAATGCTTCGGTACTCTTCCATTGTTCTCAGAGTTCTGCTGACATTTAAAATTGGTTTGGAACTCTTACGATTGTTTTCTGAATTCTCGTGTAATTTAAAAATTTTTCGGAACTTTTTTATTGTTCTCAGAATTCTGCTGACCTTTAAAAATGCTTCGGAACTCTTCCATTGTTCTCGTAATTCTGCTGACGTTTAAAAATGCTTCGGAACTCTTCCATTTTTCTAGGATTTCTGCTGAAGTTTAAAAATGCTTCGGTACTCTTCCATTGTTCTCAGAGTTCTGCTGACATTTAAAATTGGTTTGGAACTCTTACCATTGTTCTCGGACTTCTCGTGTAATTTAAAAATTCTTCGGAACTTTTTCATTGTTCTCGGAATTCTGCTGACCTTTAAAAATGCTTCGGAACTCTTTCATTGCTCAAGGAATTCTGCTGATGTTCAAAAATGCTTCGGAACTCTTCCATTGTTCTCGGAATTACGCTGAAGTTTAAAAATGCTTCGGAACTCTTCCATTGTTCTCGGAATTCTGCTGAAGTTTAACAATGCTTCGGAACTCTTCTATTGTTCTGGGAATTCTGCTGAAGTTTAAAAATGCTTCGGAACTGTTCCATTGTTCTCGGAATACTGCTGACATTTAAAAATGCTTCAGAACACTTCCATTGTTCTCGGAATTTCTGATGAAGTTTGAAAATGCTTCGGAACTCTTCCATTGTCCTCGGAATTCAGCTAACATTTAAAAATGCTTCGGAACTCTTCTATTGTTCTCGGAATTCTGCTGAAGTTTATAAATGCTTCGGAACTCTTCCATTGTTCCCGTAATTCTGCTGAAGTTTAAAAATTCTTCGGAACTATTCCATTGCTCCCGGAATTCCGCTGAAGTATAATAATGCTTCGGAACTGTTTCATTGTTCTCGGAATTCCGCTGACGTCTAAAAATGCTTCGGTAATTTTCCATTGTTCTCGGAATTCCGCTGACGTTTAAAAATGCTTCGGAACTCTTTGAATGTACTCGTAATTCCGGTGATGTTTAAAAATGAATCGGAACTCTTACATTGTTACAGGAATTCCGCTGAAGTTTAAAAATGCTTCGGAAATGTTCCATTGTTCTAGGATTTCCGATGAAGTTTAAAAATGCTTCGGAACTCTTCAATTGTTCTCAGAATTCCGCTGAAGTTTAAAAATGCTTCAGAACTCTTACATTGTTCTCGGAATTCCGCTGATGTTTAAAAATGCTCGGAACTCTTCCATTGTTCTTGGAATTCTGCTGACGTTTAAAAATGCTTCCGATCTCTTCAATTGTTCTCGGAACTCTGCTGAAGTATAAAAATGCTTCCGAACTTGTCCATTGCTCCCGGAATTCCGCTGAAGTTTAAAAATGCTTCGGAACTCTTCCAATGTTCTTGTAATTCCGCTGATGTTTAAAAATTTTTTGGAACTCTTCCATTGTTCTCGGAATTCCGCTGACGAGTAAAAATGCTTGGGAACTCTTCCATTGTTCTCGTAATTCCGCTGATGTTTAAAAATGCTTCGGAACTCTTCCACTGTTCTCGGAATTCCGCTGAAGTTTAAAAATGCTTCAGATCTCTTCCATTGTTCTAGGTTTTAAGCTGAAGTTTAAAATGCTTTGGAACTCTTCCATTGTTCTCAGAATTCCGCTGAAGTTTAAAAATGCTTCGTAACTCTTCCACTGTTCTCGGAATTCCGCTGAAGTTTAAAAATGCTTCGGAACTCTTCCATTGTTCTCGGAATTCTGCTGATATTTAAAAATGCTTCCGATCTCTTCCAATGTTCTCGGAATTCTGCTGAAGTTTTAAAATGCTTCGGAAATCTTACATTGTTCCCCGAATTCTGCTGAAGTTTAAAGATGCTTTGGAACTCTTTCATTGCTCAAGGAATTCCGGTGCCATTTAAAAATGCTTCGGAACTCTTCCATTTATCTCAGACTTCCACTGACATTTAAAAATGCTTCGGAACTCTTCCATTGTTCTCGGAATTCAGATGACGTTTAAAAATGCTTCGTTACTTTTCGATTGTTTTTGGAATTCCGCTGATGTTTAAAAATGCTTCGGAACTCTTCGAGTGTACTCGTAATTCCGGTGATGTTTAAAAATTCTTCGGAACTCTTACATTGTTCTCGGAATTCCGCTGAAGTTTAAAAATGCTTCGGAACTCTTTCATTGCTGAAGGAATTCCGCTGATGTTTAAAAATGCTACAGAACTCTTCAAGTGTTCTCGTAATTCCGGTGATTTTTAAAAATTCTTCGGAACTCTTACATTGTTCTCGGAATTCCGCTGAAGTTTAAAAATGCTTCTGAACTCTTCCATTGTTCTAGGATTTCCGATGAAGATTAAAAATGCTTCGGAACTCTTCCATTGTTCTCGGAATTCCGCTGTAGTTTAAAAATGCTTCAGAACCCTTCCATTGTTCTCGGAATTCCGCTGATGTTCAAAAATGCTTTGGAACTCTTCCATTGTTCTCGGAATTCTGCTGACGTTTAAAAATGCTTCCGATCTCTTCAATTGTTCCCGGAATTCTGCTGAAGTATAAAAATGTTTCCTAACTCTTCCATTGTTCCCGGAATTCCGCTGAAGTTTAAAAATGCTTCGGAACTCTTTCATTGCTCAAGGATCTCTGCTGATGTTCAAAAATGCTTCGGAACTCTTCCATTGTTCTTGGAATTCCGCTGATGTTTAAAAATTCTTCGGAACTCTTCCATTGTTCTCGGAATTCCACTGAAGAGTAAAAATGCTTCGGAACTCTTCCATTGTTCTCATAATTCCGCTGACCTTTAAAAATGCTTCGGAACTCTTCCATTGTTCTCGGAATTCCGCTGAAGTTTAAAAATGCTTCAGAACTCTTCCATTGCTTTAGAACTTCCGCTGAAGTTTAAAAATGCTTTGGAACTCTTCCATTGTTCCCGGAATTCCGCTGAAGTTTAAAAATGCTTCAGAACTCTTCCATTGTTCTCGGAATTCCGCTGAAGTTTAAAAATACTTCGAAACTCTTCCATTGTTCTAGGATTTCTGATGAAGTTTAAAAATGCTTCGGAACTCTTCCATTGTTCTCGGAATTACGCTGATGTTTAAAAATGCTTCGGAACTCTTCCATTGCTCTCGGAATTCCGCTGAAGTTTAAAAATACTTCGGAACTCTTTCATTGTTCTAGGATTTCCGATGAAGTTTAGAAATGCTTCGGAACTCTTCCATTGTTCTCGGAATTCCGCTGAAGTTTAATAATGCTTCAGATTTCTTACATTGTTCTCGGAATTCCGCTGATGTTTAAAAATGCTTCGGAACTCTTCCATTGTTCTCGTAATTCTGCTGACGTTTAAAAATGCTTCGGAACTCTTCCATTGTTCTAGGATTTCTGCTGAAGTTTAAAAATGCTTCGGTACTCTTCCATTGTTCTCAGAGTTCTGCTGACATTTAAAATTGGTTTGGAACTCTTACGATTGTTTTCTGAATTCTCGTGTAATTTAAAAATTTTTCGGAACTTTTTTATTGTTCTCAGAATTCTGCTGACCTTTAAAAATGCTTCGGAACTCTTCCATTGTTCTCGTAATTCTGCTGACGTTTAAAAATGCTTCGGAACTCTTCCATTTTTCTAGGATTTCTGCTGAAGTTTAAAAATGCTTCGGTACTCTTCCATTGTTCTCAGAGTTCTGCTGACATTTAAAATTGGTTTGGAACTCTTACCATTGTTCTCGGACTTCTCGTGTAATTTAAAAATTCTTCGGAACTTTTTCATTGTTCTCGGAATTCTGCTGACCTTTAAAAATGCTTCGGAACTCTTTCATTGCTCAAGGAATTCTGCTGATGTTCAAAAATGCTTCGGAACTCTTCCATTGTTCTCGGAATTACGCTGAAGTTTAAAAATGCTTCGGAACTCTTCCATTGTTCTCTGAATTCCGCTGAAGTTTAAAAATACTTCGGAACTCTTCCATTGTTCTAGGATTTCCGATGAAGTTTAGAAATGCTTCGGAACTGTTCCATTGTTCTCGGAATTCCGCTGAAGTTTAAAAATGCTTCAGAACTCTTACATTGTTCTCGGAATTCCGCTGAAGTTTAAAAATGCTTCGGAACTCTTCCATTGTTCTCGTAATTCTGCTGACGTTTAAAAATGCTTCGGAACTCTTACATTGTTCCCGTAATTCTGCTGAAGTTTAAAAATACTTCGGAACTATTCCATTGCTCTCGGCATTTCACTAAAGTTTAATAATGCTTCAGAACTCTTACATTGTTGTCGGAATTCCGCTGATGTTTAAAAATGCTTCGGAACTCTTCCTTTGTTCTCGGAATTCTGCTGACGTTTAAAAATGCTTCCGATCTCTTCAATTGTACTCGGAATTCTGCTGAAGTATAAAAATGCTTCCGAACTCTTCCATTGCTCCCGGAATTCTGCTGAAGTTTAAAAATACTTTGGAACTATTCCATTGCTCTCAGAATTCCGCTGAAGTTTAATAATGCTTCGGAACTCTTTCATTGTTCTCGGAATTCCGCTGACGTTTAAAAATGCTTCGGTAATTTTCCATTGTTCTCGGAATTCCGCTGACGTTTAAAAATGCTTCGGAACTCTTCGAGTGTACTGGTAATTCCGGTGATGTTTAAAAATGCATCGGAACTCTTTCATTGTTCCCGGAATTCCGCTGAAGTTTAAAAATGCTTCGGAACGCTTCCATTGTTCTAGGATTTCCGATGAAGTTTAAAAATGCTTCGGAACTCTTCCATTGTTCTCGGAATTCCGCTGAAGTTTAAAAATGCTTCAGAACTCTTACAATGTTCTCGGAATTCCACTGATGTTTAAAAATGCTTCGGAACTCTTCCATTGTTCTCGGAATTCTGCTGACGTTTAAAAATGCTTCCGATCTCTTCAATTGTACTCGGAATTCTGCTGAAGTATAAAAATGCTTACGAACTCTTCCATTGCTCCCGGAATTCCGCTGAAGTTTAAAAATGCTTCAGAACTCTTACATTGTTCTCGGAATTCCGCTGATATTTAAAAATGCTTTGGAACTCTTCCATTGTTCTCGTAATTCTGCTGACGTTTAAAAATGCTTCGGAACTCTTCCATTTTTCTAGGATTTCTGCTGAAGTTTAAAAATGCTTCGGTACTCTTCCATTGTTCTCAGAGTTCTGCTGACATTTAAAATTGGTTTGGAACTCTTACCATTGTTCTCGGAATTCTCGTGTAATTTAAAAATTCTTCGGAACTTTTTCATTGTTCTCGGAATTCTGCTGACCTTTAAAAATTCTTCGGAACTCTTCCATTGTTCTCGGAATTCAGCTGACGTTTAAAAATGCTTCGGAACTTTTCCATTGTTCCCGTAATTCTGCTGAAGTTTAAAAATACTTCGGAACTTTTCCATTGCTCTCGGCATTCCACTGAAGTTTAATAATGCTTCAGAACTCTTACATTGTTGTCGGAATTCCGCTGATGTTTAAAAATGCTTCGGAACTCTTCCTTTGTTCTCGGAATTCTGCTGACGTTTAAAAATGCTTCCGATCTCTTCAATTGTACTGGGAATTCTGCTGAAGTATAAAAATGCTTCCGAACTCTTCCATTGCTCCCGGAATTCTGCTGAAGTTTAAAAATACTTTGGAACTATTCCATTGCTCTCAGAATTCCGCTGATGTTTAATAATGCTTCGGAACTCTTTCATTGTTCTCGGAATTCCGCTGACGTTTAAAAATGCTTCGGTAATTTTCCATTGTTCTCGGAATTCCGCTGACGTTTAAAAATGCTTCGGAACTCTTCGAGTGTACTGGTAATTCCGGTGATGTTTAAAAATGCATCGGAACTCTTTCATTGTTCCCGGAATTCCGCTGAAGTTTAAAAATTCTTCGGAACGCTTCCATTGTTCTAGGATTTCCGATGAAGTTTAAAAATGCTTCAGAACTCTTACAATGTTCTCGGAATTCCACTCATGTTTAAAAATGCTTCGGAACTCTTCCATTGTTCTCGGAATTCTGCTGACGTTTAAAAATGCTTCCGATCTCTTCAATTGTACTCGGAATTCTGCTGAAGTATAAAAATGCTTCCGAACACTTCCATTGCTCCCGGAATTCCGCTGAAGTTTAAAAATGCTTCGGAACTCTTTCATTGCTTCAGGAATTCCGCTGACGTTCAAAAATGCTTCGGAACTCTTCCATTGTTCTTGGATTTCCACTGATGTTTAAAAATTCTTCGGAACTCTTCCATTGTTCTCGGAATTCCGCTGACGAGTAAAAATGCATCGGAACTCTTCCATTGTTCTCGTAATTCCGCTGACGTTTAAAAATGCTTCGGAACTCTTCCATTGTTCTCGGAATTCTGCTAATATTTAAAAATGCTTCCGGTCTCTTCCAATGTTCTCGGAATTCTGCTGAAGTTTTAAAATGCTTTGGAACTCTTACATTGTTCCCGGAATTCTGCTGAAGTTAAAAATGCTACGGAACTCTTCCATTGTTCCCGGAATACCGCTGAAGTTTAAAGATGCTTCGGAACTCTTTCATTGCTCAAGGAATTCCGGTGCCGTTTAAAAATGCTTCGGAACTCTTCTAGTGTACTCGTAATTCCGGTGATGTTTAAAAATTCTTCAGAACTCTTACATTGTTCAAGGATTTCCGATGAAGTTTAATAATTCTTGGGAGCTCTTCCATTGTTCTCGGAATTCCGCTGATGTTTAAAAATGCTTCGGAACTCTTCCATTGTTCTCAGAATTCTGCTGACGTTTAAAAATGCTTCCGATCTCTTCAATTGTTCTCGGAATTCTGCTGAAGTAGAAAAATGCTTCCGAACTCTTCCATTGTACGCGGAATTCCGCTGAAGTTTAAAAATGCTCCGGAACTCTTTCATTGTTTAAGGAATTCCGCTGACGTTCAAAAATGCTTCGGAACTCTTCCATTGTTCATGGAATTCTGCTGATGTTTAAAAATTATTCGGAACTCTTCCATTGTTCTCGTAATTCCGCTGACGTTTAAAAATGCTTCGGAACTCTTCCATTGTTCTAGGATTTCCGATGAAGATTAAAAATGCTTCGGAACTCTTCCATTGTTCTCGGAATTCCGCTGAAGTTTAAAAATGCTTCAGAACTCTTCCATTGTTCTCGGAATTCCGCTGATGTTTAAAAATGCTTTGGAACTCTTCCATTGTTCTCGGAATTCCGCTGAAGTTTAAAAATGCTTCAGAACTCTTCCATTGTTCTAGGATTTTTGCTGAAGTTTAAAAATGCTTTGGAACTCTTCCATTGTTCTCTGAATTCCGATGAAGATTAAAAATGCTTCGGAACTCTTCCATTGTTCTCGGAATTCTGCTGATATTTAAAAATGCTTCCGATCTCTTCCAATGTTCTCGGAATTCTGCTGAAGTTTTAAAATGCTTCGGAAATCTTACATTGTTCCCCGAATTCTGCTGAAGTTTAAAGATGCTTTGGAACTCTTTCATTGCTCAAGGAATTCCGGTGCCATTTAAAAATGCTTCGGAACTCTTCCATTTATCTCAGACTTCCACTGACATTTAAAAATGCTTCGGAACTCTTCCATTGTTCTCGGAATTCAGATGACGTTTAAAAATGCTTCGTTACTTTTCGATTGTTTTTGGAATTCCGCTGATGTTTAAAAATGCTTCGGAACTCTTCGAGTGTACTCGTAATTCCGGTGATGTTTAAAAATTCTTCGGAACTCTTACATTGTTCTCGGAATTCCGCTGAAGTTTAAAAATGCTTCGGAACTCTTTCATTGCTGAAGGAATTCCGCTGATGTTTAAAAATGCTACAGAACTCTTCAAGTGTTCTCGTAATTCCGGTGATTTTTAAAAATTCTTCGGAACTCTTACATTGTTCTCGGAATTCCGCTGAAGTTTAAAAATGCTTCTGAACTCTTCCATTGTTCTAGGATTTCCGATGAAGATTAAAAATGCTTCGGAACTCTTCCATTGTTCTCGGAATTCCGCTGTAGTTTAAAAATGCTTCAGAACCCTTCCATTGTTCTCGGAATTCCGCTGATGTTCAAAAATGCTTTGGAACTCTTCCATTGTTCTCGGAATTCTGCTGACGTTTAAAAATGCTTCCGATCTCTTCAATTGTTCCCGGAATTCTGCTGAAGTATAAAAATGTTTCCTAACTCTTCCATTGTTCCCGGAATTCCGCTGAAGTTTAAAAATGCTTCGGAACTCTTTCATTGCTCAAGGATCTCTGCTGATGTTCAAAAATGCTTCGGAACTCTTCCATTGTTCTTGGAATTCCGCTGATGTTTAAAAATTCTTCGGAACTCTTCCATTGCTCTCGGAATTCCACTGAAGAGTAAAAATGCTTCGGAACTCTTCCATTGTTCTCATAATTCCGCTGACCTTTAAAAATGCTTCGGAACTCTTCCATTGTTCTCGGAATTCCGCTGAAGTTTAAAAATGCTTCAGAACTCTTCCATTGCTTTAGAACTTCCGCTGAAGTTTAAAAATGCTTTGGAACTCTTCCATTGTTCTCGGAATTCCGCTGAAGTTTAAAAATGCTTCAGAACTCTTCCATTGTTCTCGGAATTCCGCTGAAGTTTAAAAATACTTCGAAACTCTTCCATTGTTCTAGGATTTCTGATGAAGTTTAAAAATGCTTCGGAACTCTTCCATTGTTCCCGTAATTCTGCTGAAGTTTAAAAATACTTCGGAACTATTCCATTGCTCTCGGCATTCCACTGAAGTTTAATAATGCTTCAGAACTCTTACATTGTTGTCGGAATTCCGCTGATGTTTAAAAATGCTTCGGAACTCTTCCTTTGTTCTCGGAATTCTGCTGACGTTTAAAAATGCTTCCGATCTCTTCAATTGTACTGGGAATTCTGCTGAAGTATAAAAATGCTTCCGAACTCTTCCATTGCTCCCGGAATTCTGCTGAAGTTTAAAAATACTTTGGAACTATTCCATTGCTCTCAGAATTCCGCTGATGTTTAATAATGCTTCGGAACTCTTTCATTGTTCTCGGAATTCCGCTGACGTTTAAAAATGCTTCGGTAATTTTCCATTGTTCTCGGAATTCCGCTGACGTTTAAAAATGCTTCGGAACTCTTCGAGTGTACTGGTAATTCCGGTGATGTTTAAAAATGCATCGGAACTCTTTCATTGTTCCCGGAATTCCGCTGAAGTTTAAAAATGCTTCGGAACGCTTCCATTGTTCTAGGATTTCCGATGAAGTTTAAAAATGCTTCAGAACTCTTACAATGTTCTCGGAATTCCACTGATGTTTAAAAATGCTTCGGAACTCTTCCATTGTTCTCGGAATTCTGCTGACGTTTAAAAATGCTTCCAATCTCTTCAATTGTACTCGGAATTCTGCTGAAGTATAAAAATGCTTCCGAACACTTCCATTGCTCCCCGAATTCCGCTGAAGTTTAAAAATGCTTCGGAACTCTTTCATTGCTTCAGGAATTCCGCTGACGTTCAAAAATGCTTCGGAACTCTTCCATTGTTCTTGGATTTCCACTGATGTTTGAAAATTCTTCGGAACTCTTCCATTGTTCTCGGAATTCCGCTGACGAGTAAAAATGCTTCGGAACTCTTCCATTGTTCTCGTAATTCCGCTGACGTTTAAAAATGCTTCGGAACTCTTCCATTGTTCTCGGAATTCTGCTAATATTTAAAAATGCTTCCGGTCTCTTCCAATGTTCTCGGAATTCTGCTGAAGTTTTAAAATGCTTTGGAACTCTTACATTGTTCCCGGAATTCTGCTGAAGTTAAAAATGCTACGGAACTCTTCCATTGTTCCCGGAATACCGCTGAAGTTTAAAGTTGCTTCGGAACTCTTTCATTGCTCAAGGAATTCCGGTGCCGTTTAAAAATGCTTCGGAACTCTTCTAGTGTACTCGTAATTCCGGTGATGTTTAAAAATTCTTCAGAACTCTTACATTGTTCAAGGATTTCCGATGAAGTTTAATAATTCTTGGGAGCTCTTCCATTGTTCTCGGAATTCCGCTGATGTTTAAAAATGCTTCGGAACTCTTCCATTGTTCTCAGAATTCTGCTGACGTTTAAAAATGCTTCCGATCTCTTCAATTGTTCTCGGAATTCTGCTGAAGTAGAAAAATGCTTCCGAACTCTTCCATTGTACGCGGAATTCCGCTGAAGTTTAAAAATGCTCCGGAACTCTTTCATTGTTTAAGGAATTCCGCTGACGTTCAAAAATGCTTCGGAACTCTTCCATTGTTCATGGAATTCTGCTGATGTTTAAAAATTATTCGGAACTCTTCCATTGTTCTCGTAATTCCGCTGACGTTTAAAAATGCTTCGGAACTCTTCCATTGTTCTAGGATTTCCGATGAAGATTAAAAATGCTTCGGAACTCTTCCATTGTTCTCGGAATTCCGCTGAAGTTTAAAAATGCTTCAGAACTCTTCCATTGTTCTCGGAATTCCGCTGATGTTTAAAAATGCTTTGGAACACTTCCATTGTTCTTGGAATTCCGCTGAAGTTTAAAAATGCTTCAGAACTCTTCCATTGTTCTAGGATTTTTGCTGAAGTTTAAAAATGCTTTGGAACTCTTCCATTGTTCTCTGAATTCCGATGAAGATTAAAAATGCTTCGAAACTCTTCCATTGTTCTCGGAATTCCGCTGAATTTTAAAAATACTTCGGAACTCTTCCATTGTTCTAGGATTTCCGATGAAGTTTAAAAATGCTTCGGAACTCTTCCATTGTTCTCGGAATTCTGCTGAAGTTTAACAATGCTTCGGAACTCTTCTATTGTTCTGGGAATTCTGCTGAAGTTTAAAAATGCTTCGGAACTCTTCCATTGTTCTCGGAATACTGCTGACATTTAAAAATGCTTCAGAACACTTCCATTGTTCTCGGAATTTCTGATGAAGTTTGAAAATGCTTCGGAACTCTTCCATTGTCCTCGGAATTCAGCTGACATTTAAAAATGCTTCGGAACTCTTCTATTGTTCTCGGAATTCTGCTGAAGTTTATAAATGCTTCGGAACTCTTCCATTGTTCCCGTAATTCTGCTGAAGTTTAAAAATTCTTCGGAACTATTCCATTGCTCCCGGAATTCCGCTGAAGTATAATAATGCTTCGGAACTGTTTCATTGTTCTCGGAATTCCGCTGACGTTTAAAAATGCTTCGGTAATTTTCCATTGTTCTCGGAATTCCGCTGACGTTTAAAAATGCTTCGGAACTCTTTGAATGTACTCGTAATTCCGGTGATGTTTAAAAATGAATCGGAACTCTTACATTGTTACAGGAATTCCGCTGAAGTTTAAAAATGCTTCGGAAATGTTCCATTGTTCTAGGATTTCCGATGAAGTTTAAAAATGCTTCGGAACTCTTCAATTGTTCTCAGAATTCCGCTGAAGTTTAAAAATGCTTCAGAACTCTTACATTGTTCTCGGAATTCCGCTGATGTTTAAAAATGCTCGGAACTCTTCCATTGTTCTTGGAATTCTGCTGACGTTGAAAAATGCTTCCGATCTCTTCAATTGTTCTCGGAACTCTGCTGAAGTATAAAAATGCTTCCGAACTTGTCCATTGCTCCCGGAATTCCGCTGAAGTTTAAAAATGCTTCGGAACTCTTCCAATGTTCTTGTAATTCCGCTGATGTTTAAAAATTTTTTGGAACTCTTCCATTGTTCTCGGAATTCCGCTGACGAGTAAAAATGCTTGGGAACTCTTCCATTGTTCTCGTAATTCCGCTGATGTTTAAAAATGCTTCGGAACTCTTCCATTGTTCTCGGAATTCCGCTGAAGTTTAAAAATGCTTCAGATCTCTTCCATTGTTCTAGGTTTTAAGCTGAAGTTTAAAATGCTTTGGAACTCTTCCATTGTTCTCAGAATTCCGCTGAAGTTTAAAAATGCTTCGTAACTCTTCCACTGTTCTCGGAATTCCGCTGAAGTTTAAAAATGCTTCGGAACTCTTCCATTGTTCTCGGAATTCTGCTGATATTTAAAAATGCTTCCGATCTCTTCCAATGTTCTCGGAATTCTGCTGAAGTTTTAAAATGCTTCGGAAATCTTACATTGTTCCCCGAATTCTGCTGAAGTTTAAAGATGCTTTGGAACTCTTTCATTGCTCAAGGAATTCCGGTGCCATTTAAAAATGCTTCGGAACTCTTCCATTTATCTCAGACTTCCACTGACATTTAAAAATGCTTCGGAACTCTTCCATTGTTCTCGGAATTCAGATGACGTTTAAAAATGCTTCGTTACTTTTCGATTGTTTTTGGAATTCCGCTGATGTTTAAAAATGCTTCGGAACTCTTCGAGTGTACTCGTAATTCCGGTGATGTTTAAAAATTCTTCGGAACTCTTACATTGTTCTCGGAATTCCGCTGAAGTTTAAAAATGCTTCGGAACTCTTTCATTGCTGAAGGAATTCCGCTGATGTTTAAAAATGCTACAGAACTCTTCAAGTGTTCTCGTAATTCCGGTGATTTTTAAAAATTCTTCGGAACTCTTACATTGTTCTCGGAATTCCGCTGAAGTTTAAAAATGCTTCTGAACTCTTCCATTGTTCTAGGATTTCCGATGAAGATTAAAAATGCTTCGGAACTCTTCCATTGTTCTCGGAATTCCGCTGTAGTTTAAAAATGCTTCAGAACCCTTCCATTGTTCTCGGAATTCCGCTGATGTTCAAAAATGCTTTGGAACTCTTCCATTGTTCTCGGAATTCTGCTGACGTTTAAAAATGCTTCCGATCTCTTCAATTGTTCCCGGAATTCTGCTGAAGTATAAAAATGTTTCCTAACTCTTCCATTGTTCCCGGAATTCCGCTGAAGTTTAAAAATGCTTCGGAACTCTTTCATTGCTCAAGGATCTCTGCTGATGTTCAAAAATGCTTCGGAACTCTTCCATTGTTCTTGGAATTCCGCTGATGTTTAAAAATTCTTCGGAACTCTTCCATTGTTCTCGGAATTCCACTGAAGAGTAAAAATGCTTCGGAACTCTTCCATTGTTCTCATAATTCCGCTGACCTTTAAAAATGCTTCGGAACTCTTCCATTGTTCTCGGAATTCCGCTGAAGTTTAAAAATGCTTCAGAACTCTTCCATTGCTTTAGAACTTCCGCTGAAGTTTAAAAATGCTTTGGAACTCTTCCATTGTTCTCGGAATTCCGCTGAAGTTTAAAAATGCTTCAGAACTCTTCCATTGTTCTCGGAATTCCGCTGAAGTTTAAAAATACTTCGAATCTCTTCCATTGTTCTAGGATTTCTGATGAAGTTTAAAAATGCTTCGGAACTCTTCCATTGTTCTCGGAATTACGCTGAAGTTTAAAAATGCTTCGGAACTCTTCCATTGCTCTCGGAATTCCGCTGAAGTTTAAAAATACTTCGGAACTCTTTCATTGTTCTAGGATTTCCGATGAAGTTTAGAAATGCTTCGGAACTCTTCCATTGTTCTCGGAATTCCGCTGAAGTTTAATAATGCTTCAGATTTCTTACATTGTTCTCGGAATTCCGCTGATGTTTAAAAATGCTTCGGAACTCTTCCATTGTTCTCGTAATTCTGCTGACGTTTAAAAATGCTTCGGAACTCTTCCATTGTTCTAGGATTTCTGCTGAAGTTTAAAAATGCTTCGGTACTCTTCCATTGTTCTCAGAGTTCTGCTGACATTTAAAATTGGTTTGGAACTCTTACGATTGTTTTCTGAATTCTCGTGTAATTTAAAAATTTTTCGGAACTTTTTTATTGTTCTCAGAATTCTGCTGACCTTTAAAAATGCTTCGGAACTCTTCCATTGTTCTCGTAATTCTGCTGACGTTTAAAAATGCTTCGGAACTCTTCCATTTTTCTAGGATTTCTGCTGAAGTTTAAAAATGCTTCGGTACTCTTCCATTGTTCTCAGAGTTCTGCTGACATTTAAAATTGGTTTGGAACTCTTACCATTGTTCTCGGACTTCTCGTGTAATTTAAAAATTCTTCGGAACTTTTTCATTGTTCTCGGAATTCTGCTGACCTTTAAAAATGCTTCGGAACTCTTTCATTGCTCAAGGAATTCTGCTGATGTTCAAAAATGCTTCGGAACTCTTCCATTGTTCTCGGAATTCCGCTGAAGTTTAAAAATGCTTCAGAACTCTTCCATTGTTCTAGGATTTTTGCTGAAGTTTAAAAATGCTTTGGAACTCTTCCATTGTTCTCTGAATTCCGATGAAGATTAAAAATGCTTCGAAACTCTTCCATTGTTCTCGGAATTCCGCTGAATTTTAAAAATACTTCGGAACTCTTCCATTGTTCTAGGATTTCCGATGAAGTTTAAAAATGCTTCGGAACTCTTCCATTGTTCTCGGAATTCTGCTGAAGTTTAACAATGCTTCGGAACTCTTCTATTGTTCTGGGAATTCTGCTGAAGTTTAAAAATGCTTCGGAACTCTTCCATTGTTCTCGGAATACTGCTGACATTTAAAAATGCTTCAGAACACTTCCATTGTTCTCGGAATTTCTGATGAAGTTTGAAAATGCTTCGGAACTCTTCCCATGTCCTCGGAATTCAGCTGACATTTAAAAATGCTTCGGAACTCTTCTATTGTTCTCGGAATTCTGCTGAAGTTTATAAATGCTTCGGAACTCTTCCATTGTTCCCGTAATTCTGCTGAAGTTTAAAAATTCTTCGGAACTATTCCATTGCTCCCGGAATTCCGCTGAAGTATAATAATGCTTCGGAACTGTTTCATTGTTCTCGGAATTCCGCTGACGTTTAAAAATGCTTCGGTAATTTTTCATTGTTCTCGGAATTCCGCTGACGTTTAAAAATGCTTCGGAACTCTTTGAATGTACTCGTAATTCCGGTGATGTTTAAAAATGAATCGGAACTCTTACATTGTTACAGGAATTCCGCTGAAGTTTAAAAATGCTTCGGAAATGTTCCATTGTTCTAGGATTTCCGATGAAGTTTAAAAATGCTTCGGAACTCTTCAATTGTTCTCAGAATTCCGCTGAAGTTTAAAAATGCTTCAGAACTCTTACATTGTTCTCGGAATTCCGCTGATGTTTAAAAATGCTCGGAACTCTTCCATTGTTCTTGGAATTCTGCTGACGTTTAAAAATGCTTCCGATCTCTTCAATTGTTCTCGGAACTCTGCTGAAGTATAAAAATGCTTCCGAACTTGTCCATTGCTCCTGGAATTCCGCTGAAGTTTAAAAATGCTTCGGAACTCTTCCAATGTTCTTGTAATTCCGCTGATGTTTAAAAATTTTTTGGAACTCTTCCATTGTTCTCGGAATTCCGCTGACGAGTAAAAATGCTTGGGAACTCTTCCATTGTTCTCGTAATTCCGCTGATGTTTAAAAATGCTTCGGAACTCTTCCATTGTTCTCGGAATTCCGCTGAAGTTTAAAAATGCTTCAGATCTCTTCCATTGTTCTAGGTTTTAAGCTGAAGTTTAAAATGCTTTGGAACTCTTCCATTGTTCTCAGAATTCCGCTGAAGTTTAAAAATGCTTCGTAACTCTTCCACTGTTCTCGGAATTCCGCTGAAGTTTAAAAATGCTTCGGAACTCTTCCATTGTTCTCGGAATTCTGCTGATATTTAAAAATGCTTCCGATCTCTTCCAATGTTCTCGGAATTCTGCTGAAGTTTTAAAATGCTTCGGAAATCTTACATTGTTCCCCGAATTCTGCTGAAGTTTAAAGATGCTTTGGAACTCTTTCATTGCTCAAGGAATTCCGGTGCCATTTAAAAATGCTTCGGAACTCTTCCATTTATCTCAGACTTCCACTGACATTTAAAAATGCTTCGGAACTCTTCCATTGTTCTCGGAATTCAGATGACGTTTAAAAATGCTTCGTTACTTTTCGATTGTTTTTGGAATTCCGCTGATGTTTAAAAATGCTTCGGAACTCTTCGAGTGTACTCGTAATTCCGGTGATGTTTAAAAATTCTTCGGAACTCTTACATTGTTCTCGGAATTCCGCTGAAGTTTAAAAATGCTTCGGAACTCTTTCATTGCTGAAGGAATTCCGCTGATGTTTAAAAATGCTACAGAACTCTTCAAGTGTTCTCGTAATTCCGGTGATTTTTAAAAATTCTTCGGAACTCTTACATTGTTCTCGGAATTCCGCTGAAGTTTAAAAATGCTTCTGAACTCTTCCATTGTTCTAGGATTTCCGATGAAGATTAAAAATGCTTCGGAACTCTTCCATTGTTCTCGGAATTCCGCTGTAGTTTAAAAATGCTTCAGAACCCTTCCATTGTTCTCGGAATTCCGCTGATGTTCAAAAATGCTTTGGAACTCTTCCATTGTTCTCGGAATTCTGCTGACGTTTAAAAATGCTTCCGATCTCTTCAATTGTTCCCGGAATTCTGCTGAAGTATAAAAATGTTTCCTAACTCTTCCATTGTTCCCGGAATTCCGCTGAAGTTTAAAAATGCTTCGGAACTCTTTCATTGCTCAAGGATCTCTGCTGATGTTCAAAAATGCTTCGGAACTCTTCCATTGTTCTTGGAATTCCACTGAAGAGTAAAAATGCTTCGGAACTCTTCCATTGTTCTCATAATTCCGCTGACCTTTAAAAATGCTTCGGAACTCTTCCATTGTTCTCGGAATTCCGCTGAAGTTTAAAAATGCTTCAGAACTCTTCCATTGCTTTAGAACTTCCGCTGAAGTTTAAAAATGCTTTGGAACTCTTCCATTGTTCTCGGAATTCCGCTGAAGTTTAAAAATGCTTCAGAACTCTTCCATTGTTCTCGGAATTCCGCTGAAGTTTAAAAATACTTCGAAACTCTTCCATTGTTCTAGGATTTCTGATGAAGTTTAAAAATGCTTCGGAACTCTTCCATTGTTCTCGGAATTACGCTGAAGTTTAAAAATGCTTCGGAACTCTTCCATTGCTCTCGGAATTCCGCTGAAGTTTAAAAATACTTCGGAACTCTTTCATTGTTCTAGGATTTCCGATGAAGTTTAGAAATGCTTCGGAACTCTTCCATTGTTCTCGGAATTCCGCTGAAGTTTAATAATGCTTCAGATTTCTTACATTGTTCTCGGAATTCCGCTGATGTTTAAAAATGCTTCGGAACTCTTCCATTGTTCTCGTAATTCTGCTGACGTTTAAAAATGCTTCGGAACTCTTCCATTGTTCTAGGATTTCTGCTGAAGTTTAAAAATGCTTCGGTACTCTTCCATTGTTCTCAGAGTTCTGCTGACATTTAAAATTGGTTTGGAACTCTTACGATTGTTTTCTGAATTCTCGTGTAATTTAAAAATTTTTCGGAACTTTTTTATTGTTCTCAGAATTCTGCTGACCTTTAAAAATGCTTCGGAACTCTTCCATTGTTCTCGTAATTCTGCTGACGTTTAAAAATGCTTCGGAACTCTTCCATTTTTCTAGGATTTCTGCTGAAGTTTAAAAATGCTTCGGTACTCTTCCATTGTTCTCAGAGTTCTGCTGACATTTAAAATTGGTTTGGAACTCTTACCATTGTTCTCGGACTTCTCGTGTAATTTAAAAATTCTTCGGAACTTTTTCATTGTTCTCGGAATTCTGCTGACCTTTAAAAATGCTTCGGAACTCTTTCATTGCTCAAGGAATTCTGCTGATGTTCAAAAATGCTTCGGAACTCTTCCATTGTTCTCGGAATTCCGCTGAAGTTTAAAAATGCTTCAGAACTCTTCCATTGTTCTAGGATTTTTGCTGAAGTTTAAAAATGCTTTGGAACTCTTCCATTGTTCTCTGAATTCCGATGAAGATTAAAAATGCTTCGAAACTCTTCCATTGTTCTCGGAATTCCGCTGAATTTTAAAAATACTTCGGAACTCTTCCATTGTTCTAGGATTTCCGATGAAGTTTAAAAATGCTTCGGAACTCTTCCATTGTTCTCGGAATTCTGCTGAAGTTTAACAATGCTTCGGAACTCTTCTATTGTTCTGGGAATTCTGCTGAAGTTTAAAAATGCTTCGGAACTCTTCCATTGTTCTCGGAATACTGCTGACATTTAAAAATGCTTCAGAACACTTCCATTGTTCTCGGAATTTCTGATGAAGTTTGAAAATGCTTCGGAACTCTTCCATTGTCCTCGGAATTCAGCTGACATTTAAAAATGCTTCGGAACTCTTCTATTGTTCTCGGAATTCTGCTGAAGTTTATAAATGCTTCGGAACTCTTCCATTGTTCCCGTAATTCTGCTGAAGTTTAAAAATTCTTCGGAACTATTCCATTGCTCCCGGAATTCCGCTGAAGTATAATAATGCTTCGGAACTGTTTCATTGTTCTCGGAATTCCGCTGACGTTTAAAAATGCTTCGGTAATTTTCCATTGTTCTCGGAATTCCGCTGACGTTTAAAAATGCTTCGGAACTCTTTGAATGTACTCGTAATTCCGGTGATGTTTAAAAATGAATCGGAACTCTTACATTGTTACAGGAATTCCGCTGAAGTTTAAAAATGCTTCGGAAATGTTCCATTGTTCTAGGATTTCCGATGAAGTTTAAAAATGCTTCGGAACTCTTCAATTGTTCTCAGAATTCCGCTGAAGTTTAAAAATGCTTCAGAACTCTTACATTGTTCTCGGAATTCCGCTGATGTTTAAAAATGCTCGGAACTCTTCCATTGTTCTTGGAATTCTGCTGACGTTTAAAAATGCTTCCGATCTCTTCAATTGTTCTCGGAACTCTGCTGAAGTATAAAAATGCTTCCGAACTTGTCCATTGCTCCTGGAATTCCGCTGAAGTTTAAAAATGCTTCGGAACTCTTCCAATGTTCTTGTAATTCCGCTGATGTTTAAAAATTTTTTGGAACTCTTCCATTGTTCTCGGAATTCCGCTGACGAGTAAAAATGCTTGGGAACTCTTCCATTGTTCTCGTAATTCCGCTGATGTTTAAAAATGCTTCGGAACTCTTCCATTGTTCTCGGAATTCCGCTGAAGTTTAAAAATGCTTCAGATCTCTTCCATTGTTCTAGGTTTTAAGCTGAAGTTTAAAATGCTTTGGAACTCTTCCATTGTTCTCAGAATTCCGCTGAAGTTTAAAAATGCTTCGTAACTCTTCCACTGTTCTCGGAATTCCGCTGAAGTTTAAAAATGCTTCGGAACTCTTCCATTGTTCTCGGAATTCTGCTGATATTTAAAAATGCTTCCGATCTCTTCCAATGTTCTCGGAATTCTGCTGAAGTTTTAAAATGCTTCGGAAATCTTACATTGTTCCCCGAATTCTGCTGAAGTTTAAAGATGCTTTGGAACTCTTTCATTGCTCAAGGAATTCCGGTGCCATTTAAAAATGCTTCGGAACTCTTCCATTTATCTCAGACTTCCACTGACATTTAAAAATGCTTCGGAACTCTTCCATTGTTCTCGGAATTCAGATGACGTTTAAAAATGCTTCGTTACTTTTCGATTGTTTTTGGAATTCCGCTGATGTTTAAAAATGCTTCGGAACTCTTCGAGTGTACTCGTAATTCCGGTGATGTTTAAAAATTCTTCGGAACTCTTACATTGTTCTCGGAATTCCGCTGAAGTTTAAAAATGCTTCGGAACTCTTTCATTGCTGAAGGAATTCCGCTGATGTTTAAAAATGCTACAGAACTCTTCAAGTGTTCTCGTAATTCCGGTGATTTTTAAAAATTCTTCGGAACTCTTACATTGTTCTCGGAATTCCGCTGAAGTTTAAAAATGCTTCTGAACTCTTCCATTGTTCTAGGATTTCCGATGAAGATTAAAAATGCTTCGGAACTCTTCCATTGTTCTCGGAATTCCGCTGTAGTTTAAAAATGCTTCAGAACCCTTCCATTGTTCTCGGAATTCCGCTGATGTTCAAAAATGCTTTGGAACTCTTCCATTGTTCTCGGAATTCTGCTGACGTTTAAAAATGCTTCCGATCTCTTCAATTGTTCCCGGAATTCTGCTGAAGTATAAAAATGTTTCCTAACTCTTCCATTGTTCCCGGAATTCCGCTGAAGTTTAAAAATGCTTCGGAACTCTTTCATTGCTCAAGGATCTCTGCTGATGTTCAAAAATGCTTCGGAACTCTTCCATTGTTCTTGGAATTCCACTGAAGAGTAAAAATGCTTCGGAACTCTTCCATTGTTCTCATAATTCCGCTGACCTTTAAAAATGCTTCGGAACTCTTCCATTGTTCTCGGAATTCCGCTGAAGTTTAAAAATGCTTCAGAACTCTTCCATTGCTTTAGAACTTCCGCTGAAGTTTAAAAATGCTTTGGAACTCTTCCATTGTTCTCGGAATTCCGCTGAAGTTTAAAAATGCTTCAGAACTCTTCCATTGTTCTCGGAATTCCGCTGAAGTTTAAAAATACTTCGAAACTCTTCCATTGTTCTAGGATTTCTGATGAAGTTTAAAAATGCTTCGGAACTCTTCCATTGTTCTCGGAATTACGCTGAAGTTTAAAAATGCTTCGGAACTCTTCCATTGCTCTCGGAATTCCGCTGAAGTTTAAAAATACTTCGGAACTCTTTCATTGTTCTAGGATTTCCGATGAAGTTTAGAAATGCTTCGGAACTCTTCCATTGTTCTCGGAATTCCGCTGAAGTTTAATAATGCTTCAGATTTCTTACATTGTTCTCGGAATTCCGCTGATGTTTAAAAATGCTTCGGAACTCTTCCATTGTTCTCGTAATTCTGCTGACGTTTAAAAATGCTTCGGAACTCTTCCATTGTTCTAGGATTTCTGCTGAAGTTTAAAAATGCTTCGGTACTCTTCCATTGTTCTCAGAGTTCTGCTGACATTTAAAATTGGTTTGGAACTCTTACGATTGTTTTCTGAATTCTCGTGTAATTTAAAAATTTTTCGGAACTTTTTTATTGTTCTCAGAATTCTGCTGACCTTTAAAAATGCTTCGGAACTCTTCCATTGTTCTCGTAATTCTGCTGACGTTTAAAAATGCTTCGGAACTCTTCCATTTTTCTAGGATTTCTGCTGAAGTTTAAAAATGCTTCGGTACTCTTCCATTGTTCTCAGAGTTCTGCTGACATTTAAAATTGGTTTGGAACTCTTACCATTGTTCTCGGACTTCTCGTGTAATTTAAAAATTCTTCGGAACTTTTTCATTGTTCTCGGAATTCTGCTGACCTTTAAAAATGCTTCGGAACTCTTTCATTGCTCAAGGAATTCTGCTGATGTTCAAAAATGCTTCGGAACTCTTCCATTGTTCTCGGAATTCCGCTGAAGTTTAAAAATGCTTCAGAACTCTTCCATTGTTCTAGGATTTTTGCTGAAGTTTAAAAATGCTTTGGAACTCTTCCATTGTTCTCTGAATTCCGATGAAGATTAAAAATGCTTCGAAACTCTTCCATTGTTCTCGGAATTCCGCTGAATTTTAAAAATACTTCGGAACTCTTCCATTGTTCTAGGATTTCCGATGAAGTTTAAAAATGCTTCGGAACTCTTCCATTGTTCTCGGAATTCTGCTGAAGTTTAACAATGCTTCGGAACTCTTCTATTGTTCTGGGAATTCTGCTGAAGTTTAAAAATGCTTCGGAACTCTTCCATTGTTCTCGGAATACTGCTGACATTTAAAAATGCTTCAGAACACTTCCATTGTTCTCGGAATTTCTGATGAAGTTTGAAAATGCTTCGGAACTCTTCCATTGTCCTCGGAATTCAGCTGACATTTAAAAATGCTTCGGAACTCTTCTATTGTTCTCGGAATTCTGCTGAAGTTTATAAATGCTTCGGAACTCTTCCATTGTTCCCGTAATTCTGCTGAAGTTTAAAAATTCTTCGGAACTATTCCATTGCTCCCGGAATTCCGCTGAAGTATAATAATGCTTCGGAACTGTTTCATTGTTCTCGGAATTCCGCTGACGTTTAAAAATGCTTCGGTAATTTTCCATTGTTCTCGGAATTCCGCTGACGTTTAAAAATGCTTCGGAACTCTTTGAATGTACTCGTAATTCCGGTGATGTTTAAAAATGAATCGGAACTCTTACATTGTTACAGGAATTCCGCTGAAGTTTAAAAATGCTTCGGAAATGTTCCATTGTTCTAGGATTTCCGATGAAGTTTAAAAATGCTTCGGAACTCTTCAATTGTTCTCAGAATTCCGCTGAAGTTTAAAAATGCTTCAGAACTCTTACATTGTTCTCGGAATTCCGCTGATGTTTAAAAATGCTCGGAACTCTTCCATTGTTCTTGGAATTCTGCTGACGTTTAAAAATGCTTCCGATCTCTTCAATTGTTCTCGGAACTCTGCTGAAGTATAAAAATGCTTCCGAACTTGTCCATTGCTCCTGGAATTCCGCTGAAGTTTAAAAATGCTTCGGAACTCTTCCAATGTTCTTGTAATTCCGCTGATGTTTAAAAATTTTTTGGAACTCTTCCATTGTTCTCGGAATTCCGCTGACGAGTAAAAATGCTTGGGAACTCTTCCATTGTTCTCGTAATTCCGCTGATGTTTAAAAATGCTTCGGAACTCTTCCATTGTTCTCGGAATTCCGCTGAAGTTTAAAAATGCTTCAGATCTCTTCCATTGTTCTAGGTTTTAAGCTGAAGTTTAAAATGCTTTGGAACTCTTCCATTGTTCTCAGAATTCCGCTGAAGTTTAAAAATGCTTCGTAACTCTTCCACTGTTCTCGGAATTCCGCTGAAGTTTAAAAATGCTTCGGAACTCTTCCATTGTTCTCGGAATTCTGCTGATATTTAAAAATGCTTCCGATCTCTTCCAATGTTCTCGGAATTCTGCTGAAGTTTTAAAATGCTTCGGAAATCTTACATTGTTCCCCGAATTCTGCTGAAGTTTAAAGATGCTTTGGAACTCTTTCATTGCTCAAGGAATTCCGGTGCCATTTAAAAATGCTTCGGAACTCTTCCATTTATCTCAGACTTCCACTGACATTTAAAAATGCTTCGGAACTCTTCCATTGTTCTCGGAATTCAGATGACGTTTAAAAATGCTTCGTTACTTTTCGATTGTTTTTGGAATTCCGATGATGTTTAAAAATGCTTCGGAACTCTTCGAGTGTACTCGTAATTCCGGTGATGTTTAAAAATTCTTCGGAACTCTTACATTGTTCTCGGAATTCCGCTGAAGTTTAAAAATGCTTCGGAACTCTTTCATTGCTGAAGGAATTCCGCTGATGTTTAAAAATGCTACAGAACTCTTCAAGTGTTCTCGTAATTCCGGTGATTTTTAAAAATTCTTCGGAACTCTTACATTGTTCTCGGAATTCCGCTGAAGTTTAAAAATGCTTCTGAACTCTTCCATTGTTCTAGGATTTCCGATGAAGATTAAAAATGCTTCGGAACTCTTCCATTGTTCTCGGAATTCCGCTGTAGTTTAAAAATGCTTCAGAACCCTTCCATTGTTCTCGGAATTCCGCTGATGTTCAAAAATGCTTTGGAACTCTTCCATTGTTCTCGGAATTCTGCTGACGTTTAAAAATGCTTCCGATCTCTTCAATTGTTCCCGGAATTCTGCTGAAGTATAAAAATGTTTCCTAACTCTTCCATTGTTCCCGGAATTCCGCTGAAGTTTAAAAATGCTTCGGAACTCTTTCATTGCTCAAGGATCTCTGCTGATGTTCAAAAATGCTTCGGAACTCTTCCATTGTTCTTGGAATTCCACTGAAGAGTAAAAATGCTTCGGAACTCTTCCATTGTTCTCATAATTCCGCTGACCTTTAAAAATGCTTCGGAACTCTTCCATTGTTCTCGGAATTCCGCTGAAGTTTAAAAATGCTTCAGAACTCTTCCATTGCTTTAGAACTTCCGCTGAAGTTTAAAAATGCTTTGGAACTCTTCCATTGTTCTCGGAATTCCGCTGAAGTTTAAAAATGCTTCAGAACTCTTCCATTGTTCTCGGAATTCCGCTGAAGTTTAAAAATACTTCGAAACTCTTCCATTGTTCTAGGATTTCTGATGAAGTTTAAAAATGCTTCGGAACTCTTCCATTGTTCTCGGAATTACGCTGAAGTTTAAAAATGCTTCGGAACTCTTCCATTGCTCTCGGAATTCCGCTGAAGTTTAAAAATACTTCGGAACTCTTTCATTGTTCTAGGATTTCCGATGAAGTTTAGAAATGCTTCGGAACTCTTCCATTGTTCTCGGAATTCCGCTGAAGTTTAATAATGCTTCAGATTTCTTACATTGTTCTCGGAATTCCGCTGATGTTTAAAAATGCTTCGGAACTCTTCCATTGTTCTCGTAATTCTGCTGACGTTTAAAAATGCTTCGGAACTCTTCCATTGTTCTAGGATTTCTGCTGAAGTTTAAAAATGCTTCGGTACTCTTCCATTGTTCTCAGAGTTCTGCTGACATTTAAAATTGGTTTGGAACTCTTACGATTGTTTTCTGAATTCTCGTGTAATTTAAAAATTTTTCGGAACTTTTTTATTGTTCTCAGAATTCTGCTGACCTTTAAAAATGCTTCGGAACTCTTCCATTGTTCTCGTAATTCTGCTGACGTTTAAAAATGCTTCGGAACTCTTCCATTTTTCTAGGATTTCTGCTGAAGTTTAAAAATGCTTCGGTACTCTTCCATTGTTCTCAGAGTTCTGCTGACATTTAAAATTGGTTTGGAACTCTTACCATTGTTCTCGGACTTCTCGTGTAATTTAAAAATTCTTCGGAACTTTTTCATTGTTCTCGGAATTCTGCTGACCTTTAAAAATGCTTCGGAACTCTTTCATTGCTCAAGGAATTCTGCTGATGTTCAAAAATGCTTCGGAACTCTTCCATTGTTCTCGGAATTACGCTGAAGTTTAAAAATGCTTCGGAACTCTTCCATTGTTCTCTGAATTCCGCTGAAGTTTAAAAATACTTCGGAACTCTTCCATTGTTCTAGGATTTCCGATGAAGTTTAGAAATGCTTCGGAACTGTTCCATTGTTCTCGGAATTCCGCTGAAGTTTAAAAATGCTTCAGAACTCTTACATTGTTCTCGGAATTCCGCTGATGTTTAAAAATTCTTCGGAACTCTTCCATTGTTCTATAATTTCCGCTGAAGTTTAAAAATGCTTTGGAACTCTTCCATTGTTCTCGGAATTACGCTGAAGTTTAAAAATGCTTCGGAACTCTTCCATTGTTCTCTGAATTCCGCTGAAGTTTAAAAATACTTCGGAACTCTTCCATTGTTCTAGGATTTCCGATGAAGTTTAGAAATGCTTCGGAACTGTTCCATTGTTCTCGGAATTCCGCTGAAGATTAAAAATGCTTCAGAACTCTTACATTGTTCTCGGAATTCCGCTGATGTTTAAAAATGCTTCGGAACTCTTCCATTGTTCTCGTAATTCTGCTGACGTTTAAAAATGCTTCGGAACTCTTACATTGTTCCCGTAATTCTGCTGAAGTTTAAAAATACTTCGGAACTATTCCATTGCTCTCGGCATTTCACTAAAGTTTAATAATGCTTCAGAACTCTTACATTGTTGTCGGAATTCCGCTGATGTTTAAAAATGCTTCGGAACTCTTCCTTTGTTCTCGGAATTCTGCTGACGTTTAAAAATGCTTCCGATCTCTTCAATTGTACTCGGAATTCTGCTGAAGTATAAAAATGCTTCCGAACTCTTCCATTGCTCCCGGAATTCTGCTGAAGTTTAAAAATACTTTGGAACTATTCCATTGCTCTCAGAATTCCGCTGATGTTTAATAATGCTTCGGAACTCTTTCATTGTTCTCGGAATTCCGCTGACGTTTAAAAATGCTTCGGTAATTTTCCATTGTTCTCGGAATTCCGCTGACGTTTAAAAATGCTTCGGAACTCTTCGAGTGTACTGGTAATTCCGGTGATGTTTAAAAATGCATCGGAACTCTTTCATTGTTCCCGGAATTCCGCTGAAGTTTAAAAATGCTTCGGAACGCTTCCATTGTTCTAGGATTTCCGATGAAGTTTAAAAATGCTTCGGAACTCTTCCATTGTTCTCGGAATTCCGCTGAAGTTTAAAAATGCTTCAGAACTCTTACAATGTTCTCGGAATTCCACTGATGTTTAAAAATGCTTCGGAACTCTTCCATTGCTCTCGGAATTCTGCTGACGTTTAAAAATGCTTCCGATCTCTTCAATTGTACTCGGAATTCTGCTGAAGTATAAAAATGCTTACGAACTCTTCCATTGCTCCCGGAATTCCGCTGAATTTTAAAAATGCTTCAGAACACTTACATTGTTCTCGGAATTCCGCTGATGTTTAAAAATGCTTCGGAACTCTTCCATTGTTCTCGTAATTCTGCTGACGTTTAAAAATGCTTCGGAACTCTTCCATTTTTCTAGGATTTCTGCTGAAGTTTAAAAATGCTTCGGTACTCTTCCATTGTTCTCAGAGTTCTGCTGACATTTAAAATTGGTTTGGAACTCTTACCATTGTTCTCGGAATTCTCGTGTAATTTAAAAATTCTTCGGAACTTTTTCATTGTTCTCGGAATTCTGCTGACCTTTAAAAATTCTTCGGAACTCTTCCATTGTTCTCGGAATTCAGCTGACGTTTAAAAATGCTTCGGAACTTTTCCATTGTTCCCGTAATTCTGCTGAAGTTTAAAAATACTTCGGAACTTTTCCATTGCTCTTGGCATTCCACTGAAGTTTAATAATGCTTCAGAACTCTTACATTGTTGTCGGAATTCCGCTGATGTTTAAAAATGCTTCGGAACTCTTCCTTTGTTCTCGGAATTCTGCTGACGTTTAAAAATGCTTCCGATCTCTTCAATTGTACTGGGAATTCTGCTGAAGTATAAAAATGCTTCCGAACTCTTCCATTGCTCCCGGAATTCTGCTGAAGTTTAAAAATACTTTGGAACTATTCCATTGCTCTCAGAATTCCGCTGATGTTTAATAATGCTTCGGAACTCTTTCATTGTTCTCGGAATTCCGCTGACGTTTAAAAATGCTTCGGTAATTTTCCATTGTTCTCGGAATTCCGCTGACGTTTAAAAATGCTTCGGAACTCTTCGAGTGTACTGGTAATTCCGGTGATGTTTAAAAATGCATCGGAACTCTTTCATTGTTCCCGGAATTCCGCTGAAGTTTAAAAATGCTTCGGAACGCTTCCATTGTTCTAGGATTTCCGATGAAGTTTAAAAATGCTTCAGAACTCTTACAATGTTCTCGGAATTCCACTCATGTTTAAAAATGCTTCGGAACTCTTCCATTGTTCTCGGAATTCTGCTGACGTTTAAAAATGCTTCCGATCTCTTCAATTGTACTCGGAATTCTGCTGAAGTATAAAAATGCTTCCGAACACTTCCATTGCTCCCGGAATTCCGCTGAAGTTTAAAAATGCTTCGGAACTCTTTCATTGCTTCAGGAATTCCGCTGACGTTCAAAAATGCTTCGGAACTCTTCCATTGTTCTTGGATTTCCACTGATGTTTAAAAATTCTTCGGAACTCTTCCATTGTTCTCGGAATTCCGCTGACGAGTAAAAATGCATCGGAACTCTTCCATTGTTCTCGTAATTCCGCTGACGTTTAAAAATGCTTCGGAACTCTTCCATTGTTCTCGGAATTCTGCTAATATTTAAAAATGCTTCCGGTCTCTTCCAATGTTCTCGGAATTCTGCTGAAGTTTTAAAATGCTTTGGAACTCTTACATTGTTCCCGGAATTCTGCTGAAGTTAAAAATGCTACGGAACTCTTCCATTGTTCCCGGAATACCGCTGAAGTTTAAAGATGCTTCGGAACTCTTTCATTGCTCAAGGAATTCCGGTGCCGTTTAAAAATGCTTCGGAACTCTTCTAGTGTACTCGTAATTCCGGTGATGTTTAAAAATTCTTCAGAACTCTTACATTGTTCAAGGATTTCCGATGAAGTTTAATAATTCTTGGGAGCTCTTCCATTGTTCTCGGAATTCCGCTGATGTTTAAAAATGCTTCGGAACTCTTCCATTGTTCTCAGAATTCTGCTGACGTTTAAAAATGCTTCCGATCTCTTCAATTGTTCTCGGAATTCTGCTGAAGTAGAAAAATGCTTCCGAACTCTTCCATTGTACGCGGAATTCCGCTGAAGTTTAAAAATGCTCCGGAACTCTTTCATTGTTTAAGGAATTCCGCTGACGCTCAAAAATGCTTCGGAACTCTTCCATTGTTCATGGAATTCTGCTGATGTTTAAAAATTATTCGGAACTCTTCCATTGTTCTCGTAATTCCGCTGACGTTTAAAAATGCTTCGGAACTCTTCCATTGTTCTAGGATTTCCGATGAAGATTAAAAATGCTTCGGAACTCTTCCATTGTTCTCGGAATTCCGCTGAAGTTTAAAAATGCTTCAGAACTCTTCCATTGTTCTCGGAATTCCGCTGATGTTTAAAAATGCTTTGGAACACTTCCATTGTTCTCGGAATTCCGCTGAAGTTTAAAAATGCTTCAGAACTCTTCCATTGTTCTAGGATTTTTGCTGAAGTTTAAAAATGCTTTGGAACTCTTCCATTGTTCTCTGAATTCCGATGAAGATTAAAAATGCTTCGAAACTCTTCCATTGTTCTCGGAATTCCGCTGAATTTTAAAAATACTTCGGAACTCTTCCATTGTTCTAGGATTTCCGATGAAGTTTAAAAATGCTTCGGAACTCTTCCATTGTTCTCGGAATTCTGCTGAAGTTTAACAATGCTTCGGAACTCTTCTATTGTTCTGGGAATTCTGCTGAAGTTTAAAAATGCTTCGGAACTCTTCCATTGTTCTCGGAATACTGCTGACATTTAAAAATGCTTCAGAACACTTCCATTGTTCTCGGAATTTCTGATGAAGTTTGAAAATGCTTCGGAACTCTTCCATTGTCCTCGGAATTCAGCTGACATTTAAAAATGCTTCGGAACTCTTCTATTGTTCTCGGAATTCTGCTGAAGTTTATAAATGCTTCGGAACTCTTCCATTGTTCCCGTAATTCTGCTGAAGTTTAAAAATTCTTCGGAACTATTCCATTGCTCTCGGAATTCCGCTGAAGTATAATAATGCTTCGGAACTGTTTCATTGTTCTCGGAATTCCGCTGACGTTTAAAAATGCTTCGGTAATTTTCCATTGTTCTCGGAATTCCGCTGACGTTTAAAAATGCTTCGGAACTCTTCGAATGTACTCGTAATTCCGGTGATGTTTAAAAATGAATCGGAACTCTTACATTGTTACAGGAATTCCGCTGAAGTTTAAAAATGCTTTGGAAATGTTCCATTGTTCTAGGATTTCCGATGAAGTTTAAAAATGCTTCGGAACTCTTCAATTGTTCTCAGAATTCCGCTGAAGTTTAAAAATGCTTCAGAACTCTTACATTGTTCTCGGAATTCCGCTGATGTTTAAAAATGCTCGGAACTCTTCCATTGTTCTTGGAATTCTGCTGACGTTTAAAAATGCTTCCGATCTCTTCAATTGTTCTCGGAACTCTGCTGAAGTATAAAAATGCTTCCGAACTTGTCCATTGCTCCCGGAATTCCGCTGAAGTTTAAAAATGCTTCGGAACTCTTCCAATGTTCTTGTAATTCCGCTGATGTTTAAAAATTTTTTGGAACTCTTCCATTGTTCTCGGAATTCCGCTGACGAGTAAAAATGCTTGGGAACTCTTCCATTGTTCTCGTAATTCCGCTGATGTTTAAAAATGCTTCGGAACTCTTCCATTTTTCTCGGAATTCCGCTGAAGTTTAAAAATGCTTCAGATCTCTTCCATTGTTCTAGGTTTTAAGCTGAAGTTTAAAATGCTTTGGAACTCTTCCATTGTTCTCAGAATTCCGCTGAAGTTTAAAAATGCTTCGTAACTCTTCCACTGTTCTCGGAATTCCGCTGAAGTTTAAAAATGCTTCGGAACTCTTCCATTGTTCTCGGAATTCTGCTGATATTTAAAAATGCTTCCGATCTCTTCCAATGTTCTCGGAATTCTGCTGAAGTTTTAAAATGCTTCGGAAATCTTACATTGTTCCCCGAATTCTGCTGAAGTTTAAAAATGCTACGGAACTCTTCCATTGTTCCCGGAACACTGCTGAAGTTTAAAGATGCTTTGGAACTCTTTCATTGCTCAAGGAATTCCGGTGCCATTTAAAAATGCTTCGGAACTCTTCCATTTATCTCAGACTTCCACTGACATTTAAAAATGCTTCGGAACTCTTCCATTGTTCTCGGAATTCAGATGACGTTTAAAAATGCTTCGTTACTTTTCGATTGTTTTTGGAATTCCGCTGATGTTTAAAAATGCTTCGGAACTCTTCGAGTGTACTCGTAATTCCGGTGATGTTTAAAAATTCTTCGGAACTCTTACATTGTTCTCGGAATTCCGCTGAAGTTTAAAAATGCTTCGGAACTCTTTCATTGCTGAAGGAATTCCGCTGATGTTTAAAAATGCTACAGAACTCTTCAAGTGTTCTCGTAATTCCGGTGATTTTTAAAAATTCTTCGGAACTCTTACATTGTTCTCGGAATTCCGCTGAAGTTTAAAAATGCTTCTGAACTCTTCCATTGTTCTAGGATTTCCGATGAAGATTAAAAATGTTTCGGAACTCTTCCATTGTTCTCGGAATTCCGCTGTAGTTTAAAAATGCTTCAGAACCCTTCCATTGTTCTCGGAATTCCGCTGATGTTCAAAAATGCTTTGGAACTCTTCCATTGTTCTCGGAATTCTGCTGACGTTTAAAAATGCTTCCGATCTCTTCAATTGTTCCCGGAATTCTGCTGAAGTATAAAAATGTTTCCTAACTCTTCCATTGTTCCCGGAATTCCGCTGAAGTTTAAAAATGCTTCGGAACTCTTTCATTGCTCAAGGATCTCTGCTGATGTTCAAAAATGCTTCGGAACTCTTCCATTGTTCTTGGAATTCCGCTGATGTTTAAAAATTCTTCGGAACTCTTCCATTGTTCTCGGAATTCCACTGAAGAGTAAAAATGCTTCGGAACTCTTCCATTGTTCTCATAATTCCGCTGACCTTTAAAAATGCTTCGGAACTCTTCCATTGTTCTCGGAATTCCGCTGAAGTTTAAAAATGCTTCAGAACTCTTCCATTGCTTTAGAACTTCCGCTGAAGTTTAAAAATGGTTTGGAACTCTTCCATTGTTCTCGGAATTCCGCTGAAGTTTAAAAATGCTTCAGAACTCTTCCATTGTTCTCGGAATTCCGCTGAAGTTTAAAAATACTTCGAAACTCTTCCACTGTTCTAGGATTTCTGATGAAGTTTGAAAATGCTTCGGAACTCTTCCATTGTTCTCGGAATTACGCTGAAGTTTAAAAATGCTTCGGAACTCTTCCATTGCTCTCGGAATTCCGCTGAAGTTTAAAAATACTTCGGAACTCTTTCATTGTTCTAGGATTTCCGATGAAGTTTAGAAATGCTTCGGAACTCTTCCATTGTTCTCGGAATTCCGCTGAAGTTTAATAATGCTTCAGATTTCTTACATTGTTCTCGGAATTCCGCTGATGTTTAAAAATGCTTCGGAACTCTTCCATTGTTCTCGTAATTCTGCTGACGTTTAAAAATGCTTCGGAACTCTTCCATTGTTCTAGGATTTCTGCTGAAGTTTAAAAATGCTTCGGTACTCTTCCATTGTTCTCAGAGTTCTGCTGACATTTAAAATTGGTTTGGAACTCTTACGATTGTTTTCTGAATTCTCGTGTAATTTAAAAATTTTTCGGAACTTTTTTATTGTTCTCAGAATTCTGCTGACCTTTAAAAATGCTTCGGAACTCTTCCATTGTTCTCGGAATTCTTCTGAAGTTTAAAAATGCTTCAGAACTCTTACATTGCTCTTGGAATTCCGCTGATGTTTAAAAATGCTTCGGAACTCTTCCATTGTTCTCGGAATTACGCTGAAGTTTAAAAATGCTTCGGAACTCTTCCATTGCTCTCGGAATTCCGCTGAAGTTTAAAAATACTTCGGAACTCTTTCATTGTTCTAGGATTTCCGATGAAGTTTAGAAATGCTTCGGAACTCTTCCATTGTTCTCGGAATTCCGCTGAAGTTTAATAATGCTTCAGATTTCTTACATTGTTCTCGGAATTCCGCTGATGTTTAAAAATGCTTCGGAACTCTTCCATTGTTCTCGTAATTCTGCTGACGTTTAAAAATGCTTCGGAACTCTTCCATTGTTCTAGGATTTCTGCTGAAGTTTAAAAATGCTTCGGTACTCTTCCATTGTTCTCAGAGTTCTGCTGACATTTAAAATTGGTTTGGAACTCTTACGATTGTTTTCTGAATTCTCGTGTAATTTAAAAATTTTTCGGAACTTTTTTATTGTTCTCAGAATTCTGCTGACCTTTAAAAATGCTTCGGAACTCTTCCATTGTTCTCGGAATTCTGTTGACGTTAAAATATGGTTCCGATCTCTTCCATTGTTCTCGGAATTCTGCTGAAGTTTAAAAATGCTTCGGAACTCTTCCATTGTTCCCAGTATTCCGCTGAAGTTTAAAATGCTTCGGAACTCTTCCATTGTTCTTGGAATTCCGCTGACATTTAAAAATACTTCGCAACTCTTCCATTTTTCTCAGAATTCACCTGACGTTCAAAAATGCTGCAGAAATCTTCCTTTGTTCTCGGAATTCCGCTGACATTTCAAAATGCTTCGGAACTCTTCCATTGTTCTTGGAATTCTGCTGAAGTTTAAAAATTCTTCGGAACTCTTCCATTGTTTATGGAATTGCGCTGACATATAAAAATGTTTCGGAACTCTTCCATTGTTCTTTTAATTCCACTGACGTTTAAAATTGCTTTGGAACTCTTCCATTTTTCTCGGAATTCCGCTGAAGTTTAAAAAACCTTCGGAAGTCTTTCATTGCTCAAGGAATTCCGGTGCCGTTTAAAAATGCTTCGGAACTCTTCCATTTATCTCAGACTTCCGCTGACATTTAAAAATGCTTCGGAACTCTTCCATTGTTCTCGGAATTCCGCTGACGTTTAAAAATGCTTCGTTACTTTTCGATTGTTCTTGGAATTCCGCTGATGTTTAAAAATGCTTCGGAACTCTTCGAGTGTACTCGTAATTCCGGTGATGTTTAAAAATTCTTCGTAACTCTTACATTGTTCTCGGAATTCCGCTGAAGTTTAAAAATGCTTCGGAACTCTTCCATTGTTCTAGGATTTCCGATGAAGTTTAAAAATGCTTCGGAACTCTTCCATTGTTCTCGGAATTCTGCTGAAGTTTAAAAATGCTTCAGAACTCTTACATTGTTCTCGGAATTCCGCTGATGTTTAAAAATGCTTCGGAACTCTTCCATTGTTCTCGGAATTCTGCTGACGTTTAAAAATTCTTCCGATCTCTTCATTTGTTCTCTGAATTCTGATGAAGTATAAAAATGCTTCCGAACTCTTCCATTGTTCCCGGAATTCCGCTGAAGTTTAAAAATGCTTCGGAACTCTTTCATTGCTCAAGGAATTCCGCTGACATTCAATAATGCTTCGGAACTCTTCCATTGTTCTTGGAATTCCGCTGATGTTTAAAATTTTCGGAACTCTTCCATTGTTCTCGGAATTCCGCTGAAGTTTAAAAATGCTTCGGAACACTTCAATTGTTCTCGGAATTCCGCTGAAGTTTAAAAATGCTTCGGAACTCTTCCATTGTTCTCGTAATTCCGCTGACGTTTAAAAATGCTTAGGAACTCTTCCATTTTTCTAGGATTTCTGCTGAAGTTTAAAAATGCTTCGGAACTCTTCCATTGTTTATGGAATTGCGCTGACATTTAAAAATGCTTCAGAGCTCTTCCATTGTTCCCGGAATCTGCTGAAGTTTAAAAATGCTTCGGAACTCTTCCATTGTTCTCGTAATTCCGCTGACGTTTAAAAATGCTTAGGAACTCTTCCATTTTTCTAGGATTTCTGCTGAAGTTTAAAAATGCTTCGGAACTCTTCCATTGTTTATGGAATTGCGCTGACATTTAAAAATGCTTCAGAGCTCTTCCATTGTTCCCAGTATTCCGCTGAAGTTTAAAAATGCTTCGGAACTCTTCCATTTTTCTTGGAATTCCGCTGAAGTTTAAAAATTCTTCGGAACTCTTCCATTGCTTATGGAATTGCGCTGACATTTAAAAATGCTTCGGAACTCTTCCATTGTTCTCGGAATTCCACTGACGTTTAAAATTCCTTTTGAACTCTTCCATTTTTCTCGGAATTCCGCTGAAGTTTAAAAAACCTTCGGAACCCTTCAATTGTTCTCGGAATTCCGCTGAAATTTAAAAATGTTTCTGGAACTCTTCCATTGTTCTCGGAATTCTGCTGACATTTAAAAATGGTTCGGAACTCTTACCATTGTTCTCGGAAATCTCCTGTAATTTAAAAATTCTTCGGAACTTTTCCTTTGTTCTCGGAATTCCGCTGACGTTTAAAAATGCTTCGGAACTCTTCCATTGTTCTCGGAATTCTGCTGACGTTTAAAAATGTTTCGGAACTTTTCCATTGTTCTTGGAATTCTGCTGAACTTTAAAAATTCTTTGGAACTCTTCCATTGTTTATGGAATTGCGCTGACATTTAAAAATGCTTCAGTACTCTTCCATTGTTCTAGGTTTTAAGCTGAAGTTTAAAATGCTTTGGAACTCTTCCATTGTTCTCAGAATTCCGCTGAAGTTTAAAAATGCTTCGTAACTCTTCCACTGTTCTCGGAATTCCGCTGAAGTTTAAAAATGCTTCGGAACTCTTCCATTGTTCTCGGAATTCTGCTGATATTTAAAAATGCTTCCGATCTCTTCCAATGTTCTCGGAATTCTGCTGAAGTTTTAAAATGCTTCCGAAATCTTACATTGTTCCCCGAATTCTGCTGAAGTTTAAAAATGCTACGGAACTCTTCCATTGTTCCCGGAATACTGCTGAAGTTTAAAGATGCTTTGGAACTCTTTCATTGCTCAAGGAATTCCGGTGCCATTTAAAAATGCTTCGGAACTCTTCCATTTATCTCAGACTTCCACTGACATTTAAAAATGCTTCGGAACTCTTCCATTGTTCTCGGAATTCAGATGACGTTTAAAAATGCTTCGTTACTTTTCGATTGTTTTTGGAATTCCGCTGATGTTTAAAAATGCTTCGGAACTCTGCGAGTGTACTCGTAATTCCGGTGATGTTTAAAAATTCTTCGGAACTCTTACATTGTTCTCGGAATTCTGCTGAAGTATAAAAATGCTTCCGAACTATTTCATTGCTCCCGGAATTCTGCTGAAGTTTAAAAATACTTTGGAACTATTCCATTGCTCTCAGAATTCCGCTGAAGTTTAATAATGCTTCGGAACTCTTTCATTGTTCTCGGAATTCCGCTGACGTTTAAAAATGCTTCGGAACTCTTCCATTTTTCTAGGATTTCTGCTGAAGTTTAAAAATGCTTCGGTACTCTTCCATTGTTCTCAGAGTTCTGCTGACATTTAAAATTGGTTTGGAACTCTTACCATTGTTCTCGGAATTCTCGTGTAATTTAAAAATTCTTCGGAACTTTTTCATTGTTCTCGGAATTCTGCTGACCTTTAAAATTTCTTCGGAACTCTTCCATTGTTCTCGGAATTCAGCTGACGTTTAAAAATGCTTCGGAACTTTTCCATTGTTCCCGTAATTCTGCTGAAGTTTAAAAATACTTCGGAACTATTCCATTGCTCTCGGCATTCCACTGAAGTTTAATAATGCTTCAGAACTCTTACATTGTTGTCGGAATTCCGCTGATGTTTAAAAATGCTTCGGAACTCTTCCTTTGTTCTCGGAATTCTGCTGACGTTTAAAAATGCTTCCGATCTCTTCAATTGTACTGGGAATTCTGCTGAAGTATAAAAATGCTTCCGAACTCTTCCATTGCTCCCGGAATTCTGCTGAAGTTTAAAAATACTTTGGAACTATTCCATTGCTCTCAGAATTCCGCTGATGTTTAATAATGCTTCGGAACTCTTTCATTGTTCTCGGAATTCCGCTGACGTTTAAAAATGCTTCGGTAATTTTCCATTGTTCTCGGAATTCCGCTGACGTTTAAAAATGCTTCGGAACTCTTCGAGTGTACTGGTAATTCCGGTGATGTTTAAAAATGCATCGGAACTCTTTCATTGTTCCCGGAATTCCGCTGAAGTTTAAAAATGCTTCGGAACGCTTCCATTGTTCTAGGATTTCCGATGAAGTTTAAAAATGCTTCAGAACTCTTACAATGTTCTCGGAATTCCACTCATGTTTAAAAATGCTTCGGAACTCTTCCATTGTTCTCGGAATTCTGCTGACGTTTAAAAATGCTTCCGATCTCTTCAATTGTACTCGGAATTCTGCTGAAGTATAAAAATGCTTCCGAACACTTCCATTGCTCCCGGAATTCCGCTGAAGTTTAAAAATGCTTCGGAACTCTTTCATTGCTTCAGGAATTCCGCTGACGTTCAAAAATGCTTCGGAACTCTTCCATTGTTCTTGGATTTCCACTGATGTTTAAAAATTCTTCGGAACTCTTCCATTGTTCTCGGAATTCCGCTGACGAGTAAAAATGCTTCGGAACTCTTCCATTGTTCTCGTAATTCCGCTGACGTTTAAAAATGCTTCGGAACTCTTCCATTGTTCTCGGAATTCTGCTAATATTTAAAAATGCTTCCGGTCTCTTCCAATGTTCTCGGAATTCTGCTGAAGTTTTAAAATGCTTTGGAACTCTTACATTGTTCCCGGAATTCTGCTGAAGTTAAAAATGCTACGGAACTCTTCCATTGTTCCCGGAATACCGCTGAAGTTTAAAAATGCTTCGGAACTCTTTCATTGCTCAAGGAATTCCGGTGCCGTTTAAAAATGCTTCGGAACTCTTCTAGTGTACTCGTAATTCCGGTGATGTTTAAAAATTCTTCAGAACTCTTACATTGTTCAAGGATTTCCGATGAAGTTTAATAATTCTTGGGAGCTCTTCCATTGTTCTCGGAATTCCGCTGATGTTTAAAAATGCTTCGGAACTCTTCCATTGTTCTCAGAATTCTGCTGACGTTTAAAAATGCTTCCGATCTCTTCAATTGTTCTCGGAATTCTGCTGAAGTAGAAAAATGCTTCCGAACTCTTCCATTGTACACGGAATTCCGCTGAAGTTTAAAAATGCTCCGGAACTCTTTCATTGTTTAAGGAATTCCGCTGACGTTCAAAAATGCTTCGGAACTCTTCCATTGTTCATGGAATTCTGCTGATGTTTAAAAATTATTCGGAACTCTTCCATTGTTCTCGTAATTCCGCTGACGTTTAAAAATGCTTCGGAACTCTTCCATTGTTCTTGGATTTCCGATGAAGATTAAAAATGCTTCGGAGCTCTTCCATTGTTCTCGGAATTCCGCTGAAGTTTAAAAATGCTTCAGAACTCTTCCATTGTTCTCGGAATTCCGCTGATGTTTAAAAATGCTTTGGAACTCTTCCATTGTTCTCGGAATTCCGCTGAAGTTTAAAAATGCTTCAGAACTCTTCCATTGTTCTAGGATTTCTGCTGAAGTTTAAAAATGCTTTGGAACTCTTCCATTGTTCTCTGAATTCCGATGAAGATTAAAAATGCTTCGAAACTCTTCCATTGTTCTCGGAATTCCGCTGAATTTTAAAAATACTTCGGAACTCTTCTATTGTTCTGGGAATTCTGCTGAAGTTTAAAAATGCTTCGGAACTCTTCCATTGTTCTCGGAATACTGCTGACATTTAAAAATGCTTCAGAACACTTCCATTGTTCTCGGATTTTCTGATGAAGTTTGAAAATGCTTCGGAACTCTTCCATTGTCCTCGGAATTCAGCTGACATTTAAAAATGCTTCGGAACTCTTCTATTGTTCTCGGAATTCTGCTGAAGTTTATAAATGCTTCGGAACTCTTCCATTGTTCCCGTAATTCTGCTGAAGTTTAAAAATTCTTCGGAACTATTCCATTGCTCTCGGAATTCCGCTGAAGTATAATAATGCTTCGGAACTGTTTCATTGTTCTCGGAATTCCGCTGACGTTTAAAAATGCTTCGGTAATTTTCCATTGTTCTCGGAATTCCGCTGACGTTTAAAAATGCTTCGGAACTCTTCGAATGTACTCGTAATTCCGGTGATGTTTAAAAATGAATCGGAACTCTTACATTGTTACAGGAATTCCGCTGAAGTTTAAAAATGCTTTGGAAATGTTCCATTGTTCTAGGATTTCCGATGAAGTTTAAAAATGCTTCGGAACTCTTCAATTGTTCTCAGAATTCCGCTGAAGTTTAAAAATGCTTCAGAACTCTTACATTGTTCTCGGAATTCCGCTGATGTTTAAAAATGCTCGGAACTCTTCCATTGTTCTTGGAATTCTGCTGACGTTTAAAAATGCTTCCGATCTCTTCAATTGTTCTCGGAACTCTGCTGAAGTATAAAAATGCTTCCGAACTTGTCCATTGCTCCCGGAATTCCGCTGAAGTTTAAAAATGCTTCGGAACTCTTCCAATGTTCTTGTAATTCCGCTGATGTTTAAAAATTTTTTGGAACTCTTCCATTGTTCTCGGAATTCCGCTGAAGTTTAAAAATGCTTCGGAACTCTTTCATTGCTGAAGGAATTCCGCTGATGTTTAAAAATGCTACAGAACTCTTCAAGTGTTCTCGTAATTCCGGTGATTTTTAAAAATTCTTCGGAACTCTTACATTGTTCTCGGAATTCCGCTGAAGTTTAAAAATGCTTCTGAACTCTTCCATTGTTCTAGGATTTCCGATGAAGATTAAAAATGCTTCGGAACTCTTCCATTGTTCTCGGAATTCCGCTGTAGTTTAAAAATGCTTCAGAACCCTTCCATTGTTCTCGGAATTCCGCTGATGTTCAAAAATGCTTTGGAACTCTTCCATTGTTCTCGGAATTCTGCTGACGTTTAAAAATGCTTCCGATCTCTTCAATTGTTCCCGGAATTCTGCTGAAGTATAAAAATGTTTCCTAACTCTTCCATTGTTCCCAGTATTCCGCTGAAGTTTAAAATGCTTCGGAACTCTTCCATTGTTCTTGGAATTCCGCTGACATTTAAAAATACTTCGCAACTCTTCCATTTTTCTCAGAATTCACCTGACGTTCAAAAATGCTGCAGAAATCTTCCTTTGTTCTCGGAATTCCGCTGACATTTCAAAATGCTTCGGAACTCTTCCATTGTTCTTGGAATTCTGCTGAAGTTTAAAAATTCTTCGGAACTCTTCCATTGTTTATGGAATTGCGCTGACATATAAAAATGTTTCGGAACTCTTCCATTGTTCTTTTAATTCCACTGACGTTTAAAATTGCTTTGGAACTCTTCCATTTTTCTCGGAATTCCGCTGAAGTTTAAAAAACCTTCGGAAGTCTTTCATTGCTCAAGGAATTCCGGTGCCGTTTAAAAATGCTTCGGAACTCTTCCATTTATCTCAGACTTCCGCTGACATTTAAAAATGCTTCGGAACTCTTCCATTGTTCTCGGAATTCCGCTGACGTTTAAAAATGCTTCGTTACTTTTCGATTGTTCTTGGAATTCCGCTGATGTTTAAAAATGCTTCGGAACTCTTCGAGTGTACTCGTAATTCCGGTGATGTTTAAAAATTCTTCGTAACTCTTACATTGTTCTCGGAATTCCGCTGAAGTTTAAAAATGCTTCGGAACTCTTCCATTGTTCTAGGATTTCCGATGAAGTTTAAAAATGCTTCGGAACTCTTCCATTGTTCTCGGAATTCTGCTGAAGTTTAAAAATGCTTCAGAACTCTTACATTGTTCTCGGAATTCCGCTGATGTTTAAAAATGCTTCGGAACTCTTCCATTGTTCTCGGAATTCTGCTGACGTTTAAAAATTCTTCCGATCTCTTCATTTGTTCTCTGAATTCTGATGAAGTATAAAAATGCTTCCGAACTCTTCCATTGTTCCCGGAATTCCGCTGAAGTTTAAAAATGCTTCGGAACTCTTTCATTGCTCAAGGAATTCCGCTGACATTCAATAATGCTTCGGAACTCTTCCATTGTTCTTGGAATTCCGCTGATGTTTAAAATTTTCGGAACTCTTCCATTGTTCTCGGAATTCCGCTGAAGTTTAAAAATGCTTCAGAGCTCTTCCTTTGTACTAGTATTTCCGCTGAAGTTGAAAAATGCTTCGGAACTCTTCCATTGTTCTCGGAATTCCGCTGAAGTTTAAAAATGCTTCGGAACACTTCAATTGTTCTCGGAATTCCGCTGAAGTTTAAAAATGCTTCGGAACTCTTCCATTGTTCTCGTAATTCCGCTGACGTTTAAAAATGCTTAGGAACTCTTCCATTTTTCTACGATTTCTGCTGAAGTTTAAAAATGCTTCGGAACTCTTCCATTGTTTATGGAATTGCGCTGACATTTAAAAATGCTTCAGAGCTCTTCCATTGTTCCCGGAATCTGCTGAAGTTTAAAAATGCTTCGGAACTCTTCCATTGTTCTCGTAATTCCGCTGACGTTTAAAAATGCTTAGGAACTCTTCCATTTTTCTAGGAATTCTGCTGAAGTTTAAAAATGCTTCGGAACTCTTCCATTGTTTATGGAATTGCGCTGAGATTTAAAAATGCTTCAGAGCTCTTCCATTGTTCCCAGTATTCCGCTGAAGTTTAAAAATGCTTCGGAACTCTTCCATTTTTCTTGGAATTCCGCTGAAGTTTAAAAATTCTTCGGAACTCTTCCATTGCTTATGGAATTGCGCTGACATTTAAAAATGCTTCGGAACTCTTCCATTGTTCTTCGAATTCCGCTGAAGTTTAAAAATGCTTCAGAGCTCTTCCTTTGTACTAGTATTTCCGCTGAAGTTGAAAAATGCTTCGGAACTCTTCCATTGTTCTCGGAATTCCGCTGAAGTTTAAAAATGCTTCGGAACACTTCAATTGTTCTCGGAATTCCGCTGAAGTTTAAAAATGCTTCGGAACTCTTCCATTGTTCTCGTAATTCCGCTGACGTTTAAAAATGCTTAGGAACTCTTCCATTTTTCTAGGATTTCTGCTGAAGTTTAAAAATGCTTCGGAACTCTTCCATTGTTTATGGAATTGCGCTGACATTTAAAAATGCTTCAGAGCTCTTCCATTGTTCCCGGAATCTGCTGAAGTTTAAAAATGCTTCGGAACTCTTCCATTGTTCTCGTAATTCCGCTGACGTTTAAAAATGCTTAGGAACTCTTCCATTGCTTATGGAATTGCGCTGACATTTAAAAATGCTTCAGAGCTCTTCCATTGTTCCCAGTATTCCGCTGAAGTTTAAAAATGCTTCGGAACTCTTCCATTTTTCTTGGAATTCCGCTGAAGTTTAAAAATTCTTCGGAACTCTTCCATTGCTTATGGAATTGCGCTGACATTTAAAAATGCTTCGGAACTCTTCCATTGTTCTCGGAATTCCACTGACGTTTAAAATTCCTTTTGAACTCTTCCATTTTTCTCGGAATTCCGCTGAAGTTTAAAAAACCTTCGGAACCCTTCAATTGTTCTCGGAATTCCGCTGAAATTTAAAAATGTTTCTGGAACTCTTCCATTGTTCTCGGAATTCTGCTGACATTTAAAAATGGTTCGGAACTCTTACCATTGTTCTCGGAAATCTCCTGTAATTTAAAAATTCTTCGGAACTTTTCCTTTGTTCTCGGAATTCCGCTGACGTTTAAAAATGCTTCGGAACTCTTCCATTGTTCTCGGAATTCTGCTGACGTTTAAAAATGTTTCGGAACTTTTCCATTGTTCTTGGAATTCTGCTGAACTTTAAAAATTCTTTGGAACTCTTCCATTGTTTATGGAATTGCGCTGACATTTAAAAATGCTTCAGTACTCTTCCATTGTTCTAGGTTTTAAGCTGAAGTTTAAAATGCTTTGGAACTCTTCCATTGTTCTCAGAATTCCGCTGAAGTTTAAAAATGCTTCGTAACTCTTCCACTGTTCTCGGAATTCCGCTGAAGTTTAAAAATGCTTCGGAACTCTTCCATTGTTCTCGGAATTCTGCTGATATTTAAAAATGCTTCCGATCTCTTCCAATGTTCTCGGAATTCTGCTGAAGTTTTAAAATGCTTCCGAAATCTTACATTGTTCCCCGAATTCTGCTGAAGTTTAAAAATGCTACGGAACTCTTCCATTGTTCCCGGAATACTGCTGAAGTTTAAAGATGCTTTGGAACTCTTTCATTGCTCAAGGAATTCCGGTGCCATTTAAAAATGCTTCGGAACTCTTCCATTTATCTCAGACTTCCACTGACATTTAAAAATGCTTCGGAACTCTTCCATTGTTCTCGGAATTCAGATGACGTTTAAAAATGCTTCGTTACTTTTCGATTGTTTTTGGAATTCCGCTGATGTTTAAAAATGCTTCGGAACTCTGCGAGTGTACTCGTAATTCCGGTGATGTTTAAAAATTCTTCGGAACTCTTACATTGTTCTCGGAATTCTGCTGAAGTATAAAAATGCTTCCGAACTCTTTCATTGCTCCCGGAATTCTGCTGAAGTTTAAAAATACTTTGGAACTATTCCATTGCTCTCAGAATTCCGCTGAAGTTTAATAATGCTTCGGAACTCTTTCATTGTTCTCGGAATTCCGCTGACGTTTAAAAATGCTTCGGAACTCTTCCATTTTTCTAGGATTTCTGCTGAAGTTTAAAAATGCTTCGGTACTCTTCCATTGTTCTCAGAGTTCTGCTGACATTTAAAATTGGTTTGGAACTCTTACCATTGTTCTCGGAATTCTCGTGTAATTTAAAAATTCTTCGGAACTTTTTCATTGTTCTCGGAATTCTGCTGACCTTTAAAATTTCTTCGGAACTCTTCCATTGTTCTCGGAATTCAGCTGACGTTTAAAAATGCTTCGGAACTTTTCCATTGTTCCCGTAATTCTGCTGAAGTTTAAAAATACTTCGGAACTATTCCATTGCTCTCGGCATTCCACTGAAGTTTAATAATGCTTCAGAACTCTTACATTGTTGTCGGAATTCCGCTGATGTTTAAAAATGCTTCGGAACTCTTCCTTTGTTCTCGGAATTCTGCTGACGTTTAAAAATGCTTCCGATCTCTTCAATTGTACTGGGAATTCTGCTGAAGTATAAAAATGCTTCCGAACTCTTCCATTGCTCCCGGAATTCTGCTGAAGTTTAAAAATACTTTGGAACTATTCCATTGCTCTCAGAATTCCGCTGATGTTTAATAATGCTTCGGAACTCTTTCATTGTTCTCGGAATTCCGCTGACGTTTAAAAATGCTTCGGTAATTTTCCATTGTTCTCGGAATTCCGCTGACGTTTAAAAATGCTTCGGAACTCTTCGAGTGTACTGGTAATTCCGGTGATGTTTAAAAATGCATCGGAACTCTTTCATTGTTCCCGGAATTCCGCTGAAGTTTAAAAATGCTTCGGAACGCTTCCATTGTTCTAGGATGTCCGATGAAGTTTAAAAATGCTTCAGAACTCTTACAATGTTCTCGGAATTCCACTCATGTTTAAAAATGCTTCGGAACTCTTCCATTGTTCTCGGAATTCTGCTGACGTTTAAAAATGCTTCCGATCTCTTCAATTGTACTCGGAATTCTGCTGAAGTATAAAAATGCTTCCGAACACTTCCATTGCTCCCGGAATTCCGCTGAAGTTTAAAAATGCTTCGGAACTCTTTCATTGCTTCAGGAATTCCGCTGACGTTCAAAAATGCTTCGGAACTCTTCCATTGTTCTTGGATTTCCACTGATGTTTAAAAATTCTTCGGAACTCTTCCATTGTTCTCGGAATTCCGCTGACGAGTAAAAATGCTTCGGAACTCTTCCATTGTTCTCGTAATTCCGCTGACGTTTAAAAATGCTTCGGAACTCTTCCATTGTTCTCGGAATTCTGCTAATATTTAAAAATGCTTCCGGTCTCTTCCAATGTTCTCGGAATTCTGCTGAAGTTTTAAAATGCTTTGGAACTCTTACATTGTTCCCGGAATTCTGCTGAAGTTAAAAATGCTACGGAACTCTTCCATTGTTCCCGGAATACCGCTGAAGTTTAAAAATGCTTCGGAACTCTTTCATTGCTCAAGGAATTCCGGTGCCGTTTAAAAATGCTTCGGAACTCTTCTAGTGTACTCGTAATTCCGGTGATGTTTAAAAATTCTTCAGAACTCTTACATTGTTCAAGGATTTCCGATGAAGTTTAATAATTCTTGGGAGCTCTTCCATTGTTCTCGGAATTCCGCTGATGTTTAAAAATGCTTCGGAACTCTTCCATTGTTCTCAGAATTCTGCTGACGTTTAAAAATGCTTCCGATCTCTTCAATTGTTCTCGGAATTCTGCTGAAGTAGAAAAATGCTTCCGAACTCTTCCATTGTACACGGAATTCCGCTGAAGTTTAAAAATGCTCCGGAACTCTTTCATTGTTTAAGGAATTCCGCTGACGTTCAAAAATGCTTCGGAACTCTTCCATTGTTCATGGAATTCTGCTGATGTTTAAAAATTATTCGGAACTCTTCCATTGTTCTCGTAATTCCGCTGACGTTTAAAAATGCTTCGGAACTCTTCCATTGTTCTTGGATTTCCGATGAAGATTAAAAATGCTTCGGAGCTCTTCCATTGTTCTCGGAATTCCGCTGAAGTTTAAAAATGCTTCAGAACTCTTCCATTGTTCTCGGAATTCCGCTGATGTTTAAAAATGCTTTGGAACTCTTCCATTGTTCTCGGAATTCCGCTGAAGTTTAAAAATGCTTCAGAACTCTTCCATTGTTCTAGGATTTCTGCTGAAGTTTAAAAATGCTTTGGAACTCTTCCATTGTTCTCTGAATTCCGATGAAGATTAAAAATGCTTCGAAACTCTTCCATTGTTCTCGGAATTCCGCTGAATTTTAAAAATACTTCGGAACTCTTCCATTGTTCTAGGATTTCCGATGAAGTTTAAAAATGCTTCGGAACTCTTCCATTGTTCTCGGAATTCTGCTGAAGTTTAACAATGCTTCGGAACTCTTCTATTGTTCTGGGAATTCTGCTGAAGTTTAAAAATGCTTCGGAACTCTTCCATTGTTCTCGGAATACTGCTGACATTTAAAAATGCTTCAGAACACTTCCATTGTTCTCGGATTTTCTGATGAAGTTTGAAAATGCTTCGGAACTCTTCCATTGTCCTCGGAATTCAGCTGACATTTAAAAATGCTTCGGAACTCTTCTATTGTTCTCGGAATTCTGCTGAAGTTTATAAATGCTTCGGAACTCTTCCATTGTTCCCGTAATTCTGCTGAAGTTTAAAAATTCTTCGGAACTATTCCATTGCTCTCGGAATTCCGCTGAAGTATAATAATGCTTCGGAACTGTTTCATTGTTCTCGGAATTCCGCTGACGTTTAAAAATGCTTCGGTAATTTTCCATTGTTCTCGGAATTCCGCTGACGTTTAAAAATGCTTCGGAACTCTTCGAATGTACTCGTAATTCCGGTGATGTTTAAAAATGAATCGGAACTCTTACATTGTTACAGGAATTCCGCTGAAGTTTAAAAATGCTTTGGAAATGTTCCATTGTTCTAGGATTTCCGATGAAGTTTAAAAATGCTTCGGAACTCTTCAATTGTTCTCAGAATTCCGCTGAAGTTTAAAAATGCTTCAGAACTCTTACATTGTTCTCGGAATTCCGCTGATGTTTAAAAATGCTCGGAACTCTTCCATTGTTCTTGGAATTCTGCTGACGTTTAAAAATGCTTCCGATCTCTTCAATTGTTCTCGGAACTCTGCTGAAGTATAAAAATGCTTCCGAACTTGTCCATTGCTCCCGGAATTCCGCTGAAGTTTAAAAATGCTTCGGAACTCTTCCAATGTTCTTGTAATTCCGCTGATGTTTAAAAATTTTTTGGAACTCTTCCATTGTTCTCGGAATTCCGCTGAAGTTTAAAAATGCTTCGGAACTCTTTCATTGCTGAAGGAATTCCGCTGATGTTTAAAAATGCTACAGAACTCTTCAAGTGTTCTCGTAATTCCGGTGATTTTTAAAAATTCTTCGGAACTCTTACATTGTTCTCGGAATTCCGCTGAAGTTTAAAAATGCTTCTGAACTCTTCCATTGTTCTAGGATTTCCGATGAAGATTAAAAATGCTTCGGAACTCTTCCATTGTTCTCGGAATTCCGCTGTAGTTTAAAAATGCTTCAGAACCCTTCCATTGTTCTCGGAATTCCGCTGATGTTCAAAAATGCTTTGGAACTCTTCCATTGTTCTCGGAATTCTGCTGACGTTTAAAAATGCTTCCGATCTCTTCAATTGTTCCCGGAATTCTGCTGAAGTATAAAAATGTTTCCTAACTCTTCCATTGTTCCCAGTATTCCGCTGAAGTTTAAAATGCTTCGGAACTCTTCCATTGTTCTTGGAATTCCGCTGACATTTAAAAATACTTCGCAACTCTTCCATTTTTCTCAGAATTCACCTGACGTTCAAAAATGCTGCAGAAATCTTCCTTTGTTCTCGGAATTCCGCTGACATTTCAAAATGCTTCGGAACTCTTCCATTGTTCTTGGAATTCTGCTGAAGTTTAAAAATTCTTCGGAACTCTTCCATTGTTTATGGAATTGCGCTGACATATAAAAATGTTTCGGAACTCTTCCATTGTTCTTTTAATTCCACTGACGTTTAAAATTGCTTTGGAACTCTTCCATTTTTCTCGGAATTCCGCTGAAGTTTAAAAAACCTTCGGAAGTCTTTCATTGCTCAAGGAATTCCGGTGCCGTTTAAAAATGCTTCGGAACTCTTCCATTTATCTCAGACTTCCGCTGACATTTAAAAATGCTTCGGAACTCTTCCATTGTTCTCGGAATTCCGCTGACGTTTAAAAATGCTTCGTTACTTTTCGATTGTTCTTGGAATTCCGCTGATGTTTAAAAATGCTTCGGAACTCTTCGAGTGTACTCGTAATTCCGGTGATGTTTAAAAATTCTTCGTAACTCTTACATTGTTCTCGGAATTCCGCTGAAGTTTAAAAATGCTTCGGAACTCTTCCATTGTTCTAGGATTTCCGATGAAGTTTAAAAATGCTTCGGAACTCTTCCATTGTTCTCGGAATTCTGCTGAAGTTTAAAAATGCTTCAGAACTCTTACATTGTTCTCGGAATTCCGCTGATGTTTAAAAATGCTTCGGAACTCTTCCATTGTTCTCGGAATTCTGCTGACGTTTAAAAATTCTTCCGATCTCTTCATTTGTTCTCTGAATTCTGATGAAGTATAAAAATGCTTCCGAACTCTTCCATTGTTCCCGGAATTCCGCTGAAGTTTAAAAATGCTTCGGAACTCTTTCATTGCTCAAGGAATTCCGCTGACATTCAATAATGCTTCGGAACTCTTCCATTGTTCTTGGAATTCCGCTGATGTTTAAAATTTTCGGAACTCTTCCATTGTTCTCGGAATTCCGCTGAAGTTTAAAAATGCTTCAGAGCTCTTCCTTTGTACTAGTATTTCCGCTGAAGTTGAAAAATGCTTCGGAACTCTTCCATTGTTCTCGGAATTCCGCTGAAGTTTAAAAATGCTTCGGAACACTTCAATTGTTCTCGGAATTCCGCTGAAGTTTAAAAATGCTTCGGAACTCTTCCATTGTTCTCGTAATTCCGCTGACGTTTAAAAATGCTTAGGAACTCTTCCATTTTTCTACGATTTCTGCTGAAGTTTAAAAATGCTTCGGAACTCTTCCATTGTTTATGGAATTGCGCTGACATTTAAAAATGCTTCAGAGCTCTTCCATTGTTCCCGGAATCTGCTGAAGTTTAAAAATGCTTCGGAACTCTTCCATTGTTCTCGTAATTCCGCTGACGTTTAAAAATGCTTAGGAACTCTTCCATTTTTCTAGGAATTCTGCTGAAGTTTAAAAATGCTTCGGAACTCTTCCATTGTTTATGGAATTGCGCTGAGATTTAAAAATGCTTCAGAGCTCTTCCATTGTTCCCAGTATTCCGCTGAAGTTTAAAAATGCTTCGGAACTCTTCCATTTTTCTTGGAATTCCGCTGAAGTTTAAAAATTCTTCGGAACTCTTCCATTGCTTATGGAATTGCGCTGACATTTAAAAATGCTTCGGAACTCTTCCATTGTTCTTCGAATTCCGCTGAAGTTTAAAAATGCTTCAGAGCTCTTCCTTTGTACTAGTATTTCCGCTGAAGTTGAAAAATGCTTCGGAACTCTTCCATTGTTCTCGGAATTCCGCTGAAGTTTAAAAATGCTTCGGAACACTTCAATTGTTCTCGGAATTCCGCTGAAGTTTAAAAATGCTTCGGAACTCTTCCATTGTTCTCGTAATTCCGCTGACGTTTAAAAATGCTTAGGAACTCTTCCATTTTTCTAGGATTTCTGCTGAAGTTTAAAAATGCTTCGGAACTCTTCCATTGTTTATGGAATTGCGCTGACATTTAAAAATGCTTCAGAGCTCTTCCATTGTTCCCGGAATCTGCTGAAGTTTAAAAATGCTTCGGAACTCTTCCATTGTTCTCGTAATTCCGCTGACGTTTAAAAATGCTTAGGAACTCTTCCATTTTTCTAGGATTTCTGCTGAAGTTTAAAAATGCTTCGGAACTCTTCCATTGTTTATGGAATTGCGCTGACATTTAAAAATGCTTCAGAGCTCTTCCATTGTTCCCAGTATTCCGCTGAAGTTTAAAAATGCTTCGGAACTCTTCCATTTTTCTTGGAATTCCGCTGAAGTTTAAAAATTCTTCGGAACTCTTCCATTGCTTATGGAATTGCGCTGACATTTAAAAATGCTTCGGAACTCTTCCATTGTTCTCGGAATTCCACTGACGTTTAAAATTCCTTTTGAACTCTTCCATTTTTCTCGGAATTCCGCTGAAGTTTAAAAAACCTTCGGAACCCTTCAATTGTTCTCGGAATTCCGCTGAAATTTAAAAATGTTTCTGGAACTCTTCCATTGTTCTCGGAATTCTGCTGACATTTAAAAATGGTTCGGAACTCTTACCATTGTTCTCGGAATTCTCCTGTAATTTAAAAATTCTTCGGAACTTTTCCTTTGTTCTCGGAATTCCGCTGACGTTTAAAAATGCTTCGGAACTCTTCCATTGTTCTCGGAATTCTGCTGACGTTTAAAAATGTTTCGGAACTTTTCCATTTTTCTTGGAATTCTGCTGAACTTTAAAAATTCTTTGGAACTCTTCCATTGTTTATGGAATTGCGCTGACATTTAAAAATGCTTCAGTACTCTTCCATTGTTCTAGGTTTTAAGCTGAAGTTTAAAATGCTTTGGAACTCTTCCATTGTTCTCAGAATTCCGCTGAAGTTTAAAAATGCTTCGTAACTCTTCCACTGTTCTCGGAATTCCGCTGAAGTTTAAAAATGCTTCGGAACTCTTCCATTGTTCTCGGAATTCTGCTGATATTTAAAAATGCTTCCGATCTCTTCCAATGTTCTCGGAATTCTGCTGAAGTTTTAAAATGCTTCCGAAATCTTACATTGTTCCCCGAATTCTGCTGAAGTTTAAAAATGCTACGGAACTCTTCCATTGTTCCCGGAATACTGCTGAAGTTTAAAGATGCTTTGGAACTCTTTCATTGCTCAAGGAATTCCGGTGCCATTTAAAAATGCTTCGGAACTCTTCCATTTATCTCAGACTTCCACTGACATTTAAAAATGCTTCCGATCTCTTCAATTGTTCCCGGAATTCTGCTGAAGTATAAAAATGTTTCCTAACTCTTCCATTGTTCCTGGAATTCCGCTGAAGTTTAAAAATGCTTCGGAACTCTTTCATTGCTCAAGGATCTCTGCTGATGTTCAAAAATGCTTCGGAACTCTTCCATTGTTCTTGGAATTCCGCTGATGTTTAAAAATTCTTCGGAACTCTTCCATTGTTCTCGGAATTCCACTGAAGAGTAAAAATGCTTCGGAACTCTTCCATTGTTCTCATAATTCCGCTGACCTTTAAAAATGCTTCGGAACTCTTCCATTGTTCTCGGAATTCCGCTGAAGTTTAAAAATGCTTCAGAACTCTTCCATTGCTTTAGAACTTCCGCTGAAGTTTAAAAATGCTTTGGAACTCTTCCATTGTTCTCGGAATTCCGCTGAAGTTTAAAAATGCTTCAGAACTCTTCCATTGTTCTCGGAATTCCGCTGAAGTTTAAAAATACTTCGAAACTCTTCCATTGTTCTAGGATTTCTGATGAAGTTTAAAAATGCTTCGGAACTCTTCCATTGTTCCCGGAATTCCGCTGAAGATTAAAAATGCTTCGAAACGCTTACATTGTTCTCGGAATTCCGCTGACGTTTAAAAATGCTTCGGAACTCTTCCATTGTTCTCGGAATTCTGTTGACGTTAAAATATGGTTCCGATCTCTTCCATTGTTCTCGGAATTCTGCTGAAGTTTAAAAATGCTTCGGAACTCTTCCATTGTTCCCAGTATTCCGCTGAAGTTTAAAATGCTTCGGAACTCTTCCATTGTTCTTGGAATTCCGCTGACATTTAAAAATACTTCGCAACTCTTCCATTTTTCTCAGAATTCACCTGACGTTCAAAAATGCTGCAGAAATCTTCCATTGTTCTCGGAATTCCGCTGACATTTCAAAATGCTTCGGAACTCTTCCATTGTTCTTGGAATTCTGCTGAAGTTTAAAAATTCTTCGGAACTCTTCCATTGTTTATGGAATTGCGCTGACATATAAAAATGTTTCGGAACTCTTCCATTGTTCTTTTAATTCCACTGACGTTTAAAATTGCTTTGGAACTCTTCCATTTTTCTCGGAATTCCGCTGAAGTTTAAAAAACCTTCGGAAGTCTTTCATTGCTCAAGGAATTCCGGTGCCGTTTAAAAATGCTTCGGAACTCTTCCATTTATCTCAGACTTCCGCTGACATTTAAAAATGCTTCGGAACTCTTCCATTGTTCTCGGAATTCCGCTGACGTTTTAAAATGCTTCGTTACTTTTCGATTGTTCTTGGAATTCCGCTGATGTTTAAAAATGCTTCGGAACTCTTCGAGTGTACTCGTAATTCCGGTGATGTTTAAAAATTCTTCGTAACTCTTACATTGTTCTCGGAATTCCGCTGAAGTTTAAAAATGCTTCGGAACTCTTCCATTGTTCTAGGATTTCCGATGAAGTTTAAAAATGCTTCGGAACTCTTCCATTGTTCTCGGAATTCTGCTGAAGTTTAAAAATGCTTCGGAACTCTTCCATTGTTCTCGGAATTCTGCTGACGTTTAAAAATTCTTCCGATCTCTTCATTTGTTCTCTGAATTCTGATGAAGTATAAAAATGCTTCCGAACTCTTCCATTGTTCCCGGAATTCCGCTGAAGTTTAAAAATGCTTCGGAACTCTTTCATTGCTCAAGGAATTCCGCTGACATTCAATAATGCTTCGGAACTCTTCCATTGTTCTTGGAATTCCGCTGATGTTTAAAATTTTCGGAACTCTTCCATTGTTCTCGGAATTCCGTTGACGAGAAAAAATGCTTCGGAACTCTTCCATTGTTCTCGGAATTCCGCTGAAGTTTAAAAATGCTTCGGAACTCTTCCATTGTTCTCGTAAATCCGCTGACGTTTAAAAATGCTTAGGAACTCTTCCATTTTTCTAGGATTTCTGCTGAAGTTTAAAAATGCTTCGGAACTCTTCCATTGTTTATGGAATTGCGCTGACATTTAAAAATGCTTCAGAGCTCTTCCATTGTTCCCGGAATCTGCTGAAGTTTAAAAATGCTTCGGAACTCTTCCATTGTTCTCGTAATTCCGCTGACGTTTAAAAATGCTTAGGAACTCTTCCATTTTTCTAGGATTTCTGCTGAAGTTTAAAAATGCTTCGGAACTCTTCCATTGTTTATGGAATTTCGCTGACATTTAAAAATGCTTCAGAGCTCTTCCATTGTTCCCAGTATTCCGCTGAAGTTTAAAAATGCTTCGGAACTCTTCCATTTTTCTTGGAATTCCGCTGACATTTAAAAATACTTCGGAACTCTTCCATTGTTCTTGGAATTCTGCTGAAGTTTAAAAATTCTTCGGAACTCTTCCATTGTTTATGGAATTGCGCTGACATTTAAAAATGATTCGGAACTCTTCCATTGTTCTCGGAATTCCACTGACGTTTAAAATTCCTTTTGAACTCTTCCATTTTTCTCGGAATTCCGCTGAAGTTTAAAAAACCTTCGGAACCCTTCAATTGTTCTCGAAATTCCGCTGAAATTTAAAAATGTTTCTGGAACTCTTCCATTGTTCTCGGAATTCTGCTGACATTTAAAAATGGTTCGGAACTCTTACCATTGTTCTCGGAAATCTCCTGTAATTTAAAAATTCTTCGGAACTTTTCCTTTTTTCTCGGAATTCCGCTGACGTTTAAAAATGCTTCGGAACTCTTCCATTGTTCTCGGAATTCTGCTGACTTTTAAAAATGTTTCGGAACTTTTCCATTGTTCTTGGAATTCTGCTGAACTTTAAAAATTCTTTGGAACTCTTCCATTGTTTATGGAATTGCGCTGACATTTAAAAATGCTTCAGTACTCTTCCATTGTTCTCGGAATTCCACTGACGTTTAAAAATGCTTTGGAACTCTTCCATTGTTCTCGGAATTCCGCTGAAGTTTAAAAAACCTTCGGTAACCTTCCATTGTTCTCGGAATTCCGCTGAAGTTTAAAAATGCTTCAGAACTCTTCCATTGTTCTCGGAATTCCGCTGAAGTTTAAAAATACTTCGAAACTCTTCCATTGTTCTAGGATTTCTGATGAAGTTTAAAAATGCTTCGGAACTCTTCCATTGTTCTCGGAATTACGCTGAAGTTTAAAAATGCTTCGGAACTCTTCCATTGCTCTCGGAATTCCGCTGAAGTTTAAAAATGCTTCAGAACTCTTCCATTGCTTTAGAACTTCCGCTGAAGTTTAAAAATGCTTTGGAACTCTTCCATTGTTCTCGGAATTCCGCTGAAGTTTTAAAATGCTTCAGAACTCTTCCATTGTTCTCGGAATTCCGCTGAAGTTTAAAAATACTTCGAAACTCTTCCATTGTTCTAGGATTTCTGATGAAGTTTAAAAATTCTTCGGAACTCTTCCATTGTTCTCGGAATTACGCTGAAGTTTAAAAATGCTTCGGAACTCTTCCATTGCTCTCGGAATTCCGCTGAAGTTTAAAAATACTTCGGAACTCTTTCATTGTTCTAGGATTTCCGATGAAGTTTAGAAATGCTTCGGAACTCTTCCATTGTTCTCGGAATTCCGCTGAAGTTTAATAATGCTTCAGATTTCTTACATTGTTCTCGGAATTCCGCTGATGTTTAAAAATGCTTCGGAACTCTTCCATTGTTCTCATAATTCTGCTGACGTTTAAAAATGCTTCGGAACTCTTCCATTGTTCTAGGATTTCTGCTGAAGTTTAAAAATGCTTCGGTACTCTTCCATTGTTCTCAGAGTTCTGCTGACATTTAAAATTGGTTTGGAACTCTTACGATTGTTTTCTGAATTCTCGTGTAATTTAAAAATTTTTCGGAACTGTTTTATTGTTCTCAGAATTCTGCTGACCTTTAAAAATGCTTCGGAACTCTTCCATTGTTCTCGGAATTCTGCTGAAGTTTAACAATGCTTCGGATCTCTTCCATTGTTCTGGGAATTCTGCTGAAGTTTAAAAATGCTTCGGAACTCATCCATTGTTCTCGGAATTCTGCTGACATTTAAAAATGCTTCGAAACACTTCCATTGTTCTCGGAATTTCTGATGAAGTTTGAAAATGCTTCGGAACTCTTCCATTGTTCTCAGAATTCAGCTGACGTTTAAAAATTCTTCGGAACTCTTCTATTGTTCTCGGAATTCTGCTGAAGTTTATAAATGCTTCGGAACTCTTCCATTGTTCCCGTAATTCTGCTGAAGTTTAAAAATGCTTCGGAACTGTTCCATTGTTCTCGGATTTCCGCTGAAATTTAAAAATGCTTCAGAACTCTTACATTGCTCTTGGAATTCCGCTGATGTTTAAAAATGCTTCGGAACTCTTCCATTGTTCTTGGAATTCTGCTGACGTTTAAAAATGCTTCGGAACTCTTACATTGTTCTCGTAATTCCGCTGACGTTTAAAAATGCTTTGGAACTCTTCCATTGCTCTAGGATTTCTGCTGAACTTTAAAAATGTTTCGGAACTCTTCTATTGTTCTCGCAATTCTGCTGAAGTTTTAAAATGCTTCGGAACTCTTCCATTGTTCTCGGAATTCCGCTGAAGTTTAAAAATGATTCTGAACTCTTTCATTGTCCTCGGAATTTCGCTGACGTTTCAAAATGCTTCGGAACTCTTCCATTTTTCTCAGAATTCCGCTGACGTTTAAAAATGTTTCGGAACTTTTCCATTGTTCTTGGAATTCTGCTGAAGTTTAAAAATTCTTTGGAACTCTTCCATTGTTCTCGGAATTCTGCTGACGTTTAAAAATTCTTCCGATCTCTTCATTTGTTCTCTGAATTCTGATGAAGTATAAAAATGCTTCCGAACTCTTCCATTGTTCCCGGAATTCCGCTGAAGTTTAAAAATGCTTCGGAACTCTTTCATTGCTCAAGGAATTCCGCTGACATTCAATAATGCTTCGGAACTCTTCCATTGTTCTTGGAATTCCGCTGATGTTTAAAATTTTCGGAACTCTTCCATTGTTCTCGGAATTCCGTTGACGAGAAAAAATGCTTCGGAACTCTTCCATTGTTCTCGTAATTCCGCTGACGTTTAAAAATGCTTCGGAACTCTTCCATTGTTCTCCGAATTCCGCTGAAGTTTAAAAATGCTTCAGAGCTCTTACTTTGTACTAGTATTTCCGCTGAAGTTGAAAAATGCTTCGGAACTCTTCCATTGTTCTCGGAATTCCGCTGAAGTTTAAAAATGCTTCGGAACACTTCAATTGTTCTCGGAATTCCGCTGAAGTTTAAAAATGCTTCGGAACTCTTCCATTGTTCTCGTAATTCCGCTGACGTTTAAAAATGCTTAGGAACTCTTCCATTTTTCTAGGATTTCTGCTGAAGTTTAAAAATGCTTCAGAACTCTTCCATTGTTTATGGAATTGCGCTGACATTTAAAAATGCTTCAGAGCTCTTCCATTGTTCCCGGAATCTGCTGAAGTTTAAAAATGCTTCGGAACTCTTCCATTGTTCTCGTAATTCCGCTGACGTTTAAAAATGCTTAGGAACTCTTCCATTTTTCTAGGATTTCTGCTGAAGTTTAAAAATGCTTCGGAACTCTTCCATTGTTTATGGAATTGCGCTGACATTTAAAAATGCTTCAGAGCTCTTCCATTGTTCCCAGTATTCCGCTGAAGTTTAAAAATGCTTCGGAACTCTTCCATTGTTCTTGGAATTCCGCTGACATTTAAAAATACTTCGGAACTCTTCCATTGTTCTTGGAATTCTGCTGAAGTTTAAAAATTCTTCGGAACTCTTCCATTGTTCTCGGAATTCTGCTGACATTTAAAAATGGTTCGGAACTCTTACCATTGTTCTCGGAAATCTCCTGTAATTTAAAAATTCTTCGGAACTTTTCCTTTGTTCTCGGAATTCCGCTGACGTTTAAAAATGCTTCGGAACTCTTCCATTGTTCTCGGAATTCTGCTGACGTTTAAAAATGTTTCGGAACTTTTCCATTGTTCTTGGTATTCTGCTGAACTTTAAAAATTCTTTGGAACTCTTCCATTGTTTATGGAATTGCGCTGACATTTAAAAATGCTTCAGTACTCTTCCATTGTTCTCGGAATTCCACTGACGTTTAAAAATGCTTTGGAACTCTTCCATTGTTCTCGGAATTCCGCAGAAGTTTAAAAAACCTTCGGTAACCTTCCATTGTTCTCGGAATTCCGCTGAAGTTTAAAAATGCTTCAGAACTCTTCCATTGTTCTCGGAATTCCGCTGAAGTTTAAAAATACTTCGAAACTCTTCCATTGTTCTAGGATTTCTGATGAAGTTTAAAAATGCTTCGGAACTCTTCCATTGTTCTCGGAATTACGCTGAAGTTTAAAAATGCTTCGGAACTCTTCCATTGCTCTCGGAATTCCGCTGAAGTTTAAAAATACTTCAGAACTCTTTCATTGTTCTAGGATTTCCGATGAAGTTTAGAAATGCTTCGGAACTCTTCCATTGTTCTCGGAATTCCGCTGAAGTTTAATAATGCTTCAGATTTCTTACATTGTCCTCGGAATTTCGCTGACGTTTCAAAATGCTTCGGAACTCTTCCATTTTTCTCAGAATTCCGCTGACGTTTAAAAATGTTTCGGACCTTTTCCATTGTTCTTGGAATTCTGCTGAAGTTTAAAAATTCTTTGGAACTCTTCCATTGTTTATGGAATTGCGCTGACATTTAAAAATGCTTCAGAACTCTTCCATTGTTCTCGGAATTCCACTGACATTTAAAAATGCTTTGGAACTCTTCCATTGGTTCTCGGAATTCCGCTGAATTTTAAAAACCTTCGGAACTCTTCCATTGTTCTCGAAATTCCGCTGAAGTTTAAAAATGCTTCGAAACTCTTCGAGTGTACTCGTAATTCCGGTGTTGTTTAAAAATTCTTCGTAACTCTTACATTGTTCTCGTAATTCCGCTGACGTTTAAAAATGCTTCGGAACTCTTCCATTGTTCTCGTAATTCCGCTGACGTTTAAAAATGCTTCGGAACTCTTCCATTGTTCTCGGAATTCCGCTGAAGTTTAAAAATGCTTCAGAGCTCTTCCTTTGTACTAGTATTTCCGCTGAAGTTGAAAAATGCTTCGGAACTCTTCCATTGTTCTCGGAATTCCGCTGAAGTTTAAAAATGCTTCGGAACACTTCAATTGTTCTCGGAATTCCGCTGAAGTTTAAAAATGCTTCGGAACTCTTCCATTGTTCTCGTAATTCCGCTGACGTTTAAAAATGCTTAGGAACTCTTCCATTGTTCTAGGATTTCTGCTGAAGTTTAAAAATGCTTCGGAACTCTACCATTGTTTATGGAATTGCGCTGACATTTAAAAATGCTTCAGAGCTCTTCCATTGTTCCCGGAATCTGCTGAAGTTTAAAAATGCTTCGGAACTCTTCCATTGTTCCCAGTATTCCGCTGAAGTTTAAAAATGCTTCGGAACTCTTCCATTGTTCTTGGAATTCCGCTGACATTTAAAAATACTTCGGAACTCTTCCATTGTTTTTGGAATTCTGCTGAAGTTTAAAAATTCTTCGGAACTCTTCCATTGCTTATGGAATTGCGCTGACATTTAAAAATGCTTCGGAACTCTTCCATTGTTCTCGGAATTCCACTGACGTTTAAAATTGCTTTTGAACTCTTCCATTTTTCTGGGAATTCCGCTGAAGTTTAAAAAACCTTCGGAACTCTTCAATTGTTCTCGGAATTCCGCTGAAATTTAAAAATGTTTCTGGAACTCTTCCATTGTTCTCGGAATTCTGCTGACATTTAAAAATGGTTCGGAACTCTGACCATTGTTCTCGGAAATCTCCTGTAATTTAAAAATTCTTCGGAACTTTTCCTTTGTTCTCGGAATTCCGCTGACGTTTAAAAATGCTTCGGAACTCTTCCATTGTTCTCGGAATTCTGCTGACGTTTAAAAATGTTTCGGAACTTTTCCATTGTTCTTGGAATTCTGCTGAACTATAAAAATTCTTTGGAACTCTTCCATTGTTTATGGAATTGCGCTGACATTTAAAAATGCTTCAGTACTCTTCCATTGTTCTCGGAATTCCACTGACGTTTAAAAATGCTTTGGAACTCTTCCATTGTTCTCGGAATTCCGCTGAAGTTTAAAAAACCTTCGGTAACCTTCCATTGTTCTCGGAATTCCGCTGAAGTTTAAAAATGCTTCAGAACTCTTCCATTGTTCTCGGAATTCCGCTGAAGTTTAAAAATACTTCGAAACTCTTCCATTGTTCTAGGATTTCTGATGAAGTTTAAAAATGCTTCGGAACTCTACCATTGTTCTCGGAATTACGCTGAAGTTTAAAAATGCTTCGGAACTCTTCCATTGCTCTCGGAATTCCGCTGAAGTTTAAAAATACTTCGGAACTCTTTCATTGTTCTAGGATTTCCGATGAAGTTTAGAAATGCTTCGGAACTCTTCCATTGTTCTCGGAATTCCGCTGAAGTTTAATAATGCTTCAGATTTCTTACATTGTTCTCGGAATTCCGCTGATGTTTAAAAATGCTTCGGAACTCTTCCATTGTTCTCGGAATTCCACTGACGTTTAAAAATGCTTTGGAACTCTTCCATTGGTTCTCGGAATTCCGCTGAATTTTAAAAAACCTTCGGAACTCTTCCATTGTTCTCGAAATTCCGCTGAAGTTTAAAAATGCTTCGAAACTCTTCTAATGTTCTCGGAATTCCGCTGAAATTTAAAAATGCTTCTGGAACTCTTGAATTGTTCTCGGAATTCTGCTGACGTTTAAAAATGCTTCGGAACTCTTCCATTGTTCTCGGAATTCTGCTGACGTTTAAAAATACTTCCGATCTCTTCCATTGTTCCGGGAATTCTGCTGAAGTTTAAAAATGCTTCGGAACTCTTCCATTGTTCCCGGAATTCTGCTGAAATTCAAAAATGCTACAGAACTCTTCCATTGTTCCCGGAATTCGGCTGAAGTTTAAAAATGCTTTGGAACTCTTTCATTGCTCCAGGAATTCCGATGACGTTTAAAAATGCTTAGGAACTCTTCCATTTTTCTCAGAATTCCACTGACGTTTAAAAATGCTTCGGAACTCTTCCATTGTTCTCAGAATTCTGCTGACATTTAAAAATGGTTCGGAACTCTTACCATTGTTCTCGGAATTCTCCTGTAAATTAAAAATTCTTCGGAACTTTTCCATTGTTCTCGGAATTCTGCTGAAGTTTAAAAATACTTCGGAACTCTTCCATTGTTCCCGGAATTCCGCTGAAGATTAAAAATGCTTCGGAACGCTTACATTGTTCTCGGAATTCCGCTGACGTTTAAAAATGCTTCGGAACTCTTCCATTGTTCTCGGAATTCTGTTGACGTTAAAAAATGGTTCCGATCTCTTCCATTGTTCTCGGAATTCTGCTGAAGTTTAAAAATGCTTCGGAACTCTTCCATTGTTCCCAGTATTCCGCTGAAGTTTAAAATGCTTCGGAACTCTTCCATTGTTCTTGGAATTCCGCTGACATTTAAAAATACTTCGCAACTCTTCCATTTTTCTCAGAATTCACCTGACGTTCAAAAATGCTGCAGAAATCTTCCATTGTTCTCGGATTTCCGCTGACATTTCAAAATGCTTTGGAACTCTTCCATTGTTCTTGGAATTCTGCTGAAGTTTAAAAATTCTTCGGAACTCTTCCATTGTTTATGGAATTGCGCTGACATATAAAAATGTTTCGGAACTCTTCCATTGTTCTTTTAATTCCACTGACGTTTAAAATTGCTTTGGAACTCTTCCATTTTTCTCGGAATTCCGCTGAAGTTTAAAAAACCTTCGGTAACCTTCCATTGTTCTCGGAATTCCGCTGAAGTTTAAAAATGCTTCAGAACTCTTCCATTGTTCTCGGAATTCCGCTGAAGTTTAAAAATACTTCGAAACTCTTCCATTGTTCTAGGATTTCTGATGAAGTTTAAAAATGCTTCGGAACTCTACCATTGTTCTCGGAATTACGCTGAAGTTTAAAAATGCTTCGGAACTCTTCCATTGCTCTCGGAATTCCGCTGAAGTTTAAAAATACTTCGGAACTCTTTCATTGTTCTAGGATTTCCGATGAAGTTTAGAAATGCTTCGGAACTCTTCCATTGTTCTCGGAATTCCGCTGAAGTTTAATAATGCTTCAGATTTCTTACATTGTTCTCGGAATTCCGCTGATGTTTAAAAATGCTTCGGAACTCTTCCATTGTTCTCGGAATTCCACTGACGTTTAAAAATGCTTTGGAACTCTTCCATTGGTTCTCGGAATTCCGCTGAATTTTAAAAAACCTTCGGAACTCTTCCATTGTTCTCGAAATTCCGCTGAAGTTTAAAAATGCTTCGAAACTCTTCTAATGTTCTCGGAATTCCGCTGAAATTTAAAAATGCTTCTGGAACTCTTGAATTGTTCTCGGAATTCTGCTGACGTTTAAAAATGCTTCGGAACTCTTCCATTGTTCTCGGAATTCTGCTGACGTTTAAAAATACTTCCGATCTCTTCCATTGTTCCGGGAATTCTGCTGAAGTTTAAAAATGCTTCGGAACTCTTCCATTGTTCCCGGAATTCTGCTGAAATTCAAAAATGCTACAGAACTCTTCCATTGTTCCCGGAATTCGGCTGAAGTTTAAAAATGCTTTGGAACTCTTTCATTGCTCCAGGAATTCCGATGACGTTTAAAAATGCTTAGGAACTCTTCCATTTTTCTCAGAATTCCACTGACGTTTAAAAATGCTTCGGAACTCTTCCATTGTTCTCAGAATTCTGCTGACATTTAAAAATGGTTCGGAACTCTTACCATTGTTCTCGGAATTCTCCTGTAAATTAAAAATTCTTCGGAACTTTTCCATTGTTCTCGGAATTCTGCTGAAGTTTAAAAATACTTCGGAACTCTTCCATTGTTCCCGGAATTCCGCTGAAGATTAAAAATGCTTCGGAACGCTTACATTGTTCTCGGAATTCCGCTGACGTTTAAAAATGCTTCGGAACTCTTCCATTGTTCTCGGAATTCTGTTGACGTTAAAAAATGGTTCCGATCCCTTCCATTGTTCTCGGAATTCTGCTGAAGTTTAAAAATGCTTCGGAACTCTTCCATTGTTCCCAGTATTCCGCTGAAGTTTAAAATGCTTCGGAACTCTTCCATTGTTCTTGGAATTCCGCTGACATTTAAAAATACTTCGCAACTCTTCCATTTTTCTCAGAATTCACCTGACGTTCAAAAATGCTGCAGAAATCTTCCATTGTTCTCGGATTTCCGCTGACATTTCAAAATGCTTTGGAACTCTTCCATTGTTCTTGGAATTCTGCTGAAGTTTAAAAATTCTTCGGAACTCTTCCATTGTTTATGGAATTGCGCTGACATATAAAAATGTTTCGGAACTCTTCCATTGTTCTTTTAATTCCACTGACGTTTAAAATTGCTTTGGAACTCTTCCATTTTTCTCGGAATTCCGCTGAAGTTTAAAAAACCTTCGGAACTCTTCCATTGTTCTCGGAATTCCGCTGAAGTTTAAAAATGCTTCGAAACTCTTCTAATGTTCTCGGAATTCCGCTGAAATTTAAAAATGCTTCTGGAACTCTTCCATTGTTCTCGGAATTCTGCTGACGTTTAAAAATGCTTTGGAACTGTTCCATTGTTCTCAGAATTCTACTGACATTTAAAAATGGTTCGTAACTCTTACCATTGTTCTCGGAATTCTCCTGTAATTTAAAAATTCTTCGGAACTTTTCCGTTGTTCTCGGAATTCCGCTGACGTTTAAAAATGCTTCGGAACTCTTCCATTGTTCTAGGATTTCCGATGAAGTTTAAAAATGCTTCGGAACTCTTCCATTGTTCTCGGAATTCCGCTGAAGTTTAAAAAACCTTCGGAACTCTTTCATTGCTCAAGGAATTCCGGTGCCGTTTAAAAATGCTTCGGAACTCTTCCATTTATCTCAGACTTCCGCTGACATTTAAAAATGCTTCGGAACTCTTCCATTGTTCTCGGAATTCCGCTGACGTTTAAAAATGCTTCGTTACTTCTCGATTGTTCTTGGAATTCCGCTGATGTTTAAAAATGCTTCGGAACTCTTCGAGTGTACTCGTAATTCCGGTGATGTTTAAAAATTCTTTGTAACTCTTACATTGTTCTCGGAATTCCGCTGAAGTTTAAAAATGCTTCGGAACTCTTCCATTGTTCTAGGATTTCTGATGAAGTTTAAAAATGCTTCGGAACTCTTCCATTGTTCTCGGAATTCTGCTGAAGTTTAAAAATGCTTCAGAACTCTTACATTGTTCTCGGAATTCCGCTGATGTTTAAAAATGCTTCGGAACTCTTCCATTGTTCTCGGAATTCTGCTGACGTTTAAAAATTCTTCCGATCTCTTCATTTGTTCTCTGAATTCTGATGAAGTATAAAAATGCTTCGGAACACTTCAATTGTTCTCGGAATTCCGCTGAAGTTTAAAAATGCTTAGGAACTCTTCCGTTGTTCTAGGATTTCTGCTGAAGTTTAAAAATGCTGCGGAACTCTTAAATTGTTTATGGAATTGCGCTGACATTTAAAAATGCTTCGGAACTCTTCCATTGTTCCCAGTATTCCGCTGAAGTTTAAAAATGCTTCGGAACTCTTCCATTGTTCTTGGAATTCCGCTGACATTTAAAAATACTTCGGAACTCTTCCATTGTTCTTGGAATTCTGCTGAAGTTTAAAAATTCTTCGGAACTCTTCCATTGCTTATGGAATTGCGCTGACATTTAAAAATGCTTCGGAACTCTTCCATTGTTCTCGGAATTCCACTGACGTTTAAGATTGCTTTTGAACTCTTCCATTTTTCTCAGAATTCCGCTGAAGTTTAAAAAACCTTCGGAACTCTTCAATTGTTCTCGGAATTCCGCTGAAATTTAAAAATGTTTCTGGAACTCTTCCATTGTTCTCGGAATTCTGCTGACATTTAAAAATGGTTCGGAACTTTTCCATTGTTCTTGGAATTCTGCTGAACTTTAAAAATTCTTTGGAACTCTTCCATTGTTTATGGAATTGCGCTGACATTTAAAAATGCTTCAGTACTCTTCCATTGTTCTCGGAATTCCACTGACGTTTAAAAATGCTTTGGAACTCTTACCATTGTTCTCGGAAATCTCCTGTAATTTAAAAATTCTTCGGAACTTTTCCTTTGTTCTTGGAATGCCGCTGACGTTTAAAAATGCTTCGGAACTTTTCCATTGTTCTCGAAATTCTGCTGACGTTTAAAAATGTTTCGGAACTTTTCCATTGTTCTTGGAATTCTGCTGAACTTTAAAAATTCTTTGGAACTCTTCCATTGTTTATGGAATTGCACTGACATTTAAAAATGCTTCAGTACTCTTCCATTGTTCTCGGAATTCCACTGACGTTTAAAAATGCTTTGGAACTCTTCCATTGTTCTCGGAATTCCGCTGAAGTTTAAAAAACCTTCGGTAACCTTCCATTGTTCTCGAAATTCCGCTGAAGTCTAAAAATGCTTCAGAACTCTTACATAGTTCTCGGAATTCCGCTGAAGTTTAAAAATACTTCGAAACTCTTCCATTGTTCTAGGATTTCTGATGAAGTTTAAAAATGCTTCGGAACTCTTCCATTGTTCTCGGAATTACGCTGAAGTTTAAAAATGCTTCGGAACTCTTCCATTGCTCTCGGAATTCCGCTGAAGTTTAAAAATACTTCGGAACACTTTCATTGTTCTAGAATTTCCGATGAAGTTTAGAAATGCTTCGGAACTCTTCCATTGTTCTCGGAATTCCGCTGAAGTTTAATAATGCTTCAGATTTCTTACATTGTCCTCGGAATTTCGCTGACGTTTCAAAATGCTTCGGAACTCTTCCATTTTTCTCAGAATTCCGCTGACGTTTAAAAATGTTTCGGAACTTTTCCATTGTTCTTGGAATTCTGCTGAAGTTTAAAAATTCTTTGGAACTCTTCCATTGTTTATGGAATTGCGCTGACATTTAAAAATGCTTCAGAACTCTTCCATTGTTCTCGGAATTCCACTGACGTTTAAAAATGCTTTGGAACTCTTCCATTGGTTCTCGGAATTCCGCTGAATTTTAAAAAACCTTCGGAACTCTTCCATTGTTCTCGAAATTCCGCTGAAGTTTAAAAATGCTTCGAAACTCTTCTAATGTTCTCGGAATTCCGCTGAAATTTAAAACTGCTTCTGGAACTCTTGAATTTTTCTCGGAATTCTGCTGACGTTTAAAAATGGTTCAGAACTCTTACCATTGTTCTCGGAATTCTCCTGTAATTTAAAAATTCTTCGGAACTTTTCCATTGTTCTCGGAATTCCGCTGACGTTTAAAAATGCTTCGGAACTCTTCCATTGTTCTCGGAATTCTGCTGACGTTTAAAAATAGTTCCGATCTCTTCCATTGTTCCGGGAATTCTGCTGAAGTTTAAAAATGCTTCGGAACTGTTCCATTGTTCCCGGAATTCTGCTGAAATTCAAAAATGCTACAGAACTCTTCCATTGTTCCCGGAATTCGGCTGAAGTTTAAAAATGCTTCGGAACTCTTTCATTGCTCCAGGAATTCCGCTGACGTTTAAAAATGCTTCGGAACTCTTCCATTTTTCTCAGAATTCCACTGACGTTTAAAAATGCTTCGGAACTCTTCCATTGTTCTCAGAATTCTGCTGACATTTAAAAATGGTTCGGAACTCTTACCATTGTTCTCGGAATTCTCCTGTAATTTAAAAATTCTTCTGAACTTTTCCATTGTTCTCGGAATTCTGCTGAAGTTTAAAAATACTTCGGAACTCTTCCATTGTTCCCGGAATTCCGCTGAAGATTAAAAATGCTTCGGAACGCTTACATTGTTCTCGGAATTCCGCTGACGTTTAAAAATGCTTCGGAACTCTTCCATTGTTCTCGGAATTCTGTTGACGTTAAAAAATGGTTCCGATCTCTTCCATTGTTCTCGGAATTCTGCTGAAGTTTAAAATGCTTCGGAACTCTTCCATTATTCTTGGAATTCCGCTGACATTTAAAAATACTTCGCAACTCTTCCATTTTTCTCAGAATTCACCTGACGTTCAAAAATGCTGCAGAAATCTTCCATTGTTCTCGGATTTCCGCTGACATTTCAAAATGCTTTGGAACTCTTCCATTGTTCTTGGAATTCTGCTGAAGTTTAAAAATTCTTCGGAACTCTTCCATTGTTTATGGAATTGCGCTGACATATAAAAATGTTTCGGAACTCTTCCATTGTTCTTTTAATTCCACTGACGTTTAAAATTGCTTTGGAACTCTTCCATTTTTCTCGGAATTCCGCTGAAGTTTAAAAAACCTTCGGAACTCTTCCATTGTTCTCGGAATTCCGCTGAAGTTTAAAAATGCTTCGAAACTCTTCTAATGTTCTCGGAATTCCGCTGAAATTTAAAAATGCTTCTGGAACTCTTCCATTGTTCTCGGAATTCTGCTGACGTTTAAAAATGCTTTGGAACTGTTCCATTGTTCTCAGAATTCTCCTGTAATTTAAAAATTCTTCGGAACTTTTCCGTTGTTCTCGGAATTCCGCTGACGTTTAAAAATGCTTCGGAACTCTTCCATTGTTCTAGGATTTCCGATGAAGTTTAAAAATGCTTCGGAACTCTTCCATTGTTCTCGGAATTCCGCTGAAGTTTAAAAAACCTTCGGAACTCTTTCATTGCTCAAGGAATTCCGGTGCCGTTTAAAAATGCTTCGGAACTCTTCCATTTATCTCAGACTTCCGCTGACATTTAAAAATGCTTCGGAACTCTTCCATTGTTCTCGGAATTCCGCTGACGTTTAAAAATGCTTCGTTACTTTTCGATTGTTCTTGGAATTCCGCTGATGTTTAAAAATGCTTCGGAACTCTTCGAGTGTACTCGTAATTCCGGTGATGTTTAAAAATTCTTTGTAACTCTTACATTGTTCTCGGAATTCCGCTGAAGTTTAAAAATGCTTCGGAACTCTTCCATTGTTCTAGGATTTCTGATGAAGTTTAAAAATGCTTCGGAACTCTTCCATTGTTCTCGGAATTCTGCTGAAGTTTAAAAATGCTTCAGAACTCTAACATTGTTCTCGGAATTCCGCTGATGTTTAAAAATGCTTCGGAACTCTTCCATTGTTCTCGGAATTCTGCTGACGTTTAAAAATTCTTCCGATCTCTTCATTTGTTCTCTGAATTCTGATGAAGTATAAAAATGCTTCCGAACTCTTCCATTGTTCTTGGAATTCCGCTGATGTTTAAAATTTTCGGAACTCTTCCATTGTTCTCGGAATTCCGTTGACGAGTAAAAATGCTTCGGAACTCTTCCATTGTTCTCGTAATTCCGCTGATGTTTAAAAATGCTTCGGAACTCTTCCATTGTTCTCGGAATTCCGCTGAAGTTTAAAAATGCTTCAGAGCTCTTCCTTTGTACTAGTATTTCCGCTGAAGTTGAAAAATGCTTCGGAACTCTTCCATTGTTCTCGGAATTCCGCTGAAGTTTAAAAATGCTTCGGAACACTTCAATTGTTCTCGGAATTCCGCTGAAGTTTAAAAATGCTTAGGAACTCTTCCGTTGTTCTAGGATTTCTGCTGAAGTTTAAAAATGCTGCGGAACTCTTCCATTGTTTATGGAATTGCGCTGACATTTAAAAATGCTTCGGAACTCTTCCATTGTTCCCAGTATTCCGCTGAAGTTTAAAAATGCTTCGGAACTCTTCCATTGTTCTTGGAATTCCGCTGACATTTAAAAATACTTCGGAACTCTTCCATTGTTCTTGGAATTCTGCTGAAGTTTAAAAATTCTTCGGAACTCTTCCATTGCTTATGGAATTGCGCTGACATTTAAAAATGCTTCGGAACTCTTCCATTGTTCTCGGAATTCCACTGACGTTTAAGATTGCTTTTGAACTCTTCCATTTTTCTCAGAATTCCGCTGAAGTTTAAAAAACCTTCGGAACTCTTCAATTGTTCTCGGAATTCCGCTGAAATTTAAAAATGTTTCTGGAACTCTTCCATTGTTCTCGGAATTCTGCTGACATTTAAAAATGGTTCGGAACTTTTCCATTGTTCTTGGAATTCTGCTGAACTTTAAAAATTCTTTGGAACTCTTCCATTGTTTATGGAATTGCGCTGACATTTAAAAATGCTTCAGTACTCTTCCATTGTTCTCGGAATTCCACTGACGTTTAAAAATGCTTTGGAACTCTTACCATTGTTCTCGGAAATCTCCTGTAATTTAAAAATTCTTCGGAACTTTTCCTTTGTTCTTGGAATGCCGCTGACGTTTAAAAATGCTTCGGAACTTTTCCATTGTTCTCGGAATTCTGCTGACGTTTAAAAATGTTTCGGAACTTTTCCATTGTTCTTGGAATTCTGCTGAACTTTAAAAATTCTTTGGAACTCTTCCATTGTTTATGGAATTGCACTGACATTTAAAAATGCTTCAGTACTCTTCCATTGTTCTCGGAATTCCACTGACGTTTAAAAATGCTTTGGAACTCTTCCATTGTTCTCGGAATTCCGCTGAAGTTTAAAAAACCTTCGGTAACCTTCCATTGTTCTCGAAATTCCGCTGAAGTCTAAAAATGCTTCAGAACTCTTACATAGTTCTCGGAATTCCGCTGAAGTTTAAAAATACTTCGAAACTCTTCCATTGTTCTAGGATTTCTGATGAAGTTTAAAAATGCTTCGGAACTCTTCCATTGTTCTCGGAATTACGCTGAAGTTTAAAAATGCTTCGGAACTCTTCCATTGCTCTCGGAATTCCGCTGAAGTTTAAAAATACTTCGGAACACTTTCATTGTTCTAGAATTTCCGATGAAGTTTAGAAATGCTTCGGAACTCTTCCATTGTTCTCGGAATTCCGCTGAAGTTTAATAATGCTTCAGATTTCTTACATTGTCCTCGGAATTTCGCTGACGTTTCAAAATGCTTCGGAACTCTTCCATTTTTCTCAGAATTCCGCTGACGTTTAAAAATGTTTCGGAACTTTTCCATTGTTCTTGGAATTCTGCTGAAGTTTAAAAATTCTTTGGAACTCTTCCATTGTTTATGGAATTGCGCTGACATTTAAAAATGCTTCAGAACTCTTCCATTGTTCTCGGAATTCCACTGACGTTTAAAAATGCTTTGGAACTCTTCCATTGGTTCTCGGAATTCCGCTGAATTTTAAAAAACCTTCGGAACTCTTCCATTGTTCTCGAAATTCCGCTGAAGTTTAAAAATGCTTCGAAACTCTTCTAATGTTCTCGGAATTCCGCTGAAATTTAAAACTGCTTCTGGAACTCTTGAATTGTTCTCGGAATTCTGCTGACGTTTAAAAATGGTTCAGAACTCTTACCATTGTTCTCGGAATTCTCCTGTAATTTAAAAATTCTTCGGAAGTTTTCCATTGTTCTCGGAATTCCGCTGACGTTTAAAAATGCTTCGGAACTCTTCCATTGTTCTCGGAATTCTGCTGACGTTTAAAAATAGTTCCGATCTCTTCCATTGTTCCGGGAATTCTGCTGAAGTTTAAAAATGCTTCGGAACTGTTCCATTGTTCCCGGAATTCTGCTGAAATTCAAAAATGCTACAGAACTCTTCCATTGTTCCCGGAATTCGGCTGAAGTTTAAAAATGCTTCGGAACTCTTTCATTGCTCCAGGAATTCCGCTGACGTTTAAAAATGCTTCGGAACTCTTCCATTTTTCTCAGAATTCCACTGACGTTTAAAAATGCTTCGGAACTCTTCCATTGTTCTCAGAATTCTGCTGACATTTAAAAATGGTTCGGAACTCTTACCATTGTTCTCGGAATTCTCCTGTAATTTAAAAATTCTTCTGAACTTTTCCATTGTTCTCGGAATTCTGCTGAAGTTTAAAAATACTTCGGAACTCTTCCATTGTTCCCGGAATTCCGCTGAAGATTAAAAATGCTTCGGAACGCTTACATTGTTCTCGGAATTCCGCTGACGTTTAAAAATGCTTCGGAACTCTTCCATTGTTCTCGGAATTCTGTTGACGTTAAAAAATGGTTCCGATCTCTTCCATTGTTCTCGGAATTCTGCTGAAGTTTAAAAATGCTTCGGAACTCTTCCATTGTTCCCAGTATTCCGCTGAAGTTTAAAATGCTTCGGAACTCTTCCATTGTTCTTGGAATTCCGCTGACATTTAAAAATACTTCGCAACTCTTCCATTTTTCTCAGAATTCACCTGACGTTCAAAAATGCTGCAGAAATCTTCCATTGTTCTCGGATTTCCGCTGACATTTCAAAATGCTTTGGAACTCTTCCATTGTTCTTGGAATTCTGCTGAAGTTTAAAAATTCTTCGGAACTCTTCCATTGTTTATGGAATTGCGCTGACATATAAAAATGTTTCGGAACTCTTCCATTGTTCTTTTAATTCCACTGACGTTTAAAATTGCTTTGGAACTCTTCCATTTTTCTCGGAATTCCGCTGAAGTTTAAAAAACCTTCGGAACTCTTCCATTGTTCTCGGAATTCCGCTGAAGTTTAAAAATGCTTCGAAACTCTTCTAATGTTCTCGGAATTCCGCTGAAATTTAAAAATGCTTCTGGAACTCTTCCATTGTTCTCGGAATTCTGCTGACGTTTAAAAATGCTTTGGAACTGTTCCATTGTTCTCAGAATTCTACTGACATTTAAAAATGGTTCGTAACTCTTACCATTGTTCTCGGAATTCTCCTGTAATTTAAAAATTCTTCGGAACTTTTCCGTTGTTCTCGGAATTCCGCTGACGTTTAAAAATGCTTCGGAACTCTTCCATTGTTCTAGGATTTCCGATGAAGTTTAAAAATGCTTCGGAACTCTTCCATTGTTCTCGGAATTCCGCTGAAGTTTAAAAAACCTTCGGAACTCTTTCATTGCTCAAGGAATTCCGGTGCCGTTTAAAAATGCTTCGGAACTCTTCCATTTATCTCAGACTTCCGCTGACATTTAAAAATGCTTCGGAACTCTTCCATTGTTCTCGGAATTCCGCTGACGTTTAAAAATGCTTCGTTACTTTTCGATTGTTCTTGGAATTCCGCTGATGTTTAAAAATGCTTCGGAACTCTTCGAGTGTACTCGTAATTCCGGTGATGTTTAAAAATTCTTTGTAACTCTTACATTGTTCTCGGAATTCCGCTGAAGTTTAAAAATGCTTCGGAACTCTTCCATTGTTCTAGGATTTCTGATGAAGTTTAAAAATGCTTCGGAACTCTTCCATTGTTCTCGGAATTCTGCTGAAGTTTAAAAATGCTTCAGAACTCTTACATTGTTCTCGGAATTCCGCTGATGTTTAAAAATGCTTCGGAACTCTTCCATTGTTCTCGGAATTCTGCTGACGTTTAAAAATTCTTCCGATCTCTTCATTTGTTCTCTGAATTCTGATGAAGTATAAAAATGCTTCCGAACTCTTCCATTGTTCTTGGAATTCCGCTGATGTTTAAAATTTTCGGAACTCTTCCATTGTTCTCGGAATTCCGTTGACGAGTAAAAATGCTTCGGAACTCTTCCATTGTTCTCGTAATTCCGCTGATGTTTAAAAATGCTTCGGAACTCTTCCATTGTTCTCGGAATTCCGCTGAAGTTTAAAAATGCTTCAGAGCTCTTCCTTTGTACTAGTATTTCCGCTGAAGTTGAAAAATGCTTCGGAACTCTTCCATTGTTCTCGGAATTCCGCTGAAGTTTAAAAATGCTTCGGAACACTTCAATTGTTCTCGGAATTCCGCTGAAGTTTAAAAATACTTCGGAACTCTTCCATTGTTCTTGGAATTCTGCTGAAGTTTAAAAATTCTTCGGAACTCTTCCATTGTTTATGGAATTGCGCTGACATTTAAAAATGCTTCGGAACTCTTCCATTGTTCCCAGTATTCCGCTGAAGTTTAAAAATGCTTCGGAACTCTTCCATTGTTCTTGGAATTCCGCTGACATTTAAAAATACTTCGGAACTCTTCCATTGTTCTTGGAATTCTGCTGAAGTTTAAAAATTCTTCGGAACTCTTCCATTGCTTATGGAATTGCGCTGACATTTAAAAATGCTTCGGAACTCTTCCATTGTTCTCGGAATTCCACTGACGTTTAAGATTGCTTTTGAACTCTTCCATTTTTCTCAGAATTCCGCTGAAGTTTAAAAAACCTTCGGAACTCTTCAATTGTTCTCGGAATTCCGCTGAAATTTAAAAATGTTTCTGGAACTCTTCCATTGTTCTCGGAATTCTGCTGACATTTAAAAATGGTTCGGAACTTTTCCATTGTTCTTGGAATTCTGCTGAACTTTAAAAATTCTTTGGAACTCTTCCATTGTTTATGGAATTGCGCTGACATTTAAAAATGCTTCAGTACTCTTCCATTGTTCTCGGAATTCCACTGACGTTTAAAAATGCTTTGGAACTCTTACCATTGTTCTCGTAAATCTCCTGTAATTTAAAAATTCTTCGGAACTTTTCCTTTGTTCTCGGAATGCCGCTGACGTTTAAAAATGCTTCGGAACTTTTCCATTGTTCTCGGAATTCTGCTGACGTTTAAAAATGTTTCGGAACTTTTCCATTGTTCTTGGAATTCTGCTGAACTTTAAAAATTCTTTGGAACTCTTCCATTGTTTATGGAATTGCACTGACATTTAAAAATGCTTCAGTACTCTTCCATTGTTCTCGGAATTCCACTGACGTTTAAAAATGCTTTGGAACTCTTCCATTGTTCTCGGAATTCCGCTGAAGTTTAAAAAACCTTCGGTAACCTTCCATTGTTCTCGAAATTCCGCTGAAGTCTAAAAATGCTTCAGAACTCTTACATAGTTCTCGGAATTCCGCTGAAGTTTAAAAATACTTCGAAACTCTTCCATTGTTCTAGGATTTCTGATGAAGTTTAAAAATGCTTCGGAACTCTTCCATTGTTCTCGGAATTACGCTGAAGTTTAAAAATGCTTCGGAACTCTTCCATTGCTCTCGGAATTCCGCTGAAGTTTAAAAATACTTCGGAACACTTTCATTGTTCTAGAATTTCCGATGAAGTTTAGAAATGCTTCGGAACTCTTCCATTGTTCTCGGAATTCCGCTGAAGTTTAATAATGCTTCAGATTTCTTACATTGTCCTCGGAATTTCGCTGACGTTTCAAAATGCTTCGGAACTCTTCCATTTTTCTCAGAATTCCGCTGACGTTTAAAAATGTTTCGGAACTTTTCCATTGTTCTTGGAATTCTGCTGAAGTTTAAAAATTCTTTGGAACTCTTCCATTGTTTATGGAATTGCGCTGACATTTAAAAATGCTTCAGAACTCTTCCATTGTTCTCGGAATTCCACTGACGTTTAAAAATGCTTTGGAACTCTTCCATTGGTTCTCGGAATTCCGCTGAATTTTAAAAAACCTTCGGAACTCTTCCATTGTTCTCGAAATTCCGCTGAAGTTTAAAAATGCTTCGAAACTCTTCTAATGTTCTCGGAATTCCGCTGAAATTTAAAACTGCTTCTGGAACTCTTGAATTGTTCTCGGAATTCTGCTGACGTTTAAAAATGGTTCAGAACTCTTACCATTGTTCTCGGAATTCTCCTGTAATTTAAAAATTCTTCGGAACTTTTCCATTGTTCTCGGAATTCCGCTGACGTTTAAAAATGCTTCGGAACTCTTCCATTGTTCTCGGAATTCTGCTGACGTTTAAAAATAGTTCCGATCTCTTCCATTGTTCCGGGAATTCTGCTGAAGTTTAAAAATGCTTCGGAACTGTTCCATTGTTCCCGGAATTCTGCTGAAATTCAAAAATGCTACAGAACTCTTCCATTGTTCCCGGAATTCGGCTGAAGTTTAAAAATGCTTCGGAACTCTTTCATTGCTCCAGGAATTCCGCTGACGTTTAAAAATGCTTCGGAACTCTTCCATTTTTCTCAGAATTCCACTGACGTTTAAAAATGCTTCGGAACTCTTCCATTGTTCTCAGAATTCTGCTGACATTTAAAAATGGTTCGGAACTCTTACCATTGTTCTCGGAATTCTCCTGTAATTTAAAAATTCTTCTGAACTTTTCCATTGTTCTCGGAATTCTGCTGAAGTTTAAAAATACTTCGGAACTCTTCCATTGTTCCCGGAATTCCGCTGAAGATTAAAAATGCTTCGGAACGCTTACATTGTTCTCGGAATTCCGCTGACGTTTAAAAATGCTTCGGAACTCTTCCATTGTTCTCGGAATTCTGTTGACGTTAAAAAATGGTTCCGATCTCTTCCATTGTTCTCGGAATTCTGCTGAAGTTTAAAAATGCTTCGGAACTCTTCCATTGTTCCCAGTATTCCGCTGAAGTTTAAAATGCTTCGGAACTCTTCCATTGTTCTTCGAATTCCGCTGACATTTAAAAATACTTCGCAACTCTTCCATTTTTCTCAGAATTCACCTGACGTTCAAAAATGCTGCAGAAATCTTCCATTGTTCTCGGAATTCCGCTGACATTTCAAAATGCTTCGGAACTCTTCCATTGTTCTTGGAATTCTGCTGAAGTTTAAAAATTCTTCGGAACTCTTCCATTGTTTATGGAATTGCGCTGACATATAAAAATGTTTCGGAACTCTTCCATTGTTCTTTTAATTCCACTGACGTTTAAAATTGCTTTGGAACTCTTCCATTTTTCTCGGAATTCCGCTGAAGTTTAAAAAACCTTCGGAACTCTTTCATTGCTCAAGGAATTCCGGTGCCATTTAAAAATGCTTCGGAACTCTTCCATTTATCTCAGACTTCCGCTGACATTTAAAAATGCTTCGGAACTCTTCCATTGTTCTCGGAATTCCGCTGACGATTAAAAATGCTTCGTTACTTTTCGATTGTTCCTGGAATTCCGCTGATGTTTAAAAATGCTTCGGAACTCTTCGAGTGCACTCGTAATTCCGATGAAGTTTAAAAATGCTTCGGAACTCTTCCATTGTTCTCGGAATTCGGCTGAAGTTTAAAAATGCTTCAGAACTCTTCCATTGTTCTAGGATTTCCGCTGAAGTTTAAAAATGCTTTGGAACTCTTCCATTGTTCTCGGAATTCGGCTGAAGTTTAAAAATACTTCGCAACTCTTCCTTTGTTCTAGGATTTCCGATGAAGTTTAAAAATGCTTCGGAACTCTTCCATTGTTCTCGGAATTCTGCTGACGTTTAAAAATTCTTCCGATCTCTTCATTTGTTCTCTGAATTCTGATGAAGTATAAAAATGCTTCCGAACTCTTCCATTGTTCCCGGAATTCCGCTGAAGTTTAAAAATGCTTCGGAACTCTTTCATTGCTCAAGGAATTCCGCTGACATTCAAAAATGCTTCGGAACTCTTCCATTGTTCTTGGAATTCCGCTGATGTTTAAAATTTTCGGAACTCTTCCATTGTTCTCGGAATTCCGTTGACGAGTAAAAATGCTTCGGAACTCTTCCATTGTTCTCGTAATTCCGCTGACGTTTAAAAATGCTTCGGAACTCTTCCATTGTTCTCGGAATTCCGCTGAAGTTTAAAAATGCTTCAGAGCTCTTCCTTTGTACTAGTATTTCCGCTGAAGTTGAAAAATGCTTCGGAACTCTTCCATTGTTCTCGGAATTCCGCTGAAGTTTAAAAATGCTTCGGAACTCTTCAATTGTTCTCGGAATTCCGCTGAAGTTTAAAAATGCTTCGGAACTCTTCCATTGTTCTCGTAATTCCGCTGACGTTTAAAAATGCTTAGGAACTCTTCCATTTTTCTAGGATTTCTGCTGAAGTTTAAAAATGCTTCGGAACTCTTCCATTGTTTATGGAATTGCGCTGACATTTAAAAATGCTTCAGAGCTCTTCCATTGTTCCCGGAATCTGCTGAAGTTTAAAAATGCTTCGGAACTCTTCCATTGTTCTCGGAATTCCACTGACGTTTAAAATTCCTTTTGAACTCTTCCATTTTTCTCGGAATTCCGCTGAAGTTTAAAAAACCTTCGGAACTCTTCAATTGTTCTCGGAATTCCGCTGAAATTTAAAAATGTTTCTGGAACTCTTCCATTGTTCTCGGAATTCTGCTGACATTTAAAAATGGTTCGGAACTCTTACCATTGTTCTCGGAAATCTCCTGTAATTTAAAAATTCTTCGGAACTTTTCCTTTGTTCTCGGAATTCCGCTGACGTTTAAAAATGCTTCGGAACTCTTCCATTGTTCTCGGAATTCTGCTGACGTTTAAAAATGTTTCGGAACTTTTCCATTGTTCTTGGTATTCTGCTGAACTTTAAAAATTCTTTGGAACTCTTCCATTGTTTATGGAATTGCGCTGACATTTAAAAATGCTTCAGTACTCTTCCATTGTTCTCGGAATTCCACTGACGTTTAAAAATGCTTTGGAACTCTTCCATTGTTCTCGGAATTCCGCAGAAGTTTAAAAAACCTTCGGTAACCTTCCATTGTTCTCGGAATTCCGCTGAAGTTTAAAAATGCTTCAGAACTCTTCCATTGTTCTCGGAATTCCGCTGAAGTTTAAAAATACTTCGAAACTCTTCCATTGTTCTAGGATTTCTGATGAAGTTTAAAAATGCTTCGGAACTCTTCCATTGTTCTCGGAATTACGCTGAAGTTTAAAAATGCTTCGGAACTCTTCCATTGCTCTCGGAATTCCGCTGAAGTTTAAAAATACTTCGGAACTCTTTCATTGTTCTAGGATTTCCGATGAAGTTTAGAAATGCTTCAGAACTCTTCCATTGTTCTCGGAATTCCGCTGAAGTTTAATAATGCTTCAGATTTCTTACATTGTCCTCGGAATTTTGCTGACGTTTCAAAATGCTTCGGAACTCTTCCATTTTTCTCAGAATTCCGCTGACGTTTAAAAATGTTTCGGAACTTTTCCATTGTTCTTGGAATTCTGCTGAAGTTTAAAAATTCTTTGGAACTCTTCCATTGTTTATGGAATTGCGCTGACATTTAAAAATGCTTCAGAACTCTTCCATTGTTCTCGGAATTCCACTGACGTTTAAAAATGCTTTGGAACTCTTCCATTGGTTCTCGGAATTCCGCTGAATTTTAAAAACCTTCGGAACTCTTCCATTGTTCTCGAAATTCCGCTGAAGTTTAAAAATGCTTCGAAACTCTTCTAATGTTCTCGGAATTCCGCTGAAATTTAAAACTGCTTCTGGAACTCTTGAATTGTTCTCGGAATTCTGCTGACGTTTAAAAATGGTTCGGAACTCTTACCATTGTTCTCGGAATTCTCCTGTAATTTAAAAATTCTTCGGAACTTTTCCATTGTTCTCGGAATTCCGCTGACGTTTAAAAATGCTTCGGAACTCTTCCATTGTTCTCGGAATTCTGCTGACGTTTAAAAATAGTTCCGATCTCTTCCATTGTTCCGGGAATTCTGCTGAAGTTTAAAAATGCTTCGGAACTCTTCCATTGTTCCCGGAATTCTGCTGAAATTCAAAAATGCTACAGAACTCTTCCATTGTTCCCGGAATTCGGCTGAAGTTTAAAAATGCTTCGGAACTCTTTCATTGCTCCAGGAATTCCGCTGATGTTTAAAAATGCTTCGGAACTCTTGCATTTTTCTCAGAATTCCACTGACGTTTAAAAATGCTTCGGAACTCTTCCATTGTTCTCAGAATTCTGCTGACATTTAAAAATGGTTCGGAACTCTTACCATTGTTCTCGGAATTCTCCTGTAATTTAAAAATTCTTCTGAACTTTTCCATTGTTCTCGGAATTCTGCTGAAGTTTAAAAATACTTCGGAACTCTTCCATTGTTCCCGGAATTCCGCTGAAGATTAAAAATGCTTCGGAACGCTTACATTGTTCTCGGAATTCCGCTGACGTTTAAAAATGCTTCGGAACTCTTCCATTGTTCTCGGAATTCTGTTGACGTTAAAAAATGGTTCCGATCTCTTCCATTGTTCTCGGAATTCTGCTGAAGTTTAAAAATGCTTCGGAACTCTTCCATTGTTCCCAGTATTCCGCTGAAGTTTAAAATGCTTCGGAACTCTTCCATTGTTCTTGGAATTCCGCTGACATTTAAAAATACTTCGCAACTCTTCCATTTTTCTCAGAATTCACCTGACGTTCAAAAATGCTGCAGAAATCTTCCATTGTTCTCGGAATTCCGCTGTCATTTCAAAATGCTTCGGAACTCTTCCATTGTTCTTGGAATTCTGCTGAAGTTTAAAAATTCTTCGGAACTCTTCCATTGTTTATGGAATTGCGCTGACATATAAAAATGTTTCGGAACTCTTCCATTGTTCTTTTAATTCCACTGACGTTTAAAATTGCTTTGGAACTCTTCCATTTTTCTCGGAATTCCGCTGAAGTTTAAAAAACCTTCGGAACTCTTTCATTGCTCAAGGAATTCCGGTGCCGTTTAAAAATGCTTCGGAACTCTTCCATTTATCTCAGACTTCCGCTGACATTTAAAAATGCTTCGGAACTCTTCCATTGTTCTCGGAATTCCGCTGACGTTTAAAAATGCTTCGTTACTTTTCGATTGTTCCTGGAATTCCGCTGATGTTTAAAAATGCTTCGGAACTCTTCGAGTGTACTCGTAATTCCGGTGTTGTTTAAAAATTCTTCGTAACTCTTACATTGTTCTCGGAATTCCGCTGAAGTTTAAAAATGCTTCGGAACTCTTCCATTGTTCTAGGATTTCCGATGAAGTTTAAAAATGCTTCGGAACTCTTCCATTGTTCTCGGAATTCTGCTGAAGTTTAAAAATGCTTCAGAACTCTTAGATTGTTCTCGGAATTCCGCTGATGTTTAAAAATGCTTCGGAACTCTTCCATTGTTCTCGGAATTCTGCTGACGTTTAAAAATTCTTCCGATCTCTTCATTTGTTCTCTGAATTCTGATGAAGTATAAAAATGCTTCCGAACTCTTCCATTGTTCCCGGAATTCCGCTGAAGTTTAAAAATGCTTCGGAACTCTTTCATTGCTCAAGGAATTCCGCTGACATTCAAAAATGCTTCGGAACTCTTCCATTGTTCTTGGAATTCCGCTGATGTTTAAAATTTTCGGAACTCTTCCATTGTTCTCGGAATTCCTTTGACGAGTAAAAATGCTTCGGAACTCTTCCATTGTTCTCGTAATTCCGCTGATGTTTAAAAATGCTTCGGAACTCTTCCATTGTTCTCGGAATTCCGCTGAAGTTTGAAAATGCTTCAGAGCTCTTCCTTTGTACTAGTATTTCCGCTGAAGTTGAAAAATGTTTCTGGAACTCTTCCATTGTTCTCGGAATTCTGCTGACGTTTAAAAATGCTTCGGAACTGTTCCATTGTTCTCAGAATTCTGCTGAAATTTAAAAATGGTTCGGAACTCTTACCATTGTTCTCGGAATTCTCCTGTAATTTAAAAATTCTTCGGAACTTTTCCGTTGTTCTCAGAATTCCGCTGACGTTTAAAAATGCTTCGGAACTCATCCATTGTTCTCGGAATTCTGCTGACGTTTAAAAATGTTTCGGAACTTTTCCATTGTTCTTGGAATTCTGCTGAAGTTTAAAAATTCTTTGGAACTCTTCCATTGTTTATGGAATTGCGCTGACATTTAAAAATGATACAGTACTCTTCCATTGTTCTCGGAATTCCACTGACGTTTAAAAATGCTTTGGAACTCTTCCATTGTTCTCGGAATTCCGCTGAAGTTTAAAAAACCTTCGGTAACCTTCCATTGTTCTCGAAATTCCGCTGAAGTCTAAAAATGCTTCAGAACTCTTACATAGTTCTCGGAATTCCGCTGAAGTTTAAAAATGCTTCAGAACTCTTCCATTGCTCCCGGAATTCCGCTGAAGTTTAAAAATGCTTCGGAACTCTTTCATTGCTCAAGGAATTCCAGTGCCGTTTAAAAATGCTTCGGAACTCTTCCATTTATCTCAGACTTCAACTGACAATTAAAAATGCTTCGGAACTCTTCCATTGTTCTCGGAATGCCGCTGACGTTTAAAAATGCTTCGTTACTTTTCGATTGTTCTTGGAATTCCGCTGATGTTTAAAAATGCTTCGGAACTCTTCGAGTGCACTCGTAATTCCGATGAAGTTTAAAAATGCTTCGGAACTCTTCCATTGTTCTCGGAATTCCGCTGAAGTTTAAAAATGCTTCAGAACTCTTCCATTGTTCTAGGATTTCCGCTGAAGTTTAAAAATGCTTTGGAACTCTTCCATTGTTCTCGGAATTCGGCTGAAGTTTAAAAATACTTCGCAACTCTTCCTTTGTTCTAGGATTTCCGATGAAGTTTAAAAATGCTTCGGAACTCTTCCATTGTTCTCGGATTTCCACTGAAGTTTAAAAATGCTTCAGAACTCTTACATTGCTCTTGGAATTCAGCTGATGTTTAAAAATGCTTCGGAACTCTTCCATTGTTCTTGGAATTCTGCTGACGTTTAAAAATGCTTCGGAACTCTTCCATTGTTCTCGTAATTCCGCTGACTTTTAAAAATGCTTCGGAACTCTTCCATTGCTCTAGGATTTCTGCTGAACTTTAAAAATGTTTCGGAACTCTTGTATTGTTCTCGCAATTCTGCTGAAGTTTTAAAATGCTTCGGAACTCTTCCATTGTTCTCGGAATTCCGCTGAAGTTTAAAAATGATTCTGAACTCTTTCATTGTCCTCGGAATTTTGCTGACGTTTCAAAATGCTTCGGAACTCTTCCATTTTTCTCAGAATTCCGCTGACGTTTAAAAATGTTTCGGAACTTTTCCATTGTTCTTGGAATTCTGCTGAAGTTTTAAAATTCTTTGGAACTCTTCCATTGTTTATGGAATTGCGCTGACATTTAAAAATGCTTCAGAACTCTTCCATTGTTCTCGGAATTCCACTGACATTTAAAAATGCTTTGGAACTCTTCCATTGGATCTCGGAATTCCGCTGAAGTTTAAAAAACCTTCGGAACTCTTCCATTGTTCTCGAAATTCCGCTGAAGTTTAAAAATGCTTCGAAACTCTTCTAATGTTCTCGGAATTCCGCTGAAATTTAAAAATGCTTCTGGAACTCTTGAATTGTTCTCGGAATTCTGCTGACGTTTAAAAATGGTTCAGAACTCTTACCATTGTTCTCGGAATTCTCCTGTAATTTAAAAATTCTTCGGAACTTTTCCGTTGTTCTCGGAATTCCGTTGACGTTTAAAAATGCTTCGGAACTCTACCATTGTTCTCGGAATTCTGCTGAAGTTTAAAAATGCTTCGGAACACTTTCATTGCTCCAGGAATTCCGCTGATGTTTAAAAATGCTTCGGAACTCTTCCATTTTTCTCAGAATTCCACTGACATTTAAAAATGCTTCGGAACTCTTCCATTGTTCTCAGAATTCTGCTGACATTTAAAAATGGTTCGGAAGTCTTACCATTGTTCTCGGAATTCTCCTGTAATTTAAAAATTCTTCGGAACTTTTCCATTGTTCTCGGAATTCTGCTGAAGTTTAAAAATACTTCGGAACTCTTCCATTGTTCCTGGAATTCCGCTGAAGATTAAAAATGCTTCGGAACGCTTACATTGTTCTCGGAATTCCGCTGACGTTTAAAAATGCTTCGGAACTCTTCCATTGTTCTCGGAATTCTGTTGACGTTAAAAAATGGTTCCGATCTCTTCCATTGTTCTCGGAATTCTGCTGAAGTTTAAAAATACTTCGGAACTCTTCCATTGTTCCTGAAATTCCGCTGAAGATTAAAAATGCTTCGGAACGCTTACATTGTTCTCGGAATTCCGCTGACGTTTAAAAATGCTTCGGAACTCTTCCATTGTTCTCGGAATTCTGTTGACGTTCAAAAATGGTTCCGATCTCTTCCATTGTTCTCGGAATTCTGCTGAAGTTTAAAAATGCTTCGGAACTCTTCCATTGTTCCCAGTATTCCGCTGAAGTTTAAAATGCTTCGGAACTATTCCATTTTTCCCAGTATTCCGCTGAAATTTAAAATGCTTCGGAACTCTTCCATTGTTCTTGGAATTCCGCTGACATTTAAAAATACTTCGGAACTCTTCCATTTTTCTCAGAATTCCGCTGACATTCAAGAATGCTGCAGAACTCTTCCATTGTTCTCGGAATTCCGCTGACATTTCAAAATGCTTCGGAACTCTTCCATTGTCCTTGGAATTCTGCTGAAGTTTAAAAATTCTTCGGAACTCTTCCATTGTTTATGGAATTGCGCTGACATTTAAAAATGTTTCGGAACTCTTCCATTGTTCTTGGAATTCCACTGACGTTTAAAATTGCTTTGGAACTCTTCCATTTTTCTCGGAATTCCGCTGAAGTTTAAAAAACCTTCGGAACTCTTCCATTGTTCTCGGAATTCCGCTGAAGTTTAAAAATGCTTCGAAACTTCTAATGTTCTCGGAATTCCGCTGAAATTTAAAAATACTTCTGGAACTCTTCCATTGTTCTCGGAATTCTGCTGACGTTTAAAAATGCTTCGGAACTGTTCCATTGTTCTCAGAATTCTACTGACATTTAAAAATGGTTCGTAACTCTTACCATTGTTCTCGGAATTCTCCTGTAATTTAAAAATTCTTCGGAACTTTTCCGTTGTTCTCGGAATTCCGCTGACGTTTAAAAATGCTTCGGAACTCTTCCATTGTTCTAGGATTTCCGATGAAGTTTAAAAATGCTTCGGAACTCTTCCATTGTTCTCGGAATTCTGCTGAAGTTTAAAAATGCTTCAGAACTCTTACATTGTTCTCGGAATTCCGCTGATGTTTAAAAATGCTTCGGAACTCTTCCATTGTTCCCGGAATTCCGCTGAAGTTTAAAAATGCTTCGGAACTCTTTCATTGCTCAAGGAATTCTGCTGACATTCAAAAATGCTTTGGAACTCTTCCATTGTTCTCGGAATTCCGCTGAAGTTTAAAAAACCTTCGGTAACCTTCCATTGTTCTCGGAATTCCGCTGAAGTTTAAAAATGCTTCAGAACTCTTCCATTGTTCTCGGAATTCCGCTGAAGTTTAAAAATACTTCGAAACTCTTCCATTGTTCTAGGATTTCTGATGAAGTTTAAAAATGCTTCGGAACTCTTCCATTGTTCTCGGAATTACGCTGAAGTTTAAAAATGCTTCGGAACTCTTCCATTGCTCTCGGAATTCCGCTGAAGTTTAAAAATACTTCGGAACTCTTTCATTGTTCTAGGATTTCCGATGAAGTTTAGAAATGCTTCGGAACTCTTCCATTGTTCTCGGAATTCCGCTGAAGTTTAATAATGCTTCAGATTTCTTACATTGTCCTCGGAATTTCGCTGAGGTTTAAAAATGCTTCGGAACTCTTCCATTGTTCTCGGAATTCTGCTGACGTTTAAAAATGCTTCCGATCTCTTCCATTGTTCTGGGAATTCTGCTGAAGTTTAAAAATGCTTCGGAACTCTTCCATTGTCCCCGGAATTCTGCTGAAATTCAAAAATGCTACGGAACTCTTCCATTGTTCCCGGAATTCGGCTGAAGTTTAAAAATGCTTCGGAACTCTTTCATTGCTCAAGGAATTCCGCTGACTTTTAAAAATGCTTCGGAACTCTTTCATTGCTCAAGGAATTCCGCTGACTTTTAAAAATGCTTCGGAACTCTTCCATTTTTCTCAGAATTCCGCTGACGTTTAAAAATGCTTCGGAACTCTTCCATTGTTCTCAGAATTCTGCTGACATTTAAAAATGGTTCGGAACTCTTACCATTGTTCTCGGAATTCTCCTGTAATTTAAAAATTCTTCGGAACTTTTCATTGGTCTCGGAATTCTGCTGAAGTTTAAAAATGCTTCGGAACTCTTCCATTGTTCTTAAAATTCTTCTGATGTTTAAAAATGCTTCGGAACTCGACCATTGTTCTCGTAATTCCGCTGACGTTTAAAAATGCTTCGTTACTTTTCGATTGTTCTTGGAATTCTGCTGATGTTTAAAAATGCTTCGGAACTCTTCCATTGTTCTCGGAATTCTGCTGACGTTTAAAAATGCTTCCGATCTCTTCATTTGTTCTCAGAATTCTGCTGAAGTATAAAAATGCTTCCGAACTCTTCCATTGTTCCCGGAATTCCGCTGACGTTTAAAAATGCTTCGGAACTCTTCCATTGTTCTCGGAATTCCGCTGAAGTTTAAAAATGCTTTGGAACTCTTCCATTGTTCTAGGATTTCCGATGAAGTTTAAAAATGCTTCGGAACTCTTCCATTGTTCTCGGAATTCCGCTGAAGTTTAAAAATGCTTCAGAACTCTTCCATTGTTCTCGGAATTCCACTGACGTTTAAAAATGCTTTGGAACTCTTCCATTGTTCTGGGAATTCTGCTGACGTTTAAAAATGCTTCCGATCTCTTCCATTGTTCTGGGAATTCTGCTGAAGTTTAAAAATTCTTTGGAACTCTTCCATTGTTTATGGAATTGCGCTGACATTTAAAAATGCTTCAGAACTCTTCCATTGTTCTCGGAATTCCACTGACGTTTAAAAATGCTTTGGAACTCTTCCATTGGTTCTCGGAATTCCGCTGAATTTTAAAACACCTTCGGAACTCTTCCATTGTTCTCGAAATTCCGCTGAAGTTTAAAAATGCTTCGAAACTCTTCTAATGTTCTCGGAATTCCGCTGAAATTTAAAAATGCTTCTGGAACTCTTGAATTGTTCTCGGAATTCTGCTGACGTTTAAAAATGGTTCGGAACTCTTACCATTGTTCTCGGAATTCTCCTGTAATTTAAAAATTCTTCGGAACTTTTCCATTGTTCTCGGAATTCCGCTGACATTTAAAAATGCTTCGGAACTCTTCCATTGTTCCCGGAATTCTGCTGAAATTCAAAAATGCTACAGAACTCTTCCATTGTTCCCGGAATTCGGCTGAAGTTTAAAAATGCTTCGGAACTCTTCCATTTTTCTCGGAATTCCGCTGAAGTTTAAAAAACCTTCGGAACTCTTTCATTGCTCAAGGAATTCCGGTGCCGTTTAAAAATGCTTCGGAACTCTTCCATTTATCTCAGACTTCCGCTGACATTTAAAAATGCTTCGGATCTCTTCCATTGTTCTCGGAATTCCGCTGACGTTTAAAAATGCTTCGTTACTTTTCGATTGTTCCTGGAATTCCGCTGATGTTTAAAAATGCTTCGGAACTCTTCGAGTGTACTCGTAATTCCGGTGTTGTTTAAAAATTCTTCGTAACTCTTACATTGTTCTCGGAATTCCGCTGAAGTTTAAAAATGCTTCGGAACTCTTCCATTGTTCTAGGATTTCCGATGAAGTTTAAAAATGCTTCGGAACTCTTCCATTGTTCTCGGAATTCCGCTGATGTTTAAAAATGCTTCGGAACTCTTCCATTGTTCTCGGAATTCCGCTGATGTTTAAAAATGCTTCGGAACTCTTCCATTGTTCTCGGAATTCTGCTGACGTTTAAAAATTCTTCCGATCTCTTCATTTGTTCTCTGAATTCTGATGAAGTATAAAAATGCTTCCGAACTCTTCCATTGTTCCCGGAATTCCGCTGAAGTTTAAAAATGCTTCGGAACTCTTTCATTGCTCAAGGAATTCCGCTGACATTCAAAAATGCTTCGGAACTCTTCCATTGTTCTTGGAATTCCGCTGATGTTTAAAATTTTCGGAACTCTTCCATTGTCCTCGGAATTCCGTTGACGAGTAAAAATGCTTCGGAACTCTTCCATTGTTCTCGTAATTCCGCTGACGTTTAAAAATGCTTCGGAACTCTTCCATTGTTCTCGGAATTCCGCTGAAGTTTAAAAATGCTTCAGAGCTCTTCCATTGTTCCCGGAATCTGCTGAAGTTTAAAAATGCTTCGGAACTCTTCCATTGTTCCCAGTATTCCGCTGAAGTTTAAAAATGCTTCGGAACTCTTCCATTGTTCTTGGAATTCCGCTGACATTTAAAAATACTTCGGAACTCTTCCATTGTTTTTGGAATTCTGCTGAAGTTTAAAAATTCTTCGGAACTCTTCCATTGCTTATGGAATTGCGCTGACATTTAAAAATGCTTCGGAACTCTTCCATTGTTCTCGGAATTCCACTGACGTTTAAAATTGCTTTTGAACTCTTCCATTTTTCTGGGAATTCCGCTGAAGTTTAAAAAACCTTCGGAACTCTTCAATTGTTCTCGGAATTCCGCTGAAATTTAAAAATGTTTCTGGAACTCTTCCATTGTTCTCGGAATTCTGCTGACATTTAAAAATGGTTCGGAACTCTTACCATTGTTCTCGGAAATCTCCTGTAATTTAAAAATTCTTCGGAACTTTTCCTTTGTTCTCGGAATTCCGCTGACGTTTAAAAATGCTTCGGAACTCTTCCATTGTTCTCGGAATTCTGCTGACGTTTAAAAATGTTTCGGAACTTTTCCATTGTTCTTGGAATTCTGCTGAACTATAAAAATTCTTTGGAACTCTTCCATTGTTTATGGAATTGCGCTGACATTTAAAAATGCTTCAGTACTCTTCCATTGTTCTCGGAATTCCACTGACGTTTAAAAATGCTTTGGAACTCTTCCATTCTTCTCGGAATTCCGCTGAAGTTTAAAAAACCTTCGGTAACCTTCCATTGTTCTCGGAATTCCGCTGAAGTTTAAAAATGCTTCAGAACTCTTCCATTGTTTTCGGAATTCCGCTGAAGTTTAAAAATACTTCGAAACTCTTCCATTGTTCTAGGATTTCTGATGAAGTTTAAAAATGCTTCGGAACTCTTCCATTGTTCTCGGAATTACGCTGAAGTTTAAAAATGCTTCGGAACTCTTCCATTGCTCTCGGAATTCCGCTGAAGTTTAAAAATACTTCGGAACTCTTTCATTGTTCTAGGATTTCCGATGAAGTTTAGAAATGCTTCGGAACTCTTCCATTGTTCTCGGAATTCCGCTGAAGTTTAATAATGCTTCAGATTTCTTACATTGTTCTCGGAATTCCGCTGATGTTTAAAAATGCTTCGGAACTCTTCCATTGTTCTCGTAATTCTGCTGACGTTTAAAAATGCTTCGGAACTCTTCCATTGTTCTAGGATTTCTGCTGAAGTTTAAAAATGCTTCGGTACTCTTCCATTGTTCTCAGAGTTCTGCTGACATTTAAAATTGGTTTGGAACTCTTACCATTGTTTTCTGAATTCTCGTGTAATTTAAAAATTCTTCGGAACTTTTTTATTGTTCTCAGAATTCTGCTGACCTTTAAAAATGCTTCGGAACTCTTCCATTGTTCTCGGAATTCTGCTGAAGTTTAACAATGCTTCAGATCTCTTCCATTGTTCTGGGAATTCTGCTGAAGTTTAAAAATGCTTCGGAACTCATCCATTGTTCTCGGAATTCTGCTGAGATTTAAAAATGCTTCGGAACTCTTCCATTGTTCCCGGAATTCTGCTGAAATTCAAAAATGCTACAGAACTCTTCCATTGTTCCCGGAATTCTGCTGACGTTTAAAAATGCTTCGGAACTGTTCCATTGTTCTCAGAATTCTACTGACATTTAAAAATGGTTCATAACTCTTACCATTGTTCTCGGAATTCTCCTGTAATTTAAAAATTCTTCGGAACTTTTCCGTTGTTCTCGGAATTCCGCTGATGTTTAAAAATGCTTCGGAACTGTTCCATTGTTCTCAGAATTCTACTGACATTTAAAAATGGTTCGTAACTCTTACCATTGTTCTCGGAATTCTCCTGTAATTTAAAAATGCTTCGGAACTCTTCCATTGTTCTAGGATTTCCGATGAAGTTTAAAAATGCTTCGGAACTCTTCCATTGTTCTCGGAATTCCGCTGAAGTTTAAAAAACCTTCGGAACTCTTTCATTGCTCAAGGAATTCCGGTGCCGTTTAAAAATGCTTCGGAACTCTTCCATTTATCTCAGACTTCCGCTGACATTTAAAAATGCTTCGGAACTCTTCCATTGTTCTCGGAATTCCGCTGACGTTTAAAAATGCTTCGTTACTTTTCGATTGTTCTTGGAATTCCGCTGATGTTTAAAAATGCTTCGGAACTCTTTCATTGCTCAAGGAATTCCGCTGACATTCAAAAATGCTTCGGAACTCTTCCATTGTTCTTGGAATTCCGCTGATGTTTAAAATTTTCGGAACTCTTCCATTGTTCTCAGAATTCCGTTGACGAGTAAAAATGCTTCGGAACTCTTCCATTGTTCTCGTAATTCCGCTGATGTTTAAAAATGCTTCGGAACTCTTCCATTGTTCTCGGAATTCCGCTGAAGTTTAAAAATGCTTCAGAGCTCTTCCTTTGTACTAGTATTTCCGCTGAAGTTGAAAAATGCTTCGGAACTCTTCCATTGTTCTCGGAATTCCGCTGAAGTTTAAAAATGCTTCGGAACACTTCAATTGTTCTCGGAATTCCGCTGAAGTTTAAAAATGCTTCGGAACTCTTCCATTGTTCTCGTAATTCCGCTGACGTTTAAAAATGCTTAGGAACTCTTCCATTGTTCTAGGATTTCTACTGAAGTTTAAAAATGCTTCGGAACTCTTCCATTGTTTATGGAATTGCGCTGACATTTAAAAATGCTTCAGAGCTCTTCCATTGTTCCCGGAATCTGCTGAAGTTTAAAAATGCTTCGGAACTCTTCCATTGTTCCCAGTATTCCGCTGAAGTTTAAAAATGCTTCGGAACTCTTCCATTGTTCTTGGAATTCCGCTGACATTTAAAAATACTTCGGAACTCTTCCATTGTTCTTGGAATTCTGCTGAAGTTTAAAAATTCTTCGGAACTCTTCCATTGCTTATGGAATTGCGCTGACATTTAAAAATGCTTCGGAACTCTTCCATTGTTCTCGGAATTCCACTGACGTTTAAAATTGCTTTTGAACTCTTCCATTTTTCTCGGAATTCCGCTGAAGTTTAAAAAACCTTCGGAACTCTTCAATTGTTCTCGGAATTCCGCTGAAATTTAAAAATGTTTCTGGAACTCTTCCATTGTTCCCGGAATTCTGCTGACATTTAAAAATGGTTCGGAACTCTTACCATTGTTCTCGGAAATCTCCTGTAATTTAAAAATTCTTCGGAACTTTTCCTTTGTTCTCGGAATTCCGCTGACGTTTAAAAATGCTTCGGAACTCTTCCATTGTTCTCGGAATTCTGCTGACGTTTAAAAATGTTTCGGAACTTTTCCATTGTTCTTGGAATTCTGCTGAACTATAAAAATTCTTTGGAACTCTTCCATTGTTTATGGAATTGCGCTGACATTTAAAAATGCTTCAGTACTCTTCCATTGTTCTCGGAATTCCACTGACGTTTAAAAATGCTTTGGAACTCTTCCATTCTTCTCGGAATTCCGCTGAAGTTTAAAAAACCTTCGGTAACCTTCCATTGTTCTCGGAATTCCGCTGAAGTTTAAAAATGCTTCAGAACTCTTCCATTGTTTTCGGAATTCCGCTGAAGTTTAAAAATACTTCGAAACTCTTCCATTGTTCTAGGATTTCTGATGAAGTTTAAAAATGCTTCGGAACTCTTCCATTGTTCTCGGAATTACGCTGAAGTTTAAAAATGCTTCGGAACTCTTCCATTGCTCTCGGAATTCCGCTGAAGTTTAAAAATACTTCGGAACTCTTTCATTGTTCTAGGATTTCCGATGAAGTTTAGAAATGCTTCGGAACTCTTCCATTGTTCTCGGAATTCCGCTGAAGTTTAATAATGCTTCAGATTTCTTACATTGTTCTCGGAATTCCGCTGATGTTTAAAAATGCTTCGGAACTCTTCCATTGTTCTCGTAATTCTGCTGACGTTTAAAAATGCTTCGGAACTCTTCCATTGTTCTAGGATTTCTGCTGAAGTTTAAAAATGCTTCGGTACTCTTCCATTGTTCTCAGAGTTCTGCTGACATTTAAAATTGGTTTGGAACTCTTACCATTGTTTTCTGAATTCTCGTGTAATTTAAAAATTCTTCGGAACTTTTTTATTGTTCTCAGAATTCTGCTGACCTTTAAAAATGCTTCGGAACTCTTCCATTGTTCTCGGAATTCTGCTGAAGTTTAACAATGCTTCAGATCTCTTCCATTGTTCTGGGAATTCTGCTGAAGTTTAAAAATGCTTCGGAACTCATCCATTGTTCTCGGAATTCTGCTGAGATTTAAAAATGCTTCGGAACTCTTCCATTGTTCCCGGAATTCTGCTGAAATTCAAAAATGCTACAGAACTCTTCCATTGTTCCCGGAATTCTGCTGACGTTTAAAAATGCTTCGGAACTGTTCCATTGTTCTCAGAATTCTACTGACATTTAAAAATGGTTCATAACTCTTACCATTGTTCTCGGAATTCTCCTGTAATTTAAAAATTCTTCGGAACTTTTCCGTTGTTCTCGGAATTCCGCTGACGTTTAAAAATGCTTCGGAACTCTTCCATTGTTCTAGGATTTCCGATGAAGTTTAAAAATGCTTCGGAACTCTTCCATTGTTCTCGGAATTCCGCTGAAGTTTAAAAAACCTTCGGAACTCTTTCATTGCTCAAGGAATTCCGGTGCCGTTTAAAAATGCTTCGGAACTCTTCCATTTATCTCAGACTTCCGCTGACATTTAAAAATGCTTCGGAACTCTTCCATTGTTCTCGGAATTCCGCTGACGTTTAAAAATGCTTCGTTACTTTTCTATTGTTCTTGGAATTCCGCTGATGTTTAAAAATGCTTCGGAACTCTTTCATTGCTCAAGAAATTCCGCTGACATTCAAAAATGCTTCGGAACTCTTCCATTGTTCTTGGAATTCCGCTGATGTTTAAAATTTTCGGAACTCTTCCATTGTTCTCAGAATTCCGTTGACGAGTAAAAATGCTTCGGAACTCTTCCATTGTTCTCGTAATTCCGCTGATGTTTAAAAATGCTTCGGAACTCTTCCATTGTTCTCGGAATTCCGCTGAAGTTTAAAAATGCTTCAGAGCTCTTCCTTTGTACTAGTATTTCCGCTGAAGTTGAAAAATGCTTCGGAACTCTTCCATTGTTCTCGGAATTCCGCTGAAGTTTAAAAATGCTTCGGAACACTTCAATTGTTCTCGGAATTCCGCTGAAGTTTAAAAATGCTTCGGAACTCTTCCATTGTTCTCGTAATTCCACTGACGTTTAAAAATGCTTAGGAACTCTTCCATTGTTCTAGGATTTCTACTGAAGTTTAAAAATGCTTCGGAACTCTTCCATTGTTTATGGAATTGCGCTGACATTTAAAAATGCTTCAGAGCTCTTCCATTGTTCCCGGAATCTGCTGAAGTTTAAAAATGCTTCGGAACTCTTCCATTGTTCCCAGTATTCCGCTGAAGTTTAAAAATGCTTCGGAACTCTTCCATTGTTCTTGGAATTCCGCTGACATTTAAAAATACTTCGGAACTCTTCCATTGTTCTTGGAATTCTGCTGAAGTTTAAAAATTCTTCGGAACTCTTCCATTGCTTATGGAATTGCGCTGACATTTAAAAATGCTTCGGAACTCTTCCATTGTTCTCGGAATTCCACTGACGTTTAAAATTGCTTTTGAACTCTTCCATTTTTCTCGGAATTCCGCTGAAGTTTAAAAAACCTTCGGAACTCTTCAATTGTTCTCGGAATTCCGCTGAAATTTAAAAATGTTTCTGGAACTCTTCCATTGTTCCCGGAATTCTGCTGACATTTAAAAATGGTTCGGAACTCTTACCATTGTTCTCGGAAATCTCCTGTAATTTAAAAATTCTTCGGAACTTTTCCTTTGTTCTCGGAATTCCGCTGACGTTTAAAAATGCTTCGGAACTCTTCCATTGTTCTCGGAATTCTGCTGACGTTTAAAAATGTTTCGGAACTTTTCCATTGTTCTTGGAATTCTGCTGAACTATAAAAATTCTTTGGAACTCTTCCATTGTTTATGGAATTGCGCTGACATTTAAAAATGCTTCAGTACTCTTCCATTGTTCTCGGAATTCCACTGACGTTTAAAAATGCTTTGGAACTCTTCCATTCTTCTCGGAATTCCGCTGAAGTTTAAAAAACCTTCGGTAACCTTCCATTGTTCTCGGAATTCCGCTGAAGTTTAAAAATGCTTCAGAACTCTTCCATTGTTTTCGGAATTCCGCTGAAGTTTAAAAATACTTCGAAACTCTTCCATTGTTCTAGGATTTCTGATGAAGTTTAAAAATGCTTCGGAACTCTTCCATTGTTCTCGGAATTACGCTGAAGTTTAAAAATGCTTCGGAACTCTTCCATTGCTCTCGGAATTCCGCTGAAGTTTAAAAATACTTCGGAACTCTTTCATTGTTCTAGGATTTCCGATGAAGTTTAGAAATGCTTTGGAACTCTTCCATTGTTCTCGGAATTCCGCTGAAGTTTAATAATGCTTCAGATTTCTTACATTGTTCTCGGAATTCCGCTGATGTTTAAAAATGCTTCGGAACTCTTCCATTGTTCTCGTAATTCTGCTGACGTTTAAAAATGCTTCGGAACTCTTCCATTGTTCTAGGATTTCTGCTGAAGTTTAAAAATGCTTCGGTACTCTTCCATTGTTCTCAGAGTTCTGCTGACATTTAAAATTGGTTTGGAACTCTTACCATTGTTTTCTGAATTCTCGTGTAATTTAAAAATTCTTCGGAACTTTTTTATTGTTCTCAGAATTCTGCTGACCTTTAAAAATGCTTCGGAACTCTTCCATTGTTCTCGGAATTCTGCTGAAGTTTAACAATGCTTCAGATCTCTTCCATTGTTCTGGGAATTCTGCTGAAGTTTAAAAATGCTTCGGAACTCATCCATTGTTCTCGGAATTCTGCTGAGATTTAAAAATGCTTCGGAACTCTTCCATTGTTCCCGGAATTCTGCTGAAATTCAAAAATGCTACAGAACTCTTCCATTGTTCCCGGAATTCTGCTGACGTTTAAAAATGCTTCGGAACTGTTCCATTGTTCTCAGAATTCTACTGACATTTAAAAATGGTTCGTAACTCTTACCATTGTTCTCGGAATTCTCCTGTAATTTAAAAATTCTTCGGAACTTTTCCGTTGTTCTCGGAATTCCGCTGACGTTTAAAAATGCTTCGGAACTCTTCCATTGTTCTAGGATTTCCGATGAAGTTTAAAAATGCTTCGGAACTCTTCCATTGTTCTCGGAATTCCGCTGAAGTTTAAAAAACCTTCGGAACTCTTTCATTGCTCAAGGAATTCCGGTGCCGTTTAAAAATGCTTCGGAACTCTTCCATTTATCTCAGACTTCCGCTGACATTTAAAAATGCTTCGGAACTCTATCATTGTTCTCGGAATTCCGCTGACGTTTAAAAATGCTTCGTTACTTTTCGATTGTTCTTGGAATTCCGCTGATGTTTAAAAATGCTTCGGAACTCTTTCATTGCTCAAGGAATTCCGCTGACATTCAAAAATGCTTCGGAACTCTTCCATTGTTCTTGGAATTCCGCTGATGTTTAAAATTTTCGGAACTCTTCCATTGTTCTCAGAATTCCGTTGACGAGTAAAAATGCTTCGGAACTCTTCCATTGTTCTCGTAATTCCGCTGATGTTTAAAAATGCTTCGGAACTCTTCCATTGTTCTCGGAATTCCGCTGAAGTTTAAAAATGCTTCAGAGCTCTTCCTTTGTACTAGTATTTCCGCTGAAGTTGAAAAATGCTTCGGAACTCTTCCATTGTTCTCGGAATTCCGCTGAAGTTTAAAAATGCTTCGGAACACTTCAATTGTTCTCGGAATTCCGCTGAAGTTTAAAAATGCTTCGGAACTCTTCCATTGTTCTCGTAATTCCGCTGACGTTTAAAAATGCTTAGGAACTCTTCCATTGTTCTAGGATTTCTACTGAAGTTTAAAAATGCTTCGGAACTCTTCCATTGTTTATGGAATTGCGCTGACATTTAAAAATGCTTCAGAGCTCTTCCATTGTTCCCGGAATCTGCTGAAGTTTAAAAATGCTTCGGAACTCTTCCATTGTTCCCAGTATTCCGCTGAAGTTTAAAAATGCTTCGGAACTCTTCCATTGTTCTTGGAATTCCGCTGACATTTAAAAATACTTCGGAACTCTTCCATTGTTCTTGGAATTCTGCTGAAGTTTAAAAATTCTTCGGAACTCTTCCATTGCTTATGGAATTGCGCTGACATTTAAAAATGCTTCGGAACTCTTCCATTGTTCTCGGAATTCCACTGACGTTTAAAATTGCTTTTGAACTCTTCCATTTTTCTCGGAATTCCGCTGAAGTTTAAAAAACCTTCGGAACTCTTCAATTGTTCTCGGAATTCCGCTGAAATTTAAAAATGTTTCTGGAACTCTTCCATTGTTCTCGGAATTCTGCTGACATTTAAAAATGGTTCGGAACTCTTACCATTGTTCTCGGAAATCTCCTGTAATTTAAAAATTCTTCGGAACTTTTCCTTTGTTCTCGGAATTCTGCTGACGTTTAAAAATGTTTCGGAACTTTTCCATTCTTCTTGGAATTCTGCTGAACTTTAAAAATTCTTTGGAACTCTTCCATTGTTTATGGAATTGCGCTGACATTTAAAAATGCTTCAGTACTCTTCCATTGTTCTCGGAATTCCACTGACGTTTAAAAATGCTTTGGAACTCTTCCATTGTTCCCAGTATTCTGCTGACGTTTAAAAATGCTTCGGAACTCTTCCATTGTTCTTGGAATTCCGCTGACATTTAAAAATACTTCGGAACTCTTCCATTGTTCTTGGAATTCTGCTGAAGTTTAAAAATTCTTCGGAACTCTTCCATTGCTTATGGAATTGCGCTGACATTTAAAAATGCTTCGGAACTCTTCCATTGTTCTCGGAATTCCACTGACGTTTAAAATTGCTTTTGAACTCTTCCATTTTTCTCGGAATTCCGCTGAAGTTTAAAAAACCTTCGGAACTCTTCAATTGTTCTCGGAATTCCGCTGAAATTTAAAAATGTTTCTGGAACTCTTCCATTGTTCTCGGAATTCTGCTGACATTTAAAAATGGTTCGGAACTCTTACCATTGTTCTCGGAAATCTCCTGTAATTTAAAAATTCTTCGGAACTTTTCCTTTGTTCTCGGAATTCTGCTGACGTTTAAAAATGTTTCGGAACTTTTCCATTCTTCTTGGAATTCTGCTGAACTTTAAAAATTCTTTGGAACTCTTCCATTGTTTATGGAATTGCGCTGACATTTAAAAATGCTTCAGTACTCTTCCATTGTTCTCGGAATTCTGCTGACGTTTAAAAATGTTTCGGAACTTTTCCATTGTTCTTGGAATTCTGCTGAACTATAAAAATTCTTTGGAACTCTTCCATTGTTTATGGAATTGCGCTGACATTTAAAAATGCTTCAGTACTCTTCCATTGTTCTCGGAATTCCACTGACGTTTAAAAATGCTTTGGAACTCTTCCATTGTTCCCAGTATTCTGCTGACGTTTAAAAATGCTTCGGAACTCTTCCATTGTTCTCGGAATTCTGCTGACGTTTAAAAATGTTTCGGAACTTTTCCATTGTTCTTGGAATTCTGCTGAACTATAAAAATTCTTTGGAACTCTTCCATTGTTTATGGAATTGCGCTGACATTTAAAAATGCTTCAGTACTCTTCCATTGTTCTCGGAATTCCACTGACGTTTAAAAATGCTTTGGAACTCTTCCATTCTTCTCGGAATTCCGCTGAAGTTTAAAAAACCTTCGGTAACCTTCCATTGTTCTCGGAATTCCGCTGAAGTTTAAAAATGCTTCAGAACTCTTCCATTGTTTTCGGAATTCCGCTGAAGTTTAAAAATACTTCGAAACTCTTCCATTGTTCTAGGATTTCTGATGAAGTTTAAAAATGCTTCGGAACTCTTCCATTGTTCTCGGAATTACGCTGAAGTTTAAAAATGCTTCGGAACTCTTCCATTGCTCTCGGAATTCCGCTGAAGTTTAAAAATACTTCGGAACACTTTCATTGTTCTAGGATTTCCGATGAAGTTTAGAAATGCTTCGGAACTCTTCCATTGTTCTCGGAATTCCGCTGAAGTTTAATAATGCTTCAGATTTCTTACATTGTTCTCGGAATTCCGCTGATGTTTAAAAATGCTTCGGAACTCTTCCATTGTTCTCGTAATTCTGCTGACGTTTAAAAATGCTTCGGAACTCTTCCATTGTTCTAGGATTTCTGCTGAAGTTTAAAAATGCTTCGGTACTCTTCCATTGTTCTCAGAGTTCTGCTGACATTTAAAATTGGTTTGGAACTCTTACCATTGTTTTCTGAATTCTCGTGTAATTTAAAAATTCTTCGGAACTTTTTTATTGTTCTCAGAATTCTGCTGACCTTTAAAAATGCTTCGGAACTCTTCCATTGTTCTCGGAATTCTGCTGAAGTTTAACAATGCTTCAGATCTCTTCCATTGTTCTGGGAATTCTGCTGAAGTTTAAAAATGCTTCGGAACTCATCCATTGTTCTCGGAATTCTGCTGAGATTTAAAAATGCTTCGGAACTCTTCCATTGTTCCCGGAATTCTGCTGAAATTCAAAAATGCTACAGAACTCTTCCATTGTTCCCGGAATTCTGCTGACGTTTAAAAATGCTTCGGAACTGTTCCATTGTTCTCAGAATTCTACTGACATTTAAAAATGGTTCATAACTCTTACCATTGTTCTCGGAATTCTCCTGTAATTTAAAAATTCTTCGGAACTTTTCCGTTGTTCTCGGAATTCCGCTGACGTTTAAAAATGCTTCGGAACTCTTCCATTGTTCTAGGATTTCCGATGAAGTTTAAAAATGCTTCGGAACTCTTCCATTGTTCTCGGAATTCCGCTGAAGTTTAAAAAACCTTCGGAACTCTTTCATTGCTCAAGGAATTCCGGTGCCGTTTAAAAATGCTTCGGAACTCTTCCATTTATCTCAGACTTCCGCTGACATTTAAAAATGCTTCGGAACTCTTCCATTGTTCTCGGAATTCCGCTGACGTTTAAAAATGCTTCGTTACTTTTCGATTGTTCTTGGAATTCCGCTGATGTTTAAAAATGCTTCGGAACTCTTTCATTGCTCAAGAAATTCCGCTGACATTCAAAAATGCTTCGGAACTCTTCCATTGTTCTTGGAATTCCGCTGATGTTTAAAATTTTCGGAACTCTTCCATTGTTCTCAGAATTCCGTTGACGAGTAAAAATGCTTCGGAACTCTTCCATTGTTCTCGTAATTCCGCTGATGTTTAAAAATGCTTCGGAACTCTTCCATTGTTCTCGGAATTCCGCTGAAGTTTAAAAATGCTTCAGAGCTCTTCCTTTGTACTAGTATTTCCGCTGAAGTTGAAAAATGCTTCGGAACTCTTCCATTGTTCTCGGAATTCCGCTGAAGTTTAAAAATGCTTCGGAACACTTCAATTGTTCTCGGAATTCCGCTGAAGTTTAAAAATGCTTCGGAACTCTTCCATTGTTCTCGTAATTCCACTGACGTTTAAAAATGCTTAGGAACTCTTCCATTGTTCTAGGATTTCTACTGAAGTTTAAAAATGCTTCGGAACTCTTCCATTGTTTATGGAATTGCGCTGACATTTAAAAATGCTTCAGAGCTCTTCCATTGTTCCCGGAATCTGCTGAAGTTTAAAAATGCTTCGGAACTCTTCCATTGTTCCCAGTATTCCGCTGAAGTTTAAAAATGCTTCGGAACTCTTCCATTGTTCTTGGAATTCCGCTGACATTTAAAAATACTTCGGAACTCTTCCATTGTTCTTGGAATTCTGCTGAAGTTTAAAAATTCTTCGGAACTCTTCCATTGCTTATGGAATTGCGCTGACATTTAAAAATGCTTCGGAACTCTTCCATTGTTCTCGGAATTCCACTGACGTTTAAAATTGCTTTTGAACTCTTCCATTTTTCTCGGAATTCCGCTGAAGTTTAAAAAACCTTCGGAACTCTTCAATTGTTCTCGGAATTCCGCTGAAATTTAAAAATGTTTCTGGAACTCTTCCATTGTTCCCGGAATTCTGCTGACATTTAAAAATGGTTCGGAACTCTTACCATTGTTCTCGGAAATCTCCTGTAATTTAAAAATTCTTCGGAACTTTTCCTTTGTTCTCGGAATTCCGCTGACGTTTAAAAATGCTTCGGAACTCTTCCATTGTTCTCGGAATTCTGCTGACGTTTAAAAATGTTTCGGAACTTTTCCATTGTTCTTGGAATTCTGCTGAACTATAAAAATTCTTTGGAACTCTTCCATTGTTTATGGAATTGCGCTGACATTTAAAAATGCTTCAGTACTCTTCCATTGTTCTCGGAATTCCACTGACGTTTAAAAATGCTTTGGAACTCTTCCATTCTTCTCGGAATTCCGCTGAAGTTTAAAAAACCTTTGGTAACCTTCCATTGTTCTCGGAATTCCGCTGAAGTTTAAAAATGCTTCAGAACTCTTCCATTGTTTTCGGAATTCCGCTGAAGTTTAAAAATACTTCGAAACTCTTCCATTGTTCTAGGATTTCTGATGAAGTTTAAAAATGCTTCGGAACTCTTCCATTGTTCTCGGAATTACGCTGAAGTTTAAAAATGCTTCGGAACTCTTCCATTGCTCTCGGAATTCCGCTGAAGTTTAAAAATACTTCGGAACTCTTTCATTGTTCTAGGATTTCCGATGAAGTTTAGAAATGCTTTGGAACTCTTCCATTGTTCTCGGAATTCCGCTGAAGTTTAATAATGCTTCAGATTTCTTACATTGTTCTCGGAATTCCGCTGATGTTTAAAAATGCTTCGGAACTCTTCCATTGTTCTCGCAATTCTGCTGACGTTTAAAAATGCTTCGGAACTCTTCCATTGTTCTAGGATTTCTGCTGAAGTTTAAAAATGCTTCGGTACTCTTCCATTGTTCTCAGAGTTCTGCTGACATTTAAAATTGGTTTGGAACTCTTACCATTGTTTTCTGAATTCTCGTGTAATTTAAAAATTCTTCGGAACTTTTTTATTGTTCTCAGAATTCTGCTGACCTTTAAAAATGCTTCGGAACTCTTCCATTGTTCTCGGAATTCTGCTGAAGTTTAACAATGCTTCAGATCTCTTCCATTGTTCTGGGAATTCTGCTGAAGTTTAAAAATGCTTCGGAACTCATCCATTGTTCTCGGAATTCTGCTGAGATTTAAAAATGCTTCGGAACTCTTCCATTGTTCCCGGAATTCTGCTGAAATTCAAAAATGCTACAGAACTCTTCCATTGTTCCCGGAATTCTGCTGACGTTTAAAAATGCTTCGGAACTGTTCCATTGTTCTCAGAATTCTACTGACATTTAAAAATGGTTCGTAACTCTTACCATTGTTCTCGGAATTCTCCTGTAATTTAAAAATTCTTCGGAACTTTTCCGTTGTTCTCGGAATTCCGCTGACGTTTAAAAATGCTTCGGAACTCTTCCATTGTTCTAGGATTTCCGATGAAGTTTAAAAATGCTTCGGAACTCTTCCATTGTTCTCGGAATTCCGCTGAAGTTTAAAAAACCTTCGGAACTCTTTCATTGCTCAAGGAATTCCGGTGCCGTTTAAAAATGCTTCGGAACTCTTCCATTTATCTCAGACTTCCGCTGACATTTAAAAATGCTTCGGAACTCTATCATTGTTCTCGGAATTCCGCTGACGTTTAAAAATGCTTCGTTACTTTTCGATTGTTCTTGGAATTCCGCTGATGTTTAAAAATGCTTCGGAACTCTTTCATTGCTCAAGGAATTCCGCTGACATTCAAAAATGCTTCGGAACTCTTCCATTGTTCTTGGAATTCCGCTGATGTTTAAAATTTTCGGAACTCTTCCATTGTTCTCAGAATTCCGTTGACGAGTAAAAATGCTTCGGAACTCTTCCATTGTTCTCGTAATTCCGCTGATGTTTAAAAATGCTTCGGAACTCTTCCATTGTTCTCGGAATTCCGCTGAAGTTTAAAAATGCTTCAGAGCTCTTCCTTTGTACTAGTATTTCCGCTGAAGTTGAAAAATGCTTCGGAACTCTTCCATTGTTCTCGGAATTCCGCTGAAGTTTAAAAATGCTTCGGAACACTTCAATTGTTCTCGGAATTCCGCTGAAGTTTAAAAATGCTTCGGAACTCTTCCATTGTTCTCGTAATTCCGCTGACGTTTAAAAATGCTTAGGAACTCTTCCATTGTTCTAGGATTTCTACTGAAGTTTAAAAATGCTTCGGAACTCTTCCATTGTTTATGGAATTGCGCTGACATTTAAAAATGCTTCAGAGCTCTTCCATTGTTCCCGGAATCTGCTGAAGTTTAAAAATGCTTCGGAACTCTTCCATTGTTCCCAGTATTCCGCTGAAGTTTAAAAATGCTTCGGAACTCTTCCATTGTTCTTGGAATTCCGCTGACATTTAAAAATACTTCGGAACTCTTCCATTGTTCTTGGAATTCTGCTGAAGTTTAAAAATTCTTCGGAACTCTTCCATTGCTTATGGAATTGCGCTGACATTTAAAAATGCTTCGGAACTCTTCCATTGTTCTCGGAATTCCACTGACGTTTAAAATTGCTTTTGAACTCTTCCATTTTTCTCGGAATTCCGCTGAAGTTTAAAAAACCTTCGGAACTCTTCAATTGTTCTCGGAATTCCGCTGAAATTTAAAAATGTTTCTGGAACTCTTCCATTGTTCTCGGAATTCTGCTGACATTTAAAAATGGTTCGGAACTCTTACCATTGTTCTCGGAAATCTCCTGTAATTTAAAAATTCTTCGGAACTTTTCCTTTGTTCTCGGAATTCTGCTGACGTTTAAAAATGTTTCGGAACTTTTCCATTCTTCTTGGAATTCTGCTGAACTTTAAAAATTCTTTGGAACTCTTCCATTGTTTATGGAATTGCGCTGACATTTAAAAATGCTTCAGTACTCTTCCATTGTTCTCGGAATTCCACTGACGTTTAAAAATGCTTTGGAACTCTTCCAATGTTCCCAGTATTCTGCTGACGTTTAAAAATGCTTCGGAACTCTTCCATTGTTCTCGGAATTCTGCTGACGTTTAAAAATGTTTCGGAACTTTTCCATTGTTCTTGGAATTCTGCTGAACTTTAAAAATTCTTTGGAACTCTTCCATTGTTTATGGAATTGCGCTGACATTTAAAAATGCTTCAGTACTCTTCCATTGTTCTCGGAATTCCACTGACGTTTAAAAATGCTTTGGAACTCTTCCATTGTTCTCGGAATTCCGCTGAAGTTTAAAAAACCTTCGGTAACCTTCCATTGTTCTCGAAATTCCGCTGAAGTCTAAAAATGCTTCAGAACTCTTACATAGTTCTCGGAATTCCGCTGAAATTTAAAAATGTTTCTGGAACTCTTCCATTGTTCTCGGAATTCTGCTGACATTTAAAAATGGTTCGGAACTCTTACCATTGTTCTCGGAAATCTCCTGTAATTTAAAAATTCTTCGGACCTTTTCCTTTGTTCTCGGAATTCCGCTGACGTTTAAAAATGCTTCGGAACTCTTCCATTGTTCTCGGAATTCTGCTGACGTTTAAAAATGTTTCGGAACTTTTCCATTGTTCTTGGAATTCTGCTGAACTTTAAAAATTCTTTGGAACTCTTCCATTGTTTATGGAATTGCGCTGACATTTAAAAATGCTTCAGTACTCTTCCATTGTTCTCGGAATTCTACTGACGTTTAAAAATGCTTTGGAACTCTTCCATTGTTCTCGGAATTCCGCTGAAGTTTAAAAAACCTTCGGTAACCTTCCATTGTTCTCGAAATTCCGCTGAAGTCTAAAAATGCTTCAGAACTCTTACATAGTTCTCGGAATTCCGCTGAAGTTTAAAAATGCTTCGGAACTCTTCCATTGTTCTCGAAATTCTGCTGACATTTAAAAATGCTTCTGATCTCTTCAATTGTTCTCGGAATTCTGCTGAAGTATAAAAATGCTTCCGAACTCTTCCATTGCTCCTGGAATTCCGCTGAAGTTTAAAAATGCTTTGGAACTCTTTCATTGCTCAAGGAATTCCGCTGAAGTTTAAAAATGCTACGGAACTCTTCCATTGTTCCCGGAATACTGCTGAAGTTTAAAGATGCTTTGGAACTCTTTCATTGCTCAAGGAATTCCGGTGCCGTTTAAAAATGCTTCGGAACTCTTCCATTTATCTCAGACTTCAACTGACAATTAAAAATGCTTCGGAACTCTTCCATTGTTCTCGGAATTCCGCTGACGTTTAAAAATGCTTCGTTACTTTTCGATTGTTCTTGGAATTCCGCTGATGTTTAAAAATGCTTCGGAACTCTTCGAGTGTACTTGTAATTCCGATGAAGTTTAAAAATGCTTCGGAACTCTTCCATTGTTCTCGGAATTCCGCTGAAGTTTAAAAATGCTTCAGAACTCTTCCGTTGTTCTAGAATTTCCGCTGAAGTTTAAAAATGCTTTGGAACTCTTCCATTGTTCTCGGAATTCCGCTGAAGTTTAAAAATGCTTCGGAACTCTTCAATTGTTCTCGGAATTCGGCTGAAGTTTAAAAATACTTCGCAACTCTTCCTTTGTTCTAGGATTTCCGATGAAGTTTAAAAATGCTTCGGAACTCTTCCATTGTTCTCGGATTTCCGCTGAAGTTTAAAAATGCTTCAGAACTCTTACATTGCTCTTGGAATTCTGCTGATGTTTAGAAATGCTTCGGAACTAGTGTTGAGCATTCCGATACTGTAATATCGGGTATCGGCCGATATTCGCGGTATCGGAATTCCGATACTTAATTCCGATACTTTTACAATATCGGATACCGGAATCGGAAGTTCCCATAATGCCTGCGCTCTGCAGTGTCTGTGAAGGATGACAAGTTGGATGGCAGCGCGATCCAGCCTGTCATCAGAATGCCATCCCAGCGGGGGAGAATTCTCCTGATTGTTTAAAAGCCGGCGGGCGGTAAAAAGCCGCCGGCTTTTAAACAATCACACAGCCCCATACTGCTTCCCCGCAGCCTCCCACCCCGATCCTCCGCTCCCCTCGCCACCTCCCATCCCGATCGTAAGTTAGGACCGGGCGGGGAGCGCAGCTCCAAGGAGCGGGGAGTGAAGGACCCGGGCGGGGAAGTGAAAAGACTTCACCGCCGGCTTTCCCGTTCTGTGCTGCGCTTTCCCGCCTGTTATTTCAAATGAACAGCTGAGGTATCAGCTGATACCCATCAGCTGTTCATTTGAATTAGCCGCGGTGCCCTCAGAGGGTTCATGTGAGTTCATGCTTGACTGCATGAACTCACATGAACTTTCCCACGGCCGCACAGGTCAGCCTCACCTCCCAGACCATCAGCCCGTCATGATTAGTGTGTGTGCGGGGTGTGTTCGCGATGTTTGTGCGATGTGTGCGGGTGTGTGCGGTGTCTGTGCGATGTGTGCGGGTGTGTGCGGTGTGTGTGCGGGTGTGTGCGTGCAGGCAGACATAGGCCGATGTGACACTACTACTCCCATCGGCCTATGTCTGTCCCCCGTCCACTCCTGCCAGCAGGATCAGCTCGATGGGAGCAGTAGTTCCCATCAGACTGATCCTGCTATTTAAATTGCCCTACTGTGTCCCCAATAAATGTTAAATACATGTCATTGGTGGCCAGTGGTTACCTAAAAGAAATTAGTTCATACAATACCTGTCCCCGCCGATCGCCACCTAAAATAAAGTAAAAAATAAAAAACTACACCTATACTCACCTAGACACCTAATTCCCCGAAGCCATCGATCTCCTGTAATAAAATATAAAATAATAAACCACAACCTTATCCTTACCCCTCCGTAGCAGTCCACGAGTGTCCCACGAAGATCTCCAGTTCAGAGCAGCCACATAGAATGTGACCGCTCTGAACCGCTGCCGCCGCTAGAAAGACGGGGCCGTAAGGGTTCACCGGAGTTCAGGCAGCGCTGCTCCGGTTAGCTCCTTTATGGCCCTGCTGTATCGTGAGAAATTCCCACGGTACAGCAGTGCCGTAAAGGAGGTCTCCGGAGCTGCGCTGCCTGAATGCACTCCGGTGACCTCAGTCAGTGGCTCCCGCTGCCGGGAGCGGACGTGTTCCCGGCAGCGTGAGCTTACAGCAGCCATGCACAGCTGTCACCATCTCCAGATGTGACAGCTGTGCATGGGAGATTAGCGCAGGAACGTGGACAGGTAACTATTATTTTTAGTAAACTAAGAATTAAATACAATTGTGTGTTTTATTTCAAATAAATTATTTTTTTCTGGGTGTAGTGTGTTTTTTCTTTTTAACACTTTGTAGGTTAGTAATGGGGGTGTCTTATAGACGCCAAGCTGGCCTTAACCCCTTTATTACCCAGTGAGCCACCGCACCAGGGCCCTGGATGAGTTGGGTACAGCGCCAGAAGATGGCGCTTCTATGAACGCGCCAATTTCCGGGGAGGCTGCGGACTGCAATTTGCAGCGGGTGGGGCCCAGAAAGCTTGGGCCTCCCTGCACTGCGGATTCCAGCCCCCAGCTGCCTTGTTGTACCTGGCTGGACACAAAAATAGGACGAAGCCCCACGTATTTTTTTTTTAAATTATTTCATGAAATTCATGGAATAATTAAGAAAAAAAGGGCTTCCCTATATTGTTGTGTCCGGCTAGGTACAAATAGGCAGCTGGTGGTTGGGGGCAGCCCGTTCCTGCCTCCTGTACCTGACTGGACACAAATATAGGGCGAAGCCCCACATAATTTTTTTTTAATTATTTCATGAATTTCCTGAAATAATTAAAAAAAAATTGACGTGGGGCTTTGCACTATATTTGGGTCGAGCCAGGTACAGCAGGCAGGAACGGGCTGCCCCCAACCACCAGCTGCCTATTTGTACCTGGTTGGACACAACAATATAGGGAAGCCCTTTTTTTCTTAATTATTCCATGAATTTCATGAAATAATTAAAAAAAAAAAAACGTGGAGCTTCTCCCTATTTTTGTGTCCAGCCAGGTACAACTAGGCAGCTGGGGGATGGAATCTGCAGCGCAGGGAGGCCCAAGCTTTCTGCCCCCCGCTGAAAATTGCAGTCCGCAGCCGCCCCGGAAAATGGCGCGTTCATAGAAGCGCCATCTTCTGGCGCTGTACCCAACTCATCCAGGGCCCTGGTGCGGTGGCTCACTGGGTAATAAAGGGGTTAAGGCCAGCTTGAACTTTTCCGCTGTTCTCGGAATTCCGCTGACGTTTAAAAATGCTTCGGAACTCTTCCATTGTTCTAGGATTTCCGATGAAGTTTAAAAATGCTTCGTAACTCTTCCATTGTTCTCGGAATTCTGCTGAAGTTTAAAAATGCTTCAGAACTCTTACATTGTTTTCGGAATTCCGCTGATGTTTAAAAATGCTTCGGAACTCTTCCATTGTTCTCGGAATTCTGCTGACGTTTAAAAATGCTTCCGATCTCTTCATTTGTTCTCTGAATTCTGATGAAGTATAAAAATGCTTCCGAACTCTTCCATTGTTCCCGGAATTCCGCTGAAGTTTAAAAATGCTTCGGAACTCTTTCATTGCTCAAGGAATTCCGCTGACATTCAAAAATGCTTCGGAACTCTTCCATTGTTCTTGGAATTCCGATGATGTTTAAAAATTTTTCGGAACTCTTCCTTTGTTCTTGGAATTCCGCTGACGAGTAAAAATGCTTCGGAACTCTTCCATTGTTCTCCGAATTCCGCTGAAGTTTAAAAATGCTTCAGAGCTCTTCCTTTGTTCTAGTATTTCCGCTGAAGTTTAAAAATGCTTTGGAACTCTTCCATTGTTCTCGGAATTCCGCTGAAGTTTAAAAATGCTTCGGAACACTTCAATTGTTCTCGGAATTCCGCTGAAGTTTAAAAATGCTTCGGAACTCTTCCATTGTTCTCGTAATTCCGCTGACGTTTAAAAATGCTTAGGAACTCTTCCATTGTTCTAGGATTTCTGCTGAAGTTTAAAAATGCTTCGGAACTCTTCCATTGTTTATGGAATTGCGCTGACATTTAAAAATGCTTCAGAGCTCTTCCATTGTTCCCGGAATCTGCTGAAGTTTAAAAATGCTTCGGAACTCTTCCATTGTTCCCAGTATTCCGCTGAAGTTTAAAAATGCTTCGGAACTCTTCCATTGTTCTTGGAATTCTGCTGACATTTAAAAATACTTTGGAACTCTTCCATTGTTCTTGGAATTCTGCTGAAGTTTAAAAATTCTTCAGAACTCTTCCATTGTTTATGGAATTGCGCTGACGTTTAAAAATGCTTCGGAACTCTTCTATTGTTCTCGGAATTCCACTGACGTTTAAAATTGCTTTGGAACTCTTCCATTTTTCTCGGAATTCCGCTGAAGTTTAAAAAACCTTCGGAACTCTTCCATTGTTCTCAGAATTCCGCTGAAATTTAAAAATGTTTCTGGAACTCTTCCATTGTTCTCGGAATTCTGCTGACGTTTAAAAATGCTTCGGAACTGTTCCATTGTTCTCAGAATTCTGCTGAAATTTAAAAATGGTTCGGAACTCTTACCATTGTTCTCGGAATTCTCCTGTAATTTAAAAATTCTTCGGAACTTTTCCGTTGTTCTCAGAATTCCGCTGACGTTTAAAAATGCTTCGGAACTCATCCATTGTTCTCGGAATTCTGCTGACGTTTAAAAATGTTTCGGAACTTTTCCATTGTTCTTGGAATTCTGCTGAAGTTTAAAAATGCTTCAGAGCTCTTCCTTTGTTCTAGTATTTCCGCTGAAGTTTAAAAATGCTTTGGAACTCTTCCATTGTTCTCGGAATTCCGCTGAAGTTTAAAAATGCTTCGGAACACTTCAATTGTTCTCGGAATTCCGCTGAAGTTTAAAAATGCTTCGGAACTCTTCCATTGTTCTCGTAATTCCGCTGACGTTTAAAAATGCTTAGGAACTCTTCCATTGTTCTAGGATTTCTGCTGAAGTTTAAAAATGCTTCGGAACTCTTCCATTGTTTATGGAATTGCGCTGACATTTAAAAATGCTTCAGAGCTCTTCCATTGTTCCCGGAATCTGCTGAAGTTTAAAAATGCTTCGGAACTCTTCCATTGTTCCCAGTATTCCGCTGAAGTTTAAAAATGCTTCGGAACTCTTCCATTGTTCTTGGAATTCTGCTGACATTTAAAAATACTTCGGAACTCTTCCATTGTTCTTGGAATTCTGCTGAAGTTTAAAAATTCTTCAGAACTCTTCCATTGTTTATGGAATTGCGCTGACATTTAAAAATGCTTCGGAACTCTTCCATTGTTCTCGGAATTCCACTGACGTTTAAAATTGCTTTGGAACTCTTCCATTTTTCTCGGAATTCCGCTGAAGTTTAAAAAACCTTCGGAACTCTTCCATTGTTCTCAGAATTCCGCTGAAATTTAAAAATGTTTCTGGAACTCTTCCATTGTACTCGGAATTCTGCTGACGTTTAAAAATGCTTCGGAACTGTTCCATTGTTCTCAGAATTCTGCTGAAATTTAAAAATGGTTCGGAACTCTTACCATTGTTCTCGGAATTCTCCTGTAATTTAAAAATTCTTCGGAACTTTTCCGTTGTTCTCAGAATTCCGCTGACGTTTAAAAATGCTTTGGAACTCATCCATTGTTCTCGGAATTCTGCTGACGTTTAAAAATGTTTCGGAACTTTTCCATTGTTCTTGGAATTCTGCTGAAGTTTAAAAATTCTTTGGAACTCTTCCATTGTTTATGGAATTGCGCTGACATTTAAAAATGATACAGTACTCTTCCATTGTTCTCGGAATTCCACTGACGTTTAAAAATGCTTTGGAACTCTTCCATTGTTCTCGGAATTCCGCTGAAGTTTAAAAAACCTTCGGTAACCTTCCATTGTTTTCGAAATTCCGCTGAAGTCTAAAAATGCTTCAGAACTCTTACATAGTTCTCGGAATTCCGCTGAAGTTTAAAAATGCTTCGGAACTCTTCCATTGTTCTCGAAATTCTGCTGACGTTTAAATATGCTTCCGATCTCTTCAATTGTTCTCGGAATTCTGCTGAAGTATAAAAATGCTTCCGAACTCTTCCATTGCTCCCGGAATTCCGCTGAAGTTTAAAAATGCTTCGGAACTCTTTCATTGCTCAAGGAATTCCAGTGCCGTTTAAAAATGCTTCGGAACTCTTCCATTTATCTCAGACTTCAACTGACAATTAAAAATGCTTCGGAACTCTTCCATTGTTCTCGGAATGCCGCTGACGTTTAAAAATGCTTCGTTACTTTTCGATTGTTCTTGGAATTCCGCTGATGTTTAAAAATGCTTCGGAACTCTTCGAGTGTACTCGTAATTCCGATGAAGTTTAAAAATGCTTCGGAACTCTTCCATTGTTCTCGGAATTCCGCTGAAGTTTAAAAATGCTTCAGAACTCTTCCATTGTTCTAGGACTTCCGCTGAAGTTTAAAAATGCTTTGGAACTCTTCCATTGTTCTCGGAATTCGGCTGAAGTTTAAAAATACTTCGCAACTCTTCCTTTGTTCTAGGATTTCCGATGAAGTTTAAAAATGCTTCGGAACTCTTCCATTGTTCTCGGATTTCCACTGAAGTTTAAAAATGCTTCAGAACTCTTACATTGCTCTTGGAATTCCGCTGATGTTTAAAAATGCTTCGGAACTCTTCCATTGTTCTTGGAATTCTGCTGACGTTTAAAAATGCTTCGGAACTCTTCCATTGTTCTCGTAATTCCGCTGACTTTTAAAAATGCTTCGGAACTCTTCCATTGCTCTAGGATTTCTGCTGAACTTTAAAAATGATTCTGAACTCTTTCATTGTCCTCGGAATTTTGCTGACGTTTCAAAATGCTTCGGAACTCTTCCATTTTTCTCAGAATTCCGCTGACGTTTAAAAATGTTTCGGAACTTTTCCATTGTTCTTGGAATTCTGCTGAAGTTTTAAAATTCTCTGGAACTCTTCCATTGTTTATGGAATTGCGCTGACATTTAAAAATGCTTCAGAACTCTTCCATTGTTCTCGGAATTCCACTGACATTTAAAAATGCTTTGGAACTCTTCCATTGGATCTCGGAATTCCGCTGAAGTTTAAAAAACCTTCGGAACTCTTCCATTGTTCTCGAAATTCCGCTGAAGTTTAAAAATGCTTCGAAACTCTTCTAATGTTCTCGGAATTCCGCTGAAATTTAAAAATGCTTCTGGAACTCTTGAATTGTTCTCGGAATTCTGCTGACGTTTAAAAATGGTTCAGAACTCTTACCATTGTTCTCGGAATTCTCCTGTAATTTAAAAATTCTTCGGAACTTTTCCGTTGTTCTCGGAATTCCGCTGACGTTTAAAAATGCTTCGGAACTCTTCCATTGTTCTCGGAATTCTGCTGAAGTTTAAAAATGCTTCGGAACTCTTTCATTGCTCCAGGAATTCCGCTGACGTTTAAAAATGCTTCGGAACTCTTCCATTTTTCTCAGAATTCCACTGACATTTAAAAATGCTTCGGAACTCTTCCATTGTTCTCAGAAGTCTGCTGACATTTAAAAATGCTTCGGAAGTCTTACCATTGTTCTCGGAATTCTCCTGTAATTTAAAAATTCTTCGGAACTTTTCCATTGTTCTCGGAATTCTGCTGAAGTTTAAAAATACTTCGGAACTCTTCCATTGTTCCCGGAATTCCGCTGAAGATTAAAAATGCTTCGGAACGCTTACATTGTTCTCGGAATTCCGCTGACATTTAAAAATGCTTCGGAACTCTTCCATTGTTCTCGGAATTCTGTTGACGTTAAAAAATGGTTCCGATCTCTTCCATTGTTCTCGGAATTCTGCTGAAGTTTAAAAATGCTTCGGAACTCTTCCATTGTTCCCAGTATTCCGCTGAAGTTTAAAATGCTTCGGAACTCTTCCATTTTTCCCAGTATTCCGCTGAAGTTTAAAATGCTTCGGAACTCTTCCATTGTTCTTGGAATTCCGCTGACATTTAAAAATACTTCGGAACTCTTCCATTTTTCTCAGAATTCCGCTGACGTTCAAGAATGCTGCAGAACTCTTCCATTGTTCTCGGAATTCCGCTGACATTTCAAAATGCTTCGGAACTCTTCCATTGTCCTTGGAATTCTGCTGAAGTTTAAAAATTCTTCGGAACTCTTCCATTGTTTATGGAATTGCGCTGACATTTAAAAATGTTTCGGAACTCTTCCATTGTTCTTGGAATTCCACTGACGTTTAAAATTGCTTTGGAACTCTTCCATTTTTCTCGGAATTCCGCTGAAGTTTAAAAAACCTTCGGAACTCTTCCATTGTTCTCGGAATTCCGCTGAAGTTTTAAAATGCTTCGAAACTTCTAATGTTCTCGGAATTCCGCTGAAATTTAAAAATACTTCTGGAACTCTTCCATTGTTCTCGGAATTCTGCTGACGTTTAAAAATGCTTCGGAACTGTTCCATTGTTCTCAGAATTCTACTGACATTTAAAAATGGTTCGTAACTCTTACCATTGTTCTCGGAATTCTCCTGTAATTTAAAAATTCTTCGGAACTTTTCCGTTGTTCTCGGAATTCCGCTGACGTTTAAAAATGCTTCGGAACTCTTCCATTGTTCTAGGATTTCCGATGTAGTTTAAAAATTCTTCGGAACTCTTCCATTGTTCTCAGAATTCTGCTGAAGTTTAAAAATGCTTTGGAACTCTTACATTGTTCTCGGAATTCCGCTGATGTTTAAAAATGCTTCGGAACTCTTCCATTGTTCCCGGAATTCCGCTGAAGTTTAAAAATGCTTCGGAACTCTTTCATTGCTCAAGGAATTCTGCTGACATTCAAAAATGCTTCGGAACTCTTAGATTGTTCTTGGAATTCCGCTGATGTTTAAAAAATTTTCGGAACTCTTCCATAGTTCTCGGAATTCCGTTGACGAGTAAAAATGCTTCGGAATTCTTCCATTGTTCTCGTAATTCCGCTGACGTTTAAAAATGCTTCGGAACTCTTCCATTGTTCTCGGAATTCCGCTGAAGTTTAAAAATGCTTCAGAGCTCTTCCTTTGTTCTAGTATTTCCGCTGAAGTTTAAAAATGCTTTGGAACTCTTCCATTGTTCTCGGAATTCCGCTGAAGTTTAAAAATGCTTCGGAACACTTCAATTGTTCTCGGAATTACGCTGAAGTTTAAAAATGCTTCGGAACTCTTCCATTGTTCTCGTAATTCCGCTGACGTTTAAAAATGCTTAGGAACTCTTCCATTGTTCTCGGAATTCCACTGACTTTTAAAATTGCTTTGGAACTCTTCCATTTTTCTCGGAATTCCGCTGAAGTTTAAAAAACCTTCGGAACTCTTCCATTGTTCTTGGAATTCCGCTGAAATTTAAAAATGTTTCTGGAACTCTTCCATTGTTCTCGGAATTCTGCTGACGTTTAAAAATGCTTCGGAACTGTACCATTGTTCTCAGAATTCTGCTGACATTTAAAAATGGTTCGGAACTCTTACTATTGTTCTCGGAATTCTCCTGTAATTTAAAAATTCTTCGGAACTTTTCCGTTGTTCTCGGAATTCCGCTGACATTTAAAAATGCTTCGGAACTCTTCCATTGTTCTAGGAATTCTGCTGACGTTTATAAATGTTTCGGAACTTTTCCATTGTTCTTGGAATCCTGCTGAAGTTTAAAAATTCTTTGGAACTCTTCCATTGTTTATGGAATTGCGCTGACATTTAAAAATGCTTCAGTACTCTTCCATTGTTTTTCGGAATTCCACTGACATTTAAAAATGCTTTGGAACTCTTCCATTGTTCTCGGAATTCCGCTGAAGTTTAAAAAACCTTCGGTAACCTTCCATTGTTCTCGAAATTCCGCTGAAGTCTAAAAATGCTTCAGAACTCTTACATAGTTCTCGGAATTCCGCTGAAGTTTAAAAATGCTTCGGAACTCTTCCAATGTTCTTGGAATTCCGCTGACGAGTAAAAATGCTTCGGAACTCTTCCATTGTTCTCGGAATTCCGCTGATGTTTAAAAATGCTTCGGTACTCTTCCATTGTTCTCGGAATTCCGCTGAAGTTTAAAAATGCTTCAGAACTCTTCCATTGTTCTAGGATTTAAGCTGAAGTTTAAATGCTTTGGAACTCTTCCATTGTTCTCAGAATTCCGCTGAAGTTTAAAAATGCTTCGGAACTCTTCCATTGTTCTCGGAATTCCGCTGAAGTTTAAAAATGCTTCGGAACTCTTCCATTGTTCTCGGAATTCTGCTGATATTTAAAAATGCTTCCGATCTCTTCCAATGTTCTCGGAATTCTGCTGAAGTTTTATAATGCTTCGGAACTCTTACATTGTTCCCGGAAAACTGCTGAAGTTTAAAGATGCTACGGAACTCTTCCATTGTTCCCGGAAAACTGCTGAAGTTTAAAGATGCTTTGGAACTCTTTCATTGCTCAAGGAATTCCGGTGCCATTTAAAAATGCTTCGGACCTCTTCCACTGTTCTCGGAATTCCCCTGACGTTTAAAAATGCTTTGTTACTTTTCCATTGTTCTTGGAATTCCGATGAAGTTTAAAAATGCTTTGGAACTCTTCCATTGTTCTCGGAATTCCGCTGAAGTTTAAAAATGCTTCGGAACTCTTCAATTGTTCTCGTAATTCCGCTGACGTTTAAAAATGCTTTGGAACTCTTCCATTGCTCTAGGATTTCTGCTGAACTTTAAAAATGTTTCGGAACTCTTCTATTGTTCTCACAATTCTGCTGAAGTTTTAAAATGCTTCGAAACTCTTCCATTGTTCTCGGAATTCCGCTGAAGTTTAAAAATGATTCTGAACTCTTCCATTGTTCTCAGAATTCCGCTGATGTTTAAAAATGCTTCGGTACTCTTCCATTGTTCTAGGATTTAAGCTGAAGTTTAAAATGCTTTGGAACTCTTCCATTGTTCTAGGATTTAAGCTGAAGTTTAAAATGCTATAGAACTCTTCCATTATTCTCAGAATTCTGCTGAAGTTTAAAAATGCTTCGGAACTCTTCCATTGTTCTCGGAATTCCGCTGAAGTTTAAAAATGCTTCGGAACTCTTCCATTGTTCTCGGAATTCTGCTGAAGTTTAAAAATGCTACGGAACTCTTCCATTGTTCCCGGAATACTGCTGAAGTTTAAAGATGCTTCGTTACTTTTCGATTGTTCTTGGAATTCCGCTGATGTTTAAAAATGCTTCGGAACTCTTCGAGTGTACTCGTAATTCCGATGAAGTTTAAAAATACTATGGAACTCTTCCATTGTTCTAGGATTTCCGCTGAAGTTTAAAAATGCTTTGGAACTCTTCCATTGTTCTCGGAATTCGGCTGAAGTTTAAAAATACTTCGCAACTCTTCCTTTGTTCTAGGATTTCCGATGAAGTTTAAAAATGCTTCGGAACTCTTCTATTTTTCTCGGAATTCCGCTGACGTTTAAAAATGGCTTCGTTACTTTTCGATTGTTCTTGGAATTCCGCTGATGTTTAAAAATGCTTCGGAACTCTTCGAGTGTACTCGTAATTCCGATGAAGCTTAAAAATGCTTCGGAACTCTTCCATTGTTCTCGGAATTCCGCTGAAGTTTAAAAATGCTTCAGAACTCTTCCATTGTTCTAGGATTTCCGATGAAGTTTAAAAATGCTTTGGAACTCTTCCATTGTCCTTGGAATTCTGCTGAAGTTTAAAAATTCTTCGGAACTCTTCCATTGTTTATGGAATTGCGCTGACATTTAAAAATGTTTCGGAACTCTTCCATTGTTCTTGGAATTCCACTGACGTTTAAAATTGCTTTGGAACTCTTCCATTTTTCTCGGAATTCCGCTGAAGTTTAAAAAACCTTCGGAACTCTTCCATTGTTCTCGGAATTCCGCTGAAGTTTTAAAATGCTTCGAAACTTCTAATGTTCTCGGAATTCCGCTGAAATTTAAAAATACTTCTGGAACTCTTCCATTGTTCTCGGAATTCTGCTGACGTTTAAAAATGCTTCGGAACTGTTCCATTGTTCTCAGAATTCTACTGACATTTAAAAATGGTTCGTAACTCTTACCATTGTTCTCGGAATTCTCCTGTAATTTAAAAATTCTTCGGAACTTTTCCGTTGTTCTCGGAATTCCGCTGACGTTTAAAAATGCTTCGGAACTCTTCCATTGTTCTAGGATTTCCGATGTAGTTTAAAAATTCTTCGGAACTCTTCCATTGTTCTCAGAATTCTGCTGAAGTTTAAAAATGCTTTGGAACTCTTACATTGTTCTCGGAATTCCGCTGATGTTTAAAAATGCTTCGGAACTCTTCCATTGTTCCCGGAATTCCGCTGAAGTTTAAAAATGCTTCGGAACTCTTTCATTGCTCAAGGAATTCTGCTGACATTCAAAAATGCTTCGGAACTCTTAGATTGTTCTTGGAATTCCGCTGATGTTTAAAAAATTTTCGGAACTCTTCCATAGTTCTCGGAATTCCGTTGACGAGTAAAAATGCTTCGGAATTCTTCCATTGTTCTCGTAATTCCGCTGACGTTTAAAAATGCTTCGGAACTCTTCCATTGTTCTCGGAATTCCGCTGAAGTTTAAAAATGCTTCAGAGCTCTTCCTTTGTTCTAGTATTTCCGCTGAAGTTTAAAAATGCTTTGGAACTCTTCCATTGTTCTCGGAATTCCGCTGAAGTTTAAAAATGCTTCGGAACACTTCAATTGTTCTCGGAATTACGCTGAAGTTTAAAAATGCTTCGGAACTCTTCCATTGTTCTCGTAATTCCGCTGACGTTTAAAAATGCTTAGGAACTCTTCCATTGTTCTCGGAATTCCACTGACTTTTAAAATTGCTTTGGAACTCTTCCATTTTTCTCGGAATTCCGCTGAAGTTTAAAAAACCTTCGGAACTCTTCCATTGTTCTTGGAATTCCGCTGAAATTTAAAAATGTTTCTGGAACTCTTCCATTGTTCTCGGAATTCTGCTGACGTTTAAAAATGCTTCGGAACTGTACCATTGTTCTCAGAATTCTGCTGACATTTAAAAATGGTTCGGAACTCTTACTATTGTTCTCGGAATTCTCCTGTAATTTAAAAATTCTTCGGAACTTTTCCGTTGTTCTCGGAATTCCGCTGACATTTAAAAATGCTTCGGAACTCTTCCATTGTTCTAGGAATTCTGCTGACGTTTATAAATGTTTCGGAACTTTTCCATTGTTCTTGGAATCCTGCTGAAGTTTAAAAATTCTTTGGAACTCTTCCATTGTTTATGGAATTGCGCTGACATTTAAAAATGCTTCAGTACTCTTCCATTGTTTTTCGGAATTCCACTGACATTTAAAAATGCTTTGGAACTCTTCCATTGTTCTCGGAATTCCGCTGAAGTTTAAAAAACCTTCGGTAACCTTCCATTGTTCTCGAAATTCCGCTGAAGTCTAAAAATGCTTCAGAACTCTTACATAGTTCTCGGAATTCCGCTGAAGTTCAAAAATGCTTCGGAACTCTTCCAATGTTCTTGGAATTCCGCTGACGAGTAAAAATGCTTCGGAACTCTTCCATTGTTCTCGGAATTCCGCTGATGTTTAAAAATGCTTCGGTACTCTTCCATTGTTCTCGGAATTCCGCTGAAGTTTAAAAATGCTTCAGAACTCTTCCATTGTTCTAGGATTTAAGCTGAAGTTTAAATGCTTTGGAACTCTTCCATTGTTCTCAGAATTCCGCTGAAGTTTAAAAATGCTTCGGAACTCTTCCATTGTTCTCGGAATTCCGCTGAAGTTTAAAAATGCTTCGGAACTCTTCCATTGTTCTCGGAATTCTGCTGATATTTAAAAATGCTTCCGATCTCTTCCAATGTTCTCGGAATTCTGCTGAAGTTTTATAATGCTTCGGAACTCTTACATTGTTCCCGGAATTCTGCTGAAGTTTAAAAATGCTACGGAACTCTTCCATTGTTCCCGGAAAACTGCTGAAGTTTAAAGATGCTTTGGAACTCTTTCATTGCTCAAGGAATTCCGGTGCCATTTAAAAATGCTTCGGACCTCTTCCACTGTTCTCGGAATTCCCCTGACGTTTAAAAATGCTTTGTTACTTTTCCATTGTTCTTGGAATTCCGATGAAGTTTAAAAATGCTTTGGAACTCTTCCATTGTTCTCGGAATTCCGCTGAAGTTTAAAAATGCTTCGGAACTCTTCAATTGTTCTCGTAATTCCGCTGACGTTTAAAAATGCTTTGGAACTCTTCCATTGCTCTAGGATTTCTGCTGAACTTTAAAAATGTTTCGGAACTCTTCTATTGTTCTCACAATTCTGCTGAAGTTTTAAAATGCTTCGAAACTCTTCCATTGTTCTCGGAATTCCGCTGAAGTTTAAAAATGATTCTGAACTCTTCCATTGTTCTCAGAATTCCGCTGATGTTTAAAAATGCTTCGGTACTCTTCCATTGTTCTCGAAATTCCGCTGAAGTTTAAAAATGCTTCAGAACTCTTCCATTGTTCTAGGATTTAAGCTGAAGTTTAAAATGCTTTGGAACTCTTCCATTGTTCTAGGATTTAAGCTGAAGTTTAAAATGCTATAGAACTCTTCCATTATTCTCAGAATTCTGCTGAAGTTTAAAAATGCTTCGGAACTCTTCCATTGTTCTCGGAATTCTGCTGATATTTAAAAATGCTTCCGATCTCTTCCAATGTTCTCGGAATTCTGCTGAAGTTTTATAATGCTTCGGAACTCTTACATTGTTACCGGAATTCTGCTGAAGTTTAAAAATGCTACGGAACTCTTCCATTGTTCCCGGAATACTGCTGAAGTTTAAAGATGCTTCGTTACTTTTCGATTGTTCTTGGAATTCCGCTGATGTTTAAAAATGCTTCGGAACTCTTCGAGTGTACTCGTAATTCCGATGAAGTTTAAAAATACTATGGAACTCTTCCATTGTTCTAGGATTTCCGCTGAAGTTTAAAAATGCTTTGGAACTCTTCCATTGTTCTCGGAATTCCGCTGACGTTTAAAAATGGCTTCGTTACTTTTCGATTGTTCTTGGAATTCCGCTGATGTTTAAAAATGCTTCGGAACTCTTCGAGTGTACTCGTAATTCCGATGAAGCTTAAAAATGCTTCGGAACTCTTCCATTGTTCTCGGAATTCCGCTGAAGTTTAAAAATGCTTCGGAACTCTTCCATTGTTCTCGGAATTCTGCTGATATTTAAAAATGCTTCCGATCTCTTCCAATGTTCTCGGAATTCTGCTGAAGTTTTATAATGCTTCGGAACTCTTACATTGTTCCCGGAATTCTGCTGAAGTTTAAAAATGCTACGGAACTCTTCCATTGTTCCCGGAAAACTGCTGAAGTTTAAAGATGCTTTGGAACTCTTTCATTGCTCAAGGAATTCCGGTGCCATTTAAAAATGCTTCGGACCTCTTCCACTGTTCTCGGAATTCCCCTGACGTTTAAAAATGCTTTGTTACTTTTCCATTGTTCTTGGAATTCCGATGAAGTTTAAAAATGCTTTGGAACTCTTCCATTGTTCTCGGAATTCCGCTGAAGTTTAAAAATGCTTCGGAACTCTTCAATTGTTCTCGTAATTCCGCTGACGTTTAAAAATGCTTTGGAACTCTTCCATTGCTCTAGGATTTCTGCTGAACTTTAAAAATGTTTCGGAACTCTTCTATTGTTCTCACAATTCTGCTGAAGTTTTAAAATGCTTCGAAACTCTTCCATTGTTCTCGGAATTCCGCTGAAGTTTAAAAATGATTCTGAACTCTTCCATTGTTCTCAGAATTCCGCTGATGTTTAAAAATGCTTCGGTACTCTTCCATTGTTCTCGAAATTCCGCTGAAGTTTAAAAATGCTTCAGAACTCTTCCATTGTTCTAGGATTTAAGCTGAAGTTTAAAATGCTTTGGAACTCTTCCATTGTTCTAGGATTTAAGCTGAAGTTTAAAATGCTATAGAACTCTTCCATTATTCTCAGAATTCTGCTGAAGTTTAAAAATGCTTCGGAACTCTTCCATTGTTCTCGGAATTCTGCTGATATTTAAAAATGCTTCCGATCTCTTCCAATGTTCTCGGAATTCTGCTGAAGTTTTATAATGCTTCGGAACTCTTACATTGTTACCGGAATTCTGCTGAAGTTTAAAAATGCTACGGAACTCTTCCATTGTTCCCGGAATACTGCTGAAGTTTAAAGATGCTTCGTAACTTTTCGATTGTTCTTGGAATTCCGCTGATGTTTAAAAATGCTTCGGAACTCTTCGAGTGTACTCGTAATTCCGATGAAGTTTAAAAATACTATGGAACTCTTCCATTGTTCTAGGATTTCCGCTGAAGTTTAAAAATGCTTTGGAACTCTTCCATTGTTCTCGGAATTCCGCTGACGTTTAAAAATGGCTTCGTTACTTTTCGATTGTTCTTGGAATTCCGCTGATGTTTAAAAATGCTTCGGAACTCTTCGAGTGTACTCGTAATTCCGATGAAGCTTAAAAATGCTTCGGAACTCTTCCATTGTTCTCGGAATTCCGCTGAAGTTTAAAAATGCTTCAGAACTCTTCCATTGTTCTAGGATTTCCGCTGAAGTTTAAAAATGCTTTGGAACTCTTCCATTGTTCTCGGAATTCGGCTGAAGTTTAAAAATACTTCGCAACTCTTCCTTTGTTCTAGGATTTCCGATGAAGTTTAAAAATGCTTCGGAACTCTTCCATTGTTCTCGGATTTCCACTGAAGTTTAAAAATGCTTCAGAACTCTTACATTGCTCTTGGAATTCCGCTGATGTTTAAAAATGCTTCGGAACTCTTCTATTGTTCTTGGAATTCTGCTGACGTTTAAAAATGCTTCGGAACTCTTCCATTGTTCTCGTAATTCCGCTGACTTTTAAAAATGCTTCGGAACTCTTCCATTGCTCTAGGATTTCTGCTGAACTTTAAAAATGTTTCGGAACTCTTGTATTGTTCTCGCAATTCTGCTGAAGTTTTAAAATGCTTCGGAACTCTTCCATTGTTCTTGGAATTCCGCTGAAGTTTAAAAATGATTCTGAACTCTTTCATTGTCCTCGGAATTTTGCTGACGTTTCAAAATGCTTCAGAACTCTTCCATTTTTCTCAGAATTCCGCTGACGTTTAAAAATGTTTCGGAACTTTTCCATTGTTCTTGGAATTCTGCTGAAGTTTTAAAATTCTTTGGAACTCTTCCATTGTTTATGGAATTGCGCTGACATTTAAAAATGCTTCAGAACTCTTCCATTGTTCTCGGAATTCCACTGACATTTAAAAATGCTTTGGAACTCTTCCATTGGATCTCGGAATTCCGCTGAAGTTTAAAAAACCTTCGGAACTCTTCCATTGTTCTCGAAATTCCGCTGAAGTTTAAAAATACTTCGAAACTCTTCTAATGTTCTCGGAATTCCGCTGAAATTTAAAAATGCTTCTGGAACTCTTGAATTGTTCTCGGAATTCTGCTGACGTTTAAAAATGGTTCAGAACTCTTACCATTGTTCTCGGAATTCTCCTGTAATTTAAAAATTCTTCGGAACTTCTCCGTTGTTCTCGGAATTCCGCTGACGTTTAAAAATGCTTCGGAACTCTTCCATTGTTCTCGGAATTCTGCTGAAGTTTAAAAATGCTTCGGAACACTTTCATTGCTCCAGGAATTCCGCTGACGTTTAAAAATGCTTCGGAACTCTTCCATTTTTCTCAGAATTCCACTGACATTTAAAAATGCTTCGGAACTCTTCCATTGTTCTCAGAAGTCTGCTGACATTTAAAAATGGTTCGGAAGTCTTACCATTGTTCTCGGAATTCTCCTGTAATTTAAAAATTCTTCGGAACTTTTCCATTGTTCTCGGAATTCTGCTGAAGTTTAAAAATACTTCGGAACTCTTCCATTGTTCCCGGAATTCCGCTGAAGATTAAAAATGCTTCGGAACGCTTACATTGTTCTCGGAATTCCGCTGACGTTTAAAAATTCTTCGGAACTCTTCCATTGTTCTCGGAATTCTGTTGACGTTAAAAAATGGTTCCGATCTCTTCCATTGTTCTCGGAATTCTGCTGAAGTTTAAAAATGCTTCGGAACTCTTCCATTGTTCCCAGTATTCCGCTGAAGTTTAAAATGCTTCGGAACTCTTCCATTTTTCCCAGTATTCCTCTGAAGTTTAAAATGCTTCGGAACTCTTCCATTGTTCTTGGAATTCCGCTGACATTTAAAAATACTTCGGAACTCTTCCATTTTTCTCAGAATTCCGCTGACGTTCAAGAATGCTGCAGAACTCTTCCATTGTTCTCGGAATTCCGCTGACATTTCAAAATGCTTCGGAACTCTTCCATTGTCCTTGGAATTCTGCTGAAGTTTAAAAATTCTTCGGAACTCTTCCATTGTTTATGGAATTGCGCTGACATTTAAAAATGTTTCGGAACTCTTCCATTGTTCCCGGAATTCCGCTGAAGTTTAAAAATGCTTCGGAACTCTTTCATTGCTCAAGGAATTCTGCTGACATTCAAAAATGCTTCGGAACTCTTAGATTGTTCTTGGAATTCCGCTGATGTTTAAAAAATTTTCGGAACTCTTCCATAGTTCTCGGAATTCTGTTGACGAGTAAAAATGCTTCGGAATTCTTCCATTGTTCTCGTAATTCCGCTGACGTTTAAAAATGCTTCGGAACTCTTCCATTGTTCTCGGAATTCCGCTGAAGTTTAAAAATGCTTCAGAGCTCTTCCTTTGTTCTAGTATTACCGCTGAAGTTTAAAAATGCTTTGGAACTCTTCCATTGTTCTCGGAATTCCGCTGAAGTTTAAAAATGCTTCGGAACACTTCAATTGTTCTCGGAATTACGCTGAAGTTTAAAAATGCTTCGGAACTCTTCCATTGTTCTCGTAATTCCGCTGACGTTTAGAAATGCTTAGGAACTCTTCCATTGTTCTCGGAATTCCACTGACTTTTAAAATTGCTTTGGAACTCTTTCATTTTTCTCGGAATTCCGCTGAAGTTTAAAAAACCTTCGGAACTCTTCCATTGTTCTCGGAATTCCGCTGAAATTTAAAAATGTTTCTGGAACTCTTCCATTGTTCTCGGAATTCTGCTGACGTTTAAAAATGCTTCGGAACTGTACCATTGTTCTCAGAATTCTGCTGACATTTAAAAATGGTTCGGAACTCTTACTATTGTTCTCGGAATTCTCCTGTAATTTAAAAATTCTTCGGAACTTTTCCGTTGTTCTCGGAATTCCGCTGACGTTTAAAAATGCTTCGGAACTCTTCCATTGTTCTAGGAATTCTGCTGACGTTTATAAATGTTTCGGAACTTTTCCATTGTTCTTGGAATCCTGCTGAAGTTTAAAAATTCTTTGGAACTCTTCCATTGTTTATGGAATTGCGCTGACATTTAAAAATGCTTCAGTACTCTTCCATTGTTTTTCGGAATTCCACTGACATTTAAAAATGCTTTGGAACTCTTCCATTGTTCTCGGAATTCCGCTGAAGCTTAAAAAACCTTCGGTAACCTTCCATTGTTCTCGAAATTCCGCTGAAGTCTAAAAATGCTTCAGAACTCTTACATAGTCCTCGGAATTCCGCTGAAGTTTAAAAATGCTTCGGAACTCTTCCATTGTTCTCGAAATTCTTCTGACGTTTAAATATGCTTCCGATCTCTTCAACTGTTCTCGGAATTCTGCTGAAGTATAAAAATGCTTCCGAACTCTTCAATTGCTCCTGGAATTCCGCTGAAGTTTAAAAATGCTTCGGAACTCTTTCATTGCTCAAGGAATTCCGCTGAAGTTTAAAAATGCTTCGGAACTCTTCCAATGTTCTTGGAATTCCACTGATGTTTAAAAATTTTTTGGAACTCTTCCATAGTTCTCGGAATTCCGCTGATGAGTAAAAATGCTTCGGAACTCTTCCATTGTTCTCGGAATTCCGCTGATGTTTAAAAATGCTTCGGTACTCTTCCATTGTTCTCGGAATTCCGCTGAAGTTTAAAAATGCTTCAGAACTCTTCCATTGTTCTAGGATTTAAGCTGAAGTTTAAAATGCTTTGGAACTCTTCCATAGTTCTTGGAATTCCACTGACGTTTAAAATTGCTTTGGAACTCTTCCATTTTTCTCGGAATTCCGCTGAAGTTTAAAAAACCTTCGGAACTCTTCCATTGTTCTCGGAATTCCGCTGAAGTTTAAAAATGCTTCGAAACTTCTAATGTTCTCGGAATTCCGCTGAAATTTAAAAATACTTCTGGAACTCTTCCATTGTTCTCGGAATTCTGCTGACGTTTAAAAATGCTTCGGAACTGTTCCATTGTTCTCAGAATTCTACTGACATTTAAAAATGGTTCGTAACTCTTACCATTGTTCTCGGAATTCTCCTGTAATTTAAAAATTCTTCGGAACTTTTCCGTTGTTCTCGGAATTCCGCTGACGTTTAAAAATGCTTCGGAACTCTTAAATTGTTCTAGGATTTCCGATGTAGTTTAAAAATGCTTCGGAACTCTTCCATTGTTCTCAGAATTCTGCTGAAGTTTAAAAATGCTTCAGAACTCTTACATTGTTCTCGGAATTCCGCTGATGTTTAAAAATGCTTCGGAACTCTTCCATTGTTCCCGGAATTCCGCTGAAGTTTAAAAATGCTTCGGAACTCTTTCATTGCTCAAGGAATTCTGCTGACATTCAAAAATGCTTCGGAACTCTTAGATTGTTCTTGGAATTCCGCTGATGTTTAAAAAATTTTCGGAACTCTTCCATAGTTCTCGGAATTCCGTTGACGAGTAAAAATGCTTCGGAATTCTTCCATTGTTCTCGTAATTCCGCTGACGTTTAAAAATGCTTCGGAACTCTTCCATTGTTCTCGGAATTCCGCTGAAGTTTAAAAATGCTTCAGAGCTCTTCCTTTGTTCTAGTATTTCCGCTGAAGTTTAAAAATGCTTTGGAACTCTTCCATTGTTCTCGGAATTCCGCTGAAGTTTAAAAATGCTTCGGAACACTTCAATTGTTCTCGGAATTACGCTGAAGTTTAAAAATGCTTCGGAACTCTTCCATTGTTCTCGTAATTCCGCTGACGTTTAAAAATGCTTAGGAACTCTTCCATTGTTCTCGGAATTCCACTGACTTTTAAAATTGCTTTGGAACTCTTCCATTTTTCTCGGAATTCCGCTGAAGTTTAAAAAACCTTCGGAACTCTTCCATTGTTCTTGGAATTCCGCTGAAATTTAAAAATGTTTCTGGAACTCTTCCATTGTTCTCGGAATTCTGCTGACGTTTAAAAATGCTTCGGAACTGTACCATTGTTCTCAGAATTCTGCTGACATTTAAAAATGGTTCGGAACTCTTACTATTGTTCTCGGAATTCTCCTGTAATTTAAAAATTCTTCGGAACTTTTCCGTTGTTCTCGGAATTCCGCTGACGTTTAAAAATGCTTCGGAACTCTTCCATTGTTCTAGGATTTCTGCTGACGTTTATAAATGTTTCAGAACTTTTCCATTGTTCTTGGAATCCTGCTGAAGTTTAAAAATTCTTTGGAACTCTTCCATAGTTTATGGAATTGCGCTGACATTTAAAAATGCTTCAGTACTCTTCCATTGTTTTTCGGAATTCCACTGACATTTAAAAATGCTTTGGAACTCTTCCATTGTTCTCGGAATTCCGCTGAAGTTTAAAAAACCTTCGGTAACCTTCCATTGTTCTCAAAATTCCGCTGAAGTCTAAAAATGCTTCAGAACTCTTACATAGTTCTCGGAATTCCGCTGAAGTTTAAAAATGCTTCGGAACTCTTCCAATGTTCTTGGAATTCCGCTGACGAGAAAAATGCTTCGGAACTCTTCCATTGTTCTCGGAATTCCGCTGATGTTTAAAAATGCTTCGGTACTCTTCCATTGTTCTCGGAATTCCGCTGAAGTTTAAAAATGCTTCAGAACTCTTCCATTGTTCTAGGATTTAAGCTGAAGTTTAAAATGCTTTGGAACTCTTCCATTGTTCTCAGAATTCCGCTGAAGTTTAAAAATGCTTCGGAACTCTTCCATTGTTCTCGGAATTTCGCTGAAGTTTAAAAATGCTTCGGAACTCTTCCATTGTTCTCGGAATTCTGCTGATATTTAAAAATGCTTCCGATCTCTTCCAATGTTCTCGGAATTCTGCTGAAGTTTTATAATGCTTCGGAACTCTTACATTGTTCCCGGAATTCTGCTGAAGTTTAAAAATGCTACGGAACTCTTCCATTGTTCCCGGAAAACTGCTGAAGTTTAAAGATGCTTTGGAACTCTTTCATTGCTCAAGGAATTCCGGTGCCATTTAAAAATGCTTCGGACCTCTTCCACTGTTCTCGGAATTCCGCTGACGTTTAAAAATGCTTTGTTACTTTTCCATTGTTCTTGGAATTCCGATGAAGTTTAAAAATGCTTTGGAACTCTTCCATTGTTCTCGGAATTCCGCTGAAGTTTAAAAATGCTTCGGAACTCTTCAATTGTTCTCGTAATTCCGCTGACGTTTAAAAATGCTTTGGAACTCTTCCATTGCTCTAGGATTTCTGCTGAACTTTAAAAATGTTTCGGAACTCTTCTATTGTTCTCACAAATCTGCTGAAGTTTTAAAATGCTTCGAAACTCTTCCATTGTTCTCGGAATTCCGCTGAAGTTTAAAAATGATTCTGAACTCTTCCATTGTTCTCAGAATTCCGCTGATGTTTAAAAATGCTTCGGTACTCTTCCATTGTTCTCGAAATTCCGCTGAAGTTTAAAAATGCTTCAGAACTCTTCCATTGTTCTAGGATTTAAGCTGAAGTTTAAAATGCTTTGGAACTCTTCCATTGTTCTAGGATTTAAGCTGAAGTTTAAAATGCTATAGAACTCTTCCATTATTCTCAGAATTCTGCTGAAGTTTAAAAATGCTTCGGAACTCATCCATTGTTCTCGGAATTCCGCTGAAGTTTAAAAATGCTTCGGAACTCTTCCATTGTTCTCGGAATTCTGCTGATATTTAAAAATGCTTCCGATCTCTTCCAATGTTCTCGGAATTCTGCTGAAGTTTTATAATGCTTCGGAACTCTTACATTGTTCCCGGAATTCTGCTGAAGTTTAAAAATGCTACGGAACTCTTCCATTGTTCCCGGAATACTGCTGAAGTTTAAAGATGCTTCGTTACTTTTCGATTGTTCTTGGAATTCCGCTGATGTTTAAAAATGCTTCGGAACTCTTCGAGTGTACTCGTAATTCCGATGAAGTTTAAAAATGCTATGGAACTCTTCCATTGTTCTAGGATTTCCGCTGAAGTTTAAAAATGCTTTGGAACTCTTCCATTGTTCTCGGAATTCGGCTGAAGTTTAAAAATACTTCGCAACTCTTCCTTTGTTCTAGGATTTCCGCTGAAGTTTAAAAATGCTTCGGAACTCTTCCATTGTTCTCGGAATTCCGCTGACGTTTAAAAATGGCTTCGTTACTTTTCGATTGTTCTTGGAATTCCGCTGATGTTTAAAAATGCTTCGGAACTCTTCGAGTGTACTCGTAATTCCGATGAAGCTTAAAAATGCTTCGGAACTCTTCCATTGTTCTCGGAATTCCGCTGAAGTTTAAAAATGCTTCAGAACTCTTCCATTGTTCTAGGACTTCCGCTGAAGTTTAAAAATGCTTTGGAACTCTTCCATTGTTCTCGGAATTCGGCTGAAGTTTAAAAATACTTCGCAACTCTTCCTTTGTTCTAGGATTTCCGATGAAGTTTAAAAATGCTTCGGAACTCTTCCATTGTTCTCGGATTTCCACTGAAGTTTAAAAATGCTTCAGAACTCTTACATTGCTCTTGGAATTCTGCTGACGTTTAAAAATGCTTCGGAACTCTTCCATTGTTCTCGTAATTCCGCTGACTTTTAAAAATGCTTCGGAACTCTTCCATTGTTCTCGTAATTCCGCTGACGTTTAAAAATGCTTAGGAACTCTTCCATTGTTCTCGGAATTCCACTGACTTTTAAAATTGCTTTGGAACTCTTCCATTTTTCTCGGAATTCCGCTGAAGTTTAAAAAACCTTCGGAACTCTTCCATTGTTCTCGGAATTCCGCTGAAATTTAAAAATGTTTCTGGAACTCTTCCATTGTTCTCGGAATTCTGCTGACGTTTAAAAATGCTTCGGAACTGTACCATTGTTCTCAGAATTCTGCTGACATTTAAAAATGGTTTGGAACTCTTACTATTGTTCTCGGAATTCTCCTGTAATTTAAAAATTCTTCGGAACTTTTCCGTTGTTCTCGGAATTCCGCTGACGTTTAAAAATGCTTCGGAACTCTTCCATTGTTCTAGGAATTCTGCTGACGTTTATAAATGTTTCGGAACTTTTCCATTGTTCTTGGAATCCTGCTGAAGTTTAAAAATTCTTTGGAACTCTTCCATTGTTTATGGAATTGCGCTGACATTTAAAAATGCTTCAGTACTCTTCCATTGTTTTTCGGAATTCCACTGACATTTAAAAATGCTTTGGAACTCTTCCATTGTTCTCGGAATTCCGCTGAAGCTTAAAAAACCTTCGGTAACCTTCCTTTGTTCTCGAAATTCCGCTGAAGTCTAAAAATGCTTCAGAACTCTTACATAGTTCTCGGAATTCCGCTGAAGTTTAAAAATGCTTCGGAACTCTTCCATTGTTCTCGAAATTCTTCTGACGTTTAAATATGCTTCCGATCTCTTCAACTGTTCTCGGAATTCTGCTGAAGTATAAAAATGCTTCCGAACTCTTCAATTGCTCCTGGAATTCCGCTGAAGTTTAAAAATGCTTCGGAACTCTTTCATTGCTCAAGGAATTCCGCTGAAGTTTAAAAATGCTTCGGAACTCTTCCAATGTTCTTGGAATTCCACTGATGTTTAAAAATTTTTTGGAACTCTTCCATAGTTCTCGGAATTCCGCTGACGAGTAAAAATGCTTCAGAACTCTTCCATTGTTCTAGGATTTAAGCTGAAGTTTAAAATGCTTTGGAACTCTTCCATTGTTCTCAGAATTCCGCTGAAGTTTAAAAATGCTTCGGAACTCTTCCATTGTTCTCGGAATTCCGCTGAAGTTTAAAAATGCTTCGGAACTCTTCCATTGTTCTCGGAATTCTGCTGATATTTAAAAATGCTTCCGATCTCTTCCAATGTTCTCGGAATTCTGCTGAAGTTTTATAATGCTTCGGAACTCTTACATTGTTCCCGGAATTCTGCTGAAGTTTAAAAATGCTACGGAACTCTTCCATTGTTCCCGGAATACTGCTGAAGTTTAAAGATGCTTTGGAACTCTTTCATTGCTCAAGGAATTCCGGTGCCATTTAAAAATGCTTCGGAACTCTTCCACTGTTCTCGGAATTCCGCTGACGTTTAAAAATGCTTCGTTTCTTTTCCATTGTTCTTGGAATTCCGATGAAGTTTAAAAATGCTTTGGAACTCTTCCATTGTTCTCGGAATTCCGCTGAAGTTTAAAAATGCTTCGGAACTCTTCAATTGTCCTTGGAATTCTGCTGAAGTTTAAAAATTCTTCGGAACTCTTCCATTGTTTATGGAATTGCGCTGACATTTAAAAATGTTTCGGAACTCTTCCATTGTTCTTGGAATTCCACTGACGTTTAAAATTGCTTTGGAACTCTTCCATTTTTCTCGGAATTCCGCTGAAGTTTAAAAAACCTTCGGAACTCTTCCATTGTTCTCGGAATTCCGCTGAAGTTTAAAAATGCTTCGAAACTTCTAATGTTCTCGGAATTCCGCTGAAATTTAAAAATACTTCTGGAACTCTTCCATTGTTCTCGGAATTCTGCTGACGTTTAAAAATGCTTCGGAACTGTTCCATTGTTCTCAGAATTCTACTGACATTTAAAAATGGTTCGTAACTCTTACCATTGTTCTCGGAATTCTCCTGTAATTTAAAAATTCTTCGGAACTTTTCCGTTGTTCTCGGAATTCCGCTGACGTTTAAAAATGCTTCGGAACTCTTCCATTGTTCTAGGATTTCCGATGTAGTTTAAAAATGCTTCGGAACTCTTCCATTGTTCTCAGAATTCTGCTGAAGTTTAAAAATGCTTCAGAACTCTTACATTGTTCTCGGAATTCCGCTGATGTTTAAAAATGCTTCGGAACTCTTCCATTGTTCCCGGAATTCCGCTGAAGTTTAAAAATGCTTCGGAACTCTTTCATTGCTCAAGGAATTCTGCTGACATTCAAAAATGCTTCGGAACTCTTAGATTGTTCTTGGAATTCCGCTGATGTTTAAAAAATTTTCGGAACTCTTCCATAGTTCTCGGAATTCCGTTGACGAGTAAAAATGCTTCGGAATTCTTCCATTGTTCTCGTAATTCCGCTGACGTTTAAAAATGCTTCGGAACTCTTCCATTGTTCTCGGAATTCCGCTGAAGTTTAAAAATGCTTCAGAGCTCTTCCTTTGTTCTAGTATTTCCGCTGAAGTTTAAAAATGCTTTGGAACTCTTCCATTGTTCTCGGAATTCCTCTGAAGTTTAAAAATGCTTCGGAACACTTCAATTGTTCTCGGAATTACGCTGAAGTTTAAAAATGCTTCGGAACTCTTCCATTGTTCTCGTAATTCCGCTGACGTTTAAAAATGCTTAGGAACTCTTCCATTGTTCTCGGAATTCCACTGACTTTTAAAATTGCTTTGGAACTCTTCCATTTTTCTCGGAATTCCGCTGAAGTTTAAAAAACCTTCGGAACTCTTCCATTGTTCTTGGAATTCCGCTGAAATTTAAAAATGTTTCTGGAACTCTTCCATTGTTCTCGGAATTCTGCTGACGTTTAAAAATGCTTCGGAACTGTACCATTGTTCTCAGAATTCTGCTGACATTTAAAAATGGTTCGGAACTCTTACTATTGTTCTCGGAATTCTCCTGTAATTTAAAAATTCTTCGGAACTTTTCCGTTGTTCTCGGAATTCCGCTGACGTTTAAAAATGCTTCGGAACTCTTCCATTGTTCTAGGATTTCTGCTGACGTTTATAAATGTTTCGGAACTTTTCCATTGTTCTTGGAATCCTGCTGAAGTTTAAAAATTCTTTGGAACTCTTCCATAGTTTATGGAATTGCGCTGACATTTAAAAATGCTTCAGTACTCTTCCATTGTTTTTCGGAATTCCACTGACATTTAAAAATGCTTTGGAACTCTTCCATTGTTCTCGGAATTCCGCTGAAGTTTAAAAAACCTTCGGTAACCTTCCATTGTTCTCGAAATTCCGCTGAAGTCTAAAAATGCTTCAGAACTCTTACATAGTTCTCGGAATTCCGCTGAAGTTTAAAAATGCTTCGGAACTCTTCCAATGTTCTTGGAATTCCGCTGACGAGAAAAATGCTTCGGAACTCTTCCATTGTTCTCGGAATTCCGCTGATGTTTAAAAATGCTTCGGTACTCTTCCATTGTTCTCGGAATTCCGCTGAAGTTTAAAAATGCTTCAGAACTCTTCCATTGTTCTAGGATTTAAGCTGAAGTTTAAAATGCTTTGGAACTCTTCCATTGTTCTCAGAATTCCGCTGAAGTTTAAAAATGCTTCGGAACTCTTCCATTGTTCTCGGAATTCCGCTGAAGTTTAAAAATGCTTCGGAACTCTTCCATTGTTCTCGGAATTCTGCTGATATTTAAAAATGCTTCCGATCTCTTCCAATGTTCTCGGAATTCTGCTGAAGTTTTATAATGCTTCGGAACTCTTACATTGTTCCCGGAATTCTGCTGAAGTTTAAAAATGCTACGGAACTCTTCCATTGTTCCCGGAAAACTGCTGAAGTTTAAAGATGCTTTGGAACTCTTTCATTGCTCAAGGAATTCCGGTGCCATTTAAAAATGCTTCGGACCTCTTCCACTGTTCTCGGAATTCCGCTGACGTTTAAAAATGCTTTGTTACTTTTCCATTGTTCTTGGAATTCCGATGAAGTTTAAAAATGCTTTGGAACTCTTCCATTGTTCTCGGAATTCCGCTGAAGTTTAAAAATGCTTCGGAACTCTTCAATTGTTCTCGTAATTCCGCTGACGTTTAAAAATGCTTTGGAACTCTTCCATTGCTCTAGGATTTCTGCTGAACTTTAAAAATGTTTCGGAACTCTTCTATTGTTCTCACAATTCTGCTGAAGTTTTAAAATGCTTCGAAACTCTTCCATTGTTCTCGGAATTCCGCTGAAGTTTAAAAATGATTCTGAACTCTTCCATTGTTCTCAGAATTCCGCTGATGTTTAAAAATGCTTCGGTACTCTTCCATTGTTCTCGAAATTCCGCTGAAGTTTAAAAATGCTTCAGAACTCTTCCATTGTTCTAGGATTTAAGCTGAAGTTTAAAATGCTTTGGAACTCTTCCATTGTTCTAGGATTTAAGCTGAAGTTTAAAAATGCTTCGGAACTCTTCCATTGTTCTCGGAATTCTGCTGATATTTAAAAATGCTTCCGATCTCTTCCAATGTTCTCGGAACTCTGCTGAAGTTTTATAATGCTTCGGAACTCTTACATTGTTCCCGGAATTCTGCTGAAGTTTAAAAATGCTACGGAACTCTTCCATTGTTCCCGGAATACTGCTGAAGTTTAAAGATGCTTTGGAACTCTTTCATTGCTCAAGGAATTCCGGTGCCATTTAAAAATGCTTCGGAACTCTTCCACTGTTCTCGGAATTCCGCTGACGTTTAAAAATGCTTCGTTTCTTTTCCATTGTTCTTGGAATTCCGATGAAGTTTAAAAATGCTTTGGAACTCTTCCATTGTTCTCGGAATTCCGCTGAAGTTTAAAAATGCTTCGGAACTCTTCAATTGTTCTCGTAATTCCGCTGACGTTTAAAAATGCTTTGGAACTCTTCCATTGCTCTAGGATTTCTGCTGAACTTTAAAAATGTTTCGGAACTCTTCTATTGTTCTCACAATTCTGCTGAAGTTTTAAAATGCTTCGAAACTCTTCCATTGTTCTCGGAATTCCGCTGAAGTTTAAAAATGATTCTGAACTCTTCCATTGTACTCAGAATTCCGCTGATGTTTAAAAATGCTTCGGTACTCTTCCATTGTTCTCGAAATTCCGCTGAAGTTTAAAAATGCTTCAGAACTCTTCCATTGTTCTAGGATTTAAGCTGAAGTTTAAAATGCTTTGGAACTCTTCCATTGTTCTAGGAATTAAGCTGAAGTTTAAAATGCTATAGAACTCTTCCATTGTTCTAGGATTTAAGCTGAAGTTTAAAATGCTTTGGAACTCTTCCATTGTTCTAGGATTTAAGCTGAAGTTTAAAATGCTTCGGAACTCTTCCATTGTTCTCGTAATTCCGCTGACGTTTAAAAATGCTTCGGAACTCTTCCTTTGCTCTTGGATTTCTGCTGAACTTTAAAAATGTTTCGGAACTCTTCTATTGTTCTCGCAATTCTGCTGAAGTTTTAAAATGCTTCGGAACTCTTCCATTGTTCTCGGAATTCCGCTGTAGTTTAAAAATGATTCTGAACTCTTTCATTGTTCTCGAAATTTCGCTGACGTTTCAAAATGCTTCGGAACTCTTCCATTTTTCTCAGAATTCCGCTGACGTTTAAAAATGTTTCGGAACTTTTCCATTGTTCTTGGAATTCTTCTGAAGTTTAAAAATTCTTTGGAACTCTTCCATTGTTTATGGAATTGCGCTGACATTTAAAAATGCTTCAGAACTCTTCCATTGTTCTCGGAATTCAACTGACGTTTAAAAATGCATTGGAACTCTTCCATTGGTTCTCGGAATTCCGCTGAAGTTTAAAAATGCTTCAGAACTCTTCCATTGTTCTAGGATTTAAGCTGAAGTTTAAAATGCTTTGGAACTCTTCAATTGTTCTCAGAATTCCGCTGAAGTTTAAAAATGCTTCGGAACTCTTCCGTTGTTCTCGGAATTCCGCTGACGTTTAAAAATGCTTCGGAACTCTTCCATTGTTCTCGGAATTCTGCTGAAGTTTAAAAATGCTTCGGAACACTTTCATTGCTCCAGGAATTCCGCTGACGTTTAAAAATGCTTCGGAACTCTTCCATTTTTCTCAGAATTCCACTGACATTTAAAAATGCTTCGGAACTCTTCCATTGTTCTCAGAAGTCTGCTGACATTTAAAAATGGTTCGGAAGTCTTACCATTGTTCTCGGAATTCTCCTGTAATTTAAAAATTCTTTGGAACTTTTCCATTGTTCTCGGAATTCTGCTGAAGTTTAAAAATACTTCGGAACTCTTCCATTGTTCCCGGAATTCCGCTGAAGAGTAAAAATGCTTCGGAACGCTTACATTGTTCTCGGAATTCCGCTGACGTTTAAAAATTCTTCGGAACTCTTCCATTGTTCTCGGAATTCTGTTGACGTTAAAAAATGGTTCCGATCTCTTCCATTGTTCTCGGAATTCTGCTGAAGTTTAAAAATGCTTCGGAACTCTTCCATTGTTCCCAGTATTCCGCTGAAGTTTAAAATGCTTCGGAACTCTTCCATTTTTCCCAGTATTCCTCTGAAGTTTAAAATGCTTCGGAACTCTTCCATTGTTCTTGGAATTCCGCTGACATTTAAAAATACTTCGGAACTCTTCCATTTTTCTCAGAATTACGCTGACGTTCAAGAATGCTGCAGAACTCTTCCATTGTTCTCGGAATTCCGCTGACATTTCAAAATGCTTCAGAACTCTTCCATTGTCCTTGGAATTCTGCTGAAGTTTAAAAATTCTTCGGAACTCTTCCATTGTTTATGGAATTGCGCTGACATTTAAAAATGTTTCGGAACTCTTCCATTGTTCCCGGAATTCCGCTGAAGTTTAAAAATGCTTCGGAACTCTTTCATTGCTCAAGGAATTCTGCTGACATTCAAAAATGCTTCGGAACTCTTAGATTGTTCTTGGAATTCCGCTGATGTTTAAAAAATTTTCGGAACTCTTCCATAGTTCTCGGAATTCTGTTGACGAGTAAAAATGCTTCGGAATTCTTCCATTGTTCTCGAAATTCCACTGAAGTTTAAAAATGCTTCGAAACTCTTCTAATGTTCTCGGAATTCCGCTGAAATTTAAAAATGCTTCTGGAACTCTTGAATTGTTCTCGGAATTCTGCTGACATTTAAAAATGGTTCGAAACTCTTACCATTGTTCTCGGAATTCCGCTGAAGTTTAAAAATGCTTCGGAACACTTCAATTGTTCTCGGAATTACGCTGAAGTTTAAAAATGCTTCGGAACTCTTCCATTGTTCTCGTAATTCCGCTGACGTTTAAAAATGCTTAGGAACTCTTCCATTGTTCTCGGAATTCCACTGACTTTTAAAATTGCTTTGGAACTCTTTCATTTTTCTCGGAATTCCGCTGAAGTTTAAAAAACCTTCGGAACTCTTCCATTGTTCTCGGAATTCCGCTGAAATTTAAAAATGTTTCTGGAACTCTTCCATTGTTCTCGGAATTCTGCTGACGTTTAAAAATGCTTCGGAACTGTACCATTGTTCTCAGAATTCTGCTGACATTTAAAAATGGTTCGGAACTCTTACTATTGTTCTCGGAATTCTCCTGTAATTTAAAAATTCTTCGGAACTTTTCCGTTGTTCTCGGAATTCCGCTGACGTTTAAAAATGCTTCGGAACTCTTCCATTGTTCTAGGAATTCTGCTGACGTTTATAAATGTTTCGGAACTTTTCCATTGTTCTTGGAATCCTGCTGAAGTTTAAAAATTCTTTGGAACTCTTCCATTGTTTATGGAATTGCGCTGACATTTAAAAATGCTTCAGTACTCTTCCATTGTTTTTCGGAATTCCACTGACATTTAAAAATGCTTTGGAACTCTTCCATTGTTCTCGGAATTCCGCTGAAGCTTAAAAAACCTTCGGTAACCTTCCATTGTTCTCGAAATTCCGCTGAAGTCTAAAAATGCTTCAGAACTCTTACATAGTCCTCGGAATTCCGCTGAAGTTTAAAAATGCTTCGGAACTCTTCCATTGTTCTCGAAATTCTTCTGACGTTTAAATATGCTTCCGATCTCTTCAACTGTTCTCGGAATTCTGCTGAAGTATAAAAATGCTTCCGAACTCTTCAATTGCTCCTGGAATTCCGCTGAAGTTTAAAAATGCTTCGGAACTCTTTCATTGCTCAAGGAATTCCGCTGAAGTTTAAAAATGCTTCGGAACTCTTCCAATGTTCTTGGAATTCCACTGATGTTTAAAAATTTTTTGGAACTCTTCCATAGTTCTCGGAATTCCGCTGATGAGTAAAAATGCTTCGGAACTCTTCCATTGTTCTCGGAATTCCGCTGATGTTTAAAAATGCTTCGGTACTCTTCCATTGTTCTCGGAATTCCGCTGAAGTTTAAAAATGCTTCAGAACTCTTCCATTGTTCTAGGATTTAAGCTGAAGTTTAAAATGCTTTGGAACTCTTCCATAGTTCTTGGAATTCCACTGACGTTTAAAATTGCTTTGGAACTCTTCCATTTTTCTCGGAATTCCGCTGAAGTTTAAAAAACCTTCGGAACTCTTCCATTGTTCTCGGAATTCCGCTGAAGTTTAAAAATGCTTCGAAACTTCTAATGTTCTCGGAATTCCGCTGAAATTTAAAAATACTTCTGGAACTCTTCCATTGTTCTCGGAATTCTGCTGACGTTTAAAAATGCTTCGGAACTGTTCCATTGTTCTCAGAATTCTACTGACATTTAAAAATGGTTCGTAACTCTTACCATTGTTCTCGGAATTCTCCTGTAATTTAAAAATTCTTCGGAACTTTTCCGTTGTTCTCGGAATTCCGCTGACGTTTAAAAATGCTTCGGAACTCTTAAATTGTTCTAGGATTTCCGATGTAGTTTAAAAATGCTTCGGAACTCTTCCATTGTTCTCAGAATTCTGCTGAAGTTTAAAAATGCTTCAGAACTCTTACATTGTTCTCGGAATTCCGCTGATGTTTAAAAATGCTTCGGAACTCTTCCATTGTTCCCGGAATTCCGCTGAAGTTTAAAAATGCTTCGGAACTCTTTCATTGCTCAAGGAATTCTGCTGACATTCAAAAATGCTTCGGAACTCTTAGATTGTTCTTGGAATTCCGCTGATGTTTAAAAAATTTTCGGAACTCTTCCATAGTTCTCGGAATTCCGTTGACGAGTAAAAATGCTTCGGAATTCTTCCATTGTTCTCGTAATTCCGCTGACGTTTAAAAATGCTTCGGAACTCTTCCATTGTTCTCGGAATTCCGCTGAAGTTTAAAAATGCTTCAGAGCTCTTCCTTTGTTCTAGTATTTCCGCTGAAGTTTAAAAATGCTTTGGAACTCTTCCATTGTTCTCGGAATTCCGCTGAAGTTTAAAAATGCTTCGGAACACTTCAATTGTTCTCGGAATTACGCTGAAGTTTAAAAATGCTTCGGAACTCTTCCATTGTTCTCGTAATTCCGCTGACGTTTAAAAATGCTTAGGAACTCTTCCATTGTTCTCGGAATTCCACTGACTTTTAAAATTGCTTTGGAACTCTTCCATTTTTCTCGGAATTCCGCTGAAGTTTAAAAAACCTTCGGAACTCTTCCATTGTTCTTGGAATTCCGCTGAAATTTAAAAATGTTTCTGGAACTCTTCCATTGTTCTCGGAATTCTGCTGACGTTTAAAAATGCTTCGGAACTGTACCATTGTTCTCAGAATTCTGCTGACATTTAAAAATGGTTCGGAACTCTTACTATTGTTCTCGGAATTCTCCTGTAATTTAAAAATTCTTCGGAACTTTTCCGTTGTTCTCGGAATTCCGCTGACGTTTAAAAATGCTTCGGAACTCTTCCATTGTTCTAGGATTTCTGCTGACGTTTATAAATGTTTCAGAACTTTTCCATTGTTCTTGGAATCCTGCTGAAGTTTAAAAATTCTTTGGAACTCTTCCATAGTTTATGGAATTGCGCTGACATTTAAAAATGCTTCAGTACTCTTCCATTGTTTTTCGGAATTCCACTGACATTTAAAAATGCTTTGGAACTCTTCCATTGTTCTCGGAATTCCGCTGAAGTTTAAAAAACCTTCGGTAACCTTCCATTGTTCTCAAAATTCCGCTGAAGTCTAAAAATGCTTCAGAACTCTTACATAGTTCTCGGAATTCCGCTGAAGTTTAAAAATGCTTCGGAACTCTTCCAATGTTCTTGGAATTCCGCTGACGAGAAAAATGCTTCGGAACTCTTCCATTGTTCTCGGAATTCCGCTGATGTTTAAAAATGCTTCGGTACTCTTCCATTGTTCTCGGAATTCCGCTGAAGTTTAAAAATGCTTCAGAACTCTTCCATTGTTCTAGGATTTAAGCTGAAGTTTAAAATGCTTTGGAACTCTTCCATTGTTCTCAGAATTCCGCTGAAGTTTAAAAATGCTTCGGAACTCTTCCATTGTTCTCGGAATTTCGCTGAAGTTTAAAAATGCTTCGGAACTCTTCCATTGTTCTCGGAATTCTGCTGATATTTAAAAATGCTTCCGATCTCTTCCAATGTTCTCGGAATTCTGCTGAAGTTTTATAATGCTTCGGAACTCTTACATTGTTCCCGGAATTCTGCTGAAGTTTAAAAATGCTACGGAACTCTTCCATTGTTCCCGGAAAACTGCTGAAGTTTAAAGATGCTTTGGAACTCTTTCATTGCTCAAGGAATTCCGGTGCCATTTAAAAATGCTTCGGACCTCTTCCACTGTTCTCGGAATTCCGCTGACGTTTAAAAATGCTTTGTTACTTTTCCATTGTTCTTGGAATTCCGATGAAGTTTAAAAATGCTTTGGAACTCTTCCATTGTTCTCGGAATTCCGCTGAAGTTTAAAAATGCTTCGGAACTCTTCAATTGTTCTCGTAATTCCGCTGACGTTTAAAAATGCTTTGGAACTCTTCCATTGCTCTAGGATTTCTGCTGAACTTTAAAAATGTTTCGGAACTCTTCTATTGTTCTCACAAATCTGCTGAAGTTTTAAAATGCTTCGAAACTCTTCCATTGTTCTCGGAATTCCGCTGAAGTTTAAAAATGATTCTGAACTCTTCCATTGTTCTCAGAATTCCGCTGATGTTTAAAAATGCTTCGGTACTCTTCCATTGTTCTCGAAATTCCGCTGAAGTTTAAAAATGCTTCAGAACTCTTCCATTGTTCTAGGATTTAAGCTGAAGTTTAAAATGCTTTGGAACTCTTCCATTGTTCTAGGATTTAAGCTGAAGTTTAAAATGCTATAGAACTCTTCCATTATTCTCAGAATTCTGCTGAAGTTTAAAAATGCTTCGGAACTCATCCATTGTTCTCGGAATTCCGCTGAAGTTTAAAAATGCTTCGGAACTCTTCCATTGTTCTCGGAATTCTGCTGATATTTAAAAATGCTTCCGATCTCTTCCAATGTTCTCGGAATTCTGCTGAAGTTTTATAATGCTTCGGAACTCTTACATTGTTCCCGGAATTCTGCTGAAGTTTAAAAATGCTACGGAACTCTTCCATTGTTCCCGGAATACTGCTGAAGTTTAAAGATGCTTCGTTACTTTTCGATTGTTCTTGGAATTCCGCTGATGTTTAAAAATGCTTCGGAACTCTTCGAGTGTACTCGTAATTCCGATGAAGTTTAAAAATGCTATGGAACTCTTCCATTGTTCTAGGATTTCCGCTGAAGTTTAAAAATGCTTTGGAACTCTTCCATTGTTCTCGGAATTCGGCTGAAGTTTAAAAATACTTCGCAACTCTTCCTTTGTTCTAGGATTTCCGCTGAAGTTTAAAAATGCTTCGGAACTCTTCCATTGTTCTCGGAATTCCGCTGACGTTTAAAAATGGCTTCGTTACTTTTCGATTGTTCTTGGAATTCCGCTGATGTTTAAAAATGCTTCGGAACTCTTCGAGTGTACTCGTAATTCCGATGAAGCTTAAAAATGCTTCGGAACTCTTCCATTGTTCTCGGAATTCCGCTGAAGTTTAAAAATGCTTCAGAACTCTTCCATTGTTCTAGGACTTCCGCTGAAGTTTAAAAATGCTTTGGAACTCTTCCATTGTTCTCGGAATTCGGCTGAAGTTTAAAAATACTTCGCAACTCTTCCTTTGTTCTAGGATTTCCGATGAAGTTTAAAAATGCTTCGGAACTCTTCCATTGTTCTCGGATTTCCACTGAAGTTTAAAAATGCTTCAGAACTCTTACATTGCTCTTGGAATTCTGCTGACGTTTAAAAATGCTTCGGAACTCTTCCATTGTTCTCGTAATTCCGCTGACTTTTAAAAATGCTTCGGAACTCTTCCATTGTTCTCGTAATTCCGCTGACGTTTAAAAATGCTTAGGAACTCTTCCATTGTTCTCGGAATTCCACTGACTTTTAAAATTGCTTTGGAACTCTTCCATTTTTCTCGGAATTCCGCTGAAGTTTAAAAAACCTTCGGAACTCTTCCATTGTTCTCGGAATTCCGCTGAAATTTAAAAATGTTTCTGGAACTCTTCCATTGTTCTCGGAATTCTGCTGACGTTTAAAAATGCTTCGGAACTGTACCATTGTTCTCAGAATTCTGCTGACATTTAAAAATGGTTTGGAACTCTTACTATTGTTCTCGGAATTCTCCTGTAATTTAAAAATTCTTCGGAACTTTTCCGTTGTTCTCGGAATTCCGCTGACGTTTAAAAATGCTTCGGAACTCTTCCATTGTTCTAGGAATTCTGCTGACGTTTATAAATGTTTCGGAACTTTTCCATTGTTCTTGGAATCCTGCTGAAGTTTAAAAATTCTTTGGAACTCTTCCATTGTTTATGGAATTGCGCTGACATTTAAAAATGCTTCAGTACTCTTCCATTGTTTTTCGGAATTCCACTGACATTTAAAAATGCTTTGGAACTCTTCCATTGTTCTCGGAATTCCGCTGAAGCTTAAAAAACCTTCGGTAACCTTCCTTTGTTCTCGAAATTCCGCTGAAGTCTAAAAATGCTTCAGAACTCTTACATAGTTCTCGGAATTCCGCTGAAGTTTAAAAATGCTTCGGAACTCTTCCATTGTTCTCGAAATTCTTCTGACGTTTAAATATGCTTCCGATCTCTTCAACTGTTCTCGGAATTCTGCTGAAGTATAAAAATGCTTCCGAACTCTTCAATTGCTCCTGGAATTCCGCTGAAGTTTAAAAATGCTTCGGAACTCTTTCATTGCTCAAGGAATTCCGCTGAAGTTTAAAAATGCTTCGGAACTCTTCCAATGTTCTTGGAATTCCACTGATGTTTAAAAATTTTTTGGAACTCTTCCATAGTTCTCGGAATTCCGCTGACGAGTAAAAATGCTTCAGAACTCTTCCATTGTTCTAGGATTTAAGCTGAAGTTTAAAATGCTTTGGAACTCTTCCATTGTTCTCAGAATTCCGCTGAAGTTTAAAAATGCTTCGGAACTCTTCCATTGTTCTCGGAATTCCGCTGAAGTTTAAAAATGCTTCGGAACTCTTCCATTGTTCTCGGAATTCTGCTGATATTTAAAAATGCTTCCGATCTCTTCCAATGTTCTCGGAATTCTGCTGAAGTTTTATAATGCTTCGGAACTCTTACATTGTTCCCGGAATTCTGCTGAAGTTTAAAAATGCTACGGAACTCTTCCATTGTTCCCGGAATACTGCTGAAGTTTAAAGATGCTTTGGAACTCTTTCATTGCTCAAGGAATTCCGGTGCCATTTAAAAATGCTTCGGAACTCTTCCACTGTTCTCGGAATTCCGCTGACGTTTAAAAATGCTTCGTTTCTTTTCCATTGTTCTTGGAATTCCGATGAAGTTTAAAAATGCTTTGGAACTCTTCCATTGTTCTCGGAATTCCGCTGAAGTTTAAAAATGCTTCGGAACTCTTCAATTGTCCTTGGAATTCTGCTGAAGTTTAAAAATTCTTCGGAACTCTTCCATTGTTTATGGAATTGCGCTGACATTTAAAAATGTTTCGGAACTCTTCCATTGTTCTTGGAATTCCACTGACGTTTAAAATTGCTTTGGAACTCTTCCATTTTTCTCGGAATTCCGCTGAAGTTTAAAAAACCTTCGGAACTCTTCCATTGTTCTCGGAATTCCGCTGAAGTTTAAAAATGCTTCGAAACTTCTAATGTTCTCGGAATTCCGCTGAAATTTAAAAATACTTCTGGAACTCTTCCATTGTTCTCGGAATTCTGCTGACGTTTAAAAATGCTTCGGAACTGTTCCATTGTTCTCAGAATTCTACTGACATTTAAAAATGGTTCGTAACTCTTACCATTGTTCTCGGAATTCTCCTGTAATTTAAAAATTCTTCGGAACTTTTCCGTTGTTCTCGGAATTCCGCTGACGTTTAAAAATGCTTCGGAACTCTTCCATTGTTCTAGGATTTCCGATGTAGTTTAAAAATGCTTCGGAACTCTTCCATTGTTCTCAGAATTCTGCTGAAGTTTAAAAATGCTTCAGAACTCTTACATTGTTCTCGGAATTCCGCTGATGTTTAAAAATGCTTCGGAACTCTTCCATTGTTCCCGGAATTCCGCTGAAGTTTAAAAATGCTTCGGAACTCTTTCATTGCTCAAGGAATTCTGCTGACATTCAAAAATGCTTCGGAACTCTTAGATTGTTCTTGGAATTCCGCTGATGTTTAAAAAATTTTCGGAACTCTTCCATAGTTCTCGGAATTCCGTTGACGAGTAAAAATGCTTCGGAATTCTTCCATTGTTCTCGTAATTCCGCTGACGTTTAAAAATGCTTCGGAACTCTTCCATTGTTCTCGGAATTCCGCTGAAGTTTAAAAATGCTTCAGAGCTCTTCCTTTGTTCTAGTATTTCCGCTGAAGTTTAAAAATGCTTTGGAACTCTTCCATTGTTCTCGGAATTCCTCTGAAGTTTAAAAATGCTTCGGAACACTTCAATTGTTCTCGGAATTACGCTGAAGTTTAAAAATGCTTCGGAACTCTTCCATTGTTCTCGTAATTCCGCTGACGTTTAAAAATGCTTAGGAACTCTTCCATTGTTCTCGGAATTCCACTGACTTTTAAAATTGCTTTGGAACTCTTCCATTTTTCTCGGAATTCCGCTGAAGTTTAAAAAACCTTCGGAACTCTTCCATTGTTCTTGGAATTCCGCTGAAATTTAAAAATGTTTCTGGAACTCTTCCATTGTTCTCGGAATTCTGCTGACGTTTAAAAATGCTTCGGAACTGTACCATTGTTCTCAGAATTCTGCTGACATTTAAAAATGGTTCGGAACTCTTACTATTGTTCTCGGAATTCTCCTGTAATTTAAAAATTCTTCGGAACTTTTCCGTTGTTCTCGGAATTCCGCTGACGTTTAAAAATGCTTCGGAACTCTTCCATTGTTCTAGGATTTCTGCTGACGTTTATAAATGTTTCGGAACTTTTCCATTGTTCTTGGAATCCTGCTGAAGTTTAAAAATTCTTTGGAACTCTTCCATAGTTTATGGAATTGCGCTGACATTTAAAAATGCTTCAGTACTCTTCCATTGTTTTTCGGAATTCCACTGACATTTAAAAATGCTTTGGAACTCTTCCATTGTTCTCGGAATTCCGCTGAAGTTTAAAAAACCTTCGGTAACCTTCCATTGTTCTCGAAATTCCGCTGAAGTCTAAAAATGCTTCAGAACTCTTACATAGTTCTCGGAATTCCGCTGAAGTTTAAAAATGCTTCGGAACTCTTCCAATGTTCTTGGAATTCCGCTGACGAGAAAAATGCTTCGGAACTCTTCCATTGTTCTCGGAATTCCGCTGATGTTTAAAAATGCTTCGGTACTCTTCCATTGTTCTCGGAATTCCGCTGAAGTTTAAAAATGCTTCAGAACTCTTCCATTGTTCTAGGATTTAAGCTGAAGTTTAAAATGCTTTGGAACTCTTCCATTGTTCTCAGAATTCCGCTGAAGTTTAAAAATGCTTCGGAACTCTTCCATTGTTCTCGGAATTCCGCTGAAGTTTAAAAATGCTTCGGAACTCTTCCATTGTTCTCGGAATTCTGCTGATATTTAAAAATGCTTCCGATCTCTTCCAATGTTCTCGGAATTCTGCTGAAGTTTTATAATGCTTCGGAACTCTTACATTGTTCCCGGAATTCTGCTGAAGTTTAAAAATGCTACGGAACTCTTCCATTGTTCCCGGAAAACTGCTGAAGTTTAAAGATGCTTTGGAACTCTTTCATTGCTCAAGGAATTCCGGTGCCATTTAAAAATGCTTCGGACCTCTTCCACTGTTCTCGGAATTCCGCTGACGTTTAAAAATGCTTTGTTACTTTTCCATTGTTCTTGGAATTCCGATGAAGTTTAAAAATGCTTTGGAACTCTTCCATTGTTCTCGGAATTCCGCTGAAGTTTAAAAATGCTTCGGAACTCTTCAATTGTTCTCGTAATTCCGCTGACGTTTAAAAATGCTTTGGAACTCTTCCATTGCTCTAGGATTTCTGCTGAACTTTAAAAATGTTTCGGAACTCTTCTATTGTTCTCACAATTCTGCTGAAGTTTTAAAATGCTTCGAAACTCTTCCATTGTTCTCGGAATTCCGCTGAAGTTTAAAAATGATTCTGAACTCTTCCATTGTTCTCAGAATTCCGCTGATGTTTAAAAATGCTTCGGTACTCTTCCATTGTTCTCGAAATTCCGCTGAAGTTTAAAAATGCTTCAGAACTCTTCCATTGTTCTAGGATTTAAGCTGAAGTTTAAAATGCTTTGGAACTCTTCCATTGTTCTAGGATTTAAGCTGAAGTTTAAAAATGCTTCGGAACTCTTCCATTGTTCTCGGAATTCTGCTGATATTTAAAAATGCTTCCGATCTCTTCCAATGTTCTCGGAACTCTGCTGAAGTTTTATAATGCTTCGGAACTCTTACATTGTTCCCGGAATTCTGCTGAAGTTTAAAAATGCTACGGAACTCTTCCATTGTTCCCGGAATACTGCTGAAGTTTAAAGATGCTTTGGAACTCTTTCATTGCTCAAGGAATTCCGGTGCCATTTAAAAATGCTTCGGAACTCTTCCACTGTTCTCGGAATTCCGCTGACGTTTAAAAATGCTTCGTTTCTTTTCCATTGTTCTTGGAATTCCGATGAAGTTTAAAAATGCTTTGGAACTCTTCCATTGTTCTCGGAATTCCGCTGAAGTTTAAAAATGCTTCGGAACTCTTCAATTGTTCTCGTAATTCCGCTGACGTTTAAAAATGCTTTGGAACTCTTCCATTGCTCTAGGATTTCTGCTGAACTTTAAAAATGTTTCGGAACTCTTCTATTGTTCTCACAATTCTGCTGAAGTTTTAAAATGCTTCGAAACTCTTCCATTGTTCTCGGAATTCCGCTGAAGTTTAAAAATGATTCTGAACTCTTCCATTGTACTCAGAATTCCGCTGATGTTTAAAAATGCTTCGGTACTCTTCCATTGTTCTCGAAATTCCGCTGAAGTTTAAAAATGCTTCAGAACTCTTCCATTGTTCTAGGATTTAAGCTGAAGTTTAAAATGCTTTGGAACTCTTCCATTGTTCTAGGAATTAAGCTGAAGTTTAAAATGCTATAGAACTCTTCCATTGTTCTAGGATTTAAGCTGAAGTTTAAAATGCTTTGGAACTCTTCCATTGTTCTAGGATTTAAGCTGAAGTTTAAAATGCTTCGGAACTCTTCCATTGTTCTCGTAATTCCGCTGACGTTTAAAAATGCTTCGGAACTCTTCCTTTGCTCTTGGATTTCTGCTGAACTTTAAAAATGTTTCGGAACTCTTCTATTGTTCTCGCAATTCTGCTGAAGTTTTAAAATGCTTCGGAACTCTTCCATTGTTCTCGGAATTCCGCTGTAGTTTAAAAATGATTCTGAACTCTTTCATTGTTCTCGAAATTTCGCTGACGTTTCAAAATGCTTCGGAACTCTTCCATTTTTCTCAGAATTCCGCTGACGTTTAAAAATGTTTCGGAACTTTTCCATTGTTCTTGGAATTCTTCTGAAGTTTAAAAATTCTTTGGAACTCTTCCATTGTTTATGGAATTGCGCTGACATTTAAAAATGCTTCAGAACTCTTCCATTGTTCTCGGAATTCAACTGACGTTTAAAAATGCATTGGAACTCTTCCATTGGTTCTCGGAATTCCGCTGAAGTTTAAAAATGCTTCAGAACTCTTCCATTGTTCTAGGATTTAAGCTGAAGTTTAAAATGCTTTGGAACTCTTCAATTGTTCTCAGAATTCCGCTGAAGTTTAAAAATGCTTCGGAACTCTTCCGTTGTTCTCGGAATTCCGCTGACGTTTAAAAATGCTTCGGAACTCTTCCATTGTTCTCGGAATTCTGCTGAAGTTTAAAAATGCTTCGGAACACTTTCATTGCTCCAGGAATTCCGCTGACGTTTAAAAATGCTTCGGAACTCTTCCATTTTTCTCAGAATTCCACTGACATTTAAAAATGCTTCGGAACTCTTCCATTGTTCTCAGAAGTCTGCTGACATTTAAAAATGGTTCGGAAGTCTTACCATTGTTCTCGGAATTCTCCTGTAATTTAAAAATTCTTTGGAACTTTTCCATTGTTCTCGGAATTCTGCTGAAGTTTAAAAATACTTCGGAACTCTTCCATTGTTCCCGGAATTCCGCTGAAGAGTAAAAATGCTTCGGAACGCTTACATTGTTCTCGGAATTCCGCTGACGTTTAAAAATTCTTCGGAACTCTTCCATTGTTCTCGGAATTCTGTTGACGTTAAAAAATGGTTCCGATCTCTTCCATTGTTCTCGGAATTCTGCTGAAGTTTAAAAATGCTTCGGAACTCTTCCATTGTTCCCAGTATTCCGCTGAAGTTTAAAATGCTTCGGAACTCTTCCATTTTTCCCAGTATTCCTCTGAAGTTTAAAATGCTTCGGAACTCTTCCATTGTTCTTGGAATTCCGCTGACATTTAAAAATACTTCGGAACTCTTCCATTTTTCTCAGAATTCCGCTGACGTTCAAGAATGCTGCAGAACTCTTCCATTGTTCTCGGAATTCCGCTGACATTTCAAAATGCTTCGGAACTCTTCCATTGTCCTTGGAATTCTGCTGAAGTTTAAAAATTCTTCGGAACTCTTCCATTGTTTATGGAATTGCGCTGACATTTAAAAATGTTTCGGAACTCTTCCATTGTTCCCGGAATTCCGCTGAAGTTTAAAAATGCTTCGGAACTCTTTCATTGCTCAAGGAATTCTGCTGACATTCAAAAATGCTTCGGAACTCTTAGATTGTTCTTGGAATTCCGCTGATGTTTAAAAAATTTTCGGAACTCTTCCATAGTTCTCGGAATTCTGTTGACGAGTAAAAATGCTTCGGAATTCTTCCATTGTTCTCGAAATTCCACTGAAGTTTAAAAATGCTTCGAAACTCTTCTAATGTTCTCGGAATTCCGCTGAAATTTAAAAATGCTTCTGGAACTCTTGAATTGTTCTCGGAATTCTGCTGACATTTAAAAATGGTTCGAAACTCTTACCATTGTTCTCGGAATTCCGCTGAAGTTTAAAAATGCTTCGGAACACTTCAATTGTTCTCGGAATTACGCTGAAGTTTAAAAATGCTTCGGAACTCTTCCATTGTTCTCGTAATTCCGCTGACGTTTAAAAATGCTTAGGAACTCTTCCATTGTTCTCGGAATTCCACTGACTTTTAAAATTGCTTTGGAACTCTTCCATTTTTCTCGGAATTCCGCTGAAGTTTAAAAAACCTTCGGAACTCTTCCATTGTTCTCGGAATTCCGCTGAAATTTAAAAATGTTTCTGGAACTCTTCCATTGTTCTCGGAATTCTGCTGACGTTTAAAAATGCTTCGGAACTGTACCATTGTTCTCAGAATTCTGCTGACATTTAAAAATGGTTCGGAACTCTTACTATTGTTCTCGGAATTCTCCTGTAATTTAAAAATTCTTCGGAACTTTTCCGTTGTTCTCGGAATTCCGCTGACGTTTAAAAATGCTTCGGAACTCTTCCATTGTTCTAGGAATTCTGCTGACGTTTATAAATGTTTCGGAACTTTTCCATTGTTCTTGGAATCCTGCTGAAGTTTAAAAATTCTTTGTAACTCTTCCATTGTTTATGGAATTGCGCTGACATTTAAAAATGCTTCAGTACTCTTCCATTGTTTTTCGGAATTCCACTGACATTTAAAAATGCTTTGGAACTCTTCCATTGTTCTCGGAATTCCGCTGAAGTTTAAAAAACCTTCGGTAACCTTCCATTGTTCTCGAAATTCCGCTGAAGTCTAAAAATGCTTCAGAACTCTTACATAGTTCTCGGAATTCCGCTGAAGTTTAAAAATGCTTCGGAACTCTTCCATTGTTCTCGAAATTCTTCTGACGTTTAAATATGCTTCCGATCTCTTCAACTGTTCTCGGAATTCTGCTGAAGTATAAAAATGCTTCCGAACTCTTCAATTGCTCCTGGAATTCCGCTGAAGTTTAAAAATGCTTCGGAACTCTTTCATTGCTCAAGGAATTCCGCTGAAGTTTAAAAATGCTTCGGAACTCTTCCAATGTTCTTGGAATTCCACTGATGTTTAAAAATTTTTTGGAACTCTTCCATAGTTCTCGGAATTCCGCTGACGAGTAAAAATGCTTTGGAACTCTTTCATTGCTCAAGGAATTCCGGTGACATTTAAAAATGCTTCGGAACTCTTCCACTGTTCTCGGAATTCCGCTGACGTTTAAAAATGCTTCGTTTCTTTTCCATTGTTCTTGGAATTCCGATGAAGTTTAAAAATGCTTTGGAACTCTTCCATTGTTCTCGGAATTCTGCTGAAGTTTAAAAATGCTTCGGAACTCTTCAATTGTTCTCGTAATTCCGCTGACGTTTAAAAATGCTTTGGAACTCTTCCATTGCTCTAGGATTTCTGCTGAACTTTAAAAATGTTTCGGAACTCTTCTATTGTTCTCACAATTCTGCTGAAGTTTTAAAATGCTTCGAAACTCTTCCATTGTTCTCGGAATTCCGCTGAAGTTTAAAAATGATTCTGAACTCTTCCATTGTTCTCAGAATTCCGCTGATGTTTAAAAATGCTTCGGTACTCTTCCATTGTTCTCGAAATTCCGCTGAAGTTTAAAAATGCTTCAGAACTCTTCCATTGTTCTAGGATTTAAGCTGAAGTTTAAAATGCTTTGGAACTCTTCCATTGTTCTAGGAATTAAGCTGAAGTTTAAAATGCTATAGAACTCTTCCATTGTTCTAGGATTTAAGCTGAAGTTTGAAATGCTTTGGAACTCTTCCATTGTTCTAGGATTTAAGCTGAAGTTTAAAATGCTTCGGAACTCTTCCATTGTTCTCGTAATTCCGCTGACGTTTAAAAATGCTTCGGAACTCTTCCTTTGCTCTTGGATTTCTGCTGAATTTTAAAAATGTTTCGGAACTCTTCTATTGTTCTCGCAATTCTGCTGAAGTTTTAAAATGCTTCGGAACTCTTCCATTGTTCTCGGAATTCCGCTGTAGTTTAAAAATGATTCTGAACTCTTTCATTGTTCTCGAAATTTCGCTGACGTTTCAAAATGCTTCGGAACTCTTCCATTTTTCTCAGAATTCCGCTGACGTTTAAAAATGTTTCGGAACTTTTCCATTGTTCTTGGAATGCTTCTGAAGTTTAAAAATTCTTTGGAACTCTTCCATTGTTTATGGAATTGCGCTGACATTTAAAAATGCTTCAGAACTCTTCCATTGTTCTCGGAATTCAACTGACGTTTAAAAATGCATTGGAACTCTTCCATTGGTTCTCGGAATTCCGCTGAAGTTTAAAAATGCTTCAGAACTCTTCCATTGTTCTAGGATTTAAGCTGAAGTTTAAAATGCTTTGGAACTCTTCAATTGTTCTCAGAATTCCGCTGAAGTTTAAAAATGCTTCGGAACTCTTCCGTTGTTCTCGGAATTCCGCTGACGTTTAAAAATGCTTCGGAACTCTTCCATTGTTCTCGGAATTCTGCTGAAGTTTAAAAATGCTTCGGAACACTTTCATTGCTCCAGGAATTCCGCTGACGTTTAAGAATGCTTCGGAACTCTTCCATTTTTCTCAGAATTCCACTGACATTTAAAAATGCTTCGGAACTCTTCCATTGTTCTCAGAAGTCTGCTGACATTTAAAAATGGTTCGGAAGTCTTACCATTGTTCTCGGAATTCTCCTGTAATTTAAAAATTCTTCGGAACTTTTCCATTGTTCTCGGAATTCTGCTGAAGTTTAAAAATACTTCGGAACTCTTCCATTGTTCCCGGAATTCCGCTGAAGAGTAAAAATGCTTCGGAACGCTTACATTGTTCTCGGAATTCCGCTGACGTTTAAAAATTCTTCGGAACTCTTCCATTGTTCTCGGAATTCTGTTGACTTAAAAAATGGTTCCGATCTCTTCCATTGTTCTCGGAATTCTGCTGACGTTTAAAAATGCTTCGGAACTGTACCATTGTTCTCAGAATTCTGCTGACATTTAAAAATGGTTCGGAACTCTTACTATTGTTCTCGGAATTCTCCTGTAATTTAAAAATTCTTCGGAACTTTTCCGTTGTTCTCGGAATTCCGCTGACGTTTAAAAATGCTTCGGAACTCTTCCATTGTTCTAGGAATTCTGCTGACGTTTATAAATGTTTCGGAACTTTTCCATTGTTCTTGGAATCCTGCTGAAGTTTAAAAATTCTTTGTAACTCTTCCATTGTTTATGGAATTGCGCTGACATTTAAAAATGCTTCAGTACTCTTCCATTGTTTTTCGGAATTCCACTGACATTTAAAAATGCTTTGGAACTCTTCCATTGTTCTCGGAATTCCGCTGAAGTTTAAAAAACCTTCGGTAACCTTCCATTGTTCTCGAAATTCCGCTGAAGTCTAAAAATGCTTCAGAACTCTTACATAGTTCTCGGAATTCCGCTGAAGTTTAAAAATGCTTCGGAACTCTTCCATTGTTCTCGAAATTCTTCTGACGTTTAAATATGCTTCCGATCTCTTCAACTGTTCTCGGAATTCTGCTGAAGTATAAAAATGCTTCCGAACTCTTCAATTGCTCCTGGAATTCCGCTGAAGTTTAAAAATGCTTCGGAACTCTTTCATTGCTCAAGGAATTCCGCTGAAGTTTAAAAATGCTTCGGAACTCTTCCAATGTTCTTGGAATTCCACTGATGTTTAAAAATTTTTTGGAACTCTTCCATAGTTCTCGGAATTCCGCTGACGAGTAAAAATGCTTTGGAACTCTTTCATTGCTCAAGGAATTCCGGTGCCATTTAAAAATGCTTCGGAACTCTTCCACTGTTCTCGGAATTCCGCTGACGTTTAAAAATGCTTCGTTTCTTTTCCATTGTTCTTGGAATTCCGATGAAGTTTAAAAATGCTTTGGAACTCTTCCATTGTTCTCGGAATTCTGCTGAAGTTTAAAAATGCTTCGGAACTCTTCAATTGTTCTCGTAATTCCGCTGACGTTTAAAAATGCTTTGGAACTCTTCCATTGCTCTAGGATTTCTGCTGAACTTTAAAAATGTTTCGGAACTCTTCTATTGTTCTCACAATTCTGCTGAAGTTTTAAAATGCTTCGAAACTCTTCCATTGTTCTCGGAATTCCGCTGAAGTTTAAAAATGATTCTGAACTCTTCCATTGTTCTCAGAATTCCGCTGATGTTTAAAAATGCTTCGGTACTCTTCCATTGTTCTCGAAATTCCGCTGAAGTTTAAAAATGCTTCAGAACTCTTCCATTGTTCTAGGATTTAAGCTGAAGTTTAAAATGCTTTGGAACTCTTCCATTGTTCTAGGAATTAAGCTGAAGTTTAAAATGCTATAGAACTCTTCCATTGTTCTAGGATTTAAGCTGAAGTTTGAAATGCTTTGGAACTCTTCCATTGTTCTAGGATTTAAGCTGAAGTTTAAAATGCTTCGGAACTCTTCCATTGTTCTCGTAATTCCGCTGACGTTTAAAAATGCTTCGGAACTCTTCCTTTGCTCTTGGATTTCTGCTGAACTTTAAAAATGTTTCGGAACTCTTCTATTGTTCTCGCAATTCTGCTGAAGTTTTAAAATGCTTCGGAACTCTTCCATTGTTCTCGGAATTCCGCTGTAGTTTAAAAATGATTCTGAACTCTTTCATTGTTCTCGAAATTTCGCTGACGTTTCAAAATGCTTCGGAACTCTTCCATTTTTCTCAGAATTCCGCTGACGTTTAAAAATGTTTCGGAACTTTTCCATTGTTCTTGGAATGCTTCTGAAGTTTAAAAATTCTTTGGAACTCTTCCATTGTTTATGGAATTGCGCTGACATTTAAAAATGCTTCAGAACTCTTCCATTGTTCTCGGAATTCAACTGACGTTTAAAAATGCATTGGAACTCTTCCATTGGTTCTCGGAATTCCGCTGAAGTTTAAAAAACCTTCGGAACTCTTCCATTGTTCTCGAAATTCCACTGAAGTTTAAAAATGCTTCGAAACTCTTCTAATGTTCTCGGAATTCCGCTGAAATTTAAAAATGCTTCTGGAACTCTTGAATTGTTCTCGGAATTCTGCTGACATTTAAAAATGGTTCGAAACTCTTACCATTGTTCTCTGAATTCTCCTGTAATTTGAAAATTCTTCGGAACATTTCCATTGTTCTCGGAATTCCGCTGATGTTTAAAAATGCTTCGGTACTCTTCCATTGTTCTCGGAATTCCGCTGAAGTTTAAAAATGCTTCAGAACTCTTCCATTGTTCTAGGATTTAAGCTGAAGTTTAAAATGCTTTGGAACTCTTCCATTGTTCTCAGAATTCCGCTGAAGTTTAAAAATGCTTCGGAACTCTTCCATTGTTCTCGGAATTCCGCTGAAGTTTAAAAATGCTTCGGAACTCTTCCATTGTTCTCGGAATTCTGCTGATATTTAAAAATGCTTCTGATCTCTTCCAATGTTCTCGGAATTCTGCTGAAGTTTTATAATGCTTCGAAACTCTTCGAGTGTACTCGTAATTCCGATGAAGCTTAAAAATGCTTTGGAACTCTTCCATTGTTCTCGGAATTCCGCTGAAGTTTAAAAATGTTTCGGAACTCTTCAATTGTTCTCGGAATTCGGCTGAAGTTTAAAAATACTTCGCAACTCTTCCTTTGTTCTAGGATTTCCGATGAAGTTTAAAAATGCTTCGGAACTCTTCCATTGTTCTCGTAATTCCGCTGATGTTTAAAAATGCTTCGGAACTCTTCCATTGCTCTAATATTTCTGCTGAACTTTAAAAATGTTTCGGAACTCTTCTATTGTTCTCGGAATTCCGCTGAAGTTTAAAATTGATTCTGAACTCTTTCATTGTCCTCGGAATTTCGCTGACGTTTCAAAATGCTTCGGAACTCTTCCATTTTTCTCAGAATTCCGCTGACGTTTAAAAATGTTTCGGAACTTTTCCATTGTTCTTGGAATTCTGCTGAAGTTTAAACATTCTTTGGAACTCTTCCATTGTTCTCGGAATTCCACTGACGTTTAAAAATGCTTTGGAACTCTTCCATTGGTTCTCGGAATTCCGCTGAAGTTTAAAAAACCTTCGGAACTCTTCCATTGTTCTCGAAATTCCGCTGAAGTTTAAAAATGCTTCGAAACTCTTCTAATGTTCTCGGAATTCCGCTGAAATTTAAAAATGATTCTGGAACTCTTGAATTGCTCTCGGAATTCTGCTGACGTTTAAAAATGGTTCGGAACTCTTACCATTGTTCTCGGAATTCTCCTGTAATTTAAAAATTCTTCGGAACTTTTCCATTGTTCTCGGAATTCCGCTGACGTTTAAAAATGCTTCGGAACTCTTCCATTGTTCCCGGAATTCTGCTGAAATTCAAAAATGCTACAGAACTCTTCCATTGTTCCCGGAATTCGGCTGAACTTTAAAAATGCTTCGGAACTCTTTCATTGCTCCAGGAATTCCGCTGACGTTTAAAAATGCTTCGGAACTCTTCCATTTTTCTCAGAATTCCACTGACGTTTAAAAATGCTTCGGAACTCTTCCATTGTTCTCAGAATTCTGCTGACATTTAAAAATGGTTCGGAACTCTTACCATTGTTCTCGGAATTCTCCTGTAATTTAAAAATTCTTCGGAACTTTTCCATTGTTCTCGGAATTCTGCTGAAGTTTAAAAATACTTCGGAACTCTTCCATTGTTCCCGGAATTCCGCTGAAGATTAAAAATGTTTCGGAACGCTTACATTGTTCTAGGAATTCTGCTGACGTTTAAAAATTCTTCGGAACTCTTCCATTGTTTATGGAATTGCGCTGACATTTAAAAATGTTTCGGAACTCTTCCATTGTTCTTGGAATTCCACTGACGTTTAAAATTGCTTTGGAACTTTTCCATTTTTCTCGGAATTCCGCTGAAGTTTAAAAAGCATTCGGAACTCTTCCATTGTTCTCGAAATTCCGCTGAAGTTTAAAAATGCTTCGAAACTCTTCTAATGTTCTCGGAATTCCGCTGAAATTTAAAAATGCTTCTGGAACTCTTCCATTGTTCTCGGAATTCTGCTGACGTTTAAAAATGCTTCAGAACTGTTCCATTTTTCTCAGAATTCTACTGACATTTAAAAATGGTTCGTAACTCTTACCATTGTTCTCGGAATTCTCCTGTAATTTCAAAACTCTTCGGAACTTTTCCGTTGTTCTCGGAATTCCGCTGACGTTTAAAAATGCTTCGGAACTCTTCCATTGTTCTTGGAATTCTGCTGAAGTTTAAAAATTCTTTGGAACTCTTCCATTGTTTATGGAATTGCGCTGACATTTAAAAATGCTTCAGAACTCTTACATTGCTCTTGGAATTCCGCTGATGTTTAAAAATGCTTCGGAACTCTTCCATTGTTCTTGGAATTCTGCTGACGTTTAAAAATGCTTCGGAACTCTTCCATTGTTCTCGTAATTCCGCTGACTTTTAAAAATGCTTCGGAACTCTTCCATTGCTCTAGGATTTCTGCTGAACTTTAAAAATGTTTCGGAACTCTTGTATTGTTCTCGCAATTCTGCTGAAGTTTTAAAATGCTTCGGAACACTTTCATTGCTCCAGGAATTCCGCTGACGTTTAAAAATGCTTCGGAACTCTTCCATTTTTCTCAGAATTCCACTGACATTTAAAAATGCTTCGGAACTCTTCCATTGTTCTCAGAATTCTGCTGACATTTAAAAATGGTTCGGAAGTCTTACCATTGTTCTCGGAATTCTCCTGTAATTTAAAAATTCTTCGGAACTTTTCCATTGTTCTCGGAATTCTGCTGAAGTTTAAAAATACTTCGGAACTCTTCCATTGTTCCCAGTATTCCGCTGAAGTTTAAAATGCTTCGGAACTCTTCCATTTTTCCCAGTATTCCGCTGAAGTTTAAAATGCTTCGGAACTCTTCCATTGTTCTTGGAATTCCGCTGACATTTAAAAATACTTCGGAACTCTTCCATTTTTCTCAGAATTCCGCTGACGTTCAAGAATGCTGCAGAACTCTTCCATTGTTCTCGGAATTCCGCTGACATTTCAAAATGCTTCGGAACTCTTCCATTGTCCTTGGAATTCTGCTGAAGTTTAAAAATTCTTCGGAACTCTTCCATTGTTTATGGAATTGTGCTGACATTTAAAAATGCTTCGGAACACTTTCATTGCTCCAGGAATTCCGCTGACGTTTAAAAATGCTTCGGAACTCTTCCATTTTTCTCAGAATTCCACTGACATTTAAAAATGCTTCGGAACTCTTCCATTGTTCTCAGAATTCTGCTGACATTTAAAAATGGTTCGGAAGTCTTACCATTGTTCTCGGAATTCTCCTGTAATTTAAAAATTCTTCGGAACTTTTCCATTGTTCTCGGAATTCTGCTGAAGTTTAAAAATACTTCGGAACTCTTCCATTGTTCCCAGTATTCCGCTGAAGTTTAAAATGCTTCGGAACTCTTCCATTTTTCCCAGTATTCCGCTGAAGTTTAAAATGCTTCGGAACTCTTCCATTGTTCTTGGAATTCCGCTGACATTTAAAAATACTTCGGAACTCTTCCATTTTTCTCAGAATTCCGCTGACGTTCAAGAATGCTGCAGAACTCTTCCATTGTTCTCGGAATTCCGCTGACATTTCAAAATGCTTCGGAACTCTTCCATTGTCCTTGGAATTCTGCTGAAGTTTAAAAATTCTTCGGAACTCTTCCATTGTTTATGGAATTGTGCTGACATTTAAAAATGTTTCGGAACTCTTCCATTGTTCTTGGAATTCCACTGATGTTTAAAATTGCTTTGGAACTCTTCCATTTTTCTCGGAATTCCGCTGAAGTTTAAAAAACCTTCGGAACTCTTACATTGTTCTCGGAATTCCGCTGAAGTTTAAAAATGCTTCGAAACTTCTAATGTTCTCGGAATTCCGCTGAAATTTAAAAATACTTCTTGAACTCTTCCATTGTTCTCGGAATTCTGCTGACGTTTAAAAATGCTTCGGAACTGTTCCATTGTTCTCAGAATTCTACTGACATTTAAAAATGGTTCGTAACTCTTACCATTGTTCTCGGAATTCTCCTGTAATTTAAAAATTCTTCGGAACTTTTCCGTTGTTCTCGGAATTCCGCTGACGTTTAAAAATGCTTCGGAACTCTTCCATTGTTCTCGGAATTCTGCTGATGTTTAAAAATGCTTCGGAACTCTTCGAGTGTACTCGTAATTCCGATGAAGCTTAAAAATGCTTTGGAACTCTTCCATTGTTCTCGGAATTCCGCTGAAGTTTAAAAATGTTTCGGAACTCTTCAATTGTTCTCGGAATTCGGCTGAAGTTTAAAAATACTTCGCAACTCTTCCTTTGTTCTAGGATTTCCGATGAAGTTTAAAAATGGTTCGGAACTCTTCCATTGTTCTCGTAATTCCGCTGATGTTTAAAAATGCTTCGGAACTCTTCCATTGCTCTAATATTTCTGCTGAACTTTAAAAATGTTTCGGAACTCTTCTATTGTTCTCGCAATTCTGCTGAAGTTTTAAAATGCTTCGGAACTCTTCCATTGTTCTCGGAATTCCGCTGAAGTTTAAAAATGATTCTGAACTCTTTCATTGTCCTCGGAATTTCGCTGACGTTTCAAAATGCTTCGGAACTCTTCCATTTTTCTCAGAATTCCGCTGACGTTTAAAAATGTTTCGGAACTTTTCCATTGTTCTTGGAATTCTGCTGAAGTTTAAACATTCTTTGGAACTCTTCCATTGTTCTCGGAATTCCACTGACGTTTAAAAATGCTTTGGAACTCTTCCATTGGTTCTCGGAATTCCGCTGAAGTTTAAAAAACCTTTGGAACTCTTCCATTGTTCTCGAAATTCCGCTGAAGTTTAAAAATGCTTCGAAACTCTTCTAATGTTCTCGGAATTCCGCTGAAATTTAATAATGATTCTGGAACTCTTGAATTGCTCTCGGAATTCTGCTGACGTTTAAAAATGGTTCGGAACTCTTACCATTGTTCTCGGAATTCTCCTGTAATTTAAAAATTCTTCGGAACTTTTCCATTGTTCTCGGAATTCCGCTGACGTTTAAAAATGCTTCGGAACTCTTCCATTGTTCCCGGAATTCTGCTGAAATTCAAAAATGCTACAGAACTCTTCCATTGTTCCCGGAATTCGGCTGAACTTTAAAAATGCTTCGGAACTCTTTCATTGCTCCAGGAATTCCGCTGACGTTTAAAAATGCTTCGGAACTCTTCCATTTTTCTCAGAATTCCACTGACGTTTAAAAATGCTTCGGAACTCTTCCATTGTTCTCAGAATTCTGCTGACATTTAAAAATGGTTCGGAACTCTTACCATTGTTCTCGGAATTCTCCTGTAATTTAAAAATTCTTCGGAACTTTTCCATTGTTCTCGGAATTCTGCTGAAGTTTAAAAATACTTCGGAACTCTTCCATTGTTCCCGGAATTCCGCTGAAGATTAAAAATGTTTCGGAACGCTTACATTGTTCTAGGAATTCTGCTGACGTTTAAAAATTCTTCGGAACTCTTCCATTGTTCTCGTAATTCTGTTGACGTTAAAAAATGGTTCCGATCTCTTCCATTGTTCTCGGAATTCTGCTGAAGTTTAAAAATGCTTCGGAACTCTTCCATTGTTCCGAGTATTCCGCTGAAGTTTAAAATGCTTCGGAACTCTTCCATTTTTCCCAGTATTCCGCTGAAGTTTAAAATGCTTCAGAACTCTTCCATTGTTCTTGGAATTCCGCTGACATTTAAAAATACTTCGGAACTCTTCCATTTTTCTCAGAATTCCGCTGACGTTCAAAAATGCTGCAGAACTCTTCCATTGTTCTCGGAATTCCGCTGACATTTCAAAATGCTTCGGAACTCTTCCATTGTTCTTGGAATTCTGCTGAAGTTTAAAAATTCTTCGGAACTCTTACATTGTTTATGGAATTGCGCTGACATTTAAAAATGTTTCGGAACTCTTCCATTGTTCTTGGAATTCCACTGACGTTTAAAATTGCTTTGGAACTTTTCCATTTTTCTCGGAATTCCGCTGAAGTTTAAAAAGCATTCGGAACTCTTCCATTGTTCTCGGAATTCCGCTGAAGTTTAAAAATGCTTCTGGAACTCTTCCATTGTTCTCGGAATTCTGCTGACGTTTAAAAATGCTTCTGGAACTCTTCCATTGTTCTCGGAATTCCGCTGAAGTTTAAAAAGCATTCGAAACTCTTCTAATGTTCTCGGAATTCCGCTGAAATTTAAAAATGCTTCTGGAACTCTTCCATTGTTCTCGGAATTCTGCTGACGTTTAAAAATGCTTCAGAACTGTTCCATTTTTCTCAGAATTCTACTGACATTTAAAAATGGTTCGTAACTCTTACCATTGTTCTCGGAATTCTCCTGTAATTTAAAAACTCTTCGGAACTTTTCCGTTGTTCTCGGAATTCCGCTGACGTTTAAAAATGCTTCGGAACTCTTCCATTGTTCTTGGAATTCTGCTGAAGTTTAAAAATTCTTTGGAACTCTTCCATTGTTTATGGAATTGCGCTGACATTTAAAAATGCTTCAGAACTCTTACATTGCTCTTGGAATTCCGCTGATGTTTAAAAATGCTTCGGAACTCTTCCATTGTTCTTGGAATTCTGCTGACGTTTAAAAATGCTTCGGAACTCTTCCATTGTTCTCGTAATTCCGCTGACTTTTAAAAATGCTTCGGAACTCTTCCATTGCTCTAGGATTTCTGCTGAACTTTAAAAATGTTTCGGAACTCTTGTATTGTTCTCGCAATTCTGCTGAAGTTTTAAAATGCTTCGGAACACTTTCATTGCTCCAGGAATTCCGCTGACGTTTAAAAATGCTTCGGAACTCTTCCATTTTTCTCAGAATTCCACTGACATTTAAAAATGCTTCGGAACTCTTCCATTGTTCTCAGAATTCTGCTGACATTTAAAAATGGTTCGGAAGTCTTACCATTGTTCTCGGAATTCTCCTGTAATTTAAAAATTCTTCGGAACTTTTCCATTGTTCTCGGAATTCTGCTGAAGTTTAAAAATACTTCGGAACTCTTCCATTGTTCCCAGTATTCCGCTGAAGTTTAAAATGCTTCGGAACTCTTCCATTTTTCCCAGTATTCCGCTGAAGTTTAAAATGCTTCGGAACTCTTCCATTGTTCTTGGAATTCCGCTGACATTTAAAAATACTTCGGAACTCTTCCATTTTTCTCAGAATTCCGCTGACGTTCAAGAATGCTGCAGAACTCTTCCATTGTTCTCGGAATTCCGCTGACATTTCAAAATGCTTCGGAACTCTTCCATTGTCCTTGGAATTCTGCTGAAGTTTAAAAATTCTTCGGAACTCTTCCATTGTTTATGGAATTGTGCTGACATTTAAAAATGTTTCGGAACTCTTCCATTGTTCTTGGAATTCCACTGATGTTTAAAATTGCTTTGGAACTCTTCCATTTTTCTCGGAATTCCGCTGAAGTTTAAAAAACCTTCGGAACTCTTCCATTGTTCTCGGAATTCCGCTGAAGTTTAAAAATGCTTCGAAACTTCTAATGTTCTCGGAATTCCGCTGAAATTTAAAAATACTTCTTGAACTCTTCCATTGTTCTCGGAATTCTGCTGACGTTTAAAAATGCTTCGGAACTGTTCCATTGTTCTCAGAATTCTACTGACATTTAAAAATGGTTCGTAACTCTTACCATTGTTCTCGGAATTCTCCTGTAATTTAAAAATTCTTCGGAACTTTTCCGTTGTTCTCGGAATTCCGCTGACGTTTAAAAATGCTTCGGAACTCTTCCATTGTTCTAGGATTTCCGATGAAGTTTAAAAATGCTTCGGAACTCTTCCATTGTTCTCGGAATTCTGCTGATGTTTAAAAATGCTTCGGAACTCTTCGAGTGTACTCGTAATTCCGATGAAGCTTAAAAATGCTTTGGAACTCTTCCATTGTTCTCGGAATTCCGCTGAAGTTTAAAAATGTTTCGGAACTCTTCAATTGTTCTCGGAATTCGGCTGAAGTTTAAAAATACTTCGCAACTCTTCCTTTGTTCTAGGATTTCCGATGAAGTTTAAAAATGCTTCGGAACTCTTCCATTGTTCTCGTAATTCCGCTGATGTTTAAAAATGCTTCGGAACTCTTCCATTGTTTATGGAATTGCGCTGACATTTAAAAATGTTTCGGAACTCTTCCATTGTTCTTGGAATTCCACTGACGTTTAAAATTGCTTTGGAACTTTTCCATTTTTCTCGGAATTCCGCTGAAGTTTAAAAAGCATTCGGAACTCTTCCATTGTTCTCGGAATTCCGCTGAAGTTTAAAAATGCTTCGAAACTCTTCTAATGTTCTCGGAATTCCGCTGAAATTTAAAAATGCTTCTGGAACTCTTCCATTGTTCTCGGAATTCTGCTGACGTTTAAAAATGCTTCAGAACTGTTCCATTTTTCTCAGAATTCTACTGACATTTAAAAATGGTTCGTAACTCTTACCATTGTTCTCGGAATTCTCCTGTAATTTAAAAACTCTTCGGAACTTTTCCGTTGTTCTCGGAATTCCGCTGACGTTTAAAAATGCTTCGGAACTCTTCCATTGTTCTTGGAATTCTGCTGAAGTTTAAAAATTCTTTGGAACTCTTCCATTGTTTATGGAATTGCGCTGAAATTTAAAAATGCTTCGGAACTCTTCCATTGTTCTCGTAATTCCGCTGACTTTTAAAAATGCTTCGGAACTCTTCCATTGCTCTAGGATTTCTGCTGAACTTTAAAAATGTTTCGGAACTCTTGTATTGTTCTCGCAATTCTGCTGAAGTTTTAAAATGCTTCGGAACTCTTCCATTGTTCTCGGAATTCCGCTGAAGTTTAAAAATGATTCTGAACTCTTTCATTGTCCTCGGAATTTTGCTGACGTTTCAAAATGCTTCGGAACTCTTCCATTTTTCTCAGAATTCCGCTGACGTTTAAAAATGTTTCGGAACTTTTCCATTGTTCTTGGAATTCTGCTGAAGTTTTAAAATTCTTTGGAACTCTTCCATTGTTTATGGAATTGCGCTGACATTTAAAAATGCTTCAGAACTCTTCCATTGGTTCTCGGAATTCCGCTGAAGTTTAAAAAACCTTCGGAACTCTTCCATTGTTCTCGAAATTCCGCTGAAGTTTAAAAATGCTTCGAAACTCTTCTAATGTTCTCGGAATTCCGCTGAAATTTAAAAATGATTCTGGAACTCTTGAATTGCTCTCGGAATTCTGCTGACGTTTAAAAATGGTTCGGAACTCTTACCATTGTTCTCGGAATTCTCCTGTAATTTAAAAATTCTTCGGAACTTTTCCATTGTTCTCGGAATTCCGCTGACGTTTAAAAATGCTTCGGAACTCTTCCATTGTTCCCGGAATTCTGCTGAAATTCAAAAATGCTACAGAACTCTTCCATTGTTCCCGGAATTCGGCTGAACTTTAAAAATGCTTCGGAACTCTTTCATTGCTCCAGGAATTCCGCTGACGTTTAAAAATGCTTCGGAACTCTTCCATTTTTCTCAGAATTCCACTGACGTTTAAAAATGCTTCGGAACTCTTCCATTGTTCTCAGAATTCTGCTGACATTTAAAAATGGTTCGGAACTCTTACCATTGTTCTCGGAATTCTCCTGTAATTTAAAAATTCTTCGGAACTTTTCCATTGTTCTCGGAATTCTGCTGAAGTTTAAAAATACTTCGGAACTCTTCCATTGTTCCCGGAATTCCGCTGAAGATTAAAAATGTTTCGGAACGCTTACATTGTTCTAGGAATTCTGCTGACGTTTAAAAATTCTTCGGAACTCTTCCATTGTTCTCGTAATTCTGTTGACGTTAAAAAATGGTTCCGATCTCTTCCATTGTTCTCGGAATTCTGCTGAAGTTTAAAAATGCTTCGGAACTCTTCCATTGTTCCGAGTATTCCGCTGAAGTTTAAAATGCTTCGGAACTCTTCCATTTTTCCCAGTATTCCGCTGAAGTTTAAAATGCTTCAGAACTCTTCCATTGTTCTTGGAATTCCGCTGACATTTAAAAATACTTCGGAACTCTTCCATTTTTCTCAGAATTCCGTTGACGTTCAAAAATGCTGCAGAACTCTTCCATTGTTCTCGGAATTCCGCTGACATTTCAAAATGCTTCGGAACTCTTCCATTGTTCTTGGAATTCTGCTGAAGTTTAAAAATTCTTCGGAACTCTTCCATTGTTTATGGAATTGCGCTGACATTTAAAAATGTTTCGGAACTCTTCCATTGTTCTTGGAATTCCACTGACGTTTAAAATTGCTTTGGAACTTTTCCATTTTTCTCGGAATTCCGCTGAAGTTTAAAAAGCATTCGGAACTCTTCCATTGTTCTCGGAATTCCGCTGAAGTTTAAAAATGCTTCTGGAACTCTTCCATTGTTCTCGGAATTCTGCTGACGTTTAAAAATGCTTCTGGAACTCTTCCATTGTTCTCGGAATTCCGCTGAAGTTTAAAAAGCATTCGAAACTCTTCTAATGTTCTCGGAATTCCGCTGAAATTTAAAAATGCTTCTGGAACTCTTCCATTGTTCTCGGAATTCTGCTGACGTTTAAAAATGCTTCAGAACTGTTCCATTTTTCTCAGAATTCTACTGACATTTAAAAATGGTTCGTAACTCTTACCATTGTTCTCGGAATTCTCCTGTAATTTAAAAACTCTTCGGAACTTTTCCGTTGTTCTCGGAATTCCGCTGACGTTTAAAAATGCTTCGGAACTCTTCCATTGTTCTTGGAATTCTGCTGAAGTTTAAAAATTCTTTGGAACTCTTCCATTGTTTATGGAATTGCGCTGACATTTAAAAATGCTTCAGAACTCTTACATTGCTCTTGGAATTCCGCTGATGTTTAAAAATGCTTCGGAACTCTTCCATTGTTCTTGGAATTCTGCTGACGTTTAAAAATGCTTCGGAACTCTTCCATTGTTCTCGTAATTCCGCTGACTTTTAAAAATGCTTCGGAACTCTTCCATTGCTCTAGGATTTCTGCTGAACTTTAAAAATGTTTCGGAACTCTTGTATTGTTCTCGCAATTCTGCTGAAGTTTTAAAATGCTTCGGAACACTTTCATTGCTCCAGGAATTCCGCTGACGTTTAAAAATGCTTCGGAACTCTTCCATTTTTCTCAGAATTCCACTGACATTTAAAAATGCTTCGGAACTCTTCCATTGTTCTCAGAATTCTGCTGACATTTAAAAATGGTTCGGAAGTCTTACCATTGTTCTCGGAATTCTCCTGTAATTTAAAAATTCTTCGGAACTTTTCCATTGTTCTCGGAATTCTGCTGAAGTTTAAAAATACTTCGGAACTCTTCCATTGTTCCCAGTATTCCGCTGAAGTTTAAAATGCTTCGGAACTCTTCCATTTTTCCCAGTATTCCGCTGAAGTTTAAAATGCTTCGGAACTCTTCCATTGTTCTTGGAATTCCGCTGACATTTAAAAATACTTCGGAACTCTTCCATTTTTCTCAGAATTCCGCTGACGTTCAAGAATGCTGCAGAACTCTTCCATTGTTCTCGGAATTCCGCTGACATTTCAAAATGCTTCGGAACTCTTCCATTGTCCTTGGAATTCTGCTGAAGTTTAAAAATTCTTCGGAACTCTTCCATTGTTTATGGAATTGTGCTGACATTTAAAAATGTTTCGGAACTCTTCCATTGTTCTTGGAATTCCACTGATGTTTAAAATTGCTTTGGAACTCTTCCATTTTTCTCGGAATTCCGCTGAAGTTTAAAAAACCTTCGGAACTCTTCCATTGTTCTCGGAATTCCGCTGAAGTTTAAAAATGCTTCGAAACTTCTAATGTTCTCGGAATTCCGCTGAAATTTAAAAATACTTCTTGAACTCTTCCATTGTTCTCGGAATTCTGCTGACGTTTAAAAATGCTTCGGAACTGTTCCATTGTTCTCAGAATTCTACTGACATTTAAAAATGGTTCGTAACTCTTACCATTGTTCTCGGAATTCTCCTGTAATTTAAAAATTCTTCGGAACTTTTCCGTTGTTCTCGGAATTCCGCTGACGTTTAAAAATGCTTCGGAACTCTTCCATTGTTCTAGGATTTCCGATGAAGTTTAAAAATGCTTCGGAACTCTTCCATTGTTCTCGGAATTCTGCTGATGTTTAAAAATGCTTCGGAACTCTTCGAGTGTACTCGTAATTCCGATGAAGCTTAAAAATGCTTTGGAACTCTTCCATTGTTCTCGGAATTCCGCTGAAGTTTAAAAATGTTTCGGAACTCTTCAATTGTTCTCGGAATTCGGCTGAAGTTTAAAAATACTTCGCAACTCTTCCTTTGTTCTAGGATTTCCGATGAAGTTTAAAAATGCTTCGGAACTCTTCCATTGTTCTCGTAATTCCGCTGATGTTTAAAAATGCTTCGGAACTCTTCCATTGTTTATGGAATTGCGCTGACATTTAAAAATGTTTCGGAACTCTTCCATTGTTCTTGGAATTCCACTGACGTTTAAAATTGCTTTGGAACTTTTCCATTTTTCTCGGAATTCCGCTGAAGTTTAAAAAGCATTCGGAACTCTTCCATTGTTCTCGGAATTCCGCTGAAGTTTAAAAATGCTTCGAAACTCTTCTAATGTTCTCGGAATTCCGCTGAAATTTAAAAATGCTTCTGGAACTCTTCCATTGTTCTCGGAATTCTGCTGACGTTTAAAAATGCTTCAGAACTGTTCCATTTTTCTCAGAATTCTACTGACATTTAAAAATGGTTCGTAACTCTTACCATTGTTCTCGGAATTCTCCTGTAATTTAAAAACTCTTCGGAACTTTTCCGTTGTTCTCGGAATTCCGCTGACGTTTAAAAATGCTTCGGAACTCTTCCATTGTTCTTGGAATTCTGCTGAAGTTTAAAAATTCTTTGGAACTCTTCCATTGTTTATGGAATTGCGCTGAAATTTAAAAATGCTTCGGAACTCTTCCATTGTTCTCGTAATTCCGCTGACTTTTAAAAATGCTTCGGAACTCTTCCATTGCTCTAGGATTTCTGCTGAACTTTAAAAATGTTTCGGAACTCTTGTATTGTTCTCGCAATTCTGCTGAAGTTTTAAAATGCTTCGGAACTCTTCCATTGTTCTCGGAATTCCGCTGAAGTTTAAAAATGATTCTGAACTCTTTCATTGTCCTCGGAATTTTGCTGACGTTTCAAAATGCTTCGGAACTCTTCCATTTTTCTCAGAATTCCGCTGACGTTTAAAAATGTTTCGGAACTTTTCCATTGTTCTTGGAATTCTGCTGAAGTTTTAAAATTCTTTGGAACTCTTCCATTGTTTATGGAATTGCGCTGACATTTAAAAATGCTTCAGAACTCTTCCATTGGTTCTCGGAATTCCGCTGAAGTTTAAAAAACCTTCGGAACTCTTCCATTGTTCTCGAAATTCCGCTGAAGTTTAAAAATGCTTCGAAACTCTTCTAATGTTCTCGGAATTCCGCTGAAATTTAAAAATGATTCTGGAACTCTTGAATTGCTCTCGGAATTCTGCTGACGTTTAAAAATGGTTCGGAACTCTTACCATTGTTCTCGGAATTCTCCTGTAATTTAAAAATTCTTCGGAACTTTTCCATTGTTCTCGGAATTCCGCTGACGTTTAAAAATGCTTCGGAACTCTTCCATTGTTCCCGGAATTCTGCTGAAATTCAAAAATGCTACAGAACTCTTCCATTGTTCCCGGAATTCGGCTGAACTTTAAAAATGCTTCGGAACTCTTTCATTGCTCCAGGAATTCCGCTGACGTTTAAAAATGCTTCGGAACTCTTCCATTTTTCTCAGAATTCCACTGACGTTTAAAAATGCTTCGGAACTCTTCCATTGTTCTCAGAATTCTGCTGACATTTAAAAATGGTTCGGAACTCTTACCATTGTTCTCGGAATTCTCCTGTAATTTAAAAATTCTTCGGAACTTTTCCATTGTTCTCGGAATTCTGCTGAAGTTTAAAAATACTTCGGAACTCTTCCATTGTTCCCGGAATTCCGCTGAAGATTAAAAATGTTTCGGAACGCTTACATTGTTCTAGGAATTCTGCTGACGTTTAAAAATTCTTCGGAACTCTTCCATTGTTCTCGTAATTCTGTTGACGTTAAAAAATGGTTCCGATCTCTTCCATTGTTCTCGGAATTCTGCTGAAGTTTAAAAATGCTTCGGAACTCTTCCATTGTTCCGAGTATTCCGCTGAAGTTTAAAATGCTTCGGAACTCTTCCATTTTTCCCAGTATTCCGCTGAAGTTTAAAATGCTTCAGAACTCTTCCATTGTTCTTGGAATTCCGCTGACATTTAAAAATACTTCGGAACTCTTCCATTTTTCTCAGAATTCCGTTGACGTTCAAAAATGCTGCAGAACTCTTCCATTGTTCTCGGAATTCCGCTGACATTTCAAAATGCTTCGGAACTCTTCCATTGTTCTTGGAATTCTGCTGAAGTTTAAAAATTCTTCGGAACTCTTCCATTGTTTATGGAATTGCGCTGACATTTAAAAATGTTTCGGAACTCTTCCATTGTTCTTGGAATTCCACTGACGTTTAAAATTGCTTTGGAACTTTTCCATTTTTCTCGGAATTCCGCTGAAGTTTAAAAAGCATTCGGAACTCTTCCATTGTTCTCGGAATTCCGCTGAAGTTTAAAAATGCTTCGAAACTCTTCTAATGTTCTCGGAATTCCGCTGAAATTTAAAAATGCTTCTGGAACTCTTCCATTGTTCTCGGAATTCTGCTGACGTTTAAAAATGCTTCAGAACTGTTCCATTTTTCTCAGAATTCTACTGACATTTAAAAATGGTTCGTAACTCTTACCATTGTTCTCGGAATTCTCCTGTAATTTAAAAACTCTTCGGAACTTTTCCGTTGTTCTCGGAATTCCGCTGACGTTTAAAAATGCTTCGGAACTCTTCCATTGTTCTTGGAATTCTGCTGAAGTTTAAAAATTCTTTGGAACTCTTCCATTGTTTATGGAATTGCGCTGACATTTAAAAATGCTTCAGAACTCTTACATTGCTCTTGGAATTCCGCTGATGTTTAAAAATGCTTCGGAACTCTTCCATTGTTCTTGGAATTCTGCTGACGTTTAAAAATGCTTCGGAACTCTTCCATTGTTCTCGTAATTCCGCTGACTTTTAAAAATGCTTCGGAACTCTTCCATTGCTCTTGGATTTCTACTGAACTTTAAAAATGTTTCGGAACTCTTGTATTGTTCTCGCAATTCTGCTGAAGTTTTAAAATGCTTCGGAACTCTTCCATTGTTCTCGGAATTCCGCTGAAGTTTAAAAATGATTCTGAACTCTTTCATTGTCCTCGGAATTTTGCTGACGTTTCAAAATGCTTCGGAACTCTTCCATTTTTCTCAGAATTCCGCTGACGTTTAAAAATGTTTCGGAACTTTTCCATTGTTCTTGGAATTCTGCTGAAGTTTTAAAATTCTTTGGAACTCTTCCATTGTTTATGGAATTGCGCTGACATTTAAAAATGCTTCAGAACTCTTCCATTGTTCTCGGAATTCCACTGACATTTAAAAATGCTTTGGAACTCTTCCATTGGATCTCGGAATTCCGCTGAAGTTTAAAAAACCTTCGGAACTCTTCCATTGTTCTCGAAATTCCGCTGAAGTTTAAAAATGCTTCGAAACTCTTCTAATGTTCTCGGAATTCCGCTGAAATTTAAAAATGCTTCTGGAACTCTTGAATTGTTCTTGGAATTCTGCTGACGTTAAAAAATGGTTCAGAACTCTTACCATTGTTCTCGGAATTCTCCTGTAATTTAAAAATTCTTCGGAACTTTTCCGTTGTTCTCGGAATTCCGTTGACGTTTAAAAATGCTTCGGAACTCTTCCATTGTTCTCGGAATTCTGCTGAAGTTTAAAAATGCTTCGGAACACTTTCATTGCTCCAGGAATTCCGCTGACGTTTAAAAATGCTTCGGAACTCTTCCATTGTTCTCAGAATTCTGCTGACATTTAAAAATGGTTCGGAAGTCTTACCATTGTTCTCGGAATTCTCCTGTAATTTAAAAATTCTTCGGAACTTTTCCATTGTTCTCGGAATTCTGCTGAAGTTTAAAAATACTTCGGAACTCTTCCATTGTTCCCGGAATTCCGCTGAAGATTAAAAATTCTTCGGAACTCTTCCATTGTTTATGGAATTGTGCTGACATTTAAAAATGTTTCGGAACTCTTCCATTTTTCTCGGAATTCCGCTGAAGTTTAAAAAACCTTCGGAACTCTTCCATTGTTCTCGGAATTCCGCTGAAGTTTAAAAATGCTTCGAAACTTCTAATGTTCTCGGAATTCCGCTGAAATTTAAAAATACTTCTGGAACTCTTCCATTGTTCTCGGAATTCTGCTGACGTTTAAAAATGCTTCGGAACTGTTCCATTGTTCTCAGAATTCTACTGACATTTAAAAATGGTTCGTAACTCTTACCATTGTTCTCGGAATTCTCCTGTAATTTAAAAATTCTTCGGAACTTTTCCGTTGTTCTCGGAATTCCGCTGATGTTTAAAAATGCTTCGGAACTCTTCCATTGTTCTAGGATTTCCGATGAAGTTTAAAAATGCTTCGGAACTCTTCCATTGTTCTCGGAATTCTGCTGAAGTTTAAAAATGCTTCAGAACTCTTACATTGTTCTCGGAATTCCGCTGATGTTTAAAAATGCTTCGGAACTCTTCCATTGTTCCCGGAATTCCGCTGAAGTTTAAAAATGCTTCGGAACTCTTTCATTGCTCAAGGAATTCTGCTGACATTCAAAAATGCTTTGGAACTCTTCCATTGTTCTCGGAATTCCGCTGAAGTTTAAAAAACCTTCGGTAACCTTCCATTGTTCTCGGAATTCCGCTGAAGTTTAAAAAACCTTCGGTAACCTTCCATTGTTCTCGGAATTCCGCTGAAGTTTAAAAATGCTTCAGAACTCTTCCATTGTTCTCGGAATTCCGCTGAAGTTTAAAAATACTTCGAAACTCTTCCATTGCTCTCGGAATTCCGCTGAAGTTTAAAAATACTTCGGAACTCTTTCATTGTTCTAGGATTTCCGATGAAGTTTAGAAATGCTTCGGAACTCTTCCATTGTTCTCGGAATTCCGCTGAAGTTTAATAATGCTTCAGATTTCTTACATTGTCCTCGGAATTTCGCTGACATTTCAAAATGCTTCGGAACTCTTCCATTTTTCTCAGAATTCCGCTGACGTTTAAAAATGTTTCGGAACTTTTCCATTGTTCTTGGAATTCTGCTGAAGTTTAAAAATTCTTTGGAACTCTTCCATTGTTTATGGAATTGCGCTGACATTTAAAAATGCTTAAGAACTCTTCCATTGTTCTCGGAAATCCACTGACGTTTAAAAATGCTTTGGAACTCTTCCATTGGTTCTCGGAATTCCGCTGAATTTTAAAAAACCTTCGGAACTCTTCCATTGTTCTCGAAATTCCGCTGAAGTTTAAAAATGCTTCGAAACTCTTCTAATGTTCTCGGAATTCCGCTGAAATTTAAAAATGCTTCTGGAACTCTTGAATTGTTCGCGGAATTCTGCTGACGTTTAAAAATGGTTCGGAACTCTTACCATTGTTCTCGGAATTCTCCTGTAATTTAAAAATTCTTCGGAACTTTTCCATTGTTCTCGGAATTCTGCTGACGTTTAAAAATGCTTCGGAACTCTTCCATTGTTCTCGGAATTCTGCTGACGTTTAAAAATACTTCCGATCTCTTCCATTGTTCCGGGAATTCTGCTGAAGTTTAAAAATGCTTCGGAACTCTTCCATTGTTCCCGGAATTCTGCTGAAATTCAAAAATGCTACAGAACTCTTCCATTGTTCCCGGAATTCGGCTGAAGTTTAAAAATGCTTCGGAACTCTTCCATTTTTCTCGGAATTCCGCTGAAGTTTAAAAAACCTTCGGAACTCTTTCATTGCTCAAGGAATTCCGGTGCCGTTTAAAAATGCTTCGGAACTCTTCCATTTTTCTCAGACTTCCGCTGACATTTAAAAATGCTTCGGAACTCTTCCATTGTTCTCGGAATTCCGCTGACGTTTAAAAATGCTTCGTTACTTTTCGATTGTTCCTGGAATTCCGCTGATGTTTAAAAATGCATCGGAACTCTTCGAGTGTACTCGTAATTCCGGTGTTGTTTAAAAATTCTTCGTAACTCTTACATTGTTCTCGGAATTCCGCTGAAGTTTAAAAATGCTTCGGAACTCTTCCATTGTTCTAGGATTTCCGATGAAGTTTAAAAATGCTTCGGAACTCTTCCATTGTTCTCGGAATTCTGCTGACGTTTAAAAATTCTTCCGATCTCTTCATTTGTTCTCTGAATTCTGATGAAGTATAAAAATGCTTCCGAACACTTCCATTGTTCCCGGAATTCCGCTGAAGTTTAAAAATGCTTCGGAACTCTTTCATTGCTCAAGGAATTCCGCTGACATTCAAAAATGCTTCGGAACTCTTCCATTGTTCTCGGAATTCCGTTGACGAGTAAAAATGCTTCGGAACTCTTCCATTGTTCTCGTAATTCCGCTGACGTTTAAAAATGCTTCGGAACTCTTCCATTGTTCTCGGAATTCCGCTGAAGTTTAAAAATGCTTCAGAGCTCTTCCATTGTTCCCGGAATCTGCTGAAGTTTAAAAATGCTTCGGAACTCTTCCATTGTTCCCAGTATTCCGCTGAAGTTTAAAAATGCTTCGGAACTCTTCCATTGTTCTTGGAATTCCGCTGACATTTAAAAATACTTCGGAACTCTTCCATTGTTTTTGGAATTCTGCTGAAGTTTAAAAATTCTTCGGAACTCTTCCATTGCTTATGGAATTGCGCTGACATTTAAAAATGCTTCGGAACTCTTCCATTGTTCTCGGAATTCCACTGACGTTTAAAATTGCTTTTGAACTCTTCCATTTTTCTGGGAATTCCGCTGAAGTTTAAAAAACCTTCGGAACTCTTCAATTGTTCTCGGAATTCCGCTGAAATTTAAAAATGTTTCTGGAACTCTTCCATTGTTCTCGGAATTCTGCTGACATTTAAAAATGGTTCAGAACTCTTACCATTGTTCTCGGAAATCTCCTGTAATTTAAAAATTCTTCGGAACTTTTCCTTTGTTCTCGGAATTCCGCTGACGTTTAAAAATGCTTCGGAACTCTTCCATTGTTCTCGGAATTCTGCTGACGTTTAAAAATGTTTCGGAACTTTTCCATTGTTCTTGGAATTCTGCTGAACTATAAAAATTCTTTGGAACTCTTCCATTGTTTATGGAATTGCGCTGACATTTAAAAATGCTTCAGTACTCTTCCATTGTTCTCGGAATTCCACTGACGTTTAAAAATGCTTTGGAACTCTTCCATTGTTCTCGGAATTCCGCTGAAGTTTAAAAAACCTTCGGTAACCTTCCATTGTTCTCGGAATTCCGCTGAAGTTTAAAAATGCTTCAGAACTCTTCCATTGTTCTCGGAATTCCGCTGAAGTTTAAAAATACTTCGAAACTCTTCCATTGTTCTAGGATTTCTGATGAAGTTTAAAAATGCTTCGGAACTCTTCCATTGTTCTCGGAATTACGCTGAAGTTTAAAAATGCTTCGGAACTCTTCCATTGCTCTCGGAATTCTGCTGAAGTTTAAAAATACTTCGGAACTCTTTCATTGTTCTAGGATTTCCGATGAAGTTTAGAAATGCTTCGGAACTCTTCCATTGTTCTCGGAATTCCGCTGAAGTTTAATAATGCTTCAGATTTCTTACATTGTTCTCGGAATTCCGCTGATGTTTAAAAATGCTTCGGAACTCTTCCATTGTTCTCGTAATTCTGCTGACGTTTAAAAATGCTTCGGAACTCTTCCATTGTTCTAGGATTTCTGCTGAAGTTTAAAAATGCTTCGGTACTCTTCCATTGTTCTCAGAGTTCTGCTGACATTTAAAATTGGTTTGGAACTCTTACCATTGTTTTCTGAATTCTCGTGTAATTTAAAAATTCTTCGGAACTTTTTTATTGTTCTCAGAATTCTGCTGACCTTTAAAAATGCTTCGGAACTCTTCCATTGTTCTCGGAATTCTGCTGAAGTTTAACAATGCTTCAGATCTCTTCCATTGTTCTGGGAATTCTGCTGAAGTTTAAAAATGCTTTGGAACTCATCCATTGTTCTCGGAATTCTGCTGAGATTTAAAAATGCTTCGGAACACTTCCATTGTTCTCGGATTTCCGCTAAAGTTTAAAAATGCTTCAGAACTCTTACATTGCTCTTGGAATTCCGCTGATGTTTAAAAATGCTTCGGAACTCTTCCATTGTTCTTGGAATTCTGCTGACGTTTAAAAATGCTTCGGAACTCTTACATTGTTCTCGTAATTCCTCTGACGTTTAAAAATGCTTTGGAACTCTTCCATTGCTCTAGGATTTCTGCTGAACTTTAAAAATGTTTCGGAACTCTTCTATTGTTCTCGCAATTCTGCTGAAGTTTTAAAATGCTTCGGAACTCTTCCATTGTTCTCGGAATTCCGCTGAAGTTTAAAAATGCTTCGGAACTCTTCCATTTTTCTCAGAATTCCGCTGACGTTTAAAAATGTTTCGGAACTTTTCCATTGTTCTTGGAATTCTGCTGAAGTTTAAAAATTCTTTGGAACTCTTCCATTGTTTATGGAATTGCGCTGACATTTAAAAATGCTTCAGAACTCTTCCATTGTTCTCGGAATTCCACTGACGTTTAAAAATGCTTTGGAACTCTTCCATTGGTTCTCGGAATTCCGCTGAATTTTAAAAAACCTTCGGAACTCTTCCATTGTTCTCGAAATTCCGCTGAAGTTTAAAAATGCTTCGAAACTCTTCTAATGTTCTCGGAATTCTGCTGACGTTTAAAAATGCTTCGGAACTCTTCCATCGTTCTCGGAATTCTGCTGACGTTTAAAAATACTTCCGATCTCTTCCATTGTTCCGGGAATTCTGCTGAAGTTTAAAAATGCTTCGGAACTCTTCCATTGTTCCCGGAATTCTGCTGAAATTCAAAAATGCTACAGAACTCTTCCATTGTTCCCGGAATTCGGCTGAAGTTTAAAAATGCTTCGGAACTATTTCATTGCTCCAGGAATTCCGCTGACGTTTAAAAATGCTTAGGAACTCTTCCATTTTTCTCAGAATTCCACTGACGTTTAAAAATGCTTCGGAACTCTTCCATTGTTCTCAGAATTCTGCTGACATTTAAAAATGGTTCGGAACTCTTACCATTGTTCTCGGAATTCTCCTGTAAATTAAAAATTCTTCGGAACTTTTCCATTGTTCTCGGAATTCTGCTGAAGTTTAAAAATACTTCGGAACTCTTCCATTGTTCCCGGAATTCCGCTGAAGATTAAAAATGCTTCGGAACGCTTACATTGTTCTCGGAATTCCGCTGACGTTTAAAAATGCTTCGGAACTCTTCCATTGTTCTCGGAATTCTGTTGACGTTAAAAAATGGTTCCGATCTCTTCCATTGTTCTCGGAATTCTGCTGAAGTTTAAAAATGCTTCGGAACTCTTCCATTGTTCCCAGTATTCCGCTGAAGTTTAAAATGCTTCGGAACTCTTCCATTGTTCTTGGAATTCCGCTGACATTTAAAAATACTTCGCAACTCTTCCATTTTTCTCAGAATTCACCTGACGTTCAAAAATGCTGCAGAAATCTTCCATTGTTCTCGGATTTCCGCTGACATTTCAAAATGCTTCCGAACTCTTCCATTGTTCTTGGAATTCTGCTGAAGTTTAAAAATTCTTCGGAACTCTTCCATTGTTTATGGAATTGCGCTGACATATAAAAATGTTTCGGAACTCTTCCATTGTTCTTTTAATTCCACTGACGTTTAAAATTGCTTTGGAACTCTTCCATTTTTCTCGGAATTCCGCTGAAGTTTAAAAAACCTTCGGAACTCTTCCATTGTTCTCGGAATTCCGCTGAAGTTTAAAAATGCTTCGAAACTCTTCTAATGTTCTCGGAATTCCGCTGAAATTTAAAAATGCTTCTGGAACTCTTCCATTGTTCTCGGAATTCTGCTGACGTTTAAAAATGCTTCGGAACTGTTCCATTGTTCTCAGAATTCTACTGACATTTAAAAATGGTTCGTAACTCTTACCATTGTTCTCGGAATTCTCCTGTAATTTAAAAATTCTTCGGAACTTTTCCATTGTTCTCGGAATTCCGCTGACGTTTAAAAATGCTTCGGAACTCTTCCATTGTTCTAGGATTTCCGATGAAGTTTAAAAATGCTTCGGAACTCTTCCATTGTTCTCGGAATTTTTCTGACGTTTAAAAATTCTTCCGATCTCTTCATTTGTTCTCTGAATTCTGATGAAGTATAAAAATGCTTCCGAACTCTTCCATTGTTCCCGGAATTCCGCTGAAGTTTAAAAATGCTTCGGAACTCTTTCATTGCTCAAGGAATTCCGCTGACATTCAAAAATGCTTCGGAACTCTTCCATTGTTCTTGGAATTCCGCTGATGTTTAAAATTTTCGGAACTCTTCCATTGTTCTCGGAATTCCGCTGAAGTTTAAAAATGCTTCGGAACTCTTCCATTGTTCTCGGAATTCCGCTGAAGTTTAAAAATGCTTCGAAACTTCTAATGTTCTCGGAATTCCGCTGAAATTTAAAAATACTTCTGGAACTCTTCCATTGTTCTCGGAATTCTGCTGACGTTTAAAAATGCTTCGGAACTGTTCCATTGTTCTCAGAATTCTACTGACATTTAAAAATGGTTCGTAACTCTTACCATTGTTCTCGGAATTCTCCTGTAATTTAAAAATTCTTCGGAACTTTTCTGTTGTTCTCGGAATTCCGCTGACGTTTAAAAATGCTTCGGAACTCTTCCATTGTTCTAGGATTTCCGATGAAGTTTAAAAATGCTTCGGAACTCTTCCATTGTTCTCGGAATTCTGCTGAAGTTTAAAAATGCTTCAGAACTCTTACATTGTTCTCGGAATTCCGCTGATGTTTAAAAATGCTTCGGAACTCTTCCATTGTTCCCGGAATTCCGCTGAAGTTTAAAAATGCTTCGGAACTCTTTCATTGCTCAAGGAATTCTGCTGACATTCAAAAATGCTTTGGAACTCTTCCATTGTTCTCGGAATTCCGCTGAAGTTTAAAAAACCTTCGGTAACCTTCCATTGTTCTCGGAATTCCGCTGAAGTTTAAAAATGCTTCAGAACTCTTCCATTGTTCTCGGAATTCCGCTGAAGTTTAAAAATACTTCGAAACTCTTCCATTGCTCTCGGAATTCCGCTGAAGTTTAAAAATACTTCGGAACTCTTTCATTGTTCTAGGATTTCCGATGAAGTTTAGAAATGCTTCGGAACTCTTCCATTGTTCTCGGAATTCCGCTGAAGTTTAATAATGCTTCAGATTTCTTACATTGTCCTCGGAATTTCGCTGACATTTCAAAATGCTTCGGAACTCTTCCATTTTTCTCAGAATTCCGCTGACGTTTAAAAATGTTTCGGAACTTTTCCATTGTTCTTGGAATTCTGCTGAAGTTTAAAAATTCTTTGGAACTCTTCCATTGTTTATGGAATTGCGCTGACATTTAAAAATGCTTAAGAACTCTTCCATTGTTCTCGGAATTCCACTGACGTTTAAAAATGCTTTGGAACTCTTCCATTGGTTCTCGGAATTCCGCTGAATTTTAAAAAACCTTCGGAACTCTTCCATTGTTCTCGAAATTCCGCTGAAGTTTAAAAATGCTTCGAAACTCTTCTAATGTTCTCGGAATTCCGCTGAAATTTAAAAATGCTTCTGGAACTCTTGAATTGTTCGCGGAATTCTGCTGACGTTTAAAAATTGTTCGGAACTCTTACCATTGTTCTCGGAATTCTCCTGTAATTTAAAAATTCTTCGGAACTTTTCCATTGTTCTCCGAATTCCGCTGACGTTTAAAAATGCTTCGGAACTCTTCCATTGTTCTCGGAATTCTGCTGACGTTTAAAAATACTTCCGATCTCTTCCATTGTTCCGGGAATTCTGCTGAAGTTTAAAAATGTTTCGGAACTCTTCCATTGTTCCCGGAATTCTGCTGAAATTCAAAAATGCTACAGAACTCTTCCATTGTTCCCGGAATTCGGCTGAAGTTTAAAAATGCTTCGGAACTCTTCCATTTTTCTCGGAATTCCGCTGAAGTTTAAAAAACCTTCGGAACTCTTTCATTGCTCAAGGAATTCCGGTGCCGTTTAAAAATGCTTCGGAACTCTTCCATTTATCTCAGACTTCCGCTGACATTTAAAAATGCTTCGGAACTCTTCCATTGTTCTCGGAATTCCGCTGACGTTTAAAAATGCTTCGTTACTTTTCGATTGTTCCTGGAATTCCGCTGATGTTTAAAAATGCTTCGGAACTCTTCGAGTGTACTCGTAATTCCGGTGTTGTTTAAAAATTCTTCGTAACTCTTACATTGTTCTCGGAATTCCGCTGAAGTTTAAAAATGCTTCGGAACTCTTCCATTGTTCTAGGATTTCCGATGAAGTTTAAAAATGCTTCGGAACTCTTCCATTGTTCTCGGAATTCTGCTGACGTTTAAAAATTCTTCCGATCTCTTCATTTGTTCTCTGAATTCTGATGAAGTATAAAAATGCTTCCGAACACTTCCATTGTTCCCGGAATTCCGCTGAAGTTTAAAAGTGCTTCGGAACTCTTTCATTGCTCAAAGAATTCCGCTGACATTCAAAAATGCTTCGGAACTCTTCCATTGTTCTCGGAATTCCGTTGACGAGTAAAAATGCTTCGGAACTCTTCCATTGTTCTCGTAATTCCGCTGACGTTTAAAAATGCTTCGGAACTCTTCCATTGTTCTCGGAATTCCGCTGAAGTTTAAAAATGCTTCAGAGCTCTTCCATTGTTCCCGGAATCTGCTGAAGTTTAAAAATGCTTCGGAACTCTTCCATTGTTCCCGGAATTCTGCTGAAATTCAAAAATGCTACAGAACTCTTCCATTGTTCCCGGAATTCGGCTTAAGTTTAAAAATGCTTCGGAACTCTTCCATTTTTCTCGGAATTCCGCTGAAGTTTAAAAAACCTTCGGAACTCTTTCATTGCTCAAGGAATTCCGGTGCCGTTTAAAAATGCTTCGGAACTCTTCCATTTATCTCAGACTTCCGCTGACATTTAAAAATGCTTCGGAACTCTTCCATTGTTCTCGGAATTCCGCTGACGTTTAAAAATGCTTCGTTACTTTTCGATTGTTCCTGGAATTCCGCTGATGTTTAAAAATGCTTCGGAACTCTTCGAGTGTACTCGTAATTCCGGTGTTGTTTAAAAATTCTTCGTAGCTCTTAGATTGTTCTCGGAATTCCGCTGAAGTTTAAAAATGCTTCGGAACTCTTCCATTTTTCTCGGAATTCCGCTGAAGTTTAAAAAACCTTCGGAACTCTTTCATTGCTCAAGGAATTCCGGTGCCGTTTAAAAATGCTTCGGAACTCTTCCATTTATCTCAGACTTCCGCTGACATTTAAAAATGCTTCGGAACTCTTCCATTGTTCTCGGAATTCCGCTGACGTTTAAAAATGCTTCGTTACTTTTCGATTGTTCCTGGAATTCCGCTGATGTTTAAAAATGCTTCGGAACTCTTCGAGTGTACTCGTAATTCCGGTGTTGTTTAAAAATTCTTCGTAGCTCTTAGATTGTTCTCGGAATTCCGCTGAAGTTTAAAAATGCTTCGGAACTCTTCCATTGTTCTAGGATTTCCGATGAAGTTTAAAAATGCTTCGGAACTCTTCCATTGTTCTCGGAATTCTGCTGACGTTTAAAAATTCTTCCGATCTCTTCATTTGTTCTCTGAATTCTGATGAAGTATAAAAATGCTTCCGAACACTTCCATTGTTCCCGGAATTCCGCTGAAGTTTAAAAATGCTTCGGAACTCTTTCATTGCTCAAGGAATTCCGCTGACATTCAAAAATGCTTCGGAACTCTTCCATTGTTCTCGGAATTCCGTTGACGAGTAAAAATGCTTCGGAACTCTTCCATTGTTCTCGGAATTCCGCTGAAGTTTAAAAATGCTTCAGAGCTCTTCCATTGTTCCCGGAATCTACTGAAGTTTAAAAATGCTTCGGAACTCTTCCATTGTTCCCAGTATTCCGCTGAAGTTTAAAAATGCTTCGGAACTCTTCCATTGTTCTTGGAATTCCGCTGACATTTAAAAATACTTCGGAACTCTTCCATTGTTTTTGGAATTCTGCTGAAGTTTAAAAATTCTTCGGAACTCTTCCATTGCTTATGGAATTGCGCTGACATTTAAAAATGCTTCGGAACTCTTCCATTGTTCTCGGAATTCCACTGACGTTTAAAATTGCTTTTGAACTCTTCCATTTTTCTGGGAATTCCGCTGAAGTTTAAAAAACCTTCGGAACTCTTCAATTGTTCTCGGAATTCCGCTGAAATTTAAAAATGTTTCTGGAACTCTTCCATTCTTCTCGGAATTCTGCTGACATTTAAAAATGGTACAGAACTCTTACCATTGTTCTCGGAAATCTCCTGTAATTTAAAAATTCTTCGGAACTTTTCCTTTGTTCTCGGAATTCCGCTGACGTTTAAAAATGCTTCGGAACTCTTCCATTGTTCTCGGAATTCTGCTGACATTTAAAAATGTTTCGGAACTTTTCCATTGTTCTTGGAATTCTGCTGAACTATAAAAATTCTTTGGAACTCTTCCATTGTTTATGGAATTGCGCTGACATTTAAAAATGCTTCAGTACTCTTCCATTGTTCTCGGAATTCCACTGACGTTTAAAAATGCTTTGGAACTCTTCCATTGTTCTCGGAATTCCGCTGAAGTTTAAAAAACCTTCGGTAACCTTCCATTGTTCTCGGAATTCCGCTGAAGTTTAAAAATGCTTCAGAACTCTTCCATTGTTCTCGGAATTCCGCTGAAGTTTAAAAATACTTCGAAACTCTTCCATTGTTCTAGGATTTCTGATGAAGTTTAAAAATGCTTCGGAACTCTTCCATTGTTCTCGGAATTACGCTGAAGTTTAAAAATGCTTCGGAACTCTTCCATTGCTCTCGGAATTCCGCTGAAGTTTAAAAATACTTCGGAACTCTTTCATTGTTCTAGGATTTCCGATGAAGTTTAGAAATGCTTCGGAACTCTTCCATTGTTCTCGGAATTCCGCTGAAGTTTAATAATGCTTCAGATTTCTTACATTGTTCTCGGAATTCCGCTGATGTTTAAAAATGCTTCGGAACTCTTCCATTGTTCTCGTAATTCTGCTGACGTTTAAAAATGCTTCGGAACTCTTCCATTGTTCTAGGATTTCTGCTGAAGTTTAAAAATGCTTCGGTACTCTTCCATTGTTCTCAGAGTTCTGCTGACATTTAAAATTGGTTTGGAACTCTTACCATTGTTTTCTGAATTCTCGTGTAATTTAAAAATTCTTCGGAACTTTTTTATTGTTCTCAGAATTCTGCTGACCTTTAAAAATGCTTCGGAACTCTTCCATTGTTCTCGGAATTCTGCTGAAGTTTAACAATGCTTCAGATCTCTTCCATTGTTCTGGGAATTCTGCTGAAGTTTAAAAATGCTTCGGAACTCATCCATTGTTCTCGGAATTCTGCTGAGATTTAAAAATGCTTCGGAACACTTCCATTGTTCTCGGAATTTCTGATGAAGTTTGAAAATGCTTCGGAACTCTTCCATTGTTCTCAGAATTCAGCTGATGTTTAAAAATTCTTCGGAACTCTTCTATTGTTCTCGGAATTCTGCTGAAGTTTATAAATGCTTCGGAACTCTTCCATTGTTCCCGTAATTCTGCTGAAGTTTAAAAATGCTTCGGAACTCTTCCATTGTTCTCGGATTTTCGCTGAAGTTTAAAAATGCTTCAGAACTCTTCCATTGTTCTTGGAATTCTGCTGACGTTTAAAAATGCTTTGGAACTCTTACATTGTTCTCGTAATTCCTCTGACGTTTAAAAATGCTTTGGAACTCTTCCATTGCTCTAGGATTTCTGCTGAATTTTAAAAATGTTTCGGAACTCTTCTATTGTTCTCGCAATTCTGCTGAAGTTTTAAAATGCTTCGGAACTCTTCCATTGTTCTCGGAATTCCGCTGAAGTTTAAAAATGATTCTGAACTCTTTCATTGTCCTCGGAATTTCGCTGACGTTTCAAAATGCTTCGGAACTCTTCCATTTTTCTCAGAATTCCGCTGACGTTTAAAAATGTTTCGGAACTTTTCCATTGTTCTTGGAATTCTGCTGAAGTTTAAAAATTCTTTGGAACTCTTCCATTGTTTATGGAATTGCGCTGACATTTAAAAATGCTTCAGAACTCTTCCATTGTTCTCGGAATTCCACTGACGTTTAAAAATGCTTTGGAACTCTTCCATTGGTTCTCGGAATTCCGCTGAATTTTAAAAAACCTTCGGAACTCTTCCATTGTTCTCGAAATTCCGCTGAAGTTTAAAAATGCTTCGAAACTCTTCTAATGTTCTCGGAATTCTGCTGACGTTTAAAAATGCTTCGGAACTCTTCCATCGTTCTCGGAATTCTGCTGACGTTTAAAAATACTTCCGATCTCTTCCATTGTTCCGGGAATTCTGCTGAAGTTTAAAAATGCTTCGGAACTCTTCCATTGTTCCCGGAATTCTGCTGAAATTCAAAAATGCTACAGAACTCTTCCATTGTTCCCGGAATTCGGCTGAAGTTTAAAAATGCTTCGGAACTATTTCATTGCTCCAGGAATTCCGCTGACGTTTAAAAATGCTTAGGAACTCTTCCATTTTTCTCAGAATTCCACTGACGTTTAAAAATGCTTCGGAACTCTTCCATTGTTCTCAGAATTCTGCTGACCTTTAAAAATGGTTCGGAACTCTTACCATTGTTCTCGGAATTCTCCTGTAAATTAAAAATTCTTCGGAACTTTTCCATTGTTCTCGGAATTCTGCTGAAGTTTAAAAATACTTCGGAACTCTTCCATTGTTCCCGGAATTCCGCTGAAGATTAAAAATGCTTCGGAACGCTTACATTGTTCTCGGAATTCCGCTGACGTTTAAAAATGCTTCGGAACTCTTCCATTGTTCTCGGAATTCTGTTGACGTTAAAAAATGGTTCCGATCTCTTCCATTGTTCTCGGAATTCTGCTGAAGTTTAAAAATGCTTCGGAACTCTTCCATTGTTCCCAGTATTCCGCTGAAGTTTAAAATGCTTCGGAACTCTTCCATTGTTCTTGGAATTCCGCTGACATTTAAAAATACTTCGCAACTCTTCCGTTTTTCTCAGAATTCACCTGACGTTCAAAAATGCTGCAGAAATCTTCCATTGTTCTCGGATTTCCGCTGACATTTCAAAATGCTTCGGAACTCTTCCATTGTTCTTGGAATTCTGCTGAAGTTTAAAAATTCTTCGGAACTCTTCCATTGTTTATGGAATTGCGATGACATATAAAAATGTTTCGGAACTCTTCCATTGTTCTTTTAATTCCACTGACGTTTAAAATTGCTTTGGAACTCTTCCATTTTTCTCGTAATTCCGCTGAAGATTAAAAAACCTTCGGAACTCTTCCATTGTTCTCGGAATTCCGCTGAAGTTTAAAAATGCTTCGAAACTCTTCTAATGTTCTCGCAATTCCGCTGAAATTTAAAAATGCTTCTGGAACTCTTCCATTGTTCTCGGAATTCTGCTGACGTTTAAAAATGCTTCGGAACTGTTCCATTGTTCTCAGAATTCTACTGACATTTAAAAATGGTTCGTAACTCTTACCATTGTTCTCGGAATTCTCCTGTAATTTAAAAATTCTTCGGAACTTTTCCATTGTTCTCGGAATTCCGCTGACGTTTAAAAATGCTTCGGAACTCTTCCATTGTTCTAGGATTTCCGATGAAGTTTAAAAATGCTTCGGAACTCTTCCATTGTTCTCGGAATTTTGCTGACGTTTAAAAATTCTTCCGATCTCTTCATTTGTTCTCTGAATTCTGATGAAGTATAAAAATGCTTCCGAACTCTTCCATTGTTCCCGGAATTCCGCTGAAGTTTAAAAATGCTTCGGAACTCTTTCATTGCTCAAGGAATTCCGCTGACATTCAAAAATGCTTCGGAACTCTTCCATTGTTCTTGGAATTCCGCTGATGTTTAAAATTTTCGGAACTCTTCCATTGTTCTCGGAATTCCGTTGACGAGTAAAAATGCTTCGGAACTCTTCCATTGTTCTCGTAATTCCGCTGATGTTTAAAAATGCTTCGGAACTCTTCCATTGTTCTCGGAATTCCGCTGAAGTTTAAAAATGCTTCAGAGCTCTTCCTTTGTACTAGTATTTCCGCTGAAGTTGAAAAATGCTTCGGAACTCTTCCATTGTTCTCGGAATTCCGCTGAAGTTTAAAAATGCTTCGGAACACTTCAATTGTTCTCGGAATTCCGCTGAAGTTTAAAAATGCTTCGGAACTCTTCGATTGTTCTCGTAATTCCGCTGACGTTTAAAAATGCTTAGGAACTCTTCCATTGTTCTAGGATTTCTACTGAAGTTTAAAAATGCTTCGGAACTCTTCCATTGTTTATGGAATTGCGCTGACATTTAAAAATGCTTCAGAGCTCTTCTATTGTTCCCGGAATCTGCTGAAGTTTAAAAATGCTTCGGAACTCTTCCATTGTTCCCAGTATTCCGCTGAAGTTTAAAAATGCTTCGGAACTCTTCTATTGTTCTTGGAATTCCGCTGACATTTAAAAATACTTCGGAACTCTTCCATTGTTCTTGGAATTCTGCTGAAGTTTAAAAATTCTTCGGAACTCTTCCATTGCTTATGGAATTGCGCTGACATTTAAAAATGCTTCGGAACTCTTCCATTGTTCTCGGAATTCCACTGACGTTTAAAATTGCTTTTGAACTCTTCCATTTTTCTCGGAATTCCGCTGAAGTTTAAAAAACCTTCGGAACTCTTCAATTGTTCTCGGAATTCCGCTGAAATTTAAAAATGTTTCTGGAACTCTTCCATTCTTCTCGGAATTCTGCTGACATTTAAAAATGGTTCGGAACTCTTACCATTGTTCTCGGAAATCTCCTGTAATTTAAAAATTCTTCGGAACTTTTCCTTTGTTCTCGGAATTCTGCTGACGTTTAAAAATGTTTCGGAACTTTTCCATTGTTCTTGGAATTCTGCTGAACTTTAAAAATTCTTTGGAACTCTTCCATTGTTTATGGAATTGCGCTGACATTTAAAAATGCTTCAGTACTCTTCCATTGTTCTCGGAATTCCACTGACGTTTAAAAATGCTTTGGAACTCTTCCATTGTTCCCAGTATTCTGCTGACGTTTAAAAATGCTTCGGAACTCTTCCATTGTTCTCGGAATTCTGCTGACGTTTAAAAATGTTTCGTAACTTTTCCATTGTTCTTGGAATTCTGCTGAACTTTAAAAATTCTTTGGAACTCTTCCATTGTTTATGGAATTGCGCTGACATTTAAAAATGCTTCAGTACTCTTCCATTGTTCTCGGAATTCCACTGACGTTTAAAAATGCTTTGGAACTCTTCCATTGTTCTCGGAATTCCGCTGAAGTTTAAAAAACCTTCGGTAACCTTCCATTGTTCTCGAAATTCCGCTGAAGTCTAAAAATGCTTCAGAACTCTTACATAGTTCTCGGAATTCCGCTGAAATTTAAAAATGTTTCTGGAACTCTTCCATTGTTCTCGGAATTCCGCTGAAGTTTAAAAATGCTTCAGAGCTCTTCCATTGTTCCCGGAATCTGCTGAAGTTTAAAAATGCTTCGGAACTCTTCCATTGTTCCCGGAATTCTGCTGAAATTCAAAAATGCTACAGAACTCTTCCATTGTTCCCGGAATTCGGCTTAAGTTTAAAAATGCTTCGGAACTCTTCCATTTTTCTCGGAATTCCGCTGAACTTTAAAAAACCTTCGGAACTCTTTCATTGCTCAAGGAATTCCGGTGCCGTTTAAAAATGCTTCGGAACTCTTCCATTTATCTCAGACTTCCGCTGACATTTAAAAATGCTTCGGAACTCTTCCATTGTTCTCGGAATTCCGCTGACGTTTAAAAATGCTTCGTTACTTTTCGATTGTTCCTGGAATTCCGCTGATGTTTAAAAATGCTTCGGAACTCTTCGAGTGTACTCGTAATTCCGGTGTTGTTTAAAAATTCTTCGTAACTCTTACATTGTTCTCGGAATTCCGCTGAAGTTTAAAAATGCTTCGGAACTCTTCCATTGTTCTAGGATTTCCGATGAAGTTTAAAAATGCTTCGGAACTCTTCCATTGTTCTCGGAATTCTGCTGACGTTTAAAAATTCTTCCGATCTCTTCATTTGTTCTCTGAATTCTGATGAAGTATAAAAATGCTTCCGAACACTTCCATTGTTCCCGGAATTCCGCTGAAGTTTAAAAATGCTTCGGAACTCTTTCATTGCTCAAGGAATTCCGCTGACATTCAAAAATGCTTCGGAACTCTTCCATTGTTCTTGGAATTCCGCTGATGTTTAAAATTTTCGGAACTCTTCCATTGTTCTCGGAATTCCGTTGACGAGTAAAAATGCTTCGGAACTCTTCCATTGTTCTCGGAATTCCGCTGAAGTTTAAAAATGCTTCAGAGCTCTTCCTTTGTACTAGTATTTCCGCTGAAGTTGAAAAATGCTTCGGAACTCTTCCATTGTTCTCGGAATTCCGCTGAAGTTTAAAAATGCTTCGGAACACTTCAATTGTTCTCGGAATTCCGCTGAAGTTTAAAAATGCTTCGGAACTCTTCCATTGTTCTCGTAATTCCGCTGACGTTTAAAAATGCTTAGGAACTCTTCCATTGTTCTAGGATTTCTACTGAAGTTTAAAAATGCTTCGGAACTCTTCCATTGTTTATGGAATTGCGCTGACATTTAAAAATGCTTCAGAGCTCTTCCATTGTTCCCGGAATCTGCTGAAGTTTAAAAATGCTTCGGAACTCTTCCATTGTTCCCAGTATTCCGCTGAAGTTTAAAAATGCTTCGGAACTCTTCTATTGTTCTTGGAATTCCGCTGACATTTAAAAATACTTCGGAACTCTTCCATTGTTCTTGGAATTCTGCTGAAGTTTAAAAATTCTTCGGAACTCTTCCATTGCTTATGGAATTGCGCTGACATTTAAAAATGCTTCGGAACTCTTCCATTGTTCTCGGAATTCCACTGATGTTTAAAATTGCTTTTGAACTCTTCCATTTTTCTCGGAATTCCGCTGAAGTTTAAAAAACCTTCGGAACTCTTCAATTGTTCTCGGAATTCCGCTGAAATTTAAAAATGTTTCTGGAACTCTTCCATTCTTCTCGGAATTCTGCTGACATTTAAAAATGGTTCGGAACTCTTACCATTGTTCTCGGAAATCTCCTGTAATTTAAAAATTCTTCGGAACTTTTCCTTTGTTCTCGGAATTCTGCTGACGTTTAAAAATGCTTTGGAACTCTTCCATTGTTCTCGGAATTCCGCTGAAGTTTAAAAAACCTTCGGTAACCTTCCATTGTTCTCGAAATTCCGCTGAAGTCTAAAAATGCTTCAGAACTCTTACATAGTTCTCGGAATTCCGCTGAAATTTAAAAATGTTTCTGGAACTCTTCCATTGTTCTCGGAATTCTGCTGACATTTAAAAATGGTTCGGAACTCTTACCATTGTTCTCGGAAATCTCCTGTAATTTAAAAATTCTTCGGAACTTTTCCTTTGTTCTCGGAATTCTGCTGACGTTTAAAAATGTTTCGGAACTTTTCCATTGTTCTTGGAATTCTGCTGAACTTTAAAAATTCTTTGGAACTCTTCCATTGTTTATGGAATTGCGCTGACATTTAAAAATGCTTCAGTACTCTTCCATTGTTCTCGGAATTCCACTGACGTTTAAAAATGCTTTGGAACTCTTCCATTGTTCTCGGAATTCCGCTGAAGTTTAAAAAACCTTCGGTAACCTTCCATTGTTCTCGAAATTCCGCTGAAGTCTAAAAATGCTTCAGAACTCTTACATAGTTCTCGGAATTCCGCTGAAGTTTAAAAATGCTTCGGAACTCTTCCATTGTTCTCGAAATTCTGCTGACGTTTAAAAATGCTTCCGATCTCTTCAATTGTTCTCGGAATTCTGCTGAAGTATAAAAATGCTTCCGAACTCTTCCATTGCTCCTGGAATTCCGCTGAAGTTTAAAAATGCTTTGGAACTCTTTCATTGCTCAAGGAATTCCGCTGAAGTTTAAAAATGCTACGGAACTCTTCCATTGTTCCCGGAATACTGCTGAAGTTTAAAGATGCTTTGGAACTCTTTCATTGCTCAAGGAATTCCGGTGCCGTTTAAAAATGCTTCGGAACTCTTCCATTTATCTCAGACTTCAACTGACAATTAAAAATGCTTCGGAACTCTTCCATTGTTCTCGGAATTCCGCTGACGTTTAAAAATGCTTCGTTACTTTTCGATTGTTCTTGGAATTCCGCTGATGTTTAAAAATGCTTCGGAACTCTTCGAGTGTACTTGTAATTCCGATGAAGTTTAAAAATGCTTCAGAACTCTTCCATTGTTCTCGGAATTCCGCTGAAGTTTAAAAATGCTTCAGAACTCTTCCGTTGTTCTAGGATTTCCGCTGAAGTTTAAAAATGCTTTGGAACTCTTCCATTGTTCTCGGAATTCCGCTGAAGTTTAAAAATGCTTCGGAACTCTTCAATTGTTCTCAGAATTCGGCTGAAGTTTAAAAATACTTCGCAACTCTTCCTTTGTTCTAGGATTTCCGATGAAGTTTAAAAATGCTTCGGAACTCTTCCATTGTTCTCGGATTTCCGCTGAAGTTTAAAAATGCTTCAGAACTCTTACATTGCTCTTGGAATTCTGCTGATGTTTAGAAATGCTTCGGAACTAGTGTTGAGCATTCCGATACTGTAATATCGGGTATCGGCCGATATTCGTGGTATCGGAATTCCGATACTTAATTCCGATACTTTTACAATATCGGATACCAGAATCGGAAGTTCCCATAATGCCTGCGCTCTGCAGTGTCTGGGAAGGATGACAAGTTGGATGGCAGCGCGATCCAGCCTGTCATCAAAATGCCATCCCAGCGGGGGAGAATTCTCCTGATTGTTTAAAAGCCGGCGGGCGGTAAAAAGCCGCCGGCTTTTAAACAATCACACAGCCCCATACTGCTTCCCCGCAGCCTCCCACCCCGATCCTCCGCTCCCCTCGCCACCTCCCATCCCGATCGTAAGTTAGGACCGGGCGGGGAGCGCCGCTCCAAGGAGCGGGGAGTGAAGGACCCGGGCGGGGAAGCCGGCAGTGAAAAGACTTCACCGCCGGCTTTCCCGTTCTGTGCTGCGCTTTCCCGCCTGTTATTTCAAATGAACAGCTGAGGTATCAGCTGATACCGATCAGCTGTTCATTTGAATTAGCCGCGGTGCCCTCAGAGGGTTCATGTGAGTTCATGCTTGACTGCATGAACTCACATGAACTTTCCCACGGCCGCACAGGTCAGCCTCACCTCCCAGACCATCAGCCCGTCATGATTAGTATGTGTGCGGGGTGTGTTCGCGATGTTTGTGCGATGTGTGCGGGTGTGTGCGGTGTCTGTGCGATGTGTGCGGGTGTGTGCGGTGTGTGTGCGGGTGTGTGCGTGCAGGCAGACATAGGCCGATGTGACACTACTACTCCCATCGGCCTATGTCTGTCCCCCGTCCACTCCTGCCAGCAGGATCAGCTCGATGGGAGCAGTAGTTCCCATCAGACTGATCCTGCTATTTAAATTGCCCTACTGTGTCCCCAATAAATGTTAAATACATGTCATTGGTGGCCAGTGGTTACCTAAAAGAAATTAGTTCATACATTACCTGTCCCCGCCGATTGCCACCTAAAATAAAGTAAAAAATAAAAAACTACACCTATACTCACCTAGACACCTAATTCCCCGAAGCCATCGATCTCCTGTAATAAAATATAAAATAATAAACCACAACCTTATCCTTACCCCTCCGTAGCAGTCCACGAGTGTCCCACGAAGATCTCCAGTTCAGAGCAGCCACATAGAATGTGACCGCTCTGAACCGCTGCCGCCGCTAGAAATACGGGGCCGTAAGGGTTCACCGGAGTTCAGGCAGCGCTGCTATGGTTAGATCCTTTATGGCCCTGCTGTATCGTGAGAAATTCCCACGGTACAGCAGTGCCGTAAAGGAGGTCTCCGGAGCTGCGCTGCCTGAATGCACTCCGGTGACCTCAGTCAGTGGCTCCCGCTAGCGGACGTGTTCCCGGCAGCTTGAGCTTACAGCAGCCATGCACAGCTGTCACCATCTCCAGATGTGACAGCTGTGCATGGGAGATCAGCGCAGGAACGTGGACAGGTAACTATTATTTTTAGTAAACTAAGAATTAAATAAAATTGTGTGTTTTATTTCAAATAAATTATTTTTTTCTGGGTGTAGTGTGTTTTTTCTTTTTAACACTTTGTAGGTTAGTAATGGGGGTGTCTTATAGACACCAAGCTGGCCTTAACCCCTTTATTACCCAGTGAGCCACCGCACCAGGGCCCTGGATGAGTTGGGTACAGCGCCAGAAGATGGCGCTTCTATGAACGCGCCATTTTCCGGGGAGGCTGCGGACTGCAATTTGCAGCGGGTGGGGCCCAGAAAGCTTGGGCCTCCCTGCGCTGCGGATTCCAGCCCCCAGCTGCCTTGTTGTACCTGGTTGGATACAAAAATAGGGCGAAGCCCCACGTATTTTTTTTTTTAATTATTTCATGAAATTCATGGAATAATTAAGAAAAAAAGGGCTTCCCTATATTGTTGTGTCCGGCTAGGTACAAATAGGCAGCTGGTGGTTGGGGGCAGCCCGTTCCTGCCTCCTGTACCTGACTGGACACAAATATAGGGCGAAGCCCCACATAATTTTTTTTTAATTATTTCATGAATTTCCTGAAATAATTAAAAAAAAATTGACGTGGGGCTTTGCACTATATTTGGGTCCAGCCAGGTACAGCAGGCAGGAACGGGCTGCCCCCAACCACCAGCTGCCTATTTGTACCTGGTTGGACACAACAATATAGGGAAGCCCTTTTTTTCTTAATTATTCCATGAATTTCATGAAATAATTAAAAAAAAAAAAACGTGGAGCTTCTCCCTATTTTTGTGTCCAGCCAGGTACAACTAGGCAGCTGGGGGATGGAATCTGCAGCGCAGGGAGGCCCAAGCTTTCTGCCCCCCGCTGAAAATTGCAGTCCGCAGCCGCCCCGGAAAATGGCGCGTTCATAGAAGCGCCATCTTGTGGCGCTGTACCCAACTCATCCAGGGCCCTGGTGCGGTGGCTCACTGGGTAATAAAGGGGTTAAGGCCAGCTTGAACTTTTCCGTTGTTCTCGGAATTCCGCTGACGTTTAAAAATGCTTCGGAACTCTTCCATTGTTCTAGGATTTCCGATGAAGTTTAAAAATGCTTCGTAACTCTTCCATTGTTCTCGGAATTCTGCTGAAGTTTAAAAATGCTTCAGAACTCTTACATTGTTCTCGGAATTCCGCTGATGTTTAAAAATGCTTCGGAACTCTTCCATTGTTCTCGGAATTCTGCTGACGTTTAAAAATGCTTCCGATCTCTTCATTTGTTCTCTGAATTCTGATGAAGTATAAAAATGCTTCCGAACTCTTCCATTGTTCCCGGAATTCCGCTGAAGTTTAAAAATGCTTCGGAACTCTTTCATTGCTCAAGGAATTCCGCTGACATTCAAAAATGCTTCGGAACTCTTCCATTGTTCTTGGAATTCCGATGATGTTTAAAAATTTTTCGGAACTCTTCCTTTGTTCTTGGAATTCCGCTGACGAGTAAAAATGCTTCGGAACTCTTCCATAGTTCTCGGAATTCCGCTGAAGTTTAAAAATGCTTCAGAGCTCTTCCTTTGTTCTAGTATTTCCGCTGAAGTTTAAAAATGCTTTGGAACTCTTCCATTGTTCTCGGAATTCCGCTGAAGTTTAAAAATGCTTCGGAACACTTCAATTGTTCTCGGAATTCCGCTGAAGTTTAAAAATGCTTCGGAACTCTTCCATTGTTCTCGTAATTCCGCTGACGTTTAAAAATGCTTAGGAACTCTTCCATTGTTCTAGGATTTCTGCTGAAGTTTAAAAATGCTTCGGAACTCTTCCATTGTTTATGGAATTGCGCTGACATTTAAAAATGCTTCAGAGCTCTTCCATTGTTCCCGGAATCTGCTGAAGTTTAAAAATGCTTCGGAACTCTTCCATTGTTCCCAGTATTCCGCTGAAGTTTAAAAATGCTTCGGAACTCTTCCATTGTTCTTGGAATTCTGCTGACATTTAAAAATGCTTCGGAACTCTTCCATTGTTCTCGGAATTCCACTGACGTTTAAAATTGCTTTGGAACTCTTCCATTTTTCTCGGAATTCCGCTGAAGTTTAAAAAACCTCCGGAACTCTTCCATTGTTCTCAGAATTCCGCTGAAATTTAAAAATGTTTCTGGAACTCTTCCATTGTTCTCGGAATTCTGCTGACGTTTAAAAATGCTTCGGAACTGTTCCATTGTTCTCAGAATTCTGCTGAAATTTAAAAATGGTTCGGAACTCTTACCATTGTTCTCGGAATTCTCCTGTAATTTAAAAATTCTTCGGAACTTTTCGGTTGTTCTCAGAATTCCGCTGACGTTTAAAAATGCTTCGGAACTCATCCATTGTTCTCGGAATTCTGCTGACGTTTAAAAATGTTTCGGAACTTTTCCATTGTTCTTGGAATTCTGCTGAAGTTTAAAAATGCTTCAGAGCTCTTCCTTTGTTCTAGTATTTCCGCTGAAGTTTAAAAATGCTTTGGAACTCTTCCATTGTTCTCGGAATTCCGCTGAAGTTTAAAAATGCTTCGGAACACTTCAATTGTTCTCGGAATTCCGCTGAAGTTTAAAAATGCTTCGGAACTCTTCCATTGTTCTCGTAATTCCGCTGACGTTTAAAAATGCTTAGGAACTCTTCCATTGTTCTAGGATTTCTGCTGAAGTTTAAAAATGCTTCGGAACTCTTCCATTGTTTATGGAATTGCGCTGACATTTAAAAATGCTTCAGAGCTCTTCCATTGTTCCCGGAATCTGCTGAAGTTTAAAAATGCTTCGGAACTCTTCCATTGTTCCCAGTATTCCGCTGAAGTTTAAAAATGCTTCGGAACTCTTCCATTGTTCTTGGAATTCTGCTGACATTTAAAAATACTTCGGAACTCTTCCATTGTTCTTGGAATTCTGCTGAAGTTTAAAAATTCTTCAGAACTCTTCCATTGTTTATGGAATTGCGCTGACATTTAAAAATGCTTCGGAACACTTCCATTGTTCTCGGAATTCCACTGACGTTTAAAATTGCTTTGGAACTCTTCCATTTTTCTCGGAATTCCGCTGAAGTTTAAAAAACCTTCGGAACTCTTCCATTGTTCTCAGAATTCCGCTGAAATTTAAAAATGTTTCTGGAACTCTTCCATTGTTCTCGGAATTCTGCTGACGTTTAAAAATGCTTCGGAACTCTTCCATTGTTCTCAGAATTCTGCTGAAATTTAAAAATGGTTCGGAACTCTTACCATTGTTCTCGGAATTCTCCTGTAATTTAAAAATTCTTCGGAACTTTTCCGTTGTTCTCAGAATTCCGCTGACGTTTAAAAATGCTTCGGAACTCATCCATTGTTCTCGGAATTCTGCTGACGTTTAAAAATGTTTCGGAACTTTTCCATTGTTCTTGGAATTCTGCTGAAGTTTAAAAATTCTTTGGAACTCTTCCATTGTTTATGGAATTGCGCTGACATTTAAAAATGATACAGTACTCTTCCATTGTTCTCGGAATTCCACTGACGTTTAAAAATGCTTTGGAACTCTTCCATTGTTCTCGGAATTCCGCTGAAGTTTAAAAAACCTTCGGTAACCTTCCATTGTTCTCGAAATTCCGCTGAAGTCTAAAAATGCTTCAGAACTCTTACATAGTTCTCGGAATTCCGCTGAAGTTTAAAAATGCTTCGGAACTCTTCCATTGTTCTCGAAATTCTGCTGACGTTTAAATATGCTTCCGATCTCTTCAATTGTTCTCGGAATTCTGCTGAAGTATAAAAATGCTTCCGAACTCTTCCATTGCTCCCGGAATTCCGCTGAAGTTTAAAAATGCTTCGGAACTCTTTCATTGCTCAAGGAATTCCAGTGCCGTTTAAAAATGCTTCGGAACTCTTCCATTTATCTCAGACTTCAACTGACAATTAAAAATGCTTCGGAACTCTTCCATTGTTCTCGGAATGCCGCTGACGTTTAAAAATGCTTCGTTACTTTTCGATTGTTCTTGGAATTCCGCTGATGTTTAAAAATGCTTCGGAACTCTTCGAGTGTACTCGTAATTCCGATGAAGTTTAAAAATGCTTCGGAACTCTTCCATTGTTCTCGGAATTCCGCTGAAGTTTAAAAATGCTTCAGAACACTTCCATTGTTCTAGGATTTCCGCTGAAGTTTAAAAATGCTTTGGAACTCTTCCATTGTTCTCGGAATTCGGCTGAAGTTTAAAAATACTTCGCAACTCTTCCTTTGTTCTAGGATTTCCGATGAAGTTTAAAAATGCTTCGGAACTCTTCCATTGTTCTCGGATTTCCACTGAAGTTTAAAAATGCTTCAGAACTCTTACATTGCTCTTGGAATTCCGCTGATGTTTAAAAATGCTTCGGAACTCTTCCATTGTTCTAGGATTTCCGATGAAGTTTAAAAATGCTTCGGAACTCTTCCATTGTTCTCGGATTTCCACTGAAGTTTAAAAATGCTTCAGAACTCTTACATTGCTCTTGGAATTCCTCTGATGTTTAAAAATGCTTCGGAACTCTTCCATTGTTCTTGGAATTCTGCTGACGTTTAAAAATGCTTCGGAACTCTTCCATTGTTCTCGTAATTCCGCTGACTTTTAAAAATGCTTCGGAACTCTTCCATTGCTCTAGGATTTCTGCTGAACTTTAAAAATGTTTCGGAACTCTTGTATTGTTCTCGCAATTCTGCTGAAGTTTTAAAATGCTTCGGAACTCTTCCATTGTTCTCGGAATTCCGCTGAAGTTTAAAAATGATTCTGAACTCTTTCATTGTCCTCGGAATTTTGCTGACGTTTCAAAATGCTTTGGAACTCTTCCATTTTTCTCAGAATTCCGCTGACGTTTAAAAATGTTTCGGAACTTTTCCATTGTTCTTGGAATTCTGCTGAAGTTTTAAAATTCTTTGGAACTCTTCCATTGTTTATGGAATTGCGCTGACATTTAAAAATGCTTCAGAACTCTTCCATTGTTCTCGGAATTCCACTGACATTTAAAAATGCTTTGGAACTCTTCCATTGGATCTCGGAATTCCGCTGAAGTTTAAAAAACCTTCGGAACTCTTCCATTGTTCTCGAAATTCCGCTGAAGTTTAAAAATGCTTCGAAACTCTTCTAATGTTCTCGGAATTCCGCTGAAATTTAAAAATGCTTCTGGAACTCTTGAATTGTTCTCGGAATTCTGCTGACGTTTAAAAATGGTTCAGAACTCTTACCATTGTTCTCGGAATTCTCCTGTAATTTAAAAATTCTTCGGAACTTTTCCGTTGTTCTCGGAATTCCGCTGACGTTTAAAAATGCTTCGGAACTTTTCCATTGTTCTAGGATTTCCGATGTAGTTTAAAAATGCTTCGGAACTCTTCCATTGTTCTCGGAATTCTGCTGAAGTTTAAAAATGCTTCAGAACTCTTACATTGTTCTCGGAATTCTGCTGACGTTTAAAAATGGTTCAGAACTCTTACCATTGTTCTCGGAATTCTCCTGTAATTTAAAAATTCTTCGGAACTTTTCCGTTGTTCTCGGAATTCCGCTGACGTTTAAAAATGCTTCGGAACTCTTCCATTGTTCTCGGAATTCTGCTGAAGTTTAAAAATGCTTCGGAACTCTTTCATTGCTCCAGGAATTCCGCTGACGTTTAGAAATGCTTCGGAACTCTTCCATTTTTCTCAGAATTCCACTGACATTTAAAAATGCTTCGGAACTCTTCCATTGTTCTCAGAAGTCTGGTGATATTTAAAAATGGTTCGGAAGTCTTACCATTGTTCTCGGAATTCTCCTGTAATTTAAAAATTCTTCGGAACTTTTCCATTGTTCTCGGAATTCTGCTGAAGTTTAAAAATACTTCGGAACTCTTCCATTCTTCCCGGAATTCCGCTGAAGATTAAAAATGCTTCGGAATGCTTACATTGTTCCCAGTATTCCGCTGAAGTTTAAAATGCTTCGGAACTCTTCCATTTTTCCCAGTATTCCGCTGAAGTTTAAAATGCTTCGGAACTCTTCCATTGTTCTTGGAATTCCGCTGACATTTAAAAATACTTCGGAACTCTTCCATTTTTCTCAGAATTCCGCTGACGTTCAAGAATGCTGCAGAACTCTTCCATTGTTCTCGGAATTCCGCTGACATTTCAAAATGCTTCGGAACTCTTCCATTGTCCTTGGAATTCTGCTGAAGTTTAAAAATTCTTCGGAACTCTTCCATTGTTTATGGAATTGCGCTGACATTTAAAAATGTTTCGGAACTCTTCCATTGTTCTTTGGAATTCCACTGACGTTTAAAATTGCTTTGGAACTCTTCCATTTTTCTCGGAATTCCGCTGAAGTTTAAAAAACCTTCGGAACTCTTCCATTGTTCTCGGAATTCCGCTGAAGTTTAAAAATGCTTCGAAACTTCTAATGTTCTCGGAATTCCGCTGAAATTTAAAAATACTTCTGGAACTCTTCCATTGTTCTCGGAATTCTGCTGACGTTTAAAAATGCTTCGGAACTGTTCCATTGTTCTCAGAATTCTACTGACATTTAAAAATGGTTCGTAACTCTTACCATTGTTCTCGGAATTCTCCTGTAATTTAAAAATTCTTCGGAACTTTTCCGTTGTTCTCGGAATTCCGCTGACGTTTAAAAATGCTTCGGAACTTTTCCATTGTTCTAGGATTTCCGATGTAGTTTAAAAATGCTTCGGAACTCTTCCATTGTTCTCGGAATTCTGCTGAAGTTTAAAAATGCTTCAGAACTCTTACATTGTTCTCGGAATTCCGCTGATGTTTAAAAATGCTTCGGAACTCTTCCATTGTTCCCGGAATTCCGCTGAAGTTTAAAAATGCTTCGGAACTCTTTCATTGCTCAAGGAATTCTGCTGACATTCAAAAATGATTCGGAACTCTTAGATTGTTCTTGGAATTCCGCTGATGTTTAAAAAATTTTCGGAACTCTTCCATAGTTCTCGGAATTCCGTTGACGAATAAAAATGCTTCGGAATTCTTCCATTGTTCTCGTAATTCCGCTGACGTTTAAAAATGCTTAGGAACTCTTCCATTGTTCTCGGAATTCCACTGACTTTTAAAATTGCTTTGGAACTCTTCCATTTTTCTCGGAATTCCGCTGAAGTTTAAAAAACCTTCGGAACTCTTCCATTGTTCTCGGAATTCCGCTGAAATTTAAAAATGTTTCTTCAACTCTTCCATTGTTCTCGGAATTCTGCTGACGTTTAAAAATGCTTCGGAACTGTACCATTGTTCTCAGAATTCTGCTGACATTTAAAAATGGTTCGGAAATCTTACTATTGTTCTCGGAATTCTCCTGTAATTTAAAAATTCTTCGGAACTTTTCCGTTGTTCTCGGAATTCCGCTGACGTTTAAAAATGCTTCGGAACTCTTCCATTGTTCTAGGAATTCTGCTGACGTTTATAAATGTTTCGGAACTTTTCCATTGTTCTTGGAATCCTGCTGAAGTTTAAAAATTCTTTGGAACTCTTCCATTGTTTATGGAATTGCGCTGACATTTAAAAATGCTTCAGTACTCTTCCATTGTTTTTCGGAATTCCACTGACATTTAAAAATGCTTTGGAACTCTTCCATTGTTCTCGGAATTCCGCTGAAGTTTAAAAAACCTTCGGTAACCTTCCATTGTTCTCGAAATTCCGCTGAAGTCTAAAAATGCTTCAGAACTCTTACATAGTTCTCGGAATTCCGCTGAAGTTTAAAAATGCTTCAGAACTCTTCCATTGTTCTCGAAATTCTTCTGACGTTTAAATATGCTTCCGATCTCTTCAACTGTTCTCGGAATTCTGCTGAAGTATAAAAATGCTTCCGAACTCTTCAATTGCTCCCGGAATTCCGCTGAAGTTTAAAAATGCTTCGGAACTCTTTCATTGCTCAAGGAATTCCGCTGAAGTTTAAAAATGCTTCTGAACTCTTCCAATGTTCTTGGAATTCCACTGATGTTTAAAAATTTTTTGGAACTCTTCCATTGTTCTCGGAATTCCGCTGACGAGTAAAAATGCTTCGGAACTCTTCCATTGTTCTCGGAATTCCGCTGATGTTTAAAAATGCTTCGGAACTCTTTCATTGTTCCCGGAATTCCGCTGAAGTTTAAAAATGCTTCGGAACTCTTTCATTGCTCAAGGAATTCTGCTGACATTCAAAAATGCTTCGGAACTCTTAGATTGTTCTTGGAATTCCGCTGATGTTTAAAAAATTTTCGGAACTCTTCCATAGTTCTCGGAATTCCGTTGACGAATAAAAATGCTTCGGAATTCTTCCATTGTTCTCGTAATTCCGCTGAAGTTTAAAAATGCTTCAGAGCTCTTCCTTTGTTCTAGTATTTCCGCTGAAGTTTAAAAATGCTTTGGAACTCTTCCATTGTTCTCGAAATTCCGCTGAAGTTTAAAAATGCTTCGAAACTCTTCTAATGTTCTCGGAATTCCGCTGAAATTTAAAAATGCTTCTGGAACTCTTGAATTGTTCTCGGAATTCTGCTGACGTTTAAAAATGGTTCAGAACTCTTACATTGTTCTCGGAATTCTGCTGACGTTTAAAAATGGTTCAGAACTCTTACCATTGTTCTCGGAATTCTCCTGTAATTTAAAAATTCTTCGGAACTTTTCCGTTGTTCTCGGAATTCCGCTGACGTTTAAAAATGCTTCGGAACTCTTCCATTGTTCTCGGAATTCTGCTGAAGTTTAAAAATGCTTCGGAACTCTTTCATTGCTCCAGGAATTCCGCTGACGTTTAGAAATGCTTCGGAACTCTTCCATTTTTCTCAGAATTCCACTGACATTTAAAAATGCTTCGGAACTCTTCCATTGTTCTCAGAAGTCTGCTGACATTTAAAAATGGTTCGGAAGTCTTACCATTGTTCTCGGAATTCTGCTGAAGTTTAAAAATACTTCGGAACTCTTCCATTCTTCCCGGAATTCCGCTGAAGATTAAAAATGCTTCGGAATGCTTACATTGTTCCCAGTATTCCGCTGAAGTTTAAAATGCTTCGGAACTCTTCCATTTTTCCCAGTATTCCGCTGAAGTTTAAAATGCTTCGGAACTCTTCCATTGTTCTTGGAATTCCGCTGACATTTAAAAACACTTCGGAACTCTTCCATTTTTCTCAGAATTCCGCTGACGTTCAAGAATGCTGCAGAACTCTTCCATTGTTCTCGGAATTCCGCTGACATTTCAAAATGCTTCGGAACTCTTCCATTGTCCTTGGAATTCTGCTGAAGTTTAAAAATTCTTCGGAACTCTTCCATTGTTTATGGAATTGCGCTGACATTTAAAAATGTTTCGGAACTCTCCCATTGTTCTTGGAATTCCACTGACGTTTAAAATTGCTTTGGAACTCTTCCATTTTTCTCGGAATTCCGCTGAAGTTTAAAAAACCTTCGGAACTCTTCCATTGTTCTCGGAATTCCGCTGAAGTTTAAAAATGCTTCGAAACTTCTAATGTTCTCGGAATTCCGCTGAAATTTAAAAATACTTCTGGAACTCTTCCATTGTTCTCGGAATTCTGCTGACGTTTAAAAATGCTTCGGAACTGTTCCATTGTTCTCAGAATTCTACTGACATTTAAAAATGGTTCGTAACTCTTACCATTGTTCTCGGAATTCTCCTGTAATTTAAAAATTCTTCGGAACTTTTCCGTTGTTCTCGGAATTCCGCTGACGTTTAAAAATGCTTCGGAACTTTTCCATTGTTCTAGGATTTCCGATGTAGTTTAAAAATGCTTCGGAACTCTTCCATTGTTCTCGGAATTCTGCTGAAGTTTAAAAATGCTTCAGAACTCTTACATTGTTCTCGGAATTCCGCTGATGTTTAAAAATGCTTCGGAACTCTTCCATTGTTCCCGGAATTCCGCTGAAGTTTAAAAATGCTTCGGAACTCTTTCATTGCTCAAGGAATTCTGCTGACATTCAAAAATGATTCGGAACTCTTAGATTGTTCTTGGAATTCCGCTGATGTTTAAAAAATTTTCGGAACTCTTCCATAGTTCTCGGAATTCCGTTGACGAATAAAAATGCTTCGGAATTCTTCCATTGTTCTCGTAATTCCGCTGACGTTTAAAAATGCTTAGGAACTCTTCCATTGTTCTCGGAATTCCACTGACTTTTAAAATTGCTTTGGAACTCTTCCATTTTTCTCGGAATTCCGCTGAAGTTTAAAAAACCTTCGGAACTCTTCCATTGTTCTCGGAATTCCGCTGAAATTTAAAAATGTTTCTTCAACTCTTCCATTGTTCTCGGAATTCTGCTGACGTTTAAAAATGCTTCGGAACTGTACCATTGTTCTCAGAATTCTGCTGTCATTTAAAAATGGTTCGGAAATCTTACTATTGTTCTCGGAATTCTCCTGTAATTTAAAAATTCTTCGGAACTTTTCCGTTGTTCTCGGAATTCCGCTGACATTTAAAAATGCTTCGGAACTCTTCCATTGTTCTAGGAATTCTGCTGACGTTTATAAATGTTTCGGAACTTTTCCATTGTTCTTGGAATCCTGCTGAAGTTTAAAAATTCTTTGGAACTCTTCCATTGTTTATGGAATTGCGCTGACATTTAAAAATGCTTCAGTACTCTTCCATTGTTTTTCGGAATTCCACTGACATTTAAAAATGCTTTGGAACTCTTCCATTGTTCTCGGAATTCCGCTGAAGTTTAAAAAACCTTCGGTAACCTTCCATTGTTCTCGAAATTCCGCTGAAGTCTAAAAATGCTTCAGAACTCTTACATAGTTCTCGGAATTCCGCTGAAGTTTAAAAATGCTTCAGAACTCTTCCATTGTTCTCGAAATTCTTCTGACGTTTAAATATGCTTCCGATCTCTTCAACTGTTCTCGGAATTCTGCTGAAGTATAAAAATGCTTCCTAACTCTTCAATTGCTCCCGGAATTCCGCTGAAGTTTAAAAATGCTTCGGAACTCTTTCATTGCTCAAGGAATTCCGCTGAAGTTTAAAAATGCTTCTGAACTCTTCCTATGTTCTTGGAATTCCACTGATGTTTAAAAATTTTTTGGAACTCTTCCATTGTTCTCGGAATTCCGCTGATGTTTAAAAATGCTTCGGAACTCTTTCATTGTTCCCGGAATTCCGCTGAAGTTTAAAAATGCTTCGGAACTCTTTCATTGCTCAAGGAATTCTGCTGACATTCAAAAATGCTTCGGAACTCTTAGATTGTTCTTGGAATTCCGCTGATGTTTAAAAAATTTTCGGAACTCTTCCATAGTTCTCGGAATTCCGTTGACGAATAAAAATGCTTCGGAATTCTTCCATTGTTCTCGTAATTCCGCTGACGTTTAAAAATGCTTCGGAACTCTTCCATTGTTCTCGGAATTCCGCTGAAGTTTAAAAATGCTTCGAAACTCTTCTAATGTTCTCGGAATTCCGCTGAAATTTAAAAATGCTTCTGGAACTCTTGAATTGTTCTCGGAATTCTGCTGACGTTTAAAAATGGTTCAGAACTCTTACCATTGTTCTCGGAATTCTCCTGTAATTTAAAAATTCTTCGGAACTTTTCCGTTGTTCTCGGAATTCCGCTGACGTTTAAAAATGCTTCGGAACTTTTCCATTGTTCTAGGATTTCCGATGTAGTTTAAAAATGCTTCGGAATTCTTCCATTGTTCTCGGAATTCTGCTGAAGTTTAAAAATGCTTCAGAACTCTTACATTGTTCTCGGAATTCTGCTGACGTTTAAAAATGGTTCAGAACTCTTACCATTGTTCTCGGAATTCTCCTGTAATTTAAAAATTCTTCGGAACTTTTCCGTTGTTCTCGGAATTCCGCTGACGTTTAAAAATGCTTCGGAACTCTTCCATTGTTCTCGGAATTCTGCTGAAGTTTAAAAATGCTTCGGAACTCTTTCATTGCTCCAGGAATTCCGCTGACGTTTAGAAATGCTTCGGAACTCTTCCATTTTTCTCAGAATTCCACTGACATTTAAAAATGCTTCGGAACTCTTCCATTGTTCTCAGAAGTCTGCTGACATTTAAAAATGGTTCGGAAGTCTTACCATTGTTCTCGGAATTCTCCTGTAATTTAAAAATTCTTCGGAACTTTTCCATTGTTCTCGGAATTCTGCTGAAGTTTAAAAATACTTCGGAACTCTTCCATTCTTCCCGGAATTCCGCTGAAGATTAAAAATGCTTCGGAATGCTTACATTGTTCCCAGTATTCCGCTGAAGTTTAAAATGCTTCGGAACTCTTCCATTTTTCCCAGTATTCCGCTGAAGTTTAAAATGCTTCGGAACTCTTCCATTGTTCTTGGAATTCCGCTGACATTTAAAAATACTTCGGAACTCTTCCATTTTTCTCAGAATTCCGCTGACGTTCAAGAATGCTGCAGAACTCTTCCATTGTTCTCGGAATTCCGCTGACATTTCAAAATGCTTCGGAACTCTTCCATTGTCCTTGGAATTCTGCTGAAGTTTAAAAATTCTTCGGAACTCTTCCATTGTTTATGGAATTGCGCTGACATTTAAAAATGTTTCGGAACTCTTCCATTGTTCTTGGAATTCCACTGACGTTTAAAATTGCTTTGGAACTCTTCCATTTTTCTCGGAATTCCGCTGAAGTTTAAAAAACCTTCGGAACTCTTCCATTGTTCTCGGAATTCCGCTGAAGTTTAAAAATGCTTCGAAACTTCTAATGTTCTCGGAATTCCGCTGAAATTTAAAAATACTTCTGGAACTCTTCCATTGTTCTCGGAATTCTGCTGACGTTTAAAAATGCTTCTGAACTGTTCCATTGTTCTCAGAATTCTACTGACATTTAAAAATGGTTCGTAACTCTTACCATTGTTCTCGGAATTCTCCTGTAATTTAAAAATTCTTCGGAACTTTTCCGTTGTTCTCGGAATTCCGCTGACGTTTAAAAATGCTTCGGAACTTTTCCATTGTTCTAGGATTTCCGATGTAGTTTAAAAATGCTTCGGAACTCTTCCATTGTTCTCGGAATTCTGCTGAAGTTTAAAAATGCTTCAGAACTCTTACATTGTTCTCGGAATTCCGCTGATGTTTAAAAATGCTTCGGAACTCTTCCATTGTTCCTGGAATTCCGCTGAAGTTTAAAAATGCTTCGGAACTCTTTCATTGCTCAAGGAATTCTGCTGACATTCAAAAATGATTCGGAACTCTTAGATTGTTCTTGGAATTCCGCTGATGTTTAAAAAATTTTCGGAACTCTTCCATAGTTCTCGGAATTCCGTTGACGAATAAAAATGCTTCGGAATTCTTCCATTGTTCTCGTAATTCCGCTGACGTTTAAAAATGCTTAGGAACTCTTCCATTGTTCTCGGAATTCCACTGACTTTTAAAATTGCTTTGGAACTCTTCCATTTTTCTCGGAATTCCGCTGAAGTTTAAAAAACCTTCGGAACTCTTCCATTGTTCTCGGAATTCCGCTGAAATTTAAAAATGTTTCTTCAACTCTTCCATTGTTCTCGGAATTCTGCTGACGTTTATAAATGCTTCGGAACTCTACCATTGTTCTCAGAATTCTGCTGACATTTAAAAATGGTTCGGAAATCTTACTATTGTTCTCGGAATTCTCCTGTAATTTAAAAATTCTTCGGAACTTTTCCGTTGTTCTCGGAATTCCGCTGACGTTTAAAAATGCTTCGGAACTCTTCCATTGTTCTAGGAATTCTGCTGACGTTTATAAATGTTTCGGAACTTTTCCATTGTTCTTGGAATCCTGCTGAAGTTTAAAAATTCTTTTGGAACTCTTCCATTGTTTATGGAATTGCGCTGACATTTAAAAATGCTTCAGTACTCTTCCATTGTTTTTCGGAATTCCACTGACATTTAAAAATGCTTTGGAACTCTTCCATTGTTCTCGGAATTCCGCTGAAGTTTAAAAAACCTTCGGTAACCTTCCATTGTTCTCGAAATTCCGCTGAAGTCTAAAAATGCTTCAGAACTCTTACATAGTTCTCGGAATTTCGCTGAAGTTTAAAAATGCTTCAGAACTCTTCCATTGTTCTCGAAATTCTTCTGACGTTTAAATATGCTTCCGATCTCTTCAACTGTTCTCGGAATTCTGCTGAAGTATAAAAATGCTTCCGAACTCTTCAATTGCTCCCGGAATTCCGCTGAAGTTTAAAAATGCTTCGGAACTCTTTCATTGCTCAAGAAATTCCGCTGAAGTTTAAAAATGCTTCTGAACTCTTCCAATGTTCTTGGAATTCCACTGATGTTTAAAAATTTTTTGGAACACTTCCATTGTTCTCGGAATTCCGCTGACGAGTAAAAATGCTTCGGAACTCTTCCATTGTTCTCGGAATTCCGCTGATGTTTAAAAATGCTTCGGAACTCTTTCATTGTTCCCGGAATTCCGCTGAAGTTTAAAAATGCTTCGGAACTCTTTCATTGCTCAAGGAATTCTGCTGACATTCAAAAATGCTTCGGAACTCTTAGATTGTTCTTGGAATTCCGCTGATGTTTAAAAAATTTTCGGAACTCTTCCATAGTTCTCGGAATTCCGTTGACGAATAAAAATGCTTCGGAATTCTTCCATTGTTCTCGGAATTCCGCTGACGTTTAAAAATGCTTCGGAACTCTTCCATTGTTCTCGGAATTCCGCTGAAGTTTAAAAATGCTTCAGAGCTCTTCCTTTGTTCTAGTATTTCCGCTGAAGTTTAAAAATGCTTTGGAACTCTTCCATTGTTCTCGGAATTCCGCTGAAGTTTAAAAATGCTTCGGAACACTTCAATTGTTCTCGGAATTACGCTGAAGTTTAAAAATGCTTCGGAAGTCTTCCATTGTTCTCGTAATTCCGCTGACGTTTAAAAATGCTTAGGAACTCTTCCATTGTTCTCGGAATTCCACTGACTTTTAAAATTGCTTTGGAACTCTTCCATTTTTCTCGGAATTCCGCTGAAGTTTAAAAAACCTTCGGAACTCTTCCATTGTTCTCGGAATTCCGCTGAAATTTAAAAATGTTTCTGGAACTCTTCCATTGTTCTCGGAATTCTGCTGACGTTTAAAAATGCTTCGGAACTGTACCATTGTTCTCAGAATTCTGCTGACATTTAAAAATGGTTCGGAACTCTTACTATTGTTCTCGGAATTCTCCTGTAATTTAAAAATTCTTCGGAACTTTTCCGTTGTTCTCGGAATTCCGCTGACGTTTAAAAATGGTTCGGAACTCTTCCATTGTTCTAGGAATTCTGCTGACGTTTATAAATGTTTCGGAACTTTTCCATTGTTCTTGGAATCCTGCTGAAGTTTAAAAATTCTTTGGAACTCTTCCATTGTTTATGGAATTGCGCTGACATTTAAAAATGCTTCAGTACTCTTCCATTGTTTTTCGGAATTCCACTGACATTTAAAAATGCTTTGGAACTCTTCCATTGTTCTCGGAATTCCGCTGAAGTTTAAAAAACCTTCGGTAACCTTCCATTGTTCTCGAAATTCCGCTGAAGTCTAAAAATGCTTCAGAACTCTTACATAGTTCTCGGAATTCCGCTGAAGTTTAAAAATGCTTCGGAACTCTTCAATTGCTCCCGGAATTCCGCTGAAGTTTAAAAATGCTTCGGAACTCTTTCATTGCTCAAGGAATTCCGCTGAAGTTTAAAAATGCTTCGGAACTCTTCCAATGTTCTTGGAATTCCACTGATGTTTAAAAATTTTTTGGAACTCTTCCATTGTTCTCGGAATTCCGCTGACGAGTAAAAATGCTTCGGAACTCTTCCATTGTTCTCGGAATTCCGCTGATGTTTAAAAATGCTTCGGTACTCTTCCATTGTTCTCGGAATTCCGCTGAAGTTTAAAAATGCTTCAGAACTCTTCCATTGTTCTAGGATTTAAGCTGAAGTTTAAAATGCTTTGGAACTCTTCCATTGTTCTCAGAATTCCGCTGAAGTTTAAAAATGCTTCGGAACTCTTCCATTGTTCTCGGAATTCCGCTGAAGTTTAAAAATGCTTCGGAACTCTTCCATTGTTCTCGGAATTCTTCTGATATTTAAAAATGCTTCCGATCTCTTCCAATGTTCTCGGAATTCTGCTGAAGTTTTATAATTCTTCGGAACTCTTACATTGTTCCCGGAATTCTGCTGAAGTTTAAAAATGCTACGGAACTCTTCCATTGTTCCCGGAATACTGCTGAAGTTTAAAGATGCTTTGGAACTCTTTCATTGCTCAAGGAATTCCGGTGCCATTTAAAAATGCTTCGGAACTCTTCCACTGTTCTCGGAATTCCGCTGACGTTTAAAAATGCTTCGTTACTTTTCCATTGTTCTTGGAATTCCGATGAAGTTTAAAAATGCTTTGGAACTCTTCCATTGTTCTCGGAATTCCGCTGAAGTTTAAAAATGCTTCGGAACTCTTCAATTGTTCTCGTAATTCCGCTGACGTTTAAAAATGCTTTGGAACTCTTCCATTGCTCTAGGATTTCTGCTGAACTTTAAAAATGTTTCGGAACTCTTCTATTGTTCTCACAATTCTGCTGAAGTTTTAAAATGCTTCGAAACTCTTCCATTGTTCTCGGAATTCCGCTGAAGTTTAAAAATGATTCTGAACTCTTCCATTGTTCTCAGAATTCCGCTGATGTTTAAAAATGCTTCGGTACTCTTCCATTGTTCTCGAAATTCCGCTGAAGTTTAAAAATGCTTCAGAACTCTTCCATTGTTCTAGGATTTAAGCTGAAGTTTAAAATGCTTTGGAACTCTTCCATTGTTCTAGGATTTAAGCTGAAGTTTAAAATGCTATAGAACTCTTCCATTATTCTCAGAATTCTGCTGAAGTTTAAAAATGCTTCGGAACTGTTCCATTGTTCTCGGAATTCCGCTGAAGTTTAAAAATGCTTCGGAACTCTTCCATTGTTCTCGGAATTCTGCTGATATTTAAAAATGCTTCCGATCTCTTCCAATGTTCTCGGAATTCTGCTGAAGTTTAAAGATGCTTTGGAACACTTTCATTGCTCAAGGAATTCCGGTGCCGTTTAAAAATGCTTCGGAACTCTTCCATTGTTCTCGGAATTCCGCTGACGTTTAAAAATGCTTCGTTACTTTTCGATTGTTCTTGGAATTCCGCTGATGTTTAAAAATGCTTCGGAACTCTTCGAGTGTACTCGTAATTCCGATGAAGTTTAAAGATGCTATGGAACTCTTCCATTGTTCTCGGAATTCCGCTGAAGTTTAAAAATGCTTCGGAACTCTTCAATTGTTCTCGGATTTCCGCTGAAGTTTAAAAATGCTTCAGAACTCTTACATTGCTCTTGGAATTCCGCTGATGTTTAAAAATGCTTCGGAACTCTTCCATTGTTCTTGGAATTCTGCTGAGGTTTAAAAATGCTTCGGAACTCTTCCATTGTTCTCGTAATTCCGCTGACGTTTAAAAATGCTTCGGAACTCTTCCATTGCTCTTGGATTTCTGCTGAACTTTAAAAATGTTTCGGAACTCTTCTATTGTTCTCGCAATTCTGCTGAAGTTTTAAAATGCTTCGGAACTCTTCCATTGTTCTCGGAATTCCGCTGTAGTTTAAAAATGATTCTGAACTCTTTCATTGTTCTCGGAATTTCGCTGACGTTTCAAAATGCTTCGGAACTCTTCCATTTTTCTCAGAATTCCGCTGACGTTTAAAAATGTTTCGGAACTTTTCCATTGTTCTTGGAATTCTTCTGAAGTTTAAAAATTCTTTGGAACTCTTCCATTGTTTATGGAATTGCGCTGACATTTAAAAATGCTTCAGAACTCTTCCATTGTTCTCGGAATTCCACTGACGTTTAAAAATGCATTGGAACTCTTCCATTGGTTCTCGGAATTCCGCTGAAGTTTAAAAAACCTTCGGAACTCTTCCATTGTTCTAGAAATTCCACTGAAGTTTAAAAATGCTTCGAAACTCTTCTAATGTTCTCGGAATTCCGCTGAAATTTAAAAATGCTTCTGGAACTCTTGAATTGTTCTCGGAATTCTGCTGACATTTAAAAATGGTTCGAAACTCTTACCATTGTTCTCGGAATTCTCCTGTAATTTGAAAATTCTTCGGAACATTTCCATTGTTCTCGGAATTCCGCTGATGTTTAAAAATGCTTCGGTACTCTTCCATTGTTCTCGGAATTCCGCTGAAGTTTAAAAATGCTTCAGAACTCTTCCATTGTTCTAGGATTTAAGCTGAAGTTTAAAATGCTTTGGAACTCTTCCATTGTTCTCAGAATTCCGCTGAAGTTTAAAAATGCTTCGGAACTCTTCCATTGTTCTCGGAATTCCGCTGAAGTTTAAAAATGCTTCGGAACTCTTCCATTGTTCTCGGAATTCTGCTGATATTTAAAAATGCTTCTGATCTCTTCCAATGTTCTCGGAATTCTGCTGAAGTTTTATAATGCTTCGAAACTCTTACATTGTTCCCGGAATTCTGCTGAAGTTTAAAAATGCTACGGAACTCTTCCATTGTTCCCGGAATACTGCTGAAGTTTAAAGATGCTTTGGAACACTTTCATTGCTCAAGGAATTCCGGTGCCGTTTAAAAATGCTTCGGAACTCTTCCATTGTTCTCGGAATTCCGCTGACGTTTAAAAATGGCTTTGTTACTTTTCGATTGTTCTTGGAATTCCGCTGATGTTTAAAAATGCTTCGGAACTCTTCGAGTGTACTCGTAATTCCGATGAAGCTTAAAAATGCTTTGGAACTCTTCCATTGTTCTCGGAATTCCGCTGAAGTTTAAAAATGCTTCGGAACTCTTCAATTGTTCTCGGAATTCGGCTGAAGTTTAAAAATACTTCGCAACTCTTCCTTTGTTCTAGGATTTCCGATGAAGTTTAAAAATGCATCGGAACTCTTCCATTGTTCTCGTAATTCCGCTGATGTTTAAAAATGCTTCGGAACTCTTCCATTGCTCTAATATTTCTGCTGAACTTTAAAAATGTTTCGGAACTCTTCTATTGTTCTCGCAATTCTGCTGAAGTTTTAAAATGCTTCGGAACTCTTCCATTGTTCTCGGAATTCCGCTGAAGTTTAAAAATGATTCTGAACTCTTTCATTGTCCTCGGAATTTCGCTGACGTTTCAAAATGCTTCGGAATTCTTCCATTTTTCTCAGAATTCCGCTGACGTTTAAAAATGTTTCGGAACTTTTCCATTGTTCTTGGAATTCTGCTGAAGTTTAAACATTCTTTGGAACTCTTCCATTGTTCTCGGAATTCCACTGACGTTTAAAAATGCTTTGGAACTCTTCCATTGGTTCTCGGAATTCCGCTGAAGTTTAAAAAACCTTCGGAACTCTTCCATTGTTCTCGAAATTCCGCTGAAGTTTAAAAATGCTTCGAAACTCTTCTAATGTTCTCGGAATTCCGCTGAAATTTAAAAATGATTCTGGAACTCTTGAATTGTTCTCGGAATTCTGCTGACGTTTAAAAATGGTTCGGAACTCTTACCATTGTTCTCGGAATTCTCCTGTAATTTAAAAATTCTTCGGAACTTTTCCATTGTTCTCGGAATTCCGCTGACGTTTAAAAATGCTTCGGAACTCTTCCATTGTTCTCGGAATTCTGCTGACGTTTAAAAATGCTTCCGATCTCTTAAATTGTTCTGGGAATTCTGCTGAAGTTTAAAAATGCTTCGGAACTCTTCCATTGTTCCCGGAATTCTGCTGAAATTCAAAAATGCTACAGAACTCTTCCATTGTTCCCGGAATTCGGCTGAACTTTAAAAATGCTTCGGAACTCTTTCAATGCTCCAGGAATTCCGCTGACGTTTAAAAATGCTTTGGAACTCTTCCATTTTTCTCAGAATTCCACTGACGTTTAAAAATGCTTCGGAACTCTTCCATTGTTCTCAGAATTCTGCTGACATTTAAAAATGGTTCGGAACTCTTTCATTGCTCCAGGAATTCCGCTGACGTTTAAAAATGCTTTGGAACTCTTCCATTTTTCTCAGAATTCCACTGACGTTTAAAAATGCTTCGGAACTCTTCCATTGTTCTCAGAATTCTGCTGACATTTAAGAATGGTTCGGAACTCTTACCATTGTTCTCGGAATTCTCCTGTAATTTAAAAATTCTTCGGAACTTTTCCATTGTTCTCGGAATTCTGCTGAAGTTTAAAAATACTTCGGAACTCTTCCATTGCTCCCGGAATTCCGCTGAAGATTAAAAATGTTTCGGAACGCTTACATTGTTCTCGGAATTCCGCTGACGTTTAAAAATGCTTCGGAACTCTTCCATTGTTCTCGGAATTCTGCTGACGTTTAAAAATGCTTCCGATCTCTTAAATTGTTCTGGGAATTCTGCTGAAGTTTAAAAATGCTTCGGAATTCTTCCATTGTTCCCGGAATTCTGCTGAAATTCAAAAATGCTACAGAAGTCTTCCATTGTTCCCGGAATTCGGCTGAACTTTAAAAATGCTTCGGAACTCTTTCATTGCTCCAGGAATTCCGCTGACGTTTAAAAATGCTTCGGAACTCTTCCATTTTTCTCAGAATTCCACTGACGTTTAAAAATGCTTCGGAACTCTTCCATTGTTCTCAGAATTCTGCTGACATTTAAAAATGGTTCGGAACTCTTACCATTGTTCTCGGAATTCTCCTGTAATTTAAAAATTCTTCGGAACTTTTCCATTGTTCTCGGAATTCTGCTGAAGTTTAAAAATACTTCGGAACTCTTCCATTGTTCCCGGAATTCCGCTGAAGATTAAAAATGTTTCGGAACGCTTACATTGTTCTCGGAATTCTGCTGACGTTTAAAAATGCTTCGGAACTCTTCCATTGTTCTCGTAATTCTGTTGACGTTAAAAAATGGTTCCGATCTCTTCCATTGTTCTCGGAATTCTGCTGAAGTTTAAAAATGCTTCGGAACTCTTCCATTGTTCCGAGTATTCCGCTGAAGTTTAAAATGCTTCGGAACTCTTCCATTTTTCCCAGTATTCCGCTGAAGTTTAAAATACTTCAGAACTCTTCCATTGTTCTTGGAATTCCGCTGACATTTAAAAATACTTCGGAACTCTTCCATTTTTCTCAGAATTCCGCTGACGTTCAAAAATGCTGCAGAACTCTTCCATTGTTCTCGGAATTCCGCTGACATTTCAAAATGCTTCGGAACTCTTCCATTGTTCTAGGATTTAAGCTGAAGTTTAAAATGCTTTGGAACTCTTCCATTGTTCTCGGAATTCCGCTGATGAGTAAAAATGCTTCGGAACTCTTCCATTGTTCTCGGAATTCCGCTGATGTTTAAAAATGCTTCGGAACTCTTCCATTGTTCTCGGAATTCCGCTGAAGTTTAAAAATGCTTCAGAACTCTTCCATTGTTCTAGGATTTAAGCTGAAGTTTAAAATGCTTTGGAACTCTTCCATTGTTCTCAGAATTCTGCTGAAGTTTAAAAATGCTTCGGAACTCTTCCATTGTTCTAGGAATTCCGCTGAAGTTTAAAAATGCTTCGGAACTCTTCCATTGTTCTCGGAATTCTGCTGATATTTAAAAATGCTTCCGATCTCTTCCAATGTTCTCGGAATTCTGCTGAAATTTTAAAATGCTTCGTAACTCTTACATTGTTCCCGGAATTCTGCTGAAGTTTAAAAATGCTACGGAACTCTTCCATTGTTCCCGGAATACTGCTGAAGTTTAAAGATGCTTTCGAACTCTTTCATTGCTCAAGGAATTCCGGTGCCATTTAAAAATGCTTCGGAACTCTTCCATTTATCTCAGACTTCCACTGACATTGAAAAATGCTTCGGAACTCTTCCATTGTTCTCGGAATTCCGCTGACGTTTAAAAATGCTTCCTTACTTTTCGATTGTTCTTGGAATTCTGCTGATGTTTAAAAATGCTTCGGAACTCTTCGAGTGTACTCGTAATTCCGGTGATGTTTAAAAATTCTTCGGAACTCTTACATTGTTCTCAGAATTCCGCTGAAGTTTAAAAATTCTTCCATTGTTCTCGGAATTCCACTGATGTTTAAAAATGCTTCGGAACTCTTCCATTGTTCTCGGAATTCCGCTGAAGTTTAAAAATGCTTCGAAACTCTTCTAATGTTCTCGGAATTCCGCTGAAATTTAAAAATGCTTCTGGAACTCTTCCATTGTTCTCGGAATTCTGCTGACGTTTAAAAATGCTTCGGAACTGTTCCGTTGATCTCAGAATTCTACTGACATTTAAAAATGGTTCGTAACTCTTATCATTGTTCTCGGAATTCTCCTATAATTTAAAAATTCTTCGGAACTTTTCCGTTGTTCTCGGAATTCCGCTGACGTTTAAAAATGCTTCGGAACTCTTCCATTGTTCTTGGAATTCTGTTGAAGTTTAAAAATACTTTGGAACTCTTCCATTGTATATGGAATTGCGCTGACATTTAAAAATGCTTCAGAACACTTCCATTGTTCTCGGAATTCCGCTGAAGTTTAAAAAACCTTCGGTAATCTTCCATTGTTCTCGAAATTCCGCTGAAGTCTAAAAATGCTTCAGAACTCTTACATAGTTCTCGGAATTCCGCTGAAGTTTAAAAATGCTTCGGAACTCTTCCATTGTTCTCGGAATTCTGCTGACGTTTAAAAATGCTTCCGATCTCTTCAATTGTTCTCGGAATTCTGCTGAAGTATAAAAATGCTTCCGAACTCTTCCATTGCTCCCGGAATTCCGCTGAAGTTTAAAAATGCTTCGGAACTCTTTCATTGCTCAAGGAATTCCGCTGAAGTTTAAAAATGCTTCGGAACTCTTCCAATGTTCTTGGAATTCCACTGATGTTTAAAAATTTTTTGAAACTCTTCCATTGTTCTCGGAATTCCGCTGATGAGTAAAAATGCTTCGGAACTCTTCCATTGTTCTCGGAATTCCGATGATGTTTAAAAATGGTTCGGAACTCTTCCATTGTTCTCGGAATTCCGCTGAAGTTTAAAAATGCTTCAGAACTCTTCCATTGTTCTAGGATTTAAGCTGAAGTTTAAAATGCTTTGGAACTCTTCCATTGTTCTCAGAATTCCGCTGAAGTTTAAAAATGCTTTGGAACTCTTCCATTGTTCTCGGAATTCCGCTGAAGTTTAAAAATGCTTCGGAACTCTTCCATTGTTCCGAGTATTCCGCTGAAGTTTAAAATGCTTCGGAACTCTTCCATTTTTCCCAGTATTCCGCTGAAGTTTAAAATACTTCAGAACTCTTCCATTGTTCTTGGAATTCCGCTGACATTTAAAAATACTTCGGAACTCTTCCATTTTTCTCAGAATTCCGCTGACGTTCAAAAATGCTGCAGAACTCTTCCATTGTTCTCGGAATTCCGCTGACATTTCAAAATGCTTCGGAACTCTTCCATTGTTCTTGGAATTCTGCTGAAGTTTAAAAATTCTTCGGAACTCTTCCATTGTTTATGGAATTGCGCTGACATTTAAAAATGTTTCGGAACTCTTCCATTGTTCTTGGAATTCCACTGACGTTTAAAATTGCTTTGGAACTTTTCCATTTTTCTCGGAATTCCGCTGAAGTTTAAAAAGCCTTCGGAACTCTTCCATTGTTCTCGGAATTCCGCTGAAGTTTAAAAATGCTTCGAAACTCTTCTAATGTTCTCGGAATTCCGCTGAAATTTAAAAATGCTTCTGGAACTCTTCCATTGTTCTCGGAATTCTGCTGACGTTTAAAAATGCTTCAGAACTGTTCCATTTTTCTCAGAATTCTACTGACATTTAAAAATGGTTCGTAACTCTTACCATTGTTCTCGGAATTCTCCTGTAATTTAAAAACTCTTCGGAACTTTTCCGTTGTTCTCGGAATTCCGCTGACGTTTAAAAATGCTTCGGAACTCTTCCATTGTTCTTGGAATTCCGCTGAAGTTTAAAAATGATTCTGAACTCTTTCATTGTCCTCGGAATTTCGCTGACGTTTCAAAATGCTTCGGAATTCTTCCATTTTTCTCAGAATTCCGCTGACGTTTAAAAATGTTTCGGAACTTTTCCATTGTTCTTGGAATTCTGCTGAAGTTTAAACATTCTTTGGAACTCTTCCATTGTTCTCGGAATTCCACTGACGTTTAAAAATGCTTTGGAACTCTTCCATTGGTTCTCGGAATTCCGCTGAAGTTTAAAAAACCTTCGGAACTCTTCCATTGTTCTCGAAATTCCGCTGAAGTTTAAAAATGCTTCGAAACTCTTCTAATGTTCTCGGAATTCCGCTGAAATTTAAAAATGATTCTGGAACTCTTGAATTGTTCTCGGAATTCTGCTGACGTTTAAAAATGGTTCGGAACTCTTACCATTGTTCTCGGAATTCTCCTGTAATTTAAAAATTCTTCGGAACTTTTCCATTGTTCTCGGAATTCCGCTGACGTTTAAAAATGCTTCGGAACTCTTCCATTGTTCTCGGAATTCTGCTGACGTTTAAAAATGCTTCCGATCTCTTAAATTGTTCTGGGAATTCTGCTGAAGTTTAAAAATGCTTCGGAATTCTTCCATTGTTCCCGGAATTCTGCTGAAATTCAAAAATGCTACAGAAGTCTTCCATTGTTCCCGGAATTCGGCTGAACTTTAAAAATGCTTCGGAACTCTTTCATTGCTCCAGGAATTCCGCTGACGTTTAAAAATGCTTCGGAACTCTTCCATTTTTCTGAGTATTCCGCTGAAGTTTAAAATGCTTCGGAACTCTTCCATTTTTCCCAGTATTCCGCTGAAGTTTAAAATACTTCAGAACTCTTCCATTGTTCTTGGAATTCCGCTGACATTTAAAAATACTTCGGAACTCTTCCATTTTTCTCAGAATTCCGCTGACGTTCAAAAATGCTGCAGAACTCTTCCATTGTTCTCGGAATTCCGCTGACATTTCAAAATGCTTCGGAACTCTTCCATTGTTCTAGGATTTAAGCTGAAGTTTAAAATGCTTTGGAACTCTTCCATTGTTCTCGGAATTCCGCTGATGAGTAAAAATGCTTCGGAACTCTTCCATTGTTCTCGGAATTCCGCTGATGTTTAAAAATGCTTCGGAACTCTTCCATTGTTCTCGGAATTCCGCTGAAGTTTAAAAATGCTTCAGAACTCTTCCATTGTTCTAGGATTTAAGCTGAAGTTTAAAATGCTTTGGAACTCTTCCATTGTTCTCAGAATTCTGCTGAAGTTTAAAAATGCTTCGGAACTCTTCCATTGTTCTCGGAATTCCGCTGAAGTTTAAAAATGCTTCGGAACTCTTCCATTGTTCTCGGAATTCTGCTGATATTTAAAAATGCTTCCGATCTCTTCCAATGTTCTCGGAATTCTGCTGAAATTTTAAAATGCTTCGTAACTCTTACATTGTTACCGGAATTCTGCTGAAGTTTAAAAATGCTACGGAACTCTTCCATTGTTCCCGGAATACTGCTGAAGTTTAAAGATGCTTTCGAACTCTTTCATTGCTCAAGGAATTCCGGTGCCATTTAAAAATGCTTCGGAACTCTTCCATTTATCTCAGACTTCCACTGACATTGAAAAATGCTTCGGAACTCTTCCATTGTTCTCGGAATTCCGCTGACGTTTAAAAATGCTTCCTTACTTTTCGATTGTTCTTGGAATTCTGCTGATGTTTAAAAATGCTTCGGAACTCTTCGAGTGTACTCGTAATTCCGGTGATGTTTAAAAATTCTTCGGAACTCTTACATTGTTCTCAGAATTCCGCTGAAGTTTAAAAATTCTTCCATTGTTCTCGGAATTCCACTGATGTTTAAAAATGCTTCGGAACTCTTCCATTGTTCTCGGAATTCCGCTGAAGTTTAAAAATGCTTCGAAACTCTTCTAATGTTCTCGGAATTCCGCTGAAATTTAAAAATGCTTCTGGAACTCTTCCATTGTTCTCGGAATTCTGCTGACGTTTAAAAATGCTTCGGAACTGTTCCGTTGATCTCAGAATTCTACTGACATTTAAAAATGGTTCGTAACTCTTATCATTGTTCTCGGAATTCTCCTATAATTTAAAAATTCTTCGGAACTTTTCCGTTGTTCTCGGAATTCCGCTGACGTTTAAAAATGCTTCGGAACTCTTCCATTGTTCTTGGAATTCTGTTGAAGTTTAAAAATACTTTGGAACTCTTCCATTGTATATGGAATTGCGCTGACATTTAAAAATGCTTCAGAACACTTCCATTGTTCTCGGAATTCCGCTGAAGTTTAAAAAACCTTCGGTAATCTTCCATTGTTCTCGAAATTCCGCTGAAGTCTAAAAATGCTTCAGAACTCTTACATAGTTCTCGGAATTCCGCTGAAGTTTAAAAATGCTTCGGAACTCTTCCATTGTTCTCGGAATTCTGCTGACGTTTAAAAATGCTTCCGATCTCTTCAATTGTTCTCGGAATTCTGCTGAAGTATAAAAATGCTTCCGAACTCTTCCATTGCTCCCGGAATTCCGCTGAAGTTTAAAAATGCTTCGGAACTCTTTCATTGCTCAAGGAATTCCGCTGAAGTTTAAAAATGCTTCGGAACTCTTCCAATGTTCTTGGAATTCCACTGATGTTTAAAAATTTTTTGAAACTCTTCCATTGTTCTCGGAATTCCGCTGATGAGTAAAAATGCTTCGGAACTCTTCCATTGTTCTCGGAATTCCGATGATGTTTAAAAATGGTTCGGAACTCTTCCATTGTTCTCGGAATTCCGCTGAAGTTTAAAAATGCTTCAGAACTCTTCCATTGTTCTAGGATTTAAGCTGAAGTTTAAAATGCTTTGGAACTCTTCCATTGTTCTCAGAATTCCGCTGAAGTTTAAAAATGCTTCGGAACTCTTCCATTGTTCTCGGAATTCCGCTGAAGTTTAAAAATGCTTCGGAACTCTTCCATTGTTCCGAGTATTCCGCTGAAGTTTAAAATGCTTCGGAACTCTTCCATTTTTCCCAGTATTCCGCTGAAGTTTAAAATACTTCAGAACTCTTCCATTGTTCTTGGAATTCCGCTGACATTTAAAAATACTTCGGAACTCTTCCATTTTTCTCAGAATTCCGCTGACGTTCAAAAATGCTGCAGAACTCTTCCATTGTTCTCGGAATTCCGCTGACATTTCAAAATGCTTCGGAACTCTTCCATTGTTCTTGGAATTCTGCTGAAGTTTAAAAATTCTTCGGAACTCTTCCATTGTTTATGGAATTGCGCTGACATTTAAAAATGTTTCGGAACTCTTCCATTGTTCTTGGAATTCCACTGACGTTTAAAATTGCTTTGGAACTTTTCCATTTTTCTCGGAATTCCGCTGAAGTTTAAAAAGCCTTCGGAACTCTTCCATTGTTCTCGGAATTCCGCTGAAGTTTAAAAATGCTTCGAAACTCTTCTAATGTTCTCGGAATTCCGCTGAAATTTAAAAATGCTTCTGGAACTCTTCCATTGTTCTCGGAATTCTGCTGACGTTTAAAAATGCTTCAGAACTGTTCCATTTTTCTCAGAATTCTACTGACATTTAAAAATGGTTCGTAACTCTTACCATTGTTCTCGGAATTCTCCTGTAATTTAAAAACTCTTCGGAACTTTTCCGTTGTTCTCGGAATTCCGCTGACGTTTAAAAATGCTTCGGAACTCTTCCATTGTTCTTGGAATTCCGCTGAAGTTTAAAAATGATTCTGAACTCTTTCATTGTCCTCGGAATTTCGCTGACGTTTCAAAATGCTTCGGAATTCTTCCATTTTTCTCAGAATTCCGCTGACGTTTAAAAATGTTTCGGAACTTTTCCATTGTTCTTGGAATTCTGCTGAAGTTTAAACATTCTTTGGAACTCTTCCATTGTTCTCGGAATTCCACTGACGTTTAAAAATGCTTTGGAACTCTTCCATTGGTTCTCGGAATTCCGCTGAAGTTTAAAAAACCTTCGGAACTCTTCCATTGTTCTCGAAATTCCGCTGAAGTTTAAAAATGCTTCGAAACTCTTCTAATGTTCTCGGAATTCCGCTGAAATTTAAAAATGATTCTGGAACTCTTGAATTGTTCTCGGAATTCTGCTGACGTTTAAAAATGGTTCGGAACTCTTACCATTGTTCTCGGAATTCTCCTGTAATTTAAAAATTCTTCGGAACTTTTCCATTGTTCTCGGAATTCCGCTGACGTTTAAAAATGCTTCGGAACTCTTCCATTGTTCTCGGAATTCTGCTGACGTTTAAAAATGCTTCCGATCTCTTAAATTGTTCTGGGAATTCTGCTGAAGTTTAAAAATGCTTCGGAATTCTTCCATTGTTCCCGGAATTCTGCTGAAATTCAAAAATGCTACAGAAGTCTTCCATTGTTCCCGGAATTCGGCTGAACTTTAAAAATGCTTCGGAACTCTTTCATTGCTCCAGGAATTCCGCTGACGTTTAAAAATGCTTCGGAACTCTTCCATTTTTCTCAGAATTCCACTGACGTTTAAAAATGCTTCGGAACTCTTCCATTGTTCTCAGAATTCTGCTGACATTTAAAAATGGTTCGGAACTCTTACCATTGTTCTCGGAATTCTCCTGTAATTTAAAAATTCTTCGGAACTTTTCCATTGTTCTCGGAATTCTGCTGAAGTTTAAAAATACTTCGGAACTCTTCCATTGTTCCCGGAATTCCGCTGAAGATTAAAAATGTTTCGGAACGCTTACATTGTTCTCGGAATTCTGCTGACGTTTAAAAATGCTTCGGAACTCTTCCATTGTTCTCGTAATTCTGTTGACGTTAAAAAATGGTTCCGATCTCTTCCATTGTTCTCGGAATTCTGCTGAAGTTTAAAAATGCTTCGGAACTCTTCCATTGTTCCGAGTATTCCGCTGAAGTTTAAAATGCTTCGGAACTCTTCCATTTTTCCCAGTATTCCGCTGAAGTTTAAAATACTTCAGAACTCTTCCATTGTTCTTGGAATTCCGCTGACATTTAAAAATACTTCGGAACTCTTCCATTTTTCTCAGAATTCCGCTGACGTTCAAAAATGCTGCAGAACTCTTCCATTGTTCTCGGAATTCCGCTGACATTTCAAAATGCTTCGGAACTCTTCCATTGTTCTAGGATTTAAGCTGAAGTTTAAAATGCTTTGGAACTCTTCCATTGTTCTCGGAATTCCGCTGATGAGTAAAAATGCTTCGGAACTCTTCCATTGTTCTCGGAATTCCGCTGATGTTTAAAAATGCTTCGGAACTCTTCCATTGTTCTCGGAATTCCGCTGAAGTTTAAAAATGCTTCAGAACTCTTCCATTGTTCTAGGATTTAAGCTGAAGTTTAAAATGCTTTGGAACTCTTCCATTGTTCTCAGAATTCTGCTGAAGTTTAAAAATGCTTCGGAACTCTTCCATTGTTCTCGGAATTCCGCTGAAGTTTAAAAATGCTTCGGAACTCTTCCATTGTTCTCGGAATTCTGCTGATATTTAAAAATGCTTCCGATCTCTTCCAATATTCTCGGAATTCTGCTGAAATTTTAAAATGCTTCGTAACTCTTACATTGTTCCCGGAATTCTGCTGAAGTTTAAAAATGCTACGGAACTCTTCCATTGTTCCCGGAATACTGCTGAAGTTTAAAGATGCTTTCGAACTCTTTCATTGCTCAAGGAATTCCGGTGCCATTTAAAAATGCTTCGGAACTCTTCCATTTATCTCAGACTTCCACTGACATTGAAAAATGCTTCGGAACTCTTCCATTGTTCTCGGAATTCCGCTGACGTTTAAAAATGCTTCCTTACTTTTCGATTGTTCTTGGAATTCTGCTGATGTTTAAAAATGCTTCGGAACTCTTCGAGTGTACTCGTAATTCCGGTGATGTTTAAAAATTCTTCGGAACTCTTACATTGTTCTCAGAATTCCGCTGAAGTTTAAAAATTCTTCCATTGTTCTCGGAATTCCACTGATGTTTAAAAATGCTTCGGAACTCTTCCATTGTTCTCGGAATTCCGCTGAAGTTTAAAAATGCTTCGAAACTCTTCTAATGTTCTCGGAATTCCGCTGAAATTTAAAAATGCTTCTGGAACTCTTCCATTGTTCTCGGAATTCTGCTGACGTTTAAAAATGCTTCGGAACTGTTCCGTTGTTCTCAGAATTCTACTGACATTTAAAAATGGTTCGTAACTCTTATCATTGTTCTCGGAATTCTCCTATAATTTAAAAATTCTTCGGAACTTTTCCGTTGTTCTCGGAATTCCGCTGACGTTTAAAAATGCTTCGGAACTCTTCCATTGTTCTTGGAATTCTGCTGAAGTTTAAAAATACTTTGGAACTCTTCCATTGTATATGGAATTGCGCTGACATTTAAAAATGCTTCAGAACACTTCCATTGTTCTCGGAATTCCGCTGAAGTTTAAAAAACCTTCGGTAATCTTCCATTGTTCTCGAAATTCCGCTGAAGTCTAAAAATGCTTCAGAACTCTTACATAGTTCTCGGAATTCCGCTGAAGTTTAAAAATGCTTCGGAACTCTTCCATTGTTCTCGGAATTCTGCTGACGTTTAAAAATGCTTCCGATCTCTTCAATTGTTCTCGGAATTCTGCTGAAGTATAAAAATGCTTCCGAACTCTTCCATTGCTCCCGGAATTCCGCTGAAGTTTAAAAATGCTTCGGAACTCTTTCATTGCTCAAGGAATTCCGCTGAAGTTTAAAAATGCTTCGGAACTCTTCCAATGTTCTTGGAATTCCACTGATGTTTAAAAATTTTTTGAAACTCTTCCATTGTTCTCGGAATTCCGCTGATGAGTAAAAATGCTTCGGAACTCTTCCATTGTTCTCGGAATTCCGATGATGTTTAAAAATGGTTCGGAACTCTTCCATTGTTCTCGGAATTCCGCTGAAGTTTAAAAATGCTTCAGAACTCTTCCATTGTTCTAGGATTTAAGCTGAAGTTTAAAATGCTTTGGAACTCTTCCATTGTTCTCAGAATTCCGCTGAAGTTTAAAAATGCTTCGGAACTCTTCCATTGTTCTCGGAATTCCGCTGAAGTTTAAAAATGCTTCGGAACTCTTCCATTGTTCCGAGTATTCCGCTGAAGTTTAAAATGCTTCGGAACTCTTCCATTTTTCCCAGTATTCCGCTGAAGTTTAAAATACTTCAGAACTCTTCCATTGTTCTTGGAATTCCGCTGACATTTAAAAATACTTCGGAACTCTTCCATTTTTCTCAGAATTCCGCTGACGTTCAAAAATGCTGCAGAACTCTTCCATTGTTCTCGGAATTCCGCTGACATTTCAAAATGCTTCGGAACTCTTCCATTGTTCTTGGAATTCTGCTGAAGTTTAAAAATTCTTCGGAACTCTTCCATTGTTTATGGAATTGCGCTGACATTTAAAAATGTTTCGGAACTCTTCCATTGTTCTTGGAATTCCACTGACGTTTAAAATTGCTTTGGAACTTTTCCATTTTTCTCGGAATTCCGCTGAAGTTTAAAAAGCCTTCGGAACTCTTCCATTGTTCTCGGAATTCCGCTGAAGTTTAAAAATGCTTCGAAACTCTTCTAATGTTCTCGGAATTCCGCTGAAATTTAAAAATGCTTCTGGAACTCTTCCATTGTTCTCGGAATTCTGCTGACGTTTAAAAATGCTTCAGAACTGTTCCATTTTTCTCAGAATTCTACTGACATTTAAAAATGGTTCGTAACTCTTACCATTGTTCTCGGAATTCTCCTGTAATTTAAAAACTCTTCGGAACTTTTCCGTTGTTCTCGGAATTCCGCTGACGTTTAAAAATGCTTCGGAACTCTTCCATTGTTCTTGGAATTCCGCTGAAGTTTAAAAATGATTCTGAACTCTTTCATTGTCCTCGGAATTTCGCTGACGTTTCAAAATGCTTCGGAATTCTTCCATTTTTCTCAGAATTCCGCTGACGTTTAAAAATGTTTCGGAACTTTTCCATTGTTCTTGGAATTCTGCTGAAGTTTAAACATTCTTTGGAACTCTTCCATTGTTCTCGGAATTCCACTGACGTTTAAAAATGCTTTGGAACTCTTCCATTGGTTCTCGGAATTCCGCTGAAGTTTAAAAAACCTTCGGAACTCTTCCATTGTTCTCGAAATTCCGCTGAAGTTTAAAAATGCTTCGAAACTCTTCTAATGTTCTCGGAATTCCGCTGAAATTTAAAAATGATTCTGGAACTCTTGAATTGTTCTCGGAATTCTGCTGACGTTTAAAAATGGTTCGGAACTCTTACCATTGTTCTCGGAATTCTCCTGTAATTTAAAAATTCTTCGGAACTTTTCCATTGTTCTCGGAATTCCGCTGACGTTTAAAAATGCTTCGGAACTCTTCCATTGTTCTCGGAATTCTGCTGACGTTTAAAAATGCTTCCGATCTCTTAAATTGTTCTGGGAATTCTGCTGAAGTTTAAAAATGCTTCGGAATTCTTCCATTGTTCCCGGAATTCTGCTGAAATTCAAAAATGCTACAGAAGTCTTCCATTGTTCCCGGAATTCGGCTGAACTTTAAAAATGCTTCGGAACTCTTTCATTGCTCCAGGAATTCCGCTGACGTTTAAAAATGCTTCGGAACTCTTCCATTTTTCTGAGTATTCCGCTGAAGTTTAAAATGCTTCGGAACTCTTCCATTTTTCCCAGTATTCCGCTGAAGTTTAAAATACTTCAGAACTCTTCCATTGTTCTTGGAATTCCGCTGACATTTAAAAATACTTCGGAACTCTTCCATTTTTCTCAGAATTCCGCTGACGTTCAAAAATGCTGCAGAACTCTTCCATTGTTCTCGGAATTCCGCTGACATTTCAAAATGCTTCGGAACTCTTCCATTGTTCTAGGATTTAAGCTGAAGTTTAAAATGCTTTGGAACTCTTCCATTGTTCTCGGAATTCCGCTGATGAGTAAAAATGCTTCGGAACTCTTCCATTGTTCTCGGAATTCCGCTGATGTTTAAAAATGCTTCGGAACTCTTCCATTGTTCTCGGAATTCCGCTGAAGTTTAAAAATGCTTCAGAACTCTTCCATTGTTCTAGGATTTAAGCTGAAGTTTAAAATGCTTTGGAACTCTTCCATTGTTCTCAGAATTCTGCTGAAGTTTAAAAATGCTTCGGAACTCTTCCATTGTTCTCGGAATTCCGCTGAAGTTTAAAAATGCTTCGGAACTCTTCCATTGTTCTCGGAATTCTGCTGATATTTAAAAATGCTTCCGATCTCTTCCAATGTTCTCGGAATTCTGCTGAAATTTTAAAATGCTTCGTAACTCTTACATTGTTACCGGAATTCTGCTGAAGTTTAAAAATGCTACGGAACTCTTCCATTGTTCCCGGAATACTGCTGAAGTTTAAAGATGCTTTCGAACTCTTTCATTGCTCAAGGAATTCCGGTGCCATTTAAAAATGCTTCGGAACTCTTCCATTTATCTCAGACTTCCACTGACATTGAAAAATGCTTCGGAACTCTTCCATTGTTCTCGGAATTCCGCTGACGTTTAAAAATGCTTCCTTACTTTTCGATTGTTCTTGGAATTCTGCTGATGTTTAAAAATGCTTCGGAACTCTTCGAGTGTACTCGTAATTCCGGTGATGTTTAAAAATTCTTCGGAACTCTTACATTGTTCTCAGAATTCCGCTGAAGTTTAAAAATTCTTCCATTGTTCTCGGAATTCCACTGATGTTTAAAAATGCTTCGGAACTCTTCCATTGTTCTCGGAATTCCGCTGAAGTTTAAAAATGCTTCGAAACTCTTCTAATGTTCTCGGAATTCCGCTGAAATTTAAAAATGCTTCTGGAACTCTTCCATTGTTCTCGGAATTCTGCTGACGTTTAAAAATGCTTCGGAACTGTTCCGTTGATCTCAGAATTCTACTGACATTTAAAAATGGTTCGTAACTCTTATCATTGTTCTCGGAATTCTCCTATAATTTAAAAATTCTTCGGAACTTTTCCGTTGTTCTCGGAATTCCGCTGACGTTTAAAAATGCTTCGGAACTCTTCCATTGTTCTTGGAATTCTGTTGAAGTTTAAAAATACTTTGGAACTCTTCCATTGTATATGGAATTGCGCTGACATTTAAAAATGCTTCAGAACACTTCCATTGTTCTCGGAATTCCGCTGAAGTTTAAAAAACCTTCGGTAATCTTCCATTGTTCTCGAAATTCCGCTGAAGTCTAAAAATGCTTCAGAACTCTTACATAGTTCTCGGAATTCCGCTGAAGTTTAAAAATGCTTCGGAACTCTTCCATTGTTCTCGGAATTCTGCTGACGTTTAAAAATGCTTCCGATCTCTTCAATTGTTCTCGGAATTCTGCTGAAGTATAAAAATGCTTCCGAACTCTTCCATTGCTCCCGGAATTCCGCTGAAGTTTAAAAATGCTTCGGAACTCTTTCATTGCTCAAGGAATTCCGCTGAAGTTTAAAAATGCTTCGGAACTCTTCCAATGTTCTTGGAATTCCACTGATGTTTAAAAATTTTTTGAAACTCTTCCATTGTTCTCGGAATTCCGCTGATGAGTAAAAATGCTTCGGAACTCTTCCATTGTTCTCGGAATTCCGATGATGTTTAAAAATGGTTCGGAACTCTTCCATTGTTCTCGGAATTCCGCTGAAGTTTAAAAATGCTTCAGAACTCTTCCATTGTTCTAGGATTTAAGCTGAAGTTTAAAATGCTTTGGAACTCTTCCATTGTTCTCAGAATTCCGCTGAAGTTTAAAAATGCTTCGGAACTCTTCCATTGTTCTCGGAATTCCGCTGAAGTTTAAAAATGCTTCGGAACTCTTCCATTGTTCCGAGTATTCCGCTGAAGTTTAAAATGCTTCGGAACTCTTCCATTTTTCCCAGTATTCCGCTGAAGTTTAAAATACTTCAGAACTCTTCCATTGTTCTTGGAATTCCGCTGACATTTAAAAATACTTCGGAACTCTTCCATTTTTCTCAGAATTCCGCTGACGTTCAAAAATGCTGCAGAACTCTTCCATTGTTCTCGGAATTCCGCTGACATTTCAAAATGCTTCGGAACTCTTCCATTGTTCTTGGAATTCTGCTGAAGTTTAAAAATTCTTAGGAACTCTTCCATTGTTTATGGAATTGCGCTGACATTTAAAAATGTTTCGGAACTCTTCCATTGTTCTTGGAATTCCACTGACGTTTAAAATTGCTTTGGAACTTTTCCATTTTTCTCGGAATTCCGCTGAAGTTTAAAAAGCCTTCGGAACTCTTCCATTGTTCTCGGAATTCCGCTGAAGTTTAAAAATGCTTCGAAACTCTTCTAATGTTCTCGGAATTCCGCTGAAATTTAAAAATGCTTCTGGAACTCTTCCATTGTTCTCGGAATTCTGCTGACGTTTAAAAATGCTTCAGAACTGTTCCATTTTTCTCAGAATTCTACTGACATTTAAAAATGGTTCGTAACTCTTACCATTGTTCTCGGAATTCTCCTGTAATTTAAAAACTCTTCGGAACTTTTCCGTTGTTCTCGGAATTCCGCTGACGTTTAAAAATGCTTCGGAACTCTTCCATTGTTCTTGGAATTCCGCTGAAGTTTAAAAATGATTCTGAACTCTTTCATTGTCCTCGGAATTTCGCTGACGTTTCAAAATGCTTCGGAATTCTTCCATTTTTCTCAGAATTCCGCTGACGTTTAAAAATGTTTCGGAACTTTTCCATTGTTCTTGGAATTCTGCTGAAGTTTAAACATTCTTTGGAACTCTTCCATTGTTCTCGGAATTCCACTGACGTTTAAAAATGCTTTGGAACTCTTCCATTGGTTCTCGGAATTCCGCTGAAGTTTAAAAAACCTTCGGAACTCTTCCATTGTTCTCGAAATTCCGCTGAAGTTTAAAAATGCTTCGAAACTCTTCTAATGTTCTCGGAATTCCGCTGAAATTTAAAAATGATTCTGGAACTCTTGAATTGTTCTCGGAATTCTGCTGACGTTTAAAAATGGTTCGGAACTCTTACCATTGTTCTCGGAATTCTCCTGTAATTTAAAAATTCTTCGGAACTTTTCCATTGTTCTCGGAATTCCGCTGACGTTTAAAAATGCTTCGGAACTCTTCCATTGTTCTCGGAATTCTGCTGACGTTTAAAAATGCTTCCGATCTCTTAAATTGTTCTGGGAATTCTGCTGAAGTTTAAAAATGCTTCGGAATTCTTCCATTGTTCCCGGAATTCTGCTGAAATTCAAAAATGCTACAGAAGTCTTCCATTGTTCCCGGAATTCGGCTGAACTTTAAAAATGCTTCGGAACTCTTTCATTGCTCCAGGAATTCCGCTGACGTTTAAAAATGCTTCGGAACTCTTCCATTTTTCTCAGAATTCCACTGACGTTTAAAAATGCTTCGGAACTCTTCCATTGTTCTCAGAATTCTGCTGACATTTAAAAATGGTTCGGAACTCTTACCATTGTTCTCGGAATTCTCCTGTAATTTAAAAATTCTTCGGAACTTTTCCATTGTTCTCGGAATTCTGCTGAAGTTTAAAAATACTTCGGAACTCTTCCATTGTTCCCGGAATTCCGCTGAAGATTAAAAATGTTTCGGAACGCTTACATTGTTCTCGGAATTCTGCTGACGTTTAAAAATGCTTCGGAACTCTTCCATTGTTCTCGTAATTCTGTTGACGTTAAAAAATGGTTCCGATCTCTTCCATTGTTCTCGGAATTCTGCTGAAGTTTAAAAATGCTTCGGAACTCTTCCATTGTTCCGAGTATTCCGCTGAAGTTTAAAATGCTTCGGAACTCTTCCATTTTTCCCAGTATTCCGCTGAAGTTTAAAATACTTCAGAACTCTTCCATTGTTCTTGGAATTCCGCTGACATTTAAAAATACTTCGGAACTCTTCCATTTTTCTCAGAATTCCGCTGACGTTCAAAAATGCTGCAGAACTCTTCCATTGTTCTCGGAATTCCGCTGACATTTCAAAATGCTTCGGAACTCTTCCATTGTTCTAGGATTTAAGCTGAAGTTTAAAATGCTTTGGAACTCTTCCATTGTTCTCGGAATTCCGCTGATGAGTAAAAATGCTTCGGAACTCTTCCATTGTTCTCGGAATTCCGCTGATGTTTAAAAATGCTTCGGAACTCTTCCATTGTTCTCGGAATTCCGCTGAAGTTTAAAAATGCTTCAGAACTCTTCCATTGTTCTAGGATTTAAGCTGAAGTTTAAAATGCTTTGGAACTCTTCCATTGTTCTCAGAATTCTGCTGAAGTTTAAAAATGCTTCGGAACTCTTCCATTGTTCTCGGAATTCCGCTGAAGTTTAAAAATGCTTCGGAACTCTTCCATTGTTCTCGGAATTCTGCTGATATTTAAAAATGCTTCCGATCTCTTCCAATATTCTCGGAATTCTGCTGAAATTTTAAAATGCTTCGTAACTCTTACATTGTTCCCGGAATTCTGCTGAAGTTTAAAAATGCTACGGAACTCTTCCATTGTTCCCGGAATACTGCTGAAGTTTAAAGATGCTTTCGAACTCTTTCATTGCTCAAGGAATTCCGGTGCCATTTAAAAATGCTTCGGAACTCTTCCATTTATCTCAGACTTCCACTGACATTGAAAAATGCTTCGGAACTCTTCCATTGTTCTCGGAATTCCGCTGACGTTTAAAAATGCTTCCTTACTTTTCGATTGTTCTTGGAATTCTGCTGATGTTTAAAAATGCTTCGGAACTCTTCGAGTGTACTCGTAATTCCGGTGATGTTTAAAAATTCTTCGGAACTCTTACATTGTTCTCAGAATTCCGCTGAAGTTTAAAAATTCTTCCATTGTTCTCGGAATTCCACTGATGTTTAAAAATGCTTCGGAACTCTTCCATTGTTCTCGGAATTCCGCTGAAGTTTAAAAATGCTTCGAAACTCTTCTAATGTTCTCGGAATTCCGCTGAAATTTAAAAATGCTTCTGGAACTCTTCCATTGTTCTCGGAATTCTGCTGACGTTTAAAAATGCTTCGGAACTGTTCCGTTGTTCTCAGAATTCTACTGACATTTAAAAATGGTTCGTAACTCTTATCATTGTTCTCGGAATTCTCCTATAATTTAAAAATTCTTCGGAACTTTTCCGTTGTTCTCGGAATTCCGCTGACGTTTAAAAATGCTTCGGAACTCTTCCATTGTTCTTGGAATTCTGCTGAAGTTTAAAAATACTTTGGAACTCTTCCATTGTATATGGAATTGCGCTGACATTTAAAAATGCTTCAGAACACTTCCATTGTTCTCGGAATTCCGCTGAAGTTTAAAAAACCTTCGGTAATCTTCCATTGTTCTCGAAATTCCGCTGAAGTCTAAAAATGCTTCAGAACTCTTACATAGTTCTCGGAATTCCGCTGAAGTTTAAAAATGCTTCGGAACTCTTCCATTGTTCTCGGAATTCTGCTGACGTTTAAAAATGCTTCCGATCTCTTCAATTGTTCTCGGAATTCTGCTGAAGTATAAAAATGCTTCCGAACTCTTCCATTGCTCCCGGAATTCCGCTGAAGTTTAAAAATGCTTCGGAACTCTTTCATTGCTCAAGGAATTCCGCTGAAGTTTAAAAATGCTTCGGAACTCTTCCAATGTTCTTGGAATTCCACTGATGTTTAAAAATTTTTTGAAACTCTTCCATTGTTCTCGGAATTCCGCTGATGAGTAAAAATGCTTCGGAACTCTTCCATTGTTCTCGGAATTCCGATGATGTTTAAAAATGGTTCGGAACTCTTCCATTGTTCTCGGAATTCCGCTGAAGTTTAAAAATGCTTCAGAACTCTTCCATTGTTCTAGGATTTAAGCTGAAGTTTAAAATGCTTTGGAACTCTTCCATTGTTCTCAGAATTCCGCTGAAGTTTAAAAATGCTTCGGAACTCTTCCATTGTTCTCGGAATTCCGCTGAAGTTTAAAAATGCTTCGGAACTCTTCCATTGTTCCGAGTATTCCGCTGAAGTTTAAAATGCTTCGGAACTCTTCCATTTTTCCCAGTATTCCGCTGAAGTTTAAAATACTTCAGAACTCTTCCATTGTTCTTGGAATTCCGCTGACATTTAAAAATACTTCGGAACTCTTCCATTTTTCTCAGAATTCCGCTGACGTTCAAAAATGCTGCAGAACTCTTCCATTGTTCTCGGAATTCCGCTGACATTTCAAAATGCTTCGGAACTCTTCCATTGTTCTTGGAATTCTGCTGAAGTTTAAAAATTCTTCGGAACTCTTCCATTGTTTATGGAATTGCGCTGACATTTAAAAATGTTTCGGAACTCTTCCATTGTTCTTGGAATTCCACTGACGTTTAAAATTGCTTTGGAACTTTTCCATTTTTCTCGGAATTCCGCTGAAGTTTAAAAAGCCTTCGGAACTCTTCCATTGTTCTCGGAATTCCGCTGAAGTTTAAAAATGCTTCGAAACTCTTCTAATGTTCTCGGAATTCCGCTGAAATTTAAAAATGCTTCTGGAACTCTTCCATTGTTCTCGGAATTCTGCTGACGTTTAAAAATGCTTCAGAACTGTTCCATTTTTCTCAGAATTCTACTGACATTTAAAAATGGTTCGTAACTCTTACCATTGTTCTCGGAATTCTCCTGTAATTTAAAAACTCTTCGGAACTTTTCCGTTGTTCTCGGAATTCCGCTGACGTTTAAAAATGCTTCGGAACTCTTCCATTGTTCTTGGAATTCTGCTGAAGTTTAAAAATTCTTTGGAACTCTTCCATTGTTTATGGAATTGCGCTGACATTTAAAAATGCTTCAGAACACTTCCATTGTTCTCGGAATTCCGCTGAAGTTTAAAAAACCTTCGGTAATCTTCCATTGTTCTCGAAATTCCGCTGAAGTCTAAAAATGCTTCAGAACTCTTACATAGTTCTCGGAATTCCGCTGAAGTTTAAAAATGCTTCGGAACTCTTCCATTGTTCTCGGAATTCTGCTGACGTTTAAAAATGCTTCCGATCTCTTCAATTGTTCTCGGAATTCTGCTGAAGTATAAAAATGCTTCTGAACTCTTCCATTGCTCCCGGAATTCCGCTGAAGTTTAAAAATGCTTCGGAACTCTTCCATTGTTCTAGGATTTAAGCTGAAGTTTAAAATGCTTTGGAACTCTTCCATTGTTCTCGGAATTCCGCTGATGAGTAAAAATGCTTCGGAACTCTTCCATTGTTCTCGGAATTCCGCTGATGTTTAAAAATGCTTCGGAACTCTTCGAGTGTACTCGTAATTCCGGTGATGTTTAAAAATTCTTCGGAACTCTTACATTGTTCTCGGAATTCCGCTGAAGTTTAAAAATTCTTTGGAACTCTTCCATTGTTCTCGGAATTCCACTGATGTTTAAAAATGCTTCGGAACTCTTCCATTGTTCTCGGAATTCCGCTGAAGTTTAAAAATGCTTCGAAACTCTTCTAATGTTCTCGGAATTCCGCTGAAATTTAAAAATGCTTCTGGAACTCTTCCATTGTTCACGGAATTCTGCTGACGTTTAAAAATGCTTCGGAACTGTTCCGTTGTTCTCAGAATTCTACTGACATTTAAAAATGGTTCGTAACTCTTATCATTGTTCTCGGAATTCTCCTGTAATTTAAAAATTCTTCGGAACTTTTCCGTTGTTCTCGGAATTCCGCTGACGTTTAAAAATGCTTCGGAACTCTTCCATTGTTCTTGGAATTCTGCTGAAGTTTAAAAATTCTTTGGAACTTTTCCATTGTATATGGAATTGCGCTGACATTTAAAAATGCTTCAGAACACTTCCATTGTTCTCGGAATTCCGCTGAAGTTTAAAAAACCTTCGGTAATCTTCCATTGTTCTCGAAATTCCGCTGAAGTCTAAAAATGCTTCAGAACTCTTACATAGTTCTCGGAATTCCGCTGAAGTTTAAAAATGCTTCGGAACTCTTCCATTGTTCTCGGAATTCTGCTGACGTTTAAAAATGCTTCCGATCTCTTCAATTGTTCTCGGAATTCTGCTGAAGTATAAAAATGCTTCCGAACTCTTCCATTGCTCCCGGAATTCCGCTGAAGTTTAAAAATGCTTCGGAACTCTTTCATTGCTCAAGGAATTCCGCTGAAGTTTAAAAATGCTTCGGAACTCTTCCAATGTTCTTGGAATTCCACTGATGTTTAAAAATTTTTTGGAACTCTTCCATTGTTCTCGGAATTCCGCTGATGAGTAAAAATGCTTCGGAACTCTTCCATTGTTCTCGGAATTCCGATGATGTTTAAAAATGCTTCGGAACTCTTCCATTGTTCTCGGAATTCCGCTGAAGTTTTAAAATGCTTCAGAACTCTTCCATTGTTCTAGGATTTAAGCTGAAGTTTAAAATGCTTTGGAACTCTTCCATTGTTCTCAGAATTCCGCTGAAGTTTAAAAATGCTTCGGAACTCTTCCATTGTTCTCGGAATTCCGCTGAAGTTTAAAAATGCTTCAGAACTCTTCCATTGTTCTAGGATTTAAGCTGAAGTTTAAAATGCTTTGGAACTCTTCCATTGTTCTCAGAATTCCGCTGAAGTTTAAAAATGCTTCGGAACTCTTCCATTGTTCTCGGAATTCCGCTGAAGTTTAAAATAGCTTCGGAACTCTTCCATTGTTCCGAGTATTCCGCTGAAGTTTAAAATGCTTCGGAACTCTTCCATTTTTCCCAGTATTCCGCTGAAGTTTAAAATACTTCAGAACTCTTCCATTGTTCTTGGAATTCCGCTGACATTTAAAAATACTTCGGAACTCTTCCATTTTTCTCAGAATTCCGCTGACGTTCAAAAATGCTGCAGAACTCTTCCATTGTTCTCGGAATTCCGCTGACATTTCAAAATGCTTCGGAACTCTTCCATTGTTCTTGGAATTCTGCTGAAGTTTAAAAATTCTTCGGAACTCTTCCATTGTTTATGGAATTGCGCTGACATTTAAAAATGTTTCGGAACTCTTCCATTGTTCTTGGAATTCCACTGACGTTTAAAATTGCTTTGGAACTTTTCCATTTTTCTCGGAATTCCGCTGAAGTTTAAAAAGCCTTCGGAACTCTTCCATTGTTCTCGGAATTCCGCTGAAGTTTAAAAATGCTTCGAAACTCTTCTAATGTTCTCGGAATTCCGCTGAAATTTAAACATGCTTCTGGAACTCTTCCATTGTTCTCGGAATTCTGCTGACGTTTAAAAATGCTTCAGAACTGTTCCATTTTTCTCAGAATTCTACTGACATTTAAAAATGGTTCGTAACTCTTACCATTGTTCTCGGAATTCTCCTGTAATTTAAAAACTCTTCGGAACTTTTCCGTTGTTCTCGGAATTCCGCTGACGTTTAAAAATGCTTCATAACACTTCCATTGTTCTCGGAATTCCGCTGAAGTTTAAAAAACCTTCGGTAATCTTCCATTGTTCTCGAAATTCCGCTGAAGTCTAAAAATGCTTCAGAACTCTTACATAGTTCTCGGAATTCCGCTGAAGTTTAAAAATGCTTCGGAACTCTTCCATTGTTCTCGGAATTCTGCTGACGTTTAAAAATGCTTCCGATCTCTTCAATTGTTCTCGGAATTCTGCTGAAGTATAAAAATGCTTCTGAACTCTTCCATTGCTCCCGGAATTCCGCTGAAGTTTAAAAATGCTTCGGAACTCTTCCATTGTTCTAGGATTTAAGCTGAAGTTTAAAATGCTTTGGAACTCTTCCATTGTTCTCGGAATTCCGCTGATGAGTAAAAATGCTTCGGAACTCTTCCATTGTTCTCGGAATTCCGCTGATGTTTAAAAATGCTTCGGAACTCTTCCATTGTTCTCGGAATTCCGCTGAAGTTTAAAAATGCTTCAGAACTCTTCCATTGTTCTAGGATTTAAGCTGAAGTTTAAAATGCTTTGGAACTCTTCCATTGTTCTCAGAATTCTGCTGAAGTTTAAAAATGCTTCGGAACTCTTCCATTGTTCTCGGAATTCCGCTGAAGTTTAAAAATGCTTCGGAACTCTTCCATTGTTCTCGGAATTCTGCTGATATTTAAAAATGCTTCCGATCTCTTCCAATGTTCTCGGAATTCTTCTGAAATTTTAAAATGCTTCGTAACTCTTACATTGTTCCCGGAATTCTGCTGAAGTTTAAAAATGCTACGGAACTCTTCCATTGTTCCCGGAATACTGCTGAAGTTTAAAGATGCTTTCGAACTCTTTCATTGCTCAAGGAATTCCGGTGCCATTTAAAAATGCTTCGGAACTCTTCCATTTATCTCAGACTTCCACTGACATTGAAAAATGCTTCGGAACTCTTCCATTGTTCTCGGAATTCCGCTGACGTTTAAAAATGCTTCCTTACTTTTCGATTGTTCTTGGAATTCTGCTGATGTTTAAAAATGCTTCGGAACTCTTCGAGTGTACTCGTAATTCCGGTGATGTTTAAAAATTCTTCGGAACTCTTACATTGTTCTCGGAATTCCGCTGAAGTTTAAAAATTCTTTGGAACTCTTCCATTGTTATCGGAATTCCACTGATGTTTAAAAATGCTTCGGAACTCTTCCATTGTTCTCGGAATTCCGCTGAAGTTTAAAAATGCTTCGAAACTCTTCTAATGTTCTCGGAATTCCGCTGAAATTTAAAAATGCTTCTGGAACTCTTCCATTGTTCTCGTAATTCTGCTGACGTTTAAAAATGCTTCGGAACTGTTCCGTTGTTCTCAGAATTCTACTGACATTTAAAAATGGTTCGTAACTCTTATCATTGTTCTCGGAATTCTCCTGTAATTTAAAAATTCTTCGGAACTTTTCCGTTGTTCTCGGAATTCCGCTGACGTTTAAAAATGCTTCGGAACTCTTCCATTGTTCTTGGAATTCTGCTGAAGTTTAAAAATTCTTTGGAACTCTTCCATTGTATATGGAATTGCGCTGACATTTAAAAATGCTTCAGAACACTTCCATTGTTCTCGGAATTCCGCTGAAGTTTAAAAAACCTTCGGTAATCTTCCATTGTTCTCGAAATTCCGCTGAAGTCTAAAAATGCTTCAGAACTCTTACATAGTTCTCGGAATTCCGCTGAAGTTTAAAAATGCTTCGGAACTCTTCCATTGTTCTCGGAATTCTGCTGACGTTTAAAAATGCTTCCGATCTCTTCAATTGTTCTCGGAATTCTGCTGAAGTATAAAAATGCTTCCGAATTCTTCCATTGCTCCCGGAATTCCGCTGAAGTTTAAAAATGCTTCGGAACTCTTTCATTGCTCAAGGAATTCCGCTGAAGTTTAAAAATGCTTCGGAACTCTTCCAATGTTCTTGGAATTCCACTGATGTTTAAAAATTTTTTGGAACTCTTCCATTGTTCTCGCAATTCCGCTGATGAGTAAAAATGCTTCGGAACTCTTCCATTGTTCTCGGAATTCCGATGATGTTTAAAAATGCTTCGGAACTCTTCCATTGTTCTCGGAATTCCGCTGAAGTTTAAAAATGCTTCAGAACTCTTCCATTGTTCTAGGATTTAAGCTGAAGTTTAAAATGCTTTGGAACTCTTCCATTGTTCTCAGAATTCCGCTGAAGTTTAAAAATGCTTCGGAACTCTTCCATTGTTCTCGGAATTCCGCTGAAGTTTAAAAATGCTTCGGAACTCTTCCATTGTTCTCGGAATTCTGCTGATATTTAAAAATGCTTCCGATCTCTTCCAATGTTCTCGGAATTCTGCTGAAATTTTAAAATGCATCGGAACTCTTACATTGTTCCCGGAATTCTGCTGAAGTTTAAAAATGCTACGGAACTCTTCCATTGTTCCCGGAATACTGCTGAAGTTTAAAGATGCTTTCGAACTCTTTCATTGCTCAAGGAATTCCAGTGCCACTTAAAAATGCTTCGGAACTCTTCCATTTATCTCAGACTTCCACTGACATATAAAAATGCTTCCGAACTCACCCATTGTTCCCGGAATTCCGCTGAAGTTTAAAAATGCTTCGGAACTCTTTCATTGTTCAAGGAATTCCGCTGACGTTCAAAAATGCTTCGGAACTCTTCCATTGTTCTTGGAATTCCGCTGATGTTTAAAAATTCTTCGGAACTCTTCCATTGTTCTCGGAATTCCGCTGACGAGTAAAAATGCTTCGGAACTCTTCCATTGTTCTCGGAAATCCGATGAAGTTTAAAAATGCTTCAGAACTCTTCTATTGTTCTAGGATTTCCGCTGAAGTTTAAAAATGCTTCGGAACTCTTCTATTGTTCTCGCAATTCTGCTGAAGTTTTAAAATGCTTCAGAACTCTTCCATTGTTCTCGGAATTCCGCTGAAGATTAAAAATGTTTCGGAACGCTTACATTGTTCTCGGAATTCTGCTGACGTTTAAAAATGCTTCGGAACTCTTCCATTGTTCTCGTAATTCTGTTGACGTTAAAAAATGGTTCCGATCCCTTCCATTGTTCTTGGAATTCTGCTGAAGTTTAAAAATGCTTCGGAACTCTTCCATTGTTCCGAGTATTCCGCTGAAGTTTAAAATGCTTCGGAACTCTTCCATTTTTCCCAGTATTCCGCTGAAGTTTAAAATACTTCAGAACTCTTCCATTGTTCTTGGAATTCCGCTGACATTTAAAAATACTTCGGAACTCTTCCATTTTTCTCAGAATTCCGCTGACGTTCAAAAATGCTGCAGAACTCTTCCATTGTTCTCGGAATTCCGCTGACATTTCAAAATGCTTCGGAACTCTTCCATTGTTCTTGGAATTCTGCTGAAGTTTAAAAATTCTTCGGAACTCTTCCATTGTTTATGGAATTGCGCTGACATTTAAAAATGTTTCGGAACTCTTCCATTGTTCTTGGAATTCCACTGACGTTTAAAATTGCTTTGGAACTTTTCCATTTTTCTCGGAATTCCGCTGAAGTTTAAAAAGCCTTCGGAACTCTTCCATTGTTCTCGGAATTCCGCTGAAGTTTAAAAATGCTTCGAAACTCTTCTAATGTTCTCGGAATTCCGCTGAAATTTAAAAATGCTTCTGGAACTCTTCCATTGTTCTCGGAATTCTGCTGACGTTTAAAAATGCTTCAGAACTGTTCCATTTTTCTCAGAATTCTACTGACATTTAAAAATGGTTCGTAACTCTTTCCATTGTTCTCGGAATTCTCCTGTAATTTAAAAACTCTTCGGAACTTTTCCGTTGTTCTCGGAATTCCGCTGACGTTTAAAAATGCTTCGGAACTCTTCCATTGTTCTTGGAATTCTGCTGAAGTTTAAAAATTCTTTGGAACTCTTCCATTGTTTATGGAATTGCGCTGACATTTAAAAATGCTTCAGAACACTTCCATTGTTCTCGGAATTCCGCTGAAGTTTAAAAAACCTTCGGTAATCTTCCATTGTTCTCGAAATTCCGCTGAAGTCTAAAAATGCTTCAGAACTCTTACATAGTTCTCGGAATTCCGCTGAAGTTTAAAAATGCTTCGGAACTCTTCCATTGTTCTCGGAATTCTGCTGACGTTTAAAAATGCTTCCGATCTCTTCAATTGTTCTCGGAATTCTGCTGAAGTATAAAAATGCTTCTGAACTCTTCCATTGCTCCCGGAATTCCGCTGAAGTTTAAAAATGCTTCGGAACTCTTCCATTGTTCTAGGATTTAAGCTGAAGTTTAAAATGCTTTGGAACTCTTCCATTGTTCTCGGAATTCCGCTGATGAGTAAAAATGCTTCGGAACTCTTCCATTGTTCTCGGAATTCCGCTGATGTTTAAAAATGCTTCGGAACTCTTCCATTGTTCTCGGAATTCCGCTGAAGTTTAAAAATGCTTCAGAACTCTTCCATTGTTCTAGGATTTAAGCTGAAGTTTAAAATGCTTTGGAACTCTTCAATTGTTCTCAGAATTCTGCTGAAGTTTAAAAATGCTTCGGAACTCTTCCATTGTTCTCGGAATTCCGCTGAAGTTTAAAAATGCTTCGGAACTCTTCCATTGTTCTCGGAATTCTGCTGATATTTAAAAATGCTTCCGATCTCTTCCAATGTTCTCGGAATTCTGCTGAAATTTTAAAATGCTTCGTAACTCTTACATTGTTCCCGGAATTCTGCTGAAGTTTAAAAATGCTACGGAACTCTTCCATTGTTCCCGGAATACTGCTGAAGTTTAAAGATGCTTTCGAACTCTTTCATTGCTCAAGGAAATCCGGTGCCATTTAAAAATGCTTCGGAACTCTTCCATTTATCTCAGACTTCCACTGACATTGAAAAATGCTTCGGAACTCTTCCATTGTTCTCGGAATTCCGCTGACGTTTAAAAATGCTTCCTTACTTTTCGATTGTTCTTGGAATTCTGCTGATGTTTAAAAATGCTTCGGAACTCTTCGAGTGTACTCGTAATTCCGGTGATGTTTAAAAATTCTTCGGAACTCTTACATTGTTCTCGGCATTCCGCTGAAGTTTAAAAATTCTTTGGAACTCTTACATTGTTCTCGGAATTCCACTGATGTTTAAAAATGCTTCGGAACTCTTCCATTGTTCTCGGAATTCCGCTGAAGTTTAAAAATGCTTCGAAACTCTTCTAATGTTCTCGGAATTCCGCTGAAATTTTAAAATGCTTCTGGAACTCTTCCATTGTTCTCGGAATTCTGCTGACGTTTAAAAATGCTTGGGAACTGTTCCATTGTTCTCAGAATTCTACTGACATTTAAAAATGGTTCGTAACTCTTATCATTGTTCTCGGAATTCTCCTGTAATTTAAAAATTCTTCGGAACTTTTCCGTTCTCGGAATTCCGCTGACGTTTAAAAATGCTTCGGAACTCTTCCATTGTTCTTGGAATTCTGCTGAAGTTTAAAAATTCTTTGGAACTCTTCCATTGTATATGGAATTGCGCTGACATTTAAAAATGCTTCAGAACACTTCCATTGTTCTCGGAATTCCGCTGAAGTTTAAAAAACCTTCGGTAATCTTCCATTGTTCTCGAAATTCTGCTGAAGTCTAAAAATGCTTCAGAACTCTTACATAGTTCTCGGAATTCCGCTGAAGTTTAAAAATGCTTCGGAACTCTTCCATTGTTCTCGGAATTCTGCTGACGTTTAAAAATGCTTCCGATCTGTTCAATTGTTCTCGGAATTCTGCTGAAGTATAAAAATGCTTCCGAACTCTTCCATTGCTCCCGGAATTCCGCTGAAGTTTAAAAATGCTTCGGAACTCTTTCATTGCTCAAGGAATTCCGCTGAAGTTTAAAAATGCTTCGGAACTCTTCCAATGTTCTTGGAATTCCACTGATGTTTAAAAATTTTTTGGAACTCTTCCATTGTTCTCGGAATTCCGCTGATGAGTAAAAATGCTTCGGAACTCTTCCATTGTTCTCGGAATTCCGATGATGTTTAAAAATGCTTCGGAACTCTTCCATTGTTCTCGGAATTCCGCTGAAGTTTAAAAATGCTTCAGAACTCTTCCATTGTTCTAGGATTTAAGCTGAAGTTTAAAATGCTTTGGAACTCTTCCATTGTTCTCAGAATTCCGCTGAAGTTTAAAAATGCTTCGGAACTCTTCCATTGTTCTCGGAATTCCGCTGAAGTTTAAAAATGCTTCGGAACTCTTCCATTGTTCTCGGAATTCTGCTGATATTTAAAAATGCTTCCGATCTCTTCCAATGTTCTCGGAATTCTGCTGAAATTTTAAAATGCATCGGAACTCTTACATTGTTCCCGGAATTCTGCTGAAGTTTAAAAATGCTACGGAACTCTTCCATTGTTCCCGGAATACTGCTGAAGTTTAAAGATGCTTTCGAACTCTTTCATTGCTCAAGGAATTCCAGTGCCACTTAAAAATGCTTCGGAACTCTTCCATTTATCTCAGACTTCCACTGACATATAAAATTGCTTCCGAACTCACCCATTGTTCCCGGAATTCCGCTGAAGTTTAAAAATGCTTCGGAACTCTTTCATTGTTCAAGGAATTCCGCTGACGTTCAAAAATGCTTCGGAACTCTTCCATTGTTCTTGGAATTCCGCTGATGTTTAAAAATTCTTCGGAACTCTTTCATTGTTCTCGGAATTCCGCTGACGAGTAAAAATGCTTCGGAACTCTTCCATTGTTCTCGGAAATCCGATGAAGTTTAAAAATGCTTCAGAACTCTTCTATTGTTCTAGGATTTCCGCTGAAGTTTAAAAATGCTTCGGAACTCTTCTATTGTTCTCGCAATTCTGCTGAAGTTTTAAAATGCTTCAGAACTCTTCCATTGTTCTCGGAATTCCGCTGAAGTTTAAAAATGATTCTGATCTCTTTCATTGTCCTCGGAATTTTGCTGACGTTTAAAAATGCTTCGGAACTCTTCCATTTTTCTCAGAATTCCGCTGACGTTTAAAAATGTTTCGGAACTTTTCCATTGTTCTTGGAATTCTGCTGAAGTTTAAAAATTCTTTGGAACTCTTCCATTGTTTATGGAATTGCGCTGACATTTAAAAATGCTTCAGAACTCTTCCATTGTTCTCGGAATTCCACTGACGTTTAAAAATGCTTTGGAACTCTTCCATTGGTTCTCGGAATTCCGCTGAAGTTTAAAAAACCTTCGGAACTCTTCCATTGTTCTCGAAATTCCGCTGACGTTTAAAAATGCTTCGAAACTCTTCTAATGTTCTCGGAATTCCGCTGAAATTTAAAAATGCTTCTGGAACTCTTGAATTGTTCTCGGAATTCTGCTGACGTTTAAAAATGGTTCGGAACTCTTACCATTGTTCTCGGAATTCTCCTGTAATTTAAAAATTCTTCGGAACTTTTCCATTGTTCTTGGAATTCCGCTGAGGTTTAAAAATGCTTCGGAACTCTTCCATTGTTCTCGGAATTCTGCTGACGTTTAAAAATGCTTCCGATCTCTTCCATTGTTCTGGGAATTCTGCTGAAGTTTAAAAATGCTTCGGAACTTTTCCGCTGACGTTTAAAAATGCTTCGGAACTCTTCCATTGTTCTCAGAATTCTGCTGACATTTAAAAATGGTTCGGAACTCTTACCATTGTTCTCGGAATTCTCCTGTAATTTAAAAATTCTTCGGAACTTTTCCATTGTTCTCGGAATTCTGCTGAAGTTTAAAATTGCTTCGAAACTCTTCCATTGTTCTTAAAATTCTGCTGATGTTTAAAAATGCTTCGGAACTCGACCATTGTTCTCGTAATTCCGCTGACGTTTAAAAATGCTTCGTTACTTTTTGATTGTTCTTGGAATTCTGCTCATGTTTAAAAATGCTTCGGAACTCTTCGAGTGTACTCGTAATTCCGGTGATGTTTAAAAATTCTTCGGAACTCTTACATTGTTCTCGGAATTCCGCTGAAGTTTAAAAAAGCTTTGGAACTCTTCCATTGTTCTAGGATTTCCGATGAAGTTTAAAAATGCTTCGGAACTCTTCCATTGTTCTCGGAATTCCGCTGAAGTTTAAAAATGCTTCAGAACTCTTACATTGTTCTCGGAATTCCTCTGATGTTTAAAAATGCTTCGGAACCCTTCCATTGTTCTCGGAATTCTGCTGACGTTTAAAAATGTTTCCGATCTCTTCATTTGTTCTCAGAATACTGCTGAAGTATAAAAATGCTTCCGAACTCTTCCATTGTTCCCGGAATTCCGCTGACGTTTAAAAATGCTTCGGAACTCTTCCATTGTTCTCGGAATTCCGCTGAAGTTTAAAAATGCTTCAGAGCTCTTCCTTTGTTCTAGTATTTCCGCTGAAGTTTAAAAATGCTTTGGAACTCTTCCATTGTTCTCGGAATTCCGCTGAAGTTTAAAAATGCTTCGGAACACTTCAATTGTTCTCGGAATTCCGCTGAAGTTTAAAAATGCTTCGGAACTCTTCCATTGTTCTAGGATTTCTGCTGAAGTTTAAAAATGCTTCGGAACACTTATATTGTTCTCGCAATTCTGCTGAAGTTTTAAAATGCTTCGGAACACTTCTATTGTCCTCGGAATTTCGCTGACATTTAAAAATGCTTCAGAACTCTTCCATTTTTCTCAGAATTCCACTGACGTTTAAAAATGTTTTGGAAATTTTCCATTGTTCTTGGAATTCCACTGACGTTTAAAAATGCTTTGGAACTCTTCCATTGTTCCCGGAATCTGCTGAAGTTTAAAAATGCTTCGGAACTCTTCCATTTTTCTCAGAATTCCACTGACGTTCAAAAATGCTGCAGAACTCTTCCATTGTTCTCGGAATTCCGCTGACATTTCAAAATGCTTCGGAACTCTTCCATTGTTCTTGGAATTCTGCTGAAGTTTAAAAATTCTTCGGAACTCTTCCATTGTTTATGGAATTGCGCTGACATTTAAAAATGCTTCGGAACTCTTCCTTTGTTCTCGGAATTCCACTGACGTTTAAAATTGCTTTGGAACTCTTCCATTTTTCTTGGAATTCCGCTGAAGTTTAAAAAACCTTCGGAACTCTTCCATTGTTCTCGGAATTCCGCTGAAGTTTAAAAATGCTTCGAAACTCTTCTAATGTTCTCGGAATTCCGCTGAAATTTAAAAATGTTTCTGTAACTCTTCCATTGTTCTCGGAATTCTGCTGACGTTTAAAAATGTTTCGGAACTTTTCCTTTGTTCTTGGAATTCTGCTGAAGTTTAAAAATTCTTCGGAACTCTTCCATTGTTCTCGAAATTCCGCTGAAGTCTAAAAATGCTTCAGAACTCTTCCATTGTTCTCGGAATTCTGCTGACGTTTAAAAATGCTTCCGATCTCTTCAATTGTTCTCGGAATTCTGCTGAAGTATAAAAATGCTTCCGAACTCTTCCATTGCTCCCGGAATTCCGCTGAAGTTTAAAAATGCTTCGGAACTCTTTCATTGCTCAAGGAATTCCGCTGAAGTTTAAAAATGCTTCTGAACTCTTCCAATGTTCTTGGAATTCCACTGATGTTTAAAAATTTTTTGGAACTCTTCCATTGTTCTCGGAATTCCGCTGATGAGTAAAAATGCTTCGGAACTCTTCCATTGTTCTCGGAATTCCGATGATGTTTAAAAATGCTTCGGAACTCTTCCATTGTTCTCGGAATTCCGCTGAAGTTTAAAAATGCTTCAGAACTCTTCCATTGTTCTAGGATTTAAGCTGAAGTTTAAAATGCTTTGGAACTCTTCCATTGTTCTCAGAATTCCGCTGAAGTTTAAAAATGCTTCGGAACTCTTCCATTGTTCTCGGAATTCCGCTGAAGTTTAAAAATGCTTCGGAACTCTTCCATTGTTCTCGGAATTCTGCTGATATTTAAAAATGCTTCCGATCTCTTCCAATGTTCTCGGAATTCTGCTGAAATTTTAAAATGCATCGGAACTCTTACATTGTTCCCGGAATTCTGCTGAAGTTTAAAAATGCTACGGAACTCTTCCATTGTTCCCGGAATACTGCTGAAGTTTAAAGATGCTTTCGAACTCTTTCATTGCTCAAGGAATTCCAGTGCCACTTAAAAATGCTTCGGAACTCTTCCATTTATCTCAGACTTCCACTGACATATAAAAATGCTTCCGAACTCACCCATTGTTCCCAGAATTCCGCTGAAGTTTAAAAATGCTTCGGAACTCTTTCATTGTTCAAGGAATTCCGCTGACGTTCAAAAATGCTTCGGAACTCTTCCATTGTTCTTGGAATTCCGCTGATGTTTAAAAATTCTTCGGAACTCTTCCATTGTTCTCGGAATTCCGCTGACGAGTAAAAATGCTTCGGAACTCTTCCATTGTTCTCGGAAATCCGATGAAGTTTAAAAATGCTTCAGAACTCTTCTATTGTTCTAGGATTTCCGCTGAAGTTTAAAAATGCTTCGGAACTCTTCCATTGTTCTCGGAATTCCGCTGACATTTCAAAATGCTTCGGAACTCTTCCATTGTTCTTGGAATTCTGCTGAAGTTTAAAAATTCTTCGGAACTCTTCCATTGTTTATGGAATTGCGCTGACATTTAAAAATGTTTCGGAACTCTTCCATTGTTCTTGGAATTCCACTGACGTTTAAAATTGCTTTGGAACTTTTCCATTTTTCTCGGAATTCCGCTGAAGTTTAAAAAGCCTTCGGAACTCTTCCATTGTTCTCGGAATTCCGCTGAAGTTTAAAAATGCTTCGAAACTCTTCTAATGTTCTCGGAATTCCGCTGAAATTTAAAAATGCTTCTGGAACTCTTCCATTGTTCTCGGAATTCTGCTGACGTTTAAAAATGCTTCAGAACTGTTCCATTTTTCTCAGAATTCTACTGACATTTAAAAATGGTTCGTAACTCTTACCATTGTTCTCGGAATTCTCCTGTAATTTAAAAACTCTTCGGAACTTTTCCGTTGTTCTCGGAATTCCGCTGACGTTTAAAAATGCTTCGGAACTCTTCCATTGTTCTTGGAATTCTGCTGAAGTTTAAAAATTCTTTGGAACTCTTCCATTGTTTATGGAATTGCGCTGACATTTAAAAATGCTTCAGAACACTTCCATTGTTCTCGGAATTCCGCTGAAGTTTAAAAAACCTTCGGTAATCTTCCATTGTTCTCGAAATTCCACTGAAGTCTAAAAATGCTTCAGAACTCTTACATAGTTCTCGGAATTCCGCTGAAGTTTAAAAATGCTTCGGAACTCTTCCATTGTTCTCGGAATTCTGCTGACGTTTAAAAATGCTTCCGATCTCTTCAATTGTTCTCGGAATTCTGCTGAAGTATAAAAATGCTTCTGAACTCTTCCATTGCTCCCGGAATTCCGCTGAAGTTTAAAAATGCTTCGGAACTCTTCCATTGTTCTAGGATTTAAGCTGAAGTTTAAAATGCTTTTTAACTCTTCCATTGTTCTCGGAATTCCGCTGATGAGTAAAAATGCTTCGGAACTCTTCCATTGTTCTCGGAATTCCGCTGATGTTTAAAAATGCTTCGGAACTCTTCCATTGTTCTCGGAATTCCGCTGAAGTTTAAAAATGCTTCAGAACTCTTCCATTGTTCTAGGATTTAAGCTGAAGTTTAAAATGCTTTGGAACTCTTCAATTGTTCTCAGAATTCTGCTGAAGTTTAAAAATGCTTCGGAACTCTTCCATTGTTCTCGGAATTCCGCTGAAGTTTAAAAATGCTTCGGAACTCTTCCATTGTTCTCGGAATTCTGCTGATATTTAAAAATGCTTCCGATCTCTTCCAATGTTCTCGGAATTCTGCTGAAATTTTAAAATGCTTCGTAACTCTTACATTGTTCCCGGAATTCTGCTGAAGTTTAAAAATGCTACGGAACTCTTCCATTGTTCCCGGAATACTGCTGAAGTTTAAAGATGCTTTCGAACTCTTTCATTGCTCAAGGAAATCCGGTGCCATTTAAAAATGCTTCGGAACTCTTCCATTTATCTCAGACTTCCACTGACATTGAAAAATGCTTCGGAACTCTTCCATTGTTCTCGGAATTCCGCTGACGTTTAAAAATGCTTCCTTACTTTTCGATTGTTCTTGGAATTCTGCTGATGTTTAAAAATGCTTCGGAACTCTTCGAGTGTACTCGTAATTCCGGTGATGTTTAAAAATTCTTCGGAACTCTTACATTGTTCTCGGCATTCCGCTGAAGTTTAAAAATTCTTTGGAACTCTTACATTGTTCTCGGAATTCCACTGATGTTTAAAAATGCTTCGGAACTCTTCCATTGTTCTCGGAATTCCGCTGAAGTTTAAAAATGCTTCGAAACTCTTCTAATGTTCTCGGAATTCCGCTGAAATTTAAAAATGCTTCTGGAACTCTTCCATTGTTCTCGGAATTCTGCTGACGTTTAAAAATGCTTCGGAACTGTTCCATTGTTCTCAGAATTCTACTGACATTTAAAAATGGTTCGTAACTCTTATCATTGTTCTCGGAATTCTCCTGTAATTTAAAAATTCTTCGGAACTTTTCCGTTGTTCTCGGAATTCCGCTGACGTTTAAAAATGCTTCGGAACTCTTCCATTGTTCTTGGAATTCTGCTGAAGTTTAAAAATTCTTTGGAACTCTTCCATTGTATATGGAATTGCGCTGACATTTAAAAATGCTTCAGAACACTTCCATTGTTCTCGGAATTCCGCTGAAGTTTAAAAAACCTTCGGTAATCTTCCATTGTTCTCGAAATTCCGCTGAAGTCTAAAAATGCTTCAGAACTCTTACATAGTTCTCGGAATTCCGCTGAAGTTTAAAAATGCTTCGGAACTCTTCCATTGTTCTCGGAATTCTGCTGACGTTTAAAAATGCTTCCGATCTCTTCAATTGTTCTCGGAATTCTGCTGAAGTATAAAAATGCTTCCGAACTCTTCCATTGCTCCCGGAATTCCGCTGAAGTTTAAAAATGCTTCGGAACTCTTTCATTGCTCAAGGAATTCCGCTGAAGTTTAAAAATGCTTCGGAACTCTTCCAATGTTCTTGGAATTCCACTGATGTTTAAAAATTTTTTGGAACTCTTCCATTGTTCTCGGAATTCCGCTGATGAGTAAAAATGCTTCGGAACTCTTCCATTGTTCTTGGAATTCCGATGATGTTTAAAAATGCTTCGGAACTCTTCCATTGTTCTCGGAATTCCGCTGATATTTAAAAATGCTTCCGATCTCTTCCAATGTTCTCGGAATTCTGCTGAAATTTTAAAATGCATCGGAACTCTTACATTGTTCCCGGAATTCTGCTGAAGTTTAAAAATGCTACGGAACTCTTCCATTGTTCCCGGAATACTGCTGAAGTTTAAAGATGCTTTCGAACTCTTTCATTGCTCAAGGAATTCCAGTGCCACTTAAAAATGCTTCGGAACTCTTCCATTTATCTCAGACTTCCACTGACATATAAAAATGCTTCCGATCTCTTCCATTGTTCTGGGAATTCTGCTGAAGTTTAAAAATGCTTCGGAACTTTTCCGCTGACAATTAAAAATGCTTCGGAACTCTTCCATTGTTCTCAGAATTCTGCTGACATTTAAAAATGGTTCGGAACTCTTACCATTGTTCTCGGAATTCTCCTGTAATTTAAAAATTCTTCGGAACTTTTCCATTGTTCTCGGAATTCTGCTGAAGTTTAAAATTGCTTCGAAACTCTTCCATTTTTCTTAAAATTCTGCTGATGTTTAAAAATGCTTCGGAACTCGACCATTGTTCTCGTAATTCCGCTGACGTTTAAAAATGCTTCGTTACTTTTTGATTGTTCTTGGAATTCTGCTCATGTTTAAAAATGCTTCGGAACTCTTCGAGTGTACTCGTAATTCCGGTGATGTTTAAAAATTCTTCGGAACTCTTACATTGTTCTCGGAATTCCGCTGAAGTTTAAAAATGCTTCGGAACTCTTCCATTGTTCTAGGATTTCCGATGAAGTTTAAAAATGCTTCGGAACTCTTCCATTGTTCTCGAAATTCCGCTGAAGTTTAAAAATGCTTCAGAACTCTTCCATTGTTCTAGGATTTAAGCTGAAGTTTAAAATGCTTCGGAACTCTTCCATTGTTCTCGGAATTCCGCTGAAGTTTAAAAATGCTTCGGAACTCTTCCATTGTTCTCGGAATTCTGCTGATATTTAAAAATGCTTCCGATCTCTTCCAATGTTCTCGGAATTCTGCTGAAATTTTAAAATGCATCGGAACTCTTACATTGTTCCCGGAATTCTGCTGAAGTTTAAAAATGCTACGGAACTCTTCCATTGTTCCCGGAATACTGCTGAAGTTTAAAGATGCTTTCGAACTCTTTCATTGCTCAAGGAATTCCAGTGCCACTTAAAAATGCTTCGGAACTCTTCCATTTATCTCAGACTTCCACTGACATTGAAAAATGCTTCGGAACTCTTCCATTGTTCTCGGAATTCCGCTGACGTTTAAAAATGCTTCCTTACTTTTTGATTGTTCTTGGAATTCTGCTGATGTTTAAAAATGCTTCGGAACTCTTCGAGTGTACTCGTAATTCCGGTGATGTTTAAAAATTCTTCGTAACTCTTACATTGTTCTCGGAATTCCGCTGAAGTTTAAAAATTCTTTGGAACTCTTCCATTGTTCTCGGAATTCCGCTGATGTTTAAAAATGCTTTGGAACTCTTCCATTGTTCTCGGAATTCTGCTGACGTTTAAAAATGCTTCCGATCTCTTCATTTGTTCCCAGAATTCTGCTAAAGTATAAAAATGCTTCCGAACTCACCCATTGTTCCCGGAATTCCGCTGAAGTTTAAAAATGCTTCGGAACTCTTTCATTGTTCAAGGAATTCCGCTGACGTTCAAAAATGCTTCGGAACTCTTCCATTGTTCTTGGAATTCCGCTGATGTTTAAAAATTCTTCGGAACTCTTCCATTGTTCTCGGAATTCCGCTGACGAGTAAAAATGCTTCGGAACTCTTATATTGTTCTCGGAAATCCGCTGAAGTTTAAAAATGCTTCAGAACTCTTCTATTGTTCTAGGATTTCCGCTGAAGTTTAAAAATGCTTCGGAACTCTTCTATTGTTCTCGCAATTCTGCTGAAGTTTTAAAATGCTTCAGAACTCTTCCATTGTTCTCGGAATTCCGCTGAAGTTTAAAAATGATTCTGATCTCTTTCATTGTCCTCGGAATTTTGCTGACGTTTAAAAATGCTTCGGAACTCTTCCATTTTTCTCAGAATTCCGCTGACGTTTAAAAATGTTTCGGAACTTTTCCATTGTTCTTGGAATTCTGCTGAAGTTTAAAAATTCTTTGGAACTCTTCCATTGTTTATGGAATTGCGCTGACATTTAAAAATGCTTCAGAACTCTTCCATTGTTCTCGGAATTCCACTGACGTTTAAAAATGCTTTGGAACTCTTCCATTGGTTCTCGGAATTCCGCTGAAGTTTAAAAAACCTTCGGAACTCTTCCATTGTTCTCGAAATTCCGCTGACGTTTAAAAATGCTTCGAAACTCTTCTAATGTTCTCGGAATTCCGCGGAAATTTAAAAATGCTTCTGGAACTCTTGAATTGTTCTCGGAATTCTGCTGACGTTTAAAAATGGTTCGTAACTCTTATCATTGTTCTCGGAATTCTCCTATAATTTAAAAATTCTTCGGAACTTTTCCGTTGTTCTCGGAATTCCGCTGACGTTTAAAAATGCTTCGGAACTCTTCCATTGTTCTTGGAATTCTGCTGAAGTTTAAAAATACTTTGGAACTCTTCCATTGTATATGGAATTGCGCTGACATTTAAAAATGCTTCAGAACACTTCCATTGTTCTCGGAATTCCGCTGAAGTTTAAAAAACCTTCGGTAATCTTCCATTGTTCTCGAAATTCCGCTGAAGTCTAAAAATGCTTCAGAACTCTTACATAGTTCTCGGAATTCCGCTGAAGTTTAAAAATGCTTCGGAACTCTTCCATTGTTCTCGGAATTCTGCTGACGTTTAAAAATGCTTCCGATCTCTTCAATTGTTCTCGGAATTCTGCTGAAGTATAAAAATGCTTCCGAACTCTTCCATTGCTCCCGGAATTCCGCTGAAGTTTAAAAATGCTTCGGAACTCTTTCATTGCTCAAGGAATTCCGCTGAAGTTTAAAAATGCTTCGGAACTCTTCCAATGTTCTTGGAATTCCACTGATGTTTAAAAATTTTTTGAAACTCTTCCATTGTTCTCGGAATTCCGCTGATGAGTAAAAATGCTTCGGAACTCTTCCATTGTTCTCGGAATTCCGATGATGTTTAAAAATGGTTCGGAACTCTTCCATTGTTCTCGGAATTCCGCTGAAGCTTAAAAATGCTTCAGAACTCTTCCATTGTTCTAGGATTTAAGCTGAAGTTTAAAATGCTTTGGAACTCTTCCATTGTTCTCAGAATTCCGCTGAAGTTTAAAAATGCTTCGGAACTCTTCCATTGTTCTCGGAATTCCGCTGAAGTTTAAAAATGCTTCGGAACTCTTCCATTGTTCCGAGTATTCCGCTGAAGTTTAAAATGCTTCGGAACTCTTCCATTTTTCCCAGTATTCCGCTGAAGTTTAAAATACTTCAGAACTCTTCCATTGTTCTTGGAATTCCGCTGACATTTAAAAATACTTCGGAACTCTTCCATTTTTCTCAGAATTCCGCTGACGTTCAAAAATGCTGCAGAACTCTTCCATTGTTCTCGGAATTCCGCTGACATTTCAAAATGCTTCGGAACTCTTCCATTGTTCTTGGAATTCTGCTGAAGTTTAAAAATTCTTCGGAACTCTTCCATTGTTTATGGAATTGCGCTGACATTTAAAAATGTTTCGGAACTCTTCCATTGTTCTTGGAATTCCACTGACGTTTAAAATTGCTTTGGAACTTTTCCATTTTTCTCGGAATTCCGCTGAAGTTTAAAAAGCCTTCGGAACTCTTCCATTGTTCTCGGAATTCCGCTGAAGTTTAAAAATGCTTCGAAACTCTTCTAATGTTCTCGGAATTCCGCTGAAATTTAAAAATGCTTCTGGAACTCTTCCATTGTTCTCGGAATTCTGCTGACGTTTAAAAATGCTTCAGAACTGTTCCATTTTTCTCAGAATTCTACTGACATTTAAAAATGGTTCGTAACTCTTACCATTGTTCTCGGAATTCTCCTGTAATTTAAAAACTCTTCGGAACTTTTCCGTTGTTCTCGGAATTCCGCTGACGTTTAAAAATGCTTCGGAACTCTTCCATTGTTCTTGGAATTCTGGTGAAGTTTAAAAATTCTTTGGAACTCTTCCATTGTTTATGGAATTGCGCTGACATTTAAAAATGCTTCAGAACACTTCCATTGTTCTCGGAATTCCGCTGAAGTTTAAAAAACCTTCGGTAATCTTCCATTGTTCTCGAAATTCCGCTGAAGTCTAAAAATGCTTCAGAACTCTTACATAGTTCTCGGAATTCCGCTGAAGTTTAAAAATGCTTCGGAACTCTTCCATTGTTCTCGGAATTCTGCTGACGTTTAAAAATGCTTCCGATCTCTTCAATTGTTCTCGGAATTCTGCTGAAGTATAAAAATGCTTCTGAACTCTTCCATTGCTCCCGGAATTCCGCTGAAGTTTAAAAATGCTTCGGAACTCTTCCATTGTTCTAGGATTTAAGCTGAAGTTTAAAATGCTTTGGAACTCTTCCATTGTTCTCGGAATTCCGCTGATGAGTAAAAATGCTTCGGAACTCTTCCATTGTTCTCGGAATTCCGCTGATGTTTAAAAATGCTTCGGAACTCTTCGAGTGTACTCGTAATTCCGGTGATGTTTAAAAATTCTTCGGAACTCTTACATTGTTCTCGGAATTCCGCTGAAGTTTAAAAATTCTTTGGAACTCTTCCATTGTTCTCGGAATTCCACTGATGTTTAAAAATGCTTCGGAACTCTTCCATTGTTCTCGGAATTCCGCTGAAGTTTAAAAATGCTTCGAAACTCTTCTAATGTTCTCGGAATTCCGCTGAAATTTAAAAATGCTTCTGGAACTCTTCCATTGTTCACGGAATTCTGCTGACGTTTAAAAATGCTTCGGAACTGTTCCGTTGTTCTCAGAATTCTACTGACATTTAAAAATGGTTCGTAACTCTTATCATTGTTCTCGGAATTCTCCTGTAATTTAAAAATTCTTCGGAACTTTTCCGTTGTTCTCGGAATTCCGCTGACGTTTAAAAATGCTTCGGAACTCTTCCATTGTTCTTGGAATTCTGCTGAAGTTTAAAAATTCTTTGGAACTCTTCCATTGTATATGGAATTGCGCTGACATTTAAAAATGCTTCAGAACACTTCCATTGTTCTCGGAATTCCGCTGAAGTTTAAAAAACCTTCGGTAATCTTCCATTGTTCTCGAAATTCCGCTGAAGTCTAAAAATGCTTCAGAACTCTTACATAGTTCTCGGAATTCCGCTGAAGTTTAAAAGTGCTTCGGAACTCTTCCATTGTTCTCGGAATTCTGCTGACGTTTAAAAATGCTTCCGATCTCTTCAATTGTTCTCGGAATTCTGCTGAAGTATAAAAATGCTTCCGAACTCTTCCATTGCTCCCGGAATTCCGCTGAAGTTTAAAAATGCTTCGGAACTCTTTCATTGCTCAAGGAATTCCGCTGAAGTTTAAAAATGCTTCGGAACTCTTCCAATGTTCTTGGAATTCCACTGATGTTTAAAAATTTTTTGGAACTCTTCCATTGTTCTCGGAATTCCGCTGATGAGTAAAAATGCTTCGGAACTCTTCCATTGTTCTCGGAATTCCGATGATGTTTAAAAATGCTTCGGAACTCTTCCATTGTTCTCGGAATTCCGCTGAAGTTTTAAAATGCTTCAGAACTCTTCCATTGTTCTAGGATTTAAGCTGAAGTTTAAAATGCTTTGGAACTCTTCCATTGTTCTCAGAATTCCGCTGAAGTTTAAAAATGCTTCGGAACTCTTCCATTGTTCTCGGAATTCCGCTGAAGTTTAAAAATGCTTCAGAACTCTTCCATTGTTCTAGGATTTAAGCTGAAGTTTAAAATGCTTTGGAACTCTTCCATTGTTCTCAGAATTCCGCTGAAGTTTAAAAATGCTTCGGAACTCTTCCATTGTTCTCGGAATTCCGCTGAAGTTTAAAATAGCTTCGGAACTCTTCCATTGTTCCGAGTATTCCGCTGAAGTTTAAAATGCTTCGGAACTCTTCCATTTTTCCCAGTATTCCGCTGAAGTTTAAAATACTTCAGAACTCTTCCATTGTTCTTGGAATTCCGCTGACATTTAAAAATACTTCGGAACTCTTCCATTTTTCTCAGAATTCCGCTGACGTTCAAAAATGCTGCAGAACTCTTCCATTGTTCTCGGAATTCCGCTGACATTTCAAAATGCTTCGGAACTCTTCCATTGTTCTTGGAATTCTGCTGAAGTTTAAAAATTCTTCGGAACTCTTCCATTGTTTATGGAATTGCGCTGACATTTAAAAATGTTTCGGAACTCTTCCATTGTTCTTGGAATTCCACTGACGTTTAAAATTGCTTTGGAACTTTTCCATTTTTCTCGGAATTCCGCTGAAGTTTAAAAAGCCTTCGGAACTCTTCCATTGTTCTCGGAATTCCGCTGAAGTTTAAAAATGCTTCGAAACTCTTCTAATGTTCTCGGAATTCCGCTGAAATTTAAACATGCTTCTGGAACTCTTCCATTGTTCTCGGAATTCTGCTGACGTTTAAAAATGCTTCAGAACTGTTCCATTTTTCTCAGAATTCTACTGACATTTAAAAATGGTTCGTAACTCTTACCATTGTTCTCGGAATTCTCCTGTAATTTAAAAACTCTTCGGAACTTTTCCGTTGTTCTCGGAATTCCGCTGACGTTTAAAAATGCTTCATAACACTTCCATTGTTCTCGGAATTCCGCTGAAGTTTAAAAAACCTTCGGTAATCTTCCATTGTTCTCGAAATTCCGCTGAAGTCTAAAAATGCTTCAGAACTCTTACATAGTTCTCGGAATTCCGCTGAAGTTTAAAAATGCTTCGGAACTCTTCCATTGTTCTCGGAATTCTGCTGACGTTTAAAAATGCTTCCGATCTCTTCAATTGTTCTCGGAATTCTGCTGAAGTATAAAAATGCTTCTGAACTCTTCCATTGCTCCCGGAATTCCGCTGAAGTTTAAAAATGCTTCGGAACTCTTCCATTGTTCTAGGATTTAAGCTGAAGTTTAAAATGCTTTGGAACTCTTCCATTGTTCTCGGAATTCCGCTGATGAGTAAAAATGCTTCGGAACTCTTCCATTGTTCTCGGAATTCCGCTGATGTTTAAAAATGCTTCGGAACTCTTCCATTGTTCTCGGAATTCCGCTGAAGTTTAAAAATGCTTCAGAACTCTTCCATTGTTCTAGGATTTAAGCTGAAGTTTAAAATGCTTTGGAACTCTTCCATTGTTCTCAGAATTCTGCTGAAGTTTAAAAATGCTTCGGAACTCTTCCATTGTTCTCGGAATTCCGCTGAAGTTTAAAAATGCTTCGGAACTCTTCCATTGTTCTCGGAATTCTGCTGATATTTAAAAATGCTTCCGATCTCTTCCAATGTTCTCGGAATTCTTCTGAAATTTTAAAATGCTTCGTAACTCTTACATTGTTCCCGGAATTCTGCTGAAGTTTAAAAATGCTACGGAACTCTTCCATTGTTCCCGGAATACTGCTGAAGTTTAAAGATGCTTTCGAACTCTTTCATTGCTCAAGGAATTCCGGTGCCATTTAAAAATGCTTCGGAACTCTTCCATTTATCTCAGACTTCCACTGACATTGAAAAATGCTTCGGAACTCTTCCATTGTTCTCGGAATTCCGCTGACGTTTAAAAATGCTTCCTTACTTTTCGATTGTTCTTGGAATTCTGCTGATGTTTAAAAATGCTTCGGAACTCTTCGAGTGTACTCGTAATTCCGGTGATGTTTAAAAATTCTTCGGAACTCTTACATTGTTCTCGGAATTCCGCTGAAGTTTAAAAATTCTTTGGAACTCTTCCATTGTTCTCGGAATTCCACTGATGTTTAAAAATGCTTCGGAACTCTTCCATTGTTCTCGGAATTCCGCTGAAGTTTAAAAATGCTTCGAAACTCTTCTAATGTTCTCGGAATTCCGCTGAAATTTAAAAATGCTTCTGGAACTCTTCCATTGTTCTCGTAATTCTGCTGACGTTTAAAAATGCTTCGGAACTGTTCCGTTGTTCTCAGAATTCTACTGACATTTAAAAATGGTTCGTAACTCTTATCATTGTTCTCGGAATTCTCCTGTAATTTAAAAATTCTTCGGAACTTTTCCGTTGTTCTCGGAATTCCGCTGACGTTTAAAAATGCTTCGGAACTCTTCCATTGTTCTTGGAATTCTGCTGAAGTTTAAAAATTCTTTGGAACTCTTCCATTGTATATGGAATTGCGCTGACATTTAAAAATGCTTCAGAACACTTCCATTGTTCTCGGAATTCCGCTGAAGTTTAAAAAACCTTCGGTAATCTTCCATTGTTCTCGAAATTCCGCTGAAGTCTAAAAATGCTTCAGAACTCTTACATAGTTCTCGGAATTCCGCTGAAGTTTAAAAATGCTTCGGAACTCTTCCATTGTTCTCGGAATTCTGCTGACGTTTAAAAATGCTTCCGATCTCTTCAATTGTTCTCGGAATTCTGCTGAAGTATAAAAATGCTTCCGAATTCTTCCATTGCTCCCGGAATTCCGCTGAAGTTTAAAAATGCTTCGGAACTCTTTCATTGCTCAAGGAATTCCGCTGAAGTTTAAAAATGCTTCGGAACTCTTCCAATGTTCTTGGAATTCCACTGATGTTTAAACATTTTTTGGAACTCTTCCATTGTTCTCGCAATTCCGCTGATGAGTAAAAATGCTTCGGAACTCTTCCATTGTTCTCGGAATTCCGATGATGTTTAAAAATGCTTCGGAACTCTTCCATTGTTCTCGGAATTCCGCTGAAGTTTAAAAATGCTTCGGAACTCTTCCATTGTTCTCGGAATTCTGCTGATATTTAAAAATGCTTCCGATCTCTTCCAATGTTCTCAGAATTCTGCTGAAATTTTAAAATGTATCGGAACTCTTACATTGTTCCCGGAATTCTGCTGAAGTTTAAAAATGCTACGGAACTCTTCCATTGTTCCCGGAATACTGCTGAAGTTTAAAGATGCTTTCGAACTCTTTCATTGCTCAAGGAATTCCAGTGCCACTTAAAAATGCTTCGGAACTCTTCCATTTATCTCAGACTTCCACTGACATATAAAAATGCTTCCGAACTCACCCATTGTTCCCGGAATTCCGCTGAAGTTTAAAAATGCTTCGGAACTCTTTCATTGTTCAAGGAATTCCGCTGACGTTCAAAAATGCTTTGGAACTCTTCCATTGTTCTTGGAATTCCGCTGATGTTTAAAAATTCTTCGGAACTCTTCCATTGTTCTCGGAATTCCGCTGACGAGTAAAAATGCTTCGGAACTCTTCCATTGTTCTCGGAAATCCGATGAAGTTTAAAAATGCTTCAGAACTCTTCTATTGTTCTAGGATTTCCGCTGAAGTTTAAAAATGCTTCGGAACTCTTCTATTGTTCTCGCAATTCTGCTGAAGTTTTAAAATGCTTCAGAACTCTTCCATTGTTCTCGGAATTCCGCTGAAGATTAAAAATGTTTCGGAACGCTTACATTGTTCTCGGAATTCTGCTGACGTTTAAAAATGCTTCGGAACTCTTCCATTGTTCTCGTAATTCTGTTGACGTTAAAAAATGGTTCCGATCCCTTCCATTGTTCTTGGAATTCTGCTGAAGTTTAAAAATGCTTCGGAACTCTTCCATTGTTCCGAGTATTCCGCTGAAGTTTAAAATGCTTCGGAACTCTTCCATTTTTCCCAGTATTCCGCTGAAGTTTAAAATACTTCAGAACTCTTCCATTGTTCTTGGAATTCCGCTGACATTTAAAAATACTTCGGAACTCTTCCATTTTTCTCAGAATTCCGCTGACGTTCAAAAATGCTGCAGAACTCTTCCATTGTTCTCGGAATTCCGCTGACATTTCAAAATGCTTCGGAACTCTTCCATTGTTCTTGGAATTCTGCTGAAGTTTAAAAATTCTTCGGAACTCTTCCATTGTTTATGGAATTGCGCTGACATTTAAAAATGTTTCGGAACTCTTCCATTGTTCTTGGAATTCCACTGACGTTTAAAATTGCTTTGGAACTTTTCCATTTTTCTCGGAATTCCGCTGAAGTTTAAAAAGCCTTCGGAACTCTTCCATTGTTCTCGGAATTCCGCTGAAGTTTAAAAATGCTTCGAAACTCTTCTAATGTTCTCGGAATTCCGCTGAAATTTAAAAATGCTTCTGGAACTCTTCCATTGTTCTCGGAATTCTGCTGACGTTTAAAAATGCTTCAGAACTGTTCCATTTTTCTCAGAATTCTACTGACATTTAAAAATGGTTCGTAACTCTTTCCATTGTTCTCGGAATTCTCCTGTAATTTAAAAACTCTTCGGAACTTTTCCGTTGTTCTCGGAATTCCGCTGACGTTTAAAAATGCTTCGGAACTCTTCCATTGTTCTTGGAATTCTGCTGAAGTTTAAAAATTCTTTGGAACTCTTCCATTGTTTATGGAATTGCGCTGACATTTAAAAATGCTTCAGAACACTTCCATTGTTCTCGGAATTCCGCTGAAGTTTAAAAAACCTTCGGTAATCTTCCATTGTTCTCGAAATTCCGCTGAAGTCTAAAAATGCTTCAGAACTCTTACATAGTTCTCGGAATTCCGCTGAAGTTTAAAAATGCTTCGGAACTCTTCCATTGTTCTCGGAATTCTGCTGACGTTTAAAAATGCTTCCGATCTCTTCAATTGTTCTCGGAATTCTGCTGAAGTATAAAAATGCTTCTGAACTCTTCCATTGCTCCCGGAATTCCGCTGAAGTTTAAAAATGCTTCGGAACTCTTCCATTGTTCTAGGATTTAAGCTGAAGTTTAAAATGCTTTGGAACTCTTCCATTGTTCTCGGAATTCCGCTGATGAGTAAAAATGCTTCGGAACTCTTCCATTGTTCTCGGAATTCCGCTGATGTTTAAAAATGCTTCGGAACTCTTCCATTGTTCTCGGAATTCCGCTGAAGTTTAAAAATGCTTCAGAACTCTTCCATTGTTCTAGGATTTAAGCTGAAGTTTAAAATGCTTTGGAACTCTTCAATTGTTCTCAGAATTCTGCTGAAGTTTAAAAATGCTTCGGAACTCTTCCATTGTTCTCGGAATTCCGCTGAAGTTTAAAAATGCTTCGGAACTCTTCCATTGTTCTCGGAATTCTGCTGATATTTAAAAATGCTTCCGATCTCTTCCAATGTTCTCGGAATTCTGCTGAAATTTTAAAATGCTTCGTAACTCTTACATTGTTCCCGGAATTCTGCTGAAGTTTAAAAATGCTACGGAACTCTTCCATTGTTCCCGGAATACTGCTGAAGTTTAAAGATGCTTTCGAACTCTTTCATTGCTCAAGGAAATCCGGTGCCATTTAAAAATGCTTCGGAACTCTTCCATTTATCTCAGACTTCCACTGACATTGAAAAATGCTTCGGAACTCTTCCATTGTTCTCGGAATTCCGCTGACGTTTAAAAATGCTTCCTTACTTTTCGATTGTTCTTGGAATTCTGCTGATGTTTAAAAATGCTTCGGAACACTTCGAGTGTACTCGTAATTCCGGTGATGTTTAAAAATTCTTCGGAACTCTTACATTGTTCTCGGCATTCCGCTGAAGTTTAAAAATTCTTTGGAACTCTTACATTGTTCTCGGAATTCCACTGATGTTTAAAAATGCTTCGGAACTCTTCCATTGTTCTCGGAATTCCGCTGAAGTTTAAAAATGCTTCGAAACTCTTCTAATGTTCTCGGAATTCCGCTGAAATTTTAAAATGCTTCTGGAACTCTTCCATTGTTCTCGGAATTCTGCTGACGTTTAAAAATGCTTCGGAACTGTTCCATTGTTCTCAGAATTCTACTGACATTTAAAAATGGTTCGTAACTCTTATCATTGTTCTCGGAATTCTCCTGTAATTTAAAAATTCTTCGGAACTTTTCCGTTCTCGGAATTCCGCTGACGTTTAAAAATGCTTCGGAACTCTTCCATTGTTCTTGGAATTCTGCTGAAGTTTAAAAATTCTTTGGAACTCTTCCATTGTATATGGAATTGCGCTGACATTTAAAAATGCTTCAGAACACTTCCATTGTTCTCGGAATTCCGCTGAAGTTTAAAAAACCTTCGGTAATCTTCCATTGTTCTCGAAATTCTGCTGAAGTCTAAAAATGCTTCAGAACTCTTACATAGTTCTCGGAATTCCGCTGAAGTTTAAAAATGCTTCGGAACTCTTCCATTGTTCTCGGAATTCTGCTGACGTTTAAAAATGCTTCCGATCTGTTCAATTGTTCTCGGAATTCTGCTGAAGTATAAAAATGCTTCCGAACTCTTCCATTGCTCCCGGAATTCCGCTGAAGTTTAAAAATGCTTCGGAACTCTTTCATTGCTCAAGGAATTCCGCTGAAGTTTAAAAATGCTTCGGAACTCTTCCAATGTTCTTGGAATTCCACTGATGTTTAAAAATTTTTTGGAACTCTTCCATTGTTCTCGGAATTCCGCTGATGAGTAAAAATGCTTCGGAACTCTTCCATTGTTCTCGGAATTCCGATGATGTTTAAAAATGCTTCGGAACTCTTCCATTGTTCTCGGAATTCCGCTGAAGTTTAAAAATGCTTCAGAACTCTTCCATTGTTCTAGGATTTAAGCTGAAGTTTAAAATGCTTTGGAACTCTTCCATTGTTCTCAGAATTCCGCTGAAGTTTAAAAATGCTTCGGAACTCTTCCATTGTTCTCGGAATTCCGCTGAAGTTTAAAAATGCTTCGGAACTCTTCCATTGTTCTCGGAATTCTGCTGATATTTAAAAATGCTTCCGATCTCTTCCAATGTTCTCGGAATTCTGCTGAAATTTTAAAATGCATCGGAACTCTTACATTGTTCCCGGAATTCTGCTGAAGTTTAAAAATGCTACGGAACTCTTCCATTGTTCCCGGAATACTGCTGAAGTTTAAAGATGCTTTCGAACTCTTTCATTGCTCAAGGAATTCCAGTGCCACTTAAAAATGCTTCGGAACTCTTCCATTTATCTCAGACTTCCACTGACATATAAAATTGCTTCCGAACTCACCCATTGTTCCCGGAATTCCGCTGAAGTTTAAAAATGCTTCGGAACTCTTTCATTGTTCAAGGAATTCCGCTGACGTTCAAAAATGCTTCGGAACTCTTCCATTGTTCTTGGAATTCCGCTGATGTTTAAAAATTCTTCGGAACTCTTTCATTGTTCTCGGAATTCCGCTGACGAGTAAAAGTGCTTCGGAACTCTTCCATTGTTCTCGGAAATCCGATGAAGTTTAAAAATGCTTCAGAACTCTTCTATTGTTCTAGGATTTCCGCTGAAGTTTAAAAATGCTTCGGAACTCTTCTATTGTTCTCGCAATTCTGCTGAAGTTTTAAAATGCTTCAGAACTCTTCCATTGTTCTCGGAATTCCGCTGAAGTTTAAAAATGATTCTGATCTCTTTCATTGTCCTCGGAATTTTGCTGACGTTTAAAAATGCTTCGGAACTCTTCCATTTTTCTCAGAATTCCGCTGACGTTTAAAAATGTTTCGGAACTTTTCCATTGTTCTTGGAATTCTGCTGAAGTTTAAAAATTCTTTGGAACTCTTCCATTGTTTATGGAATTGCGCTGACATTTAAAAATGCTTCAGAACTCTTCCATTGTTCTCGGAATTCCACTGACGTTTAAAAATGCTTTGGAACTCTTCCATTGGTTCTCGGAATTCCGCTGAAGTTTAAAAAACCTTCGGAACTCTTCCATTGTTCTCGAAATTCCGCTGACGTTTAAAAATGCTTCGAAACTCTTCTAATGTTCTCGGAATTCCGCTGAAATTTAAAAATGCTTCTGGAACTCTTGAATTGTTCTCGGAATTCTGCTGACGTTTAAAAATGGTTCGGAACTCTTACCATTGTTCTCGGAATTCTCCTGTAGTTTAAAAATTCTTCGGAACTTTTCCATTGTTCTTGGAATTCCGCTGAGGTTTAAAAATGCTTCGGAACTCTTCCATTGTTCTCGGAATTCTGCTGACGTTTAAAAATGCTTCCGATCTCTTCCATTGTTCTGGGAATTCTGCTGAAGTTTAAAAATGCTTCGGAACTTTTCCGCTGACGTTTAAAAATGCTTCGGAACTCTTCCATTGTTCTCAGAATTCTGCTGACATTTAAAAATGGTTCGGAACTCTTACCATTGTTCTCGGAATTCTCCTGTAATTTAAAAATCCTTCGGAACTTTTCCATTGTTCTCGGAATTCTGCTGAAGTTTAAAATTGCTTCGAAACTCTTCCATTGTTCTTAAAATTCTGCTGATGTTTAAAAATGCTTCGGAACTCGACCATTGTTCTCGTAATTCCGCTGACGTTTAAAAATGCTTCGTTACTTTTTGATTGTTCTTGGAATTCTGCTCATGTTTAAAAATGCTTCGGAACTCTTCGAGTGTACTCGTAATTCCGGTGATGTTTAAAAATTCTTCGGAACTCTTACATTGTTCTCGGAATTCCGCTGAAGTTTAAAAAAGCTTTGGAACTCTTCCATTGTTCTAGGATTTCCGATGAAGTTTAAAAATGCTTCGGAACTCTTCCATTGTTCTCGGAATTCCGCTGAAGTTTAAAAATGCTTCAGAACTCTTACATTGTTCTCGGAATTCCTCTGATGTTTAAAAATGCTTCGGAACCCTTCCATTGTTCTCGGAATTCTGCTGACGTTTAAAAATGTTTCCGATCTCTTCATTTGTTCTCAGAATACTGCTGAAGTATAAAAATGCTTCCGAACTCTTCCATTGTTCCCGGAATTCCGCTGACGTTTAAAAATGCTTCGGAACTCTTCCATTGTTCTCGGAATTCCGCTGAAGTTTAAAAATGCTTCAGAGCTCTTCCTTTGTTCTAGTATTTCCGCTGAAGTTTAAAAATGCTTTGGAACTCTTCCATTGTTCTCGGAATTCCGCTGAAGTTTAAAAATGCTTCGGAACACTTCAATTGTTCTCGGAATTCCGCTGAAGTTTAAAAATGCTTCGGAACTCTTCCATTGTTCTAGGATTTCTGCTGAAGTTTAAAAATGCTTCGGAACACTTATATTGTTCTCGCAATTCTGCTGAAGTTTTAAAATGCTTCGGAACACTTCTATTGTCCTCGGAATTTCACTGACATTTAAAAATGCTTCAGAACTCTTCCATTTTTCTCAGAATTCCACTGACGTTTAAAAATGTTTTGGAAATTTTCCATTGTTCTTGGAATTCCACTGACGTTTAAAAATGCTTTGGAACTCTTCCATTGTTCCCGGAATCTGCTGAAGTTTAAAAATGCTTCGGAACTCTTCCATTTTTCTCAGAATTCCACTGACGTTCAAAAATGCTGCAGAACTCTTCCATTGTTCTCGGAATTCCGCTGACATTTCAAAATGCTTCGGAACTCTTCCATTGTTCTTGGAATTCTGCTGAAGTTTAAAAATTCTTCGGAACTCTTCCATTGTTTATGGAATTGCGCTGACATTTAAAAATGCTTCGGAACTCTTCCTTTGTTCTCGGAATTCCACTGACGTTTAAAATTGCTTTGGAACTCTTCCATTTTTCTTGGAATTCCGCTGAAGTTTAAAAAACCTTCGGAACTCTTCCATTGTTCTCGGAATTCCGCTGAAGTTTAAAAATGCTTCGAAACTCTTCCATTGTTCTCGGAATTCCGCTGAAATTTAAAAATGTTTCTGTAACTCTTCCATTGTTCTCGGAATTCTGCTGACGTTTAAAAATGTTTCGGAACTTTTCCTTTGTTCTTGGAATTCTGCTGAAGTTTAAAAATTCTTCGGAACTCTTCCATTGTTCTCGAAATTCCGCTGAAGTCTAAAAATGCTTCAGAACTCTTCCATTGTTCTCGGAATTCTGCTGACGTTTAAAAATGCTTCCGATCTCTTCAATTGTTCTCGGAATTCTGCTGAAGTATAAAAATGCTTCCGAACTCTTCCATTGCTCCCGGAATTCCGCTGAAGTTTAAAAATGCTTCGGAACTCTTTCATTGCTCAAGGAATTCCGCTGAAGTTTAAAAATGCTTCTGAACTCTTCCAATGTTCTTGGAATTCCACTGATGTTTAAAAATTTTTTGGAACTCTTCCATTGTTCTCTGAATTCCGCTGATGAGTAAAAATGCTTCGGAACTCTTCCATTGTTCTCGGAATTCCGATGATGTTTAAAAATGCTTCGGAACTCTTCCATTGTTCTCGGAATTCCGCTGAAGTTTAAAAATGCTTCAGAACTCTTCCATTGTTCTAGGATTTAAGCTGAAGTTTAAAATGCTTTGGAACTCTTCCATTGTTCTCAGAATTCCGCTGAAGTTTAAAAATGCTTCGGAACTCTTCCATTGTTCTCGGAATTCCGCTGAAGTTTAAAAATGCTTCGGAACTCTTCCATTGTTCTCGGAATTCTGCTGATATTTAAAAATGCTTCCGATCTCTTCCAATGTTCTCGGAATTCTGCTGAAATTTTAAAATGCATCGGAACTCTTACATTGTTCCCGGAATTCTGCTGAAGTTTAAAAATGCTACGGAACTCTTCCATTGTTCCCGGAATACTGCTGAAGTTTAAAGATGCTTTCGAACTCTTTCATTGCTCAAGGAATTCCAGTGCCACTTAAAAATGCTTCGGAACTCTTCCATTTATCTCAGACTTCCACTGACATATAAAAATGCTTCCGAACTCACCCATTGTTCCCAGAATTCCGCTGAAGTTTAAAAATGCTTCGGAACTCTTTCATTGTTCAAGGAATTCCGCTGACGTTCAAAAATGCTTCGGAACTCTTCCATTGTTCTTGGAATTCCGCTGATGTTTAAAAATTCTTCGGAACTCTTCCATTGTTCTCGGAATTCCGCTGACGAGTAAAAATGCTTCGGAACTCTTCCATTGTTCTCGGAAATCCGATGAAGTTTAAAAATGCTTCAGAACTCTTCTATTGTTCTAGGATTTCCGCTGAAGTTTAAAAATGCTTCGGAACTCTTCTATTGTTCTCGCAATTCTGCTGAAGTTTTAAAATGCTTCAGAACTCTTCCATTGTTCTCGGAATTCCGCTGAAGATTAAAAATGTTTCGGAACGCTTACATTGTTCTCGGAATTCTGCTGACGTTTAAAAATGCTTCGGAACTCTTCCATTGTTCTCGTAATTCTGTTGACGTTAAAAAATGGTTCCGATCTCTTCCATTGTTCTCGGAATTCTGCTGAAGTTTAAAAATGCTGCGGAACTCTTCCATTGTTCCGAGTATTCCGCTGAAGTTTAAAATGCTTCGGAACTCTTCCATTTTTCCCAGTAGTCCGCTGAAGTTTAAAATACTTCAGAACTCTTCCATTGTTCTTGGAATTCCGCTGACATTTAAAAATACTTCGGAACTCTTCCATTTTTCTCAGAATTCCGCTGACGTTCAAAAATGCTGCAGAACTCTTCCATTGTTCTCGGAATTCCGCTGACATTTCAAAATGCTTCGGAACTCTTCCATTGTTCTTGGAATTCTGCTGAAGTTTAAAAATTCTTCGGAACTCTTCCATTGTTTATGGAATTGCGCTGACATTTAAAAATGTTTCGGAACTCTTCCATTGTTCTTGGAATTCCACTGACGTTTAAAATTGCTTTGGAACTTTTCCATTTTTCTCGGAATTCCGCTGAAGTTTAAAAAGCCTTCGGAACTCTTCCATTGTTCTCGGAATTCCGCTGAAGTTTAAAAATGCTTCGAAACTCTTCTAATGTTCTCGGAATTCCGCTGAAATTTAAAAATGCTTCTGGAACTCTTCCATTGTTCTCGGAATTCTGCTGACGTTTAAAAATGCTTCAGAACTGTTCCATTTTTCTCAGAATTCTACTGACATTTAAAAATGGTTCGTAACTCTTACCATTGTTCTCGGAATTCTCCTGTAATTTAAAAACTCTTCGGAACTTTTCCGTTGTTCTCGGAATTCCGCTGACGTTTAAAAATGCTTCGGAACTCTTCCATTGTTCTTGGAATTCTGCTGAAGTTTAAAAATTCTTTGGAACTCTTCCATTGTTTATGGAATTGCGCTGACATTTAAAAATGCTTCAGAACACTTCCATTGTTCTCGGAATTCCGCTGAAGTTTAAAAAACCTTCGGTAATCTTCCATTGTTCTCGAAATTCCACTGAAGTCTAAAAATGCTTCAGAACTCTTACATAGTTCTCGGAATTCCGCTGAAGTTTAAAAATGCTTCGGAACTCTTCCATTGTTCTCGGAATTCTGCTGACGTTTAAAAATGCTTCCGATCTCTTCAATTGTTCTCGGAATTCTGCTGAAGTATAAAAATGCTTCTGAACTCTTCCATTGCTCCCGGAATTCCGCTGAAGTTTAAAAATGCTTCGGAACTCTTCCATTGTTCTAGGATTTAAGCTGAAGTTTAAAATGCTTTGGAACTCTTCCATTGTTCTCGGAATTCCGCTGATGAGTAAAAATGCTTCGGAACTCTTCCATTGTTCTCGGAATTCCGCTGATGTTTAAAAATGCTTCGGAACTCTTCCATTGTTCTCGGAATTCCGCTGAAGTTTAAAAATGCTTCAGAACTCTTCCATTGTTCTAGGATTTAAGCTGAAGTTTAAAATGCTTTGGAACTCTTCAATTGTTCTCAGAATTCTGCTGAAGTTTAAAAATGCTTCGGAACTCTTCCATTGTTCTCGGAATTCCGCTGAAGTTTAAAAATGCTTCGGAACTCTTCCATTGTTCTCGGAATTCTGCTGATATTTAAAAATGCTTCCGATCTCTTCCAATGTTCTCGGAATTCTGCTGAAATTTTAAAATGCTTCGTAACTCTTACATTGTTCCCGGAATTCTGCTGAAGTTTAAAAATGCTACGGAACTCTTCCATTGTTCCCGGAATACTGCTGAAGTTTAAAGATGCTTTCGAACTCTTTCATTGCTCAAGGAAATCCGGTGCCATTTAAAAATGCTTCGGAACTCTTCCATTTATCTCAGACTTCCACTGACATTGAAAAATGCTTCGGAACTCTTCCATTGTTCTCGGAATTCCGCTGACGTTTAAAAATGCTTCCTTACTTTTCGATTGTTCTTGGAATTCTGCTGATGTTTAAAAATGCTTCGAAACTCTTCTAATGTTCTCGGAATTCCGCTGAAATTTAAAAATGCTTCTGGAACTCTTCCATTGTTCTCGGAATTCTGCTGACGTTTAAAAATGCTTCGGAACTGTTCCATTGTTCTCAGAATTCTACTGACATTTAAAAATGGTTCGTAACTCTTATCATTGTTCTCGGAATTCTCCTGTAATTTAAAAATTCTTCGGAACTTTTCCGTTGTTCTCGGAATTCCGCTGACGTTTAAAAATGCTTCGGAACTCTTCCATTGTTCTTGGAATTCTGCTGAAGTTTAAAAATTCTTTGGAACTCTTCCATTGTATATGGAATTGCGCTGACATTTAAAAATGCTTCAGAACACTTCCATTGTTCTCGGAATTCCGCTGAAGTTTAAAAAACCTTCGGTAATCTTCCATTGTTCTCGAAATTCCGCTGAAGTCTAAAAATGCTTCAGAACTCTTACATAGTTCTCGGAATTCCGCTGAAGTTTAAAAATGCTTCGGAACTCTTCCATTGTTCTCGGAATTCTGCTGACGTTTAAAAATGCTTCCGATCTCTTCAATTGTTCTCGGAATTTTGCTGAAGTATAAAAATGCTTCCGAACTCTTCCATTGCTCCCGGAATTCCGCTGAAGTTTAAAAATGCTTCGGAACTCTTTCATTGCTCAAGGAATTCCGCTGAAGTTTAAAAATGCTTCGGAACTCTTCCAATGTTCTTGGAATTCCACTGATGTTTAAACATTTTTTGGAACTCTTCCATTGTTCTCGGAATTCCGCTGATGAGTAAAAATGCTTCGGAACTCTTCCATTGTTCTTGGAATTCCGATGATGTTTAAAAATGCTTCGGAACTCTTCCATTGTTCTCGGAATTCCGCTGATATTTAAAAATGCTTCCGATCTCTTCCAATGTTCTCGGAATTCTGCTGAAATTTTAAAATGCATCGGAACTCTTACATTGTTCCCGGAATTCTGCTGAAGTTTAAAAATGCTACGGAACTCTTCCATTGTTCCCGGAATACTGCTGAAGTTTAAAGATGCTTTCGAACTCTTTCATTGCTCAAGGAATTCCAGTGCCACTTAAAAATGCTTCGGAACTCTTCCATTTATCTCAGACTTCCACTGACATATAAAAATGCTTCCGATCTCTTCCATTGTTCTGGGAATTCTGCTGAAGTTTAAAAATGCTTCGGAACTTTTCCGCTGACAATTAAAAATGCTTCGGAACTCTTCCATTGTTCTCAGAATTCTGCTGACATTTAAAAATGGTTCGGAACTCTTACCATTGTTCTCGGAATTCTCCTGTAATTTAAAAATTCTTCGGAACTTTCCCATTGTTCTCGGAATTCTGCTGAAGTTTAAAATTGCTTCGAAACTCTTCCATTGTTCTTAAAATTCTGCTGATGTTTAAAAATGCTTCGGAACTCGACCATTGTTCTCGTAATTCCGCTGACGTTTAAAAATGCTTCGTTACTTTTTGATTGTTCTTGGAATTCTGCTCATGTTTAAAAATGCTTCGGAACTCTTCGAGTGTACTCGTAATTCCGGTGATGTTTAAAAATTCTTCGGAACTCTTACATTGTTCTCGGAATTCAGCTGAAGTTTAAAAATGCTTTGGAACTCTTCCATTGTTCTAGGATTTCCGATGAAGTTTAAAAATGCTTCGGAACTCTTCCATTGTTCTCGAAATTCCGCTGAAGTTTAAAAATGCTTCAGAACTCTTCCATTGTTCTAGGATTTAAGCTGAAGTTTAAAATGCTTCGGAACTCTTCCATTGTTCTCGGAATTCCGCTGAAGTTTAAAAATGCTTCGGAACTCTTCCATTGTTCTCGGAATTCTGCTGATATTTAAAAATGCTTCCGATCTCTTCCAATGTTCTCGGAATTCTGCTGAAATTTTAAAATGCATCGAAACTCTTACATTGTTCCCGGAATTCTGCTGAAGTTTAAAAATGCTACGGAACTCTTCCATTGTTCCCGGAATACTGCTGAAGTTTAAAGATGCTTTCGAACTCTTTCATTGCTCAAGGAATTCCAGTGCCACTTAAAAATGCTTCGGAACTCTTCCATTTATCTCAGACTTCCACTGACATTGAAAAATGCTTCGGAACTCTTCCATTGTTCTCGGAATTCCGCTGACGTTTAAAAATGCTTCCTTACTTTTTGATTGTTCTTGGAATTCTGCTGATGTTTAAAAATGCTTCGGAACTCTTCGAGTGTACTCGTAATTCCGGTGATGTTTAAAAATTCTTCGTAACTCTTACATTGTTCTCGGAATTCCGCTGAAGTTTAAAAATTCTTTGGAACTCTTCCATTGTTCTCGGAATTCCGCTGATGTTTAAAAATGCTTTGGAACTCTTCCATTGTTCTCGGAATTCTGCTGACGTTTAAAAATGCTTCCGATCTCTTCATTTGTTCCCAGAATTCTGCTAAAGTATAAAAATGCTTCCGAACTCACCCATTGTTCCCGGAATTCCGCTGAAGTTTAAAAATGCTTCGGAACTCTTTCATTGTTCAAGGAATTCCGCTGACGTTCAAAAATGCTTCGGAACTCTTCCATTGTTCTTGGAATTCCGCTGATGTTTAAAAATTCTTCGGAACTCTTCCATTGTTCTCGGAATTCCGCTGACGAGTAAAAATGCTTCGGAACTCTTCCATTGTTCTCGGAAATCCGCTGAAGTTTAAAAATGCTTCAGAACTCTTCTATTGTTCTAGGATTTCCGCTGAAGTTTAAAAATGCTTCGGAACTCTTCTATTGTTCTCGCAATTCTGCTGAAGTTTTAAAATGCTTCAGAACTCTTCCATTGTTCTCGGAATTCCGCTGAAGTTTAAAAATGATTCTGATCTCTTTCATTGTCCTCGGAATTTTGCTGACGTTTAAAAATGCTTCGGAACTCTTCCATTTTTCTCAGAATTCCGCTGACGTTTAAAAATGTTTCGGAACTTTTCCATTGTTCTTGGAATTCTGCTGAAGTTTAAAAATTCTTTGGAACTCTTCCATTGTTTATGGAATTGCGCTGACATTTAAAAATGCTTCAGAACTCTTCCATTGTTCTCGGAATTCCACTGACGTTTAAAAATGCTTTGGAACTCTTCCATTGGTTCTCGGAATTCCGCTGAAGTTTAAAAAACCTTCGGAACTCTTCCATTGTTCTCGAAATTCCGCTGACGTTTAAAAATGCTTCGAAACTCTTCTAATGTTCTCGGAATTCCGCTGAAATTTAAAAATGCTTCTGGAACTCTTGAATTGTTCTCGGAATTCTGCTGACGTTTAAAAATGGTTCGGAACTCTTACCATTGTTCTCGGAATTCTCCTGTAATTTAAAAATTCTTCGGAACTTTTCCATTGTTCTCGGAATTCCGCTGAGGTTTAAAAATGCTTCGGAACTCTTCCATTGTTCTCGGAATTCTGCTGACGTTTAAAAATGCTTCCGATCTCTTCCATTGTTCTGGGAATTCTGCTGAAGTTTAAAAATGCTTCGGAACTTTTCCGCTGACAATTAAAAATGCTTCGGAACTCTTCCATTGTTCTCAGAATTCTGCTGACATTTAAAAATGGTTCGGAACTCTTACCATTGTTCTCGGAATTCTCCTGTAATTTAAAAATTCTTCGGAACTTTTCCATTGTTCTCGGAATTCTGCTGAAGTTTAAAATTGCTTCGAAACTCTTCCATTGTTCTTAAAATTCTGCTGATGTTTAAAAATGCTTCGGAACTCGACCATTGTTCTCGTAATTCCGCTGACGTTTAAAAATGCTTCGTTACTTTTTGATTGTTCTTGGAATTCTGCTCATGTTTAAAAATGCTTCGGAACTCTTCGAGTGTACTCGTAATTCCGGTGATGTTTAAAAATTCTTCGGAACTCTTACATTGTTCTCGGAATTCCGCTGAAGTTTAAAAATGCTTTGGAACTCTTCCATTGTTCTAGGATTTCCGATGAAGTTTAAAAATGCTTCGGAACTCTTCCATTGTTCTCGAAATTCCGCTGAAGTTTAAAAATGCTTCGAAACTCTTCTAATGTTCTCGGAATTCCGCTGAAATTTAAAAATGCTTCAGAACTCTTCCATTGTTCTAGGATTTAAGCTGAAGTTTAAAATGCTTTGGAACTCTTCCATTGTTCTCAGAATTCCGCTGAAGTTTAAAAATGCTTCGGAACTCTTCCATTGTTCTCGGAATTCCGCTGAAGTTTAAAAATGCTTCGGAACTCTTCCATTGTTCTCGGAATTCTGCTGATATTTAAAAATGCTTCCGATCTCTTCCAATGTTCTCGGAATTCTGCTGAAATTTTAAAATGCATCGGAACTCTTACATTGTTCCCGGAATTCTGCTGAAGTTTAAAAATGCTACGGAACTCTTCCATTGTTCCCGGAATACTGCTGAAGTTTAAAGATGCTTTCGAACTCTTTCATTGCTCAAGGAATTCCAGTGCCACTTAAAAATGCTTCGGAACTCTTCCATTTATCTCAGACTTCCACTGACATTGAAAAATGCTTCGGAACTCTTCCATTGTTCTCGGAATTCCGCTGACGTTTAAAAATGCTTCCTTACTTTTTGATTGTTCTTGGAATTCTGCTGATGTTTAAAAATGCTTCGGAACTCTTCGAGTGTACTCGTAATTCCGGTGATGTTTAAAAATTCTTCGGAACTCTTACATTGTTCTCGGAATTCCGCTGAAGTTTAAAAATGCTTCCGATCTCTTCATTTGTTCCCAGAATTCTGCTAAAGTATAAAAATGCTTCCGAACTCACCCATTGTTCCCGGAATTCCGCTGAAGTTTAAAAATGCTTCGGAACTCTTTCATTGTTCAAGGAATTCCGCTGACGTTCAAAAATGCTTCGGAACTCTTCCATTGTTCTTGGAATTCCGCTGATGTTTAAAAATTCTTCGGAACTCTTCCATTGTTCTCGGAATTCCGCTGACGAGTAAAAATGCTTCGGAACTCTTCCATTGTTCTCGGAAATCCGCTGAAGTTTAAAAATGCTTCAGAACTCTTCTATTGTTCTAGGATTTCCGCTGAAGTTTAAAAATGCTTCGGAACTCTTCTATTGTTCTCGCAATTCTGCTGAAGTTTTAAAATGCTTCAGAACTCTTCCATTGTTCTCGGAATTCCGCTGAAGTTTAAAAATGATTCTGATCTCTTTCATTGTCCTCGGAATTTTGCTGACGTTTAAAAATGCTTCGGAACTCTTCCATTTTTCTCAGAATTCCGCTGACGTTTAAAAATGTTTCGGAACTTTTCCATTGTTCTTGGAATTCTGCTGAAGTTTAAAAATTCTTTGGAACTCTTCCATTGTTTATGGAATTGCGCTGACATTTAAAAATGCTTCAGAACTCTTCCATTGTTCTCGGAATTCCACTGACGTTTAAAAATGCTTTGGAACTCTTCCATTTTTCTTGGAATTCCGCAGAAGTTTAAAAAACCTTCGGAACTCTTCCATTGTTCTCGGAATTCCGCTGAAGTTTAAAAATGCTTCTAAACTCTTCTAATGTTCTCGGAATTCCGCTGAAATTTAAAAATGTTTCTGTAACTCTTCCATTGTTCTCGGAATTCTGCTGACTTTTAAAAATGCTTCGGAACGGTTCCATTGTTCTCAGAATTCTGCTGACATTTAAAAATGGTTCGGAACTCTTACCATTGTTCTCGGAATTCTCCTGTAATTTAAAAATTCTTCGGAACTTTTCCGTTGTTCTCGGAATTCCGCTGACGTTTAAAAATGCTTCGGAACTCTTCCATTGTTCTCAGAATTCTGCTGACGTTTAAAAATGTTTCGGAACTTTTCCTTTGTTCTTGGAATTCTGCTGAAGTTTAAAAATTCTTTGGAACTCTTACATAGTTCTCGGAATTCCGCTGAAGTTTAAAAATGCTTCGGAACTCATCCATTGTTCTCGGAATTCCGCTGAAGTTCAAAAATGCTTCAGAACTCTTCCATTGTTCTCGGAATTCCACTGACATTTAAAAATGCTTTGGAACTCTTCCATTGTTCTCGGAATTCCGCTGAAGTTTAAAAAACCTTCGGTAATCTTCCATTGTTCTCGAAATTCCGCTGAAGTCTAAAAATGCTTCAGAACTCTTACATAGTTCTCGGAATTCCGCTGAAGTTTAAAAATGCTTCGTAACTTTTCCATTGTTCTCGGAATTCTGCTGACGTTTAAAAATGCTTCCGATCTCTTCAATTGTTCTCGGAATTCTGCTGAAGTATAAAAATGCTTCCGAACTCTTCCATTGCTCCCGGAATTCCGCTGAAGTTTAAAAATGCTTCGGAACTCTTCCATTGTTCTCGGAATTCCGCTGAAGTTTAAAAATGCTTTGGAACTCTTCCATTGTTCTCGGAATTCTGCTGATATTTAAAAATGCTTCCGATCTCTTCCAATGTTGTCGGAATTCTGCTGAAGTTTTATAATGCTTCGGAACTCTTACATTGTTCCCGGAATTCTGCTGAAGTTTAAAAATGCTACGGAACTCTTCCATTGTTCCCGGAATACTGCTGAAGTTTAAAGATGCTTTGGAACTCTTTCATTGCTCAAGGAATTCCAGTGCCGTTTAAAAATGCTTCGGAACTCTTCCATTTATCTCAGACTTCCACTGACAATTAAAATGCTTCGGAACTCTTCCATTGTTCTCGGAATTCCACTGACGTTTAAAAATGCTTCGTTAATTTTCGATTGTTCTTGGAATTCCGCTGATGTTTAAAAATGCTTCGGAACTCTTCGAGTGTACTCGTAATTCCGATGAAGTTTAAAAATGCTTCGGAACTCTTCCATTGTTCTCGGAATTCCGCTGAAGTTTAAAAATGCTTCAGAACTCTTCCATTGTTCTAGGATTTCCGCTGAAGTTTAAAAATGCTTTGGAACTCTTCCATTGTTCTCGGAATTCTGCTGAAGTTTAAAAATGCTTCGGAACTCTTCAATTGTTCTCGGAATTCGGCTGAAGTTTAAAAATACTTCGCAACTCTTCCTTTGTTCTAGGATTTCCGATGAAGTTTAAAAATGCTACGGAACTCTTCCATTGTTCTCGGATTTACGCTGAAGTTTAAAAATGCTTCAGAACTCTTACATTGCTCTTGGAATTCCGCTGACGTTTAAAAATGCTTCCGAACTCTTCCATTGCTCTAGGATTTCTGCTGAACTTTAAAAATGTTTTCGAACTCTTCTATTGTTCTCGCAATTCTGCTGAAGTTTTAAAATGCTTCGGAACTCTTCCATTGTTCTCGGAATTCCGCTGAAGTTTAAAAATGATTCTGAACTCTTTCATTGTCCTCGGAATTTCGCTGACGTTTAAAAATGTTTCGGAACTTTTCCATTTTTCTTGGAATTCTGCTGAAGTTTAAAAATTCTTTAGAACTCTTCCATTGTTTATGGAATTGCGCTGACATTTAAAAATGCTTCAGAACTCTTCCATTGTTTTCGGAAATCCACTGAAATTTAAAAATGCTTTGGAACTCTTCCATTGGTTCTCGGAATTCCGCTGAAGTTTAAAAAACCTTCGGAACTCTTCCATTGTTCTCGAAATTCCGCTGAAGTTTAAAAATGCTTCGAAACTCTTCTAATGTTCTCGGAATTCCGCTGAAATTTAAAAATGCTTCTGGAACTCTTGAATTATTCTCGGAATTCTGCTGACATTTAAAAATGGTTCGGAACTCTTACCATTGTTCTCGGAATTCTCCTGTAATTTAAAAATTCGTCGGAACTTTTCCATTGTTCTCGGAATTCCGCTGACGTTTAAAAATGCTTCGGAACTCTTCCATTGTTCTCGGAATTCTGCTGACGTTTAAAAATGCTTCCGATCTCTTCCATTGTTCTGGGAATTCTGCTGAACTTTAAAAATGCTTCGGAACTCTTCCATTGTTCCCGGAATTCTGCTGAAATTCAAAAATGCTACAGAACTCTTCCATTGTTCCCGGAATTCGGCTGAAGTTTAAAAATGCTTCGGAACTCTTTCATTGCCCCAGGAATTCCGTTGACGTTTAAAAATGCTTCAGAACTCTTCCATTTTCCTCAGAATTCCACTGACATTTAAAAATGCTTCGGAACTCTTCCATTGTTCTCAGAATTCTGCTGACATTTAAAAAAGGTTCGGAACTCTTACCATTGTTCTCGGAATTCTCCTGTAATTTAAAAATTCTTCGGAACTTTTCCATTGTTCTCGGAATTCTGCTGAAGTTTAAAAATGCTTCGGAACTCTTCCATTGTTCCCGGAATTCCGCTGACGTTTAAAAATGCTTCCGATCTCTTCCATTGTTCCCGGAATTCCGCTGAAGTTTAAAAATACTTCGGAACTCTTTCATTGCTCAAGGAATTCCGCTGACATTTAAAAATGCTTCGAAACTCTTCCATTCTTCTTAAAATTCCGCTGATGTTTAAAAATGCTTCGTAACTCTTCCATTGTTCTCGTAATTCCGCTGACATTTAAAAATGCTTCATAACTCTTCCATTTTTCTCGGAATTCCGCTGATGTTTAAAAATGTTTCTGAACCCTTCCATTGTTCTAGGATTTCCGCTCAAGTTTAAAAATGCTTCGGAACTCTTCCATCGTTCTCGGAATTCCGCTGAAGATTAAAAATGCTTCGGAATGCTTACATTGTTCTCGGAATTCCGCTGACGTTTAAAAATGCTTCGGAACTCTTCCATTGTTCTCGGAATTCTGTTGACGTTAAAAAATGCTTCCGATCTCTTCCATTGTTCTCGGAATTCTGCTGAAGTTTAAAAATGCTTCGTAACTCTTCCATTGTTCCCAGTATTCCGCTGAAGTTTAAAATGCTTCGGAACTCTTCCATTTTTCCCAGTATTCCGCTGAAGTTTAAAATGCTTCGGAACTCTTCCATTGTTCTTGGAATTCCGCTGACATTTAAAAATACTTCGGAAATCTTCCATTTTTCTCAGAATTCCGCTGACGTTCAAAAATGCTGCAGAACTTTTCCATTGTTCTCGGAATTCCGCTGACATTTCAAAATGCTTCGGAACTCTTCCATTGTTCTTGAAATTCTGCTGAAGTTTAAAAATTCTTCGGAACTCTTCCATTGTTTATGGAATTGCACTGACATTTAAAAATGTTTCGGAACTCTTCCATTGTTCTCGGAATTCCACTGACGTTTAAAATTGCTTTGGAACTCTTCCATTTTTCTCGGAATACCGCTGAAGTTTAAAAAACCTTCGGAACTCTTCCATTTTTCTCGGAATTCCGCTGAAGTTTAAAAATGCTTCGAAACTCCTCTAATGTTCTCGGAATTCCGCTGAAATTTAAAAATGCTACTGGAACTCTTCCATTGTTCTCGGAATTCTGCTGACGTTTAAAAATGCTTCGGAACTCTTCCATTGTTCTCAGAATTCTGCTGACATTTAAAAATGGTTCGGAAATCTTACCATTGTTCTCGGAATTCTCCTGTAATTTAAAAATTCTTCGGAACTTTTCCATTGTTCTCGGAATTCCGCTGACGTTTAAAAATGCTTCAGAACTCTTCCATTGTTCTCGGAATTCAACTGACATTTAAAAATGCTTTGGAACTCTTCCATTGTTCTCGGAATTCCGCTGAAGTTTAAAAAACCTTTGGTAATCTTCCATTGTTCTCGAAATTCCGCTGAAGTCTAAAAATGCTTCCGATCTCTTCAATTGTTCTCGGAATTCTGCTGAAGTATAAAAATGCTTCCGAACTCTTCCATTGCTCCCGGAATTCCGCTGAAGTTTAAAAATGCTTCGGAACTCTTCCATTGTTCTAGGATTTAAGCTGAAGTTTAAAATGCTTTGGAACTCTTCCATTGTTCTCGGAATTCAACTGACATTTAAAAATTCTTCGGAACTCTTCCATTGTTCTCGTAATTCCGCTGACGTTTAAAAATGCTTTGTTACTTTTCGATTGTTCTTGTAATTCTGCTCATGTTTAAAAATGCTTCGGAACTCTTCGAGTGTACTCGTAATTCCGGTGATGTTTAAAAATTCTTCGGAACTCTTACATTGTTCTCAGAATTCCGCTGAAGTTTAAAAATGCTTTGGAACTCTTCCATTGTTTTAGGATTTCCAATGAAGTTTAAAAATGCTTCGGAACTCTTCCATTGTTCTCGGAATAACGCTGAAGTTTAAAAATGCTTCAGAACTCTTACCATTGTTCTCGGAATTCTCCTGTAATTTAAAAATTCTTCGGAACTTTTCCATTGTTCTCGGAATTCTGCTGAAGTTTAAAAATGCTTCGAAACTCTTCCATTGTTCTTAAAATTCTGCTGATGTTTAAAAATGCTTCGGAACTCTTCCATTGTTCTCGGAATTCTGCTGACGTTTAAAAATGCTTCCGATCTCTTCATTTGTTCTCAGAATTCTGCTGAAGTATAAAAATGCTTCCGAACTCTTCCATTGTTCCCGGAATTCCGCTGAAGTTTAAAAATGCTTCGGAACTCTTTCATTGTTCAAGGAATTCCGCTGACGTTCAAAAATGCTTTGGAACCCTTCCATTGTTCTCGTAATTCCACTGAAGTTTAAAAATGCTTCGGAACTCTTCAATTGTTCTCGGAATTCCGCTGAAGTTTAAAAATACTTCGCAACTCTTCCATTGTTCTAGGATTTCCGATGAAGTTTAAAAATGCTTCGGAACTCTTCCATTGTTCTCGGAATTCCGCTGACGTTTAAAAATGCTTCGGAACTCTTCCATTTTTCTCAGAATTCCGCTGATGTTTAAAAATGTTTCGGAACTTTTCCATTGTTCTTGGAATCCTGCTGAAGTTTAAAAATTCTTCGGAACTCTTCCATTGTTTATGGAATTGCACTGACATTTAAAAATGCTTCAGAACTCTTCCATTGTTCTCGGAATTCCACTGACGTTTAAAAATGCTTTGGAACTCTTCCATTGGTTCTCGGAATTCCGCTGAAGTTTAAAAAACCTTCGGAACTCTTCCATTGTTCTCGAAATTCCGCTGAAGTTTAAAAATGCTTCGAAACTCTTTTAATGTTCTCGGAATTCCGCTGAAATTTAAAAATGCTTCTGGAACACTTGAATTGTTCTCGGAATTCTGCTGACGTTTAAAAATGGTTCGGAACTCTTACCATTGTTCTCGGAAGTCTCCTGTAATTTAAAAATTCTTCGGAACTTTTCCATTGTTCTCGGAATTCCGCTGACGTTTAAAAATGCTTCGAAACTCTTTCATTGCTCAACGAATTCCGCTGACGTTTAAAAATGCTTCGGAACTCTTCCATTTTTCTCAGAATTCCGCTGACGTTTAAAAATGCTTCGGAACTCTTCCATTGTTCTCAGAATTCTGCTGACATTTAAAAATGGTTCGGAACTCTTACCATTGTTCTCGTAATTCTCCTGTAATTTAAAAATTCTTCGGAACTTTTCCATTGTTCTCGGAATTCTGCTGAAGTTTAAAAATGCTTCGAAACTCTTCCATTGTTCTTAAAATTCTGCTGATGTTTAAAAATGCTTCGGAACTCTTCCATTGTTCTCGTAATTCCGCTGACGTTTAAAAATGCTTCATAACTCTTCCATTTTTCTCGGAATTCCGCTGATGTTTAAAAATGTTTCTGAACCCTTCCATTGTTCTAGGATTTCCGCTGAAGTTTAAAAATGCTTCGGAACTCTTCCATTGTTCTCGGAATTCCGCTGAAGATTAAAAATGCTTTGTAACGCTTACATTGTTCTTGGAATTCCGCTGACGTTTAAAAATGCTTCGGAACTCTTCTATTGTTCTCGGAGTTCTGTTGACGTTAAAAAATGCTTCCGATCTCTTCCATTGTTCTCGTAATTCCGCTGACGTTTAAAAATGCTTAGGAACTCTTCCATTGTTCTAGGATTTCTGCTGAAGTTTAAAAATGCTTCGGAACACTTCTATTGTTCTCGCAATTCTGCTGAAGTTTTAAAATGCTTCGGAACACTTCTATTGTCCTCGGAATTTCGCTGACGTTTAAAAATGCTTCAGAACTCTTCCATTTTTCTCAGAATTCCGCTGACGTTTAAAAATGTTTTGGAAATTTTCCATTGTTCTTGGATTTCTGCTGAAGTTTAAAAATTCTTTGGAACTCTTCCATTGTTTATGGAATTGCGCTGACATTTAAAAATGCTTCAGAACTCTTCCATTGTTCCCGGAATCTGCTGAAGTTTAAAAATGCTTCGGAACTCTTCCATTGTTCTTGGAATTCCGCTGACATTTAAAAATACTTCGGAACTCTTCCATTTTTCTCAGAATTCCACTGACGTTCAAAAATGCTTCGGAACTCTTCCATTGTTCTCGGAATTCCACTGACGTTTAAAATTGCTTTGGAACTCTTCCATTTTTCTCGGAATTCCGCTGAAGTTTAAAAAACCTTCGGAACTCTTCCATTGTTCTCGGAATCCTGCTGAAGTTTAAAAATGCTTCGAAACTCTTCTAATGTTCTCGGAATTCCGCTGAAATTTAAAAATGTTTCTGGAACTCTTCCATTGTTCTCGGAATTCTGCTGACGTTTAAAAATGCTTCGGAACAGTTCCATTGTTCTCAGAATTCTGCTGACATTTAAAAATGGTTCGGAACTCTTACCATTGTTCTCGGAATTCTCCTGTAATTTAAAAATTCTTCGGAACTTTTCCGTTGTTCTCGGAATTCCGCTGACGTTTAAAAATGCTTCGGAACTCTTCCATTGTTCTCAGAATTCTGCTGACGTTTAAAAATGTTTCGGAACTTTTCCTTTGTTCTTGGAATTCTGCTGAAGTTTAAAAATTCTTTGGAACTCTTCCATTGTTCTCGAAATTCCGCTGAAGTCTAAAAATGCTTCAGAACTCTTACATAGTTCTCGGAATTCCGCTGAAGTTTAAAAATGCTTCGGAACTCTTCCATTGTTCTCGGAATTCTGCTGACGTTTAAAAATGCTTCCGATCTCTTCAATTGTTCTCGGAATTCTGCTGAAGTATAAAAATGCTTCCGAACTCTTCCATTGCTCCCGGAATTCCGCTGAAGTTTAAAAATGCTTCGGAACTCTTTCATTGCTCAAGGAATTCCGCTGAATTTTAAAAATGCTTCGGAACTCTTCCATTGTTCTTGGAATTCCGCTGATGTTTAAAAATTCTTCGGAACTCTTCCATTGTTCTCGGAATTCCGCTGACGAGTAAAAATGCTTCGGAACTCTTCCATTGTTCTCGTAATTCCGCTGACGTTTAAAAATACTTCGGAACTCTTCCATTGTTCTCAGAATTCTGCTGACATTTAAAAATGGTTCGGAACTCTTACCATTGTTCTCGGAATTCTCCTGTAATTTATAAATTCTTCGGAACTTTTCCATTGTTCTCAGAATTCTGCTGAAGTTTAAAAATACTTCGGAACTCTTCCATTGTTCCCGGAATTCCGCTGAAGATTAAAAATGCTTCGGAACGCTTACATTGTTCTCGGAATTCCGCTGACGTTTAAAAATGCTTCGGAACTCTTCCATTGTTCTTAAAATTCTGCTGATGTTTAAAAATGCTTCGGAACTCTTCCCTTGTTCTCGTAATTCCGCTGACGTTTAAAAATGCTTCATAACTCTTCCATTTTTCTCGGAATTCCGCTGATGTTTAAAAATGTTTCTGAACCCTTCCATTGTTCTAGGATTTCCGCTGAAGTTTAAAAATGCTTCGGAACTCTTCCATTGTTCTCGGAATTCTGTTGACGTTAAAAAATGCTTCCGATCTCTTCCATTGTTCTCGGAATTCTGCTGAAGTTTAAAAATGCTTCGGAACTCTTCCATTGTTCCCGGAATCTGCTGAAGTTTAAAAATGCTTCGGAACTCTTCCATTGCTCCCAGTATTCCGCTGAAGTTTAAAAATGCTTCGGAACTTTTCCGTTGTTCTCGGAATTCCGCTGACGTTTAAAATTGCTTCGGAACTCTTCCATTGTTCTCGGAATTCTGCTGAAGTTTAAAAATGTTTCGGAACTTTTCCATTGTTCTTGGAATTCTGCTGAAGTTTAAAAATTCTTTGGAACTCTTCCATTGTTTATGGAATGGCGCTGACATTTAAAAATGCTTCAGAACTCTTCTATTGTTCTCGGAATTCCACTGACGTTTAAAAAACCTTCGTTAATCTTCCATTGTTCTCGAAATTCCGCTGAAGTCTAAAAATGCTTCAGAACTCTTACATAGTTCTCGGAATTCCGCTGAAGTTTAAAAATGCTTCGGAACTCTTCCATTGTTCTCGGAATTCTGCTGACGTTTAAAAATGCTTCCGATCTCTTCAATTGTTCTCGGAATTCTGCTGAAGTATAAAAATGCTTCCAAACTCTTCCATTGCTCCCGGAATTCCGCTGAAGTTTAAAAATGCTTCAGAACTCTTCCATTGTTCTAGGATTTAAGCTGAAGTTTAAAATGTTTTGGAACTCTTCCATTGTTCTCAGAATTCTGCTGACATTTAAAAATGGTTCGGAACTCTTACCATTGTTCTCGGAATTCTCCTGTAATTTAAAAATTCTTCGTAACTTTTCCATTGTTCTCGGAATTCTGCTCATGTTTAAAAATGCTTCGGAACTCTTCCATTGTTCTAGTAATTCCGCTGACGTTTAAAAATGCTTCGTTACTTTTCGATTGGTCTTGGAATTCTGCTCATGTTTAAAAATGCTTCGGAACTCTTCGAGTGTACTCGTAATTCCGGTGATGTTTAAAAATTCTTCGGAACTCTTACATTGTTCTCGGAATTCCGCTGAAGTTTAAAAATGCTTTGGAACTCTTCCATTGTTCTAGGATTTCCGATGAAGTTTAAAAATGCTTCGGAACTCTTCCATTGTTCTCGGAATAACGCTGAAGTTTAAAAATGCTTCAGAACTCTTACATTGTTCTCGGAATTCTGCTGACGTTTAAAAATGCTTCCGATCTCTTCATTTGTTCTCAGAATTCTGCTGAAGTATAAAAATGCTTCCGAACTCTTCCATTGTTCCCGGAATTCCGCTGAAGTTTAAAAATGCTTCGGAACTCTTTCATTGTTCAAGGAATTCCGCTGACGTTCAAAAATGGTTCGGAACTCTTCCATTGTTCTCGGAATTCCGCTGACGAGTAAAATGCTTCGGAACTCTTCCATTGTTCTCGTAATTCCGCTGACGTTTAAAAATACTTCGGAACACTTCCATTGTTCTCAGAATTCTGCTGACATTTAAAAATGGTTCGGAACTCTTACCATTGTTCTCGGAATTGTCCTGTAATTTATAAATTCTTCGGAACTTTTCCATTGTTCTCGGAATTCTGCTGAAGTTTAAAAATACTTCGGAACTCTTCCATTGTTCCCGGAATTCCGCTGAAGATTAAAAATGCTTCGGAACGCTTACATTGTTCTCGGAATTCCGCTGATGTTTAAAAATGTTTCTGAACACTTCCATTGTTCTAGGATTTCCGCTGAAGTTTAAAAATGCTTCGGAACTCTTCCATTGTTCTCGGAATTCCGCTGAAGATTAAAAATGCTTTGTAACGCTTACATTGTTCTCGGAATTCCGCTGACGTTTAAAAATGCTTCGGAACTCTTCCATTGTTCTCGGAATTCTGTTGACGTTTAAAAATGTTTTGGAAATTTTCCATTGTTCTTGGAATTCTGCTGAAGTTTAAAAATTCTTTGGAACTCTTCCATTGTTTATGGAATTGCGCTGACATTTAAAAATGCTTCAGAACTCTTCCATTGTTCCCGGAATCTGCTGAAGTTTAAAAATGCTTCGGAACTCTTCCATTGTTCTTGGAATTCCGCTGACATTTAAAAATACTTCGGAACTCTTCCATTTTTCTCAGAATTCCACTGACGTTCAAAAATGCTGCAGAACTCTTCCATTGTTCTCGGAATTCCGCTGACATTTCAAAATGCTTCGGAACTCTTCCATTGTTCTTGGAATTCTGCTGAAGTTTAAAAATTCTTCGGAACTCTTCCATTGTTTATGGAATTGCGCTGACATTTAAAAATGCTTCGGAACTCTTCCATTGTTCTCGGAATTCCACTGACATTTAAAATTGCTTTGGAACTCTTCCATTTTTCTCGGAATTCCGCTGAAGTTTAAAAAACCTTCGGAACTCTTCCATTGTTCTCGGAATCCTGCTGAAGTTTAAAAATGCTTCGAAACTCTTCTAATGTTCTCGGAATTCCGCTGAAATTTAAAAATGTTTCTGGAACTCTTCCATTGTTCTCGGAATTCTGCTGACGTTTAAAAATGCTTCGGAACGGTTCCATTGTTCTCAGAATTCTGCTGACATTTAAAAATGGTTCGGAACTCTTACCATTGTTCTCGGAATTCTCCTGTAATTTAAAAATTCTTCGGAACTTTTCCGTTGTTCTCGGAATTCCGCTGACGTTTAAAAATGCTTCGGAACTCTTCCATTGTTCTCAGAATTCTGCTGACGTTTAAAAATGTTTCGGAACTTTTCCTTTCTTCTTGGAATTCTGCTGAAGTTTAAAAATTCTTTGGAACTCTTCCATTGTTCTCGAAATTCCGCTGAAGTCTAAAAATGCTTCAGAACTCTTACATAGTTCTCGGAATTCCGCTGAAGTTTAAAAATGCTTCGGAACTCTTCCATTGCTCCCGGAATTGCGCTGAAGTTTAAAAATGCTTCGGAACTCTTTCATTGCTCAAGGAATTCCGCTGAAGTTTAAAAATGCTTCGGAACTCTTCCATTGTTCTTGGAATTCCGCTGATGTTTAAAAATTCTTCGGAACTCTTCCATTGTTCTCGGAATTCCGCTGACGAGTAAAAATGCTTCAGAACTCTTCCATTGTTCTCGTAATTCCGCTGACGTTTAAAAATACTTCGGAACTCTTCCATTGTTCTCAGAATTCTGCTGACATTTAAAAATGGTTCGGAACTCTTACCATTGTTCTCGGAATTCTCCTGTAATTTATAAATTCTTCGGAACTTTTCCATTGTTCTCGGAATTCTGCTGAAGTTTAAAAATACTTCGGAACTCTTCCATTGTTCCCGGAATTCCGCTGAAGATTAAAAATGCTTCGGAACGCTTACATTGTTCTCGGAATTCCGCTGACGTTTAAAAATGCTTCGGAACTCTTCCATTGTACTCGGAATAACGCTGACATTTAAAAATGGTTCGGAACTCTTACCATTGTTCTCGGAATTCTCCTGTAATTTAAAAATTCTTCGTAACTTTTCCATTGTTCTCGGAATTCTGCTCATGTTTAAAAATGCTTCGGAACTCTTCCATTGTTCTAGTAATTCCGCTGACGTTTAAAAATGCTTTGTTACTTTTCGATTGGTCTTGGAATTCTGCTCATGTTTAAAAATGCTTCGGAACTCTTTGAGTGTACTCGTAATTCCGGTGATGTTTAAAAATTCTTCGGAACTCTTACATTGTTCTCGGAATTCCGCTGAAGTTTAAAAATGCTTTGGAACTCTTCCATTGTTCTAGGATTTCCGATGAAGTTTAAAAATGCTTCGGAACTCTTCCATTGTTCTCGGAATCCTGCTGAAGTTTAAAAATGCTTCGAAACTCTTCTAATGTTCTCGGAATTCCGCTGAAATTTAAAAATGTTTCTGGAACTCTTCCATTGTTCTCGGAATTCTGCTGACGTTTAAAAATGCTTCGGAACAGTTCCATTGTTCTCAGAATTCTGCTGACATTTAAAAATGGTTCGGAACTCTTACCATTGTTCTCGGAATTCTCCTGTAATTTAAAAATTCTTCGGAACTTTTCCGTTGTTCTCGGAATTCCGCTGACGTTTAAAAATGCTTCGGAACTCTTCCATTGTTCTCAGAATTCTGCTGACGTTTAAAAATGTTTCGGAACTTTTCCTTTGTTCTTGGAATTCTGCTGAAGTTTAAAAATTCTTTGGAACTCTTCCATTGTTCTCGAAATTCCGCTGAAGTCTAAAAATGCTTCAGAACTCTTACATAGTTCTCGGAATTCCGCTGAAGTTTAAAAATGCTTCGGAACTCTTCCATTGTTCTCGGAATTCTGCTGACGTTTAAAAATGCTTCCGATCTCTTCAATTGTTCTCGGAATTCTGCTGAAGTATAAAAATGCTTCCGAACTCTTCCATTGCTCCCGGAATTCCGCTGAAGTTTAAAAATGCTTCGGAACTCTTTCATTGCTCAAGGAATTCCGCTGAATTTTAAAAATGCTTCGGAACTCTTCCATTGTTCTTGGAATTCCGCTGATGTTTAAAAATTCTTCGGAACTCTTCCATTGTTCTCGGAATTCCGCTGACGAGTAAAAATGCTTCGGAACTCTTCCATTGTTCTCGTAATTCCGCTGACGTTTAAAAATACTTCGGAACTCTTCCATTGTTCTCAGAATTCTGCTGACATTTAAAAATGGTTCGGAACTCTTACCATTGTTCTCGGAATTCTCCTGTAATTTATAAATTCTTCGGAACTTTTCCATTGTTCTCAGAATTCTGCTGAAGTTTAAAAATACTTCGGAACTCTTCCATTGTTCCCGGAATTCCGCTGAAGATTAAAAATGCTTCGGAACGCTTACATTGTTCTCGGAATTCCGCTGACGTTTAAAAATGCTTCGGAACTCTTCCATTGTTCTTAAAATTCTGCTGATGTTTAAAAATGCTTCGGAACTCTTCCCTTGTTCTCGTAATTCCGCTGACGTTTAAAAATGCTTCATAACTCTTCCATTTTTCTCGGAATTCCGCTGATGTTTAAAAATGTTTCTGAACCCTTCCATTGTTCTAGGATTTCCGCTGAAGTTTAAAAATGCTTCGGAACTCTTCCATTGTTCTCGGAATTCTGTTGACGTTAAAAAATGCTTCCGATCTCTTCCATTGTTCTCGGAATTCTGCTGAAGTTTAAAAATGCTTCGGAACTCTTCCATTGTTCCCGGAATCTGCTGAAGTTTAAAAATGCTTCGGAACTCTTCCATTGCTCCCAGTATTCCGCTGAAGTTTAAAAATGCTTCGGAACTTTTCCGTTGTTCTCGGAATTCCGCTGACGTTTAAAATTGCTTCGGAACTCTTCCATTGTTCTCGGAATTCTGCTGAAGTTTAAAAATGTTTCGGAACTTTTCCATTGTTCTTGGAATTCTGCTGAAGTTTAAAAATTCTTTGGAACTCTTCCATTGTTTATGGAATGGCGCTGACATTTAAAAATGCTTCAGAACTCTTCTATTGTTCTCGGAATTCCACTGACGTTTAAAAAACCTTCGTTAATCTTCCATTGTTCTCGAAATTCCGCTGAAGTCTAAAAATGCTTCAGAACTCTTACATAGTTCTCGGAATTCCGCTGAAGTTTAAAAATGCTTCGGAACTCTTCCATTGTTCTCGGAATTCTGCTGACGTTTAAAAATGCTTCCGATCTCTTCAATTGTTCTCGGAATTCTGCTGAAGTATAAAAATGCTTCCAAACTCTTCCATTGCTCCCGGAATTCCGCTGAAGTTTAAAAATGCTTCAGAACTCTTCCATTGTTCTAGGATTTAAGCTGAAGTTTAAAATGTTTTGGAACTCTTCCATTGTTCTCAGAATTCTGCTGACATTTAAAAATGGTTCGGAACTCTTACCATTGTTCTCGGAATTCTCCTGTAATTTAAAAATTCTTCGTAACTTTTCCATTGTTCTCGGAATTCTGCTCATGTTTAAAAATGCTTCGGAACTCTTCCATTGTTCTAGTAATTCCGCTGACGTTTAAAAATGCTTCGTTACTTTTCGATTGGTCTTGGAATTCTGCTCATGTTTAAAAATGCTTCGGAACTCTTCGAGTGTACTCGTAATTCCGGTGATGTTTAAAAATTCTTCGGAACTCTTACATTGTTCTAGGATTTCCGATGAAGTTTAAAAATGCTTCGGAACTCTTCCATTGTTCTCGGAATAACGCTGAAGTTTAAAAATGCTTCAGAACTCTTACATTGTTCTCGGAATTCTGCTGACGTTTAAAAATGCTTCCGATCTCTTCATTTGTTCTCAGAATTCTGCTGAAGTATAAAAATGCTTCCGAACTCTTCCATTGTTCCCGGAATTCCGCTGAAGTTTAAAAATGCTTCGGAACTCTTTCATTGTTCAAGGAATTCCGCTGACGTTCAAAAATGGTTCGGAACTCTTCCATTGTTCTCGGAATTCCGCTGACGAGTAAAATGCTTCGGAACTCTTCCATTGTTCTCGTAATTCCGCTGACGTTTAAAAATACTTCGGAACACTTCCATTGTTCTCAGAATTCTGCTGACATTTAAAAATGGTTCGGAACTCTTACCATTGTTCTCGGAATTGTCCTGTAATTTATAAATTCTTCGGAACTTTTCCATTGTTCTCGGAATTCTGCTGAAGTTTAAAAATACTTCGGAACTCTTCCATTGTTCCCGGAATTCCGCTGAAGATTAAAAATGCTTCGGAACGCTTACATTGTTCTCGGAATTCCGCTGATGTTTAAAAATGTTTCTGAACACTTCCATTGTTCTAGGATTTCCGCTGAAGTTTAAAAATGCTTCGGAACTCTTCCATTGTTCTCGGAATTCCGCTGAAGATTAAAAATGCTTTGTAACGCTTACATTGTTCTCGGAATTCCGCTGACGTTTAAAAATGCTTCGGAACTCTTCCATTGTTCTCGGAATTCTGTTGACGTTTAAAAATGTTTTGGAAATTTTCCATTGTTCTTGGAATTCTGCTGAAGTTTAAAAATTCTTTGGAACTCTTCCATTGTTTATGGAATTGCGCTGACATTTAAAAATGCTTCAGAACTCTTCCATTGTTCCCGGAATCTGCTGAAGTTTAAAAATGCTTCGGAACTCTTCCATTGTTCTTGGAATTCCGCTGACATTTAAAAATACTTCGGAACTCTTCCATTTTTCTCAGAATTCCACTGACGTTCAAAAATGCTGCAGAACTCTTCCATTGTTCTCGGAATTCCGCTGACATTTCAAAATGCTTCGGAACTCTTCCATTGTTCTTGGAATTCTGCTGAAGTTTAAAAATTCTTCGGAACTCTTCCATTGTTTATGGAATTGCGCTGACATTTAAAAATGCTTCGGAACTCTTCCATTGTTCTCGGAATTCCACTGACATTTAAAATTGCTTTGGAACTCTTCCATTTTTCTCGGAATTCCGCTGAAGTTTAAAAAACCTTCGGAACTCTTCCATTGTTCTCGGAATCCTGCTGAAGTTTAAAAATGCTTCGAAACTCTTCTAATGTTCTCGGAATTCCGCTGAAATTTAAAAATGTTTCTGGAACTCTTCCATTGTTCTCGGAATTCTGCTGACGTTTAAAAATGCTTCGGAACGGTTCCATTGTTCTCAGAATTCTGCTGACATTTAAAAATGGTTCGGAACTCTTACCATTGTTCTCGGAATTCTCCTGTAATTTAAAAATTCTTCGGAACTTTTCCGTTGTTCTCGGAATTCCGCTGACGTTTAAAAATGCTTCGGAACTCTTCCATTGTTCTCAGAATTCTGCTGACGTTTAAAAATGTTTCGGAACTTTTCCTTTCTTCTTGGAATTCTGCTGAAGTTTAAAAATTCTTTGGAACTCTTCCATTGTTCTCGAAATTCCGCTGAAGTCTAAAAATGCTTCAGAACTCTTACATAGTTCTCGGAATTCCGCTGAAGTTTAAAAATGCTTCGGAACTCTTCCATTGCTCCTCGGAATTGCGCTGAAGTTTAAAAATGCTTCGGAACTCTTTCATTGCTCAAGGAATTCCGCTGAAGTTTAAAAATGCTTCGGAACTCTTCCATTGTTCTTGGAATTCCGCTGATGTTTAAAAATTCTTCGGAACTCTTCCATTGTTCTCGGAATTCCGCTGACGAGTAAAAATGCTTCGGAACTCTTCCATTGTTCTCGTAATTCCGCTGACGTTTAAAAATACTTCGGAACTCTTCCATTGTTCTCAGAATTCTGCTGACATTTAAAAATGGTTCGGAACTCTTACCATTGTTCTCGGAATTCTCCTGTAAATTATAAATTCTTCGGAACTTTTCCATTGTTCTCGGAATTCTGCTGAAGTTTAAAAATACTTCGGAACTCTTCCATTGTTCCCGGAATTCCGCTGAAGATTAAAAATGCTTCGGAACGCTTACATTGTTCTCGGAATTCCGCTGACGTTTAAAAATGCTTCGGAACTCTTCCATTGTACTCGGAATAACGCTGACATTTAAAAATGGTTCGGAACTCTTACCATTGTTCTCGGAATTCTCCTGTAATTTAAAAATTCTTCGTAACTTTTCCATTGTTCTCGGAATTCTGCTCATGTTTAAAAATGCTTCGGAACTCTTCCATTGTTCTAGTAATTCCGCTGACGTTTAAAAATGCTTTGTTACTTTTCGATTGGTCTTGGAATTCTGCTCATGTTTAAAAATGCTTCGGAACTCTTTGAGTGTACTCGTAATTCCGGTGATGTTTAAAAATTCTTCGGAACTCTTACATTGTTCTCGGAATTCCGCTGAAGTTTAAAAATGCTTTGGAACTCTTCCATTGTTCTAGGATTTCCGATGAAGTTTAAAAATGCTTCGGAACTCTTCCATTGTTCTCGGAATAACGCTGAAGTTTAAAAATGCTTCAGAACTCTTACATTGTTCTCGGAATTCTGCTGACGTTTAAAAATGCTTCCGATCTCTTCATTTGTTCTCAGAATTCTGCTGAAGTATAAAAATGCTTCCGAACTCTTCCATTGTTCCCGGAATTCCGCTGAAGTTTAAAAATGCTTCGGAACTCTTTCATTGTTCAAGGAATTCCGCTGATGTTCAAAAATGGTACGGAACTCTTCCATTGTTCTCGGAATTCCGCTGACGAGTAAAAATGCTTCAGAACTCTTCCATTGTTCTCGTAATTCCGCTGACGTTTAAAAATACTTCGGAACTCTTCCATTTTTCTCAGAATTCCGCTGACGTTTAAAAATGTTTTGGAAATTTTCCATTGTTCTTGGAATTCTGCTGAAGTTTAAAAATTCTTTGGAACTCTTCAATTGTTTATGGAATTGCGCTGACATATAAAAATGCTTCAGAACTCTTCCATTGTTCCCGGAATCTGCTGAAGTTTAAAAATGCTTCGGAACTCTTCCATTGTTCTTGGAATTCCGCTGACATTTAAAAATACTTCGGAACTCTTCCATTTTTCTCAGAATTCCACTGACGTTCAAAAATGCTGCAGAACTCTTCCATTGTTCTCGGAATTCCGCTGACATTTCAAAATGCTTCGGAACTCTTCCATTGTTCTTGGAATTCTGCTGAAGTTTAAAAATTCTTCGGAACTCTTCCATTGTTTATGGAATTGCGCTGACATTTAAAAATGCTTCGGAACTCTTCCATTGTTCTCGGAATTCCACTGACGTTTAAAATTGCTTTGGAACTCTTCCATTTTTCTCGGAATTCCGCTGAAGTTTAAAAAACCTTCGGAACACTTCCATTGTTCTCGGAATCCTGCTGAAGTTTAAAAATGCTTCGAAACTTTTCTAATGTTCTCGGAATTCCGCTGAAATTTAAAAATGTTTCTGGAACTCTTCCATTGTTCTCGGAATTCTGCTGACGTTTAAAAATGCTTCGGCACGGTTCCATTGTTCTCAGAATTCTGCTGACATTTAAAAATGGTTCGGAACTCTTACCATTGTTCTCGGAATTCTCCTGTAATTTAAAAATTCTTTGGAACTCTTCCATTGTTCTCGAAATTCCGCTGAAGTCTAAAAATGCTTCAGAACTCTTCCATTGTTCTCGGAATTCTGCTGACGTTTAAAAATGCTTCCGATCTCTTCAATTGTTCTCGGAATTCTGCTGAAGTATAAAAATGCTTCCGAACTCTTCCATTGCTCCCGGAATTCCGCTGAAGTTTAAAAATGCTTCGGAACTCTTCCATTTTTCTTGGAATTCCGCTGATGTTTAAAAATTCTTCGGAACTCTTCCATTGTTCTCGGAATTCCGCTGACGAGTAAAAATGCTTCGGAACTCTTCCATTGTTCTCGTAATTCCGCTGACGTTTAAAAATACTTCGGAACTCTTCCATTGTTCTCAGAATTCTGCTGACATTTAAAAATGGTTCGGAACTCTTACCATTGTTCTCGGAATTCTCCTGTAATTTATAAATTCTTCGGAACTTTTCCATTGTTCTCGGAATTCTGCTGAAGTTTAAAAATACTTCGGAACTCTTCCATTGTTCCCGGAATTCCGCTGAAGATTAAAAATGCTTCGGAACGCTTACATTGTTCTCGGAATTCCACTGACGTTTAAAAAACCTTCGTTAATCTTCCATTGTTCTCGAAATTCCGCTGAAGTCTAAAAATGCTTCAGAACTCTTACATAGTTCTCGGAATTCCGCTGAAGTTTAAAAATGCTTCGGAACTCTTCCATTGTTCTCGGAATTCTGCTGACGTTTAAAAATGCTTCCGATCTCTTCAATTGTTCTCGGAATTCTGCTGAAGCATAAAAATGCTTCCAAACTCTTCCATTGCTCCCGGAATTCCGCTGAAGTTTAAAAATGCTTCAGAACTCTTCCATTGTTCTAGGATTTAAGCTGAAGTTTAAAATGTTTTGGAACTCTTCCATTGTTCTCAGAATTCTGCTGACATTTAAAAATGGTTCGGAACTCTTACCATTGTTCTCGGAATTCTCCTGTAATTTAAAAATTCTTCGTAACTTTTCCATTGTTCTCGGAATTCTGCTCATGTTTAAAAATGCTTCGGAACTCTTCGATTGGTCTTGGAATTCTGCTCATGTTTAAAAATGCTTCGGAACTCTTCGAGTGTACTCGTAATTCCGGTGATGTTTAAAAATTCTTCGGAACTCTTACATTGTTCTCGGAATTCCGCTGAAGTTTAAAAATGCTTTGGAACTCTTCCATTGTTCTAGGATTTCCGATGAAGTTTAAAAATGCTTCGGAACTCTTCCATTGTTCTCGGAATAACGCTGAAGTTTAAAAATGCTTCAGAACCCTTACATTGTTCTCGGAATTCTGCTGACGTTTAAAAATGCTTCCGATCTCTTCATTTGTTCTCAGAATTCTGCTGAAGTTTAAAAATGCTTCGGAACTCTTTCATTGTTCAAGGAATTCCGCTGACGTTCAAAAATGGTTCGGAACTCTTCCATTGTTCTCGGAATTCCGCTGACGAGTAAAAATGCTTCGGAACTCTTCCATTGTTCTCGGAATTCCGCTGACGTTTAAAAATACTTCGGAACTCTTCCATTGTTCTCAGAATTCTGCTGACATTTAAAAATGGTTCGGAACTCTTACCATTGTTCTCGGAATTGTCCTGTAATTTATAAATTCTTCGGAACTTTTCCATTGTTCTCGGAATTCTGCTGAAGTTTAAAAATACTTCGGAACTCTTCCATTGTTCCCGGAATTCCGCTGAAGATTAAAAATGCTTCGGAACGCTTACATTGTTCTCGGAATTCCGCTGATGTTTAAAAATGTTTCTGAACACTTCCATTGTTCTAGGATTTCCGCTGAAGTTTAAAAATGCTTCGGAACTCTTCCATTGTTCTCGGAATTCCGCTGAAGATTAAAAATGCTTTGTAACGCTTACATTGTTCTCGGAATTCCGCTGACGTTTAAAAATGCTTCGGAACTCTTCCATTGTTCTCGGAATTCTGCTGAAGTTTAAAAATTCTTTGGAACTCTTCCATTGTTTATGGAATTGCGCTGACATTTAAAAATGCTTCAGAACTCTTCCATTGTTCCCGGAATCTGCTGAAGTTTAAAAATGCTTCGGAACTCTTCCATTGTTCTTGGAATTCCGCTGACATTTAAAAATACTTCGGAACTCTTCCATTTTTCTCAGAATTCCACTGACGTTCAAAAATGCTGCAGAACTCTTCCATTGTTCTCGGAATTCCGCTGACATTTCAAAATGCTTCGGAACTCTTCCATTGTTCTTGGAATTCTGCTGAAGTTTAAAAATTCTTCGGAACTCTTCCATTGTTTATGGAATTGCGCTGACATTTAAAAATGCTTCGGAACTCTTCCATTGTTCTCGGAATTCCACTGACGTTTAAAATTGCTTTGGAACTCTTCCATTTTTCTCGGAATTCCGCTGAAGTTTAAAAAACCTTCGGAACTCTTCCATTGTTCTCGGAATCCTGCTGAAGTTTAAAAATGCTTCGAAACTCTTCTAATGTTCTCGGAATTCCGCTGAAATTTAAAAATGTTTCTGGAACTCTTCCATTGTTCTCGGAATTCTGCTGACGTTTAAAAATGCTTCGGAACGGTTCCATTGTTCTCAGAATTCTGCTGACATTTAAAAATGGTTCGGAACTTTTCCTTTGTTCTTGGAATTCTGCTGAAGTTTACAAATGTTTCGGAACTTTTCCTTTGTTCTTGGAATTCTGCTGAAGTTTAAAAATTCTTCGGAACTTTTCCGTTGTTCTCGGAATTCCGCTGACGTTTAAAAATGCTTCGGAACTCTTCCATTGTTCTCAGAATTCTGCTGACGTTTAAAAATGTTTCGGAACTTTTCCTTTGTTCTTGGAATTCTGCTGAAGTTTAAAAATTCTTTGGAACTCTTCCATTGTTCTCGAAATTCCGCTGAAGTCTAAAAATGCTTCAGAACTCTTACATAGTTCTCGGAATTCCGCTGAAGTTTAAAAATGCTTCGGAACTCTTCCATTGTTCTCGGAATTCTCCTGTAATTTATAAATTCTTCGGAACTTTTCCATTGTTCTCGGAATTCTGCTGAAGTTTAAAAATACTTCGGAACTCTTCCATTGTTCCCGGAATTCCGCTGAAGATTAAAAATGCTTCGGAACGCTTACATTGTTCTCGGAATTCCACTGACGTTTAAAAAACCTTCGTTAATCTTCCATTGTTCTCGAAATTCCGCTGAAGTCTAAAAATGCTTCAGAACTCTTACATAGTTCTCGGAATTCCGCTGAAGTTTAAAAATGCTTCGGAACTCTTCCATTGTTCTCGGAATTCTGCTGACGTTTAAAAATGCTTCCGATCTCTTCAATTGTTCTCGGAATTCTGCTGAAGTATAAAAATGCTTCCAAACTCTTCCATTGCTCCCGGAATTCCGCTGAAGTTTAAAAATGCTTCAGAACTCTTCCATTGTTCTAGGATTTAAGCTGAAGTTTAAAATGTTTTGGAACTCTTCCATTGTTCTCAGAATTCTGCTGACATTTAAAAATGGTTCGGAACTCTTACCATTGTTCTCGGAATTCTCCTGTAATTTAAAAATTCTTCGGAACTTTTCCATTGTTCTCGGAATTCTGCTCATGTTTAAAAATGCTTCGGAACTCTTCCATTGTTCTAGTAATTCCGCTGACGTTTAAAAATGCTTCGTTACTTTTCGATTGGTCTTGGAATTCTGCTCATGTTTAAAAATGCTTCGGAACTCTTCGAGTGTACTCGTAATTCCGGTGATGTTTAAAAATTCTTCGGAACTCTTACATTGTTCTCGGAATTCCGCTGAAGTTTAAAAATGCTTTGGAACTCTTCCATTGTTCTAGGATTTCCGATGAAGTTTAAAAATGCTTCGGAACTCTTCCATTGTTCTCGGAATAACGCTGAAGTTTAAAAATGCTTCAGAACTCTTACATTGTTCTCGGAATTCTGCTGACGTTTAAAAATGCTTCCGATCTCTTCATTTGTTCTCAGAATTCTGCTGAAGTTTAAAAATGCTTCGGAACTCTTTCATTGTTCAAGGAATTCCGCTGACGTTCAAAAATGGTTCGGAACTCTTCCATTGTTCTCGGAATTCCGCTGACGAGTAAAAATGCTTCGGAACTCTTCCATTGTTCTCGTAATTCCGCTGACGTTTAAAAATACTTCGGAACTCTTCCATTGTTCTCAGAATTCTGCTGACATTTAAAAATGGTTCGGAACTCTTACCATTGTTCTCGGAATTGTCCTGTAATTTATAAATTCTTCGGAACTTTTCCATTGTTCTCGGAATTCTGCTGAAGTTTAAAAATACTTCGGAACTCTTCCATTGTTCCCGGAATTCCGCTGAAGATTAAAAATGCTTCGGAACGCTTACATTGTTCTCGGAATTCCGCTGATGTTTAAAAATGTTTCTGAACACTTCCATTGTTCTAGGATTTCCGCTGAAGTTTAAAAATGCTTCGGAACTCTTCCATTGTTCTCGGAATTCCGCTGAAGATTAAAAATGCTTTGTAACGCTTACATTGTTCTCGGAATTCCGCTGACGTTTAAAAATGCTTCGGAACTCTTCCATTGTTCTCGGAATTCTGCTGAAGTTTAAAAATTCTTTGGAACTCTTCCATTGTTTATGGAATTGCGCTGACATTTAAAAATGCTTCAGAACTCTTCCATTGTTCCCGGAATCTGCTGAAGTTTAAAAATGCTTCGGAACTCTTCCATTGTTCTTGGAATTCCGCTGACATTTAAAAATACTTCGGAACTCTTCCATTTTTCTCAGAATTCCACTGACGTTCAAAAATGCTGCAGAACTCTTCCATTGTTCTCGGAATTCCGCTGACATTTCAAAATGCTTCGGAACTCTTCCATTGTTCTTGGAATTCTGCTGAAGTTTAAAAATTCTTCGGAACTCTTCCATTGTTTATGGAATTGCGCTGACATTTAAAAATGCTTCGGAACTCTTCCATTGTTCTCGGAATTCCACTGACGTTTAAAATTGCTTTGGAACTCTTCCATTTTTCTCGGAATTCCGCTGAAGTTTAAAAAACCTTCGGAACTCTTCCATTGTTCTCGGAATCCTGCTGAAGTTTAAAAATGCTTCGAAACTCTTCTAATGTTCTCGGAATTCCGCTGAAATTTAAAAATGTTTCTGGAACTCTTCCATTGTTCTCGGAATTCTGCTGACGTTTAAAAATGCTTCGGAACGGTTCCATTGTTCTCAGAATTCTGCTGACATTTAAAAATGGTTCGGAACTTTTCCTTTGTTCTTGGAATTCTGCTGAAGTTTACAAATGTTTCGGAACTTTTCCTTTGTTCTTGGAATTCTGCTGAAGTTTAAAAATTCTTCGGAACTTTTCCGTTGTTCTCGGAATTCCGCTGACGTTTAAAAATGCTTCGGAACTCTTCCATTGTTCTCAGAATTCTGCTGACGTTTAAAAATGTTTCGGAACTTTTCCTTTGTTCTTGGAATTCTGCTGAAGTTTAAAAATTCTTTGGAACTCTTCCATTGTTCTCGAAATTCCGCTGAAGTCTAAAAATGCTTCAGAACTCTTACATAGTTCTCGGAATTCCGCTGAAGTTTAAAAATGCTTCGGAACTCTTCCATTGTTCTCGGAATTCTCCTGTAATTTATAAATTCTTCGGAACTTTTCCATTGTTCTCGGAATTCTGCTGAAGTTTAAAAATACTTCGGAACTCTTCCATTGTTCCCGGAATTCCGCTGAAGATTAAAAATGCTTCGGAACGCTTACATTGTTCTCGGAATTCCACTGACGTTTAAAAAACCTTCGTTAATCTTCCATTGTTCTCGAAATTCCGCTGAAGTCTAAAAATGCTTCAGAACTCTTACATAGTTCTCGGAATTCCGCTGAAGTTTAAAAATGCTTCGGAACTCTTCCATTGTTCTCGGAATTCTGCTGACGTTTAAAAATGCTTCCGATCTCTTCAATTGTTCTCGGAATTCTGCTGAAGTATAAAAATGCTTCCAAACTCTTCCATTGCTCCCGGAATTCCGCTGAAGTTTAAAAATGCTTCAGAACTCTTCCATTGTTCTAGGATTTAAGCTGAAGTTTAAAATGTTTTGGAACTCTTCCATTGTTCTCAGAATTCTGCTGACATTTAAAAATGGTTCGGAACTCTTACCATTGTTCTCGGAATTCTCCTGTAATTTAAAAATTCTTCGGAACTTTTCCATTGTTCTCGGAATTCTGCTCATGTTTAAAAATGCTTCGGAACTCTTCCATTGTTCTAGTAATTCCGCTGACGTTTAAAAATGCTTCGTTACTTTTCGATTGGTCTTGGAATTCTGCTCATGTTTAAAAATGCTTCGGAACTCTTCGAGTGTACTCGTAATTCCGGTGATGTTTAAAAATTCTTCGGAACTCTTACATTGTTCTCGGAATTCCGCTGAAGTTTAAAAATGCTTTGGAACTCTTCCATTGTTCTAGGATTTCCGATGAAGTTTAAAAATGCTTCGGAACTCTTCCATTGTTCTCGGAATAACGCTGAAGTTTAAAAATGCTTCAGAACTCTTACATTGTTCTCGGAATTCTGCTGACGTTTAAAAATGCTTCCGATCTCTTCATTTGTTCTCAGAATTCTGCTGAAGTTTAAAAATGCTTCGGAACTCTTTCATTGTTCAAGGAATTCCGCTGACGTTCAAAAATGGTTCGGAACTCTTCCATTGTTCTCGGAATTCCGCTGACGAGTAAAAATGCTTCGGAACTCTTCCATTGTTCTCGTAATTCCGCTGACGTTTAAAAATACTTCGGAACTCTTCCATTGTTCTCAGAATTCTGCTGACATTTAAAAATGGTTCGGAACTCTTACCATTGTTCTCGGAATTGTCCTGTAATTTATAAATTCTTCGGAACTTTTCCATTGTTCTCGGAATTCTGCTGAAGTTTAAAAATACTTCGGAACTCTTCCATTGTTCCCGGAATTCCGCTGAAGATTAAAAATGCTTCGGAACGCTTACATTGTTCTCGGAATTCCGCTGATGTTTAAAAATGTTTCTGAACACTTCCATTGTTCTAGGATTTCCGCTGAAGTTTAAAAATGCTTCGGAACTCTTCCATTGTTCTCGGAATTCCGCTGAAGATTAAAAATGCTTTGTAACGCTTACATTGTTCTCGGAATTCCGCTGACGTTTAAAAATGCTTCGGAACTCTTCCATTGTTCTCGGAATTCTGTTGACGTTAAAAAATGCTTCCGATCTCTTCCATTGTTCTCGTAATTCCGCTGACGTTTAAAAATGCTTAGGAACTCTTCCATTGTTCTAGGATTTCTGCTGAAGTTTAAAAATGCTTCGGAACACTTCTATTGTTCTCGCAATTCTGCTGAAGTTTTAAAATGCTTCGGAACACTTCTATTGTCCTCGGAATTTCGCTGACGTTTAAAAATGCTTCAGAACTCTTCCATTTTTCTCAGAATTCCGCTGACGTTTAAAAATGTTTTGGAAATTTTCCATTGTTCTTGGAATTCTGCTGAAGTTTAAAAATTCTTTGGAACTCTTCCATTGTTTATGGAATTGCGCTGACATTTAAAAATGCTTCAGAACTCTTCCATTGTTCCCGGAATCTGCTGAAGTTTAAAAATGCTTCGGAACTCTTCCATTGTTCTTGGAATTCCGCTGACATTTAAAAATACTTCGGAACTCTTCCATTTTTCTCAGAATTCCACTGACGTTCACAAATGCTGCAGAACTCTTCCATTGTTCTCGGAATTCCGCTGACATTTTAAAATGCTTCGGAACTCTTCCATTGTTCTTGGAATTCTGCTGAAGTTTAAAAATTCTTCGGAACTCTTCCATTGTTTATGGAATTGCGCTGACATTTAAAAATGCTTCGGAACTCTTCCATTGTTCTTGGAATTCCACTGACGTTTAAAATTGCTTTGGAACTCTTCCATTTTTCTCGGAATTCCGCTGAAGTTTAAAAAACCTTCGGAACTCTTCCATTGTTCTCGGAATCCTGCTGAAGTTTAAAAATGCTTCGAAACTCTTCTAATGTTCTCGGAATTCCGCTGAAATTTAAAAATGTTTCTGGAACTCTTCCATTGTTCTCGGAATTCTGCTGACGTTTAAAAATGCTTCGGAACGGTTCCATTGTTCTCAGAATTCTGCTGACATTTAAAAATGGTTCGGAACTCTTACCATTGTTCTCGGAATTCTCCTGTAATTTAAAAATTCTTCGGAACTTTTCCGTTGTTCTCGGAATTCCGCTGACGTTTAAAAATGCTTCGGAACTCTTCCATTGTTCTCAGAATTCTGCTGACGTTTAAAAATGTTTCGGAACTTTTCCTTTCTTCTTGGAATTCTGCTGAAGTTTAAAAATTCTTTGGAACTCTTCCATTGTTCTCGAAATTCCGCTGAAGTCTAAAAATGCTTCAGAACTCTTCCATTGTTCTCGGAATTCCGCTGAAGTTTAAAAATGCTTTGGAACTCTTCCATTGTTCTAGGATTTCCGATGAAGTTTAAAAATGCTTCGGAACTCTTCCATTGTTCTCGGAATAACGCTGAAGTTTAAAAATGCTTCGGAACTCTTCCATTGTTCTCGGAATTCTGCTGACGTTTAAAAATGCTTCCGATCTCTTCAATTGTTCTCGGAATTCTGCTGAAGTATAAAAATGCATCCGAACTCTTCCATTGCTCCCGGAATTGCGCTGAAGTTTAAAAATGCTTCGGAACTCTTTCATTGCTCAAGGAATTCCGCTGAAGTTTAAAAATGCTTCGGAACTCTTCCATTGTTCTTGGAATTCCGCTGATGTTTAAAAATTCTTCAGAACTCTTCCATTGTTCTCGGAATTCCGCTGACGTTTAAAAATACTTCGGAACTCTTCCATTGTTCTCAGAATTCTGCTGACATTTAAAAATGGTTCGGAACTCTTACCATTGTTCTCGGAATTCTCCTGTAATTTATAAATTCTTCGGAACTTTTCCATTGTTCTCGGAATTCTGCTGAAGTTTAAAAATACTTCGGAACTCTTCCATTGTACTCGGAATAACGCTGAAGTTTAAAAATGCTTCAGAACTCTTACCATTGTTCTCGGAATTCTCCTGTAATTTAAAAATTCTTCGGAACTTTTCCATTGTTCTCGGAATTCTGCTCATGTTTAAAAATGCTTCGGAACTCTTCCATTGTTCTCGGAATTCCGCTGAAGTTTAAAAATGCTTTGGAACTCTTCCATTGTTCTAGGATTTCCGATGAAGTTTAAAAATGCTTCGGAACTCTTCCATTGTTCTCGGAATAACGCTGAAGTTTAAAAATGCTTCAGAACTCTTACATTGTTCTCGGAATTCTGCTGACGTTTAAAAATGCTTCCGATCTCTTCATTTGTTCTCAGAATTCTGCTGAAGTATAAAAATGCTACCGAACTCTTCCATTGTTCCCGGAATTCCGCTGAAGTTTAAAAATGCTTCGGAACTCTTTCATTGTTCAAGGAATTCCGCTGACGTTCAAAAATGCTGCGGAACTCTTCCATTATTCTTGGAATTCCGCTGATGTTTAAAAATTCTTCGGAACTCTTCCATTGTTCTCGGAATTCCGCTGACTAGGAAAAATGCTTCGGAACTCTTCCATTGTTCTCGTAATTCCGCTGACGTTTAAAAATACTTCGGAACTCTTCCATTGTTCTCAGAATTATGCTGACATTTAAAAATGGTTCGGAACTCTTACCATTGTTCTCGGAATTCTCCTGTAATTTATAAATTCTTCGGAACTTTTCCATTGTTCTCGGAATTCTGCTGAAGTTTAAAAATACTTCGGAACTCTTCCATTGTTCCCGGAATTCCGCTGAAGATTAAAAATGCTTCGAAACGCTTACATTGTTCTCGGAATTCTGCTGACGTTTAAAAATGCTTTGGAACTCTTCCATTGCTCTAGGATTTCTGCTGAACTTTAAAAATGTTTCGGAACTCTTCTATTGTTCTCACAATTCTGCTGAAGTTTTAAAATGCTTCGAAACTCTTCCATTGTTCTCGGAATTCCGCTGAAGTTTAAAAATGATTCTGAACTCTTCCATTGTTCTCAGAATTCCGCTGATGTTTAAAAATGCTTCGGTACTCTTCCATTGTTCTTAAAATTCTGTTGATGTTTAAAAATGCTTCGGAACTCTTCCATTGTTCTCGTAATTCCGCTGACGTTTAAAAATGCTTCATAACTCTTCCATTTTTCTCGGAATTCCGCTGATGTTTAAAAATGTTTCTGAACCCTTCCATTGTTCTAGGATTTCTGCTGAACTTTAAAAATGTTTCGGAACTCTTCTATTGTTCTCACAATTCTGCTGAAGTTTTAAAATGCTTCGAAACTCTTCCATTGTTCTTGGAATTCTGCTGAAGTTTAAAAATTCTTTGGAACTCTTCCATTGTTTATGGAATGGCGCTGACATTTAAAAATGCTTCAGAACTCTTCTATTGTTCTCGGAATTCCACTGACGTTTAAAAAACCTTCGTTAATCTTCCATTGTTCTCGAAATTCCGCTGAAGTTTAAAAATGCTTCGGAACTCTTCCATTGTTCTCGGAATTCTGCTGACGTTTAAAAATGCTTCCGATCTCTTCAATTGTTCTCGGAATTCTGCTGAAGTATAAAAATGCTTCCAAACTCTTCCATTGCTCCCGGAATTCCGCTGAAGTTTAAAAATGCTTCAGAACTCTTCCATTGTTCTAGGATTTAAGCTGAAGTTTAAAATGTTTTGGAACTCTTCCATTGTTCTCAGAATTCTGCTGACATTTAAAAATGGTTCGGAACTCTTACCATTGTTCTCGGAATTCTCCTGTAATTTAAAAATTCTTCGGAACTTTTCCATTGTTCTCGGAATTCTGCTCATGTTTAAAAATGCTTCGGAACTCTTCCATTGTTCTAGTAATTCCGCTGACGTTTAAAAATGCTTCGTTACTTTTCGATTGGTCTTGGAATTCTGCTCATGTTTAAAAATGCTTCGGAACTCTTCGAGTGTACTCGTAATTCCGGTGATGTTTAAAAATTCTTCGGAACTCTTACATTGTTCTCGGAATTCCGCTGAAGTTTAAAAATGCTTTGGAACTCTTCCATTGTTCTAGGATTTCCGATGAAGTTTAAAAATGCTTCGGAACTCTTCCATTGTTCTCGGAATAACGCTGAAGTTTAAAAATGCTTCAGAACTCTTACATTGTTCTCGGAATTCTGCTGACGTTTAAAAATGCTTCCGATCTCTTCATTTGTTCTCAGAATTCTGCTGAAGTATAAAAATGCTTCCGAACTCTTCCATTGTTCCCGGAATTCCGCTGAAGTTTAAAAATGCTTCGGAACTCTTTCATTGTTCAAGGAATTCCGCTGACGTTCAAAAATGGTTCGGAACTCTTCCATTGTTCTCGGAATTCCGCTGACGAGTAAAAATGCTTCGGAACTCTTCCATTGTTCTCGTAATTCCGCTGACGTTTAAAAATACTTCGGAACTCTTCCATTGTTCTCAGAATTCTGCTGACATTTAAAAATGGTTCGGAACTCTTACCATTGTTCTCGGAATTGTCCTGTAATTTATAAATTCTTCGGAACTTTTCCATTGTTCTCGGAATTCTGCTGAAGTTTAAAAATACTTCGGAACTCTTCCATTGTTCCCGGAATTCCGCTGAAGATTAAAAATGCTTCGGAACGCTTACATTGTTCTCGGAATTCCGCTGATGTTTAAAAATGTTTCTGAACACTTCCATTGTTCTAGGATTTCTGCTGAAGTTTAAAAATGCTTCGGAACACTTCTATTGTTCTCGCAATTCTGCTGAAGTTTTAAAATGCTTCGGAACACTTCTATTGTCCTCGGAATTTCGCTGACGTTTAAAAATGCTTCAGAACTCTTCCATTTTTCTCAGAATTCCGCTGACGTTTAAAAATGTTTTGGAAATTTTCCATTGTTCTTGGAATTCTGCTGAAGTTTAAAAATTCTTTGGAACTCTTCCATTGTTTATGGAATTGCGCTGACATTTAAAAATGCTTCAGAACTCTTCCATTGTTCCCGGAATCTGCTGAAGTTTAAAAATGCTTCGGAACTATTCCATTGTTCTTGGAATTCCGCTGACATTTAAAAATACTTCGGAACTCTTCCATTTTTCTCAGAATTCCACTGACGTTCAAAAATGCTGCAGAACTCTTCCATTGTTCTCGGAATTCCGCTGACATTTCAAAATGCTTCGGAACTCTTCCATTGTTCTTGGAATTCTGCTGAAGTTTAAAAATTCTTCGGAACTCTTCCATTGTTTATGGAATTGCGCTGACATTTAAAAATGCTTCGGAACTCTTCCATTGTTCTCGGAATTCCACTGACGTTTAAAATTGCTTTGGAACTCTTCCATTTTTCTCGGAATTCCGCTGAAGTTTAAAAAACCTTCGGAACTCTTCCATTGTTCTCGGAATCCTGCTGAAGTTTAAAAATGCTTCGAAACTCTTCTAATGTTCTCGGAATTCCGCTGAAATTTAAAAATGTTTCTGGAACTCTTCCATTGTTCTCGGAATTCTGCTGAAGTTTAAAAATGCTTCGGAACGGCTCCATTGTTCTCAGAATTCTGCTGACATTTAAAAATGGTTCGGAACTCTTACCATTGTTCTCGGAATTCTCCTGTAATTTAAAAATTCTTCGGAACTTTTCCGTTGTTCTCGGAATTCCGCTGACGTTTAAAAATGCTTCGGAACTCTTCCATTGTTCTCAGAATTCTGCTGACGTTTAAAAAGGTTTCGGAACTTTTCCTTTCTTCTTGGAATTCTGCTGAAGTTTAAAAATTCTTTGGAACTCTTCCATTGTTCTCGAAATTCCGCTGAAGTCTAAAAATGCTTCAGAACTCTTACATAGTTCTCGGAATTCCGCTGAAGTTTAAAAATGCTTCGGAACTCTTCCATTGTTCTCGGAATTCTGCTGACGTTTAAAAATGCTTCCGATCTCTTCAATTGTTCTCGGAATTCTGCTGAAGTATAAAAATGCATCCGAACTCTTCCATTGCTCCCGGAATTGCGCTGAAGTTTAAAAATGCTTCGGAACTCTTTCATTGCTCAAGGAATTCCGCTGAAGTTTAAAAATGCTTCGGAACTCTTCCATTGTTCTTGGAATTCCGCTGATGTTTAAAAATTCTTCAGAACTCTTCCATTGTTCTCGGAATTCCGCTGACGTTTAAAAATACTTCGGAACTCTTCCATTGTTCTCAGAATTCTGCTGACATTTAAAAATGGTTCGGAACTCTTACCATTGTTCTCGGAATTCTCCTGTAATTTATAAATTCTTCGGAACTTTTCCATTGTTCTCGGAATTCTGCTGAAGTTTAAAAATACTTCGGAACTCTTCCATTGTACTCGGAATAACGCTGAAGTTTAAAAATGCTTCAGAACTCTTACCATTGTTCTCGGAATTCTCCTGTAATTTAAAAATTCTTCGGAACTTTTCCATTGTTATCGGAATTCTGCTCATGTTTAAAAATGTTTCGGAACTCTTCCATTGTTCTCGGAATTCCGCTGAAGTTTAAAAATGCTTTGGAACTCTTCCATTGTTCTAGGATTTCCGATGAAGTTTAAAAATGCTTCGGAACTCTTCCATTGTTCTCGGAATAACGCTGAAGTTTAAAAATGCTTCAGAACTCTTACATTGTTCTCGGAATTCTGCTGACGTTTAAAAATGCTTCCGTTCTCTTCATTTGTTCTCAGAATTCTGCTGAAGTATAAAAATGCTACCGAACTCTTCCATTGTTCCCGGAATTCCGCTGAAGTTTAAAAATGCTTCGGAACTCTTTCATTGTTCAAGGAATTCCGCTGACGTTCAAAAATGCTGCGGAACTCTTCCATTATTCTTGGAATTCCGCTGATGTTTAAAAATTCTTCGGAACTCTTCCATTGTTCTCGGAATTCCGCTGACTAGGAAAAATGCTTCGGAACTCTTCCATTGTTCTCGTAATTCCGCTGACGTTTAAAAATACTTCGGAACTCTTCCATTGTTCTCAGAATTATGCTGACATTTAAAAATGGTTCGGAACTCTTACCATTGTTCTCGGAATTCTCCTGTAATTTATAAATTCTTCGGAACTTTTCCATTGTTCTCGGAATTCTGCTGAAGTTTAAAAATACTTCGGAACTCTTCCATTGTTCCCGGAATTCCGCTGAAGATTAAAAATGCTTCGAAACGCTTACATTGTTCTCGGAATTCTGCTGACGTTTAAAAATGCTTTGGAACTCTTCCATTGCTCTAGGATTTCTGCTGAACTTTAAAAATGTTTCGGAACTCTTCTATTGTTCTCACAATTCTGCTGAAGTTTTAAAATGCTTCGAAACTCTTCCATTGTTCTCGGAATTCCGCTGAAGTTTAAAAATGATTCTGAACTCTTCCATTGTTCTCAGAATTCCGCTGATGTTTAAAAATGCTTCGGTACTCTTCCATTGTTCTTAAAATTCTGTTGATGTTTAAAAATGCTTCGGAACTCTTCCATTGTTCTCGTAATTCCGCTGACGTTTAAAAATGCTTCATAACTCTTCCATTTTTCTCGGAATTCCGCTGATGTTTAAAAATGTTTCTGAACCCTTCCATTGTTCTAGGATTTCTGCTGAACTTTAAAAATGTTTCGGAACTCTTCTATTGTTCTCACAATTCTGCTGAAGTTTTAAAATGCTTCGAAACTCTTCCATTGTTCTTGGAATTCTGCTGAAGTTTAAAAATTCTTTGGAACTCTTCCATTGTTTATGGAATGGCGCTGACATTTAAAAATGCTTCAGAACTCTTCTATTGTTCTCGGAATTCCACTGACGTTTAAAAAACCTTCGTTAATTTTCCATTGTTCTCGAAATTCCGCTGAAGTTTAAAAATGCTTCGGAACTCTTCCATTGTTCTCGGAATTCTGCTGACGTTTAAAAATGCTTCCGATCTCTTCAATTGTTCTCGGAATTCTGCTGAAGTATAAAAATGCTTCCAAACTCTTCCATTGCTCCCGGAATTCCGCTGAAGTTTAAAAATGCTTCAGAACTCTTCCATTGTTCTAGGATTTAAGCTGAAGTTTAAAATGTTTTGGAACTCTTCCATTGTTCTCAGAATTCTGCTGACATTTAAAAATGGTTCGGAACTCTTACCATTGTTCTCGGAATTCTCCTGTAATTTAAAAATTCTTCGGAACTTTTCCATTGTTCTCGGAATTCTGCTCATGTTTAAAAATGCTTCGGAACTCTTCCATTGTTCTAGTAATTCCGCTGACGTTTAAAAATGCTTCGTTACTTTTCGATTGGTCTTGGAATTCTGCTCATGTTTAAAAATGCTTCGGAACTCTTCGAGTGTACTCGTAATTCCGGTGATGTTTAAAAATTCTTCGGAACTCTTACATTGTTCTCGGAATTCCGCTGAAGTTTAAAAATGCTTTGGAACTCTTCCATTGTTCTAGGATTTCCGATGAAGTTTAAAAATGCTTCGGAACTCTTCCATTGTTCTCGGAATAACGCTGAAGTTTAAAAATGCTTCAGAACTCTTACATTGTTCTCGGAATTCTGCTGACGTTTAAAAATGCTTCCGATCTCTTCATTTGTTCTCAGAATTCTGCTGAAGTATAAAAATGCTTCCGAACTCTTCCATTGTTCCCGGAATTCCGCTGAAGTTTAAAAATGCTTCGGAACTCTTTCATTGTTCAAGGAATTCCGCTGACGTTCAAAAATGGTTCGGAACTCTTCCATTGTTCTCGGAATTCCGCTGACGAGTAAAAATGCTTCGGAACTCTTCCATTGTTCTCGTAATTCCGCTGACGTTTAAAAATACTTCGGAACTCTTCCATTGTTCTCAGAATTCTGCTGACATTTAAAAATGGTTCGGAACTCTTACCATTGTTCTCGGAATTGTCCTGTAATTTATAAATTCTTCGGAACTTTTCCATTGTTCTCGGAATTCTGCTGAAGTTTAAAAATACTTCGGAACTCTTCCATTGTTCCCGGAATTCCGCTGAAGATTAAAAATGCTTCGGAACGCTTACATTGTTCTCGGAATTCCGCTGATGTTTAAAAATGTTTCTGAACACTTCCATTGTTCTAGGATTTCTGCTGAAGTTTAAAAATGCTTCGGAACACTTCTATTGTTCTCGCAATTCTGCTGAAGTTTTAAAATGCTTCGGAACACTTCTATTGTCCTCGGAATTTCGCTGACGTTTAAAAATGCTTCAGAACTCTTCCATTTTTCTCAGAATTCCGCTGACGTTTAAAAATGTTTTGGAAATTTTCCATTGTTCTTGGAATTCTGCTGAAGTTTAAAAATTCTTTGGAACTCTTCCATTGTTTATGGAATTGCGCTGACATTTAAAAATGCTTCAGAACTCTTCCATTGTTCCCGGAATCTGCTGAAGTTTAAAAATGCTTCGGAACTCTTCCATTGTTCTTGGAATTCCGCTGACATTTAAAAATACTTCGGAACTCTTCCATTTTTCTCAGAATTCCACTGACGTTCAAAAATGCTGCAGAACTCTTCCATTGTTCTCGGAATTCCGCTGACATTTCAAAATGCTTCGGAACTCTTCCATTGTTCTTGGAATTCTGCTGAAGTTTAAAAATTCTTCGGAACTCTTCCATTGTTTATGGAATTGCGCTGACATTTAAAAATGCTTCGGAACTCTTCCATTGTTCTCGGAATTCCACTGACGTTTAAAATTGCTTTGGAACTCTTCCATTTTTCTCGGAATTCCGCTGAAGTTTAAAAAACCTTCGGAACTCTTCCATTGTTCTCGGAATCCTGCTGAAGTTTAAAAATGCTTCGAAACTCTTCTAATGTTCTCGGAATTCCGCTGAAATTTAAAAATGTTTCTGGAACTCTTCCATTGTTCTCGGAATTCTGCTGACGTTTAAAAATGCTTCGGAACGGTTCCATTGTTCTCAGAATTCTGCTGACATTTAAAAATGGTTCGGAACTCTTACCATTGTTCTCGGAATTCTCCTGTAATTTAAAAATTCTTCGGAACTTTTCCGTTGTTCTCGGAATTCCGCTGACGTTTAAAAATGCTTCGGAACTCTTCCATTGTTCTCAGAATTCTGCTGACGTTTAAAAATGTTTCGGAACTTTTCCTTTCTTCTTGGAATTCTGCTGAAGTTTAAAAATTCTTTGGAACTCTTCCATTGTTCTCGAAATTCCGCTGAAGTCTAAAAATGCTTCAGAACTCTTACATAGTTCTCGGAATTCCGCTGAAGTTTAAAAATGCTTCGGAACTCTTCCATTGTTCTCGGAATTCTGCTGACGTTTAAAAATGCTTCCGATCTCTTCAATTGTTCTCGGAATTCTGCTGAAGTATAAAAATGCATCCGAACTCTTCCATTGCTCCCGGAATTGCGCTGAAGTTTAAAAATGCTTCGGAACTCTTTCATTGCTCAAGGAATTCCGCTGAAGTTTAAAAATGCTTCGGAACTCTTCCATTGTTCTTGGAATTCCGCTGATGTTTAAAAATTCTTCAGAACTCTTCCATTGTTCTCGGAATTCCGCTGACGAGTAAAAATGCTTCGGAACTCTTCCATTGTTCTCGTAATTCCGCTGACGTTTAAAAATACTTCGGAACTCTTCCATTGTTCTCAGAATTCTGCTGACATTTAAAAATGGTTCGGAACTCTTACCATTGTTCTCGGAATTCTCCTGTAATTTATAAATTCTTCGGAACTTTTCCATTGTTCTCGGAATTCTGCTGAAGTTTAAAAATACTTCGGAACTCTTCCATTGTTCCCGGAATTCCGCTGAAGATTAAAAATGCTTCGGAACGCTTACATTGTTCTCGGAATTCCGCTGACGTTTAAAAATGCTTCGGAACTCTTCCATTGTACTCGGAATAAGGCTGAAGTTTAAAAATGCTTCAGAACTCTTACCATTATTCTCGGAATTCTCCTGTAATTTAAAAATTCTTCGGAACTTTTCCATTGTTCTCGGAATTCTGCTCATGTTTAAAAATGCTTCGGAACTCTTCCATTGTTCTCGTAATTCCGCTGACGTTTAAAAATGCTTCGTTACTTTTCGATTGGTCTTGGAATTCTGCTCATGTTTAAAAATGCTTCGGAACTCTTCGAGTGTACTCGTAATTCCGGTGATGTTTAAAAATTCTTCGGAACTCTTACATTGTTCTCGGAATTCCGCTGAAGTTTAAAAATGCTTTGGAACTCTTCCATTGTTCTAGGATTTCCGATGAAGTTTAAAAATGCTTCGGAACTCTTCCATTGTTCTCGGAATAACGCTGAAGTTTAAAAATGCTTCAGAACTCTTACATTGTTCTCGGAATTCTGCTGATGTTTAAAAATGCTTCCGATCTCTTCATTTGTTCTCAGAATTCTGCTGAAGTATAAAAATGCTACCGAACTCTTCCATTGTTCCCGGAATTCCGCTGAAGTTTAAAAATGCTTCGGAACTCTTTCATTGTTCAAGGAATTCCGCTGACGTTCAAAAATGCTGCGGAACTCTTCCATTATTCTTGGAATTCCGCTGATGTTTAAAAATTCTTCGGAACTCTTCCATTGTTCTCGGAATTCCGCTGACGAGTAAAAATGCTTCGGAACTCTTCCATTGTTCTCGTAATTCCGCTGACGTTTAAAAATACTTCGGAACTCTTCCATTGTTCTCAGAATTATGCTGACATTTAAAAATGGTTCGGAACTCTTACCATTGTTCTCGGAATTCTCCTGTAATTTATAAATTCTTCGGAACTTTTCCATTGTTCTCGGAATTCTGCTGAAGTTTAAAAATACTTCGGAACTCTTCCATTGTTCCCGGAATTCCGCTGAAGATTAAAAATGCTTCGGAACGCTTACATTGTTCTCGGAATTCCGCTGACGTTTAAAAATGCTTTGGAACTCTTCCATTGCTCTAGGATTTCTGCTGAACTTTAAAAATGTTTCGGAACTCTTCTATTGTTCTCACAATTCTGCTGAAGTTTTAAAATGCTTCGAAACTCTTCCATTGTTCTCGGAATTCCGCTGAAGTTTAAAAATGATTCTGAACTCTTCCATTGTTCTCAGAATTCCGCTGATGTTTAAAAATGCTTCGGTACTCTTCCATTGTTCTTAAAATTCTGTTGATGTTTAAAAATGCTTCGGAACTCTTCCATTGTTCTCGTAATTCCGCTGACGTTTAAAAATGCTTCATAACTCTTCCATTTTTCTCGGAATTCCGCTGATGTTTAAAAATGTTTCTGAACCCTTCCATTGTTCTAGGATTTCTGCTGAACTTTAAAAATGTTTCGGAACTCTTCTATTGTTCTCACAATTCTGCTGAAGTTTTAAAATGCTTCGAAACTCTTCCATTGTTCTTGGAATTCTGCTGAAGTTTAAAAATTCTTTGGAACTCTTCCATTGTTTATGGAATGGCGCTGACATTTAAAAATGCTTCAGAACTCTTCTATTGTTCTCGGAATTCCACTGATGTTTAAAAAACCTTCGTTAATCTTCCATTGTTCTCGAAATTCCGCTGAAGTTTAAAAATGCTTCGGAACTCTTCCATTGTTCTCGGAATTCTGCTGACGTTTAAAAATGCTTCCGATCTCTTCAATTGTTCTCGGAATTCTGCTGAAGTATAAAAATGCTTCCAAACTCTTCCATTGCTCCCGGAATTCCGCTGAAGTTTAAAAATGCTTCAGAACTCTTCCATTGTTCTAGGATTTAAGCTGAAGTTTAAAATGTTTTGGAACTCTTCCATTGTTCTCAGAATTCTGCTGACATTTAAAAATGGTTCGGAACTCTTACCATTGTTCTCGGAATTCTCCTGTAATTTAAAAATTCTTCGGAACTTTTCCATTGTTCTCGGAATTCTGCTCATGTTTAAAAATGCTTCGGAACTCTTCGAGTGTACTCGTAATTCCGGTGATGTTTAAAAATTCTTCGGAACTCTTACATTGTTCTCGGAATTCCGCTGAAGTTTAAAAATGCTTTGGAACTCTTCCATTGTTCTAGGATTTCCGATGAAGTTTAAAAATGCTTCGGAACTCTTCCATTGTTCTCGGAATAACGCTGAAGTTTAAAAATGCTTCAGAACTCTTACATTGTTCTCGGAATTCTGCTGACGTTTAAAAATGCTTCCGATCTCTTCATTTGTTCTCAGAATTCTGCTGAAGTATAAAAATGCTTCCGAACTCTTCCATTGTTCCCGGAATTCCGCTGAAGTTTAAAAATGCTTCGGAACACTTTCATTGTTCAAGGAATTCCGCTGACGTTCAAAAATGGTTCGGAACTCTTCCATTGTTCTCGGAATTCCGCTGACGAGTAAAAATGCTTCGGAACTCTTCCATTGTTCTCGTAATTCCGCTGACGTTTAAAAATACTTCGGAACTCTTCCATTGTTCTCAGAATTCTGCTGACATTTAAAAATGGTTCGGAACTCTTACCATTGTTCTCGGAATTGTCCTGTAATTTATAAATTCTTCGGAACTTTTCCATTGTTCTCAGGATTCTGCTGAAGTTTAAAAATACTTCGGAACTCTTCCATTGTTCCCGGAATTCCGCTGAAGATTAAAAATGCTTCGGAACGCTTACATTGTTCTCGGAATTCCGCTGACGTTTAAAAATGCTTCTGAACTCTTCCATTGTTCTCGGAATTCTGTTGACGTTAAAAAATGGTTCTGATCTCTTCCATTGTTCTCGGAATTCTGCTGAAGTTTAAAAATGCTTCGGAACTCTTCCATTGTTCCCAGTATTCCGCTGAAGTTTAAAATGCTTCGGAACTCTTCCATTTTTCCCAGTATTCCGCTGAAGTTTAAAATGCTTCGGAACTCTTCCATTGTCCTTGGAATTCCGCTGACATTTAAAAATATTTCGGAACTCTTCCATTTTTCTCAGAATTCCGCTGACGTTCAAAAATGCTGCAGAACTCTTCCATTGTTCTCGGAATTCCGCTGACATTTCAAAATGCTTCGGAACTCTTCCATTGTTCTTGGAATTCTGCTGAAGTTTAAAAATTCTTCGAAACTCTTCCATTGTTTATGGAATTGCGCTGACATTTAAAAATATTTCGGAACTCTTCCATTGTTCTTGGAATTCCACTGACGTTTAAAAATACTTTGGAACTCTTCCATTTTTCTCGGAATTCCGCTGAAGTTTAGAAAACCTTCGGAACTCTTCCATTGTTCTCGGAATTCCGCTGAAGTTTAAAAATGCTTCGAAACTCTTCTAATGTTCTAGGAATTCTGCTGAAATTTAAAAATGCTTCTGGAACTCTTCCAATGTTCTCAGAATTCTACTGACATTTAAAAATGGTTCGAAACTCTTACCATTGTTCTCGGAATTCTCCTGTAATTTAAAAATTCATCGGAACTTTTCCGTTGTTCTCGGAATTCCGCTGACGTTTAAAAATGCTTCGGAACTCTTCCATTGTTCTAGGATTTCCGATGAAGTTTAAAAATGCTTCGGAACTCTTCCAATGTTCTCGGAATTCTGCTGAAGTTTAAAAATGCTTCAGAACTCTTACATTGTTCTCGGAATTCCGCTGACGTTTAAATATGCTTCCGATCTCTACATTTGTTCTCTGAATTCTGATGAAGTATAAAAATGCTTCCGAACTCTTCCATTGTTCCCGGAATTCCGCTGAAGTTTAAAAATGCTTCGGAACTCTTTCATTGCTCAAGGAATTCCGCTGACATTCAAAAATGCTTCGGAACTCTTCCATTGTTCTTGGAATTCCGCTGATGTTTAAAAAATTTTCGGAACTCTTCCTTTGTTCTTGGAATTCCGCTGACGAGTAAAAATGATTCGGAACTCTTCCATTGTTCTCGTAATTCCGCTGACGTTTAAAAATGCTTCGGAACTCTTCCATTGTTCTCGGAATTCCGCTGAAGTTTAAAAATGCTTCAGAGCTCTTCCTTTATTCTAGTATTTCCGCTGAACTTTAAAAATGCTTTGGAACTCTTCCATTGTTCTCGGAAATTCCGCTGAAGTTTAAAAATGCTTCGGAACACTTCAATTGTTCTCGGAATTCCGCTGAAGTTTAAAAATGCTTCGGAACTCTTCCATTGTTCTCGTAATTCCGCTGACGTTTAAAAATGCTTAGGAACTCTTCCATTGTTCTAGGATTTCTGCTGAAGTTTAAAAATGCTTCGGAACTCTTCCATTGTTTATGGAATTGCGCTGACATTTAAAGATGCTTCAGAGCTCTTCCATTGTTCCCAGAATCTGCTGAAGTTTAAAAATGGTTCGGAACTCTTCCATTGTTCCCAGTATTCCGCTGAAGTTTAAAAATGCTTCGGAACTCTTCCATTGTTCTTGGAATTCCGCTGACATTTAAAAATACTTCGGAACTCTTCCATTGTTCTTGGAATTCTGCTGAAGTTTAAAAATTCTTCGGAACTCTTCCATTGTTTATGGAATTGCGCTGACATGTAAAAATGCTTCGGAACTCTTCCATTGTTCTCGTAATTCCGCTGACGTTTAAAAATACTTCGGAACTCTTCCATTGTTCTCAGAATTCTGCTGACATTTAAAAATGGTTCGGAACTCTTACCATTGTTCTCGGAATTCTCCTGTAATTTATAAATTCTTTGGAACTTTTCCATTGTTCTCGTAATTCTGCTGAAGTTTAAAAATACTTCGGAACTCTTCCATTGTTCCCGGAATTCCGCTGAAGATTAAAAATGCTTCGGAACGCGTACATTGTTCTCGGAATTCCGCTGACGTTTAAAAATGCTTTGGAACTCTTCCATTGCTCTAGGATTTCTGCTGAACTTTAAAAATGTTTCGGAACTCTTCTATTGTTCTCACAATTCTGCTGAAGTTTTAAAATGCTTCGAAACTCTTCCATTGTTCTCGGAATTCCGCTGAAGTTTAAAAATGATTCTGAACTCTTCCATTGTTCTCAGAATTCCGCTGATGTTTAAAAATGCTTTGGTACTCTTCCATTGTTCTTAAAATTCTGTTGATGTTTAAAAATGCTTCGGAACTCTTCCATTGTTCTCGTAATTCCGCTGACGTTTAAAAATGCTTCATAACTCTTCCATTTTTCTCGGAATTCCGCTGATGTTTAAAAATGTTTCTGAACCCTTCCATTGTTCTAGGATTTCTGCTGAACTTTAAAAATGTTTCGGAACTCTTCTATTGTTCTCACAATTCTGCTGAAGTTTTAAAATGCTTCGAAACTCTTCCATTGTTCTTGGAATTCTGCTGAAGTTTAAAAATTCTTTGGAACTCTTCCATTGTTTATGGAATGGCGCTGACATTTAAAAATGCTTCAGAACTCTTCTATTGTTCTCGGAATTCCACTGACGTTTAAAAAACCTTCGTTAATCTTCCATTGTTCTCGAAATTCCGCTGAAGTTTAAAAATGCTTCGGAACTCTTCCATTGTTCTCGGAATTCTGCTGACGTTTAAAAATGCTTCCGATCTCTTCAATTGTTCTCGGAATTCTGCTGAAGTATAAAAATGCTTCCAAACTCTTCCATTGCTCCCGGAATTCTGCTGAAGTTTAAAAATGCTTTAGAACTCTTCCATTGTTCTAGGATTTAAGCTGAAGTTTAAAATGTTTTGGAACTCTTCCATTGTTCTCAGAATTCTGCTGACATTTAAAAATGGTTCGGAACTCTTACCATTGTTCTTGGAATTCTCCTGTAATTTAAAAATTCTTCGGAACTTTTCCATTGTTCTCGGAATTCTGCTCAAGTTTAAAAATGCTTCGGAACTCTTCCATTGTTCTAGTAATTCCGCTGACGTTTAAAAATGCTTCGTTACTTTTCGATTGGTCTTGGAATTCTGCTCATGTTTAAAAATGCTTCGGAACTTTTCGAGTGTACTCGTAATTCCGGTGATGTTTAAAAATTCTTCGGAACTCTTACATTGTTCTCGGAATTCCGCTGAAGTTTAAAAATGCTTTGGAACTCTTCCATTGTTCTAGGATTTCCGATGAAGTTTAAAAATGCTTCGGAACTCTTCCATTGTTCTCGGAATAACGCTGAAGTTTAAAAATGCTTCAGAACTCTTACATTGTTCTCGGAATTCTGCTGACGTTTAAAAATGCTTCCGATCTCTTCATTTGTTCTCAGAATTCTGCTGAAGTATAAAAATGCTTCCGAACTCTTCCATTGTTCCCGGAATTCCGCTGAAGTTTAAAAATGCTTCGGAACTCTTTCATTGTTCAAGGAATTCCGCTGACGTTCAAAAATGGTTCGGAACTCTTCCATTGTTCTCGGAATTCCGCTGACGAGTAAAAATGCTTCGGAACTCTTCCATTGTTCTCGTAATTCCGCTGACGTTTAAAAATACTTCGGAACTCTTCCATTGTTCTCAGAATTCTGCTGACATTTAAAAATGGTTCGGAACTCTTACCATTGTTCTCGGAATTGTCCTGTAATTTATAAATTCTTCGGAACTTTTCCATTGTTCTCAGGATTCTGCTGAAGTTTAAAAATACTTCGGAACTCTTCCATTGTTCCCGGAATTCCGCTGAAGATTAAAAATGCTTCGGAACGCTTACATTGTTCTCGGAATTCCGCTGACGTTTAAAAATGCTTCTGAACTCTTCCATTGTTCTCGGAATTCTGTTGACGTTAAAAAATGGTTCTGATCTCTTCCATTGTTCTCGGAATTCTGCTGAAGTTTAAAAATGCTTCGGAACTCTTCCATTGTTCCCAGTATTCCGCTGAAGTTTAAAATGCTTCGGAACTCTTCCATTTTTCCCAGTATTCCGCTGAAGTTTAAAATGCTTCGGAACTCTTCCATTGTCCTTGGAATTCCGCTGACATTTAAAAATATTTCGGAACTCTTCCATTTTTCTCAGAATTCCGCTGACGTTCAAAAATGCTGCAGAACTCTTCCATTGTTCTCGGAATTCTGCTGACGTTTAAAAATGCTTCCGATCTCTTCATTTGTTCTCAGAATTCTGCTGAAGTATAAAAATGCTTCCGAACTCTTCCATTGTTCCCGGAATTCCGCTGAAGTTTAAAAATGCTTCGGAACTCTTTCATTGTTCAAGGAATTCCGCTGACGTTCAAAAATGGTTCGGAACTCTTCCATTGTTCTCGGAATTCCGCTGACGAGTAAAAATGCTTCGGAACTCTTCCATTGTTCTCGTAATTCCGCTGACGTTTAAAAATACTTCGGAACTCTTCCATTGTTCTCAGAATTCTGCTGACATTTAAAAATGGTTCGGAACTCTTACCATTGTTCTCGGAATTGTCCTGTAATTTATAAATTCTTCGGAACTTTTCCATTGTTCTCAGGATTCTGCTGAAGTTTAAAAATACTTCGGAACTCTTCCATTGTTCCCGGAATTCCGCTGAAGATTAAAAATGCTTCGGAACGCTTACATTGTTCTCGGAATTCCGCTGACGTTTAAAAATGCTTCTGAACTCTTCCATTGTTCTCGGAATTCTGTTGACGTTAAAAAATGGTTCTGATCTCTTCCATTGTTCTCGGAATTCTGCTGAAGTTTAAAAATGCTTCGGAACTCTTCCATTGTTCCCAGTATTCCGCTGAAGTTTAAAATGCTTCGGAACTCTTCCATTTTTCCCAGTATTCCGCTGAAGTTTAAAATGCTTCGGAACTCTTCCATTGTCCTTGGAATTCCGCTGACATTTAAAAATATTTCGGAACTCTTCCATTTTTCTCAGAATTCCGCTGACGTTCAAAAATGCTGCAGAACTCTTCCATTGTTCTCGGAATTCTGCTGACGTTTAAAAATGCTTCCGATCTCTTCATTTGTTCTCAGAATTCTGCTGAAGTATAAAAATGCTTCCGAACTCTTCCATTGTTCCCGGAATTCCGCTGAAGTTTAAAAATGCTTCGGAACTCTTTCATTGTTCAAGGAATTCCGCTGACGTTCAAAAATGGTTCGGAACTCTTCCATTGTTCTCGGAATTCCGCTGACGAGTAAAAATGCTTCGGAACTCTTCCATTGTTCTCGTAATTCCGCTGACGTTTAAAAATACTTCGGAACGCTTCCATTGTTCTCAGAATTCTGCTGACATTTAAAAATGGTTCGGAACTCTTACCATTGTTCTCGGAATTGTCCTGTAATTTATAAATTCTTCGGAACTTTTCCATTGTTCTCAGGATTCTGCTGAAGTTTAAAAATACTTCGGAACTCTTCCATTGTTCCCGGAATTCCGCTGAAGATTAAAAATGCTTCGGAACGCTTACATTGTTCTCGGAATTCCGCTGACGTTTAAAAATGCTTCTGAACTCTTCCATTGTTCTCGGAATTCTGTTGACGTTAAAAAATGGTTCTGATCTCTTCCATTGTTCTCGGAATTCTGCTGAAGTTTAAAAATGCTTCGGAACTCTTCCATTGTTCCCAGTATTCCGCTGAAGTTTAAAATGCTTCGGAACTCTTCCATTTTTCCCAGTATTCCGCTGAAGTTTAAAATGCTTCGGAACTCTTCCATTGTCCTTGGAATTCCGCTGACATTTAAAAATATTTCGGAACTCTTCCATTTTTCTCAGAATTCCGCTGACGTTCAAAAATGCTGCAGAACTCTTCCATTGTTCTCGGAATTCCGCTGACATTTCAAAATGCTTCGGAACTCTTCCATTGTTCTTGGAATTCTGCTGAAGTTTAAAAATTCTTCGAAACTCTTCCATTGTTTATGGAATTGCGCTGACATTTAAAAATGTTTCGGAACTCTTCCATTGTTCTTGGAATTCCACTGACGTTTAAAAATACTTTGGAACTCTTCCATTTTTCTCGGAATTCCGCTGAAGTTTAGAAAACCTTCGGAACTCTTCCATTGTTCTCTGAATTCCGCTGAAGTTTAAAAATGCTTCGAAACTCTTCTAATGTTCTAGGAATTCTGCTGAAATTTAAAAATGCTTCTGGAACTCTTCCAATGTTCTCAGAATTCTACTGACATTTAAAAATGGTTCGAAACTCTTACCATTGTTCTCGGAATTCTCCTGTAATTTAAAAATTCATCGGAACTTTTCCGTTGTTCTCGGAATTCCACTGACGTTTAAAAATGCTTCGGAACTCTTCCATTGTTCTAGGATTTCCGATGAAGTTTAAAAATGCTTCGGAACTCTTCCATTGTTCTCGGAATTCTGCTGAAGTTTAAAAATGCTTCAGAACTCTTACATTGTTCTCGGAATTCCGCTGACGTTTAAATATGCTTCCGATCTCTACATTTGTTCTCTGAATTCTGATGAAGTATAAAAATGCTTCCGAACTCTTCCATTGTTCCCGGAATTCCGCTGAAGTTTAAAAATGCTTCGGAACTCTTTCATTGCTCAAGGAATTCCGCTGACATTCAAAAATGCTTCGGAACTCTTCCATTGTTCTTGGAATTCCGCTGATGTTTAAAAAATTTTCGGAACTCTTCCTTTGTTCTTGGAATTCCGCTGACGAGTAAAAATGATTCGGAACTCTTCCATTGTTCTCGTAATTCCGCTGACGTTTAAAAATGCTTCGGAACTCTTCCATTGTTCTCGGAATTCCGCTGAAGTTTAAAAATGCTTCAGAGCTCTTCCTTTATTCTAGTATTTCCGCTGAACTTTAAAAATGCTTTGGAACTCTTCCATTGTTCTCGGAAATTCCGCTGAAGTTTAAAAATGCTTCGGAACACTTCAATTGTTCTCGGAATTCCGCTGAAGTTTAAAAATGCTTCGGAACTCTTCCATTGTTCTCGTAATTCCGCTGACGTTTAAAAATGCTTAGGAACTCTTCCATTGTTCTAGGATTTCTGCTGAAGTTTAAAAATGCTTCGGAACTCTTCCATTGTTTATGGAATTGCGCTGACATTTAAAGATGCTTCAGAGCTCTTCCATTGTTCCCGGAATCTGCTGAAGTTTAAAAATGCTTCGGAACTCTTCCATTGTTCCCAGTATTCCGCTGAAGTTTAAAAATGCTTCGGAACTCTTCCATTGTTCTTGGAATTCCGCTGACATTTAAAAATACTTCGGAACTCTTCCATTGTTCTTGGAATTCTGCTGAAGTTTAAAAATTCTTCGGAACTCTTCCATTGTTTATGGAATTGCGCTGACATTTAAAAATGCTTCGGAACTCTTCCATTGTTCTCGGAATTCCACTGACGTTTAAAATTGCTTTGGAACTCTTCCATTTTTCTCGGAATTCCGCTGAAGTTTAAAAAACCTTCGGAACTCTTCCATTGTTCTCGGAATTCTGCTGACGTTTAAAAATGCTTCGGAACTGTTCCATTGTTCTCAGAATTCTGCTGACATTTAAAAATTCTTCGGAACTCTTACCATTGTTCTCGGAATTCTCCTGTAATTTAAAAATTCTTCGGAACTTTTCCGTTGTTCTCGGAATTCCGCTGACGTTTAAAAATGCTTCGGAACTCTTCCATTGTTCTCGGAATTCTGCTGACGTTTAAAAATGTTTCGGAACTTTTCCATTGTTCTTGGAATTCTGCTGAAGTTTAAAAATTCTTTGGAACTCTTCCATTGTTTATGGAATTGCGCTGACATTTAAAAATGCTTCCGATCTCTTCCAATGTTCTCGGAATTCTGCTGAAGTTTTATAATGCTTTGGAACTCTTACATTGTTCCCGGAATTCTGCTGAAGTTTAAAAATGCTACGGAACTCTTCCATTGTTTATGGAATTGCGCTGACATTTAAAAATGCTTCCGATCTCTTCCAATGTTCTCGGAATTCTGCTGAAGTTTTATAATGCTTTGGAACTCTTACATTGTTCCCGGAATTCCGCTGAAGTTTAAAAATGCTTCGGAACTCTTCCATTGTTCTCGTAATTCCGCTGACGTTTAAAAATGCTTAGGAACTCTTCCATTGTTCTAGGATTTCTGCTGAAGTTTAAAAATGCTTCGGAACTCTTCCATTGTTTATGGAATTGCGCTGACATTTAAAGATGCTTCAGAGCTCTTCCATTGTTCCCGGAATCTGCTGAAGTTTAAAAATGCTTCGGAACTCTTCCATTGTTCCCAGTATTCCGCTGAAGTTTAAAAATGCTTCGGAACTCTTCCATTGTTCTTGGAATTCCGCTGACATTTAAAAATACTTCGGAACTCTTCCATTGTTCTTGGAATTCTGCTGAAGTTTAAAAATTCTTCGGAACTCTTCCATTGTTTATGGAATTGCGCTGACATTTAAAAATGCTTCGGAACTCTTCCATTGTTCTCGGAATTCCACTGACGTTTAAAATTGCTTTGGAACTCTTCCATTTTTCTCGGAATTCCGCTGAAGTTTAAAAAACCTTCGGAACTCTTCCATTGTTCTCGGAATTCTGCTGACGTTTAAAAATGCTTCGGAACTGTTCCATTGTTCTCAGAATTCTGCTGACATTTAAAAATTCTTCGGAACTCTTACCATTGTTCTCGGAATTCTCCTGTAATTTAAAAATTCTTCGGAACTTTTCCGTTGTTCTCGGAATTCCGCTGACGTTTAAAAATGCTTCGGAACTCTTCCATTGTTCTCGGAATTCTGCTGACGTTTAAAAATGTTTCGGAACTTTTCCATTGTTCTTGGAATTCTGCTGAAGTTTAAAAATTCTTTGGAACTCTTCCATTGTTTATGGAATTGCGCTGACATTTAAAAATGCTTCCGATCTCTTCCAATGTTCTCGGAATTCTGCTGAAGTTTTATAATGCTTTGGAACTCTTACATTGTTCCCGGAATTCTGCTGAAGTTTAAAAATGCTACGGAACTCTTCCATTGTTCCCGGAATACTGCTGAAGTTTAAAGATGCTTTGGAACTCTTTCATTGCTCAAGGAATTCCGGTGCCTTTTAAAAATGCTTCGGAACTCTTCCATTTATCTCAGACTTCAACTGACAATTAAAAATGCTTCGGAACTCTTCCATTGTTCTCGGAATTCCGCTGACGTTTAAAAATGCTTCGTTACTTTTCGATTGTTCTTGGAATTCCGCTGATGTTTAAAAATGCTTCGGAACTCTTCGAGTGTACACGTAATTCCGCTGAAGTTTAAAAATGCTTCGGAACTCTTTCATTGTCCTCGGAATTTCGCTGACGTTTCAAAATGCTTCGGAACTCTTCCATTTTTCTCGGAATTCTCCTGTAATTTAAAAATTCTTCGGAACTTTTCCATTGTTCTCGGAATTCCGCTGACGTTTAAAAATGCTTCGGAACTCTTCCATTGTTCTCGGAATTCTGCTGACGTTTAAAAATGCTTCGGAACTCTTCCATTGTTCTCGGAATTCTGCTGACGTTTAAAAATGCTTCCGATCTCTTCCATTGTTCTGGGAATTCTGCTGAAGTTTAAAAAAGCTTTGGAACTCTTCCATTGTTCCCGGAATTCTGCTGAAATTCAAAAATGCTACAGAACTCTTCCATTGTTCCCGGAATTCGGCTGAAGTTTAAAAATGCTTCGGAACTCTTTCATTGCTCCAGGAATTCCTCTGACGTTTAAAAATGCTTCGGAACTCTTCCATTTATCTCAGACTTCCACTGACATTGAAAAATGCTTCGGAACTCTTCCATTGTTCTCGGAATTCTGCTGACGTTTAAAAATGCTTCGAAACTCTTCCATTGTTCTCGGAATTCTGCTGACATTTAAAAATGCTTCCGATCTCTTCCATTGTTCTGGGAATTCTGCTGAAGTTTAAAAAAGCTTCGGAACTCTTCCATTGTTCCCGGAATTCTGCTGAAATTCAAAAATGCTACAGAACTCTTCCATTGTTCCCGGAATTCGGCTGAAGTTTAAAAATGCTTTGGAACTCTTTCATTGCTCCAGGAATTCCTCTGACGTTTAAAAATGCTTCGGAACTCTTCCATTTTTCTCAGAATTCCACTGACGTTTAAAAATGCTTCGGAACTATTTCATTGCTCATGGAATTCCGCTGAAGTTTAAAAATGCTTCGGAACTCTTTCATTGCTCAAGGAATTCCGCTGAAGTTTAAAAATGCTTCGGAACTCTTCCATTGTTCTAGGATTTAAGCTGAAGTTTAAAATGCTTTGGAACTCTTCCATTGTTCTCAGAATTCCGCTGAAGTTTAAAAATGCTTCGGAACTCTTCCATTGTTCTCGGAATTCCGCTGAAGTTTAAAAATGCTTCGGAACTCTTCCATTGTTCTCGGAATTCTGCTGATATTTAAAAATGCTTCCGATCTCTTCCAATGTTCTCGGAATTCTCCTGAAATTTTAAAATGCTTCGGAACTCTTACATTGTTCCCGGAATTCTGCTGAAGTTTAAAAATGCTACGGAACTCTTCCATTGTTCCCGGAATACTGCTGAAGTTTAAAGATGCTTTGGAACTCTTTCATTGCTCAAGGAATTCCGGTGCCATTTAAAAATGCTTCGGAAATCTTCCATTTATCTCAGACTTCCACTGACATTGAAAAATGCTTCGGAACTCTTCCATTGTTCTCGGAATTCCGCTGACGTTTAAAAATGCTTCGTTACTTTTCGATTGTTCTTGGAATTCTGCTGATGTTTAAAAATGCTTCGGAACTCTTCTAGTGTACTCGTAATTCCGGTGATGTTTAAAAATTTTTCGGAACTCTTATATTGTTCTCGGAATTCCGCTGAAGTTTAAAAATTCTTTGGAACTCTTCCATTGTTCTCGGAATTCCGCTGATGTTTAAAAATGCTTCGGAACTCTTCCATTGTTCTCGGAATTCTGCTGACGTTTAAAAATGCTTCCGATCTCTTCATTTGTTCTCAGAATTCTGCTGAAGTATAAAAATGCTTCCGAACTCTTCCATTGTTCCCGGAATTCTGCTGAAGTTTAAAAATGCTTCGGAACTCTTTCATTGTTCAAGGAATTCCGCTGACGTTCAAAAATGCTTCGGAACTCTTCCATTGTTCTTGGAATTCCGCTGATGTTTAAAAATTCTTCGGAACTCTTCCATTGTTCTCGGAATTCCGCTGACGAGTAAAAATGCTTCGGAACTCTTCCATTGTTCTCGTAATTCCGCTGACGTTTAAAAATACTTCGGAACTCTTCCATTGTTCTCGGAAATCCGCTGAAGTTTAAAAATGCTTCAGAACTCTTCTCTTGTTCTAGGATTTCCGCTGAAGTTTAAAAATGCTTTGGAACTCTTCCATTGTTCTCGTAATTCCGCTGAAGTTTAAAAATGCTTCGGAAGTCTTCAATTGTTCTCGGAATTCCGCTGAAGTTTAAAAATACTTCGCAACTCTTAAATTGTTCTAGGATTTCCGATGAAGTTTAAAAATGCTTCGGAACTCTTCCATTGTTCTCGGAATTCCGCTGAAGTTTAAAAATGCTTCAGAACTCTTACATTGCTCTTGGAATTCCGCTGATGTTTAAAAATGCTTCGGAACTCTTCCATTGTTCTCGGAATTCTGCTGACGTTTAAAAATGCTTCGGAACTCTTCCATTGTTCTAGGATTTCTGCTGAACTTTAAAAATGCTTCGGAACTCTTCCATTGTTCTCGGAATTCCGCTGAAGTTTAAAAATGATTCTGATCTCTTTCATTGTCCTCGGAATTTCGCTGACATTTAAAAATGCTTCGGAACTCTTCAATTTTTCTCAGAATTCCGCTGAAGTTTAAAAATACTTCGCAACTCTTCCATTGTTCTAGGATTTCCGATGAAGTTTAAAAATTCTTTGGAACTCTTCCATTGTTTATGGAATTGCGCTGACATTTAAAGATGCTTCAGAACTCTTCCATTGTTCTCGGAATTCCACTGACGTTTAAAAATGCTTTGGAACTCTTCCATTGGTTCTCGTAATTCCGCTGAAGTTTAAAAAATCTTCGGAACTCTTCCATTGTTCTCGAAATTCCGCTGACGTTTAAAAATGCTTCGAAACTCTTCTAATGTTCTCGGAATTCCGATGAAATTTAAAAATGCTTCTGGAACTCTTGAATTGTTCTCGGAATTCCGCTGAAGTTTAAAAATGCTTCAGAGCTCTTCCTTTGTTCTAGTATTTCCGCTGAAGTTTAAATATGCTTTGGAACTCTTCCATTGCTCTCGGAATTCCGCTGAAGTTTAAAAATGCTTCGGAACACTTCAATTGTTCTCGGAATTCCGCTGAAGTTTAAAAATGCTTCGGAACTCTTCCATTGTTCTCGTAATTCCGCTGACGTTTAAAAATGCTTAGGAACTCTTCCATTGTTCTAGGATTTCTGCTGAAGTTTAAAAATGCTTCGGAACTCTTCTATTGTTCTCGCAATTCTGCTGAAGTTTTAAAATGCTTCGGAACACTTCTATTGTCCTCGGAATTTCGCTGACGTTTAAAAATGCTTCAGAACTCTTCCATTTTTCTCAGAATTCCGCTGACGTTTAAAAATGTTTTGGAAATTTTCCATTGTTCTTGGAATTCTGCTGAAGTTTAAAAATTCGTTGGAACTCTTCCATTGTTTATGGAATTGCGCTGACATTTAAAAATGCTTCAGAACTCTTCCATTGTTCCCGGAATCTGCTGAAGTTTAAAAATGCTTCGGAACACTTCCATTGTTCCCAGTATTCCGCTGAAGTTTAAAAATGCTTCGGAACTCTTCTATTGTTCTTGGAATTCCGCTGACATTTCAAAATACTTCGGAACTCTTCCATTTTTCTCAGAATTCCGCTGACGTTCAAAAATGCTGCAGAACTCTTCCATTGTTCTCGGAATTCCGCTGACATTTCAAAATGCTTCGGAACTCTTCCATTGTTCTTGGAATTCTGCTGAAGTTTAAAAATTCTTCGGAACTCTTCCATTGTTTATGGAATTGCGCTGACATTTAAAAATGCTTCGGAACTCTTCCATTGTTCTCGGAATTCCACTGACGTTTAAAATTGCTTTGGAACTCTTCCATTTTTCTCGGAATTCTGCTGAAGTTTAAAAAACCTTCGGAACTCTTCCACTGTTCTCGGAATTCCGCTGAAGTTTAAAAATGCTTCGAAACTCTTCTAATGTTCTCGGAATTCCGCTGAAATTTAAAAATGTTTCTGGAACTCTTCCATTGTTCTCGGAATTCTGCTGACGTTTAAAAATGCTTCGGAACGGTTCCATTGTTCTCAGAATTCTGCTGACATTTAAAAATGGTTCGGAACTCTTACCATTGTTCTCGGAATTCTCCTGTAATTTAAAAATTCTTCGGAACTTTTCCATTGTTCTCGGAATTCCGCTGAGGTTTAAAAATGCTTCGGAACTCTTCCATTGTTCTCGGAATTCTGCTGACGTTTAAAACTGCTTCCGATCTCTTCCATTGTTCTGAGAATTCTGTTGAAGTTTAAAAATGCTTCGGAACTCTTCCATTGTCCCCGGAATTCTGCTGAAATTCAAAAATGCTACGGAACTCTTCCATTGTTCCCGGAATTCTGCTGAAGTTTAAAAATGCTTCGGAACTCTTCCATTGTTCCCAGTATTCCGCTGAAGTTTAAAATGCTTCGGAACTCTTCCATTTTTCCCAGTATTCCGCTGAAGTTTAAAATGCTTCGGAACTCTTCCATTGTTCTTGGAATTCCGCTGACATTTAAAAATACTATGGAACTCTTCCATTTTTCTCAGAATTCCGCTGACGTTCAAAAATGCTGCAGAACTCTTCCATTGTTCTCGGAATTCCGCTGACATTTCAAAATGCTTCGGAACTCTTCCATTGTTCTCGGAATTCTGCTGACGTTTAAAAATGCTTCGGAACTGTTCCATTGTTCTCAGAATTCTATTGAAATTTAAAAATGGTTCGTAACTCTTACCATTGTTCTCGGAATTCTCCTGTAATTTAAAAATTCTTCGGAACTTTTCCATTGTTCTCGGAATTCTGCTGAAGTCTAAAAATGGTTCAAAACTCTTCTAATGTTCTCGGAATTCCGCTGAAATTTAAAAATGCTTCTGGAACTCTTGAATTGTTCTCGGAATTCTGCTGACGTTTAAAAATGGTTCGGAACTCTTACCTTTGTTCTCGGAATTCTCCTGTAATTTAAAAATTCTTCGGAACTTTTCCATTGTTCTCGGAATTCCGCTGAGGATTAAAAATGCTTCGGAACTCTTCCATTGTTCTCGGAATTCTGCTGACGTTTAAAAATGCTTCCGATCTCTTCCATTGTTCTGGGAATTCTGCTGATGTTTAAAAATGCTTCGGAACTCTTCCATTGTCCCCGGAATTCTGCTGAAATTCAAAAATGCTACGGATCTCTTCCATTGTTCCCGGAATTCGGCTGAAGTTTAAAAATGCTTCGGAACTCTTTCATTGCTCAAGAAATTCCGCTGACGTTTAAAAATACTTCGGAACTCTTCCATTGTTCTCAGAATTATGCTGACATTTAAAAATGGTTCGGAACTCTTACCATTGTTCTCGGAATTCTCCTGTAATTTATAAATTCTTCGGAACTTTTCCATTGTTCTCGGAATTCTGCTGAAGTTTAAAAATACTTCGGAACTCTTCCATTGTTCCCGGAATTCCGCTGAAGATTAAAAATGCTTCGGAACGCTTACATTGTTCTCGGAATTCCGCTGACGTTTAAAAATGCTTTGGAACTCTTCCATTGCTCTAGGATTTCTGCTGAACTTTAAAAATGTTTCGGAACTCTTCTATTGTTCTCACAATTCTGCTGAAGTTTTAAAATGCTTCGAAACTCTTCCATTGTTCTCGGAATTCCGCTGAAGTTTAAAAATGATTCTGAACTCTTCCATTGTTCTCAGAATTCCGCTGATGTTTAAAAATGCTTCGGTACTCTTCCATTGTTCTTAAAATTCTGTTGATGTTTAAAAATGCTTCGGAACTCTTCCATTGTTCTCGTAATTCCGCTGACGTTTAAAAATGCTTCATAACTCTTCCATTTTTCTCGGAATTCCGCTGATGTTTAAAAATGTTTCTGAACCCTTCCATTGTTCTAGGATTTCTGCTGAACTTTAAAAATGTTTCGGAACTCTTCTATTGTTCTCACAATTCTGCTGAAGTTTTAAAATGCTTCGAAACTCTTCCATTGTTCTTGGAATTCTGCTGAAGTTTAAAAATTCTTTGGAACTCTTCCATTGTTTATGGAATGGCGCTGACATTTAAAAATGCTTCAGAACTCTTCTATTGTTCTCGGAATTCCACTGATGTTTAAAAAACCTTCGTTAATCTTCCATTGTTCTCGAAATTCCGCTGAAGTTTAAAAATGCTTCGGAACTCTTCCATTGTTCTCGGAATTCTGCTGACGTTTAAAAATGCTTCCGATCTCTTCAATTGTTCTCGGAATTCTGCTGAAGTATAAAAATGCTTCCAAACTCTTCCATTGCTCCCGGAATTCCGCTGAAGTTTAAAAATGCTTCAGAACTCTTCCATTGTTCTAGGATTTAAGCTAAAGTTTAAAATGTTTTGGAACTCTTCCATTGTTCCAAGAATTCTGCTGACATTTAAAAATGGTTCGGAACTCTTACCATTGTTCTCGGAATTCTCCTGTAATTTAAAAATTCTTCGGAACTTTTCCATTGTTCTCGGAATTCTGCTCATGTTTAAAAATGCTTCGGAACTCTTCGAGTGTACTCGTAATTCCGGTGATGTTTAAAAATTCTTCGGAACTCTTACATTGTTCTCGGAATTCCGCTGAAGTTTAAAAATGCTTTGGAACTCTTCCATTGTTCTAGGATTTCCGATGAAGTTTAAAAATGCTTCGGAACTCTTCCATTGTTCTCGGAATAACGCTGAAGTTTAAAAATGCTTCAGAACTCTTACATTGTTCTCGGAATTCTGCTGACGTTTAAAAATGCTTCCGATCTCTTCATTTGTTCTCAGAATTCTGCTGAAGTATAAAAATGCTTCCGAACTCTTCCATTGTTCCCGGAATTCCGCTGAAGTTTAAAAATGCTTCGGAACTCTTTCATTGTTCAAGGAATTCCGCTGACGTTCAAAAATGGTTCGGAACTCTTCCATTGTTCTCGGAATTCCGCTGACGAGTAAAAATGCTTCGGAACTCTTCCATTGTTCTCGTAATTCCGCTGACGTTTAAAAATACTTCGGAACTCTTCCATTGTTCTCAGAATTCTGCTGACATTTAAAAATGTTTCGGAACTCTTACCATTGTTCTCGGAATTGTCCTGTAATTTATAAATTCTTCGGAACTTTTCCATTGTTCTCAGGATTCTGCTGAAGTTTAAAAATACTTCGGAACTCTTCCATTGTTCCCGGAATTCCGCTGAAGATTAAAAATGCTTCGGAACGCTTACATTGTTCTCGGAATTCCGCTGACGTTTAAAAATGCTTCTGAACTCTTCCATTGTTCTCGGAATTCTGTTGACGTTAAAAAATGGTTCTGATCTCTTCCATTGTTCTCGGAATTCTGCTGAAGTTTAAAAATGCTTCGGAACTCTTCCATTGTTCCCAGTATTCCGCTGAAGTTTAAAATGCTTCGGAACTCTTCCATTTTTCCCAGTATTCCGCTGAAGTTTAAAATGCTTCGGAACTCTTCCATTGTCCTTGGAATTCCGCTGACATTTAAAAATATTTCGGAACTCTTCCATTTTTCTCAGAATTCCGCTGACGTTCAAAAATGCTGCAGAACTCTTCCATTGTTCTCGGAATTCCGCTGACATTTCAAAATGCTTCGGAACTCTTCCATTGTTCTTGGAATTCTGCTGAAGTTTAAAAATTCTTCGAAACTCTTCCATTGTTTATGGAATTGCGCTGACATTTAAAAATGTTTCGGAACTCTTCCATTGTTCTTGGAATTCCACTGACGTTTAAAAATACTTTGGAACTCTTCCATTTTTCTCGGAATTCCGCTGAAGTTTAGAAAACCTTCGGAACTCTTCCATTGTTCTCGGAATTCCGCTGAAGTTTAAAAATGCTTCGAAACTCTTCTAATGTTCTAGGAATTCTGCTGAAATTTAAAAATGCTTCTGGAACTCTTCCAATGTTCTCAGAATTCTACTGACATTTAAAAATGGTTCGAAACTCTTACCATTGTTCTCGGAATTCTCCTGTAATTTAAAAATTCATCGGAACTTTTCCGTTGTTCTCGGAATTCCGCTGACGTTTAAAAATGCTTCGGAACTCTTCCATTGTTCTAGGATTTCCGATGAAGTTTAAAAATGCTTCGGAACTCTTCCAATGTTCTCGGAATTCTGCTGAAGTTTAAAAATGCTTCAGAACTCTTACATTGTTCTCGGAATTCCGCTGACGTTTAAATATGCTTCCGATCTCTACATTTGTTCTCTGAATTCTGATGAAGTATAAAAATGCTTCCGAACTCTTCCATTGTTCCCGGAATTCCGCTGAAGTTTAAAAATGCTTCGGAACTCTTTCATTGCTCAAGGAATTCCGCTGACATTCAAAAATGCTTCGGAACTCTTCCATTGTTCTTGGAATTCCGCTGATGTTTAAAAAATTTTCGGAACTCTTCCTTTGTTCTTGGAATTCCGCTGACGAGTAAAAATGATTCGGAACTCTTCCATTGTTCTCGTAATTCCGCTGACGTTTAAAAATGCTTCGGAACTCTTCCATTGTTCTCGGAATTCCGCTGAAGTTTAAAAATGCTTCAGAGCTCTTCCTTTATTCTAGTATTTCCGCTGAACTTTAAAAATGCTTTGGAACTCTTCCATTGTTCTCGGAAATTCCGCTGAAGTTTAAAAATGCTTCGGAACACTTCAATTGTTCTCGGAATTCCGCTGAAGTTTAAAAATGCTTCGGAACTCTTCCATTGTTCTCGTAATTCCGCTGACGTTTAAAAATGCTTAGGAACTCTTCCATTGTTCTAGGATTTCTGCTGAAGTTTAAAAATGCTTCGGAACTCTTCCATTGTTTATGGAATTGCGCTGACATTTAAAGATGCTTCAGAGCTCTTCCATTGTTCCCAGAATCTGCTGAAGTTTAAAAATGGTTCGGAACTCTTCCATTGTTCCCAGTATTCCGCTGAAGTTTAAAAATGCTTCGGAACTCTTCCATTGTTCTTGGAATTCCGCTGACATTTAAAAATACTTCGGAACTCTTCCATTGTTCTTGGAATTCTGCTGAAGTTTAAAAATTCTTCGGAACTCTTCCATTGTTTATGGAATTGCGCTGACATGTAAAAATGCTTCGGAACTCTTCCATTGTTCTCGTAATTCCGCTGACGTTTAAAAATACTTCGGAACTCTTCCATTGTTCTCAGAATTCTGCTGACATTTAAAAATGGTTCGGAACTCTTACCATTGTTCTCGGAATTCTCCTGTAATTTATAAATTCTTTGGAACTTTTCCATTGTTCTCGTAATTCTGCTGAAGTTTAAAAATACTTCGGAACTCTTCCATTGTTCCCGGAATTCCGCTGAAGATTAAAAATGCTTCGGAACGCGTACATTGTTCTCGGAATTCCGCTGACGTTTAAAAATGCTTTGGAACTCTTCCATTGCTCTAGGATTTCTGCTGAACTTTAAAAATGTTTCGGAACTCTTCTATTGTTCTCACAATTCTGCTGAAGTTTTAAAATGCTTCGAAACTCTTCCATTGTTCTCGGAATTCCGCTGAAGTTTAAAAATGATTCTGAACTCTTCCATTGTTCTCAGAATTCCGCTGATGTTTAAAAATGCTTCGGTACTCTTCCATTGTTCTTAAAATTCTGTTGATGTTTAAAAATGCTTCGGAACTCTTCCATTGTTCTCGTAATTCCGCTGACGTTTAAAAATGCTTCATAACTCTTCCATTTTTCTCGGAATTCCGCTGATGTTTAAAAATGTTTCTGAACCCTTCCATTGTTCTAGGATTTCTGCTGAACTTTAAAAATGTTTCGGAACTCTTCTATTGTTCTCACAATTCTGCTGAAGTTTTAAAATGCTTCGAAACTCTTCCATTGTTCTTGGAATTCTGCTGAAGTTTAAAAATTCTTTGGAACTCTTCCATTGTTTATGGAATGGCGCTGACATTTAAAAATGCTTCAGAACTCTTCTATTGTTCTCGGAATTCCACTGACGTTTAAAAAACCTTCGTTAATCTTCCATTGTTCTCGAAATTCCGCTGAAGTTTAAAAATGCTTCGGAACTCTTCCATTGTTCTCGGAATTCTGCTGACGTTTAAAAATGCTTCCGATCTCTTCAATTGTTCTCGGAATTCTGCTGAAGTATAAAAATGCTTCCAAACTCTTCCATTGCTCCCGGAATTCTGCTGAAGTTTAAAAATGCTTTAGAACTCTTCCATTGTTCTAGGATTTAAGCTGAAGTTTAAAATGTTTTGGAACTCTTCCATTGTTCTCAGAATTCTGCTGACATTTAAAAATGGTTCGGAACTCTTACCATTGTTCTTGGAATTCTCCTGTAATTTAAAAATTCTTCGGAACTTTTCCATTGTTCTCGGAATTCTGCTCAAGTTTAAAAATGCTTCGGAACTCTTCCATTGTTCTAGTAATTCCGCTGACGTTTAAAAATGCTTCGTTACTTTTCGATTGGTCTTGGAATTCTGCTCATGTTTAAAAATGCTTCGGAACTTTTCGAGTGTACTCGTAATTCCGGTGATGTTTAAAAATTCTTCGGAACTCTTACATTGTTCTCGGAATTCCGCTGAAGTTTAAAAATGCTTTGGAACTCTTCCATTGTTCTAGGATTTCCGATGAAGTTTAAAAATGCTTCGGAACTCTTCCATTGTTCTCGGAATAACGCTGAAGTTTAAAAATGCTTCAGAACTCTTACATTGTTCTCGGAATTCTGCTGACGTTTAAAAATGCTTCCGATCTCTTCATTTGTTCTCAGAATTCTGCTGAAGTATAAAAATGCTTCCGAACTCTTCCATTGTTCCCGGAATTCCGCTGAAGTTTAAAAATGCTTCGGAACTCTTTCATTGTTCAAGGAATTCCGCTGACGTTCAAAAATGGTTCGGAACTCTTCCATTGTTCTCGGAATTCCGCTGACGAGTAAAAATGCTTCGGAACTCTTCCATTGTTCTCGTAATTCCGCTGACGTTTAAAAATACTTCGGAACTCTTCCATTGTTCTCAGAATTCTGCTGACATTTAAAAATGGTTCGGAACTCTTACCATTGTTCTCGGAATTGTCCTGTAATTTATAAATTCTTCGGAACTTTTCCATTGTTCTCAGGATTCTGCTGAAGTTTAAAAATACTTCGGAACTCTTCCATTGTTCCCGGAATTCCGCTGAAGATTAAAAATGCTTCGGAACGCTTACATTGTTCTCGGAATTCCGCTGACGTTTAAAAATGCTTCTGAACTCTTCCATTGTTCTCGGAATTCTGTTGACGTTAAAAAATGGTTCTGATCTCTTCCATTGTTCTCGGAATTCTGCTGAAGTTTAAAAATGCTTCGGAACTCTTCCATTGTTCCCAGTATTCCGCTGAAGTTTAAAATGCTTCGGAACTCTTCCATTTTTCCCAGTATTCCGCTGAAGTTTAAAATGCTTCGGAACTCTTCCATTGTCCTTGGAATTCCGCTGACATTTAAAAATATTTCGGAACTCTTCCATTTTTCTCAGAATTCCGCTGACGTTCAAAAATGCTGCAGAACTCTTCCATTGTTCTCGGAATTCTGCTGACGTTTAAAAATGCTTCCGATCTCTTCATTTGTTCTCAGAATTCTGCTGAAGTATAAAAATGCTTCCGAACTCTTCCATTGTTCCCGGAATTCCGCTGAAGTTTAAAAATGCTTCGGAACTCTTTCATTGTTCAAGGAATTCCGCTGACGTTCAAAAATGGTTCGGAACTCTTCCATTGTTCTCGGAATTCCGCTGACGAGTAAAAATGCTTCGGAACTCTTCCATTGTTCTCTGAATTCCGCTGAAGTTTAAAAATGCTTCGAAACTCTTCTAATGTTCTAGGAATTCTGCTGAAATTTAAAAATGCTTCTGGAACTCTTCCAATGTTCTCAGAATTCTACTGACATTTAAAAATGGTTCGAAACTCTTACCATTGTTCTCGGAATTCTCCTGTAATTTAAAAATTCATCGGAACTTTTCCGTTGTTCTCGGAATTCCACTGACGTTTAAAAATGCTTCGGAACTCTTCCATTGTTCTAGGATTTCCGATGAAGTTTAAAAATGCTTCGGAACTCTTCCATTGTTCTCGGAATTCTGCTGAAGTTTAAAAATGCTTCAGAACTCTTACATTGTTCTCGGAATTCCGCTGACGTTTAAATATGCTTCCGATCTCTACATTTGTTCTCTGAATTCTGATGAAGTATAAAAATGCTTCCGAACTCTTCCATTGTTCCCGGAATTCCGCTGAAGTTTAAAAATGCTTCGGAACTCTTTCATTGCTCAAGGAATTCCGCTGACATTCAAAAATGCTTCGGAACTCTTCCATTGTTCTTGGAATTCCGCTGATGTTTAAAAAATTTTCGGAACTCTTCCTTTGTTCTTGGAATTCCGCTGACGAGTAAAAATGATTCGGAACTCTTCCATTGTTCTCGTAATTCCGCTGACGTTTAAAAATGCTTCGGAACTCTTCCATTGTTCTCGGAATTCCGCTGAAGTTTAAAAATGCTTCAGAGCTCTTCCTTTATTCTAGTATTTCCGCTGAACTTTAAAAATGCTTTGGAACTCTTCCATTGTTCTCGGAAATTCCGCTGAAGTTTAAAAATGCTTCGGAACACTTCAATTGTTCTCGGAATTCCGCTGAAGTTTAAAAATGCTTCGGAACTCTTCCATTGTTCTCGTAATTCCGCTGACGTTTAAAAATGCTTAGGAACTCTTCCATTGTTCTAGGATTTCTGCTGAAGTTTAAAAATGCTTCGGAACTCTTCCATTGTTTATGGAATTGCGCTGACATTTAAAGATGCTTCAGAGCTCTTCCATTGTTCCCGGAATCTGCTGAAGTTTAAAAATGCTTCGGAACTCTTCCATTGTTCCCAGTATTCCGCTGAAGTTTAAAAATGCTTCGGAACTCTTCCATTGTTCTTGGAATTCCGCTGACATTTAAAAATACTTCGGAACTCTTCCATTGTTCTTGGAATTCTGCTGAAGTTTAAAAATTCTTCGGAACTCTTCCATTGTTTATGGAATTGCGCTGACATTTAAAAATGCTTCGGAACTCTTCCATTGTTCTCGGAATTCCACTGACGTTTAAAATTGCTTTGGAACTCTTCCATTTTTCTCGGAATTCCGCTGAAGTTTAAAAAACCTTCGGAACTCTTCCATTGTTCTCGGAATTCTGCTGACGTTTAAAAATGCTTCGGAACTGTTCCATTGTTCTCAGAATTCTGCTGACATTTAAAAATTCTTCGGAACTCTTACCATTGTTCTCGGAATTCTCCTGTAATTTAAAAATTCTTCGGAACTTTTCCGTTGTTCTCGGAATTCCGCTGACGTTTAAAAATGCTTCGGAACTCTTCCATTGTTCTCGGAATTCTGCTGACGTTTAAAAATGTTTCGGAACTTTTCCATTGTTCTTGGAATTCTGCTGAAGTTTAAAAATTCTTTGGAACTCTTCCATTGTTTATGGAATTGCGCTGACATTTAAAAATGCTTCCGATCTCTTCCAATGTTCTCGGAATTCTGCTGAAGTTTTATAATGCTTTGGAACTCTTACATTGTTCCCGGAATTCTGCTGAAGTTTAAAAATGCTACGGAACTCTTCCATTGTTCCCGGAATACTGCTGAAGTTTAAAGATGCTTTGGAACTCTTTCATTGCTCAAGGAATTCCGGTGCCTTTTAAAAATGCTTCGGAACTCTTCCATTTATCTCAGACTTCAACTGACAATTAAAAATGCTTCGGAACTCTTCCATTGTTCTCGGAATTCCGCTGACGTTTAAAAATGCTTCGTTACTTTTCGATTGTTCTTGGAATTCCGCTGATGTTTAAAAATGCTTCGGAACTCTTCGAGTGTACACGTAATTCCGCTGAAGTTTAAAAATGCTTCGGAACTCTTTCATTGTCCTCGGAATTTCGCTGACGTTTCAAAATGCTTCGGAACTCTTCCATTTTTCTCGGAATTCTCCTGTAATTTAAAAATTCTTCGGAACTTTTCCATTGTTCTCGGAATTCCGCTGACGTTTAAAAATGCTTCGGAACTCTTCCATTGTTCTCGGAATTCTGCTGACGTTTAAAAATGCTTCGGAACTCTTCCATTGTTCTCGGAATTCTGCTGACGTTTAAAAATGCTTCCGATCTCTTCCATTGTTCTGGGAATTCTGCTGAAGTTTAAAAAAGCTTTGGAACTCTTCCATTGTTCCCGGAATTCTGCTGAAATTCAAAAATGCTACAGAACTCTTCCATTGTTCCCGGAATTCGGCTGAAGTTTAAAAATGCTTCGGAGCTCTTTCATTGCTCCAGGAATTCCTCTGACGTTTAAAAATGCTTCGGAACTCTTCCATTTATCTCAGACTTCCACTGACATTGAAAAATGCTTCGGAACTCTTCCATTGTTCTCGGAATTCTGCTGACGTTTAAAAATGCTTCGAAACTCTTCCATTGTTCTCGGAATTCTGCTGACATTTAAAAATGCTTCCGATCTCTTCCATTGTTCTGGGAATTCTGCTGAAGTTTAAAAATGCTTCAGAGCTCTTCCTTTGTTCTAGTATTTCCGCTGAAGTTTAAATATGCTTTGGAACTCTTCCATTGCTCTCGGAATTCCGCTGAAGTTTAAAAATGCTTCGGAACACTTCAATTGTTCTCGGAATTCCGCTGAAGTTTAAAAATGCTTCGGAACTCTTCCATTGTTCTCGTAATTCCGCTGACGTTTAAAAATGCTTAGGAACTCTTCCATTGTTCTAGGATTTCTGCTGAAGTTTAAAAATGCTTCGGAACTCTTCTATTGTTCTCGCAATTCTGCTGAAGTTTTAAAATGCTTCGGAACACTTCTATTGTCCTCGGAATTTCGCTGACGTTTAAAAATGCTTCAGAACTCTTCCATTTTTCTCAGAATTCCGCTGACGTTTAAAAATGTTTTGGAAATTTTCCATTGTTCTTGGAATTCTGCTGAAGTTTAAAAATTCTTTGGAACTCTTCCATTGTTTATGGAATTGCGCTGACATTTAAAAATGCTTCAGAACTCTTCCATTGTTCCCGGAATCTGCTGAAGTTTAAAAATGCTTCGGAACACTTCCATTGTTCCCAGTATTCCGCTGAAGTTTAAAAATGCTTCGGAACTCTTCTATTGTTCTTGGAATTCCGCTGACATTTCAAAATACTTCGGAACTCTTCCATTTTTCTCAGAATTCCGCTGACGTTCAAAAATGCTGCAGAACTCTTCCATTGTTCTCGGAATTCCGCTGACATTTCAAAATGCTTCGGAACTCTTCCATTGTTCTTGGAATTCTGCTGAAGTTTAAAAATTCTTCGGAACTCTTCCATTGTTTATGGAATTGCGCTGACATTTAAAAATGCTTCGGAACTCTTCCATTGTTCTCGGAATTCCACTGACGTTTAAAATTGCTTTGGAACTCTTCCATTTTTCTCGGAATTCCGCTGAAGTTTAAAAAACCTTCGGAACTCTTCCACTGTTCTCGGAATTCCGCTGAAGTTTAAAAATGCTTCGAAACTCTTCTAATGTTCTCGGAATTCCGCTGAAATTTAAAAATGTTTCTGGAACTCTTCCATTGTTCTCGGAATTCTGCTGACGTTTAAAAATGCTTCGGAACGGTTCCATTGTTCTCAGAATTCTGCTGACATTTAAAAATGGTTCGGAACTCTTACCATTGTTCTCGGAATTCTCCTGTAATTTAAAAATTCTTCGGAACTTTTCCATTGTTCTCGGAATTCCGCTGAGGTTTAAAAATGCTTCGGAACTCTTCCATTGTTCTCGGAATTCTGCTGACGTTTAAAAATGCTTCCGATCTCTTCCATTGTTCTGAGAATTCTGCTGAAGTTTAAAAATGCTTCGGAACTCTTCCATTGTCCCCGGAATTCTGCTGAAATTCAAAAATGCTACGGAACTCTTCCATTGTTCCCGGAATTCTGCTGAAGTTTAAAAATGCTTCGGAACTCTTCCATTGTTCCCAGTATTCCGCTGAAGTTTAAAATGCTTCGGAACTCTTCCATTTTTCCCAGTATTCCGCTGAAGTTTAAAATGCTTCGGAACTCTTCCATTGTTCTTGGAATTCCGCTGACATTTAAAAATACTATGGAACTCTTCCATTTTTCTCAGAATTCCGCTGACGTTCAAAAATGCTGCAGAACTCTTCCATTGTTCTCGGAATTCCGCTGACATTTCAAAATGCTTCGGAACTCTTCCATTGTTCTCGGAATTCTGCTGACGTTTAAAAATGCTTCGGAACTGTTCCATTGTTCTCAGAATTCTATTGAAATTTAAAAATGGTTCGTAACTCTTACCATTGTTCTCGGAATTCTCCTGTAATTTAAAAATTCTTCGGAACTTTTCCATTGTTCTCGGAATTCTGCTGAAGTCTAAAAATGGTTCAAAACTCTTCTAATGTTCTCGGAATTCCGCTGAAATTTAAAAATGCTTCTGGAACTCTTGAATTGTTCTCGGAATTCTGCTGACGTTTAAAAATGGTTCGGAACTCTTACCTTTGTTCTCGGAATTCTCCTGTAATTTAAAAATTCTTCGGAACTTTTCCATTGTTCTCGGAATTCCGCTGAGGATTAAAAATGCTTCGGAACTCTTCCATTGTTCTCGGAATTCTGCTGACGTTTAAAAATGCTTCCGATCTCTTCCATTGTTCTGGGAATTCTGCTGATGTTTAAAAATGCTTCGGAACTCTTCCATTGTCCCCGGAATTCTGCTGAAATTCAAAAATGCTACGGAACTCTTCCATTGTTCCCGGAATTCGGCTGAAGTTTAAAAATGCTTCGGAACTCTTTCATTGCTCAAGAAATTCCGCTGACGTTTAAAAATGCTTCGGAACTATTCCATTTTTCTCAGAATTCCGCTGACATTTAAAAATGCTTCGGAACTCTTCCATTGTTCTCAGAATTATGCTGACATTTAAAAATGGTTCGGAACTCTTACCATTGTTCTCGGAATTCTCCTGTAATTTAAAAATTCTTCGGAACTTTTCCATTGTTCTCGGAATTCTGCTGAAGTTTAAAAATGCTTCGAAACCCTTCCATTGTTCTTAAAATTCTGCTGATGTTTAAAAATGCTTCGGAACTCGACCATTGTTCTCGTAATTCCGCTGACATTTAAAAATGCTTCGTTACTTTTCGATTGTTCTTGGAATTCTGCTGATGTTTAAAAATGCTTCGGAACTCTTTCATTGTTCTCGGAATTCTGCTGACGTTTAAAAATGCTTCCGATCTCTTCATTTGTTCTCAGAATTCTGCTGAAGTATAAAAATGCTTCCGAACTCTTTCATTGTTCCCGGAATTCCGCTGACGTTTAAAAATGCTTCGGAACTCTTCCATTGTTCTCGGAATTCCGCTGAAGTTTAAAAATGCTTTGGAACTCTTCCATTGTTCTAGGATTTCCGATGAAGTTTAAAAAACCTTCGGAACTCTTCCATTGTTCTCGAAATTCCGCTGACGTTTAAAAATGCTTCGAAACTCTTCTAATGTTCTTGCAATTCCGCTGAAATTTAAAAATGCTTCTGGAACTCTTGAATTGTTCTCGGAATTCTGCTGACGTTTAAAAATGGTTCGGAACTCTTACCATTGTTCTCGGAATTCTCCTGTGATTTAAAAATTCTTCGGAACTTTTCCATTGTTCTCGGAATTCCGCTGAGGTTTAAAAATGCTTCGGAACTCTTCCATTGTTCTCGGAATTCTGCTGACGTTTAAAAATGCTTCCGATCTCTTCCATTGTTCTGGGAATTCTGCTGAAGTTTAAAAATGCTTCGGAACTCTTCCATTGTCCCTGGAATTCTGCTGAAATTCAAAAATGCTACGGAACTCTTCCATTGTTCCCGGATTTCGGCTGAAGTTTAAAAATGCTTCGGAACTCTTTCATTGCTCAAGGAATTCCGCTGACGTTTAAAAATGCTTCGGAACTCTTCCATTTTTCTCAGAATTCCGCTGAAGTTTAAAAATGCTTCGGAACTCTTCCATTGTTCTTGGAATTCCGCTGACATTTAAAAATACTTCGGAACTCTTCCAATTTTCTCAGAATTCCGCTGACGTTCAAAAATGCTGCAGAACTCTTCCATTGTTCTCGGAATTCCGCTGACATTTCAAAATGCTTTGGAACTCTTCCATTGTTCTTGGAATTCTGGTGAAGTTTAAAAATTCTTCGGAACTCTTCCATTGTTTTTGGAATTGCGCTGACATTTAAAAATGCTTCGGAACTCTTCCATTGTTCTCGGAATTCCACTGACGTTTAAAATTGCTTTGGAACTCTTCCATTTTTCTCGGAATTCCGCTGAAGTTTAAAAAACATTCGGAACTCTTCCACTGTTCTCGGAATTCCGCTGAAGTTTAAAAATGCTTCGAAACTCTTCTAATGTTCTCGGAATTCCGCTGAAATTTAAAAATGTTTCTGGAACTCTTCCATTGTTCTCGGAATTCTGCTGACGTTTAAAAATGCTTCGGAACGGTTCCATTGTTCTCAGAATTCTGCTGACATTTAAAAATGGTTCGGAACTCTTACCATTGTTCTCGGAATTCTCCTGTAATTTAAAAATTCTTCGGAACTTTTCCATTGTTCTCGGAATTCCGCTGAGGTTTAAAAATGCTTCGGAACTCTTCCATTGTTCTAGGATTTCTGCTGAACTTTAAAAATGCTTCGGAACTCTTCCATTGTTCTCGGAATTCCGCTGAAGTTTAAAAATGATTCTGATCTCTTTCATTGTCCTCGGAATTTCGCTGACATTTAAAAATGCTTCGGAACTCTTCCATTTTTCTCAGAATTCCGCTGAAGTTTAAAAATACTTTGCAACTCTTCCATTGTTCTAGGATTTCCGATGAAGTTTAAAAATTCTTTGGAACTCTTCCATTGTTTATGGAATTGCGCTGACATTTAAAGATGCTTCAGAACTCTTCCATTGTTCTCGGAATTCCACTGACGTTTAAAAATGCTTTGGAACTCTTCCATTGGTTCTCGTAATTCCGCTGAAGTTTAAAAAATCTTCGGAACTCTTCCATTGTTCTCGAAATTCCGCTGACGTTTAAAAATGCTTCGAAACTCTTCTAATGTTCTCGGAATTCTGATGAAATTTAAAAATGCTTCTGGAACTCTTGAATTGTTCTCGGAATTCCGCTGAAGTTTAAAAATGCTTCAGAGCTCTTCCTTTGTTCTAGTATTTCCGCTGAAGTTTAAATATGCTTTGGAACTCTTCCATTGCTCTCGGAATTCCGCTGAAGTTTAAAAATGCTTCGGAACACTTCAATTGTTCTCGGAATTCCGCTGAAGTTTAAAAATGCTTCGGAACTCTTCCATTGTTCTCGTAATTCCGCTGACGTTTAAAAATGCTTAGGAACTCTTCCATTGTTCTAGGATTTCTGCTGAAGTTTAAAAATGCTTCGGAACTCTTCTATTGTTCTCGCAATTCTGCTGAAGTTTTAAAATGCTTCGGAACACTTCTATTGTCCTCGGAATTTCGCTGACGTTTAAAAATGATTCAGAACTCTTCCATTTTTCTCAGAATTCCGCTGACGTTTAAAAATGTTTTGGAAATTTTCCATTGTTCTTGGAATTCTGCTGAAGTTTAAAAATTCTTTGGAACTCTTCCATTGTTTATGGAATTGCGCTGACATTTAAAAATGCTTCAGAACTCTTCCATTGTTCCCGGAATCTGCTGAAGTTTAAAAATGCTTCGGAACACTTCCATTGTTCCCAGTATTCCGCTGAAGTTTAAAAATGCTTCGGAACTCTTCTATTGTTCTTGGAATTCCGCTGACATTTCAAAATACTTCGGAACTCTTCCATTTTTCTCAGAATTCCGCTGACGTTCAAAAATGCTGCAGAACTCTTCCATTGTTCTCGGAATTCCGCTGACATTTCAAAATGCTTCGGAACTCTTCCATTGTTCTTGGAATTCTGCTGAAGTTTAAAAATTCTTCGGAACTCTTCCATTGTTTATGGAATTGCGCTGACATTTAAAAATGCTTCGGAACTCTTCCATTGTTCTCGGAATTCCACTGACGTTTAAAATTGCTTTGGAACTCTTCCATTTTTCTCGGAATTCTGCTGAAGTTTAAAAAACCTTCGGAACTCTTCCACTGTTCTCGGAATTCCGCTGAAGTTTAAAAATGCTTCGAAACTCTTCTAATGTTCTCGGAATTCCGCTGAAATTTAAAAATGTTTCTGGAACTCTTCCATTGTTCTCGGAATTCTGCTGACGTTTAAAAATGCTTCGGAACGGTTCCATTGTTCTCAGAATTCTGCTGACATTTAAAAATGGTTCGGAACTCTTACCATTGTTCTCGGAATTCTCCTGTAATTTAAAAATTCTTCGGAACTTTTCCATTGTTCTCGGAATTCCGCTGAGGTTTAAAAATGCTTCGGAACTCTTCCATTGTTCTCGGAATTCTGCTGACGTTTAAAAATGCTTCCGATCTCTTCCATTGTTCTGAGAATTCTGCTGAAGTTTAAAAATGCTTCGGAACTCTTCCATTGTCCCCGGAATTCTGCTGAAATTCAAAAATGCTACGGAACTCTTCCATTGTTCCCGGAATTCTGCTGAAGTTTAAAAATGCTTCGGAACTCTTCCATTGTTCCCAGTATTCCGCTGAAGTTTAAAATGCTTCGGAACTCTTCCATTTTTCCCAGTATTCCGCTGAAGTTTAAAATGCTTCGGAACTCTTCCATTGTTCTTGGAATTCCGCTGACATTTAAAAATACTATGGAACTCTTCCATTTTTCTCAGAATTCCGCTGACGTTCAAAAATGCTGCAGAACTCTTCCATTGTTCTCGGAATTCCGCTGACATTTCAAAATGCTTCGGAACTCTTCCATTGTTCTCGGAATTCTGCTGACGTTTAAAAATGCTTCGGAACTGTTCCATTGTTCTCAGAATTCTATTGAAATTTAAAAATGGTTCGTAACTCTTACCATTGTTCTCGGAATTCTCCTGTAATTTAAAAATTCTTCGGAACTTTTCCATTGTTCTCGGAATTCTGCTGAAGTCTAAAAATGGTTCAAAACTCTTCTAATGTTCTCGGAATTCCGCTGAAATTTAAAAATGCTTCTGGAACTCTTGAATTGTTCTCGGAATTCTGCTGACGTTTAAAAATGGTTCGGAACTCTTACCTTTGTTCTCGGAATTCTCCTGTAATTTAAAAATTCTTCGGAACTTTTCCATTGTTCTCGGAATTCCGCTGAGGATTAAAAATGCTTCGGAACTCTTCCATTGTTCTCGGAATTCTGCTGACGTTTAAAAATGCTTCCGATCTCTTCCATTGTTCTGGGAATTCTGCTGATGTTTAAAAATGCTTCGGAACTCTTCCATTGTCCCCGGAATTCTGCTGAAATTCAAAAATGCTACGGAACTCTTCCATTGTTCCCGGAATTCGGCTGAAGTTTAAAAATGCTTCGGAACTCTTTCATTGCTCAAGAAATTCCGCTGACGTTTAAAAATGCTTCGGAACTATTCCATTTTTCTCAGAATTCCGCTGACATTTAAAAATGCTTCGGAACTCTTCCATTGTTCTCAGAATTATGCTGACATTTAAAAATGGTTCGGAACTCTTACCATTGTTCTCGGAATTCTCCTGTAATTTAAAAATTCTTCGGAACTTTTCCATTGTTCTCGGAATTCTGCTGAAGTTTAAAAATGCTTCGAAACCCTTCCATTGTTCTTAAAATTCTGCTGATGTTTAAAAATGCTTCGGAACTCGACCATTGTTCTCGTAATTCCGCTGACATTTAAAAATGCTTCGTTACTTTTCGATTGTTCTTGGAATTCTGCTGATGTTTAAAAATGCTTCGGAACTCTTTCATTGTTCTCGGAATTCTGCTGACGTTTAAAAATGCTTCCGATCTCTTCATTTGTTCTCAGAATTCTGCTGAAGTATAAAAATGCTTCCGAACTCTTTCATTGTTCCCGGAATTCCGCTGACGTTTAAAAATGCTTCGGAACTCTTCCATTGTTCTCGGAATTCCGCTGAAGTTTAAAAATGCTTTGGAACTCTTCCATTGTTCTAGGATTTCCGATGAAGTTTAAAAAACCTTCGGAACTCTTCCATTGTTCTCGAAATTCCGCTGACGTTTAAAAATGCTTCGAAACTCTTCTAATGTTCTTGCAATTCCGCTGAAATTTAAAAATGCTTCTGGAACTCTTGAATTGTTCTCGGAATTCTGCTGACGTTTAAAAATGGTTCGGAACTCTTACCATTGTTCTCGGAATTCTCCTGTGATTTAAAAATTCTTCGGAACTTTTCCATTGTTCTCGGAATTCTGCTGACGTTTAAAAATGCTTCCGATCTCTTCCATTGTTCTGGGAATTCTGCTGAAGTTTAAAAATGCTTCGGAACTCTTCCATTGTCCCTGGAATTCTGCTGAAATTCAAAAATGCTACGGAACTCTTCCATTGTTCCCGGATTTCGGCTGAAGTTTAAAAATGCTTCGGAACTCTTTCATTGCTCAAGGAATTCCGCTGACGTTTAAAAATGCTTCGGAACTCTTCCATTTTTCTCAGAATTCCGCTGAAGTTTAAAAATGCTTCGGAACTCTTCCATTGTTCTTGGAATTCCGCTGACATTTAAAAATACTTCGGAACTCTTCCAATTTTCTCAGAATTCCGCTGACGTTCAAAAATGCTGCAGAACTCTTCCATTGTTCTCGGAATTCCGCTGACATTTCAAAATGCTTCGGAACTCTTCCATTGTTCTTGGAATTCTGGTGAAGTTTAAAAATTCTTCGGAACTCTTCCATTGTTTTTGGAATTGCGCTGACATTTAAAAATGCTTCGGAACTCTTCCATTGTTCTCGGAATTCCACTGACGTTTAAAATTGCTTTGGAACTCTTCCATTTTTCTCGGAATTCCGCTGAAGTTTAAAAATGCTTCGAAACTCTTCTAATGTTCTCGGAATTCCGCTGAAATTTAAAAATGTTTCTGGAACTCTTCCATTGTTCTCGGAATTCTGCTGACGTTTAAAAATGCTTCGGAACGGTTCCATTGTTCTCAGAATTCTGCTGACATTTAAAAATGGTTCGGAACTCTTACCATTGTTCTCGGAATTCTCCTGTAATTTAAAAATTCTTCGGAACTTTTCCATTGTTCTCGGAATTCCGCTGAGGTTTAAAAATGCTTCGGAACTCTTCCATTGTTCTCGGAATTCTGCTGACGTTTAAAAATGCTTCCGATCTCTTCCATTGTTCTGGGAATTCTGCTGATGTTTAAAAATGCTTCGGAACTCTTCCATTGTCCCCGGAATTCTGCTGAAATTCAAAAATGCTACGGAACTCTTCCATTGTTCCCGGAATTCGGCTGAAGTTTAAAAATGCTTCGGAACTTTTTCATTGCTCAAGGAATTCCGCTGACGTTTAAAAATGCTTCGGAACTCTTCCATTTTTCTCAGAATTCCGCTGACGTTTAAAAATGCTTCGGAACTCTTCCATTGTTCTCAGAATTCTGCTGACATTTAAAAATGGTTCGGAACTCTTACCATTGTTCTCGGAATTCTCCTGTAATTTAAAAATTCTTCGGAACTTTTCCATTGTTCTCGGAATTCTGCTGAAGTTTAAAAATGCTTCGAAACTCTTCCATTGTTCTTAAAATTCTGCTGATGTTTAAAAATGCTTCGGAACACGACCATTGTTCTCGTAATTCCGCTGACGTTTAAAAATGCTTCGTTACTTTTCGATTGTTCTTGGAATTCTGCTGATGTTTAAAAATGCTTCGGAACTCTTTCTGATTGTTCTCGGAATTCTGCTGACGTTTAAAAATGCTTCCGATCTCTTCATTTGTTCTCAGAATTCTGCTGAAGTTTAAAAATGCTTCAGAACTCTTCCATTTTTCTAGGATTTAAGCTGAAGTTTAAAATGCTTTGGAACTCTTCCATTGTTCTCAGAATTCCGCTGAAGTTTAAAAATGCTTCGGAACTCTTCCATTGTTCTCGGAATTCCGCTGAAGTTTAAAAATGCTTCGGAACTCTTCCATTGTTCTCGAAATTCTGCTGATATTTAAAAATGCTTCCGATCTCTTCCAATGTTCTCGGAATTCTCCTGAAATTTTAAAATGCTTCGGAACTCTTACATTGTTCCCGGAATTCTGGTGAAGTTTAAAAATGCTACGGAACTCTTCCATTGTTCCCGGAATACTGCTGAAGTTTAAAGATGCTTTGGAACTCTTTCATTGCTCAAGGAATTCCGGTGCCATTTAAAAATGCTTCGGAACTCTTCCATTGTTCTTGGAATTCCGCTGATGTTTAAAAATTCTTCGGAACTCTTCCATTGTTCTCGGAATTCCGCTGTCGAGTAAAAATGCTTCGGAACTCTTCCATTGCTCTCGTAATTCCGCTGATGTTTAAAAATACTTCGGAACTCTTCCATTGTTCTCGGAAATCCGCTGAAGTTTAAAAATGCTTCAGAACTCTTCTATTGTTCTAGGATTTCCGCTGAAGTTTAAAAATGGTTTGGAACTCTTCCATTGTTCTCGTAATTCCGCTGAAGTTTAAAAATGCTTCGGAAGTCTTCAATTGTTCTCGGAATTCTGCTGAAGTTTAAAAATGCTACGGAACTCTTCCATTGTTCCCGGAATACTGCTGAAGTTTAAAGATGCTTTGGAACTCTTTCATTGCTCAAGGAATTCCGGTGCCATTTAAAAATGCTTCGGAACTCTTCCATTGTTCTTGGAATTCCGCTGATGTTTAAAAATTCTTCGGAACTCTTCCATTGTTCTCGGAATTCCGCTGACGAGTAAAAATGCTTCGGAACTCTTCCATTGTTCTCGTAATTCCGCTGACGTTTAAAAATACTTCGGAACTCTTCCATTGTTCTCAGAAATCCGCTGAAGTTTAAAAATGCTTCGGAACTCTTCTATTGTTCTCGCGATTCTGCTGAAGTTTTAAAATGCTTCAGAACTCTTCCATTGTTCTCGGAATTCCGCTGAAGTTTAAAAATGATTCTGATCTCTTTCATTGTCCTCGGAATTTCGCTGACGTTTAAAAATGATTCGGAACTCTTCCATTTTTCTCAGAATTCCGCTGACGTTTAAAAATGTTTCGGAACTTTTCCATTGTTCTTGGAATTCTGCTGAAGTTTAAAAATTCTTTGGAACTCTTCCATTGTTTATGGAATTGCGCTGACATTTAAAAATGCTTCAGAACTCTTCCATTGTTCCCGGAATCTGCTGAAGTTTAAAAATGCTTCGGAACACTTCCATTGTTCCCAGTATTCCGCTGAAGTTTAAAAATGCTTCGGAACTCTTCTATTGTTCTTGGAATTCCGCTGACATTTAAAAATACTTCGGAACTCTTCCATTTTTCTCAGAATTCCGCTGACGTTCAAAAATGCTGCAGAACTCTTCCATTGTTCTCGGAATTCCGCTGACATTTCAAAATGCTTCGGAACTCTTCCATTGTTCTTGGAATTCTGCTGAAGTTTAAAAATTCTTCGGAACTCTTCCATTGTTTATGGAATTGCGCTGACATTTAAAAATGCTTCGGAACTCTTCCATTGTTCTCGGAATTCCACTGACGTTTAAAATTGCTTTGGAACTCTTCCATTTTTCTCGGAATTCTGCTGAAGTTTAAAAAACCTTCGGAACTCTTCCACTGTTCTCGGAATTCCGCTGAAGTTTAAAAATGCTTCGAAACTCTTCTAATGTTCTCGGAATTCCGCTGAAATTTAAAAATGTTTCTGGAACTCTTCCATTGTTCTCGGAATTCTGCTGACGTTTAAAAATGCTTCGGAACGGTTCCATTGTTCTCAGAATTCTGCTGACATTTAAAAATGGTTCGGAACTCTTACCATTGTTCTCGGAATTCTCCTGTAATTTAAAAATTCTTCGGAACTTTTCCATTGTTCTCGGAATTCCGCTGAGGTTTAAAAATGCTTCGGAACTCTTCCATTGTTCTCGGAATTCTGCTGACGTTTAAAAATGCTTCCGATCTCTTCCATTGTTCTGAGAATTCTGCTGAAGTTTAAAAATGCTTCGGAACTCTTCCATTGTCCCCGGAATTCTGCTGAAATTCAAAAATGCTACGGAACTCTTCCATTGTTCCCGGAATTCCGCTGACGTTTAAAAATGCTTCGGAACTCTTCCATTTTTCTCAGAATTCCGGTGACGTTTAAAAATGCTTCGGAACTCTTCCATTGTTCTCAGAATTCTGCTGACATATAAAAATGGTTCGGAACTCTTACCATTGTTCTCGGAATTCTCCTGTAATTTAAAAATTCTTCGGAACTTTTCCATTGTTCTCGGAATTCCGCTGAAGTTTAAAAATACTTCAGAACTCTTACATTGTTCTCGGAATTCCGCTGATGTTTAAAAATGCTTCGGAACTCTTCAATTGTTCTCGGAATTCCGCTGACATTTAAAAATGCTTCGGAACTCTTCCATTGTTCTCGGAATTCTATTGACGTTAAAAAATGGTTCCGATCTCTTCCATTGTTCTCGGAATTCTGCTGAAGTTTAAAAATGCTTCGGAACTCTTCCATTGTTCCCAGTATTCCGCTGAAGTTTAAAATGCTTCGGAACTCTTCCATTTTTCCCAGTATTCCGCTGAAGTTTAAAATGCTTCGGAACTCTTCCATTGTTCTTGGAATTCCGCTGACATTTAAAAATACTATGGAACTCTTCCATTTTTCTCAGAATTCCGCTGACGTTCAAAAATGCTGCAGAACTCTTCCATTGTTCTCGGAATTCCGCTGACATTTCAAAATGCTTCGGAACTCTTCCATTGTTCTCGGAATTCTGCTGACGTTTAAAAATGCTTCGGAACTGTTCCATTGTTCTCAGAATTCTACTGAAATTTAAAAATGGTTCGTAACTCGTACCATTGTTCTCGGAATTCTCCTGTAATTTAAAAATTCTTCGGAACTTTTCCGTTGTTCTCGGAATTCCGCTGACGTTTAAAAATGCTTCGGAACTCTTCCATTGTTCTTGGAATTCTGCTGAAGTTTAAAAATTCTTTGGAACTCTTCCATTGTTTATGGAATTGCGCTGACATTGAAAAATGCTTCAGAACACTTCCATTGTTCTCGGAATTCCACTGACGTCTAAAAATGCTTTGGATCTCTTCCATTGTTCTCGGAGTTCCGCTGAAGTTTAAAAAACCTTCGGTAATCTTCCATTGTTCTCGAAATTCCACTGAAGTCTAAAAATGCTTCAGAACTCTTACATATTTCTCCGAATTCCGCTGAAGTTTAAAAATGCTTCGGAACTCTTCCATTGTTCTCGGAATTCTGCTGACGTTTAAAAATGCTTCCGATCTCTTCAATTGTTCTCGGAATTCTGCTGAAGTATAAAAATGCTTCCGAACTCTTCCATTGCTCCCGGAATTCCGCTGAAGATTAAAAATGCTTCGGAACTCTTTCATTGCTCAAGGAATTCCACTGAAGTTTAAAAATGCTTCGGAACTCTTCCAATGTTCTTGGAATTCCACTGATGTTTAAAAATTTTTTGGAACTCTTCCATTGTTCTCGGAATTCCGCTGATGAGTAAAAATGCTTCGGAACTCTTCCATTGTTCTCGTAATTCCGCTGACGTTTAAAAATACTTCGGAACTCTTCCATTGTTCTCGGAATTCCGCTGAAGTTTAAAAATGCTTCGGAACTCTTCCATTGTTCTCGGAATTCCGCTGAAGTTTAAAAATGCTTCGGAACTCTTCCATTGTTCTCGGAATTCTGCTGATATTTAAAAATGCTTCCGATCTCTTCCAATGTTCTCGGAAATCTCCTGAAATTTTAAAATGCTTCGGAACTCTTACATTGTTCCCGGAATTCTGCTGAAGTTTAAAAATGCTACGGAACTCTTCCATTGTTCCCGGAATACTGCTGAAGTTTAAAGATGCTTTGGAACTCTTTCATTGCTCAAGGAATTCCGGTGCCATTTAAAAATGCTTCGGAACTCTTCCATTGTTCTTGGAATTCCGCTGATGTTTAAAAATTCTTCGGAACTCTTCCATTGTTCTCGGAATTCCGCTGACGAGTAAAAATGCTTCGGAACTCTTCCATTGTTCTCGTAATTCCGCTGACGTTTAAAAATACTTCGGAACTCTTCCATTGTTCTCGGAAATCCGCTGAAGTTTAAAAATGCTTCAGAACTCTTCTATTGTTCTAGGATTTCCGCTGAAGTTTAAAAATGCTTTGGAACTCTTCCATTGTTCTCGTAATTCCGTGGAAGTTTAAAAATGCTTCGGAAGTCTTCAATTGTTCTCGGAATTCCGCTGAAGTTTAAAAATACTTCGCAACTCTTCCATTGTTCTAGGATTTCCGATGAAGTTTAAAAATGCTTCGGAACTCTTCCATTGTTCTCGGAATTCCGCTGAAGTTTAAAAATGCTTCAGAACTCTTACATTGCTCTTGGAATTCCGCTGATGTTTAAAAATGCTTCGGAACTCTTCCATTGTTCTCGGAATTCCGCTGACGTTTAAAAATGCTTCGGAACTCTTCCATTGTTCTTGGAATTCTGCTGAAGTTTAAAAATTCTTTGGAACTCTTCCATTGTTTATGGAATTGCGCTGACATTTAAAAATGCTTCAGAACACTTCCATTGTTCTCGGAATTCCACTGACGTTTAAAAATGCTTTGGATCTCTTCCATTGTTCTCGGAGTTCCGCTGAAGTTTAAAAAACCTTCGGTAATCTTCCATTGTTCTCGAAATTCCACTGAAGTCTAAAAATGCTTCAGAACTCTTACATATTTCTCCGAATTCCGCTGAAGTTTAAAAATGCTTCGGAACTCTTCCATTGTTCTCGGAATTCTGCTGACGTTTAAAAATGCTTCCGATCTCTTCAATTGTTCTCGGAATTCTGCTGAAGTATAAAAATGCTTCCGAACTCTTCCATTGCTCCCGGAATTCCGCTGAAGTTTAAAAATGCTTCGGAACTCTTTCATTGCTCAAGGAATTCCACTGAAGTTTAAAAATGCTTCGGAACTCTTCCAATGTTCTTGGAATTCCACTGATGTTTAAAAATTTTTTGGAACTCTTCCATTGTTCTCGGAATTCCGCTGATGAGTAAAAATGCTTCGGAACTCTTCCATTGTTCTCGTAATTCCGCTGACGTTTAAAAATACTTCGGAACTCTTCCATTGTTCTCGGAATTCCGCTGAAGTTTAAAAATGCTTCGGAACTCTTCCATTGTTCTCGGAATTCCGCTGAAGTTTAAAAATGCTTCGGAACTCTTCCATTGTTCTCGGAATTCTGCTGATATTTAAAAATGCTTCCGATCTCTTCCAATGTTCTCGGAAATCTCCTGAAATTTTAAAATGCTTCGGAACTCTTCCATTGTTCCCGGAATACTGCTGAACTTTAAAGATGCTTTGGAACTCTTTCATTGCTCAAGGAATTCCGGTGCCATTTAAAAATGCTTCGGAACTCTTCCATTGTTCTTGGAATTCCGCTGATGTTTAAAAATTCTTCGGAACTCTTCCATTGTTCTCGGAATTCCGCTGACGAGTAAAAATGCTTCGGAACTCTTCCATTGTTCTCGTAATTCCGCTGACGTTTAAAAATACTTCGGAACTCTTCCATTGTTCTCGGAAATCCGCTGAAGTTTAAAAATGCTTCAGAACTCTTCTATTGTTCTAGGATTTCCGCTGAAGTTTAAAAATGCTTTGGAACTCTTCCATTGTTCTCGTAATTCCGTGGAAGTTTAAAAATGCTTCGGAAGTCTTCAATTGTTCTCGGAATTCCGCTGAAGTTTAAAAATACTTCGCAACTCTTCCATTGTTCTAGGATTTCTGATGAAGTTTAAAAATGCTCCGGAACTCTTCCATTGTTCTCGGAATTCCGCTGAAGTTTAAAAATGCTTCAGAACTCTTACATTGCTCTTGGAATTCCGCTGATGTTTAAAAATGCTTCGGAACTCTTCCATTGTTCTCGGAATTCTGCTGACGTTTAAAAATGCTTCAAAACTCTTCTAATGTTCTCGGAATTCCGCTGAAATTTAAAAATGCTTCTGGAACTCTTGAATTGTTCTCGGAATTCTGCTGACGTTTAAAAATGGTTCGGAACTCTTACCATTGTTCTCGGAATTCTCCTGTAATTTAAAAATTCTTCGGAACTTTTCCATTGTTCTCGGAATTCCGCTGAGGTTTAAAAATGCTTCGGAACTCTTCCATTGTTCTCGGAATTCTTCTGACGTTTAAAAATGCTTCCGATCTCTTCCATTGTTCTGGGAATTCTGCTGAAGTTTAAAAATGCTTCGGAACTCTTCCATTGTCCCTGGAATTCTGCTGAAATTCAAAAATGCTACGGAACTCTTCCATTGTTCCCGGATTTCGGCTGAAGTTTAAAAATGCTTCGGAACTCTTTCATTGCTCAAGGAATTCCGCTGACGTTTAAAAATGCTTCGGAACTCTTCCATTTTTCTCAGAATTCCGCTGACGTTTAAAAATGCTTCGGAACTCTTCCATTGTTCTCAGAATTCTGCTGACATTTAAAAATGGTTCGGAACTCTTACCATTGTTTTCGGAATTCTCCTGTAATTTAAAAATTCTTCGGAACTTTTCCATTGTTCTCGGAATTCTGCTGAAGTTTAAAAATGCTTCGAAACTCTTCCATTGTTCTTAAAATTCTGCTGATGTTTAAAAATGCTTCGGAACTCGACCATTGTTCTCGTAATTCCGCTGACGTTTAAAAACGCTTAGTTACTTTTCGATTGTTCTTGGAATTCTGCTGATGTTTAAAAATGCTTCGGAACTCTTCCATTGTTCTCGGAATTCTGCTGACGTTTAAAAATGCTTCCAATCTCTTCATTTGTTCTCAGAATTCTGCTGAAGTATAAAAATGCTTCCGAACTCTTCCATTGTTCCCAGAATTCCGCAGACGTTTAAAAATGCTTCGGAACTCTTCCATTGTTCTCGGAATTCCGCTGAAGTTTAAAAATGCTTCAGAGCTCTTCCTTTGTTCTAGTATTTCCGCTGAAGTTTAAATATGCTTTTGAACTCTTCCATTGCTCTCGGAATTCCGCTGAAGTTTAAAAATGCTTCGGAACACTTCAATTGTTCTCGGAATTCCGCTGAAGTTTAAAAATGCTTAGGAACTCTTCCATTGTTCTAGGATTTCTGCTGAAGTTTAAAAATGCTTCGGAACACTTCTATTGTCCTCGGAATTTCGCTGACGTTTAAAAATGCTTCAGAACTCTTCCATATTTCTCAGAATTCCGCTGACGTTTAAAAATGTTTTGGAAATTTTCCATTGTTCTTGGAATTCTGCTGAAGTTTAAAAATTCTTTGGAACTCTTCCATTGTTTATGGAATCTGCTGAAGTTTAAAAATGCGCTGACATTTAAAAATGCTTCAGAACTCTTCCATTGTTCCCGGAATCTGCTGAAGTTTAAAAATGCTTCGGAACTCTTCCATTGTTCCCAGTATTCCGCTGAAGTTTAAAAATGCTTCGGAACTCTTCCATTGTTCTTGGAATTCCGCTGACATTTAAAAATACTTCGGAACTCTTCCAATTTTCTCAGAATTCCGCTGACGTTCAAAAATGCTGCAGAACTCTTCCATTGTTCTCGGAATTCCGCTGACATTTCAAAATGCTTCGGAACTCTTCCATTGTTCTTGGAATTCTGCTGAAGTTTAAAAATTCTTCGGAACTCTTCCATTGTTTATGGAATTGCGCTGACATTTAAAAATGCTTCGGAACTCTTCCATTGTTCTCGGAATTCCACTGACGTTTAAAATTGCTTTGGAACTCTTCCATTTTTCTCGGAATTCCGCTGAAGTTTAAGAAACATTCGGAACTCTTCCACTGTTCTCGGAATTCCGCTGAAGTTTAAAAATGCTTCGAAACTCTTCTAATGTTCTCGGAATTCCGCTGAAATTTAAAAATGTTTCTGGAACTCTTCCATTGTTCTCGGAATTCTGCTGACGTTTAAAAATGCTTCGGAACGGTTCCATTGTTCTCAGAATTCTGCTGACATTTAAAAATGGTTCGGAACTCTTACCATTGTTCTCGGAATTCTCCTGTAATTTAAAAATTCTTCGGAACTTTTCCATTGTTCTCGGAATTCCGCTGAGGTTTAAAAATGCTTCGGAACTCTTCCATTGTTCTCGGAATTCTGCTGACGTTTAAAAATGCTTCCGATCTCTTCCATTGTTCTGGGAATTCTGCTGATGTTTAAAAATGCTTCGGAACTCTTCCATTGTCCCCGGAATTCTGCTGAAATTCAAAAATGCTACGGAACTCTTCCATTGTTCCCGGAATTCGGCTGAAGTTTAAAAATGCTTCGGAACTTTTTCATTGCTCAAGGAATTCCGCTGACGTTTAAAAATGCTTCGGAACTCTTCCATTTTTCTCAGAATTCCGCTGACGTTTAAAAATGCTTCGGAACTCTTCCATTGTTCTCAGAATTTTGCTGACATTTAAAAATGGTTCGGAACTCTTACCATTGTTCTCGGAATTCTCCTGTAATTTAAAAATTCTTCGGAACTTTTCCATTGTTCTCGGAATTCTGCTGAAGTTTAAAAATGCTTCGAAACTCTTCCATTGTTCTTAAAATTCTGCTGATGTTTAAAAATGCTTCGGAACACGACCATTGTTCTCGTAATTCCGCTGACGTTTAAAAATGCTTCGTTACTTTTCGATTGTTCTTGGAATTCTGCTGATGTTTAAAAATGCTTCGGAACTCTTTCTGATTGTTCTCGGAATTCTGCTGACGTTTAAAAATGCTTCCGATCTCTTCATTTGTTCTCAGAATTCTGCTGAAGTTTAAAAATGCTTCAGAACTCTTCCATTTTTCTAGGATTTAAGCTGAAGTTTAAAATGCTTTGGAACTCTTCCATTGTTCTCAGAATTCCGCTGAAGTTTAAAAATGCTTCGGAACTCTTCCATTGTTCTCGGAATTCCGCTGAAGTTTAAAAATGCTTCGGAACTCTTCCATTGTTCTCGAAATTCTGCTGATATTTAAAAATGCTTCTGATCTCTTCCAATGTTCTCGGAATTCTCCTGAAATTTTAAAATGCTTCGGAACTCTTACATTGTTCCCGGAATTCTGGTGAAGTTTAAAAATGCTACGGAACTCTTCCATTGTTCCCGGAATACTGCTGAAGTTTAAAGATGCTTTGGAACTCTTTCATTGCTCAAGGAATTCCGGTGCCATTTAAAAATGCTTCGGAACTCTTCCATTGTTCTTGGAATTCCGCTGATGTTTAAAAATTCTTCGGAACTCTTCCATTGTTCTCGGAATTCCGCTGACGAGTAAAAATGCTTCGGAACTCTTCCATTGCTCTCGTAATTCCGCTGATGTTTAAAAATACTTCGGAACTCTTCCATTGTTCTCGGAAATCCGCTGAAGTTTAAAAATGCTTCAGAACTCTTCTATTGTTCTAGGATTTCCGCTGAAGTTTAAAAATGCTTTGGAACTCTTCCATTGTTCTCGTAATTCCGCTGAAGTTTAAAAATGCATCGGAAGTCTTCAATTGTTCTCGGAATTCTGCTGAAGTTTAAAAATGCTACGGAACTCTTCCATTGTTCCCGGAATACTGCTGAAGTTTAAAGATGCTTTGGAACTCTTTCATTGCTCAAGGAATTCCGGTGCCATTTAAAAATTCTTCGGAACTTTTCCTTTTTTCTCGGAATTCCGCTGACGTTTAAAAATGCTTCGGAACTCTTCCATTGTTCTCGGAATTCTGCTGACTTTTAAAAATGTTTCGGAACTTTTCCATTGTTCTTGGAATTCTGCTGAACTTTAAAAATTCTTTGGAACTCTTCCATTGTTTATGGAATTGCGCTGACATTTAAAAATGCTTCAGAACTCTTCCATTGTTCTCGGAATTCCACTGACGTTTAAAAATGCTTTGGAACTCTTCCATTGGTTCTCGTAATTCCGCTGAAGTTTAAAAAACCTTCGGAACTCTTCCATTGTTCTCGAAATTCCGCTGACGTTTAAAAATACTTCGAAACTCTTCTAATGTTCTCGGAATTCCGCTGAAATTTAAAAATGCTTCTGGAACTCTTGAAATGTTCTCGGAATTCTGCTGACATTTAAAAATGGTTCGGAACTCTTACCATTGTTCTCGGAATTCTCCTGTAATTTAAAAATTCTTCGGAACTTTCCATTGTTCTCGGAATTCTGCTGAAGTTTAAAAATGCTTCGAAACTCTTCCATTGTTCCTAAAATTCTGCTGATGTTTAAAAATGCTTCGGAACTCGACCATTGTTCTCGTAATTCCGCTGACGTTTAAAAATGCTTCGTTACTTTTCGATTGTTCTTGGAATTCTGCTGATGTTTAAAAATGCTTCGGAACTCTTCCATTGTTCCCGGAATTCTGCTGACGTTTAAAAATGCTTCCGATCTCTTCATTTGTTCTCAGAATTCTGCTGAAGTATAAAAATGCTTCCGAACTCTTCCATTGTTCCCGGAATTCCGCTGACGTTTAAAAATGCTTCGGAACTCTTCCATTGGTTCTCGTAATTCCGCTGAAGTTTAAAAAACCTTCGGAACTCTTCCATTGTTCTCGAAATTCCGCTGACGTTTAAAAATGCTTCGAAACTCTTCTAATGTTCTCGGACTTCCGCTGAAATTTAAAAATGCTTCTGGAACTCTTGAATTGTTCTCGGAATTCTGCTGACGTTTAAAAATGGTTCGGAACTCTTACCATTGTTCTCGGAATTCTCCTGTAATTTAAAAATTCTTCGGAACTTTTCCATTGTTCTCGGAATTCCGCTGAGGTTTAAAAATGCTTCGGAACTCTTCCATTGTCCCCGGAATTCTGCTGAAATTCAAAAATGCTACGGAACTCTTCCATTGTTCCCGGAATTCGGCTGAAGTTTAAAAATGCTTCGGAACTCTTTCATTGCTCAAGGAATTCCGCTGACGTTTAAAAATGCTTCGGAACTCTTCCATTTTTCTCAGAATTCCGCTGACGTTTAAAAATGCTTCGGAACTCTTCCATTGTTCTCGGAATTCCGCTGAAGTTTAAAAATGCTTCAGAGCTCTTCCTTTGTTCTAGTATTTCCGCTGAAGTTTAAATATGCTTTTGAACTCTTCCTTTGCTCTCGGAATTCCGCTGAAGTTTAAAAATGCTTCGGAACACTTCAATTGTTCTCGGAATTCCGCTGAAGTTTAAAAATGCTTTGGAACTCTTCCATTGTTCTCAGAATTCCGCTGAAGTTTAAAAATGCTTCGGAACTCTTCCATTGTTCTCGGAATTCCGCTGAAGTTTAAAAATGCTTCGGAACTCTTCCATTGTTCTCGAAATTCTGCTGATATTTAAAAATGCTTCCGATCTCTTCCAATGTTCTCGGAATTCTCCTGAAATTTTAAAATGCTTCGGAACTCTTACATTGTTCCCGGAATTCTGGTGAAGTTTAAAAATGCTACGGAACTCTTCCATTGTTCCCGGAATACTGCTGAAGTTTAAAGATGCTTTGGAACTCTTCAATTGCTCAAGGAATTCCGGTGCCATTTAAAAATGCTTCGGAACTCTTCCATTGTTCTTGGAATTCCGCTGATGTTTAAAAATTCTTCGGAACTCTTCCATTGTTCTCGGAATTCCGCTGACGAGTAAAAATGCTTCGGAACTCTTCCATTGCTCTCGTAATTCCGCTGATGTTTAAAAATACTTCGGAACTCTTCCATTGTTCTCGGAAATCCGCTGAAGTTTAAAAATGCTTCAGAACTCTTCTATTGTTCTAGGATTTCCGCTGAAGTTTAAAAATACTTTGGAACTCTTCCATTGTTCTCGTAATTCCGCTGAAGTTTAAAAATGCTTCGGAAGTCTTCAATTGTTCTCGGAATTCTGCTGAAGTTTAAAAATGCTACGGAACTCTTCCATTGTTCCCGGAATACTGCTGAAGTTTAAAGATGCTTTGGAACTCTTTCATTGCTCAAGGAATTCCGGTGCCATTTAAAAATGCTTCGGAACTCTTCCATTGTTCTTGGAATTCCGCTGATGTTTAAAAATTCTTCGGAACTCTTCCATTGTTCTCGGAATTCCGCTGACGAGTAAAAATGCTTCGGAACTCTTCCATTGTTCTCGTAATTCCGCTGACGTTTAAAAATACTTCGGAACTCTTCCATTGTTCTCGGAAATCCGCTGAAGTTTAAAAATGCTTCGGAACTATTCTATTGTTCTCGCGATTCTGCTGAAGTTTTAAAATGCTTCAGAACTCTTCCATTGTTCTCGGAATTCCGCTGAAGTTTAAAAATGATTCTGATCTCTTTCATTGTCCTCGGAATTCTGCTGACGTTTAAAAATGCTTCCGATCTCTTCATTTGTTCTCAGAATTCTGCTGAAGTATAAAAATGCTTCCGAACTCTTCCATTGTTCCCGGAATTCCGCTGACGTTTAAAAATGCTTTGGAACTCTTCCATTGTTCTAGGATTTCCGATGAAGTTTAAAAATGCTTCGGAACTCTTCCATTGTTCTCGGAATTCCGCTGAAGTTTAAAAATGCTTCACAACTCTTCCATTGTTCTCGGAATTCCACTGACGTTTAAAAATGCTTCGGAACTCTTCCATTGGTTCTCGTAATTCCGCTGAAGTTTAAAAAACCTTCGGAACTCTTCCATTGTTCTCGAAATTCCGCTGACATTTAAAAATGCTTCGAAACTCTTCTAATGTTCTCGGAATTCCGCTGAAATTTAAAAATGCTTCTGGAACTCTTGAATTGTTCTCGGAATTCTGCTGACGTTTAAAAATGGTTCGGAACTCTTACCATTGTTCTCGGAATTCTCCTGTAATTTAAAAATTCTTCGGAACTTTTCCATTGTTCTCGGAATTCCGCTGAGGTTTAAAAATACTTCGGAACTCTTCCATTGTTCTCGGAATTCTGCTGACGTTTAAAAATGCTTCCGATCTCTTCATTTGTTCTCAGAATTCTGCTGAAGTATAAAAATGCTTCCGAACTCTTCCAATGTTCCCGGAATTCCGCTGACGTTTAAAAATGCTTCGGAACCCTTCCATTGTTCTCGGAATTCCGCTGAAGTTTAAAAATGCTTCGGAACTCTTCCATTGTTCTCGGAATTCTGCTGACGTTTAAAAATGCTTCCGATCTCTTCCATTGTTCTGGGAATTCTGCTGAAGTTTAAAAATGCTTCGGAACTCTTCCATTGTCCCCGGAATTCTGCTGAAATTCAAAAATGCTACGGAACTCTTCCATTGTTCCCGGAATTCGGCTGAAGTTTAAAAATGCTTCGGAACTCTTTCATTGCTCAAGGAATTCCGCTGACGTTTAAAAATGCTTCGGAACTCTTCCATTTTTCTCAGAATTCCGCTGACGTTTAAAAATGCTTCGGAACTCTTCCATTGTTCTCAGAATTCTGCTGACATTTAAAAATGGTTCGGAACTCTTACCATTGTTCTCGGAATTCTCCTGTAATTTAAAAATTCTTCGGAACTTTCCATTGTTCTCGGAATTCTGCTGAAGTTTAAAATTGCTTCGAAACTCTTCCATTGTTCTTAAAATTCTGCTGATGTTTAAAAATGCTTCGGAACTCGACCATTGTTCTCGTAATTCCGCTGACGTTTAAAAATGCTTCGTTACTTTTCGATTGTTCTTGGAATTCTGCTGATGTTTAAAAATGCTTCGGAACTCTTCCATTGTTCTCGGAATTCTGCTGACGTTTAAAAATGCTTCCGATCTCTTCATTTGTTCTCAGAATTCTGCTGAAGTATAAAAAAGCTTCCGAACTCTTCCATTGTTCCCAGAATTCCGCAGACGTTTAAAAATGCTTCGGAACTCTTCCATTGTTCTCGGAATTCCGCTGAAGTTTAAAAATGCTTCAGAGCTCTTCCTTTGTTCTAGGATTTCCGCTGAAGTTTAAATATGCTTTTGAACTCTTCCTTTGCTCTCGGAATTCCGCTGAAGTTTAAAAATGCTTCGGAACACTTCAATTGTTCTCGGAATTCCGCTGAAGTTTAAAAATGCTTCGGAACTCTTCCATTGTTCTCGTAATTCCGCTGACGTTTAAAAATGCTTAGGAACTCTTCCATTGTTCTAGGATTTCTGCTGAAGTTTAAAAATGCTTCGGAACTCTTCCATTGTTCTCGGAATTCTGCTGACGTTTAAAAATGCTTCCGATCTCTTCCATTGTTCTGGGAATTCTGCTGAAGTTTAAAAATGCTTCGGAACTCTTCCATTGTCCCCGGAATTCTGCTGAAATTCAAAAATGCTACGGAACTCTTCCATTGTTCCCGGAATTCGGCTGAAGCTTAAAAATGCTTCGGAACTCTTTCATTGCTCAAGGAATTCCGCTGACGTTTAAAAATGCTTCGGAACTCTTCCATTTTTCTCAGAATTCCGCTGACGTTTAAAAATGCTTCGGAACTCTTCCATTGTTCTCAGAATTCTGCTGACATTTAAAAATGGTTCGGAACTCTTACCATTGTTCTCGGAATTCTCCTGTAATTTAAAAATTCTTCGGAACTTTTCATTGGTCTCGGAATTCTGCTGAAGTTTAAAAATGCTTCGAAACTCTTCCATTGTTCTTAAAATTCTTCTGATGTTTAAAAATGCTTCGGAACTCGACCATTGTTCTCGTAATTCCGCTGCCGTTTAAAAATGCTTCGTTACTTTTCGATTGTTCTTGGAATTCTGCTGAAGTATAAAAATGCTTCCGAACTCTTCCATTGTTCCCGGAATTCCGCTGACGTTTAAAAATGCTTCGGAACTCTTCCATTGTTCTCGGAATTCCGCTGAAGTTTAAAAATGCTTTGGAACTCTTCCATTGTTCTAGGATTTCCGATGAAGTTTAAAAATGCTTCGGAACTCTTCCATTGTTCTCGGAATTCCGCTGAAGTTTAAAAATGCTTCAGAACTCTTCCATTGTTCTCGGAATTCCACTGACATTTAAAAATGCTTTGGAACTCTTCCATTGGTTCTCGTAATTCCACTGAAGTTTAAAAAACCTTCGGAACTCTTCCATTGTTCTCGAAATTCCGCTGACGATTAAAAATGCTTCGAAACTCTTCTAATGTTCTCGGAATTCCGCTGAAATTTAAAAATGCTTCTGGAACTCTTGAATTGTTCTCGGAATTCTGCTGACGTTTAAAAATGGTTCGGAACTCTTACCATTGTTCTCGGAATTCTCCTGTAATTTAAAAATTCTTCGGAACTTTTCCATTGTTCTCGGAATTCCGCTGAGGTTTAAAAATGCTTCGGAACTCTTCCATTGTTCTCGGAATTCTGCTGACGTTTAAAAATGCTTCCGATCTCTTCCATTGTTCTGGGAATTCTGCTGAAGTTTAAAAATGCTTCGGAACTCTTCCATTGTCCCAGGAATTCTGCTGAAATTCAAAAATGCTACCGAACTCTTCCATTGTTCTTAAAATTCTGCTGATGTTTAAAAATGCTTCGGAACACGACCATTGTTCTCGTAATTCCGCTGACGTTTAAAAATGCTTCGTTACTTTTTGATTGTTCTTGGAATTCTGCTGATGTTTAAAAATGCTTCGGAACTCTTTCTGATTGTTCTCGGAATTCTGCTGACGTTTAAAAATGCTTCCGATCTCTTCATTTGTTCTCAGAATTCTGCTGAAGTTTAAAAATGCTTCAGAACTCTTCCATTTTTCTAGGATTTAAGCTGAAGTTTAAAATGCTTTGGAACTCTTCCATTGTTCTCAGAATTCCGCTGAAGTTTAAAAATGCTTCGGAACTCTTCCATTGTTCTCGGAATTCCGCTGAAGTTTAAAAATGCTTCGGAACTCTTCCATTGTTCTCGAAATTCTGCTGATATTTAAAAATGCTTCCGATCACTTCCAATGTTCTCGGAATTCTCCTAAAATTTTAAAATGCTTCGGAACTCTTACATTGTTCCCGGAACTCTGGTGAAGTTTAAAAATGCTACGGAACTCTTCCATTGTTCCCGGAATACTGCTGAAGTTTAAAGATGCTTTGGAACTCTTTCATTGCTCAAGGAATTCCGGTGCCATTTAAAAATGCTTCGGAACTCTTCCATTGTTCTTGGAATTCCGCTGATGTTTAAAAATTCTTCGGAACTCTTCCATTGTTCTCGGAATTCCGCTGACGAGTAAAAATGCTTCGGAACTCTTCCATTGCTCTCGTAATTCCGCTGACATTTAAAAATACTTCGGAACTCTTCCATTGTTCTCGGAAATCCGCTGAAGTTTAAAAATGCTTCAGAACTCTTCTATTGTTCTAGGATTTCCGCTGAAGTTTAAAAATGCTTTGGAACTCTTCCATTGTTCTCGTAATTCCGCTGAAGTTTAAAAATGCTTCGGAAGTCTTACATTGTTCTCGGAATTCTGCTGAAGTTTAAAAATGCTATGGAACTCTTCCATTGTTCCCGGAATACTGCTGAAGTTTAAAGATGCTTTGGAACTCTTTCATTGCTCAAGGAATTCCGGTGCCATTTAAAAATGCTTCGGAACTCTTCCATTGTTCTTGGAATTCCGCTGATGTTTAAAAATTCTTCGGAACTCTTCCATTGTTCTCGTAATTCCGCTGACGTTTAAAAATACTTCGGAACTCTTCCATTGTTCTCGGAAATCCGCTGAAGTTTAAAAATGCTTCGGAACTATTCTATTGTTTTCGCGATTCTGCTGAAGTTTTAAAATGCTTCAGAACTCTTCCATTGTTCTCGGAATTCCGCTGAAGTTTAAAAATGATTCTGATCTCTTTCATTGTCCTCGGAATTTCGCTGACGTTTAAAAATGATTCGGAACTCTTCCATTTTTCTCAGAATTCCGCTGACGTTTAAAAATGTTTTGGAACTTTTCCATTGTTCTTGGAATTCTGCTGAAGTTTAAAAATTCTTTGGAACTCTTCCATTGTTTATGGAATTGCGCTGACATTTAAAAATGCTTCAGAACTCTTCCATTGTTCTCGGAATTCCACTGACGTTTAAAAATGCTTTGGAACTCTTCCATTGGTTCTCGTAATTCCGCTGAAGTTTAAAAAACCTTCGGAACTCTTCCATTGTTCTCGAAATTCCGCTGACGTTTAAAAATACTTCGAAACTCTTCTAATGTTCTCGGAATTCCGCTGAAATTTAAAAATGCTTCTGGAACTCTTGAAATGTTCTCGGAATTCTGCTGACATTTAAAAATGGTTCGGAACTCTTACCATTGTTCTCGGAATTCTCCTGTAATTTAAAAATTCTTCGGAACTTTTCCATTGTTCTCGGAATTCCGCTGAGGTTTAAAAATGCTTCGGAACTCTTCCATTGTTCTCGGAATTCTGCTGACGTTTAAAAATGCTTCCGATCTCTTCATTTGTTCTCAGAATTCTGCTGAAGTATAAAAATGCTTCCGAACTCTTCCATTGTTCCCGGAATTCCGCTGACGTTTAAAAATGCTTCGGAACTCTTCCATTGTTCTCGTAATTCCGCTGAAGTTTAAAAATGCTTTGGAACTCTTCCATTGTTCTAGGATTTCCGATGAAGTTTAAAAATGCTTCGGAACTCTTACATTGTTCTCGGAATTCCGCTGAAGTTTAAAAATGCTTCAGAACTCTTCCATTGTTCTCGGAATTCCACTGACGTTTAAAAATGCTTCGGAACTCTTCCATTGGTTCTCGTAATTCCGCTGAAGTTTAAAAAACCTTCGGAACTCTTCCATTGTTCTCGAAATTCCGCTGACATTTAAAAATGCTTCGAAACTCTTCTAATGTTCTCGGAATTCCGCTGAAATTTAAAAATGCTTCTGGAACTCATGAATTGTTCTCGGAATTCTGCTGACGTTTAAAAATGGTTCGGAACTCTTACCATTGTTCTCGGAATTCTCCTGTAATTTAAAAATTCTTCGGAACTTTTCCATTGTTCTCGGAATTCCGCTGAGGTTTAAAAGTACTTCGGAACTCTTCCATTGTTCTCGGAATTCTGCTGACGTTTAAAAATGCTTCCGATCTCTTCATTTGTTCTCAGAATTCTGCTGAAGTATAAAAATGCTTCCGAACTCTTCCAATGTTCCCGGAATTCCGCTGACGTTTAAAAATGCTTCGGAACCCTTCCATTGTTCTCGGAATTCCGCTGAAGTTTAAAAATGTTTGGAACTCTTCCATTGTTCTAGGATTTCCGATGAAGTTTAAAAATGCTTCGGAACTCTTCCATTGTTCTCGGAATTCCGCTGAAGTTTAAAAATGCTTCAGAACTCTTCCATTGTTCTCGGAATTCCACTGACGTTTAAAAATGCTTTGGAACTCTTCCATTGGTTCTCGTAATTCCGCTGAAGTTTAAAAAACCTTCGGAACTCTTCCATTGTTCTCGAAATTCCGCTGACGTTTAAAAATGCTTCGAAACTCTTCTAATGTTCTTGCAATTCCGCTGAAATTTAAAAATGCTTCTGGAACTCTTGAATTGTTTTCGGAATTCTGCTGACGTTTAAAAATGGTTCGGAACTCTTACCATTGTTCTTGGAATTCTCCTGTAATTTAAAAATTCTTCGGAACTTTTCCATTGTTCTCGGAATTCCGCTGAGGTTTAAAAATGCTTCGGAACTCTTCCATTGTTCTCGGAATTCTGCTGACGTTTAAAAATGCTTCCGATCTCTTCCATTGTTCTGGGAATTCTGCTGAAGTTTAAAAATGCTTCGGAACTCTTCCATTGTCCCCGGAATTCTGCTGAAATTCAAAAATGCTACGGAACTCTTCCATTGTTCCCGGAATTCGGCTGAAGTTTAAAAATGCTTCGGAACTCTTTCATTGCTCAAGGAATTCCGCTGACGTTTAAAAATGCTTCGGAACTCTTCCATTTTTCTCAGAATTCCGCTGACGTTTAAAAATGCTTCGGAACTCTTCCATTGTTCTCAGAATTCTGCTGACATTTAAAAATGGTTCGGAACTCTTACCATTGTTCTCGGAATTCTCCTGTAATTTAAAAATTCTTCGGAACTTTCCATTGTTCTCGGAATTCTGCTGAAGTTTAAAAATGCTTCGAAACTCTTCCATTGTTCTTAAAATTCTGCTGATGTTTAAAAATGCTTCGGAACTCGACCATTGTTCTCGTAATTCCGCTGACGTTTAAAAATGCTTCGTTACTTTTCGATTGTTCTTGGAATTCTGCTGATGTTTAAAAATGCTTCGGAACTCTTCCATTGTTCTCGGAATTCTGCTGACGTTTAAAAATGCTTCCGATCTCTTCATTTGTTCTCAGAATTCTGCTGAAGTATAAAAATGCTTCCGAACTCTTCCATTGTTCCCAGAATTCCGCAGACGTTTAACAATGCTTCGGAACTCTTCCATTGTTCTCGGAATTCCGCTGAAGTTTAAAAATGCTTCAGAGCTCTTCCTTTGTTCTAGGATTTCCGCTGAAGTTTAAATATGCTTTTGAACTCTTCCTTTGCTCTCGGAATTCCGCTGAAGTTTAAAAATGCTTCGGAACACTTCAATTGTTCTCGGAATTCCGCTGAAGTTTAAAAATGCTTCGGAACTCTTCCATTGTTCTCGTAATTCCGCTGACGTTTAAAAATGCTTAGGAACTCTTCCATTGTTCTAGGATTTCTGCTGAAGTTTAAAAATGCTTCGGAACTCTTCCATTGTTCTCGGAATTCTGCTGACGTTTAAAAATGCTTCCGATCTCTTCCATTGTTCTGGGAATTCTGCTGAAGTTTAAAAATGCTTCGGAACTCTTCCATTGTCCCCGGAATTCTGCTGAAATTCAAAAATGCTACGGAACTCTTCCATTGTTCCCGGAATTCGGCTGAAGCTTAAAAATGCTTCGGAACTCTTTCATTGCTCAAGGAATTCCGCTGACGTTTAAAAATGCTTCGGAACTCTTCCATTTTTCTCAGAATTCCGCTGACGTTTAAAAATGCTTCGGAACTCTTCCATTGTTCTCAGAATTCTGCTGACATTTAAAAATGGTTCGGAACTCTTACCATTGTTCTCGGAATTCTCCTGTAATTTAAAAATTCTTCGGAACTTTTCATTGGTCTCGGAATTCTGTTGAAGTTTAAAAATGCTTCGAAACTCTTCCATTGTTCTTAAAATTCTTCTGATGTTTAAAAATGCTTCGGAACTCGACCATTGTTCTCGTAATTCCGCTGACGTTTAAAAATGCTTCGTTACTTTTCGATTGTTCTTGGAATTCTGCTGAAGTATAAAAATGCTTCCGAACTCTTCCATTGTTCCCGGAATTCCGCTGACGTTTAAAAATGCTTCGGAACTCTTCCATTGTTCTCGGAATTCCGCTGAAGTTTAAAAATGCTTTGGAACTCTTCCATTGTTCTAGGATTTCCGATGAAGTTTAAAAATGCTTCGGAACTCTTCCATTGTTCTCGGAATTCCGCTGAAGTTTAAAAATGCTTCAGAACTCTTCCATTGTTCTCGGAATTCCACTGACATTTAAAAATGCTTTGGAACTCTTCCATTGGTTCTCGTAATTCCACTGAAGTTTAAAAAACCTTCAGAACTCTTCCATTGTTCTCGAAATTCCGCTGACGATTAAAAATGCTTCGAAACTCTTCTAATGTTCTCGGAATTCCGCTGAAATTTAAAAATGCTTCTGGAACTCTTGAATTGTTCTCGGAATTCTGCTGACGTTTAAAAATGGTTCGGAACTCTTACCATTGTTCTCGGAATTCTCCTGTAATTTAAAAATTCTTCGGAACTTTTCCATTGTTCTCGGAATTCCGCTGAGGTTTAAAAATGCTTCGGAACTCTTCCATTGTTCTCGGAATTCTGCTGACGTTTAAAAATGCTTCCGATCTCTTCCATTGTTCTGGGAATTCTGCTGAAGTTTAAAAATGCTTCGGAACTCTTCCATTGTCCCAGGAATTCTGCTGAAATTCAAAAATGCTACCGAACTCTTCCATTGTTCTTAAAATTCTGCTGATGTTTAAAAATGCTTCGGAACACGACCATTGTTCTCGTAATTCCGCTGACGTTTAAAAATGCTTCGTTACTTTTTGATTGTTCTTGGAATTCTGCTGATGTTTAAAAATGCTTCGGAACTCTTTCTGATTGTTCTCGGAATTCTGCTGACGTTTAAAAATGCTTCCGATCTCTTCATTTGTTCTCAGAATTCTGCTGAAGTTTAAAAATGCTTCAGAACTCTTCCATTTTTCTAGGATTTAAGCTGAAGTTTAAAATGCTTTGGAACTCTTCCATTGTTCTCAGAATTCCGCTGAAGTTTAAAAATGCTTCGGAACTCTTCCATTGTTCTCGGAATTCCGCTGAAGTTTAAAAATGCTTCGGAACTCTTCCATTGTTCTCGAAATTCTGCTGATATTTAAAAATGCTTCCGATCACTTCCAATGTTCTCGGAATTCTCCTAAAATTTTAAAATGCTTCGGAACTCTTACATTGTTCCCGGAACTCTGGTGAAGTTTAAAAATGCTACGGAACTCTTCCATTGTTCCCGGAATACTGCTGAAGTTTAAAGATGCTTTGGAACTCTTTCATTGCTCAAGGAATTCCGGTGCCATTTAAAAATGCTTCGGAACTCTTCCATTGTTCTTGGAATTCCGCTGATGTTTAAAAATTCTTCGGAACTCTTCCATTGTTCTCGGAATTCCGCTGACGAGTAAAAATGCTTCGGAACTCTTCCATTGCTCTCGTAATTCCGCTGACATTTAAAAATACTTCGGAACTCTTCCATTGTTCTCGGAAATCCGCTGAAGTTTAAAAATGCTTCAGAACTCTTCTATTGTTCTAGGATTTCCGCTGAAGTTTAAAAATGCTTTGGAACTCTTCCATTGTTCTCGTAATTCCGCTGAAGTTTAAAAATGCTTCGGAAGTCTTACATTGTTCTCGGAATTCTGCTGAAGTTTAAAAATGCTATGGAACTCTTCCATTGTTCCCGGAATACTGCTGAAGTTTAAAGATGCTTTGGAACTCTTTCATTGCTCAAGGAATTCCGGTGCCATTTAAAAATGCTTCGGAACTCTTCCATTGTTCTTGGAATTCCGCTGATGTTTAAAAATTCTTCGGAACTCTTCCATTGTTCTCGTAATTCCGCTGACGTTTAAAAATACTTCGGAACTCTTCCATTGTTCTCGGAAATCCGCTGAAGTTTAAAAATGCTTCGGAACTATTCTATTGTTTTCGCGATTCTGCTGAAGTTTTAAAATGCTTCAGAACTCTTCCATTGTTCTCGGAATTCCGCTGAAGTTTAAAAATGATTCTGATCTCTTTCATTGTCCTCGGAATTTCGCTGACGTTTAAAAATGATTCGGAACTCTTCCATTTTTCTCAGAATTCCGCTGACGTTTAAAAATGTTTTGGAACTTTTCCATTGTTCTTGGAATTCTGCTGAAGTTTAAAAATTCTTTGGAACTCTTCCATTGTTTATGGAATTGCGCTGACATTTAAAAATGCTTCAGAACTCTTCCATTGTTCTCGGAATTCCACTGACGTTTAAAAATGCTTTGGAACTCTTCCATTGGTTCTCGTAATTCCGCTGAAGTTTAAAAAACCTTCGGAACTCTTCCATTGTTCTCGAAATTCCGCTGACGTTTAAAAATACTTCGAAACTCTTCTAATGTTCTCGGAATTCCGCTGAAATTTAAAAATGCTTCTGGAACTCTTGAAATGTTCTCGGAATTCTGCTGACATTTAAAAATGGTTCGGAACTCTTACCATTGTTCTCGGAATTCTCCTGTAATTTAAAAATTCTTCGGAACTTTTCCATTGTTCTCGGAATTCCGCTGAGGTTTAAAAATGCTTCGGAACTCTTCCATTGTTCTCGGAATTCTGGTGACGTTTAAAAATGCTTCCGATCTCTTCATTTGTTCTCAGAATTCTGCTGAAGTATAAAAATGCTTCCGAACTCTTCCATTGTTCCCGGAATTCCGCTGACGTTTAAAAATGCTTCGGAACTCTTCCATTGTTCTCGTAATTCCGCTGAAGTTTAAAAATGCTTTGGAACTCTTCCATTGTTCTAGGATTTCCGATGAAGTTTAAAAATGCTTCGGAACTCTTACATTGTTCTCGGAATTCCGCTGAAGTTTAAAAATGCTTCAGAACTCTTCCATTGTTCTCGGAATTCCACTGACGTTTAAAAATGCTTCGGAACTCTTCCATTGGTTCTCGTAATTCCGCTGAAGTTTAAAAAACCTTCGGAACTCTTCCATTGTTCTCGAAATTCCGCTGACATTTAAAAATGCTTCGAAACTCTTCTAATGTTCTCGGAATTCCGCTGAAATTTAAAAATGCTTCTGGAACTCATGAATTGTTCTCGGAATTCTGCTGACGTTTAAAAATGGTTCGGAACTCTTACCATTGTTCTCGGAATTCTCCTGTAATTTAAAAATTCTTCGGAACTTTTCCATTGTTCTCGGAATTCCGCTGAGGTTTAAAAGTACTTCGGAACTCTTCCATTGTTCTCGGAATTCTGCTGACGTTTAAAAATGCTTCCGATCTCTTCATTTGTTCTCAGAATTCTGCTGAAGTATAAAAATGCTTCCGAACTCTTCCAATGTTCCCGGAATTCCGCTGACGTTTAAAAATGCTTCGGAACCCTTCCATTGTTCTCGGAATTCCGCTGAAGTTTAAAAATGTTTGGAACTCTTCCATTGTTCTAGGATTTCCGATGAAGTTTAAAAATGCTTCGGAACTCTTCCATTGTTCTCGGAATTCCGCTGAAGTTTAAAAATGCTTCAGAACTCTTCCATTGTTCTCGGAATTCCACTGACGTTTAAAAATGCTTTGGAACTCTTCCATTGGTTCTCGTAATTCCGCTGAAGTTTAAAAAACCTTCGGAACTCTTCCATTGTTCTCGAAATTCCGCTGACGTTTAAAAATGCTTCGAAACTCTTCTAATGTTCTTGCAATTCCGCTGAAATTTAAAAATGCTTCTGGAACTCTTGAATTGTTTTCGGAATTCTGCTGACGTTTAAAAATGGTTCGGAACTCTTACCATTGTTCTCGGAATTCTCCTGTAATTTAAAAATTCTTCGGAACTTTTCCATTGTTCTCGGAATTCCGCTGAGGTTTAAAAATGCTTCGGAACTCTTCCATTGTTCTCGGAATTCTGCTGACGTTTAAAAATGCTTCCGATCTCTTCCATTGTTCTGGGAATTCTGCTGAAGTTTAAAAATGCTTCGGAACTCTTCCATTGTCCCCGGAATTCTGCTGAAATTCAAAAATGCTACGGAACTCTTCCATTGTTCCCGGAATTCGGCTGAAGTTTAAAAATGCTTCGGAACTCTTTCATTGCTCAAGGAATTCCGCTGACGTTTAAAAATGCTTCGGAACTCTTCCATTTTTCTCAGAATTCCGCTGACGTTTAAAAATGCTTCGGAACTCTTCCATTGTTCTCAGAATTCTGCTGACATTTAAAAATGGTTCGGAACTCTTACCATTGTTCTCGGAATTCTCCTGTAATTTAAAAATTCTTCGGAACTTTCCATTGTTCTCGGAATTCTGCTGAAGTTTAAAAATGCTTCGAAACTCTTCCATTGTTCTTAAAATTCTGCTGATGTTTAAAAATGCTTCGGAACTCGACCATTGTTCTCGTAATTCCGCTGACGTTTAAAAATGCTTCGTTACTTTTCGATTGTTCTTGGAATTCTGCTGATGTTTAAAAATGCTTCGGAACTCTTCCATTGTTCTCGGAATTCTGCTGACGTTTAAAAATGCTTCCGATCTCTTCATTTGTTCTCAGAATTCTGCTGAAGTATAAAAATGCTTCCGAACTCTTCCATTGTTCCCAGAATTCCGCAGACGTTTAACAATGCTTCGGAACTCTTCCATTGTTCTCGGAATTCCGCTGAAGTTTAAAAATGCTTCAGAGCTCTTCCTTTGTTCTAGGATTTCCGCTGAAGTTTAAATATGCTTTTGAACTCTTCCTTTGCTCTCGGAATTCCGCTGAAGTTTAAAAATGCTTCGGAACACTTCAATTGTTCTCGGAATTCCGCTGAAGTTTAAAAATGCTTCGGAACTCTTCCATTGTTCTCGTAATTCCGCTGACGTTTAAAAATGCTTAGGAACTCTTCCATTGTTCTAGGATTTCTGCTGAAGTTTAAAAATGCTTCGGAACTCTTCCATTGTTCTCGGAATTCTGCTGACGTTTAAAAATGCTTCCGATCTCTTCCATTGTTCTGGGAATTCTGCTGAAGTTTAAAAATGCTTCGGAACTCTTCCATTGTCCCCGGAATTCTGCTGAAATTCAAAAATGCTACGGAACTCTTCCATTGTTCCCGGAATTCGGCTGAAGCTTAAAAATGCTTCGGAACTCTTTCATTGCTCAAGGAATTCCGCTGACGTTTAAAAATGCTTCGGAACTCTTCCATTTTTCTCAGAATTCCGCTGACGTTTAAAAATGCTTCGGAACTCTTCCATTGTTCTCAGAATTCTGCTGACATTTAAAAATGGTTCGGAACTCTTACCATTGTTCTCGGAATTCTCCTGTAATTTAAAAATTCTTCGGAACTTTTCATTGGTCTCGGAATTCTGCTGAAGTTTAAAAATGCTTCGAAACTCTTCCATTGTTCTTAAAATTCTTCTGATGTTTAAAAATGCTTCGGAACTCGACCATTGTTCTCGTAATTCCGCTGACGTTTAAAAATGCTTCGTTACTTTTCGATTGTTCTTGGAATTCTGCTGAAGTATAAAAATGCTTCCGAACTCTTCCATTGTTCCCGGAATTCCGCTGACGTTTAAAAATGCTTCGGAACTCTTCCATTGTTCTCGGAATTCCGCTGAAGTTTAAAAATGCTTTGGAACTCTTCCATTGTTCTAGGATTTCCGATGAAGTTTAAAAATGCTTCGGAACTCTTCCATTGTTCTCGGAATTCCACTGACGTTTAAAAATGCTTCGGAACTCTTCCATTGGTTCTCGTAATTCCGCTGAAGTTTAAAAAACCTTCGGAACTCTTCCATTGTTCTCGAAATTCCGCTGACATTTAAAAATGCTTCGAAACTCTTCTAATGTTCTCGGAATTCCGCTGAAATTTAAAAATGCTTCTGGAACTCATGAATTGTTCTCGGAATTCTGCTGACGTTTAAAAATGGTTCGGAACTCTTACCATTGTTCTCGGAATTCTCCTGTAATTTAAAAATTCTTCGGAACTTTTCCATTGTTCTCGGAATTCCGCTGAGGTTTAAAAGTACTTCGGAACTCTTCCATTGTTCTCGGAATTCTGCTGACGTTTAAAAATGCTTCCGATCTCTTCATTTGTTCTCAGAATTCTGCTGAAGTATAAAAATGCTTCCGAACTCTTCCAATGTTCCCGGAATTCCGCTGACGTTTAAAAATGCTTCGGAACCCTTCCATTGTTCTCGGAATTCCGCTGAAGTTTAAAAATGTTTGGAACTCTTCCATTGTTCTAGGATTTCCGATGAAGTTTAAAAATGCTTCGGAACTCTTCCATTGTTCTCGGAATTCCGCTGAAGTTTAAAAATGCTTCAGAACTCTTCCATTGTTCTCGGAATTCCACTGACGTTTAAAAATGCTTTGGAACTCTTCCATTGGTTCTCGTAATTCCGCTGAAGTTTAAAAAACCTTCGGAACTCTTCCATTGTTCTCGAAATTCCGCTGACGTTTAAAAATGCTTCGAAACTCTTCTAATGTTCTTGCAATTCCGCTGAAATTTAAAAATGCTTCTGGAACTCTTGAATTGTTTTCGGAATTCTGCTGACGTTTAAAAATGGTTCGGAACTCTTACCATTGTTCTCGGAATTCTCCTGTAATTTAAAAATTCTTCGGAACTTTTCCATTGTTCTCGGAATTCCGCTGAGGTTTAAAAATGCTTCGGAACTCTTCCATTGTTCTCGGAATTCTGCTGACGTTTAAAAATGCTTCCGATCTCTTCCATTGTTCTGGGAATTCTGCTGAAGTTTAAAAATGCTTCGGAACTCTTCCATTGTCCCCGGAATTCTGCTGAAATTCAAAAATGCTACGGAACTCTTCCATTGTTCCCGGAATTCGGCTGAAGTTTAAAAATGCTTCGGAACTCTTTCATTGCTCAAGGAATTCCGCTGACGTTTAAAAATGCTTCGGAACTCTTCCATTTTTCTCAGAATTCCGCTGACGTTTAAAAATGCTTCGGAACTCTTCCATTGTTCTCAGAATTCTGCTGACATTTAAAAATGGTTCGGAACTCTTACCATTGTTCTCGGAATTCTCCTGTAATTTAAAAATTCTTCGGAACTTTCCATTGTTCTCGGAATTCTGCTGAAGTTTAAAAATGCTTCGAAACTCTTCCATTGTTCTTAAAATTCTGCTGATGTTTAAAAATGCTTCGGAACTCGACCATTGTTCTCGTAATTCCGCTGACGTTTAAAAATGCTTCGTTACTTTTCGATTGTTCTTGGAATTCTGCTGATGTTTAAAAATGCTTCGGAACTCTTCCATTGTTCTCGGAATTCTGCTGACGTTTAAAAATGCTTCCGATCTCTTCATTTGTTCTCAGAATTCTGCTGAAGTATAAAAATGCTTCCGAACTCTTCCATTGTTCCCAGAATTCCGCAGACGTTTAACAATGCTTCGGAACTCTTCCATTGTTCTCGGAATTCCGCTGAAGTTTAAAAATGCTTCAGAGCTCTTCCTTTGTTCTAGGATTTCCGCTGAAGTTTAAATATGCTTTTGAACTCTTCCTTTGCTCTCGGAATTCCGCTGAAGTTTAAAAATGCTTCGGAACACTTCAATTGTTCTCGGAATTCCGCTGAAGTTTAAAAATGCTTCGGAACTCTTCCATTGTTCTCGTAATTCCGCTGACGTTTAAAAATGCTTAGGAACTCTTCCATTGTTCTAGGATTTCTGCTGAAGTTTAAAAATGCTTCGGAACTCTTCCATTGTTCTCGGAATTCTGCTGACGTTTAAAAATGCTTCCGATCTCTTCCATTGTTCTGGGAATTCTGCTGAAGTTTAAAAATGCTTCGGAACTCTTCCATTGTCCCCGGAATTCTGCTGAAATTCAAAAATGCTACGGAACTCTTCCATTGTTCCCGGAATTCGGCTGAAGCTTAAAAATGCTTCGGAACTCTTTCATTGCTCAAGGAATTCCGCTGACGTTTAAAAATGCTTCGGAACTCTTCCATTTTTCTCAGAATTCCGCTGACGTTTAAAAATGCTTCGGAACTCTTCCATTGTTCTCAGAATTCTGCTGACATTTAAAAATGGTTCGGAACTCTTACCATTGTTCTCGGAATTCTCCTGTAATTTAAAAATTCTTCGGAACTTTTCATTGGTCTCGGAATTCTGCTGAAGTTTAAAAATGCTTCGAAACTCTTCCATTGTTCTTAAAATTCTTCTGATGTTTAAAAATGCTTCGGAACTCGACCATTGTTCTCGTAATTCCGCTGACGTTTAAAAATGCTTCGTTACTTTTCGATTGTTCTTGGAATTCTGCTGAAGTATAAAAATGCTTCCGAACTCTTCCATTGTTCCCGGAATTCCGCTGACGTTTAAAAATGCTTCGGAACTCTTCCATTGTTCTCGGAATTCCGCTGAAGTTTAAAAATGCTTTGGAACTCTTCCATTGTTCTAGGATTTCCGATGAAGTTTAAAAATGCTTCGGAACTCTTCCATTGTTCTCGGAATTCCGCTGAAGTTTAAAAAACCTTCGGAACTCTTCCATTGTTCTCGAAATTCCGCTGACGATTAAAAATGCTTCGAAACTCTTCTAATGTTCTCGGAATTCCGCTGAAATTTAAAAATGCTTCTGGAACTCTTGAATTGTTCTCGGAATTCTGCTGACGTTTAAAAATGGTTCGGAACTCTTACCATTGTTCTCGGAATTCTCCTGTAATTTAAAAATTCTTCGGAACTTTTCCATTGTTCTCGGAATTCCGCTGAGGTTTAAAAATGCTTCGGAACTCTTCCATTGTTCTCGGAATTCTGCTGACGTTTAAAAATGCTTCCGATCTCTTCCATTGTTCTGGGAATTCTGCTGAAGTTTAAAAATGCTTCGGAACTCTTCCATTGTCCCAGGAATTCTGCTGAAATTCAAAAATGCTACCGAACTCTTCCATTGTTCTTAAAATTCTGCTGATGTTTAAAAATGCTTCGGAACACGACCATTGTTCTCGTAATTCCGCTGACGTTTAAAAATGCTTCGTTACTTTTTGATTGTTCTTGGAATTCTGCTGATGTTTAAAAATGCTTCGGAACTCTTTCTGATTGTTCTCGGAATTCTGCTGACGTTTAAAAATGCTTCCGATCTCTTCATTTGTTCTCAGAATTCTGCTGAAGTTTAAAAATGCTTCAGAACTCTTCCATTTTTCTAGGATTTAAGCTGAAGTTTAAAATGCTTTGGAACTCTTCCATTGTTCTCAGAATTCCGCTGAAGTTTAAAAATGCTTCGGAACTCTTCCATTGTTCTCGGAATTCCGCTGAAGTTTAAAAATGCTTCGGAACTCTTCCATTGTTCTCGAAATTCTGCTGATATTTAAAAATGCTTCCGATCACTTCCAATGTTCTCGGAATTCTCCTAAAATTTTAAAATGCTTCGGAACTCTTACATTGTTCCCGGAATTCTGGTGAAGTTTAAAAATGCTACGGAACTCTTCCATTGTTCCCGGAATACTGCTGAAGTTTAAAGATGCTTTGGAACTCTTTCATTGCTCAAGGAATTCCGGTGCCATTTAAAAATGCTTCGGAACTCTTCCATTGTTCTTGGAATTCCGCTGATGTTTAAAAATTCTTCGGAACTCTTCCATTGTTCTCGGAATTCCGCTGACGAGTAAAAATGCTTCGGAACTCTTCCATTGCTCTCGTAATTCCGCTGACATTTAAAAATACTTCGGAACTCTTCCATTGTTCTCGGAAATCCGCTGAAGTTTAAAAATGCTTCAGAACTCTTCTATTGTTCTAGGATTTCCGCTGAAGTTTAAAAATGCTTTGGAACTCTTCCATTGTTCTCGTAATTCCGCTGAAGTTTAAAAATGCTTCGGAAGTCTTACATTGTTCTCGGAATTCTGCTGAAGTTTAAAAATGCTATGGAACTCTTCCATTGTTCCCGGAATACTGCTGAAGTTTAAAGATGCTTTGGAACTCTTTCATTGCTCAAGGAATTCCGGTGCCATTTAAAAATGCTTCGGAACTCTTCCATTGTTCTTGGAATTCCGCTGATGTTTAAAAATTCTTCGGAACTCTTCCATTGTTCTCGTAATTCCGCTGACGTTTAAAAATACTTCGGAACTCTTCCATTGTTCTCGGAAATCCGCTGAAGTTTAAAAATGCTTCGGAACTATTCTATTGTTCTCGCGATTCTGCTGAAGTTTTAAAATGCTTCAGAACTCTTCCATTGTTCTCGGAATTCCGCTGAAGTTTAAAAATGATTCTGATCTCTTTCATTGTCCTCGGAATTTCGCTGACGTTTAAAAATGATTCGGAACTCTTCCATTTTTCTCAGAATTCCGCTGACGTTTAAAAATGTTTTGGAACTTTTCCATTGTTCTTGGAATTCTGCTGAAGTTTAAAAATTCTTTGGAACTCTTCCATTGTTTATGGAATTGCGCTGACATTTAAAAATGCTTCAGAACTCTTCCATTGTTCTCGGAATTCCACTGACGTTTAAAAATGCTTTGGAACTCTTCCATTGGTTCTCGTAATTCCGCTGAAGTTTAAAAAACCTTCGGAACTCTTCCATTGTTCTCGAAATTCCGCTGACGTTTAAAAATACTTCGAAACTCTTCTAATGTTCTCGGAATTCCGCTGAAATTTAAAAATGCTTCTGGAACTCTTGAAATGTTCTCGGAATTCTGCTGACATTTAAAAATGGTTCGGAACTCTTACCATTGTTCTCGGAATTCTCCTGTAATTTAAAAATTCTTCGGAACTTTTCCATTGTTCTCGGAATTCCGCTGAGGTTTAAAAATGCTTCGGAACTCTTCCATTGTTCTCGGAATTCTGCTGACGTTTAAAAATGCTTCCGATCTCTTCATTTGTTCTCAGAATTCTGCTGAAGTATAAAAATGCTTCCGAACTCTTCCATTGTTCCCGGAATTCCGCTGACGTTTAAAAATGCTTCGGAACTCTTCCATTGTTCTCGTAATTCCGCTGAAGTTTAAAAATGCTTTGGAACTCTTCCATTGTTCTAGGATTTAAGCTGAAGTTTAAAATGCTTTGGAACTCTTCCATTGTTCTCGGAATTCCGCTGAAGTTTAAAAATGCTTCGGAACTCTTCCATTGTTCTCGAAATTCTGCTGATATTTAAAAATGCTTCCGATCTCTTCCAATGTTCTCGGAATTCTCCTGAAATTTTAAAATGCTTTGGAACTCTTTCATTGCTCAAGGAATTCCGGTGCCATTTAAAAATGCTTCGGAACTCTTCCATTGTTCTTGGAATTCCGCTGATGTTTAAAAATTCTTCGGAACTCTTCCATTGTTCTCGGAATTCCGCTGACGAGTAAAAATGCTTCGGAACTCTTCCATTGCTCTCGTAATTCCGCTGACGTTTAAAAATACTTCGGAACTCTTCCATTGTTCTCGGAAATCCGCTGAAGTTTAAAAATGCTTCAGAACTCTTCTATTGTTCTAGGATTTCCGCTGAAGTTTAAAAATGCTTTGGAACTCTTCCATTGTTCTCGTAATTCCGCTGACTTTTAAAAATACTTCGGAACTCTTCCATTGTTCTCGGAAATCCGCTGAAGTTTAAAAATGCTTCGGAACTCTTCTATTGTTCTCGCGATTCTGCTGAAGTTTTAAAATGCTTCAGAACTCTTCCATTGTTCTCGGAATTTCGCTGACGTTTAAAAATGATTCGGAACTCTTCCATTTTTCTCAGAATTCCGCTGACGTTTAAAAATGTTTCAGAACTTTTCCATTGTTCTTGGAATTCTGCTGAAGTTTAAAAATTCTTTGGAACTCTTCCATTGTTTATGGAATTGCGCTGACATTTAAAAATGCTTCAGAACTCTTCCATTGTTCTCGGAATTCCACTGACGTTTAAAAATGCTTTGGAACTCTTCCATTGGTTCTCGTAATTCCGCTGAAGTTTAAAAAACCTTCGGAACTCTTCCATTGTTCTCGAAATTCCGCTGACGTTTAAAAATGCTTCGAAACTCTTCTAATGTTCTCGGAATTCCGCTGAAATTTAAAAATGCTTCTGGAACTCTTGAAATGTTCTCGGAATTCTGCTGACATTTAAAAATGGTTCGGAACTCTTACCATTGTTCTCGGAATTCTCCTGTAATTTAAAAATTCTTCGGAACTTTTCCATTGTTCTCGGAATTCCGCTGAGGTTTAAAAATGCTTCGGAACTCTTCCATTGTTCTCGGAATTCTGCTGACGTTTAAAAATGCTTCCGATCTCTTCATTTGTTCTCAGAATTCTGCTGAAGTATAAAAATGCTTCCGAACTCTTCCATTGTTCCCGGAATTCCGCTGACGTTTAAAAATGCTTCGGAACTCTTCCATTGTTCTCGGAATTCCGCTGAAGTTTAAAAATGCTTTGGAACTCTTCCATTGTTCTAGGATTTCCGATGAAGTTTAAAAATGCTTCGGAACTCTTCCATTGTTCTCGGAATTCCGCTGAAGTTTAAAAATGCTTCAGAACTCTTCCATTGTTCTCGGAATTCCACTGACGTTTAAAAATTCTTTGGAACTCTTCCATTGGTTCTCGTAATTCCGCTGAAGTTTAAAAAACCTTCGGAACTCTTCCATTGTTCTCGAAATTCCGCTGACGATTAAAAATGCTTCGAAACTCTTCTAATGTTCTCGGAATTCCGCTGAAATTTAAAAATGCTTCTGGAACTCTTGAAATGTTCTCGGAATTCTGCTGACATTTAAAAATGGTTCCGATCTCTTCCATTGTTCTGGGAATTCTGCTGAAGTTTAAAAATGCTTCGGAACTCTTCCATTGTCCCCGGAATTCTGCTGAAATTCAAAAATGCTACGGAACTCTTCCATTGTTCCCGGAATTCGGCTGAAGTTTAAAAATGCTTCGGAACTCTTTCATTGCTCAAGGAATTCCGCTGACGTTTAAAAATGCTTTGGAACTCTTCCATTTTTCTCAGAATTCCGCTGACGTTTAAAAATGATTCGGAACTCTTCCATTGTTCTCAGAATTCTGCTGACATTTAAAAATGGTTCGGAACTCTTACCATTGTTCTCGGAATTCTCCTGTAATTTAAAAATTCTTCGGAACTTTCCATTGTTCTCGGAATTCTGCTGAAGTTTAAAAATGCTTCGAAACTCTTCCATTGTTCCTAAAATTCTGCTGATGTTTAAAAATGCTTCGGAACTCGACCATTGTTCTCGTAATTCCGCTGACGTTTAAAAATGCTTCGTTACTTTTCGATTGTTCTTGGAATTCTGCTGATGTTTAAAAATGCTTCGGAACTCTTCCATTGTTCTCGGAATTCTGCTGACGTTTAAAAATGCTTCCGATCTCTTCATTTGTTCTCAGAATTCTGCTGAAGTATAAAAATGCTTCCGAACTCTTCCATTGTTCCCAGAATTCCGCAGACGTTTAAAAATGCTTCGGAACACTTCAATTGTTCTCGGAATTCCGCTGAAGTTTAAAAATGCTTCGGAACTCTTCCATTGTTCTCGTAATTCCGCTGACGTTTAAAAATGCTTAGGAACTCTTCCATTGTTCTAGGATTTCTGCTGAAGTTTAAAAATGCTTCGGAACTCTTCCATTGTTCTCGGAATTCTGCTGACGTTTAAAAATGCTTCCGATCTCTTCCATTGTTCTGGGAATTCTGCTGAAGTTTAAAAATGCTTCGGAACTCTTCCATTGTTCTAGGATTTCTGCTGAAGTTTAAAAATGCTTCAGAGCTCTTCCTTTGTTCTAGTATTTCCGCTGAAGTTTAAATATGCTTTTGAACTCTTCCTTTGCTCTCGGAATTCCGCTGAAGTTTAAAAATGCTTCGGAACACTTCAATTGTTCTCGGAATTCCGCTGAAGTTTAAAAATGCTTCGGAACTCTTCCATTGTTCTCGTAATTCCGCTGACGTTTAAAAATGCTTAGGAACTCTTCCATTGTTCTAGGATTTCTGCTGAAGTTTAAAAATGCTTCGGAACTCTTCCATTGTTCTCGGAATTCTGCTGACGTTTAAAAATGCTTCCGATCTCTTCCATTGTTCTGGGAATTCTGCTGAAGTTTAAAAATGCTTCGGAACTCTTCCATTGTCCCCGGAATTCTGCTGAAATTCAAAAATGCTACGGAACTCTTCCATTGTTCCCGGAATTCGGCTGAAGTTTAAAAATGCTTCGGAACTCTTTCATTGCTCAAGGAATTCCGCTGATGTTTAAAAATGCTTCGGAACTCTTCCATTTTTCTCAGAATTCCGCTGACGTTTAAAAATGCTTCGGAACTCTTCCATTGTTCTCAGAATTCTGCTGACATTTAAAAATGGTTCGGAACTCTTACCATTGTTCTCGGAATTCTCCTGTAATTTAAAAATTCTTCGGAACTTTTCATTGGTCTCGGAATTCTGCTGAAGTTTAAAAATGCTTCGAAACTCTTCCATTGTTCTTAAAATTCTTCTGATGTTTAAAAATGCTTCGGAATTCGACCATTGTTCTCGTAATTCCGCTGACGTTTAAAAATGCTTCGTTACTTTTCGATTGTTCTTGGAATTCTGCTGAAGTATAAAAATGCTTCCGAACTCTTCCATTGTTCCCGGAATTCCGCTGACGTTTAAAAATGCTTCGGAACTCTTCCATTGTTCTCGGAATTCCGCTGAAGTTTAAAAATGCTTTGGAACTCTTCCATTGTTCTAGGATTTCCGATGAAGTTTAAAAATGCTTCGGAACTCTTCCATTGTTCTCGGAATTCCGCTGAAGTTTAAAAATGCTTCAGAACTCTTCCATTGTTCTCGGAATTCCACTGACATTTAAAAATGCTTTGGAACTCTTCCATTGGTTCTCGTAATTCCGCTGAAGTTTAAAAAACCTTCGGAACTCTTCCATTGTTCTCGAAATTCCGCTGACGATTAAAAATGCTTCGAAACTCTTCTAATGTTCTCGGAATTCCGCTGAAATTTAAAAATGCTTCTGGAACTCTTGAAATGTTCTCGGAATTCTGCTGACATTTAAAAATGGTTCGGAACTCTTACCATTGTTCTCGGAATTCTCCTGTAATTTAAAAATTCTTCGGAACTTTTCCATTGTTCTCGGAATTCCGCTGAGGTTTAAAAATGCTTCGGAACTCTTCCATTGTTCTCGGAATTCTGCTGACGTTTAAAAATGCTTCCGATCTCTTCCATTGTTCTGGGAATTCTGCTGAAGTTTAAAAATGCTTCGGAACTCTTCCATTGTCCCCGGAATTCTGCTGAAATTCAAAAATGCTACGGAACTCTTCCATTGTTCCCGGAATTCGGCTGAAGTTTAAAAATGCTTCGGAACTCTTTCATTGCTCAAGGAATTCCGCTGATGTTTAAAAATGCTTCGGAACTCTTCCATTTTTCTCAGAATTCCGCTGACGTTTAAAAATGCTTCGGAACTCTTCCATTGTTCTCAGAATTCTGCTGACATTTAAAAATGGTTCGGAACTCTTACCATTGTTCTCGGAATTCTCCTGTAATTTAAAAATTCTTCGGAACTTTTCATTGGTCTCGAAATTCTGCTGAAGTTTAAAAATGCTTCGAAACTCTTCCATTGTTCTTAAAATTCTTCTGATGTTTAAAAATGCTTCGGAACTCGACCATTGTTCTCGTAATTCCGCTGACGTTTAAAAATGCTTCGCTACTTTTCGATTGTTCTTGGAATTCTGCTGAAGTATAAAAATGCTTCCGAACTCTTCCATTGTTCCCGGAATTCCGCTGACGTTTAAAAATGCTTCGGAACTCTTCCATTGTTCTCGGAATTCCGCTGAAGTTTAAAAATGCTTTGGAACTCTTCCATTGTTCTAGGATTTCCGATGAAGTTTAAAAATGCTTCGGAACTCTTCCATTGTTCTCGGAATTCCGCTGAAGTTTAAAAATGCTTCAGAACTCTTCCATTGTTCTCGGAATTCCACTGACGTTTAAAAATTCTTTGGAACTCTTCCATTGGTTCTCGTAATTCCGCTGAAGTTTAAAAAACCTTCGGAACTCTTCCATTGTTCTCGAAATTCCGCTGACGATTAAAAATGCTTCGAAACTCTTCTAATGTTCTCGGAATTCCGCTGAAATTTAAAAATGCTTCTGGAACTCTTGAAATGTTCTCGGAATTCTGCTGACATTTAAAAATGGTTCGGAACTCTTACCATTGTTCTCGGAATTCTCCTGTAATTTAAAAATTCTTTGGAACTTTTCCATTGTTCTCGGAATTCCGCTGAGGTTTAAAAATGCTTCGGAACTCTTCCATTGTTCTCGGAATTCTGCTGACGTTTAAAAATGCTTCCGATCTCTTCATTTGTTCTCAGAATTCTGCTGAAGTATAAAAATGCTTCCGAACTCTTCCATTGTTCCCGGAATTCCGCTGACGTTTAAAAATGCTTCGGAACTCTTCCATTGTTCTCGTAATTCCGCTGAAGTTTAAAAATGCTTTGGAACTCTTCCATTGTTCTAGGATTTCCGATGAAGTTTAAAAATGCTTCGGAACTCTTCCATTGTTCTCGGAATTCCACTGACGTTTAAAAATGCTTTGGAACTCTTCCATTGGTTCTCGTAATTCCGCTGAAGTTTAAAAAACCTTCGGAACTCTTCCATTGTTCTCGAAATTCCGCTGACGTTTAAAAATGCTTCGAAACTCTTCTAATGTCCTCGGAATTCCGCTGAAATTTAAAAATGCTTCTGGAACTCTTGAATTGTTCTCGGAATTCTGCTGATGTTTAAAAATGGTTCGGAACTCTTACCATTGTTCTCGGAATTCTCCTGTAATTTAAAAATTCTTCGGAACTTTTCCATTGTTCTCGGAATTCCGCTGAGGTTTAAAAATACTTCGGAACTGTTCCATTGTTCTCGGAATTCTGCTGACGTTTAAAAATGCTTCCGATCTCTTCATTTGTTCTCAGAATTCTGCTGAAGTATAAAAATGCTTCCGAACTCTTCCATTGTTCCCGGAATTCCGCTGACGTTTAAAAATGCTTCGGAACTCTTCCATTGTTCTCGGAATTCCGCTGAAGTTTAAAAATGCTTTGGAACTCTTCCATTGTTCTAGGATTTCCGATGAAGTTTAAAAATGCTTCGGAACTCTTCCATTGTTCTCGGAATTCCGCTGAAGTTTAAAAATGCTTCAGAACTCTTCCATTGTTCTCGGAATTCCACTGACGTTTAAAAATTCTTTGGAACTCTTCCATTGGTTCTCGTAATTCCGCTGAAGTTTAAAAAACCTTCGGAACTCTTCCATTGTTCTCGAAATTCCGCTGACGTTTAAAAATGCTTCGAAACTCTTCTAATGTTCTTGCAATTCCGCTGAAATTTAAAAATGCTTCTGGAACTCTTGAATTGTTCTCGGAATTCTGCTAACGTTTAAAAATGGTTCGGAACTCTTACCATTGTTCTCGGAATTCTCCTGTAATTTAAAAATTCTTCGGAACTTTTCCATTGTTCTCGGAATTCCGCTGAGGTTTAAAAATGCTTCGGAACTCTTCCATTGTTCTCGGAATTCTGCTGACGTTTAAAAATGCTTCCGATCTCTTCCATTGTTCTGGGAATTCTGCTGAAGTTTAAAAATGCTTCGGAACTCTTCCATTGTCCCCGGAATTCTGCTGAAATTCAAAAATGCTACGGAACTCTTCCATTGTTCCCGGAATTCGGCTGAAGTTTAAAAATGCTTCGGAACTCTTTCATTGCTCAAGGAATTCCGCTGACGTTTAAAAATGCTTCGGAACTCTTCCATTTTTCTCAGAATTCCGCTGACGTTTAAAAATGCTTCGGAACTCTTCCATTGTTCTCAGAATTCTGCTGACATTTAAAAATGGTTCGGAACTCTTACCATTGTTCTCGGAATTCTCCTGTAATTTAAAAATTCTTCGGAACTTTCCATTGTTCTCGGAATTCTGCTGAAGTTTAAAAATGCTTCGAAACTCTTCCATTGTTCCTAAAATTCTGCTGATGTTTAAAAATGCTTCGGAACTCGACCATTGTTCTCGTAATTCCGCTGACGTTTAAAAATGCTTCGTTACTTTTCGATTGTTCTTGGAATTCTGCTGATGTTTAAAAATGCTTCGGAACTCTTCCATTGTTCTCGGAATTCTGCTGACGTTTAAAAATGCTTCCGATCTCTTCATTTGTTCTCAGAATTCTGCTGAAGTATAAAAATGCTTCCGAACTCTTCCATTGTTCCCAGAATTCCGCAGACGTTTAAAAATGCTTCGGAACACTTCAATTGTTCTCGGAATTCCGCTGAAGTTTAAAAATGCTTCGGAACTCTTCCATTGTTCTCGTAATTCCGCTGACGTTTAAAAATGCTTAGGAACTCTTCCATTGTTCTAGGATTTCTGCTGAAGTTTAAAAATGCTTCGGAACTCTTCCATTGTTCTCGGAATTCTGCTGACGTTTAAAAATGCTTCCGATCTCTTCCATTGTTCTGGGAATTCTGCTGAAGTTTAAAAATGCTTCGGAACTCTTCCATTGTTCTAGGATTTCTGCTGAAGTTTAAAAATGCTTCAGAGCTCTTCCTTTGTTCTAGTATTTCCGCTGAAGTTTAAATATGCTTTTGAACTCTTCCTTTGCTCTCGGAATTCCGCTGAAGTTTAAAAATGCTTCGGAACACTTCAATTGTTCTCGGAATTCTGCTGACGTTTAAAAATGCTTCCGATCTCTTCCATTGTTCTGGGAATTCTGCTGAAGTTTAAAAATGCTTCGGAACTCTTCCATTGTCCCCGGAATTCTGCTGAAATTCAAAAATGCTACGGAACTCTTCCATTGTTCCCGGAATTCGGCTGAAGTTTAAAAATGCTTCGGAACTCTTTCATTGCTCAAGGAATTCCGCTGATGTTTAAAAATGCTTCGGAACTCTTCCATTTTTCTCAGAATTCCGCTGACGTTTAAAAATGCTTCGGAACTCTTCCATTGTTCTCAGAATTCTGCTGACATTTAAAAATGGTTCGGAACTCTTACCATTGTTCTCGGAATTCTCCTGTAATTTAAAAATTCTTCGGAACTTTTCATTGGTCTCGAAATTCTGCTGAAGTTTAAAAATGCTTCGAAACTCTTCCATTGTTCTTAAAATTCTTCTGATGTTTAAAAATGCTTCGGAACTCGACCATTGTTCTCGTAATTCCGCTGACGTTTAAAAATGCTTCGTTACTTTTCGATTGTTCTTGGAATTCTGCTGAAGTATAAAAATGCTTCCGAACTCTTCCATTGTTCCCGGAATTCCGCTGACGTTTAAAAATGCTTCGGAACTCTTCCATTGTTCTCGGAATTCCGCTGAAGTTTAAAAATGCTTTGGAACTCTTCCATTGTTCTAGGATTTCCGATGAAGTTTAAAAATGCTTCGGAACTCTTCCATTGTTCTCGGAATTCCGCTGAAGTTTAAAAATGCTTCAGAACTCTTCCATTGTTCTCGGAATTCCACTGACGTTTAAAAATTCTTTGGAACTCTTCCATTGGTTCTCGTAATTCCGCTGAAGTTTAAAAAACCTTCGGAACTCTTCCATTGTTCTCGAAATTCCGCTGACGATTAAAAATGCTTCGAAACTCTTCTAATGTTCTCGGAATTCCGCTGAAATTTAAAAATGCTTCTGGAACTCTTGAAATGTTCTCGGAATTCTGCTGACATTTAAAAATGGTTCGGAACTCTTACCATTGTTCTCGGAATTCTCCTGTAATTTAAAAATTCTTCGGAACTTTTCCATTGTTCTCGGAATTCCGCTGAGGTTTAAAAATGCTTCGGAACTCTTCCATTGTTCTCGGAATTCTGCTGACGTTTAAAAATGCTTCCGATCTCTTCCATTGTTCTGGGAATTCTGCTGAAGTTTAAAAATGCTTCGGAACTCTTCCATTGTCCCCGGAATTCTGCTGAAATTCAAAAATGCTACGGAACTCTTCCATTGTTCCCGGAATTCGGCTGAAGTTTAAAAATGCTTCGGAACTCTTTCATTGCTCAAGGAATTCCGCTGACGTTTAAAAATGCTTTGGAACTCTTCCATTTTTCTCAGAATTCCGCTGACGTTTAAAAATGATTCGGAACTCTTCCATTGTTCTCAGAATTCTGCTGACATTTAAAAATGGTTCGGAACTCTTACCATTGTTCTCGGAATTCTCCTGTAATTTAAAAATTCTTCGGAACTTTCCATTGTTCTCGGAATTCTGCTGAAGTTTAAAAATGCTTCGAAACTCTTCCATTGTTCCTAAAATTCTGCTGATGTTTAAAAATGCTTCGGAACTCGACCATTGTTCTCGTAATTCCGCTGACGTTTAAAAATGCTTCGTTACTTTTCGATTGTTCTTGGAATTCTGCTGATGTTTAAAAATGCTTCGGAACTCTTCCATTGTTCTCGGAATTCTGCTGACGTTTAAAAATGCTTCCGATCTCTTCATTTGTTCTCAGAATTCTGCTGAAGTATAAAAATGCTTCCGAACTCTTCCATTGTTCCCAGAATTCCGCAGACGTTTAAAAATGCTTCGGAACACTTCAATTGTTCTCGGAATTCCGCTGAAGTTTAAAAATGCTTCGGAACTCTTCCATTGTTCTCGTAATTCCGCTGACGTTTAAAAATGCTTAGGAACTCTTCCATTGTTCTACGATTTCTGCTGAAGTTTAAAAATGCTTCGGAACTCTTCCATTGTTCTCGGAATTCTGCTGACGTTTAAAAATGCTTCCGATCTCTTCCATTGTTCTGGGAATTCTGCTGAAGTTTAAAAATGCTTCGGAACTCTTCCATTGTTCTAGGATTTCTGCTGAAGTTTAAAAATGCTTCAGAGCTCTTCCTTTGTTCTAGTATTTCCGCTGAAGTTTAAATATGCTTTTGAACTCTTCCTTTGCTCTCGGAATTCCGCTGAAGTTTAAAAATGCTTCGGAACACTTCAATTGTTCTCGGAATTCCGCTGAAGTTTAAAAATGCTTCGGAACTCTTCCATTGTTCTCGTAATTCCGCTGACGTTTAAAAATGCTTAGGAACTCTTCCATTGTTCTAGGATTTCTGCTGAAGTTTAAAAATGCTTCGGAACTCTTCCATTGTTCTCGGAATTCTGCTGACGTTTAAAAATGCTTCCGATCTCTTCCATTGTTCTGGGAATTCTGCTGAAGTTTAAAAATGCTTCGGAACTCTTCCATTGTCCCCGGAATTCTGCTGAAATTCAAAAATGCTACGGAACTCTTCCATTGTTCCCGGAATTCGGCTGAAGTTTAAAAATGCTTCGGAACTCTTTCATTGCTCAAGGAATTCCGCTGATGTTTAAAAATGCTTCGGAACTCTTCCATTTTTCTCAGAATTCCGCTGACGTTTAAAAATGCTTCGGAACTCTTCCATTGTTCTCAGAATTCTGCTGACATTTAAAAATGGTTCGGAACTCTTACCATTGTTCTCGGAATTCTCCTGTAATTTAAAAATTCTTCGGAACTTTTCATTGGTCTCGGAATTCTGCTGAAGTTTAAAAATGCTTCGAAACTCTTCCATTGTTCTTAAAATTCTTCTGATGTTTAAAAATGCTTCGGAATTCGACCATTGTTCTCGTAATTCCGCTGACGTTTAAAAATGCTTCGTTACTTTTCGATTGTTCTTGGAATTCTGCTGAAGTATAAAAATGCTTCCGAACTCTTCCATTGTTCCCGGAATTCCGCTGACGTTTAAAAATGCTTCGGAACTCTTCCATTGTTCTCGGAATTCCGCTGAAGTTTAAAAATGCTTTGGAACTCTTCCATTGTTCTAGGATTTCCGATGAAGTTTAAAAATGCTTCGGAACTCTTCCATTGTTCTCGGAATTCCGCTGAAGTTTAAAAATGCTTCAGAACTCTTCCATTGTTCTCGGAATTCCACTGACATTTAAAAATGCTTTGGAACTCTTCCATTGGTTCTCGTAATTCCGCTGAAGTTTAAAAAACCTTCGGAACTCTTCCATTGTTCTCGAAATTCCGCTGACGATTAAAAATGCTTCGAAACTCTTCTAATGTTCTCGGAATTCCGCTGAAATTTAAAAATGCTTCTGGAACTCTTGAAATGTTCTCGGAATTCTGCTGACATTTAAAAATGGTTCGGAACTCTTACCATTGTTCTCGGAATTCTCCTGTAATTTAAAAATTCTTCGGAACTTTTCCATTGTTCTCGGAATTCCGCTGAGGTTTAAAAATGCTTCGGAACTCTTCCATTGTTCTCGGAATTCTGCTGACGTTTAAAAATGCTTCCGATCTCTTCCATTGTTCTGGGAATTCTGCTGAAGTTTAAAAATGCTTCGGAACTCTTCCATTGTCCCCGGAATTCTGCTGAAATTCAAAAATGCTACGGAACTCTTCCATTGTTCCCGGAATTCGGCTGAAGTTTAAAAATGCTTCGGAACTCTTTCATTGCTCAAGGAATTCCGCTGATGTTTAAAAATGCTTCGGAACTCTTCCATTTTTCTCAGAATTCCGCTGACGTTTAAAAATGCTTCGGAACTCTTCCATTGTTCTCAGAATTCTGCTGACATTTAAAAATGGTTCGGAACTCTTACCATTGTTCTCGGAATTCTCCTGTAATTTAAAAATTCTTCGGAACTTTTCATTGGTCTCGAAATTCTGCTGAAGTTTAAAAATGCTTCGAAACTCTTCCATTGTTCTTAAAATTCTTCTGATGTTTAAAAATGCTTCGGAACTCGACCATTGTTCTCGTAATTCCGCTGACGTTTAAAAATGCTTCGCTACTTTTCGATTGTTCTTGGAATTCTGCTGAAGTATAAAAATGCTTCCGAACTCTTCCATTGTTCCCGGAATTCCGCTGACGTTTAAAAATGCTTCGGAACTCTTCCATTGTTCTCGGAATTCCGCTGAAGTTTAAAAATGCTTTGGAACTCTTCCATTGTTCTAGGATTTCCGATGAAGTTTAAAAATGCTTCGGAACTCTTCCATTGTTCTCGGAATTCCGCTGAAGTTTAAAAATGCTTCAGAACTCTTCCATTGTTCTCGGAATTCCACTGACGTTTAAAAATTCTTTGGAACTCTTCCATTGGTTCTCGTAATTCCGCTGAAGTTTAAAAAACCTTCGGAACTCTTCCATTGTTCTCGAAATTCCGCTGACGATTAAAAATGCTTCGAAACTCTTCTAATGTTCTCGGAATTCCGCTGAAATTTAAAAATGCTTCTGGAACTCTTGAAATGTTCTCGGAATTCTGCTGACATTTAAAAATGGTTCGGAACTCTTACCATTGTTCTCGGAATTCTCCTGTAATTTAAAAATTCTTCGGAACTTTTCCATTGTTCTCGGAATTCCGCTGAGGTTTAAAAATGCTTCGGAACTCTTCCATTGTTCTCGGAATTCTGCTGACGTTTAAAAATGCTTCCGATCTCTTCCATTGTTCTGGGAATTCTGCTGAAGTTTAAAAATGCTTCGGAACTCTTCCATTGTTCTAGGATTTCTGCTGAAGTTTAAAAATGCTTCAGAGCTCTTCCATTGTTCTAGTATTTCCGCTGAAGTTTAAATATGCTTTTGAACTCTTCCTTTGCTCTCGGAATTCCGCTGAAGTTTAAAAATGCTTCGGAACACTTCAATTGTTCTCGGAATTCTGCTGACGTTTAAAAATGCTTCCGATCTCTTCCATTGTTCTGGGAATTCTGCTGAAGTTTAAAAATGCTTCGGAACTCTTCCATTGTCCCCGGAATTCTGCTGAAATTCAAAAATGCTACGGAACTCTTCCATTGTTCCCGGAATTCGGCTGAAGTTTAAAAATGCTTCGGAACTCTTTCATTGCTCAAGGAATTCCGCTGATGTTTAAAAATGCTTCGGAACTCTTCCATTTTTCTCAGAATTCCGCTGACGTTTAAAAATGCTTCGGAACTCTTCCATTGTTCTCAGAATTCTGCTGACATTTAAAAATGGTTCGGAACTCTTACCATTGTTCTCGGAATTCTCCTGTAATTTAAAAATTCTTCGGAACTTTTCATTGGTCTCGAAATTCTGCTGAAGTTTAAAAATGCTTCGAAACTCTTCCATTGTTCCTAAAATTCTGCTGATGTTTAAAAATGCTTCGGAACTCGACCATTGTTCTCGTAATTCCGCTGACGTTTAAAAATGCTTCGTTACTTTTCGATTGTTCTTGGAATTCTGCTGATGTTTAAAAATGCTTCGGAACTCTTCCATTGTTCTCGGAATTCTGCTGACGTTTAAAAATGCTTCCGATCTCTTCATTTGTTCTCAGAATTCTGCTGAAGTATAAAAATGCTTCCGAACTCTTCCATTGTTCCCAGAATTCCGCAGACGTTTAAAAATGCTTCGGAACACTTCAATTGTTCTCGGAATTCCGCTGAAGTTTAAAAATGCTTCGGAACTCTTCCATTGTTCTCGTAATTCCGCTGACGTTTAAAAATGCTTAGGAACTCTTCCATTGTTCTAGGATTTCTGCTGAAGTTTAAAAATGCTTCGGAACTCTTCCATTGTTCTCGGAATTCTGCTGACGTTTAAAAATGCTTCCGATCTCTTCCATTGTTCTGGGAATTCTGCTGAAGTTTAAAAATGCTTCGGAACTCTTCCATTGTTCTAGGATTTCTGCTGAAGTTTAAAAATGCTTCAGAGCTCTTCCTTTGTTCTAGTATTTCCGCTGAAGTTTAAATATGCTTTTGAACTCTTCCTTTGCTCTCGGAATTCCGCTGAAGTTTAAAAATGCTTCGGAACACTTCAATTGTTCTCGGAATTCCGCTGAAGTTTAAAAATGCTTCGGAACTCTTCCATTGTTCTCGTAATTCCGCTGACGTTTAAAAATGCTTAGGAACTCTTCCATTGTTCTAGGATTTCTGCTGAAGTTTAAAAATGCTTCGGAACTCTTCCATTGTTCTCGGAATTCTGCTGACGTTTAAAAATGCTTCCGATCTCTTCCATTGTTCTGGGAATTCTGCTGAAGTTTAAAAATGCTTCGGAACTCTTCCATTGTCCCCGGAATTCTGCTGAAATTCAAAAATGCTACGGAACTCTTCCATTGTTCCCGGAATTCGGCTGAAGTTTAAAAATGCTTCGGAACTCTTTCATTGCTCAAGGAATTCCGCTGATGTTTAAAAATGCTTCGGAACTCTTCCATTTTTCTCAGAATTCCGCTGACGTTTAAAAATGCTTCGGAACTCTTCCATTGTTCTCAGAATTCTGCTGACATTTAAAAATGGTTCGGAACTCTTACCATTGTTCTCGGAATTCTCCTGTAATTTAAAAATTCTTCGGAACTTTTCATTGGTCTCGGAATTCTGCTGAAGTTTAAAAATGCTTCGAAACTCTTCCATTGTTCTTAAAATTCTTCTGATGTTTAAAAATGCTTCGGAATTCGACCATTGTTCTCGTAATTCCGCTGACGTTTAAAAATGCTTCGTTACTTTTCGATTGTTCTTGGAATTCTGCTGAAGTATAAAAATGCTTCCGAACTCTTCCATTGTTCCCGGAATTCCGCTGACGTTTAAAAATGCTTCGGAACTCTTCCATTGTTCTCGGAATTCCGCTGAAGTTTAAAAATGCTTTGGAACTCTTCCATTGTTCTAGGATTTCCGATGAAGTTTAAAAATGCTTCGGAACTCTTCCATTGTTCTCGGAATTCCGCTGAAGTTTAAAAATGCTTCAGAACTCTTCCATTGTTCTCGGAATTCCACTGACATTTAAAAATGCTTTGGAACTCTTCCATTGGTTCTCGTAATTCCGCTGAAGTTTAAAAAACCTTCGGAACTCTTCCATTGTTCTCGAAATTCCGCTGACGATTAAAAATGCTTCGAAACTCTTCTAATGTTCTCGGAATTCCGCTGAAATTTAAAAATGCTTCTGGAACTCTTGAAATGTTCTCGGAATTCTGCTGACATTTAAAAATGGTTCGGAACTCTTACCATTGTTCTCGGAATTCTCCTGTAATTTAAAAATTCTTCGGAACTTTTCCATTGTTCTCGGAATTCCGCTGAGGTTTAAAAATGCTTCGGAACTCTTCCATTGTTCTCGGAATTCTGCTGACGTTTAAAAATGCTTCCGATCTCTTCCATTGTTCTGGGAATTCTGCTGAAGTTTAAAAATGCTTCGGAACTCTTCCATTGTCCCCGGAATTCTGCTGAAATTCAAAAATGCTACGGAACTCTTCCATTGTTCCCGGAATTCGGCTGAAGTTTAAAAATGCTTCGGAGCTCTTTCATTGCTCAAGGAATTCCGCTGACGTTTAAAAATGCTTCGGAACTCTTCCATTTTTCTCAGAATTCCGCTGACGTTTAAAAATGCTTCGGAACTCTTCCATTGTTCTCAGAATTCTGCTGACATTTAAAAATGGTTCGGAACTCTTACCATTGTTCTCGGAATTCTCCTGTAATTTAAAAATTCTTCGGAACTTTCCATTGTTCTCGGAATTCTGCTGAAGTTTAAAAATGCTTCGAAACTCTTCCATTGTTCCTAAAATTCTGCTGATGTTTAAAAATGCTTCGGAACTCGACCATTGTTCTCGTAATTCCGCTGACGTTTAAAAATGCTTCGTTACTTTTCGATTGTTCTTGGAATTCTGCTGATGTTTAAAAATGCTTCGGAACTCTTCCATTGTTCTCGGAATTCTGCTGACGTTTAAAAATGCTTCCGATCTCTTCATTTGTTCTCAGAATTCTGCTGAAGTATAAAAATGCTTCCGAACTCTTCCATTGTTCCCAGAATTCCGCAGACGTTTAAAAATGCTTCGGAACACTTCAATTGTTCTCGGAATTCCGCTGAAGTTTAAAAATGCTTCGGAACTCTTCCATTGTTCTCGTAATTCCGCTGACGTTTAAAAATGCTTAGGAACTCTTCCATTGTTCTAGGATTTCTGCTGAAGTTTAAAAATGCTTCGGAACTCTTCCATTGTTCTCGGAATTCTGCTGACGTTTAAAAATGCTTCCGATCTCTTCCATTGTTCTGGGAATTCTGCTGAAGTTTAAAAATGCTTCGGAACTCTTCCATTGTTCTAGGATTTCTGCTGAAGTTTAAAAATGCTTCAGAGCTCTTCCTTTGTTCTAGTATTTCCGCTGAAGTTTAAATATGCTTTTGAACTCTTCCTTTGCTCTCGGAATTCCGCTGAAGTTTAAAAATGCTTCGGAACACTTCAATTGTTCTCGGAATTCTGCTGACGTTTAAAAATGCTTCCGATCTCTTCCATTGTTCTGGGAATTCTGCTGAAGTTTAAAAATGCTTCGGAACTCTTCCATTGTCCCCGGAATTCTGCTGAAATTCAAAAATGCTACGGAACTCTTCCATTGTTCCCGGAATTCGGCTGAAGTTTAAAAATGCTTCGGAACTCTTTCATTGCTCAAGGAATTCCGCTGATGTTTAAAAATGCTTCGGAACTTTTCCATTTTTCTCAGAATTCCGCTGACGTTTAAAAATGCTTCGGAACTCTTCCATTGTTCTCAGAATTCTGCTGACATTTAAAAATGGTTCGGAACTCTTACCATTGTTCTCGGAATTCTCCTGTAATTTAAAAATTCTTCGGAACTTTTCATTGGTCTCGAAATTCTGCTGAAGTTTAAAAATGCTTCGAAACTCTTCCATTGTTCTTAAAATTCTTCTGATGTTTAAAAATGCTTCGGAACTCGACCATTGTTCTCGTAATTCCGCTGACGTTTAAAAATGCTTCGTTACTTTTCGATTGTTCTTGGAATTCTGCTGAAGTATAAAAATGCTTCCGAACTCTTCCATTGTTCCCGGAATTCCGCTGACGTTTAAAAATGCTTCGGAACTCTTCCATTGTTCTCGGAATTCCGCTGAAGTTTAAAAATGCTTTGGAACTCTTCCATTGTTCTAGGATTTCCGATGAAGTTTAAAAATGCTTCGGAACTCTTCCATTGTTCTCGGAATTCCGCTGAAGTTTAAAAATGCTTCAGAACTCTTCCATTGTTCTCGGAATTCCACTGACGTTTAAAAATTCTTTGGAACTCTTCCATTGGTTCTCGTAATTCCGCTGAAGTTTAAAAAACCTTCGGAACTCTTCCATTGTTCTCGAAATTCCGCTGACGATTAAAAATGCTTCGAAACTCTTCTAATGTTCTCGGAATTCCGCTGAAATTTAAAAATGCTTCTGGAACTCTTGAAATGTTCTCGGAATTCTGCTGACATTTAAAAATGGTTCGGAACTCTTACCATTGTTCTCGGAATTCTCCTGTAATTTAAAAATTCTTCGGAACTTTTCCATTGTTCTCGGAATTCCGCTGAGGTTTAAAAATGCTTCGGAACTCTTCCATTGTTCTCGGAATTCTGCTGACGTTTAAAAATGCTTCCGATCTCTTCCATTGTTCTGGGAATTCTGCTGAAGTTTAAAAATGCTTCGGAACTCTTCCATTGTCCCCGGAATTCTGCTGAAATTCAAAAATGCTACGGAACTCTTCCATTGTTCCCGGAATTCGGCTGAAGTTTAAAAATGCTTCGGAACTCTTTCATTGCTCAAGGAATTCCGCTGACGTTTAAAAATGCTTCGGAACTCTTCCATTTTTCTCAGAATTCCGCTGACGTTTAAAAATGATTCGGAACTCTTCCATTGTTCTCAGAATTCTGCTGACATTTAAAAATGGTTCGGAACTCTTACCATTGTTCTCGGAATTCTCCTGTAATTTAAAAATTCTTCGGAACTTTCCATTGTTCTCGGAATTCTGCTGAAGTTTAAAAATGCTTCGAAACTCTTCCATTGTTCCTAAAATTCTGCTGATGTTTAAAAATGCTTCGGAACTCGACCATTGTTCTCGTAATTCCGCTGACGTTTAAAAATGCTTCGTTACTTTTCGATTGTTCTTGGAATTCTGCTGATGTTTAAAAATGCTTCGGAACTCTTCCATTGTTCTCGGAATTCTGCTGACGTTTAAAAATGCTTCCGATCTCTTCATTTGTTCTCAGAATTCTGCTGAAGTATAAAAATGCTTCCGAACTCTTCCATTGTTCCCAGAATTCCGCAGACGTTTAAAAATGCTTCGGAACACTTCAATTGTTCTCGGAATTCCGCTGAAGTTTAAAAATGCTTCGGAACTCTTCCATTGTTCTCGTAATTCCGCTGACGTTTAAAAATGCTTAGGAACTCTTCCATTGTTCTAGGATTTCTGCTGAAGTTTAAAAATGCTTCGGAACTCTTCCATTGTTCTCGGAATTCTGCTGACGTTTAAAAATGCTTCCGATCTCTTCCATTGTTCTGGGAATTCTGCTGAAGTTTAAAAATGCTTCGGAACTCTTCCATTGTTCTAGGATTTCTGCTGAAGTTTAAAAATGCTTCAGAGCTCTTCCTTTGTTCTAGTATTTCCGCTGAAGTTTAAATATGCTTTTGAACTCTTCCTTTGCTCTCGGAATTCCGCTGAAGTTTAAAAATGCTTCGGAACACTTCAATTGTTCTCGGAATTCCGCTGAAGTTTAAAAATGCTTCGGAACTCTTCCATTGTTCTCGTAATTCCGCTGACGTTTAAAAATGCTTAGGAACTCTTCCATTGTTCTAGGATTTCTGCTGAAGTTTAAAAATGCTTCGGAACTCTTCCATTGTTCTCGGAATTCTGCTGACGTTTAAAAATGCTTCCGATCTCTTCCATTGTTCTGGGAATTCTGCTGAAGTTTAAAAATGCTTCGGAACTCTTCCATTGTCCCCGGAATTCTGCTGAAATTCAAAAATGCTACGGAACTCTTCCATTGTTCCCGGAATTCGGCTGAAGTTTAAAAATGCTTCGGAACTCTTTCATTGCTCAAGGAATTCCACTGATGTTTAAAAATGCTTCGGAACTCTTCCATTTTTCTCAGAATTCCGCTGACGTTTAAAAATGCTTCGGAACTCTTCCATTGTTCTCAGAATTCTGCTGACATTTAAAAATGGTTCGGAACTCTTACCATTGTTCTCGGAATTCTCCTGTAATTTAAAAATTCTTCGGAACTTTTCATTGGTCTCGGAATTCTGCTGAAGTTTAAAAATGCTTCGAAACTCTTCCATTGTTCTTAAAATTCTTCTGATGTTTAAAAATGCTTCGGAATTCGACCATTGTTCTCGTAATTCCGCTGACGTTTAAAAATGCTTCGTTACTTTTCGATTGTTCTTGGAATTCTGCTGAAGTATAAAAATGCTTCCGAACTCTTCCATTGTTCCCGGAATTCCGCTGACGTTTAAAAATGCTTCGGAACTCTTCCATTGTTCTCGGAATTCCGCTGAAGTTTAAAAATGCTTTGGAACTCTTCCATTGTTCTAGGATTTCCGATGAAGTTTAAAAATGCTTCGGAACTCTTCCATTGTTCTCGGAATTCCGCTGAAGTTTAAAAATGCTTCAGAACTCTTCCATTGTTCTCGGAATTCCACTGACATTTAAAAATGCTTTGGAACTCTTCCATTGGTTCTCGTAATTCCGCTGAAGTTTAAAAAACCTTCGGAACTCTTCCATTGTTCTCGAAATTCCGCTGACGATTAAAAATGCTTCGAAACTCTTCTAATGTTCTCGGAATTCCGCTGAAATTTAAAAATGCTTCTGGAACTCTTGAAATGTTCTCGGAATTCTGCTGACATTTAAAAATGGTTCGGAACTCTTACCATTGTTCTCGGAATTCTCCTGTAATTTAAAAATTCTTCGGAACTTTTCCATTGTTCTCGGAATTCCGCTGAGGTTTAAAAATGCTTCGGAACTCTTCCATTGTTCTCGGAATTCTGCTGACGTTTAAAAATGCTTCCGATCTCTTCCATTGTTCTGGGAATTCTGCTGAAGTTTAAAAATGCTACGGAACTCTTCCATTGTCCCCGGAATTCTGCTGAAATTCAAAAATGCTACGGAACTCTTCCATTGTTCCCGGAATTCGGCTGAAGTTTAAAAATGCTCCGGAACTCTTTCATTGCTCAAGGAATTCCGCTGACGTTTAAAAATGCTTCGGAACTCTTCCATTTTTCTCAGAATTCCGCTGACGTTTAAAAATGCTTCGGAACTCTTCCATTGTTCTCAGAATTCTGCTGACATTTAAAAATGGTTCGGAACTCTTACCATTGTTCTCGGAATTCTCCTGTAATTTAAAAATTCTTCGGAACTTTCCATTGTTCTCGGAATTCTGCTGAAGTTTAAAAATGCTTCGAAACTCTTCCATTGTTCCTAAAATTCTGCTGATGTTTAAAAATGCTTCGGAACTCGACCATTGTTCTCGTAATTCCGCTGACGTTTAAAAATGCTTCGTTACTTTTCGATTGTTCTTGGAATTCTGCTGATGTTTAAAAATGCTTCGGAACTCTTCCATTGTTCTCGGAATTCTGCTGACGTTTAAAAATGCTTCCGATCTCTTCATTTGTTCTCAGAATTCTGCTGAAGTATAAAAATGCTTCCGAACTCTTCCATTGTTCCCAGAATTCCGCAGACGTTTAAAAATGCTTCGGAACTCTTCCATTGTTCTCGGAATTCTGCTGAAGTTTAAAAATGCTTCAGAGCTCTTCCTTTGTTCTAGTATTTCCGCTGAAGTTTAAATATGCTTTTGAACTCTTCCTTTGCTCTCGGAATTCCGCTGAAATTTAAAAATGCTTCGGAACACTTCAATTGTTCTCGGAATTCCGCTGAAGTTTAAAAATGCTTCGGAACTCTTCCATTGTTCTCGTAATTCCGCTGACGTTTAAAAATGCTTAGGAACTCTTCCATTGTTCTAGGATTTCTGCTGAAGTTTAAAAATGCTTCGGAACTCTTCCATTGTTCTCGGAATTCTGCTGACGTTTAAAAATGCTTCCGATCTCTTCCATTGTTCTGGGAATTCTGCTGAAGTTTAAAAATGCTTCGGAACTCTTCCATTGTCCCCGGAATTCGGCTGAAGTTTAAAAATGCTTCGGAACTCTTTCATTGCTCAAGGAATTCCGCTGATGTTTAAAAATGCTTCGGAACTCTTCCATTGTTCTCAGAATTCTGCTGACATTTAAAAATGGTTCGGAACTCTTACCATTGTTCTCGGAATTCTCCTGTAATTTAAAAATTCTTCGGAACTTTTCATTGGTCTCGGAATTCTGCTGAAGTTTAAAAATGCTTCGAAACTCTTCCATTGTTCTTAAAATTCTTCTGATGTTTAAAAATGCTTCGGAACTCGACCATTGTTCTCGTAATTCCGCTGACGTTTAAAAATGCTTCGTTACTTTTCGATTGTTCTCGGAATTCTGCTGAAGTATAAAAATGCTTCCGAACTCTTCCATTGTTCCCGGAATTCCGCTGACGTTTAAAAATGCTTCGGAACTCTTCCATTGTTCTCGGAATTCCGCTGAAGTTTAAAAATGCTTTGGAACTCTTCCATTGTTCTAGGATTTCCGATGAAGTTTAAAAATGCTTCGGAACTCTTCCATTGTTCTCGGAATTCCGCTGAAGTTTAAAAATGCTTCAGAACTCTTCCATTGTTCTCGGAATTCCACTGACGTTTAAAAATGCTTTGGAACTCTTCCATTGGTTCTCGTAATTCCGCTGAAGTTTAAAAAACCTTCGGAACTCTTCCATTGTTCTCGAAATTCCGCTGACGATTAAAAATGCTTCGAAACTCTTCTAATGTTCTCGGAATTCCGCTGAAATTTAAAAATGCTTCTGGAACTCTTGAATTGTTCTCGGAATTCTGCTAACGTTTAAAAATGGTTCGGAACTCTTACCATTGTTCTCGGAATTCTCCTGTAATTTAAAAATTCTTTGGAACTTTTCCATTGTTCTCGGAATTCCGCTGAGGTTTAAAAATGCTTCGGAACTCTTCCATTGTTCTCGGAATTCTGCTGAGGTTTAAAAATGCTTCCGATCTCTTCCATTGTTCTGGGAATTCTGCTGAAGTTTAAAAATGCTTCGAAACTCTTCCATTGTTCCTAAAATTCTGCTGATGTTTAAAAATGCTTCGGAACTCGACCATTGTTCTCGTAATTCCGCTGACGTTTAAAAATGCTTCGTTACTTTTCGATTGTTCTTGGAATTCTGCTGATGTTTAAAAATGCTTCGGAACTCTTCCATTGTTCTCGGAATTCTGCTGACGTTTAAAAATGCTTCCGATCTCTTCATTTGTTCTCAGAATTCTGCTGAAGTATAAAAATGCTTCCGAACTCTTCCATTGTTCCCAGAATTCCGCAGACGTTTAAAAATGCTTCGGAACTCTTCCATTGTTCTCGGAATTCCGCTGAAGTTTAAAAATGCTTCAGAGCTCTTCCTTTGTTCTAGTATTTCCGCTGAAGTTTAAATATGCTTTTGAACTCTTCCTTTGCTCTCGGAATTCCGCTGAAGTTTAAAAATGCTTCGGAACACTTCAATTGTTCTCGGAATTCCGCTGAAGTTTAAAAATGCTTCGGAACTCTTCCATTGTTCTCGTAATTCCGCTGACGTTTAAAAATGCTTAGGAACTCTTCCATTGTTCTAGGATTTCTGCTGAAGTTTAAAAATGCTTCGGAACTCTTCCATTGTTCTCGGAATTCTGCTGACGTTTAAAAATGCTTCCGATCTCTTCCATTGTTCTGGGAATTCTGCTGAAGTTTAAAAATGCTTCGGAACTCTTCCATTGTCCCCGGAATTCTGCTGAAATTCAAAAATGCTACGGAACTCTTCCATTGTTCCCGGAATTCAGCTGAAGTTTAAAAATGCTTCGGAACTCTTTCATTGCTCAAGGAATTCCGCTGATGTTTAAAAATGCTTCGGAACTCTTCCATTTTTCTCAGAATTCCGCTGACGTTTAAAAATGCTTCGGAACTCTTCCATTGTTCTCAGAATTCTGCTGACATTTAAAAATGGTTCGGAACTCTTACCATTGTTCTCGGAATTCTCCTGTAATTTAAAAATTCTTCGGAACTTTTCATTGGTCTCGGAATTCTGCTGAAGTTTAAAAATGCTTCGAAACTCTTCCATTGTTCTTAAAATTCTTCTGATGTTTAAAAATGCTTCGGAACTCGACCATTGTTCTCGTAATTCCGCTGACGTTTAAAAATGCTTCGTTACTTTTCGATTGTTCTTGGAATTCTGCTGAAGTATAAAAATGCTTCCGAACTCTTCCATTGTTCCCGGAATTCCGCTGACGTTTAAAAATGCTTCGGAACTCTTCCATTGTTCTCGGAATTCCGCTGAAGTTTAAAAATGCTTTGGAACTCTTCCATTGTTCTAGGATTTCCGATGAAGTTTAAAAATGCTTCGGAACTCTTCCATTGTTCTCGGAATTCCGCTGAAGTTTAAAAATGCTTCAGAACTCTTCCATTGTTCTCGGAATTCCACTGACATTTAAAAATGCTTTGGAACTCTTCCATTGGTTCTCGTAATTCCGCTGAAGTTTAAAAAACCTTCGGAACTCTTCCATTGTTCTCGAAATTCCGCTGACGATTAAAAATGCTTCGAAACTCTTCTAATGTTCTCGGAATTCCGCTGAAATTTAAAAATGCTTCTGGAACTCTTGAATTGTTTTCGGAATTCTGCTGACGTTTAAAAATGGTTCGGAACTCTTACCATTGTTCTCGGAATTCTCCTGTAATTTAAAAATTCTTCGGAACTTTTCCATTGTTCTCGGAATTCCGCTGAGGTTTAAAAATGCTTCGGAACTCTTCCATTGTTCTCGGAATTCTGCTGACGTTTAAAAATGCTTCCGATCTCTTCCATTGTTCTGGGAATTCTGCTGAAGTTTAAAAATGCTTCGGAACTCTTCCATTGTCCCCGGAATTCTGCTGAAATTCAAAAATGCTACCGAACTCTTCCATTGTTCTTAAAATTCTGCTGATGTTTAAAAATGCTTCGGAACACGACCATTGTTCTCGTAATTCCGCTGACGTTTAAAAATGCTTCGTTACTTTTCGATTGTTCTTGGAATTCTGCTGGTGTTTAAAAATGCTTCGGAACTCTTTCTGATTGTTCTCGGAATTCTGCTGACGTTTAAAAATGCTTCCGATCTCTTCATTTGTTCTCAGAATTCTGCTGAAGTTTAAAAATGCTTCAGAACTCTTCCATTTTTCTAGGATTTAAGCTGAAGTTTAAAATGCTTTGGAACTCTTCCATTGTTCTCAGAATTCCGCTGAAGTTTAAAAATGCTTCGGAACTCTTCCATTGTTCTCGGAATTCCGCTGAAGTTTAAAAATGCTTCGGAACTCTTCCATTGTTCTCGAAATTCTGCTGATATTTAAAAATGCTTCCGATCTCTTCCAATGTTCTCGGAATTCTCCTGAAATTTTAAAATGCTTTGGAACTCTTTCATTGCTCAAGGAATTCCGGTGCCATTTAAAAATGCTTCGGAACTCTTCCATTGTTCTTGGAATTCCGCTGATGTTTAAAAATTCTTCGGAACTCTTCCATTGTTCTCGGAATTCCGCTGACGAGTAAAAATGCTTCGGAACTCTTCCATTGCTCTCGTAATTCCGCTGACGTTTAAAAATACTTCGGAACTCTTCCATTGTTCTCGGAAATCCGCTGAAGTTTAAAAATGCTTCAGAACTCTTCTATTGTTCTAGGATTTCCGCTGAAGTTTAAAAATGCTTTGGAACTCTTCCATTGTTCTCGTAATTCCGCTGAAGTTTAAAAATGCTTCAGAGCTCTTCCTTTGTTCTAGTATTTCCGCTGAAGTTTAAATATGCTTTTGAACTCTTCCTTTGCTCTCGGAATTCCGCTGAAATTTAAAAATGCTTCGGAACACTTCAATTGTTCTCGGAATTCCGCTGAAGTTTAAAAATGCTTCGGAACTCTTCCATTGTTCTCGTAATTCCGCTGACGTTTAAAAATGCTTAGGAACTCTTCCATTGTTCTAGGATTTCTGCTGAAGTTTAAAAATGCTTCGGAACTCTTCCATTGTTCTCGGAATTCTGCTGACGTTTAAAAATGCTTCCGATCTCTTCCATTGTTCTGGGAATTCTGCTGAAGTTTAAAAATGCTTCGGAACTCTTCCATTGTCCCCGGAATTCTGCTGAAATTCAAAAATGCTACGGAACTCTTCCATTGTTCCCGGAATTCGGCTGAAGTTTAAAAATGCTTCGGAACTCTTTCATTGCTCAAGGAATTCCGCTGATGTTTAAAAATGCTTCGGAACTCTTCCATTGTTCTCAGAATTCTGCTGACATTTAAAAATGGTTCGGAACTCTTACCATTGTTCTCGGAATTCTCCTGTAATTTAAAAATTCTTCGGAACTTTTCATTGGTCTCGGAATTCTGCTGAAGTTTAAAAATGCTTCGAAACTCTTCCATTGTTCTTAAAATTCTTCTGATGTTTAAAAATGCTTCGGAACTCGACCATTGTTCTCGTAATTCCGCTGACGTTTAAAAATGCTTCGTTACTTTTCGATTGTTCTTGGAATTCTGCTGAAGTATAAAAATGCTTCCGAACTCTTCCATTGTTCCCGGAATTCCGCTGACGTTTAAAAATGCTTCGGAACTCTTCCATTGTTCTCGGAATTCCGCTGAAGTTTAAAAATGCTTTGGAACTCTTCCATTGTTCTAGGATTTCCGATGAAGTTTAAAAATGCTTCGGAACTCTTCCATTGTTCTCGGAATTCCGCTGAAGTTTAAAAATGCTTCAGAACTCTTCCATTGTTCTCGGAATTCCACTGACGTTTAAAAATGCTTTGGAACTCTTCCATTGGTTCTCGTAATTCCGCTGAAGTTTAAAAAACCTTCGGAACTCTTCCATTGTTCTCGAAATTCCGCTGACGATTAAAAATGCTTCGAAACTCTTCTAATGTTCTCGGAATTCCGCTGAAATTTAAAAATGCTTCTGGAACTCTTGAAATGTTCTCGGAATTCTGCTGACATTTAAAAATGGTTCGGAACTCTTACCATTGTTCTCGGAATTCTCCTGTAATTTAAAAATTCTTCGGAACTTTTCCATTGTTCTCGGAATTCCGCTGAGGTTTAAAAATGCTTCGGAACTCTTCCATTGTTCTCGGAATTCTGCTGACGTTTAAAAATGCTTCCGATCTCTTCCATTGTTCTGGGAATTCTGCTGAAGTTTAAAAATGCTTCGGAACTCTTCCATTGTCCCCGGAATTCTGCTGAAATTCAAAAATGCTACGGAACTCTTCCATTGTTCCCGGAATTCGGCTGAAGTTTAAAAATGCTTCGGAACTCTTTCATTGCTCAAGGAATTCCGCTGACGTTTAAAAATGCTTCGGAACTCTTCCATTTTTCTCAGAATTCCGCTGACGTTTAAAAATGCTTCGGAACTCTTCCATTGTTCTCAGAATTCTGCTGACATTTAAAAATGGTTCGGAACTCTTACCATTGTTCTCGGAATTCTCCTGTAATTTAAAAATTCTTCGGAACTTTCCATTGTTCTCGGAATTCTGCTGAAGTTTAAAAATGCTTCGAAACTCTTCCATTGTTCCTAAAATTCTGCTGATGTTTAAAAATGCTTCGGAACTCGACCATTGTTCTCGTAATTCCGCTGACGTTTAAAAATGCTTCGTTACTTTTCGATTGTTCTTGGAATTCTGCTGATGTTTAAAAATGCTTCGGAACTCTTCCATTGTTCTCGGAATTCTGCTGACGTTTAAAAATGCTTCCGATCTCTTCATTTGTTCTCAGAATTCTGCTGAAGTATAAAAATGCTTCCGAACTCTTCCATTGTTCCCAGAATTCCGCAGACGTTTAAAAATGCTTCGGAACTCTTCCATTGTTCTCGGAATTCTGCTGAAGTTTAAAAATGCTTCAGAGCTCTTCCTTTGTTCTAGTATTTCCGCTGAAGTTTAAATATGCTTTTGAACTCTTCCTTTGCTCTCGGAATTCCGCTGAAATTTAAAAATGCTTCGGAACACTTCAATTGTTCTCGGAATTCCGCTGAAGTTTAAAAATGCTTCGGAACTCTTCCATTGTTCTCGTAATTCCGCTGACGTTTAAAAATGCTTAGGAACTCTTCCATTGTTCTAGGATTTCTGCTGAAGTTTAAAAATGCTTCGGAACTCTTCCATTGTTCTCGAAATTCCGCTGAAGTTTAAAAATGCTTTGGAACTCTTCCATTGTTCTAGGATTTCCGATGAAGTTTAAAAATGCTTCGGAACTCTTCCATTGTTCTCGGAATTCCGCTGAAGTTTAAAAATGCTTCAGAACTCTTCCATTGTTCTCGGAATTCCACTGACGTTTAAAAATGCTTTGGAACTCTTCCATTGGTTCTCGTAATTCCGCTGAAGTTTAAAAAACCTTCGGAACTCTTCCATTGTTCTCGAAATTCCGCTGACGATTAAAAATGCTTCGAAACTCTTCTAATGTTCTCGGAATTCCGCTGAAATTTAAAAATGCTTCTGGAACTCTTGAATTGTTCTCGGAATTCTGCTGACGTTTAAAAATGGTTCGGAACTCTTACCATTGTTCTCGGAATTCTCCTGTAATTTAAAAATTCTTCGGAACTTTTCCATTGTTCTCGGAATTCCGCTGAGGTTTAAAAATGCTTCGGAACTCTTCCATTGTTCTCGGAATTCTGCTGACGTTTAAAAATGCTTCCGATCTCTTCCATTGTTCTGGGAATTCTGCTGAAGTTTAAAAATGCTTCGGAACTCTTCCATTGTCCCCGGAATTCTGCTGAAATTCAAAAATGCTACGGAACTCTTCCATTGTTCCCGGAATTCGGCTGAAGTTTAAAAATGCTTCGGAACTCTTTCATTGCTCAAGGAATTCCGCTGACGTTTAAAAATGCTTCGGAACTCTTCCATTTTTCTCAGAATTCCGCTGACGTTTAAAAATGCTTCGGAACTCTTCCATTGTTCTCAGAATTCTGCTGACATTTAAAAATGGTTCGGAACTCTTACCATTGTTCTCGGAATTCTCCTGTAATTTAAAAATTCTTCGGAACTTTCCATTGTTCTCGGAATTCTGCTGAAGTTTAAAAATGCTTCGAAACTCTTCCATTGTTCCTAAAATTCTGCTGATGTTTAAAAATGCTTCGGAACTCGACCATTGTTCTCGTAATTCCGCTGACGTTTAAAAATGCTTCGTTACTTTTCGATTGTTCTTGGAATTCTGCTGATGTTTAAAAATGCTTCGGAACTCTTCCATTGTTCTCGGAATTCTGCTGACGTTTAAAAATGCTTCCGATCTCTTCATTTGTTCTCAGAATTCTGCTGAAGTATAAAAATGCTTCCGAACTCTTCCATTGTTCCCAGAATTCCGCAGACGTTTAAAAATGCTTCGGAACTATTCCATTGTTCTCGGAATTCTGCTGAAGTTTAAAAATGCTTCAGAGCTCTTCCTTTGTTCTAGTATTTCCGCTGAAGTTTAAATATGCTTTTGAACTCTTCCTTTGCTCTCGGAATTCCGCTGAAATTTAAAAATGCTTCGGAACACTTCAATTGTTCTCGGAATTCCGCTGAAGTTTAAAAATGCTTCGGAACTCTTCCATTGTTCTCGTAATTCCGCTGACGTTTAAAAATGCTTAGGAACTCTTCCATTGTTCTAGGATTTCTGCTGAAGTTTAAAAATGCTTCGGAACTCTTCCATTGTTCTCGGAATTCTGCTGACGTTTAAAAATGCTTCCGATCTCTTCCATTGTTCTGGGAATTCTGCTGAAGTTTAAAAATGCTTCGGAACTCTTCCATTGTCCCCGGAATTCTGCTGAAATTCAAAAATGCTACGGAACTCTTCCATTGTTCCCGGAATTCGGCTGAAGTTTAAAAATGCTTCGGAACTCTTTCATTGCTCAAGGAATTCCGCTGATGTTTAAAAATGCTTCGGAACTCTTCCATTGTTCTCAGAATTCTGCTGACATTTAAAAATGGTTCGGAACTCTTACCATTGTTCTCGGAATTCTCCTGTAATTTAAAAATTCTTCGGAACTTTTCATTGGTCTCGGAATTCTGCTGAAGTTTAAAAATGCTTCGAAACTCTTCCATTGTTCTTAAAATTCTTCTGATGTTTAAAAATGCTTCGGAACTCGACCATTGTTCTCGTAATTCCGCTGACGTTTAAAAATGCTTCGTTACTTTTCGATTGTTCTTGGAATTCTGCTGAAGTATAAAAATGCTTCCGAACTCTTCCATTGTTCCCGGAATTCCGCTGACGTTTAAAAATGCTTCGGAACTCTTCCATTGTTCTCGGAATTCCGCTGAAGTTTAAAAATGCTTTGGAACTCTTCCATTGTTCTAGGATTTCCGATGAAGTTTAAAAATGCTTCGGAACTCTTCCATTGTTCTCGGAATTCCGCTGAAGTTTAAAAATGCTTCAGAACTCTTCCATTGTTCTCGGAATTCCACTGACGTTTAAAAATGCTTTGGAACTCTTCCATTGGTTCTCGTAATTCCGCTGAAGTTTAAAAAACCTTCGGAACTCTTCCATTGTTCTCGAAATTCCGCTGACGATTAAAAATGCTTCGAAACTCTTCTAATGTTCTCGGAATTCCGCTGAAATTTAAAAATGCTTCTGGAACTCTTGAAATGTTCTCGGAATTCTGCTGACATTTAAAAATGGTTCGGAACTCTTACCATTGTTCTCGGAATTCTCCTGTAATTTAAAAATTCTTCGGAACTTTTCCATTGTTCTCGGAATTCCGCTGAGGTTTAAAAATGCTTCGGAACTCTTCCATTGTTCTCGGAATTCTGCTGACGTTTAAAAATGCTTCCGATCTCTTCCATTGTTCTGGGAATTCTGCTGAAGTTTAAAAATGCTTCGGAACTCTTCCATTGTCCCCGGAATTCTGCTGAAATTCAAAAATGCTACGGAACTCTTCCATTGTTCCCGGAATTCGGCTGAAGTTTAAAAATGCTTCGGAACTCTTTCATTGCTCAAGGAATTCCGCTGACGTTTAAAAATGCTTCGGAACTCTTCCATTTTTCTCAGAATTCCGCTGACGTTTAAAAATGCTTCGGAACTCTTCCATTGTTCTCAGAATTCTGCTGACATTTAAAAATGGTTCGGAACTCTTACCATTGTTCTCGGAATTCTCCTGTAATTTAAAAATTCTTCGGAACTTTCCATTGTTCTCGGAATTCTGCTGAAGTTTAAAAATGCTTCGAAACTCTTCCATTGTTCCTAAAATTCTGCTGATGTTTAAAAATGCTTCGGAACTCGACCATTGTTCTCGTAATTCCGCTGACGTTTAAAAATGCTTCGTTACTTTTCGATTGTTCTTGGAATTCTGCTGATGTTTAAAAATGCTTCGGAACTCTTCCATTGTTCTCGGAATTCTGCTGACGTTTAAAAATGCTTCCGATCTCTTCATTTGTTCTCAGAATTCTGCTGAAGTATAAAAATGCTTCCGAACTCTTCCATTGTTCCCAGAATTCCGCAGACGTTTAAAAATGCTTCGGAACTCTTCCATTGTTCTCGGAATTCTGCTGAAGTTTAAAAATGCTTCAGAGCTCTTCCTTTGTTCTAGTATTTCCGCTGAAGTTTAAATATGCTTTTGAACTCTTCCTTTGCTCTCGGAATTCCGCTGAAATTTAAAAATGCTTCGGAACACTTCAATTGTTCTCGGAATTCCGCTGAAGTTTAAAAATGCTTCGGAACTCTTCCATTGTTCTCGTAATTCCGCTGACGTTTAAAAATGCTTAGGAACTCTTCCATTGTTCTAGGATTTCTGCTGAAGTTTAAAAATGCTTCGGAACTCTTCCATTGTTCTCGAAATTCCGCTGAAGTTTAAAAATGCTTTGGAACTCTTCCATTGTTCTAGGATTTCCGATGAAGTTTAAAAATGCTTCGGAACTCTTCCATTGTTCTCGGAATTCCGCTGAAGTTTAAAAATGCTTCAGAACTCTTCCATTGTTCTCGGAATTCCACTGACGTTTAAAAATGCTTTGGAACTCTTCCATTGGTTCTCGTAATTCCGCTGAAGTTTAAAAAACCTTCGGAACTCTTCCATTGTTCTCGAAATTCCGCTGACGATTAAAAATGCTTCGAAACTCTTCTAATGTTCTCGGAATTCCGCTGAAATTTAAAAATGCTTCTGGAACTCTTGAATTGTTCTCGGAATTCTGCTGACGTTTAAAAATGGTTCGGAACTCTTACCATTGTTCTCGGAATTCTCCTGTAATTTAAAAATTCTTCGGAACTTTTCCATTGTTCTCGGAATTCCGCTGAGGTTTAAAAATGCTTCGGAACTCTTCCATTGTTCTCGGAATTCTGCTGACGTTTAAAAATGCTTCCGATCTCTTCCATTGTTCTGGGAATTCTGCTGAAGTTTAAAAATGCTTCGGAACTCTTCCATTGTCCCCGGAATTCTGCTGAAATTCAAAAATGCTACGGAACTCTTCCATTGTTCCCGGAATTCGGCTGAAGTTTAAAAATGCTTCGGAACTCTTTCATTGCTCAAGGAATTCCGCTGACGTTTAAAAATGCTTCGGAACTCTTCCATTTTTCTCAGAATTCCGCTGACGTTTAAAAATGCTTCGGAACTCTTCCATTGTTCTCAGAATTCTGCTGACATTTAAAAATGGTTCGGAACTCTTACCATTGTTCTCGGAATTCTCCTGTAATTTAAAAATTCTTCGGAACTTTCCATTGTTCTCGGAATTCTGCTGAAGTTTAAAAATGCTTCGAAACTCTTCCATTGTTCCTAAAATTCTGCTGATGTTTAAAAATGCTTCGGAACTCGACCATTGTTCTCGTAATTCCGCTGACGTTTAAAAATGCTTCGTTACTTTTCGATTGTTCTTGGAATTCTGCTGATGTTTAAAAATGCTTCGGAACTCTTCCATTGTTCTCGGAATTCTGCTGACGTTTAAAAATGCTTCCGATCTCTTCATTTGTTCTCAGAATTCTGCTGAAGTATAAAAATGCTTCCGAACTCTTCCATTGTTCCCAGAATTCCGCAGACGTTTAAAAATGCTTCGGAACTATTCCATTGTTCTCGGAATTCTGCTGAAGTTTAAAAATGCTTCAGAGCTCTTCCTTTGTTCTAGTATTTCCGCTGAAGTTTAAATATGCTTTTGAACTCTTCCTTTGCTCTCGGAATTCCGCTGAAATTTAAAAATGCTTCGGAACACTTCAATTGTTCTCGGAATTCCGCTGAAGTTTAAAAATGCTTCGGAACTCTTCCATTGTTCTCGTAATTCCGCTGACGTTTAAAAATGCTTAGGAACTCTTCCATTGTTCTAGGATTTCTGCTGAAGTTTAAAAATGCTTCGGAACTCTTCCATTGTTCTCGGAATTCTGCTGACGTTTAAAAATGCTTCCGATCTCTTCCATTGTTCTGGGAATTCTGCTGAAGTTTAAAAATGCTTCGGAACTCTTCCATTGTCCCCGGAATTCTGCTGAAATTCAAAAATGCTACGGAACTCTTCCATTGTTCCCGGAATTCGGCTGAAGTTTAAAAATGCTTCGGAACTCTTTCATTGCTCAAGGAATTCCGCTGATGTTTAAAAATGCTTCGGAACTCTTCCATTGTTCTCAGAATTCTGCTGACATTTAAAAATGGTTCGGAACTCTTACCATTGTTCTCAGAATTCTCCTGTAATTTAAAAATTCTTCGGAACTTTTCATTGGTCTCGGAATTCTGCTGAAGTTTAAAAATGCTTCAAAACTCTTCCATTGTTCTTAAAATTCTTCTGATGTTTAAAAATGCTTCGGAACTCGACCATTGTTCTCGTAATTCCGCTGACGTTTAAAAATGCTTCGTTACTTTTCGATTGTTCTTGGAATTCTGCTGAAGTATAAAAATGCTTCCGAACTCTTCCATTGTTCCCGGAATTCCGCTGACGTTTAAAAATGCTTCGGAACTCTTCCATTGTTCTCGGAATTCCGCTGAAGTTTAAAAATGCTTTGGAACTCTTCCATTGTTCTAGGATTTCCGATGAAGTTTAAAAATGCTTCGGAACTCTTCCATTGTTCTCGGAAATCCGCTGAAGTTTAAAAATGCTTCAGAACTCTTCCATTGTTCTCGGAATTCCACTGACGTTTAAAAATGCTTTGGAACTCTTCCCTTGGTTCTCGTAATTCCGCTGAAGTTTAAAAAACCTTCGGAACTCTTCCATTGTTCTCGAAATTCCGCTGACGATTAAAAATGCTTCGAAACTCTTCTAATGTTCTCGGAATTCCGCTGAAATTTAAAAATGCTTCTGGAACTCTTGAATTGTTCTCGGAATTCTGCTAACGTTTAAAAATGGTTCGGAACTCTTACCATTGTTCTCGGAATTCTCCTGTAATTTAAAAATTCTTTGGAACTTTTCCATTGTTCTCGGAATTCCGCTGAGGTTTAAAAATGCTTCGGAACTCTTCCATTGTTCTCGGAATTCTGCTGAGGTTTAAAAATGCTTCCGATCTCTTCCATTGTTCTGGGAATTCTGCTGAAGTTTAAAAATGCTTCGAAACTCTTCCATTGTTCCTAAAATTCTGCTGATGTTTAAAAATGCTTCGGAACTCGACCATTGTTCTCGTAATTCCGCTGACGTTTAAAAATGCTTCGTTACTTTTCGATTGTTCTTGGAATTCTGCTGATGTTTAAAAATGCTTCGGAACTCTTCCATTGTTCTCGGAATTCTGCTGACGTTTAAAAATGCTTCCGATCTCTTCATTTGTTCTCAGAATTCTGCTGAAGTATAAAAATGCTTCCGAACTCTTCCATTGTTCCCAGAATTCCGCAGACGTTTAAAAATGCTTCGGAACTCTTCCATTGTTCTCGGAATTCCGCTGAAGTTTAAAAATGCTTCAGAGCTCTTCCTTTGTTCTAGTATTTCCGCTGAAGTTTAAATATGCTTTTGAACTCTTCCTTTGCTCTCGGAATTCCGCTGAAGTTTAAAAATGCTTCGGAACACTTCAATTGTTCTCGGAATTCCGCTGAAGTTTAAAAATGCTTCGGAACTCTTCCATTGTTCTCGTAATTCCGCTGACGTTTAAAAATGCTTAGGAACTCTTCCATTGTTCTAGGATTTCTGCTGAAGTTTAAAAATGCTTCGGAACTCTTCCATTGTTCTCGGAATTCCGCTGAAGTTTAAAAATGCTTTGGAACTCTTCCATTGTTCTAGGATTTCCGATGAAGTTTAAAAATGCTTCGGAACTCTTCCATTGTTCTCGGAATTCCGCTGAAGTTTAAAAATGCTTCAGAACTCTTCCATTGTTCTCGGAATTCCACTGACGTTTAAAAATGCTTTGGAACTCTTCCATTGGTTCTCGTAATTCCGCTGAAGTTTAAAAATGCTTCGTTACTTTTCGATTGTTCTTGGAATTCTGCTGAAGTATAAAAATGCTTCCGAACTCTTCCATTGTTCCCGGAATTCCGCTGACGTTTAAAAATGCTTCGGAACTCTTCCATTGTTCTCGGAATTCCGCTGAAGTTTAAAAATGCTTTGGAACTCTTCCATTGTTCTAGGATTTCCGATGAAGTTTAAAAATGCTTCGGAACTCTTCCATTGTTCTCGGAATTCCGCTGAAGTTTAAAAATGCTTCAGAACTCTTCCATTGTTCTCGGAATTCCACTGACGTTTAAAAATGCTTTGGAACTCTTCCATTGGTTCTCGTAATTCCGCTGAAGTTTAAAAAACCTTCGGAACTCTTCCATTGTTCTCGAAATTCCGCTGACGATTAAAAATGCTTCGAAACTCTTCTAATGTTCTCGGAATTCCGCTGAAATTTAAAAATGCTTCTGGAACTCTTGAAATGTTCTCGGAATTCTGCTGACATTTAAAAATGGTTCGGAACTCTTACCATTGTTCTCGGAATTCTCCTGTAATTTAAAAATTCTTCGGAACTTTTCCATTGTTCTCGGAATTCCGCTGAGGTTTAAAAATGCTTCGGAACTCTTCCATTGTTCTCGGAATTCTGCTGACGTTTAAAAATGCTTCCGATCTCTTCCATTGTTCTGGGAATTCTGCTGAAGTTTAAAAATGCTTCGGAACTCTTCCATTGTCCCCGGAATTCTGCTGAAATTCAAAAATGCTACGGAACTCTTCCATTGTTCCCGGAATTCGGCTGAAGTTTAAAAATGCTTCGGAACTCTTTCATTGCTCAAGGAATTCCGCTGACGTTTAAAAATGCTTCGGAACTCTTCCATTTTTCTCAGAATTCCGCTGACGTTTAAAAATGCTTCGGAACTCTTCCATTGTTCTCAGAATTCTGCTGACATTTAAAAATGGTTCGGAACTCTTACCATTGTTCTCGGAATTCTCCTGTAATTTAAAAATTCTTCGGAACTTTCCATTGTTCTCGGAATTCTGCTGAAGTTTAAAAATGCTTCGAAACTCTTCCATTGTTCCTAAAATTCTGCTGATGTTTAAAAATGCTTCGGAACTCGACCATTGTTCTCGTAATTCCGCTGACGTTTAAAAATGCTTCGTTACTTTTCGATTGTTCTTGGAATTCTGCTGATGTTTAAAAATGCTTCGGAACTCTTCCATTGTTCTCGGAATTCTGCTGACGTTTAAAAATGCTTCCGATCTCTTCATTTGTTCTCAGAATTCTGCTGAAGTATAAAAATGCTTCCGAACTCTTCCATTGTTCCCAGAATTCCGCAGACGTTTAAAAATGCTTCGGAACTCTTCCATTGTTCTCGGAATTCTGCTGAAGTTTAAAAATGCTTCAGAGCTCTTCCTTTGTTCTAGTATTTCCGCTGAAGTTTAAATATGCTTTTGAACTCTTCCTTTGCTCTCGGAATTCCGCTGAAATTTAAAAATGCTTCGGAACACTTCAATTGTTCTCGGAATTCCGCTGAAGTTTAAAAATGCTTCGGAACTCTTCCATTGTTCTCGTAATTCCGCTGACGTTTAAAAATGCTTAGGAACTCTTCCATTGTTCTAGGATTTCTGCTGAAGTTTAAAAATGCTTCGGAACTCTTCCATTGTTCTCGGAATTCCGCTGAAGTTTAAAAATGCTTCAGAACTCTTCCATTGTTCTCGGAATTCCACTGACGTTTAAAAATGCTTTGGAACTCTTCCATTGGTTCTCGTAATTCCGCTGAAGTTTAAAAAACCTTCGGAACTCTTCCATTGTTCTCGAAATTCCGCTGACGATTAAAAATGCTTCGAAACTCTTCTAATGTTCTCGGAATTCCGCTGAAATTTAAAAATGCTTCTGGAACTCTTGAAATGTTCTCGGAATTCTGCTGACATTTAAAAATGGTTCGGAACTCTTACCATTGTTCTCGGAATTCTCCTGTAATTTAAAAATTCTTCGGAACTTTTCCATTGTTCTCGGAATTCCGCTGAGGTTTAAAAATGCTTCGGAACTCTTCCATTGTTCTCGGAATTCTGCTGACGTTTAAAAATGCTTCCGATCTCTTCCATTGTTCTGGGAATTCTGCTGAAGTTTAAAAATGCTTCGGAACTCTTCCATTGTCCCCGGAATTCTGCTGAAATTCAAAAATGCTACGGAACTCTTCCATTGTTCCCGGAATTCGGCTGAAGTTTAAAAATGCTTCGGAACTCTTTCATTGCTCAAGGAATTCCGCTGACGTTTAAAAATGCTTCGGAACTCTTCCATTTTTCTCAGAATTCCGCTGACGTTTAAAAATGCTTCGGAACTCTTCCATTGTTCTCAGAATTCTGCTGACATTTAAAAATGGTTCGGAACTCTTACCATTGTTCTCGGAATTCTCCTGTAATTTAAAAATTCTTCGGAACTTTCCATTGTTCTCGGAATTCTGCTGAAGTTTAAAAATGCTTCGAAACTCTTCCATTGTTCCTAAAATTCTGCTGATGTTTAAAAATGCTTCGGAACTCGACCATTGTTCTCGTAATTCCGCTGACGTTTAAAAATGCTTCGTTACTTTTCGATTGTTCTTGGAATTCTGCTGATGTTTAAAAATGCTTCGGAACTCTTCCATTGTTCTCGGAATTCTGCTGACGTTTAAAAATGCTTCCGATCTCTTCATTTGTTCTCAGAATTCTGCTGAAGTATAAAAATGCTTCCGAACTCTTCCATTGTTCCCAGAATTCCGCAGACGTTTAAAAATGCTTCGGAACTATTCCATTGTTCTCGGAATTCTGCTGAAGTTTAAAAATGCTTCAGAGCTCTTCCTTTGTTCTAGTATTTCCGCTGAAGTTTAAATATGCTTTTGAACTCTTCCTTTGCTCTCGGAATTCCGCTGAAATTTAAAAATGCTTCGGAACACTTCAATTGTTCTCGGAATTCCGCTGAAGTTTAAAAATGCTTCGGAACTCTTCCATTGTTCTCGTAATTCCGCTGACGTTTAAAAATGCTTAGGAACTCTTCCATTGTTCTAGGATTTCTGCTGAAGTTTAAAAATGCTTCGGAACTCTTCCATTGTTCTCGGAATTCTGCTGACGTTTAAAAATGCTTCCGATCTCTTCCATTGTTCTGGGAATTCTGCTGAAGTTTAAAAATGCTTCGGAACTCTTCCATTGTCCCCGGAATTCTGCTGAAATTCAAAAATGCTACGGAACTCTTCCATTGTTCCCGGAATTCGGCTGAAGTTTAAAAATGCTTCGGAACTCTTTCATTGCTCAAGGAATTCCGCTGATGTTTAAAAATGCTTCGGAACTCTTCCATTGTTCTCAGAATTCTGCTGACATTTAAAAATGGTTCGGAACTCTTACCATTGTTCTCAGAATTCTCCTGTAATTTAAAAATTCTTCGGAACTTTTCATTGGTCTCGGAATTCTGCTGAAGTTTAAAAATGCTTCGAAACTCTTCCATTGTTCTTAAAATTCTTCTGATGTTTAAAAATGCTTCGGAACTCGACCATTGTTCTCGTAATTCCGCTGACGTTTAAAAATGCTTCGTTACTTTTCGATTGTTCTTGGAATTCTGCTGAAGTATAAAAATGCTTCCGAACTCTTCCATTGTTCCCGGAATTCCGCTGACGTTTAAAAATGCTTCGGAACTCTTCCATTGTTCTCGGAATTCCGCTGAATTTTAAAAATGCTTTGGAACTCTTCCATTGTTCTAGGATTTCCGATGAAGTTTAAAAATGCTTCGGAACTCTTCCATTGTTCTCGGAATTCCGCTGAAGTTTAAAAATGCTTCAGAACTCTTCCATTGTTCTCGGAATTCCACTGACGTTTAAAAATGCTTTGGAACTCTTCCCTTGGTTCTCGTAATTCCGCTGAAGTTTAAAAAACCTTCGGAACTCTTCCATTGTTCTCGAAATTCCGCTGACGATTAAAAATGCTTCGAAACTCTTCTAATGTTCTCGGAATTCCGCTGAAATTTAAAAATGCTTCTGGAACTCTTGAATTGTTCTCGGAATTCTGCTAACGTTTAAAAATGGTTCGGAACTCTTACCATTGTTCTCGGAATTCTCCTGTAATTTAAAAATTCTTTGGAACTTTTCCATTGTTCTCGGAATTCCGCTGAGGTTTAAAAATGCTTCGGAACTCTTCCATTGTTCTCGGAATTCTGCTGAGGTTTAAAAATGCTTCCGATCTCTTCCATTGTTCTGGGAATTCTGCTGAAGTTTAAAAATGCTTCGAAACTCTTCCATTGTTCCTAAAATTCTGCTGATGTTTAAAAATGCTTCGGAACTCGACCATTGTTCTCGTAATTCCGCTGACGTTTAAAAATGCTTCGTTACTTTTCGATTGTTCTTGGAATTCTGCTGATGTTTAAAAATGCTTCGGAACTCTTCCATTGTTCTCGGAATTCTGCTGACGTTTAAAAATGCTTCCGATCTCTTCATTTGTTCTCAGAATTCTGCTGAAGTATAAAAATGCTTCCGAACTCTTCCATTGTTCCCAGAATTCCGCAGACGTTTAAAAATGCTTCGGAACTCTTCCATTGTTCTCGGAATTCCGCTGAAGTTTAAAAATGCTTCAGAGCTCTTCCTTTGTTCTAGTATTTCCGCTGAAGTTTAAATATGCTTTTGAACTCTTCCTTTGCTCTCGGAATTCCGCTGAAGTTTAAAAATGATTCGGAACACTTCAATTGTTCTCGGAATTCCGCTGAAGTTTAAAAATGCTTCGGAACTCTTCCATTGTTCTCGTAATTCCGCTGACGTTTAAAAATGCTTAGGAACTCTTCCATTGTTCTAGGATTTCTGCTGAAGTTTAAAAATGCTTCGGAACTCTTCCATTGTTCTCGGAATTCCGCTGAAGTTTAAAAATGCTTTGGAACTCTTCCATTGTTCTAGGATTTCCGATGAAGTTTAAAAATGCTTCGGAACTCTTCCATTGTTCTCGGAATTCCGCTGAAGTTTAAAAATGCTTCAGAACTCTTCCATTGTTCTCGGAATTCCACTGACGTTTAAAAATGCTTTGGAACTCTTCCATTGGTTCTCGTAATTCCGCTGAAGTTTAAAAAACCTTCGGAACTCTTCCATTGTTCTCGAAATTCCGCTGACGATTAAAAATGCTTCGAAACTCTTCTAATGTTCTCGGAATTCCGCTGAAATTTAAAAATGCTTCTGGAACTCTTGAAATGTTCTCGGAATTCTGCTGACATTTAAAAATGGTTCGGAACTCTTACCATTGTTCTCGGAATTCTCCTGTAATTTAAAAATTCTTCGGAACTTTTCCATTGTTCTCGGAATTCCGCTGAGGTTTAAAAATGCTTCGGAACTCTTCCATTGTTCTCGGAATTCTGCTGACGTTTAAAAATGCTTCCGATCTCTTCCATTGTTCTGGGAATTCTGCTGAAGTTTAAAAATGCTTCGGAACTCTTCCATTGTCCTCGGAATTCTGCTGAAATTCAAAAATGCTACGGAACTCTTCCATTGTTCCCGGAATTCGGCTGAAGTTTAAAAATGCTTCGGAACTCTTTCATTGCTCAAGGAATTCCGCTGACGTTTAAAAATGCTTCGGAACTCTTCCATTTTTCTCAGAATTCCGCTGACGTTTAAAAATGCTTCGGAACTCTTCCATTGTTCTCAGAATTCTGCTGACATTTAAAAATGGTTCGGAACTCTTACCATTGTTCTCGGAATTCTCCTGTAATTTAAAAATTCTTCGGAACTTTCCATTGTTCTCGGAATTCTGCTGAAGTTTAAAAATGCTTCGAAACTCTTCCATTGTTCCTAAAATTCTGCTGATGTTTAAAAATGCTTCGGAACTCGACCATTGTTCTCGTAATTCCGCTGACGTTTAAAAATGCTTCGTTACTTTTCGATTGTTCTTGGAATTCTGCTGATGTTTAAAAATGCTTCGGAACTCTTCCATTGTTCTCGGAATTCTGCTGACGTTTAAAAATGCTTCCGATCTCTTCATTTGTTCTCAGAATTCTGCTGAAGTATAAAAATGCTTCCGAACTCTTCCATTGTTCCCAGAATTCCGCAGACGTTTAAAAATGCTTCGGAACTCTTCCATTGTTCTCGGAATTCTGCTGAAGTTTAAAAATGCTTCAGAGCTCTTCCTTTGTTCTAGTATTTCCGCTGAAGTTTAAATATGCTTTTGAACTCTTCCTTTGCTCTCGGAATTCCGCTGAAATTTAAAAATGCTTCGGAACACTTCAATTGTTCTCGGAATTCCGCTGAAGTTTAAAAATGCTTCGGAACTCTTCCATTGTTCTCGTAATTCCGCTGACGTTTAAAAATGCTTAGGAACTCTTCCATTGTTCTAGGATTTCTGCTGAAGTTTAAAAATGCTTCGGAACTCTTCCATTGTTCTCGGAATTCTGCTGACGTTTAAAAATGCTTCCGATCTCTTCCATTGTTCTGGGAATTCTGCTGAAGTTTAAAAATGCTTCGGAACTCTTCCATTGTCCCCGGAATTCTGCTGAAATTCAAAAATGCTACGGAACTCTTCCATTGTTCCCGGAATTCGGCTGAAGTTTAAAAATGCTTCGGAACTCTTTCATTGCTCAAGGAATTCCGCTGATGTTTAAAAATGCTTCGGAACTCTTCCATTGTTCTCGGAATTCTGCTGAGGTTTAAAAATGCTTCCGATCTCTTCCATTGTTCTGGGAATTCTGCTGAAGTTTAAAAATGCTTCAAAACTCTTCCATTGTTCCTAAAATTCTGCTGATGTTTAAAAATGCTTCGGAACTCGACCATTGTTCTCGTAATTCCGCTGACGTTTAAAAATGCTTCGTTACTTTTCGATTGTTCTTGGAATTCTGCTGATGTTTAAAAATGCTTCGGAACTCTTCCATTGTTCTCGGAATTCTGCTGACGTTTAAAAATGCTTCCGATCTCTTCATTTGTTCTCAGAATTCTGCTGAAGTATAAAAATGCTTCCGAACTCTTCCATTGTTCCCAGAATTCCGCAGACGTTTAAAAATGCTTCGGAACTCTTCCATTGTTCTCGGAATTCCGCTGAAGTTTAAAAATGCTTCAGAGCTCTTCCTTTGTTCTAGTATTTCCGCTGAAGTTTAAATATGCTTTTGAACTCTTCCTTTGCTCTCGGAATTCCGCTGAAGTTTAAAAATGCTTCGGAACACTTCAATTGTTCTCGGAATTCCGCTGAAGTTTAAAAATGCTTCGGAACTCTTCCATTGTTCTCGTAATTCCGCTGACGTTTAAAAATGCTTAGGAACTCTTCCATTGTTCTAGGATTTCTGCTGAAGTTTAAAAATGCTTCGGAACTCTTCCATTGTTCTCGGAATTCTGCTGACGTTTAAAAATGCTTCCGATCTCTTCCATTGTTCTGGGAATTCTGCTGAAGTTTAAAAATGCTTCGGAACTCTTCCATTGTCCCCGGAATTCTGCTGAAATTCAAAAATGCTACGGAACTCTTCCATTGTTCCCGGAATTCGGCTGAAGTTTAAAAATGCTTCGGAACTCTTTCATTGCTCAAGGAATTCCGCTGATGTTTAAAAATGCTTCGGAACTCTTCCATTTTTCTCAGAATTCCGCTGACGTTTAAAAATGCTTCGGAACTCTTCCATTGTTCTCAGAATTCTGCTGACATTTAAAAATGGTTCGGAACTCTTACCATTGTTCTCGGAATTCTCCTGTAATTTAAAAATTCTTCGGAACTTTTCATTGGTCTCGGAATTCTGCTGAAGTTTAAAAATGCTTCGAAACTCTTCCATTGTTCTTAAAATTCTTCTGATGTTTAAAAATGCTTTGGAACTCGACCATTGTTCTCGTAATTCCGCTGACGTTTAAAAATGCTTCGTTACTTTTCGATTGTTCTTGGAATTCTGCTGAAGTATAAAAATGCTTCCGAACTCTTCCATTGTTCCCGGAATTCCGCTGACGTTTAAAAATGCTTCGGAACTCTTCCATTGTTCTCGGAATTCCGCTGAAGTTTAAAAATGCTTTGGAACTCTTCCATTGTTCTAGGATTTCCGATGAAGTTTAAAAATGCTTCGGAACTCTTCCATTGTTCTCGGAATTCCGCTGAAGTTTAAAAATGCTTCAGAACTCTTCCATTGTTCTCGGAATTCCACTGACGTTTAAAAATGCTTTGGAACTCTTCCATTGGTTCTCGTAATTCCGCTGAAGTTTAAAAAACCTTCGGAACTCTTCCATTGTTCTCGAAATTCCGCTGACGATTAAAAATGCTTCGAAACTCTTCTAATGTTCTCGGAATTCCGCTGAAATTTAAAAATGCTTCTGGAACTCTTGAATTGTTCTCGGAATTCTGCTAACGTTTAAAAATGGTTCGGAACTCTTACCATTGTTCTCGGAATTCTCCTGTAATTTAAAAATTCTTTGGAACTTTTCCATTGTTCTCGGAATTCCGCTGAGGTTTAAAAATGCTTCGGAACTCTTCCATTGTTCTCGGAATTCTGCTGAGGTTTAAAAATGCTTCCGATCTCTTCCATTGTTCTGGGAATTCTGCTGAAGTTTAAAAATGCTTCGAAACTCTTCCATTGTTCCTAAAATTCTGCTGATGTTTAAAAATGCTTCGGAACTCGACCATTGTTCTCGTAATTCCACTGACGTTTAAAAATGCTTCGTTACTTTTCGATTGTTCTTGGAATTCTGCTGATGTTTAAAAATGCTTCGGAACTCTTCCATTGTTCTCGGAATTCTGCTGACGTTTAAAAATGCTTCCGATCTCTTCATTTGTTCTCAGAATTCTGCTGAAGTATAAAAATGCTTCCGAACTCTTCCATTGTTCCCAGAATTCCGCAGACGTTTAAAAATGCTTCGGAACTATTCCATTGTTCTCGGAATTCTGCTGAAGTTTAAAAATGCTTCAGAGCTCTTCCTTTGTTCTAGTATTTCCGCTGAAGTTTAAATATGCTTTTGAACTCTTCCTTTGCTCTCGGAATTCCGCTGAAATTTAAAAATGCTTCGGAACACTTCAATTGTTCTCGGAATTCCGCTGAAGTTTAAAAATGCTTCGGAACTCTTCCATTGTTCTCGTAATTCCGCTGACGTTTAAAAATGCTTAGGAACTCTTCCATTGTTCTAGGATTTCTGCTGAAGTTTAAAAATGCTTCGGAACTCTTCCATTGTTCTCGGAATTCTGCTGACGTTTAAAAATGCTTCCGATCTCTTCCATTGTTCTGGGAATTCTGCTGAAGTTTAAAAATGCTTCGGAACTCTTCCATTGTCCCCGGAATTCTGCTGAAATTCAAAAATGCTACGGAACTCTTCCATTGTTCCCGGAATTCGGCTGAAGTTTAAAAATGCTTCGGAACTCTTTCATTGCTCAAGGAATTCCGCTGATGTTTAAAAATGCTTCGGAACTCTTCCATTGTTCTCAGAATTCTGCTGACATTTAAAAATGGTTCGGAACTCTTACCATTGTTCTCAGAATTCTCCTGTAATTTAAAAATTCTTCGGAACTTTTCATTGGTCTCGGAATTCTGCTGAAGTTTAAAAATGCTTCGAAACTCTTCCATTGTTCTTAAAATTCTTCTGATGTTTAAAAATGCTTCGGAACTCGACCATTGTTCTCGTAATTCCGCTGACGTTTAAAAATGCTTCGTTACTTTTCGATTGTTCTTGGAATTCTGCTGAAGTATAAAAATGCTTCCGAACTCTTCCATTGTTCCCGGAATTCCGCTGACGTTTAAAAATGCTTCGGAACTCTTCCATTGTTCTCGGAATTCCGCTGAAGTTTAAAAATGCTTTGGAACTCTTCCATTGTTCTAGGATTTCCGATGAAGTTTAAAAATGCTTCGGAACTCTTCCATTGTTCTCGGAATTCCGCTGAAGTTTAAAAATGCTTCAGAACTCTTCCATTGTTCTCGGAATTCCACTGACGTTTAAAAATGCTTTGGAACTCTTCCCTTGGTTCTCGTAATTCCGCTGAAGTTTAAAAAACCTTCGGAACTCTTCCATTGTTCTCGAAATTCCGCTGACGATTAAAAATGCTTCGAAACTCTTCTAATGTTCTCGGAATTCCGCTGAAATTTAAAAATGCTTCTGGAACTCTTGAATTGTTCTCGGAATTCTGCTAACGTTTAAAAATGGTTCGGAACTCTTACCATTGTTCTCGGAATTCTCCTGTAATTTAAAAATTCTTTGGAACTTTTCCATTGTTCTCGGAATTCCGCTGAGGTTTAAAAATGCTTCGGAACTCTTCCATTGTTCTCGGAATTCTGCTGAGGTTTAAAAATGCTTCCGATCTCTTCCATTGTTCTGGGAATTCTGCTGAAGTTTAAAAATGCTTCGAAACTCTTCCATTGTTCCTAAAATTCTGCTGATGTTTAAAAATGCTTCGGAACTCGACCATTGTTCTCGTAATTCCGCTGACGTTTAAAAATGCTTCGTTACTTTTCGATTGTTCTTGGAATTCTGCTGATGTTTAAAAATGCTTCGGAACTCTTCCATTGTTCTCGGAATTCTGCTGACGTTTAAAAATGCTTCCGATCTCTTCATTTGTTCTCAGAATTCTGCTGAAGTATAAAAATGCTTCCGAACTCTTCCATTGTTCCCAGAATTCCGCAGACGTTTAAAAATGCTTCGGAACTCTTCCATTGTTCTCGGAATTCCGCTGAAGTTTAAAAATGCTTCAGAGCTCTTCCTTTGTTCTAGTATTTCCGCTGAAGTTTAAATATGCTTTTGAACTCTTCCTTTGCTCTCGGAATTCCGCTGAAGTTTAAAAATGATTCGGAACACTTCAATTGTTCTCGGAATTCCGCTGAAGTTTAAAAATGCTTCGGAACTCTTCCATTGTTCTCGTAATTCCGCTGACGTTTAAAAATGCTTAGGAACTCTTCCATTGTTCTAGGATTTCTGCTGAAGTTTAAAAATGCTTCGGAACTCTTCCATTGTTCTCGGAATTCCGCTGAAGTTTAAAAATGCTTTGGAACTCTTCCATTGTTCTAGGATTTCCGATGAAGTTTAAAAATGCTTCGGAACTCTTCCATTGTTCTCGGAATTCCGCTGAAGTTTAAAAATGCTTCAGAACTCTTCCATTGTTCTCGGAATTCCACTGACGTTTAAAAATGCTTTGGAACTCTTCCATTGGTTCTCGTAATTCCGCTGAAGTTTAAAAAACCTTCGGAACTCTTCCATTGTTCTCGAAATTCCGCTGACGATTAAAAATGCTTCGAAACTCTTCTAATGTTCTCGGAATTCCGCTGAAATTTAAAAATGCTTCTGGAACTCTTGAAATGTTCTCGGAATTCTGCTGACATTTAAAAATGGTTCGGAACTCTTACCATTGTTCTCGGAATTCTCCTGTAATTTAAAAATTCTTCGGAACTTTTCCATTGTTCTCGGAATTCCGCTGAGGTTTAAAAATGCTTCGGAACTCTTCCATTGTTCTCGGAATTCTGCTGACGTTTAAAAATGCTTCCGATCTCTTCCATTGTTCTGGGAATTCTGCTGAAGTTTAAAAATGCTTCGGAACTCTTCCATTGTCCTCGGAATTCTGCTGAAATTCAAAAATGCTACGGAACTCTTCCATTGTTCCCGGAATTCGGCTGAAGTTTAAAAATGCTTCGGAACTCTTTCATTGCTCAAGGAATTCCGCTGACGTTTAAAAATGCTTCGGAACTCTTCCATTTTTCTCAGAATTCCGCTGACGTTTAAAAATGCTTCGGAACTCTTCCATTGTTCTCAGAATTCTGCTGACATTTAAAAATGGTTCGGAACTCTTACCATTGTTCTCGGAATTCTCCTGTAATTTAAAAATTCTTCGGAACTTTCCATTGTTCTCGGAATTCTGCTGAAGTTTAAAAATGCTTCGAAACTCTTCCATTGTTCCTAAAATTCTGCTGATGTTTAAAAATGCTTCGGAACTCGACCATTGTTCTCGTAATTCCGCTGACGTTTAAAAATGCTTCGTTACTTTTCGATTGTTCTTGGAATTCTGCTGATGTTTAAAAATGCTTCGGAACTCTTCCATTGTTCTCGGAATTCTGCTGACGTTTAAAAATGCTTCCGATCTCTTCATTTGTTCTCAGAATTCTGCTGAAGTATAAAAATGCTTCCGAACTCTTCCATTGTTCCCAGAATTCCGCAGACGTTTAAAAATGCTTCGGAACTCTTCCATTGTTCTCGGAATTCTGCTGAAGTTTAAAAATGCTTCAGAGCTCTTCCTTTGTTCTAGTATTTCCGCTGAAGTTTAAATATGCTTTTGAACTCTTCCTTTGCTCTCGGAATTCCGCTGAAATTTAAAAATGCTTCGGAACACTTCAATTGTTCTCGGAATTCCGCTGAAGTTTAAAAATGCTTCGGAACTCTTCCATTGTTCTCGTAATTCCGCTGACGTTTAAAAATGCTTAGGAACTCTTCCATTGTTCTAGGATTTCTGCTGAAGTTTAAAAATGCTTCGGAACTCTTCCATTGTTCTCGGAATTCTGCTGACGTTTAAAAATGCTTCCGATCTCTTCCATTGTTCTGGGAATTCTGCTGAAGTTTAAAAATGCTTCGGAACTCTTCCATTGTCCCCGGAATTCTGCTGAAATTCAAAAATGCTACGGAACTCTTCCATTGTTCCCGGAATTCGGCTGAAGTTTAAAAATGCTTCGGAACTCTTTCATTGCTCAAGGAATTCCGCTGATGTTTAAAAATGCTTCGGAACTCTTCCATTGTTCTCAGAATTCTGCTGACATTTAAAAATGGTTCGGAACTCTTACCATTGTTCTCGGAAATCTCCTGTAATTTAAAAATTCTTCGGAACTTTTCATTGGTCTCGGAATTCTGCTGAAGTTTAAAAATGCTTCGAAACTCTTCCATTGTTCTTAAAATTCTTCTGATGTTTAAAAATGCTTCGGAACTCGACCATTGTTCTCGTAATTCCGCTGACGTTTAAAAATGCTTCGTTACTTTTCGATTGTTCTTGGAATTCTGCTGAAGTATAAAAATGCTTCCGAACTCTTCCATTGTTCCCGGAATTCCGCTGACATTTAAAAATGCTTCGGAACTCTTCCATTGTTCTCGGAATTCCGCTGAAGTTTAAAAATGCTTTGGAACTCTTCCATTGTTCTAGGATTTCCGATGAAGTTTAAAAATGCTTCGGAACTCTTCCATTGTTCTCGGAATTCCGCTGAAGTTTAAAAATGCTTCAGAACTCTTCCATTGTTCTCGGAATTCCACTGACGTTTAAAAATGCTTTGGAACTCTTCCATTGGTTCTCGTAATTCCGCTGAAGTTTAAAAAACCTTCGGAACTCTTCCATTGTTCTCGAAATTCCGCTGACGATTAAAAATGCTTCGAAACTCTTCTAATGTTCTCGGAATTCCGCTGAAATTTAAAAATGCTTCTGGAACTCTTGAATTGTTCTCGGAATTCTGCTAACGTTTAAAAATGGTTCGGAACTCTTACCATTGTTCTCGGAATTCTCCTGTAATTTAAAAATTCTTTGGAACTTTTACATTGTTCTCGGAATTCCGCTGAGGTTTAAAAATGCTTCGGAACTCTTCCATTGTTCTCGGAATTCTGCTGAGGTTTAAAAATGCTTCCGATCTCTTCCATTGTTCTGGGAATTCTGCTGAAGTTTAAAAATGCTTCGAAACTCTTCCATTGTTCCTAAAATTCTGCTGATGTTTAAAAATGCTTCGGAACTCGACCATTGTTCTCGTAATTCCGCTGACGTTTAAAAATGCTTCGTTACTTTTCGATTGTTCTTGGAATTCTGCTGATGTTTAAAAATGCTTCGGAACTCTTCCATTGTTCTCGGAATTCTGCTGACGTTTAAAAATGCTTCCGATCTCTTCATTTGTTCTCAGAATTCTGCTGAAGTATAAAAATGCTTCCGAACTCTTCCATTGTTCCCAGAATTCCGCAGACGTTTAAAAATGCTTCGGAACTCTTCCATTGTTCTCGGAATTCCGCTGAAGTTTAAAAATGCTTCAGAGCTCTTCCTTTGTTCTAGTATTTCCGCTGAAGTTTAAATATGCTTTTGAACTCTTCCTTTGCTCTCGGAATTCCGCTGAAGTTTAAAAATGCTTCGGAACACTTCAATTGTTCTCGGAATTCCGCTGAAGTTTAAAAATGCTTCGGAACTCTTCCATTGTTCTCGTAATTCCGCTGACGTTTAAAAATGCTTAGGAACTCTTTCATTGTTCTAGGATTTCTGCTGAAGTTTAAAAATGCTTCGGAACTCTTCCATTGTTCTCGGAATTCTGCTGACGTTTAAAAATGCTTCCGATCTCTTCCATTGTTCTGGGAATTCTGCTGAAGTTTAAAAATGCTTCGGAACTCTTCCATTGTCCCCGGAATTCTGCTGAAATTCAAAAATGCTACGGAACTCTTCCATTGTTCCCGGAATTCGGCTGAAGTTTAAAAATGCTTCGGAACTCGACCATTGTTCTCGTAATTCCGCTGACGTTTAAAAATGCTTCGTTACTTTTCGATTGTTCTTGGAATTCTGCTGATGTTTAAAAATGCTTCGGAACTCTTCCATTGTTCTCGGAATTCTGCTGACGTTTAAAAATGCTTCCGATCTCTTCATTTGTTCTCAGAATTCTGCTGAAGTATAAAAATGCTTCCGAACTCTTCCATTGTTCCCAGAATTCCGCAGACGTTTAAAAATGCTTCGGAACTCTTCCATTGTTCTCGGAATTCCGCTGAAGTTTAAAAATGCTTCAGAGCTCTTCCTTTGTTCTAGTATTTCCGCTGAAGTTTAAATATGCTTTTGAACTCTTCCTTTGCTCTCGGAATTCCGCTGAAGTTTAAAAATGCTTCGGAACACTTCAATTGTTCTCGGAATTCCGCTGAAGTTTAAAAATGCTTCGGAACTCTTCCATTGTTGTCGTAATTCCGCTGACGTTTAAAAATGCTTAGGAACTCTTCCATTGTTCTAGGATTTCTGCTGAAGTTTAAAAATGCTTCGGAACTCTTCCATTGTTCTCGGAATTCTGCTGACGTTTAAAAATGCTTCCGATCTCTTCCATTGTTCTGGGAATTCTGCTGAAGTTTAAAAATGCTTCGGAACTCTTCCATTGTCCCCGGAATTCTGCTGAAATTCAAAAATGCTACGGAACTCTTCCATTGTTCCCGGAATTCGGCTGAAGTTTAAAAATGCTTCGGAACTCTTTCATTGCTCAAGGAATTCCGCTGATGTTTAAAAATGCTTCGGAACTCTTCCATTTTTCTCAGAATTCCGCTGACGTTTAAAAATGCTTCGGAACTCTTCCATTGTTCTCAGAATTCTGCTGACATTTAAAAATGGTTCGGAACTCTTACCATTGTTCTCGGAATTCTCCTGTAATTTAAAAATTCTTCGGAACTTTTCATTGGTCTCGGAATTCTGCTGAAGTTTAAAAATGCTTCGAAACTCTTCCATTGTTCTTAAAATTCTTCTGATGTTTAAAAATGCTTTGGAACTCGACCATTGTTCTCGTAATTCCGCTGACGTTTAAAAATGCTTCGTTACTTTTCGATTGTTCTTGGAATTCTGCTGAAGTATAAAAATGCTTCCGAACTCTTCCATTGTTCCCGGAATTCCGCTGACGTTTAAAAATGCTTCGGAACTCTTCCATTGTTCTCGGAATTCCGCTGAAGTTTAAAAATGCTTTGGAACTCTTCCATTGTTCTAGGATTTCCGATGAAGTTTAAAAATGCTTCGGAACTCTTCCATTGTTCTCGGAATTCCGCTGAAGTTTAAAAATGCTTCAGAACTCTTCCATTGTTCTCGGAATTCCACTGACGTTTAAAAATGCTTTGGAACTCTTCCATTGGTTCTCGTAATTCCGCTGAAGTTTAAAAAACCTTCGGAACTCTTCCATTGTTCTCGAAATTCCGCTGACGATTAAAAATGCTTCGAAACTCTTCTAATGTTCTCGGAATTCCGCTGAAATTTAAAAATGCTTCTGGAACTCTTGAATTGTTCTCGGAATTCTGCTAACGTTTAAAAATGGTTCGGAACTCTTACCATTGTTCTCGGAATTCTCCTGTAATTTAAAAATTCTTTGGAACTTTTCCATTGTTCTCGGAATTCCGCTGAGGTTTAAAAATGCTTCGGAACTCTTCCATTGTTCTCGGAATTCTGCTGAGGTTTAAAAATGCTTCCGATCTCTTCCATTGTTCTGGGAATTCTGCTGAAGTTTAAAAATGCTTCGAAACTCTTCCATTGTTCCTAAAATTCTGCTGATGTTTAAAAATGCTTCGGAACTCGACCATTGTTCTCGTAATTCCACTGACGTTTAAAAATGCTTCGTTACTTTTCGATTGTTCTTGGAATTCTGCTGATGTTTAAAAATGCTTCGGAACTCTTCCATTGTTCTCGGAATTCTGCTGACGTTTAAAAATGCTTCCGATCTCTTCATTTGTTCTCAGAATTCTGCTGAAGTATAAAAATGCTTCCGAACTCTTCCATTGTTCCCAGAATTCCGCAGACGTTTAAAAATGCTTCGGAACTCTTCCATTGTTCTCGGAATTCCGCTGAAGTTTAAAAATGCTTCAGAGCTCTTCCTTTGTTCTAGTATTTCCGCTGAAGTTTAAATATGCTTTTGAACTCTTCCTTTGCTCTCGGAATTCCGCTGAAGTTTAAAAATGCTTCGGAACACTTCAATTGTTCTCGGAATTCCGCTGAAGTTTAAAAATGCTTCGGAACTCTTCCATTGTTCTCGTAATTCCGCTGACGTTTAAAAATGCTTAGGAACTCTTCCATTGTTCTAGGATTTCTGCTGAAGTTTAAAAATGCTTCGGAACTCTTCCATTGTTCTCGGAATTCTGCTGACGTTTAAAAATGCTTCCGATCTCTTCCATTGTTCTGGGAATTCTGCTGAAGTTTAAAAATGCTTCGGAACTCTTCCATTGTCCCCGGAATTCTGCTGAAATTCAAAAATGCTACGGAACTCTTCCATTGTTCCCGGAATTCGGCTGAAGTTTAAAAATGCTTCGGAACTCGACCATTGTTCTCGTAATTCCGCTGACGTTTAAAAATGCTTCGTTACTTTTCGATTGTTCTTGGAATTCTGCTGATGTTTAAAAATGCTTCGGAACTCTTCCATTGTTCTCGGAATTCTGCTGACGTTTAAAAATGCTTCCGATCTCTTCATTTGTTCTCAGAATTCTGCTGAAGTATAAAAATGCTTCCGAACTCTTCCATTGTTCCCAGAATTCCGCAGACGTTTAAAAATGCTTCGGAACTCTTCCATTGTTCTCGGAATTCCGCTGAAGTTTAAAAATGCTTCAGAGCTCTTCCTTTGTTCTAGTATTTCCGCTGAAGTTTAAATATGCTTTTGAACTCTTCCTTTGCTCTCGGAATTCCGCTGAAGTTTAAAAATGCTTCGGAACACTTCAATTGTTCTCGGAATTCCGCTGAAGTTTAAAAATGCTTCGGAACTCTTCCATTGTTCTCGTAATTCCGCTGACGTTTAAAAATGCTTAGGAACTCTTCCATTGTTCTAGGATTTCTGCTGAAGTTTAAAAATGCTTCGGAACTCTTCCATTGTTCTCGGAATTCTGCTGACGTTTAAAAATGCTTCCGATCTCTTCCATTGTTCTGGGAATTCTGCTGAAGTTTAAAAATGCTTCGGAACTCTTCCATTGTCCCCGGAATTCTGCTGAAATTCAAAAATGCTACGGAACTCTTCCATTGTTCCCGGAATTCGGCTGAAGTTTAAAAATGCTTCGGAACTCTTTCATTGCTCAAGGAATTCCGCTGATGTTTAAAAATGCTTCGGAACTCTTCCATTTTTCTCAGAATTCCGCTGACGTTTAAAAATGCTTCGGAACTCTTCCATTGTTCTCAGAATTCTGCTGACATTTAAAAATGGTTCGGAACTCTTACCATTGTTCTCGGAATTCTCCTGTAATTTAAATATTCTTCGGAACTTTTCATTGGTCTCGGAATTCTGCTGAAGTTTAAAAATGCTTCGAAACTCTTCCATTGTTCTTAAAATTCTTCTGATGTTTAAAAATGCTTCGGAACTCGACCATTGTTCTCTTAATTCCGCTGACGTTTAAAAATGCTTCGTTACTTTTCGATTGTTCTTGGAATTCTGCTGAAGTATAAAAATGCTTCCGAACTCTTCCATTGTTCCCGGAATTCCGCTGACGTTTAAAAATGCTTCGGAACTCTTCCATTGTTCTCGGAATTCCGCTGAAGTTTAAAAATGCTTTGGAACTCTTCCATTGTTCTAGGATTTCCGATGAAGTTTAAAAATGCTTCGGAACTCTTCCATTGTTCTCGGAATTCCGCTGAAGTTTAAAAATGCTTCAGAACTCTTCCATTGTTCTCGGAATTCCACTGACATTTAAAAATGCTTTGGAACTCTTCCATTGGTTCTCGTAATTCCGCTGAAGTTTAAAAAACCTTCGGAACTCTTCCATTGTTCTCGAAATTCCGCTGACGATTAAAAATGCTTCGAAACTCTTCTAATGTTCTCGGAATTCCGCTGAAATTTAAAAATGCTTCTGGAACTCTTGAATTGTTTTCGGAATTCTGCTGACGTTTAAAAATGGTTCGGAACTCTTACCATTGTTCTCGGAATTCTCCTGTAATTTAAAAATTCTTCGGAACTTTTCCATTGTTCTCGGAATTCCGCTGAGGTTTAAAAATGCTTCGGAACTCTTCCATTGTTCTCGGAATTCTGCTGACGTTTAAAAATGCTTCCGATCTCTTCCATTGTTCTGGGAATTCTGCTGAAGTTTAAAAATGCTTCGGAACTCTTCCATTGTCCCCGGAATTCTGCTGAAATTCAAAAATGCTACCGAACTCTTCCATTGTTCTTAAAATTCTGCTGATGTTTAAAAATGCTTCGGAACACGACCATTGTTCTCGTAATTCCGCTGACGTTTAAAAATGCTTCGTTACTTTTCGATTGTTCTTGGAATTCTGCTGATGTTTAAAAATGCTTCGGAACTCTTTCTGATTGTTCTCGGAATTCTGCTGACGTTTAAAAATGCTTCCGATCTCTTCATTTGTTCTCAGAATTCTGCTGAAGTTTAAAAATGCTTCAGAACTCTTCCATTTTTCTCGGAATTCTGCTGAGGTTTAAAAATGCTTCCGATCTCTTCCATTGTTCTGGGAATTCTGCTGAAGTTTAAAAATGCTTCGAAACTCTTCCATTGTTCCTAAAATTCTGCTGATGTTTAAAAATGCTTCGGAACTCGACCATTGTTCTCGTAATTCCGCTGACGTTTAAAAATGCTTCGTTACTTTTCGATTGTTCTTGGAATTCTGCTGATGTTTAAAAATGCTTCGGAACTCTTCCATTGTTCTCGGAATTCTGCTGACGTTTAAAAATGCTTCCGATCTCTTCATTTGTTCTCAGAATTCTGCTGAAGTATAAAAATGCTTCGGAACTCTTCCATTGTTCTCGGAATTCCGCTGAAGTTTAAAAATGCTTCAGAGCTCTTCCTTTGTTCTAGTATTTCCGCTGAAGTTTAAATATGCTTTTGAACTCTTCCTTTGCTCTCGGAATTCCGCTGAAGTTTAAAAATGCTTCGGAACACTTCAATTGTTCTCGGAATTCCGCTGAAGTTTAAAAATGCTTCGGAACTCTTCCATTGTTCTCGTAATTCCGCTGACGTTTAAAAATGCTTAGGAACTCTTCCATTGTTCTAGGATTTCTGCTGAAGTTTAAAAATGCTTCGGAACTCTTCCATTGTTCTCGGAATTCTGCTGACGTTTAAAAATGCTTCCGATCTCTTCCATTGTTCTGGGAATTCTGCTGAAGTTTAAAAATGCTTCGGAACTCTTCCATTGTCCCCGGAATTCTGCTGAAATTCAAAAATGCTACGGAACTCTTCCATTGTTCCCGGAATTCGGCTGAAGTTTAAAAATGCTTCGGAACTCGACCATTGTTCTCGTAATTCCGCTGACGTTTAAAAATGCTTCGTTACTTTTCGATTGTTCTTGGAATTCTGCTGATGTTTAAAAATGCTTCGGAACTCTTCCATTGTTCTCGGAATTCTGCTGACGTTTAAAATGCTTCCGATCTCTTCATTTGTTCTCAGAATTCTGCTGAAGTATAAAAATGCTTCCGAACTCTTCCATTGTTCCCAGAATTCCGCAGACGTTTAAAAATGCTTCGGAACTCTTCCATTGTTCTCGGAATTCCGCTGAAGTTTAAAAATGCTTCAGAGCTCTTCCTTTGTTCTAGTATTTCCGCTGAAGTTTAAATATGCTTTTGAACTCTTCCTTTGCTCTCGGAATTCCGCTGAAGTTTAAAAATGCTTCGGAACACTTCAATTGTTCTCGGAATTCCGCTGAAGTTTAAAAATGCTTCGGAACTCTTCCATTGTTCTCGTAATTCCGCTGACGTTTAAAAATGCTTAGGAACTCTTCCATTGTTCTAGGATTTCTGCTGAAGTTTAAAAATGCTTCGGAACTCTTCCATTGTTCTCGGAATTCTGCTGACGTTTAAAAATGCTTCCGATCTCTTCCATTGTTCTGGGAATTCTGCTGAAGTTTAAAAATGCTTCGGAACTCTTCCATTGTCCCCGGAATTCTGCTGAAATTCAAAAATGTTACGGAACTCTTCCATTGTTCCCGGAATTCGGCTGAAGTTTAAAAATGCTTCGGAACTCTTTCATTGCTCAAGGAATTCCGCTGATGTTTAAAAATGCTTCGGAACTCTTCCATTTTTCTCAGAATTCCGCTGACGTTTAAAAATGCTTCGGAACTCTTCCATTGTTCTCAGAATTCTGCTGACATTTAAAAATGGTTCGGAACTCTTACCATTGTTCTCGGAATTCTCCTGTAATTTAAAAATTCTTCGGAACTTTTCATTGGTCTCGGAATTCTGCTGAAGTTTAAAAATGCTTCGAAACTCTTCCATTGTTCTTAAAATTCTTCTGATGTTTAAAAATGCTTCGGAACTCGACCATTGTTCTCTTAATTCCGCTGACGTTTAAAAATGCTTCGTTACTTTTCGATTGTTCTTGGAATTCTGCTGAAGTATAAAAATGCTTCCGAACTCTTCCATTGTTCCCGGAATTCCGCTGACGTTTAAAAATGCTTCGGAACTCTTCCATTGTTCTCGGAATTCCGCTGAAGTTTAAAAATGCTTTGGAACTCTTCCATTGTTCTAGGATTTCCGATGAAGTTTAAAAATGCTTCGGAACTCTTCCATTGTTCTCGGAATTCCGCTGAAGTTTAAAAATGCTTCAGAACTCTTCCATTGTTCTCAGAATTCCACTGACATTTAAAAATGCTTTGGAACTCTTCCATTGGTTCTCGTAATTCCGCTGAAGTTTAAAAAACCTTCGGAACTCTTCCATTGTTCTCGAAATTCCGCTGACGATTAAAAATGCTTCGAAACTCTTCTAATGTTCTCGGAATTCCGCTGAAATTTAAAAATGCTTCTGGAACTCTTGAATTGTTTTCGGAATTCTGCTGACGTTTAAAAATGGTTCGGAACTCTTACCATTGTTCTCGGAATTCTCCTGTAATTTAAAAATTCTTCGGAACTTTTCCATTGTTCTCGGAATTCCGCTGAGGTTTAAAAATGCTTCGGAACTCTTCCATTGTTCTCGGAATTCTGCTGACGTTTAAAAATGCTTCCGATCTCTTCCATTGTTCTGGGAATTCTGCTGAAGTTTAAAAATGCTTCGGAACTCTTCCATTGTCCCCGGAATTCTGCTGAAATTCAAAAATGCTACCGAACTCTTCCATTGTTCTTAAAATTCTGCTGATGTTTAAAAATGCTGCGGAACACGACCATTGTTCTCGTAATTCCGCTGACGTTTAAAAATGCTTCGTTACTTTTCGATTGTTCTTGGAATTCTGCTGATGTTTAAAAATGCTTCGGAACTCTTTCTGATTGTTCTCGGAATTCTGCTGACGTTTAAAAATGCTTCCGATCTCTTCATTTGTTCTCAGAATTCTGCTGAAGTTTAAAAATGCTTCAGAACTCTTCCATTTTTCTAGGATTTAAGCTGAAGTTTAAAATGCTTTGGAACTCTTCCATTGTTCTCAGAATTCCGCTGAAGTTTAAAAATGCTTCGGAACTCTTCCATTGTTCTCGGAATTCCGCTGAAGTTTAAAAATGCTTCGGAACTCTTCCATTGTTCTCGAAATTCTGCTGATATTTAAAAATGCTTCCGATCTCTTCCAATGTTCTCGGAATTCTCCTGAAATTTTAAAATGCTTCGGAACTCTTACATTGTTCCCGGAATTCTGGTGAAGTTTAAAAATGCTACGGAAATCTTCCATTGTTCCCGGAATACTGCTGAAGTTTAAAGATGCTTTGGAACTCTTTCATTGCTCAAGGAATTCCGGTGCCATTTAAAAATGCTTCGGAACTCTTCCATTGTTCTTGGAATTCCGCTGATGTTTAAAAATTCTTCGGAACTCTTCCATTGTTCTCGGAATTCCGCTGACGAGTAAAAATGCTTCGGAACTCTTCCATTGCTCTCGTAATTCCGCTGACGTTTAAAAATACTTCGGAACTCTTCCATTGTTCTCGGAAATCCGCTGAAGTTTAAAAATGCTTCAGAACTCTTCTATTGTTCTAGGATTTCCGCTGAAGTTTAAAAATGCTTTGGAACTCTTCCATTGTTCTCGTAATTCCGCTGAAGTTTAAAAATGCTTCGGAAGTCTTCAATTGTTCTCGGAATTCTGCAGAAGTTTAAAAATGCCACGGAACTCTTCCATTGTTCCCGGAATACTGCTGAAGTTTAAAGATGCTTTGGAACTCTTTCATTGCTCAAGGAATTCCGGTGCCATTTAAAAATGCTTCGGAACTCTTCCATTGTTCTTGGAATTCCGCTGATGTTTAAAAATTCTTCGGAACTCTTCCATTGTTCTCGGAATTCCGCTGACGAGTAAAAATGCTTCGAAACTCTTCCATTGTTCTTAAAATTCTTCTGATGTTTAAAAATGCTTTGGAACTCGACCATTGTTCTCGTAATTCCGCTGACGTTTAAAAATGCTTCGTTACTTTTCGATTGTTCTTGGAATTCTGCTGAAGTATAAAAATGCTTCCGAACTCTTCCATTGTTCCCGGAATTCCGCTGACGTTTAAAAATGCTTCGGAACTCTTCCATTGTTCTCGGAATTCCGCTGAAGTTTAAAAATGCTTTGGAACTCTTCCATTGTTCTAGGATTTCCGATGAAGTTTAAAAATGCTTCGGAACTCTTCCATTGTTCTCGGAATTCCGCTGAAGTTTAAAAATGCTTCAGAACTCTTCCATTGTTCTCGGAATTCCACTGACGTTTAAAAATGCTTTGGAACTCTTCCATTGGTTCTCGTAATTCCGCTGAAGTTTAAAAAACCTTCGGAACTCTTCCATTGTTCTCGAAATTCCGCTGACGATTAAAAATGCTTCGAAACTCTTCTAATGTTCTCGGAATTCCGCTGAAATTTAAAAATGCTTCTGGAACTCTTGAATTGTTCTCGGAATTCTGCTAACGTTTAAAAATGGTTCGGAACTCTTACCATTGTTCTCGGAATTCTCCTGTAATTTAAAAATTCTTTGGAACTTTTCCATTGTTCTCGGAATTCCGCTGAGGTTTAAAAATGCTTCGGAACTCTTCCATTGTTCTCGGAATTCTGCTGAGGTTTAAAAATGCTTCCGATCTCTTCCATTGTTCTGGGAATTCTGCTGAAGTTTAAAAATGCTTCGAAACTCTTCCATTGTTCCTAAAATTCTGCTGATGTTTAAAAATGCTTCGGAACTCGACCATTGTTCTCGTAATTCCACTGACGTTTAAAAATGCTTCGTTACTTTTCGATTGTTCTTGGAATTCTGCTGATGTTTAAAAATGCTTCGGAACTCTTCCATTGTTCTCGGAATTCTGCTGACGTTTAAAAATGCTTCCGATCTCTTCATTTGTTCTCAGAATTCTGCTGAAGTATAAAAATGCTTCCGAACTCTTCCATTGTTCCCAGAATTCCGCAGACGTTTAAAAATGCTTCGGAACTCTTCCATTGTTCTCGGAATTCCGCTGAAGTTTAAAAATGCTTCAGAGCTCTTCCTTTGTTCTAGTATTTCCGCTGAAGTTTAAATATGCTTTTGAACTCTTCCTTTGCTCTCGGAATTCCGCTGAAGTTTAAAAATGCTTCGGAACACTTCAATTGTTCTCGGAATTCCGCTGAAGTTTAAAAATGCTTCGGAACTCTTCCATTGTTCTCGTAATTCCGCTGACGTTTAAAAATGCTTAGGAACTCTTCCATTGTTCTAGGATTTCTGCTGAAGTTTAAAAATGCTTCGGAACTCTTCCATTGTTCTCGGAATTCTGCTGACGTTTAAAAATGCTTCCGATCTCTTCCATTGTTCTGGGAATTCTGCTGAAGTTTAAAAATGCTTCGGAACTCTTCCATTGTCCCCGGAATTCTGCTGAAATTCAAAAATGCTACGGAACTCTTCCATTGTTCCCGGAATTCGGCTGAAGTTTAAAAATGCTTCGGAACTCGACCATTGTTCTCGTAATTCCGCTGACGTTTAAAAATGCTTCGTTACTTTTCGATTGTTCTTGGAATTCTGCTGATGTTTAAAAATGCTTCGGAACTCTTCCATTGTTCTCGGAATTCTGCTGACGTTTAAAAATGCTTCCGATCTCTTCATTTGTTCTCAGAATTCTGCTGAAGTATAAAAATGCTTCCGAACTCTTCCATTGTTCCCAGAATTCCGCAGACGTTTAAAAATGCTTCGGAACTCTTCCATTGTTCTCGGAATTCCGCTGAAGTTTAAAAATGCTTCAGAGCTCTTCCTTTGTTCTAGTATTTCCGCTGAAGTTTAAATATGCTTTTGAACTCTTCCTTTGCTCTCGGAATTCCGCTGAAGTTTAAAAATGCTTCGGAACACTTCAATTGTTCTCGGAATTCCGCTGAAGTTTAAAAATGCTTCGGAACTCTTCCATTGTTCTCGTAATTCCGCTGACGTTTAAAAATGCTTAGGAACTCTTCCATTGTTCTAGGATTTCTGCTGAAGTTTAAAAATGCTTCGGAACTCTTCCATTGTTCTCGGAATTCTGCTGACGTTTAAAAATGCTTCCGATCTCTTCCATTGTTCTGGGAATTCTGCTGAAGTTTAAAAATGCTTCGGAACTCTTCCATTGTCCCCGGAATTCTGCTGAAATTCAAAAATGCTACGGAACTCTTCCATTGTTCCCGGAATTCGGCTGAAGTTTAAAAATGCTTCGGAACTCTTTCATTGCTCAAGGAATTCCGCTGATGTTTAAAAATGCTTCGGAACTCTTCCATTTTTCTCAGAATTCCGCTGACGTTTAAAAATGCTTCGGAACTCTTCCATTGTTCTCAGAATTCTGCTGACATTTAAAAATGGTTCGGAACTCTTACCATTGTTCTCGGAATTCTCCTGTAATTTAAATATTCTTCGGAACTTTTCATTGGTCTCGGAATTCTGCTGAAGTTTAAAAATGCTTCGAAACTCTTCCATTGTTCTTAAAATTCTTCTGATGTTTAAAAATGCTTCGGAACTCGACCATTGTTCTCTTAATTCCGCTGACGTTTAAAAATGCTTCGTTACTTTTCGATTGTTCTTGGAATTCTGCTGAAGTATAAAAATGCTTCCGAACTCTTCCATTGTTCCCGGAATTCCGCTGACGTTTAAAAATGCTTCGGAACTCTTCCATTGTTCTCGGAATTCCGCTGAAGTTTAAAAATGCTTTGGAACTCTTCCATTGTTCTAGGATTTCCGATGAAGTTTAAAAATGCTTCGGAACTCTTCCATTGTTCTCGGAATTCCGCTGAAGTTTAAAAATGCTTCAGAACTCTTCCATTGTTCTCGGAATTCCACTGACATTTAAAAATGCTTTGGAACTCTTCCATTGGTTCTCGTAATTCCGCTGAAGTTTAAAAAACCTTCGGAACTCTTCCATTGTTCTCGAAATTCCGCTGACGATTAAAAATGCTTCGAAACTCTTCTAATGTTCTCGGAATTCCGCTGAAATTTAAAAATGCTTCTGGAACTCTTGAATTGTTTTCGGAATTCTGCTGACGTTTAAAAATGGTTCGGAACTCTTACCATTGTTCTCGGAATTCTCCTGTAATTTAAAAATTCTTCGGAACTTTTCCATTGTTCTCGGAATTCCGCTGAGGTTTAAAAATGCTTCGGAACTCTTCCATTGTTCTCGGAATTCTGCTGACGTTTAAAAATGCTTCCGATCTCTTCCATTGTTCTGGGAATTCTGCTGAAGTTTAAAAATGCTTCGGAACTCTTCCATTGTCCCCGGAATTCTGCTGAAATTCAAAAATGCTACCGAACTCTTCCATTGTTCTTAAAATTCTGCTGATGTTTAAAAATGCTTCGGAACACGACCATTGTTCTCGTAATTCCGCTGACGTTTAAAAATGCTTCGTTACTTTTCGATTGTTCTTGGAATTCTGCTGATGTTTAAAAATGCTTCGGAACTCTTTCTGATTGTTCTCGGAATTCTGCTGACGTTTAAAAATGCTTCCGATCTCTTCATTTGTTCTCAGAATTCTGCTGAAGTTTAAAAATGCTTCAGAACTCTTCCATTTTTCTCGGAATTCTGCTGAGGTTTAAAAATGCTTCCGATCTCTTCCATTGTTCTGGGAATTCTGCTGAAGTTTAAAAATGCTTCGAAACTCTTCCATTGTTCCTAAAATTCTGCTGATGTTTAAAAATGCTTCGGAACTCGACCATTGTTCTCGTAATTCCGCTGACGTTTAAAAATGCTTCGTTACTTTTCGATTGTTCTTGGAATTCTGCTGATGTTTAAAAATGCTTCGGAACTCTTCCATTGTTCTCGGAATTCTGCTGACGTTTAAAAATGCTTCCGATCTCTTCATTTGTTCTCAGAATTCTGCTGAAGTATAAAAATGCTTCGGAACTCTTCCATTGTTCTCGGAATTCCGCTGAAGTTTAAAAATGCTTCAGAGCTCTTCCTTTGTTCTAGTATTTCCGCTGAAGTTTAAATATGCTTTTGAACTCTTCCTTTGCTCTCGGAATTCCGCTGAAGTTTAAAAATGCTTCGGAACACTTCAATTGTTCTCGGAATTCCGCTGAAGTTTAAAAATGCTTCGGAACTCTTCCATTGTTCTCGTAATTCCGCTGACGTTTAAAAATGCTTAGGAACTCTTCCATTGTTCTAGGATTTCTGCTGAAGTTTAAAAATGCTTCGGAACTCTTCCATTGTTCTCGGAATTCTGCTGACGTTTAAAAATGCTTCCGATCTCTTCCATTGTTCTGGGAATTCTGCTGAAGTTTAAAAATGCTTCGGAACTCTTCCATTGTCCCCGGAATTCTGCTGAAATTCAAAAATGCTACGGAACTCTTCCATTGTTCCCGGAATTCGGCTGAAGTTTAAAAATGCTTCGGAACTCGACCATTGTTCTCGTAATTCCGCTGACGTTTAAAAATGCTTCGTTACTTTTCGATTGTTCTTGGAATTCTGCTGATGTTTAAAAATGCTTCGGAACTCTTCCATTGTTCTCGGAATTCTGCTGACGTTTAAAATGCTTCCGATCTCTTCATTTGTTCTCAGAATTCTGCTGAAGTATAAAAATGCTTCCGAACTCTTCCATTGTTCCCAGAATTCCGCAGACGTTTAAAAATGCTTCGGAACTCTTCCATTGTTCTCGGAATTCCGCTGAAGTTTAAAAATGCTTCAGAGCTCTTCCTTTGTTCTAGTATTTCCGCTGAAGTTTAAATATGCTTTTGAACTCTTCCTTTGCTCTCGGAATTCCGCTGAAGTTTAAAAATGCTTCGGAACACTTCAATTGTTCTCGGAATTCCGCTGAAGTTTAAAAATGCTTCGGAACTCTTCCATTGTTCTCGTAATTCCGCTGACGTTTAAAAATGCTTAGGAACTCTTCCATTGTTCTAGGATTTCTGCTGAAGTTTAAAAATGCTTCGGAACTCTTCCATTGTTCTCGGAATTCTGCTGACGTTTAAAAATGCTTCCGATCTCTTCCATTGTTCTGGGAATTCTGCTGAAGTTTAAAAATGCTTCGGAACTCTTCCATTGTCCCCGGAATTCTGCTGAAATTCAAAAATGTTACGGAACTCTTCCATTGTTCCCGGAATTCGGCTGAAGTTTAAAAATGCTTCGGAACTCTTTCATTGCTCAAGGAATTCCGCTGATGTTTAAAAATGCTTCGGAACTCTTCCATTTTTCTCAGAATTCCGCTGACGTTTAAAAATGCTTCGGAACTCTTCCATTGTTCTCAGAATTCTGCTGACATTTAAAAATGGTTCCGAACTCTTACCATTGTTCTCGGAATTCTCCTGTAATTTAAAAATTCTTCGGAACTTTTCATTGGTCTCGGAATTCTGCTGAAGTTTAAAAATGCTTCGAAACTCTTCCATTGTTCTTAAAATTCTTCTGATGTTTAAAAATGCTTCGGAACTCGACCATTGTTCTCTTAATTCCGCTGACGTTTAAAAATGCTTCGTTACTTTTCGATTGTTCTTGGAATTCTGCTGAAGTATAAAAATGCTTCCGAACTCTTCCATTGTTCCCGGAATTCCGCTGACGTTTAAAAATGCTTCGGAACTCTTCCATTGTTCTCGGAATTCCGCTGAAGTTTAAAAATGCTTTGGAACTCTTCCATTGTTCTAGGATTTCCGATGAAGTTTAAAAATGCTTCGGAACTCTTCCATTGTTCTCGGAATTCCGCTGAAGTTTAAAAATGCTTCAGAACTCTTCCATTGTTCTCAGAATTCCACTGACATTTAAAAATGCTTTGGAACTCTTCCATTGGTTCTCGTAATTCCGCTGAAGTTTAAAAAACCTTCGGAACTCTTCCATTGTTCTCGAAATTCCGCTGACGATTAAAAATGCTTCGAAACTCTTCTAATGTTCTCGGAATTCCGCTGAAATTTAAAAATGCTTCTGGAACTCTTGAATTGTTTTCGGAATTCTGCTGACGTTTAAAAATGGTTCGGAACTCTTACCATTGTTCTCGGAATTCTCCTGTAATTTAAAAATTCTTCGGAACTTTTCCATTGTTCTCGGAATTCCGCTGAGGTTTAAAAATGCTTCGGAACTCTTCCATTGTTCTCGGAATTCTGCTGACGTTTAAAAATGCTTCCGATCTCTTCCATTGTTCTGGGAATTCTGCTGAAGTTTAAAAATGCTTCGGAACTCTTCCATTGTCCCCGGAATTCTGCTGAAATTCAAAAATGCTACCGAACTCTTCCATTGTTCTTAAAATTCTGCTGATGTTTAAAAATGCTGCGGAACACGACCATTGTTCTCGTAATTCCGCTGACGTTTAAAAATGCTTCGTTACTTTTCGATTGTTCTTGGAATTCTGCTGATGTTTAAAAATGCTTCGGAACTCTTTCTGATTGTTCTCGGAATTCTGCTGACGTTTAAAAATGCTTCCGATCTCTTCATTTGTTCTCAGAATTCTGCTGAAGTTTAAAAATGCTTCAGAACTCTTCCATTTTTCTAGGATTTAAGCTGAAGTTTAAAATGCTTTGGAACTCTTCCATTGTTCTCAGAATTCCGCTGAAGTTTAAAAATGCTTCGGAACTCTTCCATTGTTCTCGGAATTCCGCTGAAGTTTAAAAATGCTTCGGAACTCTTCCATTGTTCTCGAAATTCTGCTGATATTTAAAAATGCTTCCGATCTCTTCCAATGTTCTCGGAATTCTCCTGAAATTTTAAAATGCTTCGGAACTCTTACATTGTTCCCGGAATTCTGGTGAAGTTTAAAAATGCTACGGAAATCTTCCATTGTTCCCGGAATACTGCTGAAGTTTAAAGATGCTTTGGAACTCTTTCATTGCTCAAGGAATTCCGGTGCCATTTAAAAATGCTTCGGAACTCTTCCATTGTTCTTGGAATTCCGCTGATGTTTAAAAATTCTTCGGAACTCTTCCATTGTTCTCGGAATTCCGCTGACGAGTAAAAATGCTTCGGAACTCTTCCATTGCTCTCGTAATTCCGCTGACGTTTAAAAATACTTCGGAACTCTTCCATTGTTCTCGGAAATCCGCTGAAGTTTAAAAATGCTTCAGAACTCTTCTATTGTTCTAGGATTTCCGCTGAAGTTTAAAAATGCTTTGGAACTCTTCCATTGTTCTCGTAATTCCGCTGAAGTTTAAAAATGCTTCGGAAGTCTTCAATTGTTCTCGGAATTCTGCAGAAGTTTAAAAATGCCACGGAACTCTTCCATTGTTCCCGGAATACTGCTGAAGTTTAAAGATGCTTTGGAACTCTTTCATTGCTCAAGGAATTCCGGTGCCATTTAAAAATGCTTCGGAACTCTTCCATTGTTCTTGGAATTCCGCTGATGTTTAAAAATTCTTCGGAACTCTTCCATTGTTCTCGGAATTCCGCTGACGAGTAAAAATGCTTCGGAACTCTTCCATTGTTCTCGTAATTCCGCTGACGTTTAAAAATACTTCGGAACTCTTCCATTGTTCTCGGAAATCCGCTGAAGTTTAAAAATGCTTCGGAACTCTTCTATTGTTCTCGCGATTCTGCTGAAGTTTTAAAATGCTTCAGAACTCTTCCATTGTTCTCGGAATTCCGCTGAAGTTTAAAAATGATTCTGATCTCTTTCATTGTCCTCGGAATTTCGCTGACGTTTAAAAATGATTCGGAACTCTTCCATTTTTCTCAGAATTCCGCTGACGTTTAAAAATGTTTCGGAACTTTTCCATTGTTCTTGGAATTCTGCTGAAGTTTAAAAATTCTTTGGAACTCTTCCATTGTTTATGGAATTGCGCTGACATTTAAAAATGCTTCAGAACTCTCCCATTGTTCTCGGAATTCCACTGATGTTTAAAAATGCTTTTGAACTCTTCCATTGTTCTCGGATTTCCGCTGAAGTTTAAAAATGCTTCAGAACTCTTCCATTGTTCTCGGAATTCCGCTGAAGTTTAAAAATGATTCTGATCTCTTTCATTGTCCTCGGAATTTCGCTGACGTTTAAAAATGATTCGGAACTCTTCCATTTTTCTCAGAATTCCGCTGACGTTTAAAAATGTTTCGGAACTTTTCCATTGTTCTTGGAATTCTGCTGAAGTTTAAAAATTCTTTGGAACTCTTCCATTGTTTATGGAATTGCGCTGACATTTAAAAATGCTTCAGAACTCTCCCATTGTTCTCGGAATTCCACTGATGTTTAAAAATGCTTTTGAACTCTTCCATTGTTCTCGGATTTCCGATGAAGTTTAAAAATGCTTCGGAACTCTTCCATTGTTCTCGGAATTCCGCTGAAGTTTAAAAATGCTTCAGAACTCTTCCATTGTTCTCGGAATTCCACTGACGTTTAAAAATGCTTTGGAACTCTTCCATTGGTTCTCGTAATTCCGCTGAAGTTTAAAAAACCTTCGGAACTCTTCCATTGTTCTCGAAATTCCGCTGACATTTAAAAATGCTTCGAAACTCTTCTAATGTCCTCGGAATTCCGCTGAAATTTAAAAATGCTTCTGGAACTCTTGAATTGTTCTCGGAATTCTGCTGACGTTTAAAAATGGTTCGGAACTCTTACCATTGTTCTCGGAATTCTCCTGTAATTTAAAAATTCTTCGGAACTTTTCCATTGTTCTCGGAATTCCGCTGAGGTTTAAAAATGCTTCGGAACTCTTCCATTGTTCTCGGAATTCTGCTGACGTTTAAAAATGCTTCCGATCTCTTCCATTGTTCTGGGAATTCTGCTGAAGTTTAAAAATGCTTCGGAACTCTTCCATTGTCCCCGGAATTCTGCTGAAATTCAAAAATGCTACGGAACTCTTCCATTGTTCCCGGAATTCGGCTGAAGTTTAAAAATGCTTCGGAACTCTTTCATTGCTCAAGGAATTCCGCTGACGTTTAAAAATGCTTCGGAACTCTTCCATTTTTCTCAGAATTCCGCTGACGTTTAAAAATGCTTCGGAACTCTTCCATTGTTCTCAGAATTCTGCTGACATTTAAAAATGGTTCGGAACTCTTACCATTGTTCTCGGAATTCTCCTGTAATTTAAAAATTCTTCGGAACTTTCCATTGTTCTCTTAATTCTGCTGAAGTTTAAAAATGCTTCGAAACTCTTCCATTGTTCTTAAAATTCTGCTGATGTTTAAAAATGCTTCGGAACTCGACCATTGTTCTCGTAATTCCGCTGACGTTTAAAAATGCTTCGTTACTTTTCGATTGTTCTTGGAATTCTGCTGATGTTTAAAAATGCTTCGGAACTCTTCCATTGTTCTCGGAATTCTGCTGACGTTTAAAAATGCTTCCGATCTCTTCATTTGTTCTCAGAATTCTGCTGAAGTATAAAAATGCTTCCGAACTCTTCCATTGTTCCCAGAATTCCGCAGACGTTTAAAAATGCTTCGGAACTCTTCCATTGTTCTCGGAATTCCGCTGAAGTTTAAAAATGCTTCAGAGCTCTTCCTTTGTTCTAGTATTTCCGCTGAAGTTTAAATATGCTTTTGAACTCTTCCTTTGCTCTCGGAATTCCGCTGAAGTTTAAAAATGCTTCGGAACACTTCAATTGTTCTCGGAATTCCGCTGAAGTTTAAAAATGCTTCGGAACTCTTCCATTGTTCTCGTAATTCCGCTGACGTTTAAAAATGCTTAGGAACTCTTCCATTGTTCTAGGATTTCTGCTGAAGTTTAAAAATGCTTCGGAACTCTTCCATTGTTCTCGGAATTCTGCTGACGTTTAAAAATGCTTCCGATCTCTTCCATTGTTCTGGGAATTCTGCTGAAGTTTAAAAATGCTTCGGAACTCTTCCATTGTCCCCGGAATTCTGCTGAAATTCAAAAATGCTACGGAACTCTTCCATTGTTCCCGGAATTCGGCTGAAGTTTAAAAATGCTTCGGAACTCTTTCATTGCTCAAGGAATTCCGCTGATGTTTAAAAATGCTTCGGAACTCTTCCATTTTTCTCAGAATTCCGCTGACGTTTAAAAATGCTTCGGAACTCTTCCATTGTTCTCAGAATTCTGCTGACATTTAAAAATGGTTCGGAACTCTTACCATTGTTCTCGGAATTCTCCTGTAATTTAAAAATTCTTCGGAACTTTTCATTGGTCTCGGAATTCTGCTGAAGTTTAAAAATGCTTCGAAACTCTTCCATTGTTCTTAAAATTCTTCTGATGTTTAAAAATGCTTCGGAACTCGACCATTGTTCTCGTAATTCCGCTGACGTTTAAAAATGCTTCGTTACTTTTCGATTGTTCTTGGAATTCTGCTGAAGTATAAAAATGCTTCCGAACTCTTCCATTGTTCCCGGAATTCCGCTGACGTTTAAAAATGCTTCGGAACTCTTCCATTGTTCTCGGAATTCCGTTGAAGTTTAAAAATGCTTTGGAACTCTTCCATTGTTCTAGGATTTCCGATGAAGTTTAAAAATGCTTCGGAACTCTTCCATTGTTCTCGGAATTCCGCTGAAGTTTAAAAATGCTTCAGAACTCTTCCATTGTTCTCGGAATTCCACTGACGTTTAAAAATGCTTTGGAACTCTTCCATTGGTTCTCGTAATTCCGCTGAAGTTTAAAAAACCTTCGGAACTCTTCCATTGTTCTCGAAATTCCGCTGACGATTAAAAATGCTTCGAAACTCTTCTAATGTTCTCGGAATTCCGCTGAAATTTAAAAATGCTTCTGGAACTCTTGAATTGTTCTCAGAATTCTGCTAACGTTTAAAAATGGTTCGGAACTCTTACCATTGTTCTCGGAATTCTCCTGTAATTTAAAAATTCTTTGGAACTTTTCCATTGTTCTCGGAATTCCGCTGAGGTTTAAAAATGCTTCGGAACTCTTCCATTGTTCTCGGAATTCTGCTGAGGTTTAAAAATGCTTCCGATCTCTTCCATTGTTCTGGGAATTCTGCTGAAGTTTAAAAATGCTTCGAAACTCTTCCATTGTTCCTAAAATTCTGCTGATGTTTAAAAATGCTTCGGAACTCGACCATTGTTCTCGTAATTCCGCTGACGTTTAAAAATGCTTCGTTACTTTTCGATTGTTCTTGGAATTCTGCTGATGTTTAAAAATGCTTCGGAACTCTTCCATTGTTCTCGGAATTCTGCTGACGTTTAAAAATGCTTCCGATCTCTTCATTTGTTCTCAGAATTCTGCTGAAGTATAAAAATGCTTCCGAACTCTTCCATTGTTCCCAGAATTCCGCAGACGTTTAAAAATGCTTCGGAACTCTTCCATTGTTCTCGGAATTCCGCTGAAGTTTAAAAATGCTTCAGAGCTCTTCCTTTGTTCTAGCATTTCCGCTGAAGTTTAAATATGCTTTTGAACTCTTCCTTTGCTCTCGGAATTCCGCTGAAGTTTAAAAATGCTTCGGAACACTTCAATTGTTCTCGGAATTCCGCTGAAGTTTAAAAATGCTTCGGAACTCTTCCATTGTTCTCGTAATTCCGCTGACGTTTAAAAATGCTTAGGAACTCTTCCATTGTTCTAGGATTTCTGCTGAAGTTTAAAAATGCTTCGGAACTCTTCCATTGTTCTCGGAATTCTGCTGACGTTTAAAAATGCTTCCGATCTCTTCCATTGTTCTGGGAATTCTGCTGAAGTTTAAAAATGCTTCGGAACTCTTCCATTGTCCCCGGAATTCTGCTGAAATTCAAAAATGCTACGGAACTCTTCCATTGTTCCCGGAATTCGGCTGAAGTTTAAAAATGCTTCGGAACTCGACCATTGTTCTCGTAATTCCGCTGACGTTTAAAAATGCTTCGTTACTTTTCGATTGTTCTTGGAATTCTGCTGATGTTTAAAAATGCTTCGGAACTCTTCCATTGTTCTCGGAATTCTGCTGACGTTTAAAAATGCTTCCGATCTCTTCATTTGTTCTCAGAATTCTGCTGAAGTATAAAAATGCTTCCGAACTCTTCCATTGTTCCCAGAATTCCGCAGACGTTTAAAAATGCTTCGGAACTCTTCCATTGTTCTCGGAATTCCGCTGAAGTTTAAAAATGCTTCAGAGCTCTTCCTTTGTTCTAGTATTTCCGCTGAAGTTTAAATATGCTTTTGAACTCTTCCTTTGCTCTCGGAATTCCGCTGAAGTTTAAAAATGCTTCGGAACACTTCAATTGTTCTCGGAATTCCGCTGAAGTTTAAAAATGCTTCGGAACTCTTCCATTGTTCTCGTAATTCCGCTGACGTTTAAAAATGCTTAGGAACTCTTCCATTGTTCTAGGATTTCTGCTGAAGTTTAAAAATGCTTCGGAACTCTTCCATTGTTCTCGGAATTCTGCTGACGTTTAAAAATGCTTCCGATCTCTTCCATTGTTCTGGGAATTCTGCTGAAGTTTAAAAATGCTTCGGAACTCTTCCATTGTCCCCGGAATTCTGCTGAAATTCAAAAATGCTACGGAACTCTTCCATTGTTCCCGGAATTCGGCTGAAGTTTAAAAATGCTTCGGAACTCTTTCATTGCTCAAGGAATTCCGCTGATGTTTAAAAATGCTTCGGAACTCTTCCATTTTTCTCAGAATTCCGCTGACGTTTAAAAATGCTTCGGAACTCTTCCATTGTTCTCAGAATTCTGCTGACATTTAAAAATGGTTCGGAACTCTTACCATTGTTCTCGGAATTCTCCTGTAATTTAAAAATTCTTCGGAACTTTTCATTGGTCTCGGAATTCTGCTGAAGTTTAAAAATGCTTCGAAACTCTTCCATTGTTCTTAAAATTCTTCTGATGTTTAAAAATGCTTCGGAACTCGACCATTGTTCTCGTAATTCCGCTGACGTTTAAAAATGCTTCGTTACTTTTCGATTGTTCTTGGAATTCTGCTGAAGTATAAAAATGCTTCCGAACTCTTCCATTGTTCCCGGAATTCCGCTGACGTTTAAAAATGCTTCGGAACTCTTCCATTGTTCTCGGAATTCCGCTGAAGTTTAAAAATGCTTTGGAACTCTTCCATTGTTCTAGGATTTCCGATGAAGTTTAAAAATGCTTCGGAACTCTTCCATTGTTCTCGGAATTCCGCTGAAGTTTAAAAATGCTTCAGAACTCTTCCATTGTTCTCGGAATTCCACTGACGTTTAAAAATGCTTTGGAACTCTTCCATTGGTTCTCGTAATTCCGCTGAAGTTTAAAAAACCTTCGGAACTCTTCCATTGTTCTCGAAATTCCGCTGACGATTAAAAATGCTTCGAAACTCTTCTAATGTTCTCGGAATTCCGCTGAAATTTAAAAATGCTTCTGGAACTCTTGAATTGTTCTCGGAATTCTGCTAACGTTTAAAAATGGTTCGGAACTCTTACCATTGTTCTCGGAATTCTCCTGTAATTTAAAAATTCTTTGGAACTTTTCCATTGTTCTCGGAATTCCGCTGAGGTTTAAAAATGCTTCGGAACTCTTCCATTGTTCTCGGAATTCTGCTGAGGTTTAAAAATGCTTCCGATCTCTTCCATTGTTCTGGGAATTCTGCTGAAGTTTAAAAATGCTTCGAAACTCTTCCATTGTTCCTAAAATTCTGCTGATGTTTAAAAATGCTTCGGAACTCGACCATTGTTCTCGTAATTCCGCTGACGTTTAAAAATGCTTCGTTACTTTTCGATTGTTCTTGGAATTCTGCTGATGTTTAAAAATGCTTCGGAACTCTTCCATTGTTCTCGGAATTCTGCTGACGTTTAAAAATGCTTCCGATCTCTTCATTTGTTCTCAGAATTCTGCTGAAGTATAAAAATGCTTCCGAACTCTTCCATTGTTCCCAGAATTCCGCAGACGTTTAAAAATGCTTCGGAACTCTTCCATTGTTCTCGGAATTCCGCTGAAGTTTAAAAATGCTTCAGAGCTCTTCCTTTGTTCTAGTATTTCCGCTGAAGTTTAAATATGCTTTTGAACTCTTCCTTTGCTCTCGGAATTCCGCTGAAGTTTAAAAATGCTTCGGAACACTTCAATTGTTCTCGGAATTCCGCTGAAGTTTAAAAATGCTTCGGAACTCTTCCATTGTTCTCGTAATTCCGCTGACGTTTAAAAATGCTTAGGAACTCTTCCATTGTTCTAGGATTTCTGCTGAAGTTTAAAAATGCTTCGGAACTCTTCCATTGTTCTCGGAATTCTGCTGACGTTTAAAAATGCTTCCGATCTCTTCCATTGTTCTGGGAATTCTGCTGAAGTTTAAAAATGCTTCGGAACTCTTCCATTGTCCCCGGAATTCTGCTGAAATTCAAAAATGCAACGGAACTCTTCCATTGTTCCCGGAATTCGGCTGAAGTTTAAAAATGCTTCGGAACTCGACCATTGTTCTCGTAATTCCGCTGACGTTTAAAAATGCTTCGTTACTTTTCGATTGTTCTTGGAATTCTGCTGATGTTTAAAAATGCTTCGGAACTCTTCCATTGTTCTCGGAATTCTGCTGACGTTTAAAAATGCTTCCGATCTCTTCATTTGTTCTCATAATTCTGCTGAAGTATAAAAATGCTTCCGAACTCTTCCATTGTTCCCAGAATTCCGCAGACGTTTAAAAATGCTTCGGAACTCTTCCATTGTTCTCGGAATTCCGCTGAAGTTTAAAAATTCTTCAGAGCTCTTCCTTTGTTCTAGTATTTCCGCTGAAGTTTAAATATGCTTTTGAACTCTTCCTTTGCTCTCGGAATTCCGCTGAAGTTTAAAAATGCTTCGGAACACTTCAATTGTTCTCGGAATTCCGCTGAAGTTTAAAAATGCTTCGGAACTCTTCCATTGTTCTCGTAATTCCGCTGACGTTTAAAAATGCTTAGGAACTCTTCCATTGTTCTAGGATTTCTGCTGAAGTTTAAAAATGCTTCGGAACTCTTCCATTGTTCTCGGAATTCTGCTGACGTTTAAAAATGCTTCCGATCTCTTCCATTGTTCTGGGAATTCTGCTGAAGTTTAAAAATGCTTCGGAACTCTTCCATTGTCCCCGGAATTCTGCTGAAATTCAAAAATGCTACGGAACTCTTCCATTGTTCCCGGAATTCGGCTGAAGTTTAAAAATGCTTCGGAACTCTTTCATTGCTCAAGGAATTCCGCTGATGTTTAAAAATGCTTCGGAACTCTTCCATTGTTCTCAGAATTCCGCTGACGTTTAAAAATGCTTCGGAACTCTTCCATTGTTCTCAGAATTCTGCTGACATTTAAAAATGGTTCGGAACTCTTACCATTGTTCTCGGAATTCTCCTGTAATTTAAAAATTCTTCGGAACTTTTCATTGGTCTCGGAATTCTGCTGAAGTTTAAAAATGCTTCGAAACTCTTCCATTGTTCTTAAAATTCTTCTGATGTTTAAAAATGCTTCGGAACTCGACCATTGTTCTCTTAATTCCGCTGACGTTTAAAAATGCTTCGTTACTTTTCGATTGTTCTTGGAATTCTGCTGAAGTATAAAAATGCTTCCGAACTCTTCCATTGTTCCCGGAATTCCGCTGACGTTTAAAAATGCTTCGGAACTCTTCCATTGTTCTCGGAATTCCGCTGAAGTTTAAAAATGCTTTGGAACTCTTCCATTGTTCTAGGATTTCCGATGAAGTTTAAAAATGCTTCGGAACTCTTCCATTGTTCTCGGAATTCCGCTGAAGTTTAAAAATGCTTCAGAACTCTTCCATTGTTCTCGGAATTCCACTGACATTTAAAAATGCTTTGGAACTCTTCCATTGGTTCTCGTAATTCCGCTGAAGTTTAAAAAACCTTCGGAACTCTTCCATTGTTCTCGAAATTCCGCTGACGATTAAAAATGCTTCGAAACTCTTCTAATGTTCTCGGAATTCCGCTGAAATTTAAAAATGCTTCTGGAACTCTTGAATTGTTTTCGGAATTCTGCTGACGTTTAAAAATGGTTCGGAACTCTTACCATTGTTCTCGGAATTCTCCTGTAATTTAAAAATTCTTCGGAACTTTTCCATTGTTCTCGGAATTCCGCTGAGGTTTAAAAATGCTTCGGAACTCTTCCATTGTTCTCGGAATTCTGCTGACGTTTAAAAATGCTTCCGATCTCTTCCATTGTTCTGGGAATTCTGCTGAAGTTTAAAAATGCTTCGGAACTCTTCCATTGTCCCCGGAATTCTGCTGAAATTCAAAAATGCTACCGAACTCTTCCATTGTTCTTAAAATTCTGCTGATGTTTAAAAATGCTTCGGAACACGACCATTGTTCTCGTAATTCCGCTGACGTTTAAAAATGCTTCGTTACTTTTCGATTGTTCTTGGAATTCTGCTGATGTTTAAAAATGCTTCGGAACTCTTTCTGATTGTTCTCGGAATTCTGCTGACGTTTAAAAATGCTTCCGATCTCTTCATTTGTTCTCAGAATTCTGCTGAAGTTTAAAAATGCTTCAGAACTCTTCCATTTTTCTAGGATTTAAGCTGAAGTTTAAAATGCTTTGGAACTCTTCCATTGTTCTCAGAATTCCGCTGAAGTTTAAAAATGCTTCGGAACTCTTCCATTGTTCTCGGAATTCCGCTGAAGTTTAAAAATGCTTCGGAACTCTTCCATTGTTCTCGAAATTCTGCTGATATTTAAAAATGCTTCCGATCTCTTCCAATGTTCTCGGAATTCTCCTGAAATTTTAAAATGCTTCGGAACTCTTACATTGTTCCCGGAATTCTGGTGAAGTTTAAAAATGCTACGGAAATCTTCCATTGTTCCCGGAATACTGCTGAAGTTTAAAGATGCTTTGGAACTCTTTCATTGCTCAAGGAATTCCGGTGCCATTTAAAAATGCTTCGGAACTCTTCCATTGTTCTTGGAATTCCGCTGATGTTTAAAAATTCTTCGGAACTCTTCCATTGTTCTCGGAATTCCGCTGACGAGTAAAAATGCTTCGGAACTCTTCCATTGCTCTCGTAATTCCGCTGACGTTTAAAAATACTTCGGAACTCTTCCATTGTTCTCGGAAATCCGCTGAAGTTTAAAAATGCTTCAGAACTCTTCTATTGTTCTAGGATTTCCGCTGAAGTTTAAAAATGCTTTGGAACTCTTCCATTGTTCTCGTAATTCCGCTGAAGTTTAAAAATGCTTCGGAAGTCTTCAATTGTTCTCGGAATTCTGCAGAAGTTTAAAAATGCCACGGAACTCTTCCATTGTTCCCGGAATACTGCTGAAGTTTAAAGATGCTTTGGAACTCTTTCATTGCTCAAGGAATTCCGGTGCCATTTAAAAATGCTTCGGAACTCTTCCATTGTTCTCGGAATTCCGCTGAAGTTTAAAAATGCTTCAGAGCTCTTCCTTTGTTCTAGTATTTCCGCTGAAGTTTAAATATGCTTTTGAACTCTTCCTTTGCTCTCGGAATTCCGCTGAAGTTTAAAAATGCTTCGGAACACTTCAATTGTTCTCGGAATTCCGCTGAAGTTTAAAAATGCTTCGGAACTCTTCCATTGTTCTCGTAATTCCGCTGACGTTTAAAAATGCTTAGGAACTCTTCCATTGTTCTAGGATTTCTGCTGAAGTTTAAAAATGCTTCGGAACTCTTCCATTGTTCTCGGAATTCTGCTGACGTTTAAAAATGCTTCCGATCTCTTCCATTGTTCTGGGAATTCTGCTGAAGTTTAAAAATGCTTCGGAACTCTTCCATTGTCCCCGGAATTCTGCTGAAATTCAAAAATGCTACGGAACTCTTCCATTGTTCCCGGAATTCGGCTGAAGTTTAAAAATGCTTCGGAACTCTTTCATTGCTCAAGGAATTCCGCTGATGTTTAAAAATGCTTCGGAACTCTTCCATTTTTCTCAGAATTCCGCTGACGTTTAAAAATGCTTCGGAACTCTTCCATTGTTCTCAGAATTCTGCTGACATTTAAAAATGGTTCGGAACTCTTACCATTGTTCTCGGAATTCTCCTGTAATTTAAAAATTCTTCGGAACTTTTCATTGGTCTCGGAATTCTGCTGAAGTTTAAAAATGCTTCGAAACTCTTCCATTGTTCTTAAAATTCTTCTGATGTTTAAAAATGCTTCGGAACTCGACCATTGTTCTCTTAATTCCGCTGACGTTTAAAAATGCTTCGTTACTTTTCGATTGTTCTTGGAATTCTGCTGAAGTATAAAAATGCTTCCGAACTCTTCCATTGTTCCCGGAATTCCGCTGACGTTTAAAAATGCTTCGGAACTCTTCCATTGTTCTCGGAATTCCGCTGAAGTTTAAAAATGCTTTGGAACTCTTCCATTGTTCTAGGATTTCCGATGAAGTTTAAAAATGCTTCGGAACTCTTCCATTGTTCTCGGAATTCCGCTGAAGTTTAAAAATGCTTCAGAACTCTTCCATTGTTCTCGGAATTCCACTGACATTTAAAAATGCTTTGGAACTCTTCCATTGGTTCTCGTAATTCCGCTGAAGTTTAAAAAACCTTCGGAACTCTTCCATTGTTCTCGAAATTCCGCTGACGATTAAAAATGCTTCGAAACTCTTCTAATGTTCTCGGAATTCCGCTGAAATTTAAAAATGCTTCTGGAACTCTTGAATTGTTTTCGGAATTCTGCTGACGTTTAAAAATGGTTCGGAACTCTTACCATTGTTCTCGGAATTCTCCTGTAATTTAAAAATTCTTCGGAACTTTTCCATTGTTCTCGGAATTCCGCTGAGGTTTAAAAATGCTTCGGAACTCTTCCATTGTTCTCGGAATTCTGCTGACGTTTAAAAATGCTTCCGATCTCTTCCATTGTTCTGGGAATTCTGCTGAAGTTTAAAAATGCTTCGGAACTCTTCCATTGTCCCCGGAATTCTGCTGAAATTCAAAAATGCTACCGAACTCTTCCATTGTTCTTAAAATTCTGCTGATGTTTAAAAATGCTTCGGAACACGACCATTGTTCTCGTAATTCCGCTGACGTTTAAAAATGCTTCGTTACTTTTCGATTGTTCTTGGAATTCTGCTGATGTTTAAAAATGCTTCGGAACTCTTTCTGATTGTTCTCGGAATTCTGCTGACGTTTAAAAATGCTTCCGATCTCTTCATTTGTTCTCAGAATTCTGCTGAAGTTTAAAAATGCTTCAGAACTCTTCCATTTTTCTAGGATTTAAGCTGAAGTTTAAAATGCTTTGGAACTCTTCCATTGTTCTCAGAATTCCGCTGAAGTTTAAAAATGCTTCGGAACTCTTCCATTGTTCTCGGAATTCCGCTGAAGTTTAAAAATGCTTCGGAACTCTTCCATTGTTCTCGAAATTCTGCTGATATTTAAAAATGCTTCCGATCTCTTCCAATGTTCTCGGAATTCTCCTGAAATTTTAAAATGCTTCGGAACTCTTACATTGTTCCCGGAATTCTGGTGAAGTTTAAAAATGCTACGGAAATCTTCCATTGTTCCCGGAATACTGCTGAAGTTTAAAGATGCTTTGGAACTCTTTCATTGCTCAAGGAATTCCGGTGCCATTTAAAAATGCTTCGGAACTCTTCCATTGTTCTTGGAATTCCGCTGATGTTTAAAAATTCTTCGGAACTCTTCCATTGTTCTCGGAATTCCGCTGACGAGTAAAAATGCTTCGGAACTCTTCCATTGCTCTCGTAATTCCGCTGACGTTTAAAAATACTTCGGAACTCTTCCATTGTTCTCGGAAATCCGCTGAAGTTTAAAAATGCTTCAGAACTCTTCTATTGTTCTAGGATTTCCGCTGAAGTTTAAAAATGCTTTGGAACTCTTCCATTGTTCTCGTAATTCCGCTGAAGTTTAAAAATGCTTCGGAAGTCTTCAATTGTTCTCGGAATTCTGCAGAAGTTTAAAAATGCCACGGAACTCTTCCATTGTTCCCGGAATACTGCTGAAGTTTAAAGATGCTTTGGAACTCTTTCATTGCTCAAGGAATTCCGGTGCCATTTAAAAATGCTTCGGAACTCTTCCATTGTTCTCGGAATTCCGCTGAAGTTTAAAAATGCTTCAGAGCTCTTCCTTTGTTCTAGTATTTCCGCTGAAGTTTAAATATGCTTTTGAACTCTTCCTTTGCTCTCGGAATTCCGCTGAAGTTTAAAAATGCTTCGGAACACTTCAATTGTTCTCGGAATTCCGCTGAAGTTTAAAAATGCTTCGGAACTCTTCCATTGTTCTCGTAATTCCGCTGACGTTTAAAAATGCTTAGGAACTCTTCCATTGTTCTAGGATTTCTGCTGAAGTTTAAAAATGCTTCGGAACTCTTCCATTGTTCTCGGAATTCTGCTGACGTTTAAAAATGCTTCCGATCTCTTCCATTGTTCTGGGAATTCTGCTGAAGTTTAAAAATGCTTCGGAACTCTTCCATTGTCCCCGGAATTCTGCTGAAATTCAAAAATGCTACGGAACTCTTCCATTGTTCCCGGAATTCGGCTGAAGTTTAAAAATGCTTCGGAACTCTTTCATTGCTCAAGGAATTCCGCTGATGTTTAAAAATGCTTCGGAACTCTTCCATTTTTCTCAGAATTCCGCTGACGTTTAAAAATGCTTCGGAACTCTTCCATTGTTCTCAGAATTCTGCTGACATTTAAAAATGGTTCGGAACTCTTACCATTGTTCTCGGAATTCTCCTGTAATTTAAAAATTCTTCGGAACTTTTCATTGGTCTCGGAATTCTGCTGAAGTTTAAAAATGCTTCGAAACTCTTCCATTGTTCTTAAAATTCTTCTGATGTTTAAAAATGCTTCGGAACTCGACCATTGTTCTCGTAATTCCGCTGACGTTTAAAAATGCTTCGTTACTTTTCGATTGTTCTTGGAATTCTGCTGAAGTATAAAAATGCTTCCGAACTCTTCCATTGTTCCCGGAATTCCGCTGACGTTTAAAAATGCTTCGGAACTCTTCCATTGTTCTCGGAATTCCGCTGAAGTTTAAAAATGCTTTGGAACTCTTCCATTGTTCTAGGATTTCCGATGAAGTTTAAAAATGCTTCGGAACTCTTCCATTGTTCTCGGAATTCCGCTGAAGTTTAAAAATGCTTCAGAACTCTTCCATTGTTCTCGGAATTCCACTGACGTTTAAAAATGCTTTGGAACTCTTCCATTGGTTCTCGTAATTCCGCTGAAGTTTAAAAAACCTTCGGAACTCTTCCATTGTTCTCGAAATTCCGCTGACGATTAAAAATGCTTCGAAACTCTTCTAATGTTCTCGGAATTCCGCTGAAATTTAAAAATGCTTCTGGAACTCTTGAATTGTTCTCGGAATTCTGCTAACGTTTAAAAATGGTTCGGAACTCTTACCATTGTTCTCGGAATTCTCCTGTAATTTAAAAATTCTTTGGAACTTTTCCATTGTTCTCGGAATTCCGCTGAGGTTTAAAAATGCTTCGGAACTCTTCCATTGTTCTCGGAATTCTGCTGAGGTTTAAAAATGCTTCCGATCTCTTCCATTGTTCTGGGAATTCTGCTGAAGTTTAAAAATGCTTCGAAACTCTTCCATTGTTCCTAAAATTCTGCTGATGTTTAAAAATGCTTCGGAACTCGACCATTGTTCTCGTAATTCCGCTGACGTTTAAAAATGCTTCGTTACTTTTCGATTGTTCTTGGAATTCTGCTGATGTTTAAAAATGCTTCGGAACTCTTCCATTGTTCTCGGAATTCTGCTGACGTTTAAAAATGCTTCCGATCTCTTCATTTGTTCTCAGAATTCTGCTGAAGTATAAAAATGCTTCCGAACTCTTCCATTGTTCCCAGAATTCCGCAGACGTTTAAAAATGCTTCGGAACTCTTCCATTGTTCTCGGAATTCCGCTGAAGTTTAAAAATGCTTCAGAGCTCTTCCTTTGTTCTAGTATTTCCGCTGAAGTTTAAATATGCTTTTGAACTCTTCCTTTGCTCTCGGAATTCCGCTGAAGTTTAAAAATGCTTCGGAACACTTCAATTGTTCTCGGAATTCCGCTGAAGTTTAAAAATGCTTCGGAACTCTTCCATTGTTCTCGTAATTCCGCTGACGTTTAAAAATGCTTAGGAACTCTTCCATTGTTCTAGGATTTCTGCTGAAGTTTAAAAATGCTTCGGAACTCTTCCATTGTTCTCGGAATTCTGCTGACGTTTAAAAATGCTTCCGATCTCTTCCATTGTTCTGGGAATTCTGCTGAAGTTTAAAAATGCTTCGGAACTCTTCCATTGTCCCCGGAATTCTGCTGAAATTCAAAAATGCAACGGAACTCTTCCATTGTTCCCGGAATTCGGCTGAAGTTTAAAAATGCTTCGGAACTCGACCATTGTTCTCGTAATTCCGCTGACGTTTAAAAATGCTTCGTTACTTTTCGATTGTTCTTGGAATTCTGCTGATGTTTAAAAATGCTTCGGAACTCTTCCATTGTTCTCGGAATTCTGCTGACGTTTAAAAATGCTTCCGATCTCTTCATTTGTTCTCAGAATTCTGCTGAAGTATAAAAATGCTTCCGAACTCTTCCATTGTTCCCAGAATTCCGCAGACGTTTAAAAATGCTTCGGAACTCTTCCATTGTTCTCGGAATTCCGCTGAAGTTTAAAAATGCTTCAGAGCTCTTCCTTTGTTCTAGTATTTCCGCTGAAGTTTAAATATGCTTTTGAACTCTTCCTTTGCTCTCGGAATTCCGCTGAAGTTTAAAAATGCTTCGGAACACTTCAATTGTTCTCGGAATTCCGCTGAAGTTTAAAAATGCTTCGGAACTCTTCCATTGTTCTCGTAATTCCGCTGACGTTTAAAAATGCTTAGGAACTCTTCCATTGTTCTAGGATTTCTGCTGAAGTTTAAAAATGCTTCGGAACTCTTCCATTGTTCTCGGAATTCTGCTGACGTTTAAAAATGCTTCCGATCTCTTCCATTGTTCTGGGAATTCTGCTGAAGTTTAAAAATGCTTCGGAACTCTTCCATTGTCCCCGGAATTCTGCTGAAATTCAAAAATGCTACGGAACTCTTCCATTGTTCCCGGAATTCGGCTGAAGTTTAAAAATGCTTCGGAACTCTTTCATTGCTCAAGGAATTCCGCTGATGTTTAAAAATGCTTCGGAACTCTTCCATTTTTCTCAGAATTCCGCTGACGTTTAAAAATGCTTCGGAACTCTTCCATTGTTCTCAGAATTCTGCTGACATTTAAAAATGGTTCGGAACTCTTACCATTGTTCTCGGAATTCTCCTGTAATTTAAAAATTCTTCGGAACTTTTCATTGGTCTCGGAATTCTGCTGAAGTTTAAAAATGCTTCGAAACTCTTCCATTGTTCTTAAAATTCTTCTGATGTTTAAAAATGCTTCGGAACTCGACCATTGTTCTCTTAATTCCGCTGACGTTTAAAAATGCTTCGTTACTTTTCGATTGTTCTTGGAATTCTGCTGAAGTATAAAAATGCTTCCGAACTCTTCCATTGTTCCCGGAATTCCGCTGACGTTTAAAAATGCTTCGGAACTCTTCCATTGTTCTCGGAATTCCGCTGAAGTTTAAAAATGCTTTGGAACTCTTCCATTGTTCTAGGATTTCCGATGAAGTTTAAAAATGCTTCGGAACTCTTCCATTGTTCTCGGAATTCCGCTGAAGTTTAAAAATGCTTCAGAACTCTTCCATTGTTCTCGGAATTCCACTGACATTTAAAAATGCTTTGGAACTCTTCCATTGGTTCTCGTAATTCCGCTGAAGTTTAAAAAACCTTCGGAACTCTTCCATTGTTCTCGAAATTCCGCTGACGATTAAAAATGCTTCGAAACTCTTCTAATGTTCTCGGAATTCCGCTGAAATTTAAAAATGCTTCTGGAACTCTTGAATTGTTTTCGGAATTCTGCTGACGTTTAAAAATGGTTCGGAACTCTTACCATTGTTCTCGGAATTCTCCTGTAATTTAAAAATTCTTCGGAACTTTTCCATTGTTCTCGGAATTCCGCTGAGGTTTAAAAATGCTTCGGAACTCTTCCATTGTTCTCGGAATTCTGCTGACGTTTAAAAATGCTTCCGATCTCTTCCATTGTTCTGGGAATTCTGCTGAAGTTTAAAAATGCTTCGGAACTCTTCCATTGTCCCCGGAATTCTGCTGAAATTCAAAAATGCTACCGAACTCTTCCATTGTTCTTAAAATTCTGCTGATGTTTAAAAATGCTTCGGAACACGACCATTGTTCTCGTAATTCCGCTGACGTTTAAAAATGCTTCGTTACTTTTCGATTGTTCTTGGAATTCTGCTGATGTTTAAAAATGCTTCGGAACTCTTTCTGATTGTTCTCGGAATTCTGCTGACGTTTAAAAATGCTTCCGATCTCTTCATTTGTTCTCAGAATTCTGCTGAAGTTTAAAAATGCTTCAGAACTCTTCCATTTTTCTAGGATTTAAGCTGAAGTTTAAAATGCTTTGGAACTCTTCCATTGTTCTCAGAATTCCGCTGAAGTTTAAAAATGCTTCGGAACTCTTCCATTGTTCTCGGAATTCCGCTGAAGTTTAAAAATGCTTCGGAACTCTTCCATTGTTCTCGAAATTCTGCTGATATTTAAAAATGCTTCCGATCTCTTCCAATGTTCTCGGAATTCTCCTGAAATTTTAAAATGCTTCGGAACTCTTACATTGTTCCCGGAATTCTGGTGAAGTTTAAAAATGCTACGGAAATCTTCCATTGTTCCCGGAATACTGCTGAAGTTTAAAGATGCTTTGGAACTCTTTCATTGCTCAAGGAATTCCGGTGCCATTTAAAAATGCTTCGGAACTCTTCCATTGTTCTTGGAATTCCGCTGATGTTTAAAAATTCTTCGGAACTCTTCCATTGTTCTCGGAATTCCGCTGACGAGTAAAAATGCTTCGGAACTCTTCCATTGCTCTCGTAATTCCGCTGACGTTTAAAAATACTTCGGAACTCTTCCATTGTTCTCGGAAATCCGCTGAAGTTTAAAAATGCTTCAGAACTCTTCTATTGTTCTAGGATTTCCGCTGAAGTTTAAAAATGCTTTGGAACTCTTCCATTGTTCTCGTAATTCCGCTGAAGTTTAAAAATGCTTCGGAAGTCTTCAATTGTTCTCGGAATTCTGCAGAAGTTTAAAAATGCCACGGAACTCTTCCATTGTTCCCGGAATACTGCTGAAGTTTAAAGATGCTTTGGAACTCTTTCATTGCTCAAGGAATTCCGGTGCCATTTAAAAATGCTTCGGAACTCTTCCATTGTTCTTGGAATTCCGCTGATGTTTAAAAATTCTTCGGAACTCTTCCATTGTTCTCGGAATTCCGCTGACGAGTAAAAATGCTTCGGAACTCTTCCATTGTTCTCGTAATTCCGCTGACGTTTAAAAATACTTCGGAACTCTTCCATTGTTCTCGGAAATCCGCTGAAGTTTAAAAATGCTTCGGAACTCTTCTATTGTTCTCGCGATTCTGCTGAAGTTTTAAAATGCTTCAGAACTCTTCCATTGTTCTCGGAATTCCGCTGAAGTTTAAAAATGATTCTGATCTCTTTCATTGTCCTCGGAATTTCGCTGACGTTTAAAAATGATTCGGAACTCTTCCATTTTTCTCAGAATTCCGCTGACGTTTAAAAATGTTTCGGAACTTTTCCATTGTTCTTGGAATTCTGCTGAAGTTTAAAAATTCTTTGGAACTCTTCCATTGTTTATGGAATTGCGCTGACATTTAAAAATGCTTCAGAACTCTCCCATTGTTCTCGGAATTCCACTGATGTTTAAAAATGCTTTTGAACTCTTCCATTGTTCTCGGATTTCCGCTGAAGTTTAAAAATGCTTCAGAACTCTTCCATTGTTCTCGGAATTCCGCTGAAGTTTAAAAATGATTCTGATCTCTTTCATTGTCCTCGGAATTTCGCTGACGTTTAAAAATGATTCGGAACTCTTCCATTTTTCTCAGAATTCCGCTGACGTTTAAAAATGTTTCGGAACTTTTCCATTGTTCTTGGAATTCTGCTGAAGTTTAAAAATTCTTTGGAACTCTTCCATTGTTTATGGAATTGCGCTGACATTTAAAAATGCTTCAGAACTCTCCCATTGTTCTCGGAATTCCACTGATGTTTAAAAATGCTTTTGAACTCTTCCATTGTTCTCGGATTTCCGATGAAGTTTAAAAATGCTTCGGAACTCTTCCATTGTTCTCGGAATTCCGCTGAAGTTTAAAAATGCTTCAGAACTCTTCCATTGTTCTCGGAATTCCACTGACGTTTAAAAATGCTTTGGAACTCTTCCATTGGTTCTCGTAATTCCGCTGAAGTTTAAAAAACCTTCGGAACTCTTCCATTGTTCTCGAAATTCCGCTGACATTTAAAAATGCTTCGAAACTCTTCTAATGTCCTCGGAATTCCGCTGAAATTTAAAAATGCTTCTGGAACTCTTGAATTGTTCTCGGAATTCTGCTGACGTTTAAAAATGGTTCGGAACTCTTACCATTGTTCTCGGAATTCTCCTGTAATTTAAAAATTCTTCGGAACTTTTCCATTGTTCTCGGAATTCCGCTGAGGTTTAAAAATACTTCGGAACTCTTCCATTGTTCTCGGAATTCTGCTGACGTTTAAAAATGCTTCCGATCTCTTCATTTGTTCTCAGAATTCTGCTGAAGTATAAAAATGCTTCCGAACTCTTCCATTGTTCCCGGAATTCCGCTGACGTTTAAAAATGCTTCGGAACTCTTCCATTGTTCTCGGAATTCCGCTGAAGTTTAAAAATGCTTTGGAACTCTTCCATTGTTCTAGGATTTCCGATGAAGTTTAAAAATGCTTCGGAACTCTTCCATTGTTCTCGGAATTCCGCTGAAGTTTAAAAATGCTTCAGAACTCTTCCATTGTTCTCGGAATTCCACTGACGTTTAAAAATGCTTTGGAACTCTTCCATTGGTTCTCGTAATTCCGCTGAAGTTTAAAAAACCTTCGGAACTCTTCCATTGTTCTCGAAATTCCGCTGACGTTTAAAAATGCTTCGAAACTCTTCTAATGTTCTTGCAATTCCGCTGAAATTTAAAAATGCTTCTGGAACTCTTGAATTGTTCTCGGAATTCTGCTAACGTTTAAAAATGGTTCGGAACTCTTACCATTGTTCTCGGAATTCTCCTGTAATTTAAATATTCTTCGGAACTTTTCCATTGTTCTCGGAATTCCGCTGAGGTTTAAAAATGCTTCGGAACTCTTCCATTGTTCTCGGAATTCTGCTGACGTTTAAAAATGCTTCCGATCTCTTCCATTGTTCTGGGAATTCTGCTGAAGTTTAAAAATGCTTCGGAACTCTTCCATTGTCCCCGGAATTCTGCTGAAATTCAAAAATGCTACCGAACTCTTCCATTGTTCTTAAAATTCTGCTGATGTTTAAAAATGCTTCGGAACACGACCATTGTTCTCGTAATTCCGCTGACGTTTAAAAATGCTTCGTTACTTTTCGATTGTTCTTGGAATTCTGCTGATGTTTAAAAATGCTTCGGAACTCTTTCTGATTGTTCTCGGAATTCTGCTGACGTTTAAAAATGCTTCCGATCTCTTCATTTGTTCTCAGAATTCTGCTGAAGTTTAAAAATGCTTCAGAACTCTTCCATTTTTCTAGGATTTAAGCTGAAGTTTAAAATGCTTTGGAACTCTTCCATTGTTCTCAGAATTCCGCTGAAGTTTAAAAATGCTTCGGAACTCTTCCATTGTTCTCGGAATTCCGCTGAAGTTTAAAAATGCTTCGGAACTCTTCCATTGTTCTCGAAATTCTGCTGATATTTAAAAATGCTTCCGATCTCTTCCAATGTTCTCGGAATTCTCCTGAAATTTTAAAATGCTTCGGAACTCTTACATTGTTCCCGGAATTCTGGTGAAGTTTAAAAATGCTACGGAAATCTTCCATTGTTCCCGGAATACTGCTGAAGTTTAAAGATGCTTTGGAACTCTTTCATTGCTCAAGGAATTCCGGTGCCATTTAAAAATGCTTCGGAACTCTTCCATTGTTCTTGGAATTCCGCTGATGTTTAAAAATTCTTCGGAACTCTTCCATTGTTCTCGGAATTCCGCTGACGAGTAAAAATGCTTCGGAACTCTTCCATTGCTCTCGTAATTCCGCTGACGTTTAAAAATACTTCGGAACTCTTCCATTGTTCTCGGAAATCCGCTGAAGTTTAAAAATGCTTCAGAACTCTTCTATTGTTCTAGGATTTCCGCTGAAGTTTAAAAATGCTTTGGAACTCTTCCATTGTTCTCGTAATTCCGCTGAAGTTTAAAAATGCTTCGGAAGTCTTCAATTGTTCTCGGAATTCTGCAGAAGTTTAAAAATGCCACGGAACTCTTCCATTGTTCCCGGAATACTGCTGAAGTTTAAAGATGCTTTGGAACTCTTTCATTGCTCAAGGAATTCCGGTGCCATTTAAAAATGCTTCGGAACTCTTCCATTGTTCTTGGAATTCCGCTGATGTTTAAAAATTCTTCGGAACTCTTCCATTGTTCTCGGAATTCCGCTGACGAGTAAAAATGCTTCGGAACTCTTCCATTGTTCTCGTAATTCCGCTGACGTTTAAAAATACTTCGGAACTCTTCCATTGTTCTCGGAAATCCGCTGAAGTTTAAAAATGCTTCGGAACTCTTCTATTGTTCTCGCGATTCTGCTGAAGTTTTAAAATGCTTCAGAACTCTTCCATTGTTCTCGGAATTCCGCTGAAGTTTAAAAATGATTCTGATCTCTTTCATTGTCCTCGGAATTTCGCTGACGTTTAAAAATGATTCGGAACTCTTCCATTTTTCTCAGAATTCCGCTGACGTTTAAAAATGTTTCGGAACTTTTCCATTGTTCTTGGAATTCTGCTGAAGTTTAAAAATTCTTTGGAACTCTTCCATTGTTTATGGAATTGCGCTGACATTTAAAAATGCTTCAGAACTCTCCCATTGTTCTCGGAATTCCACTGATGTTTAAAAATGCTTTTGAACTCTTCCATTGTTCTCGGATTTCCGCTGAAGTTTAAAAATGCTTCAGAACTCTTCCATTGTTCTCGGAATTCCGCTGAAGTTTAAAAATGATTCTGATCTCTTTCATTGTCCTCGGAATTTCGCTGACGTTTAAAAATGATTCGGAACTCTTCCATTTTTCTCAGAATTCCGCTGACGTTTAAAAATGTTTCGGAACTTTTCCATTGTTCTTGGAATTCTGCTGAAGTTTAAAAATTCTTTGGAACTCTTCCATTGTTTATGGAATTGCGCTGACATTTAAAAATGCTTCAGAACTCTCCCATTGTTCTCGGAATTCCACTGATGTTTAAAAATGCTTTTGAACTCTTCCATTGTTCTCGGATTTCCGATGAAGTTTAAAAATGCTTCGGAACTCTTCCATTGTTCTCGGAATTCCGCTGAAGTTTAAAAATGCTTCAGAACTCTTCCATTGTTCTCGGAATTCCACTGACGTTTAAAAATGCTTTGGAACTCTTCCATTGGTTCTCGTAATTCCGCTGAAGTTTAAAAAACCTTCGGAACTCTTCCATTGTTCTCGAAATTCCGCTGACATTTAAAAATGCTTCGAAACTCTTCTAATGTCCTCGGAATTCCGCTGAAATTTAAAAATGCTTCTGGAACTCTTGAATTGTTCTCGGAATTCTGCTGACGTTTAAAAATGGTTCGGAACTCTTACCATTGTTCTCGGAATTCTCCTGTAATTTAAAAATTCTTCGGAACTTTTCCATTGTTCTCGGAATTCCGCTGAGGTTTAAAAATACTTCGGAACTCTTCCATTGTTCTCGGAATTCTGCTGACGTTTAAAAATGCTTCCGATCTCTTCATTTGTTCTCAGAATTCTGCTGAAGTATAAAAATGCTTCCGAACTCTTCCATTGTTCCCGGAATTCCGCTGACGTTTAAAAATGCTTCGGAACTCTTCCATTGTTCTCGGAATTCCGCTGAAGTTTAAAAATGCTTTGGAACTCTTCCATTGTTCTAGGATTTCCGATGAAGTTTAAAAATGCTTCGGAACTCTTCCATTGTTCTCGGAATTCCGCTGAAGTTTAAAAATGCTTCAGAACTCTTCCATTGTTCTCGGAATTCCACTGACGTTTAAAAATGCTTTGGAACTCTTCCATTGGTTCTCGTAATTCCGCTGAAGTTTAAAAAACCTTCGGAACTCTTCCATTGTTCTCGAAATTCCGCTGACGTTTAAAAATGCTTCGAAACTCTTCTAATGTTCTTGCAATTCCGCTGAAATTTAAAAATGCTTCTGGAACTCTTGAATTGTTCTCGGAATTCTGCTAACGTTTAAAAATGGTTCGGAACTCTTACCATTGTTCTCGGAATTCTCCTGTAATTTAAATATTCTTCGGAACTTTTCCATTGTTCTCGGAATTCCGCTGAGGTTTAAAAATGCTTCGGAACTCTTCCATTGTTCTCGGAATTCTGCTGACGTTTAAAAATGCTTCCGATCTCTTCCATTGTTCTGGGAATTCTGCTGAAGTTTAAAAATGCTTCGGAACTCTTCCATTGTCCCCGGAATTCTGCTGAAATTCAAAAATGCTACGGAACTCTTCCATTGTTCCCGGAATTCGGCTGAAGTTTAAAAATGCTTCGGAACTCTTTCATTGCTCAAGGAATTCCGCTGACGTTTAAAAATGCTTCGGAACTCTTCCATTTTTCTCAGAATTCCGCTGACGTTTAAAAATGCTTCGGAACTCTTCCATTGTTCTCAGAATTCTGCTGACATTTAAAAATGGTTCGGAACTCTTACCATTGTTCTCGGAATTCTCCTGTAATTTAAAAATTCTTCGGAACTTTCCATTGTTCTCGGAATTCTGCTGAAGTTTAAAAATGCTTCGAAACTCTTCCATTGTTCTTAAAATTCTGCTGATGTTTAAAAATGCTTCGGAACTCGACCATTGTTCTCGTAATTCCGCTGACGTTTAAAAATGCTTCGTTACTTTTCGATTGTTCTTGGAATTCTGCTGATGTTTAAAAATGCTTCGGAACTCTTCCATTGTTCTCGGAATTCTGCTGACGTTTAAAAATGCTTCCGATCTCTTCATTTGTTCTCAGAATTCTGCTGAAGTATAAAAATGCTTCCGAACTCTTCCATTGTTCCCAGAATTCCGCAGACGTTTAAAAATGCTTCGGAACTCTTCCATTGTTCTCGGAATTCCGCTGAAGTTTAAAAATGCTTCAGAGCTCTTCCTTTGTTCTAGTATTTCCGCTGAAGTTTAAATATGCTTTTGAACTCTTCCTTTGCTCTCGGAATTCCGCTGAAGTTTAAAAATGCTTCGGAACACTTCAATTGTTCTCGGAATTCCGCTGAAGTTTAAAAATGCTTCGGAACTCTTCCATTGTTCTCGTAATTCCGCTGACGTTTAAAAATGCTTAGGAACTCTTCCATTGTTCTAGGATTTCTGCTGAAGTTTAAAAATGCTTCGGAACTCTTCCATTGTTCTCGGAATTCTGCTGACGTTTAAAAATGCTTCCGATCTCTTCCATTGTTCTGGGAATTCTGCTGAAGTTTAAAAATGCTTCGGAACTCTTCCATTGTCCCCGGAATTCTGCTGAAATTCAAAAATGCTACGGAACTCTTCCATTGTTCCCGGAATTCGGCTGAAGTTTAAAAATGCTTCGGAACTCTTTCATTGCTCAAGGAATTCCGCTGATGTTTAAAAATGCTTCGGAACTCTTCCATTTTTCTCAGAATTCCGCTGACGTTTAAAAATGCTTCGGAACTCTTCCATTGTTCTCAGAATTCTGCTGACATTTAAAAATGGTTCGGAACTCTTACCATTGTTCTCGGAATTCTCCTGTAATTTAAAAATTCTTCGGAACTTTTCATTGGTCTCGGAATTCTGCTGAAGTTTAAAAATGCTTCGAAACTCTTCCATTGTTCTTAAAATTCTTCTGATGTTTAAAAATGCTTCGGAACTCGACCATTGTTCTCGTAATTCCGCTGACGTTTAAAAATGCTTCGTTACTTTTCGATTGTTCTTGGAATTCTGCTGAAGTATAAAAATGCTTCCGAACTCTTCCATTGTTCCCGGAATTCCGCTGACGTTTAAAAATGCTTCGGAACTCTTCCATTGTTCTCGGAATTCCGTTGAAGTTTAAAAATGCTTTGGAACTCTTCCATTGTTCTAGGATTTCCGATGAAGTTTAAAAATGCTTCGGAACTCTTCCATTGTTCTCGGAATTCCGCTGAAGTTTAAAAATGCTTCAGAACTCTTCCATTGTTCTCGGAATTCCACTGACGTTTAAAAATGCTTTGGAACTCTTCCATTGGTTCTCGTAATTCCGCTGAAGTTTAAAAAACCTTCGGAACTCTTCCATTGTTCTCGAAATTCCGCTGACGATTAAAAATGCTTCAAAACTCTTCTAATGTTCTCGGAATTCCGCTGAAATTTAAAAATGCTTCTGGAACTCTTGAATTGTTCTCGGAATTCTGCTGACGTTTAAAAATGGTTCGGAACTCTTACCATTGTTCTCGGAATTCTCCTGTAATTTAAAAATTCTTCTGAACTTTTCCATTGTTCTCGGAATTCCGCTGAGGTTTAAAAATGCTTCCGATCTCTTCCATTGTTCTGGGAATTCTGCTGAAGTTTAAAAATGCTTCGGAACTCTTCCATTGTCCCCGGAATTCTGCTGAAATTCAAAAATGCTACCGAACTCTTCCATTGTTCTTAAAATTCTGCTGATGTTTAAAAATGCTTCGGAACACGACCATTGTTCTCGTAATTCCGCTGACGTTTAAAAATGCTTCGTTACTTTTCGATTGTTCTTGGAATTCTGCTGATGTTTAAAAATGCTTCGGAACTCTTTCTGATTGTTCTCGGAATTCTGCTGACGTTTAAAAATGCTTCCGATCTCTTCATTTGTTCTCAGAATTCTGCTGAAGTTTAAAAATGCTTCAGAACTCTTCCATTTTTCTAGGATTTAAGCTGAAGTTTAAAATGCTTTGGAACTCTTCCATTGTTCTCAGAATTCCGCTGAAGTTTAAAAATGCTTCAGAACTCTTCCATTTTTCTAGGATTTAAGCTGAAGTTTAAAATGCTTTGGAACTCTTCCATTGTTCTCAGAATTCCGCTGAAGTTTAAAAATGCTTCGGAACTCTTCCATTGTTCTCGGAATTCCGCTGAAGTTTAAAAATGCTTCGGAACTCTTCCATTGTTCTCGTAATTCCGCTGAAGTTTAAAAATGCTTCGGAAGTCTTCAATTGTTCTCGGAATTCTGCTGAAGTTTAAAAATGCTACGGAACTCTTCCATTGTTCCCGGAATACTGCTGAAGTTTAAAGATGCTTTGGAACTCTTTCATTGCTCAAGGAATTCCGGTGCCATTTAAAAATGCTTCGGAACTCTTCCATTGTTCTTGGAATTCCGCTGATGTTTAAAAATTCTTCGGAACTCTTCCATTGTTCTCGGAATTCCGCTGACGAGTAAAAATGCTTCGGAATTCTTCCATTGTCCTCGTAATTCCGCTGACGTTTAAAAATACTTCGGAACTCTTCCATTGTTCTCGGAAATCCGCTGAAGTTTAAAAATGCTTCGGAACCCTTCTATTGTTCTCGCGATTCTGCTGAAGTTTTAAAATGCTTCAGAACTCTTCCATTGTTCTCGGAATTCCGCTGAAGTTTAAAAATGATTCTGATCTCTTTCATTGTCCTCGGAATTTCGCTGACGTTTAAAAATGATTCGGAACTCTTTCATTTTTCTCAGAATTCCACTGACGTTTAAAAATGTTTCAGAACTTTTCCATTGTTCTTGGAATTCTGCTGAAGTTTAAAAATTCTTTGGAACTCTTCCATTGTTTATGGAATTGCGCTGACATTTAAAAATGCTTCAGAACTCTTCCATTGTTCTCGGAATTCCACTGACGTTTAAAAATGCTTCGGAACTCTTCCATTGTTCTCAGAATTCTGCTGACATTTAAAAATGGTTCGGAACTCTTACCATTGTTCTCGGAATTCTCCTGTAATTTAAAAATTCTTCTGAACTTTCCATTGTTCTCGGAATTCTGCTGAAGTTTAAAAATGCTTCGAAACTCTTCCATTGTTCTTAAAATTCTGCTGATGTTTAAAAATGCTTCGGAACTCGACCATTGTTCTCGTAATTCCGCTGACGTTTAAAAATGCTTCGTTACTTTTCGATTGTTCTTGGAATTCTGCTGATGTTTAAAAATGCTTCGGAACTCTTCCATTGTTCTCGGAATTCTGCTGACGTTTAAAAATGCTTCCGATCTCTTCATTTGTTCTCAGAATTCTGCTGAAGTATAAAAATGCTTCCGAACTCTTCCATTGTTCCCAGAATTCCGCAGACGTTTAAAAATGCTTCGGAACTCTTCCATTGTTCTCGGAATTCCGCTGAAGTTTAAAAATGCTTCAGAGCTCTTCCTTTGTTCTAGTATTTCCGCTGAAGTTTAAATATGCTTTTGAACTCTTCCTTTGCTCTCGGAATTCCGCTGAAGTTTAAAAATGCTTCGGAACACTTCAATTGTTCTCGGAATTCCGCTGAAGTTTAAAAATGCTTCGGAACTCTTCCATTGTTCTCGGAATTCTGCTGACGTTTAAAAATGCTTCCGATCTCTTCCATTGTTCTGGGAATTCTGCTGAAGTTTAAAAATGCTTCGGAACTCTTCCATTGTCCCCGGAATTCTGCTGAAATTCAAAAATGCTACGGAACTCTTCCATTGTTCCCGGAATTCGGCTGAAGTTTAAAAATGCTTCGGAACTCTTTCATTGCTCAAGGAATTCCGCTGACGTTTAAAAATGCTTCGGAACTCTTCCATTTTTCTCAGAATTCCGCTGACGTTTAAAAATGCTTCGGAACTCTTCCATTGTTCTCAGAATTCTGCTGACATTTAAAAATGGTTCGGAACTCTTACCATTGTTCTCGGAATTCTCCTGTAATTTAAAAATGCTTCGGAACTCGACCATTGTTCCCGGAATTCTGGTGAAGTTTAAAAATGCTACGGAAATCTTCCATTGTTCCCGGAATACTGCTGAAGTTTAAAGATGCTTTGGAACTCTTTCATTGCTCAAGGAATTCCGGTGCCATTTAAAAATGCTTCGGAACTCTTCCATTGTTCTTGGAATTCCGCTGATGTTTAAAAATTCTTCGGAACTCTTCCATTGTTCTCGGAATTCCGCTGACGAGTAAAAATGCTTCGGAACTCTTCCATTGCTCTCGTAATTCCGCTGACGTTTAAAAATACTTCGGAACTCTTCCATTGTTCTCGGAAATCCGCTGAAGTTTAAAAATGCTTCAGAACTCTTCTATTGTTCTAGGATTTCCGCTGAAGTTTAAAAATGCTTTGGAACTCTTCCATTGTTCTCGTAATTCCGCTGAAGTTTAAAAATGCTTCGGAAGTCTTCAATTGTTCTCGGAATTCTGCTGAAGTTTAAAAATGCTACGGAACTCTTCCATTGTTCCCGGAATACTGCTGAAGTTTAAAGATGCTTTGGAACTCTTTCATTGCTCAAGGAATTCCGGTGCCATTTAAAAATGCTTCGGAACTCTTCCATTGTTCTTGGAATTCCGCTGATGTTTAAAAATTCTTCGGACCTCTTCCATTGTTCTCGGAATTCCGCTGACGAGTAAAAATGCTTCGGAACTCTTCCATTGTTCTCGTAATTCCGCTGACGTTTAAAAATACTTCGGAACTCTTCCATTGTTCTCGGAAATCCGCTGAAGTTTAAAAATGCTTCGGAACTCTTCTATTGTTCTCGCGATTCTGCTGAAGTTTTAAAATGCTTCAGAACTCTTCCATTGTTCTCGGAATTCCGCTGAAGTTTAAAAATGATTCTGATCTCTTTCATTGTCCTCGGAATTTCGCTGACGTTTAAAAATGATTCGGAACTCTTCCATTTTTCTCAGAATTCCGCTGACGTTTAAAAATGTTTCGGAACTTTTCCATTGTTCTTGGAATTCTGCTGAAGTTTAAAAATTCTTTGGAACTCTTCCATTGTTTATGGAATTGCGCTGACATTTAAAAATGCTTCAGAACTCTTCCATTGTTCTCGGAATTCCACTGATGTTTAAAAATGGTTTTGAACTCTTCCATTGGTTCTCGTAATTCCGCTGAAGTTTAAAAAACCTTCGGAACTCTTCCATTGTTCTCGAAATTCCGCTGACGTTTAAAAATGCTTCGAAACTCTTCTAATGTTCTCGGAATTCCGCTGAAATTTAAAAATGCTTCTGGAACTCTTGAAATGTTCTCGGAATTCTGCTGACATTTAAAAATGGTTCGGAACTCTTACCATTGTTCTCGGAATTCTCCTGTAATTTAAAAATTCTTCGGAACTTTTCCATTGTTCTCGGAATTCCGCTGAGGTTTAAAAATGCTTCGGAACTCTTCCATTGTTCTCGGAATTCTGCTGACGTTTAAAAATGCTTCCGATCTCTTCATTTGTTCTCAGAATTCTGCTGAAGTATAAAAATGCTTCCGAACTCTTCCATTGTTCCCGGAATTCCGCTGACGTTTAAAAATGCTTCGGAACTCTTCCATTGTTCTCGGAATTCCGCTGAAGTTTAAAAATGCTTTGGAACTCTTCCATTGTTCTAGGATTTCCGATGAAGTTTAAAAATGCTTCGGAACTCTTCCATTGTTCTCGGAATTCCGCTGAAGTTTAAAAATGCTTCAGAACTCTTCCATTGTTCTCGGAATTCCACTGACGTTTAAAAATGCTTTGGAACTCTTCCATTGGTTCTCGTAATTCCGCTGAAGTTTAAAAAACCTTCGGAACACTTCCATTGTTCACGAAATTCCGCTGACGTTTAAAAATGCTTCGAAACTCTTTAATGTTCTCGGAATTCCGCTGAAATTTAAAAATGCTTCTGGAACTCTTGAAATGTTCTCGGAATTCTGCTGACATTTAAAAATGGTTCGGAACTCTTACCATTGTTCTCGGAATTCTCCTGTAATTTAAAAATTCTTCGGAACTTTTCCATTGTTCTCGGAATTCCGCTGAGGTTTAAAAATGCTTCGGAACTCTTCCATTGTTCTCGGAATTCTGCTGACGTTTAAAAATGCTTCCGATCTCTTCCATTGTTCTGGGAATTCTGCTGAAGTTTAAAAATGCTTCGGAACTCTTCCATTGTCCCCGGAATTCTGCTGAAATTCAAAAATGCTACGGAACTCTTCCATTGTTCCCGGAATTCGGCTGAAGTTTAAAAATGCTTCGGAACTCTTTCATTGCTCAAGGAATTCCGCTGACGTTTAAAAATGCTTCGGAACTCTTCCATTGTTCTCAGAATTCTGCTGACATTTAAAAATGGTTCGGAACTCTTACCATTGTTCTCGGAATTCTCCTGTAATTTAAAAATTCTTCGGAACTTTCCATTGTTCTCGGAATTCTGCTGAAGTTTAAAAATGCTTCGAAACTCTTCCATTGTTCTTAAAATTCTGCTGATGTTTAAAAATGCTTCGGAACTTGACCATTGTTCTCGTAATTCCGCTGACGTTTAAAAATGCTTCGTTACTTTTCCATTGTTCTTGGAATTCCGCTGACGTTTAAAAATGCTTCGAAACTCTTTAATGTTCTCGGAATTCCGCTGAAATTTAAAAATGCTTCTGGAACTCTTGAATTGTTCTCGGAATTCTGCTGACGTTTAAAAATGGTTCGGAACTCTTACCATTGTTCTCGGAATTCTCCTGTAATTTAAAAATTCTTCGGAACTTTTCCATTGTTCTCGGAATTCCGCTGAGGTTTAAAAATGCTTCGGAACTCTTCCATTGTTCTCGGAATTCTGCTGACGTTTAAAATTGCTTCCGATCTCTTCCATTGTTCTGGGAATTCTGCTGAAGTTTAAAAATGCTTCGGAACTCTTCCATTGTCCCCGGAATTCTGCTGAAATTCAAAAATGCTACCGAACTCTTCCATTGTTCTTAAAATTCTGCTGATGTTTAAAAATGCTTCGGAACACGACCATTGGTATCGTAATTCCGCTGACGTTTAAAAATGCTTCGTTACTTTTCGATTGTTCTTGGAATTCTGCTGATGTTTAAAAATGCTTCGGAACTCTTTCTGATTGTTCTCGGAATTCTGCTGACGTTTAAAAATGCTTCCGATCTCTTCATTTGTTCTCAGAATTCTGCTGAAGTTTAAAAATGCTTCAGAACTCTTCCATTTTTCTAGGATTTAAGCTGAAGTTTAAAATGCTTTGGAACTCTTCCATTGTTCTCAGAATTCCGCTGAAGTTTAAAAATGCTTCGGAACTCTTCCATTGTTCTCGGAATTCCGCTGAAGTTTAAAAATGCTTCGTTACTTTTCGATTGTTCTTGGAATTCTGCTGATGTTTAAAAATGCTTCGGAACTCTTCCATTGTTCTTAAAATTCTGCTGATGTTTAAAAATGCTTCGGAACTCGACCATTGTTCTCGTAATTCCGCTGACGTTTAAAAATGCTTCGTTACTTTTCGATTGTTCTTGGAATTCTGCTGATGTTTAAAAATGCTTCGGAACTCTTCCATTGTTCTCGGAATTCTGCTGACGTTTAAAAATGCTTCGGAACTCTTCCATTGTTCTCGGAATTCCGCTGAAGTTTAAAAATGCTTCAGAGCTCTTCCTTTGTTCTAGTATTTCCGCTGAAGTTTAAATATGCTTTTGAACTCTTCCTTTGCTCTCGGAATTCCGCTGAAGTTTAAAAATGCTTCGGAACACTTCAATTGTTCTCGGAATTCCGCTGAAGTTTAAAAATGCTTCGGAACTCTTCCATTGTTCTCGTAATTCCGCTGACGTTTAAAAATGCTTAGGAACTCTTCCATTGTTCTAGGATTTCTGCTGAAGTTTAAAAATGCTTCGGAACTCTTCCATTGTTCTCGGAATTCTGCTGACGTTTAAAAATGCTTCCGATCTCTTCCATTGTTCTGGGAATTCTGCTGAAGTTTAAAAATGCTTCGGAACTCTTCTATTGTCCCCGGAATTCTGCTGAAATTCAAAAATGCTACGGAACTCTTCCATTGTTCCCGGAATTCGGCTGAAGTTTAAAAATGCTTCGGAACTCTTTCATTGCTCAAGGAATTCCGCTGACGTTTAAAAATGCTTCGGAACTCTTCCATTTTTCTCAGAATTCCGCTGACGTTTAAAAATGCTTCGGAACTCTTCCATTGTTCTCAGAATTCTGCTGACATTTAAAAATGGTTCGGAACTCTTACCATTGTTCTCGGAATTCTCCTGTAATTTAAAAATGCTTCGGAACTCGACCATTGTTCTCGTAATTCCGCTGACGTTTAAAAATGCTTCGTTACTTTTCGATTGTTCTTGGAATTCTGCTGAAGTATAAAAATGCTTCCGAACTCTTCCATTGTTCCCGGAATTCCGCTGATGTTTAAAAATGCTTCGGAACTCTTCCATTGTTCTCGGAATTCCGCTGAAGTTTAAAAATGCTTTGGAACTCTTCCATTGTTCTAGGATTTCCGATGAAGTTTAAAAATGCTTCGGAACTCTTCCATTGTTCTCGGAATTCCGCTGAAGTTTAAAAATGCTTCAGAACTCTTCCATTGTTCTCGGAATTCCACTGACGTTTAAAAATGCTTTGGAACTCTTCCATTGGTTCTCGTAATTCCGCTGAAGTTTAAAAAACCTTCGGAACTCTTCCATTGTTCTCGAAATTCCGCTGACGTTTAAAAATGCTTCGAAACTCTTCTAATGTTCTCGGAATTCCGCTGAAATTTAAAAATGCTTCTGGAACTCTTGACTTGTTCTCGGAATTCTGCTGACGTTTAAAAATGGTTCGGAACTCTTACCATTGTTCTCGGAATTCTCCTGTAATTTAAAAATTCTTCGGAACTTTTCCATTGTTCTCGGAATTCCGCTGAGGTTTAAAAATGCTTCGGAACTCTTCCATTGTTCTCGGAATTCTGCTGACGTTTAAAATTGCTTCCGATCTCTTCCATTGTTCTGGGAATTCTGCTGAAGTTTAAAAATGCTTCGGAACTCTTCCATTGTCCCCGGAATTCTGCTGAAATTCAAAAATGCTACCGAACTCTTCCATTGTTCTTAAAATTCTGCTGATGTTTAAAAATGCTTCGGAACACGACCATTGGTATCGTAATTCCGCTGACGTTTAAAAATGCTTCGTTACTTTTCGATTGTTCTTGGAATTCTGCTGATGTTTAAAAATGCTTCGGAACTCTTTCTGATTGTTCTCGGAATTCTGCTGACGTTTAAAAATGCTTCCGATCTCTTCATTTGTTCTCAGAATTCTGCTGAAGTTTAAAAATGCTTCAGAACTCTTCCATTTTTCTAGGATTTAAGCTGAAGTTTAAAATGCTTTGGAACTCTTCCATTGTTCTCAGAATTCCGCTGAAGTTTAAAAATGCTTCGGAACTCTTCCATTGTTCTCGGAATTCCGCTGAAGTTTAAAAATGCTTCGGAACTCTTCCATTGTTCTCGAAATTCTGCTGATATTTAAAAATGCTTCCGATCTCTTCCAATGTTCTCGGAATTCTCCTGAAATTTTAAAATGCTTCGGAACTCTTACATTGTTCCCGGAATTCTGGTGAAGTTTAAAAATGCTACGGAACTCTTCCATTGTTCCCGGAATACTGCTGAAGTTTAAAGATGCTTTGGAACTCTTTCATTGCTCAAGGAATTCCGGTGCAATTTAAAAATGCTTCGGAACTCTTCCATTGTTCTTGGAATTCCGCTGATGTTTAAAACTTCTTCGGAACTCTTCCATTGTTCTCGGAATTCCGCTGACGAGTAAAAATGCTTCGGAACTCTTCCATTGCTCTCGTAATTCCGCTGACGTTTAAAAATACTTCGGAACTCTTCCATTGTTCTCGGAAATCCGCTGAAGTTTAAAAATGCTTCAGAACTCTTCTATTGTTCTAGGATTTCCGCTGAAGTTTAAAAATGCTTTGGTACTCTTCCATTGTTCTCGTAATTCCGCTGAAGTTTAAAAATGCTTCGGAAGTCTTCAATTGTTCTCGGAATTCTGCTGAAGTTTAAAAATGCTACGGAACTCTTCCATTGTTCCCGGAATACTGCTGAAGTTTAAAGATGCTTTGGAACTCTTTCATTGCTCAAGGAATTCCGGTGCCATTTAAAAATGCTTCGGAACTCTTCCATTGTTCTTGGAATTCCGCTGATGTTTAAAAATTCTTCGGAACTCTTCCATTGTTCTCGGAATTCCGCTGACAAGTAAAAATGCTTCGGAACTCTTCCATTGTTCTCGTAATTCCGCTGACGTTTAAAAATACTTCGGAACTCTTCCATTGTTCTCGGAAATCCGCTGAAGTTTAAAAATGCTTCGGAACTCTTCTATTGTTCTCGCGATTCTGCTGAAGTTTTAAAATGCTTCAGAACTCTTCCATTGTTCTCGGAATTCCGCTGAAGTTTAAAAATGATTCTGATCTCTTTCATTGTCCTCGGAATTTCGCTGACGTTTAAAAATGATTCGGAACTCTTCCATTTTTCTCAGAATTCCGCTGACGTTTAAAAATGTTTCGGAACTTTTCCATTGTTCTTGGAATTCTGCTGAAGTTTAAAAATTCTTTGGAACTCTTCCATTGTTTATGGAATTGCGCTGACATTTAAAAATGCTTCAGAACTCTTCCATTGTTCTCGGAATTCCACTGATGTTTAAAAATGGTTTTGAACTCTTCCATTGGTTCTCGTAATTCCGCTGAAGTTTAAAAAACCTTCGGAACTCTTCCATTGTTCTCGAAATTCCGCTGACGTTTAAAAATGCTTCGAAACTCTTCTAATGTTCTCGGAATTCCGCTGAAATTTAAAAATCCTTCTGGAACTCTTGAAATGTTCTCGGAATTCTGCTGACATTTAAAAATGGTTCGGAACTCTTGCCATTGTTCTCGGAATTCTCCTGTAATTTAAAAATTCTTCGGAACTTTTCCATTGTTCTCGGAATTCCGCTGAGGTTTAAAAATGCTTCGGAACTCTTCCATTGTTCTCGGAATTCTGCTGACGTTTAAAAATGCTTCCGATCTCTTCATTTGTTCTCAGAATTCTGCTGAAGTATAAAAATGCTTCCGAACTCTTCCATTGTTCCCGGAATTCCGCTGACGTTTAAAAATGCTTCGGAACTCTTCCATTGTTCTCGGAATTCCGCTGAAGTTTAAAAATGCTTTGGAACTCTTCCATTGTTCTAGGATTTCCGATGAAGTTTAAAAATGCTTCGGAACTCTTCCATTGTTCTCGGAATTCCGCTGAAGTTTAAAAATGCTTCAGAACTCTTCCATTGTTCTCGGAATTCCACTGACGTTTAAAAATGCTTTGGAACTCTTCCATTGGTTCTCGTAATTCCGCTGAAGTTTAAAAAACCTTCGGAACTCTTCCATTGTTCTCGAAATTCCGCTGACATTTAAAAATGCTTCGAAACTCTTCTAATGTCCTCGGAATTCCGCTGAAATTTAAAAATGCTTCTGGAACTCTTGAATTGTTCTCGGAATTCTGCTGACGTTTAAAAATGGTTCGGAACTCTTACCATTGTTCTCGGAATTCTCCTGTAATTTAAAAATTCTTCGGAACTTTTCCATTGTTCTCGGAATTCCGCTGAGGTTTAAAAATACTTCGGAACTCTTCCATTGTTCTCGGAATTCTGCTGACGTTTAAAAATGCTTCCGATCTCTTCATTTGTTCTCAGAATTCTGCTGAAGTATAAAAATGCTTCCGAACTCTTCCATTGTTCCCGGAATTCCGCTGACGTTTAAAAATGCTTCGGAACTCTTCCATTGTTCTCGGAATTCCGCTGAAGTTTAAAAATGCTTTGGAACTCTTCCATTGTTCTAGGATTTCCGATGAAGTTTAAAAATGCTTCGGAACTCTTCCATTGTTCTCGGAATTCCGCTGAAGTTTAAAAATGGTTCGGAACTCTTACCATTGTTCTCGGAATTCTCCTGTAATTTAAATATTCTTCGGAACTTTTCCATTGTTCTCGGAATTCCGCTGAGGTTTAAAAATGCTTCGGAACTCTTCCATTGTTCTCGGAATTCTGCTGACGTTTAAAAATGCTTCCGATCTCTTCCATTGTTCTGGGAATTCTGCTGAAGTTTAAAAATGCTTCGGAACTCTTCCATTGTCCCCGGAATTCTGCTGAAATTCAAAAATGCTACGGAACTCTTCCATTGTTCCCGGAATTCGGCTGAAGTTTAAAAATGCTTCGGAACTCTTTCATTGCTCAAGGAATTCTGCTGACGTTTAAAAATGCTTCGGAACTCTTCCATTTTTCTCAGAATTCCGCTGACGTTTAAAAATGCTTCGGAACTCTTCCATTGTTCTCAGAATTCTGCTGACATTTAAAAATGGTTCGGAACTCTTACCATTGTTCTCGGAATTCTCCTGTAATTTAAAAATTCTTCGGAACTTTCCATTGTTCTCGGAATTCTGCTGAAGTTTAAAAATGCTTCGAAACTCTTCCATTGTTCTTAAAATTCTGCTGATGTTTAAAAATGCTTCGGAACTCGACCATTGTTCTCGTAATTCCGCTGACATTTAAAAATGCTTCGTTACTTTTCGATTGTTCTTGGAATTCTGCTGATGTTTAAAAATGCTTCGGAACTCTTCCATTGTTCTTGGAATTCTGCTGACGTTTAAAAATGCTTCCGATCTCTTCATTTGTTCTCAGAATTCTGCTGAAGTATAAAAATGCTTCCGAACTCTTCCATTGTTCCCAGAATTCCGCAGACGTTTAAAAATGCTTCGGAACTCTTCCATTGTTCTCGGAATTCCGCTGAAGTTTAAAAATGCTTCAGAGCTCTTCCTTTGTTCTAGTATTTCCGCTGAAGTTTAAATATGCTTTTGAACCCTTCCTTTGCTCTCGGAATTCCGCTGAAGTTTAAAAATGCTTCGGAACTCTTCCATTGTTCTCGTAATTCCGCTGACGTTTAAAAATGCTTAGGAACTCTTCCATTGTTCTAGGATTTCTGCTGAAGTTTAAAAATGCTTCGGAACTCTTCCATTGTTCTCGGAATTCTGCTGACGTTTAAAAATGCTTCCGATCTCTTCCATTGTTCTGGGAATTCTGCTGAAGTTTAAAAATGCTTCGGAACTCTTCCATTGTCCCCGGAATTCTGCTGAAATTCAAAAATGCTACGGAACTCTTCCATTGTTCCCGGAATTCGGCTGAAGTTTAAAAATGCTTCGGAACTCTTTCATTGCTCAAGGAATTCCGCTGACGTTTAAAAATGCTTCGGAACTCTTCCATTTTTCTCAGAATTCCGCTGACGTTTAAAAATGCTTCGGAACTCTTCCATTGTTCTCAGAATTCTGCTGACATTTAAAAATGGTTCGGAACTCTTACCATTGTTCTCGGAATTCTCCTGTAATTTAAAAATGCTTCGGAACTCGACCATTGTTCTCGTAATTCCGCTGACGTTTAAAAATGCTTCGTTACTTTTCGATTGTTCTTGGAATTCTGCTGAAGTATAAAAATGCTTCCGAACTCTTCCATTGTTCCCGGAATTCCGCTGACGTTTAAAAATGCTTCGGAACTCTTCCATTGTTCTCGGAATTCCGCTGAAGTTTAAAAATGCTTTGGAACTCTTCCATTGTTCTAGGATTTCCGATGAAGTTTAAAAATGCTTCGGAACTCTTCCATTGTTCTCGGAATTCCGCTGAAGTTTAAAAATGCTTCAGAACTCTTCCATTGTTCTCGGAATTCCACTGACGTTTAAAAATGCTTTGGAACTCTTCCATTGGTTCTCGTAATTCCGCTGAAGTTTAGAAAACCTTCGGAACACTTCCATTGTTCTCGAAATTCCGCTGACGTTTAAAAATGCTTCGAAACTCTTTAATGTTCTCGGAATTCCGCTGAAATTTAAAAATGCTTCTGGAACTCTTGAAATGTTCTCGGAATTCTGCTGACATTTAAAAATGGTTCGGAACTCTTACCATTGTTCTCGGAATTCTCCTGTAATTTAAAAATTCTTCGGAACTTTTCCATTGTTCTCGGAATTCCGCTGAGGTTTAAAAATGCTTCGGAACTCTTCCATTGTTCTCGGAATTCTGCTGACGTTTAAAAATGCTTCCGATCTCTTCCATTGTTCTGGGAATTCTGCTGAAGTTTAAAAATGCTTCGGAACTCTTCCATTGTCCCCGGAATTCTGCTGAAATTCAAAAATGCTACGGAACTCTTCCATTGTTCCCGGAATTCGGCTGAAGTTTAAAAATGCTTCGGAACTCTTTCATTGCTCAAGGAATTCCGCTGACGTTTAAAAATGCTTCGGAACTCTTCCATTTTTCTCAGAATTCCGCTGACGTTTAAAAATGCTTCGGAACTCTTCCATTGTTCTCAGAATTCTGCTGACATTTAAAAATGGTTCGGAACTCTTACCATTGTTCTCGGAATTCTCCTGTAATTTAAAAATTCTTCTGAACTTTCCATTGTTCTCGGAATTCTGCTGAAGTTTAAAAATGCTTCGAAACTCTTCCATTGTTCTTAAAATTCTGCTGATGTTTAAAAATGCTTCGGAACTCGACCATTGTTCTCGTAATTCCGCTGACGTTTAAAAATGCTTCGTTACTTTTCGATTGTTCTTGGAATTCCGCTGACGTTTAAAAATGCTTCGAAACTCTTTAATGTTCTCGGAATTCCGCTGAAATTTAAAAATGCTTCTGGAACTCTTGAATTGTTCTCGGAATTCTGCTGACGTTTAAAAATAGTTCGGAACTCTTACCATTGTTCTCGGAATTCTCCTGTAATTTAAAAATTCTTCGGAACTTTTCCATTGTTCTCGGAATTCCGCTGAGGTTTAAAAATGCTTCGGAACTCTTCCATTGTTCTCGGAATTCTGCTGACGTTTAAAATTGCTTCCGATCTCTTCCATTGTTTTGGGAATTCTGCTGAAGTTTAAAAATGCTTCGGAACTCTTCCATTGTCCCCGGAATTCTGCTGAAATTCAAAAATGCTACCGAACTCTTCCATTGTTCTTAAAATTCTGCTGATGTTTAAAAATGCTTCGGAACACGACCATTGGTATCGTAATTCCGCTGACGTTTAAAAATGCTTCGTTACTTTTCGATTGTTCTTGGAATTCTGCTGATGTTTAAAAATGCTTCGGAACTCTTTCTGATTGTTCTCGGAATTCTGCTGACGTTTAAAAATGCTTCCGATCTCTTCATTTGTTCTCAGAATTCTGCTGAAGTTTAAAAATGCTTCAGAACTCTTCCATTTTTCTAGGATTTAAGCTGAAGTTTAAAATGCTTTGGAACTCTTCCATTGTTCTCAGAATTCCGCTGAAGTTTAAAAATGCTTCGTTACTTTTCGATTGTTCTTGGAATTCTGCTGATGTTTAAAAATGCTTCGGAACTCTTCCATTGTTCTTAAAATTCTGCTGATGTTTAAAAATGCTTCGGAACTCGACCATTGTTCTCGTAATTCCGCTGACGTTTAAAAATGCTTCGTTACTTTTCGATTGTTCTTGGAATTCTGCTGATGTTTAAAAATGCTTCGGAACTCTTCCATTGTTCTCGGAATTCTGCTGACGTTTAAAAATGCTTCCGATCTCTTCATTTGTTCTCAGAATTCTGCTGAAGTATAAAAATGCTTCCGAACTCTTCCATTGTTCCCAGAATTCCGCAGACGTTTAAAAATGCTTCGGAACTCTTCCATTGTTCTCAGAATTCCGCTGAAGTTTAAAAATGCTTCAGAGCTCTTCCTTTGTTCTAGTATTTCCGCTGAAGTTTAAATATGCTTTTGAACTCTTCCTTTGCTCTCGGAATTCCGCTGAAGTTTAAAAATGCTTCGGAACACTTCAATTGTTCTCGGAATTCCGCTGAAGTTTAAAAATGCTTCGGAACTCTTCCATTGTTCTCGTAATTCCGCTGACGTTTAAAAATGCTTAGGAACTCTTCCATTGTTCTAGGATTTCTGCTGAAGTTTAAAAATGCTTCGGAACTCTTCCATTGTTCTCGGAATTCTGCTGACGTTTAAAAATGCTTCCGATCTCTTCCATTGTTCTGGGAATTCTGCTGAAGTTTAAAAATGCTTCGGAACTCTTCCATTGTCCCCGGAATTCTGCTGAAATTCAAAAATGCTACGGAACTCTTCCATTGTTCCCGGAATTCGGCTGAAGTTTAAAAATGCTTCGGAACTCTTTCATTGCTCAAGGAATTCCGCTGACGTTTAAAAATGCTTCAGAACTCTTCCATTTTTCTCAGAATTCCGCTGACGTTTAAAAATGCTTCGGAACTCTTCCATTGTTCTCAGAATTCTGCTGACATTTAAAAATGGTTCGGAACTCTTACCATTGTTCTCGGAATTCTCCTGTAATTTAAAAATGCTTCGGAACTCGACCATTGTTCTCGTAATTCCGCTGACGTTTAAAAATGCTTCGTTACTTTTCGATTGTTCTTGGAATTCTGCTGAAGTATAAAAATGCTTCCGAACTCTTCCATTGTTCCCGGAATTCCGCTGATGTTTAAAAATGCTTCGGAACTCTTCCATTGTTCTCGGAATTCCGCTGAAGTTTAAAAATGCTTTGGAACTCTTCCATTGTTCTAGGATTTCCGATGAAGTTTAAAAATGCTTCGGAACTCTTCCATTGTTCTCGGAATTCCGCTGAAGTTTAAAAATGCTTCAGAACTCTTCCATTGTTCTCGGAATTCCACTGACGTTTAAAAATGCTTTGGAACTCTTCCATTGGTTCTCGTAATTCCGCTGAAGTTTAAAAAACCTTCGGAACTCTTCCATTGTTCTCGAAATTCCGCTGACGTTTAAAAATGCTTCGAAACTCTTCTAATGTTCTCGAAATTCCGCTGAAATTTAAAAATGCTTCTGGAACTCTTGAATTGTTCTCGGAATTCTGCTGACGTTTAAAAATGGTTCGGAACTCTTACCATTGTTCGCGGAATTCTCCTGTAATTTAAAAATTCTTCGGAACTTTTCCATTGTTCTCGGAATTCCGCTGAGGTTTAAAAATGCTTCGGAACTCTTCCATTGTTCTCGGAATTCTGCTGACGTTTAAAATTGCTTCCGATCTCTTCCATTGTTCTGGGAATTCTGCTGAAGTTTAAAAATGCTTCGGAACTCTTCCATTGTCCCCGGAATTCTGCTGAAATTCAAAAATGCTACCGAACTCTTCCATTGTTCTTAAAATTCTGCTGATGTTTAAAAATGCTTCGGAACACGACCATTGGTATCGTAATTCCGCTGACGTTTAAAAATGCTTCGTTACTTTTCGATTGTTCTTGGAATTCTGCTGATGTTTAAAAATGCTTCGGAACTCTTTCTGATTGTTCTCGGAATTCTGCTGACGTTTAAAAATGCTTCCGATCTCTTCATTTGTTCTCAGAATTCTGCTGAAGTTTAAAAATGCTTCAGAACTCTTCCATTTTTCTAGGATTTAAGCTGAAGTTTAAAATGCTTTGGAACTCTTCCATTGTTCTCAGAATTCCGCTGAAGTTTAAAAATGCTTCGGAACTCTTCCATTGTTCTCGGAATTCCGCTGAAGTTTAAAAATGCTTCGGAACTCTTCCATTGTTCTCGAAATTCTGCTGATATTTAAAAATGCTTCCGATCTCTTCCAATGTTCTCGGAATTCTCCTGAAATTTTAAAATGCTTTGGAACTCTTTCATTGCTCAAGGAATTCCGGTGCCATTTAAAAATGCTTCGGAACTCTTCCATTGTTCTTGGAATTCCGCTGATGTTTAAAAATTCTTCGGAACTCTTCCATTGTTCTCGGAATTCCGCTGACGAGTAAAAATGCTTCGGAACTCTTCCATTGCTCTCGTAATTCCGCTGACATTTAAAAATACTTCGGAAATCTTCCATTGTTCTCGGAAATCCGCTGAAGTTTAAAAATGCTTCAGAACTCTTCTATTGTTCTAGGATTTCCGCTGAAGTTTAAAAATGCTTTGGAACTCTTCCATTGTTCTCGTAATTCCGCTGAAGTTTAAAAATGCTTCGGAACTCTTCCATTGTTTCCGGAATAATGCTGAAGTTTAAAGATGCTTTGGAACTCTTTCATTGCTCAAGGAATTCCGGTGCCATTTAAAAATGCTTCGGAACTCTTCCATTGTTCTTGGAATTCCGCTGATGTTTAAAAATTCTTCGGAACTCTTCCATTGTTCTCGGAATTCTGCTGACGTTTAAAAATGCTTCCGATCTCTTCATTTGTTCTCAGAATTCTGCTGAAGTATAAAAATGCTTCCGAACTCTTCCATTGTTCCCGGAATTCCGCTGGCGTTTAAAAATGCTTCGGAACTCTTCCATTGTTCTCGGAATTCCGCTGAAGTTTAAAAATGCTATGGAACTCTTCCATTGTTCTAGGATTTCCGATGAAGTTTAAAAATGCTTCGGAACTCTTCCATTGTTCTCGGAATTCCGCTGAAGTTTAAAAATGCTTCAGAACTCTTCCATTGTTCTCGGAATTCCACTGACGTTTAAAAATGCTTCCGAACTCTTCCATTGTTCCCGGAATTCCGCTGACGTTTAAAAATGCTTCGGAACTCTTCCATTGTTCTCGGAATTCCGCTGAAGTTTAAAAATGCTATGGAACTCTTCCATTGTTCTAGGATTTCCGATGAAGTTTAAAAATGCTTCGGAACTCTTCCATTGTTCTCGGAATTCCGCTGAAGTTTAAAAATGCTTCAGAACTCTTCCATTGTTCTCGGAATTCCACTGACGTTTAAAAATGCTTTGGAACTCTTCCATTGGTTCTCGTAATTCCGCTGAAGTTTAAAAAACCTTCGGAACTCTTCCATTGTTCTCGAAATTCCGCTGACGTTTAAAAATGCTTCGAAACTCTTCTAATGTTCTTGCAATTCCGCTGAAATTTAAAAATGCTTCTGGAACTCTTGAATTGTTCTCGGAATTCTGCTGACGTTTAAAAATGGTTCGGAACTCTTACCATTGTTCTCGGAATTCTCCTGTAATTTAAAAATTCTTCGGAACTTTTCCATTGTTCTCGGAATTCCGCTGAGGTTTAAAAATGCTTCGGAACTCTTCCATTGTTCTCGGAATTCTGCTGACGTTTAAAAATGCTTCGGAACTCTTCCATTTTTCTCAGAATTCCGCTGACGTTTAAAAATGCTTCGGAACTCTTCCATTGTTCTCAGAATTCTGCTGACATTTAAAAATGGTTCGGAACTCTTACCATTGTTCTCGGAATTCTCCTGTAATTTAAAAATTCTTCGGAACTTTCCATTGTTCTCGGAATTCTGCTGATGTTTAAAAATGCTTCGGAACTCGACCATTGTTCTCGTAATTCTGCTGACGTTTAAAAATGCTTCGTTACTTTTCGATTGTTCTTGGAATTCTGCTGATGTTTAAAAATGCTTCGGAACTCTTCCATTGTTCTCGGAATTCTGCTGACGTTTAAAAATGCTTCCGATCTCTTCATTTGTTCTCAGAATTCTGCTGAAGTATAAAAATGCTTCCGAACTCTTCCATTGTTCCCAGAATTCCACAGACGTTTAAAAATGCTTCGGAACTCTTCCATTGTTCTCGGAATTCCGCTGAAGTTTAAAAATGCTTCAGAGCTCTTCCTTTGTTCTAGTATTTCCGCTGAGGTTTAAATATGCTTTTGAACTCTTCCTTTGCTCTCTGAATTCCGCTGAAGTTTAAAAATGCTTCGGAACACTTCAATTGTTCTCGGAATTCCGCTGAAGTTTAAAAATGCTTCGGAACTCTTCCATTGTTCTCGTAATTCCGCTGACGTTTAAAAATGCTTAGGAACTCTTCCATTGTTCTAGGATTTCTGCTGAAGTTTAAAAATGCTTCGGAACTCTTCCATTGTTCTCGGAATTCTGCTGACGTTTAAAAATGCTTCCGATCTCTTCCATTGTTCTGGGAATTCTGCTGAAGTTTAAAAATGCTTCGGAACTCTTCCATTGTCCCCGGAATTCTGCTGAAATTCAAAAATGCTACGGAACTCTTCCATTGTTCCCGGAATTCGGCTGAAGTTTAAAAATGCTTCGGAACTCTTTCATTGCTCAAGGAATTCCGCTGATGTTTAAAAATGCTTCGGAACTCTTCCATTTTTCTCAGAATTCCGCTGACGTTTAAAAATGCTTCGGAACTCTTCCATTGTTCTCAGAATTCTGCTGACATTTAAAAATGGTTCGGAACTCTTACCATTGTTCTCGGAATTCTCCTGTAATTTAAAAATTCTTCGGAACTTTTCATTGGTCTCGGAATTCTGCTGAAGTTTAAAAATGCTTCGAAACTCTTCCACTGTTCTTAAAATTCTTCTGATGTTTAAAAATGCTTCGGAACTCGACCATTGTTCTCGTAATTCCGCTGACGTTTAAAAATGCTTCGTTACTTTTCGATTGTTCTTGGAATTCTGCTGAAGTATAAAAATGCTTCCGAACTCTTCCGTTGTTCCCGGAATTCCGCTGACGTTTAAAAATGCTTCGGAACTCTTCCATTGTTCTCGGAATTCCGCTGAAGTTTAAAAATGCTTTGGAACTCTTCCATTGTTCTAGGATTTCCGATGAAGTTTAAAAATGCTTCGGAACTCTTCCATTGTTCTCGGAATTCCGCTGAAGTTTAAAAATGCTTCAGAACTCTTCCATTGTTCTCGGAATTCCACTGACGTTTAAAAATGCTTTGGAACTCTTCCATTGGTTCTCGTAATTCCGCTGAAGTTTAAAAAACCTTCGGAACTCTTCCATTGTTCTCGAAATTCCGCTGACGATTAAAAATGCTTCGAAACTCTTCTAATGTTCTCGGAATTCCGCTGAAATTTAAAAATGCTTCTGGAACTCTTGAATTGTTCTCGGAATTCTGCTGACGTTTAAAAATGGTTCGGAACTCTTACCATTTTTCTCGGAATTCTCCTGTAATTTAAAAATTCTTCGGAACTTTTCCATTGTTCTCGGAATTCCGCTGAGGTTTAAAAATGCTTCGGAACTCTTCCATTGTTCTCGGAATTCTGCTGACGTTTAAAAATGCTTCCGATCTCTTCCATTGTTCTGGGAATTCTGCTGAAGTTTAAAAATGCTTCGGAACTCTTCCATTGTCCCCGGAATTCTGCTGAAATTCAAAAATGCTACCGAACTCTTCCATTGTTCTTAAAATACTGCTGATGTTTAAAAATGCTTCGGAACACGACCATTGTTCTCGTAATTCCGCTGACGTTTAAAAATGCTTCGTTACTTTTCGATTGTTCTTGGAATTCTGCTGATGTTTAAAAATGCTTCGGAACTCTTTCTGATTGTTCTCGGAATTCTGCTGACGTTTAAAAATGCTTCCGATCTCTTCATTTGTTCTCAGAATTCTGCTGAAGTTTAAAAATGCTTCAGAACTCTTCCATTTTTCTAGGATTTAAGCTGAAGTTTAAAATGCTTTGGAACTCTTCCATTGTTCTCAGAATTCCGCTGAAGTTTAAAAATGCTTCGGAACTCTTCCATTGTTTTCGGAATTCCGCTGAAGTTTAAAAATGCTTCGGAACTCTTCCATTGTTCTCGAAATTCTGCTGATATTTAAAAATGCTTCCGATCTCTTCCAATGTTCTCGGAATTCTCCTGAAATTTTAAAATGCTTCGGAACTCTTACATTGTTCCCGGAATTCTGGTGAAGTTTAAAAATGCTACGGAACTCTTCCATTGTTCCCGGAATACTGCTGAAGTTTAAAGATGCTTTGGAACTCTTTCATTGCTCAAGGAATTCCGGTGCCATTTAAAAATGCTTCGGAACTCTTCCATTGTTCTTGGAATTCCGCTGATGTTTAAAAATTCTTCGGAACTCTTCCATTGTTCTCGGAATTCCGCTGACGAGTAAAAATGCTTCGGAACTCTTCCATTGCTCTCGTAATTCCGCTGACGTTTAAAAATACTTCGGAACTCTTCCATTGTTCTCGGAAATCCGCTGAAGTTTAAAAATGCTTCAGAACTCTTCTATTGTTCTAGGATTTCCGCTGAAGTTTAAAAATGCTTTGGAACTCTTCCATTGTTCTCGGAATTCCGCTGAGGTCTAAAAATGCTTCGGAACTCTTCCATTGTTCTCGGAATTCTGCTGACGTTTAAAAATGCTTCCGATCTCTTCCATTGTTCTGGGAATTCTGCTGAAGTTTAAAAATGCTTCGGAACTCTTCCATTGTCCCCGGAATTCTGCTGAAATTCAAAAATGCTACGGAACTCTTCCATTGTTCCCGGAATTCGGCTGAAGTTTAAAAATGCTTCGGAACTCTTTCATTGCTCAAGGAATTCCGCTGACGTTTAAAAATGCTTCGGAACTCTTCCATTTTTCTCAGAATTCCGCTGAGGTTTAAAAATGCTTCGGAACTCTTCCATTGTTCTCGGAATTCTGCTGACGTTTAAAAATGCTTCCGATCTCTTCCATTGTTCTGGGAATTCTGCTGAAGTTTAAAAATGCTTCGGAACTCTTCCATTGTCCCCGGAATTCTGCTGAAATTCAAAAATGCTACCGAACTCTTCCATTGTTCTTAAAATTCTGCTGATGTTTAAAAATGCTTCGGAACACGACCATTGTTCTCGTAATTCCGCTGACGTTTAAAAATGCTTCGTTACTTTTCGATTGTTCTTGGAATTCTGCTGATGTTTAAAAATGCTTCGGAACTCTTTCTGATTGTTCTCGGAATTCTGCTGACGTTTAAAAATGCTTCCGATCTCTTCATTTGTTCTCAGAATTCTGCTGAAGTTTAAAAATGCTTCAGAACTCTTCCATTTTTCTAGGATTTAAGCTGAAGTTTAAAATGCTTTGGAACTCTTCCATTGTTCTCAGAATTCCGCTGAAGTTTAAAAATGCTTCGGAACTCTTCCATTGTTCTCGGAATTCCGCTGAAGTTTAAAAATGCTTCGGAACTCTTCCATTGTTCTCGAAATTCTGCTGATATTTAAAAATGCTTCCGATCTCTTCCAATGTTCTCGGAATTCTCCTGAAATTTTAAAATGCTTCGGAACTCTTACATTGTTCCCGGAATTCTGGTGAAGTTTAAAAATGCTACGGAACTCTTCCATTGTTCCCGGAATACTGCTGAAGTTTAAAGATGCTTTGGAACTCTTTCATTGCTCAAGGAATTCCGGTGCCATTTAAAAATTCTTCGGAACTCTTCCATTGTTCTCGGAATTCCGCTGACGAGTAAAAATGCTTCGGAACTCTTCCATTGCTCTCGTAATTCCGCTGACATTTAAAAATACTTCGGAAATCTTCCATTGTTCTCGGAAATCCGCTGAAGTTTAAAAATGCTTCAGAACTCTTCTATTGTTCTAGGATTTCCGCTGAAGTTTAAAAATGCTTTGGAACTCTTCCATTGTTCTCGTAATTCCGCTGAAGTTTAAAAATGCTTCGGAAGTCTTCAATTGTTCTCGGAATTCTGCTGAAGTTTAAAAATGCTACGGAACTCTTCCATTGTTCCCGGAATACTGCTGAAGTTTAAAGATGCTTTGGAACTCTTTCATTGCTCAAGGAATTCCGGTGCCATTTAAAAATGCTTCGGAACTCTTCCATTGTTCTTGGAATTCCGCTGATGTTTAAAAATTCTTCGGAACTCTTCCATTGTTCTCGGAATTCTGCTGACGTTTAAAAATGCTTCCGATCTCTTCATTTGTTCTCAGAATTCTGCTGAAGTATAAAAATGCTTCCGAACTCTTCCATTGTTCCCGGAATTCCGCTGACGTTTAAAAATGCTTCGGAACTCTTCCATTGTTCTCGGAATTCCGCTGAAGTTTAAAAATGCTATGGAACTCTTCCATTGTTCTAGGATTTCCGATGAAGTTTAAAAATGCTTCGGAACTCTTCCATTGTTCTCGGAATTCCGCTGAAGTTTAAAAATGCTTCAGAACTCTTCCATTGTTCTCGGAATTCCACTGACGTTTAAAAATGCTTCCGAACTCTTCCATTGTTCCCGGAATTCCGCTGACGTTTAAAAATGCTTCGGAACTCTTCCATTGTTCTCGGAATTCCGCTGAAGTTTAAAAATGCTATGGAACTCTTCCATTGTTCTAGGATTTCCGATGAAGTTTAAAAATGCTTCGGAACTCTTCCATTGTTCTCGGAATTCCGCTGAAGTTTAAAAATGCTTCAGAACTCTTCCATTGTTCTCGGAATTCCACTGACGTTTAAAAATGCTTTGGAACTCTTCCATTGGTTCTCGTAATTCCGCTGAAGTTTAAAAAACCTTCGGAACTCTTCCATTGTTCTCGAAATTCCGCTGACGTTTAAAAATGCTTCGAAACTCTTCTAATGTTCTTGCAATTCCGCTGAAATTTAAAAATGCTTCTGGAACTCTTGAATTGTTCTCGGAATTCTGCTGACGTTTAAAAATGGTTCGGAACTCTTACCATTGTTCTCGGAATTCTCCTGTAATTTAAAAATTCTTCGGAACTTTTCCATTGTTCTCGGAATTCCGCTGAGGTTTAAAAATGCTTCGGAACTCTTCCATTGTTCTCGGAATTCTCCTGTAATTTAAAAATTCTTCGGAACTTTCCATTGTTCTCGGAATTCTGCTGAAGTTTAAAAATGCTTCGAAACTCTTCCATTGTTCTTAAAATTCTGCTGATGTTTAAAAATGCTTCGGAACTCGACCATTGTTCTCGTAATTCTGCTGACGTTTAAAAATGCTTCGTTACTTTTCGATTGTTCTTGGAATTCTGCTGATGTTTAAAAATGCTTCGGAACTCTTCCATTGTTCTCGGAATTCTGCTGACGTTTAAAAATGCTTCCGATCTCTTCATTTGTTCTCAGAATTCTGCTGAAGTATAAAAATGCTTCCGAACTCTTCCATTGTTCCCAGAATTCCACAGACGTTTAAAAATGCTTCGGAACTCTTCCATTGTTCTCGGAATTCCGCTGAAGTTTAAAAATGCTTCAGAGCTCTTCCTTTGTTCTAGTATTTCCGCTGAGGTTTAAATATGCTTTTGAACTCTTCCTTTGCTCTCTGAATTCCGCTGAAGTTTAAAAATGCTTCGGAACACTTCAATTGTTCTCGGAATTCCGCTGAAGTTTAAAAATGCTTCGGAACTCTTCCATTGTTCTCGTAATTCCGCTGACGTTTAAAAATGCTTAGGAACTCTTCCATTGTTCTAGGATTTCTGCTGAAGTTTAAAAATGCTTCGGAACTCTTCCATTGTTCTCGGAATTCTGCTGACGTTTAAAAATGCTTCCGATCTCTTCCATTGTTCTGGGAATTCTGCTGAAGTTTAAAAATGCTTCGGAACTCTTCCATTGTCCCCGGAATTCTGCTGAAATTCAAAAATGCTACGGAACTCTTCCATTGTTCCCGGAATTCGGCTGAAGTTTAAAAATGCTTCGGAACTCTTTCATTGCTCAAGGAATTCCGCTGATGTTTAAAAATGCTTCGGAACTCTTCCATTTTTCTCAGAATTCCGCTGACGTTTAAAAATGCTTCGGAACTCTTCCATTGTTCTCAGAATTCTGCTGACATTTAAAAATGGTTCGGAACTCTTACCATTGTTCTCGGAATTCTCCTGTAATTTAAAAATTCTTCGGAACTTTTCATTGGTCTCGGAATTCTGCTGAAGTTTAAAAATGCTTCGAAACTCTTCCATTGTTCTTAAAATTCTTCTGATGTTTAAAAATGCTTCGGAACTCGACCATTGTTCTCGTAATTCCGCTGACGTTTAAAAATGCTTCGTTACTTTTCGATTGTTCTTGGAATTCTGCTGAAGTATAAAAATGCTTCCGAACTCTTCCGTTGTTCCCGGAATTCCGCTGACGTTTAAAAATGCTTCGGAACTCTTCCATTGTTCTCGGAATTCCGCTGAAGTTTAAAAATGCTTTGGAACTCTTCCATTGTTCTAGGATTTCCGATGAAGTTTAAAAATGCTTCGGAACTCTTCCATTGTTCTCGGAATTCCGCTGAAGTTTAAAAATGCTTCAGAACTCTTCCATTGTTCTCGGAATTCCACTGACGTTTAAAAATGCTTTGGAACTCTTCCATTGGTTCTCGTAATTCCGCTGAAGTTTAAAAAACCTTCGGAACTCTTCCATTGTTCTCGAAATTCCGCTGACGATTAAAAATGCTTCGAAACTCTTCTAATGTTCTCGGAATTCTGCTGACGTTTAAAAATGCTTCCGATCTCTTCATTTGTTCTCAGAATTCTGCTGAAGTTTAAAAATGCTTCAGAACTCTTCCATTTTTCTAGGATTTAAGCTGAAGTTTAAAATGCTTTGGAACTCTTCCATTGTTCTCAGAATTCCGCTGAAGTTTAAAAATGCTTCGGAACTCTTCCATTGTTCTCGAAATTCTGCTGATATTTAAAAATGCTTCCGATCTCTTCCAATGTTCTCGGAATTCTCCTGAAATTTTAAAATGCTTCGGAACTCTTACATTGTTCCCGGAATTCTGGTGAAGTTTAAAAATGCTACGGAACTCTTCCATTGTTCCCGGAATACTGCTGAAGTTTAAAGATGCTTTGGAACTCTTTCATTGCTCAAGGAATTCCGGTGCCATTTAAAAATGCTTCGGAACTCTTCCATTGTTCTTGGAATTCCGCTGATGTTTAAAAATTCTTCGGAACTCTTCCATTGTTCTCGGAATTCCGCTGACGAGTAAAAATGCTTCGGAACTCTTCTATTGCTCTCGTAATTCCGCTGACGTTTAAAAATACTTCGGAACTCTTCCATTGTTCTCGGAAATCCGCTGAAGTTTAAAAATGCTTCAGAACTCTTCTATTGTTCTAGGATTTCCGCTGAAGTTTAAAAATGCTTTGGAACTCTTCCATTGTTCTCGGAATTCCGCTGAGGTCTAAAAATGCTTCGGAACTCTTCCATTGTTCTCGGAATTCTGCTGACGTTTAAAAATGCTTCCGATCTCTTCCATTGTTCTGGGAATTCTGCTGAAGTTTAAAAATGCTTCGGAACTCTTCCATTGTCCCCGGAATTCTGCTGAAATTCAAAAATGCTACGGAACTCTTCCATTGTTCCCGGAATTCGGCTGAAGTTTAAAAATGCTTCGGAACTCTTTCATTGCTCAAGGAATTCCGCTGACGTTTAAAAATGCTTCGGAACTCTTCCATTTTTCTCAGAATTCCGCTGACGTTTAAAAATGCTTCGGAACTCTTCCATTGTTCTCAGAATTCTGCTGACATTTAAAAATGGTTCGGAACTCTTACCATTGTTCTCGGAATTCTCCTGTAATTTAAAAATTCTTCTGAACTTTCCATTGTTCTCGGAATTCTGCTGAAGTTTAAAAATGCTTCGAAACTCTTCCATTGTTCTTAAAATTCTGCTGATGTTTAAAAATGCTTCGGAACTCGACCATTGTTCTCGTAATTCCGCTGACGTTTAAAAATGCTTCGTTACTTTTCGATTGTTCTTGGAATTCTGCTGATGTTTAAAAATGCTTCGGAACTCTTCCATTGTTCTCGGAATTCTGCTGACGTTTAAAAATGCTTCCGATCTCTTCATTTGTTCTCAGAATTCTGCTGAAGTATAAAAATGCTTCCGAACTCTTCCATTGTTCCCAGAATTCTGCAGACGTTTAAAAATGCTTCGGAACTCTTCCATTGTTCTCGGAATTCCGCTGAAGTTTAAAAATGCTTCAGAGCTCTTCCTTTGTTCTAGTATTTCCGCTGAAGTTTAAATATGCTTTTGAACTCTTCCTTTGCTCTCGGAATTCCGCTGAAGTTTAAAAATGCTTCGGAACTCTTCCATTGTTCTCGTAATTCCGCTGACGTTTAAAAATGCTTAGGAACTCTTCCATTGTTCTAGGATTTCTGCTGAAGTTTAAAAATGCTTCGGAACTCTTCCATTGTTCTCGGAATTCTGCTGACGTTTAAAAATGCTTCCGATCTCTTCCATTGTTCTGGGAATTCTGCTGAAGTTTAAAAATGCTTCGGAACTCTTCCATTGTCCCCGGAATTCTGCTGAAATTCAAAAATGCTACGGAACTCTTCCATTGTTCCCGGAATTCGGCTGAAGTTTAAAAATGCTTCGGAACTCTTTCATTGCTCAAGGAATTCCGCTGACGTTTAAAAATGCTTCGGAACTCTTCCATTTTTCTCAGAATTCCGCTGACGTTTAAAAATGCTTCGGAACTCTTCCATTGTTCTCAGAATTCTGCTGACATTTAAAAATGGTTCGGAACTCTTACCATTGTTCTCGGAATTCTCCTGTAATTTAAAAATGCTTCGGAACTCGACCATTGTTCTCGTAATTCCGCTGACGTTTAAAAATGCTTCGTTACTTTTCGATTGTTCTTGGAATTCTGCTGAAGTATAAAAATGCTTCCGAACTCTTCCATTGTTCCCGGAATTCCGCTGACGTTTAAAAATGCTTCGGAACTCTTCCATTGTTCTCGGAATTCCGCTGAAGTTTAAAAATGCTTTGGAACTCTTCCATTGTTCTAGGATTTCCGATGAAGTTTAAAAATGCTTCGGAACTCTTCCATTGTTCTCGGAATTCCGCTGAAGTTTAAAAATGCTTCAGAACTCTTCCATTGTTCTCGGAATTCCACTGACGTTTAAAAATGCTTTGGAACTCTTCCATTGGTTCTCGTAATTCCGCTGAAGTTTAAAAAACCTTCGGAACTCTTCCATTGTTCTCGAAATTCCGCTGACGATTAAAAATGCTTCGAAACTCTTCTAATGTTCTCGGAATTCCGCTGAAATTTAAAAATGCTTCTGGAACTCTTGAATTGTTCTCGGAATTCTGCTGACGTTTAAAAATGGTTCGGAACTCTTACCATTGTTCTCGGAATTCTCCTGTAATTTAAAAATTCTTCGGAACTTTTCCATTGTTCTCGGAATTCCGCTGAGGTTTAAAAATGCTTCGGAACTCTTCCATTATTCTCGGAATTCTGCTGACGTTTAAAAATGCTTCCGATCTCTTCCATTGTTCTGGGAATTCTGCTGAAGTTTAAAAATGCTTCGGAACTCTTCCATTGTCCCCGGAATTCTGCTGAAATTCAAAAATGCTACCGAACTCTTCCATTGTTCCCGGAATTCGGCTGAAGTTTAAAAATGCTTCGGAACTCTTTCATTGCTCAAGGAATTCCGCTGACGTTTAAAAATGCTTCGGAACTCTTCCATTTTTCTCAGAATTCCGCTGACGTTTAAAAATTCTTCGGAACTTTTCATTGGTCTCGGAATTCTGCTGAAGTTTAAAAATGCTTCGAAACTCTTCCATTGTTCTTAAAATTCTGCTGATGTTTAAAAATGCTTCGGAACTCGACCATTGTTCTCGTAATTCCGCTGACGTTTAAAAATGCTACGTTACTTTTCGATTGTTCTTGGAATTCTGCTGATGTTTAAAAATGCTTCGGAACTCTTCCATTGTTCTCAGAATTCTGCTGACATTTAAAAATGGTTCGGAACTCTTACCATTGTTCTCGGAATTCTCCTGTAATTTATAAATTCTTCGGAACTTTTCCATTGTTCTCGGAATTCTGCTGAAGTTTAAAAATACTTCGGAACTCTTCCATTGTTCCTGGAATTCCGCTGAAGATTAAAAATGCTTCGGAACGCTTACATTGTTCTCGGAATTCCGCTGACGTTTAAAAATGCTTCGGAACTCTTCCATTGTACTCGGAATAACGCTGAAGTTTAAAAATGCTTCAGAACTCTTACCATTGTTCTCGGAATTCTCCTGTAATTTAAAAATTCTTCGGAACTTTTCCATTGTTCTCGGAATTCTGCTCATGTTTAAAAATGCTTCGGAACTCTTCCATTGTTCTCGTAATTCCGCTGACGTTTAAAAATGCTTCGTTACTTTTCGATTGGTCTTGGAATTCTGCTCATGTTTAAAAATGCTTCGGAACTCTTCGAGTGTACTCGTAATTCCGGTGATGTTTAAAAATTCTTCGGAACTCTTACATTGTTCTCGGAATTCCGCTGAAGTTTAAAAATGCTTTGGAACTCTTCCATTGTTCTAGGATTTCCGATGAAGTTTAAAAATGCTTCGGAACTCTTCCATTGTTCTCGGAATAACGCTGAAGTTTAAAAATGCTTCAGAACTCTTACATTGTTCTCGGAATTCTGCTGACGTTTAAAAATGCTTCCGATCTCTTCATTTGTTCTCAGAATTCTGCTGAAGTATAAAAATGCTACCGAACTCTTCCATTGTTCCCGGAATTCCGCTGAAGTTTAAAAATGCTTCGGATCTCTTTTATTGTTCAAGGAATTCCGCTGACGTTCAAAAATGCTGCGGAACTCTTCCATTATTCTTGGAATTCCGCTGATGTTTAAAAATTCTTCGGAACTCTTCCATTGTTCTCGGAATTCCGCTGACGAGTAAAAATGCTTCGGAACTCTTCCATTGTTCTCGTAATTCCGCTGACGTTTAAAAATACTTCGGAACTCTTCCATTGTTCTCGGAATTCCGCTGAAATTTAAAAATGCTTCTGGAACTCTTGAATTGTTCTCGGAATTCTGCTGACGTTTAAAAATGGTTCGGAACTCTTACCATTGTTCTCGGAATTCTCCTGTAATTTAAAAATTCTTCGGAACTTTTCCATTGTTCTCGGAATTCCGCTGAGGTTTAAAAATGCTTCGGAACTCTTCCATTGTTCTCGGAATTCTGCTGACGTTTAAAAATGCTTCCGATCTCTTCCATTGTTCTGGGAATTCTGCTGAAGTTTAAAAATGCTTCGGAACTCTTCCATTGTCCCCGGAATTCTGCTGAAATTCAAAAATGCTACCGAACTCTTCCATTGTTCTTAAAATTCTGCTGATGTTTAAAAATGCTTCGGAACACGACCATTGTTCTCGTAATTCCGCTGACGTTTAAAAATGCTTCGTTACTTTTCGATTGTTCTTGGAATTCTGCTGATGTTTAAAAATGCTTCGGAACTCTTTCTGATTGTTCTCGGAATTCTGCTGACGTTTAAAAATGCTTCCGATCTCTTCATTTGTTCTCAGAATTCTGCTGAAGTTTAAAAATGCTTCAGAACTCTTCCATTTTTCTAGGATTTAAGCTGAAGTTTAAAATGCTTTGGAACTCTTCCATTGTTCTCAGAATTCCGCTGAAGTTTAAAAATGCTTCGGAACTCTTCCATTGTTCTCGGAATTCCGCTGAAGTTTAAAAATGCTTCGGAACTCTTCCATTGTTCTCGTAATTCTGCTGACGTTTAAAAATGCTTCCGATCTCTTCCATTGTTCTGGGAATTCTGCTGAAGTTTAAAAATGCTTCGGAACTCTTCCATTGTCCCCGGAATTCTGCTGAAATTCAAAAATGCTACGGAACTCTTCCATTGTTCCCGGAATTCGGCTGAAGTTTAAAAATGCTTCGGAACTCTTTCATTGCTCAAGGAATTCCGCTGATGTTTAAAAATGCTTCGGAACTCTTCCATTTTTCTCAGAATTCCGCTGACGTTTAAAAATGCTTCGGAACTCTTCCATTGTTCTCAGAATTCTGCTGACATTTAAAAATGGTTCGGAACTCTTACCATTGTTCTCGGAATTCTCCTGTAATTTAAAAATTCTTCGGAACTTTTCATTGGTCTCGGAATTCTGCTGAAGTTTAAAAATGCTTCGAAACTCTTCCATTGTTCTTAAAATTCTTCTGATGTTTAAAAATGCTTCGGAACTCGACCATTGTTCTCGTAATTCCGCTGACGTTTAAAAATGCTTCGTTACTTTTCGATTGTTCTTGGAATTCTGCTGAAGTATAAAAATGCTTCCGAACTCTTCCGTTGTTCCCGGAATTCCGCTGACGTTTAAAAATGCTTCGGAACTCTTCCATTGTTCTCGGAATTCCGCTGAAGTTTAAAAATGCTTTGGAACTCTTCCATTGTTCTAGGATTTCCGATGAAGTTTAAAAATGCTTCGGAACTCTTCCATTGTTCTCGGAATTCCGCTGAAGTTTAAAAATGCTTCAGAACTCTTCCATTGTTCTCGGAATTCCACTGACGTTTAAAAATGCTTTGGAACTCTTCCATTGGTTCTCGTAATTCCGCTGAAGTTTAAAAAACCTTCGGAACTCTTCCATTGTTCTCGAAATTCCGCTGACGATTAAAAATGCTTCGAAACTCTTCTAATGTTCTCGGAATTCCGCTGAAATTTAAAAATGCTTCTGGAACTCTTGAATTGTTCTCGGAATTCTGCTGACGTTTAAAAATGGTTCGGAACTCTTACCATTGTTCTCGGAATTCTCCTGTAATTTAAAAATTCTTCGGAACTTTTCCATTGTTCTCGGAATTCCGCTGAGGTTTAAAAATGCTTCGGAACTCTTCCATTGTTCTCGGATTTCTGCTGACGTTTAAAAATGCTTCCGATCTCTTCCATTGTTCTGGGAATTCTGCTGAAGTTTAAAAATGCTTCGGAACTCTTCCATTGTCCCCGGAATTCTGCTGAAATTCAAAAATGCTACCGAACTCTTCCATTGTTCTTAAAATTCTGCTGATGTTTAAAAATGCTTCGGAACACGACCATTGTTCTCGTAATTCCGCTGACGTTTAAAAATGCTTCGTTACTTTTCGATTGTTCTTGGAATTCTGCTGATGTTTAAAAATGCTTCGGAACTCTTTCTGATTGTTCTCGGAATTCTGCTGACGTTTAAAAATGCTTCCGATCTCTTCATTTGTTCTCAGAATTCTGCTGAAGTTTAAAAATGCTTCAGAACTCTTCCATTTTTCTAGGATTTAAGCTGAAGTTTAAAATGCTTTGGAACTCTTCCATTGTTCTCAGAATTCCGCTGAAGTTTAAAAATGCTTCGGAACTCTTCCATTGTTCTCGGAATTCCGCTGAAGTTTAAAAATGCTTCGGAACTCTTCCATTGTTCTCGAAATTCTGCTGATATTTAAAAATGCTTCCGATCTCTTCCAATGTTCTCGGAATTCTCCTGAAATTTTAAAATGCTTCGGAACTCTTACATTGTTCCCGGAATTCTGGTGAAGTTTAAAAATGCTACGGAACTCTTCCATTGTTCCCGGAATACTGCTGAAGTTTAAAGATGCTTTGGAACTCTTTCATTGCTCAAGGAATTCCGGTGCCATTTAAAAATGCTTCGGAACTCTTCCATTGTTCTTGGAATTCCGCTGATGTTTAAAAATTCTTCGGAACTCTTCCATTGTTCTCGGAATTCCGCTGACGAGTAAAAATGCTTCGGAACTCTTCCATTGCTCTCGTAATTCCGCTGACGTTTAAAAATACTTCGGAACTCTTCCATTGTTCTCGGAAATCCGCTGAAGTTTAAAAATGCTTCAGAACTCTTCTATTGTTCTAGGATTTCCGCTGAAGTTTAAAAATGCTTTGGAACTCTTCCATTGTTCTCGGAATTCCGCTGAGGTCTAAAAATGCTTCGGAACTCTTCCATTGTTCTCGGAATTCTGCTGACGTTTAAAAATGCTTCCGATCTCTTCCATTGTTCTGGGAATTCTGCTGAAGTTTAAAAATGCTTCGGAACTCTTCCATTGTCCCCGGAATTCTGCTGAAATTCAAAAATGCTACGGAACTCTTCCATTGTTCCCGGAATTCGGCTGAAGTTTAAAAATGCTTCGGAACTCTTTCATTGCTCAAGGAATTCCGCTGACGTTTAAAAATGCTTCGGAACTCTTCCATTTTTCTCAGAATTCCGCTGACGTTTAAAAATGCTTCGGAACTCTTCCATTGTTCTCAGAATTCTGCTGACATTTAAAAATGGTTCGGAACTCTTACCATTGTTCTCGGAATTCTCCTGTAATTTAAAAATTCTTCTGAACTTTCCATTGTTCTCGGAATTCTGCTGAAGTTTAAAAATGCTTCGAAACTCTTCCATTGTTCTTAAAATTCTGCTGATGTATAAAAATGCTTCGGAACTCGACCATTGTTCTCGTAATTCCGCTGACGTTTAAAAATGCTTCGTTACTTTTCGATTGTTCTTGGAATTCTGCTGATGTTTAAAAATGCTTCGGAACTCTTCCATTGTTCTCGGAATTCTGCTGACGTTTAAAAATGCTTCCGATCTCTTCATTTGTTCTCAGAATTCTGCTGAAGTATAAAAATGCTTCCGAACTCTTCCATTGTTCCCAGAATTCCGCAGACGTTTAAAAATGCTTCGGAACTCTTCCATTGTTCTCGGAATTCCGCTGAAGTTTAAAAATGCTTCAGAGCTCTTCCTTTGTTCTAGTATTTCCGCTGAAGTTTAAATATGCTTTTGAACTCTTCCTTTGCTCTCGGAATTCCGCTGAAGTTTAAAAATGCTTCGGAACACTTCAATTGTTCTCGGAATTCCGCTGAAGTTTAAAAATGCTTCGGAACTCTTCCATTGTTCTCGTAATTCCGCTGACGTTTAAAAATGCTTAGGAACTCTTCCATTGTTCTAGGATTTCTGCTGAAGTTTAAAAATGCTTCGGAACTCTTCCATTGTTCTCGGAATTCTGCTGACGTTTAAAAATGCTTCCGATCTCTTCCATTGTTCTGGGAATTCTGCTGAAGTTTAAAAATGCTTCGGAACTCTTCCATTGTCCCCGGAATTCTGCTGAAATTCAAAAATGCTACGGAACTCTTCCATTGTTCCCGGAATTCGGCTGAAGTTTAAAAATGCTTCGGAACTCTTTCATTGCTCAAGGAATTCCGCTGACGTTTAAAAATGCTTCGGAACTCTTCCATTTTTCTCAGAATTCCGCTGACGTTTAAAAATGCTTCGGAACTCTTCCATTGTTCTCAGAATTCTGCTGACATTTAAAAATGGTTCGGAACTCTTACCATTGTTCTCGGAATTCTCCTGTAATTTAAAAATGCTTCGGAACTCGACCATTGTTCTCGTAATTCCGCTGACGTTTAAAAATGCTTCGTTACTTTTCGATTGTTCTTGGAATTCTGCTGAAGTATAAAAATGCTTCCGAACTCTTCCATTGTTCCCGGAATTCCGCTGACGTTTAAAAATGCTTCGGAACTCTTCCATTGTTCTCGGAATTCCGCTGAAGTTTAAAAATGCTTTGGAACTCTTCCATTGTTCTAGGATTTCCGATGAAGTTTAAAAATGCTTCGGAACTCTTCCATTGTTCTCGGAATTCCGCTGAAGTTTAAAAATGCTTCAGAACTCTTCCATTGTTCTCGGAATTCCGCTGAAGTTTAAAAATGCTTCAGAGCTCTTCCTTTGTTCTAGTATTTCCGCTGAGGTTTAAATATGCTTTTGAACTCTTCCTTTGCTCTCTGAATTCCGCTGAAGTTTAAAAATGCTTCGGAACACTTCAATTGTTCTCGGAATTCCGCTGAAGTTTAAAAATGCTTCGGAACTCTTCCATTGTTCTCGTAATTCCGCTGACGTTTAAAAATGCTTAGGAACTCTTCCATTGTTCTAGGATTTCTGCTGAAGTTTAAAAATGCTTCGGAACTCTTCCATTGTTCTCGGAATTCTGCTGACGTTTAAAAATGCTTCCGATCTCTTCCATTGTTCTGGGAATTCTGCTGAAGTTTAAAAATGCTTCGGAACTCTTCCATTGTCCCCGGAATTCTGCTGAAATTCAAAAATGCTACGGAACTCTTCCATTGTTCCCGGAATTCGGCTGAAGTTTAAAAATGCTTCGGAACTCTTTCATTGCTCAAGGAATTCCGCTGATGTTTAAAAATGCTTCGGAACTCTTCCATTTTTCTCAGAATTCCGCTGACGTTTAAAAATGCTTCGGAACTCTTCCATTGTTCTCAGAATTCTGCTGACATTTAAAAATGGTTCGGAACTCTTACCATTGTTCTCGGAATTCTCCTGTAATTTAAAAATTCTTCGGAACTTTTCATTGGTCTCGGAATTCTGCTGAAGTTTAAAAATGCTTCGAAACTCTTCCATTGTTCTTAAAATTCTTCTGATGTTTAAAAATGCTTCGGAACTCGACCATTGTTCTCGTAATTCCGCTGACGTTTAAAAATGCTTCGTTACTTTTCGATTGTTCTTGGAATTCTGCTGAAGTATAAAAATGCTTCCGAACTCTTCCGTTGTTCCCGGAATTCCGCTGACGTTTAAAAATGCTTCGGAACTCTTCCATTGTTCTCGGAATTCCGCTGAAGTTTAAAAATGCTTTGGAACTCTTCCATTGTTCTAGGATTTCCGATGAAGTTTAAAAATGCTTCGGAACTCTTCCATTGTTCTCGGAATTCCGCTGAAGTTTAAAAATGCTTCAGAACTCTTCCATTGTTCTCGGAATTCCACTGACGTTTAAAAATGCTTTGGAACTCTTCCATTGGTTCTCGTAATTCCGCTGAAGTTTAAAAAACCTTCGGAACTCTTCCATTGTTCTCGAAATTCCGCTGACGATTAAAAATGCTTCGAAACTCTTCTAATGTTCTCGGAATTCTGCTGACGTTTAAAAATGCTTCCGATCTCTTCATTTGTTCTCAGAATTCTGCTGAAGTTTAAAAATGCTTCAGAACTCTTCCATTTTTCTAGGATTTAAGCTGAAGTTTAAAATGCTTTGGAACTCTTCCATTGTTCTCAGAATTCCGCTGAAGTTTAAAAATGCTTCGGAACTCTTCCATTGTTCTCGAAATTCTGCTGATATTTAAAAATGCTTCCGATCTCTTCCAATGTTCTCGGAATTCTCCTGAAATTTTAAAATGCTTCGGAACTCTTACATTGTTCCCGGAATTCTGGTGAAGTTTAAAAATGCTACGGAACTCTTCCATTGTTCCCGGAATACTGCTGAAGTTTAAAGATGCTTTGGAACTCTTTCATTGCTCAAGGAATTCCGGTGCCATTTAAAAATGCTTCGGAACTCTTCCATTGTTCTTGGAATTCCGCTGATGTTTAAAAATTCTTCGGAACTCTTCCATTGTTCTCGGAATTCCGCTGACGAGTAAAAATGCTTCGGAACTCTTCTATTGCTCTCGTAATTCCGCTGACGTTTAAAAATACTTCGGAACTCTTCCATTGTTCTCGGAAATCCGCTGAAGTTTAAAAATGCTTCAGAACTCTTCTATTGTTCTAGGATTTCCGCTGAAGTTTAAAAATGCTTTGGAACTCTTCCATTGTTCTCGGAATTCCGCTGAGGTCTAAAAATGCTTCGGAACTCTTCCATTGTTCTCGGAATTCTGCTGACGTTTAAAAATGCTTCCGATCTCTTCCATTGTTCTGGGAATTCTGCTGAAGTTTAAAAATGCTTCGGAACTCTTCCATTGTCCCCGGAATTCTGCTGAAATTCAAAAATGCTACGGAACTCTTCCATTGTTCCCGGAATTCGGCTGAAGTTTAAAAATGCTTCGGAACTCTTTCATTGCTCAAGGAATTCCGCTGACGTTTAAAAATGCTTCGGAACTCTTCCATTTTTCTCAGAATTCCGCTGACGTTTAAAAATGCTTCGGAACTCTTCCATTGTTCTCAGAATTCTGCTGACATTTAAAAATGGTTCGGAACTCTTACCATTGTTCTCGGAATTCTCCTGTAATTTAAAAATTCTTCTGAACTTTCCATTGTTCTCGGAATTCTGCTGAAGTTTAAAAATGCTTCGAAACTCTTCCATTGTTCTTAAAATTCTGCTGATGTTTAAAAATGCTTCGGAACTCGACCATTGTTCTCGTAATTCCGCTGACGTTTAAAAATGCTTCGTTACTTTTCGATTGTTCTTGGAATTCTGCTGATGTTTAAAAATGCTTCGGAACTCTTCCATTGTTCTCGGAATTCTGCTGACGTTTAAAAATGCTTCCGATCTCTTCATTTGTTCTCAGAATTCTGCTGAAGTATAAAAATGCTTCCGAACTCTTCCATTGTTCCCAGAATTCTGCAGACGTTTAAAAATGCTTCGGAACTCTTCCATTGTTCTCGGAATTCCGCTGAAGTTTAAAAATGCTTCAGAGCTCTTCCTTTGTTCTAGTATTTCCGCTGAAGTTTAAATATGCTTTTGAACTCTTCCTTTGCTCTCGGAATTCCGCTGAAGTTTAAAAATGCTTCGGAACACTTCAATTGTTCTCGGAATTCCGCTGAAGTTTAAAAATGCTTCGGAACTCTTCCATTGTTCTCGTAATTCCGCTGACGTTTAAAAATGCTTAGGAACTCTTCCATTGTTCTAGGATTTCTGCTGAAGTTTAAAAATGCTTCGGAACTCTTCCATTGTTCTCGGAATTCTGCTGACGTTTAAAAATGCTTCCGATCTCTTCCATTGTTCTGGGAATTCTGCTGAAGTTTAAAAATGCTTCGGAACTCTTCCATTGTCCCCGGAATTCTGCTGAAATTCAAAAATGCTACGGAACTCTTCCATTGTTCCCGGAATTCGGCTGAAGTTTAAAAATGCTTCGGAACTCTTTCATTGCTCAAGGAATTCCGCTGACGTTTAAAAATGCTTCGGAACTCTTCCATTTTTCTCAGAATTCCGCTGACGTTTAAAAATGCTTCGGAACTCTTCCATTGTTCTCAGAATTCTGCTGACATTTAAAAATGGTTCGGAACTCTTACCATTGTTCTCGGAATTCTCCTGTAATTTAAAAATGCTTCGGAACTCGACCATTGTTCTCGTAATTCCGCTGACGTTTAAAAATGCTTCGTTACTTTTCGATTGTTCTTGGAATTCTGCTGAAGTATAAAAATGCTTCCGAACTCTTCCATTGTTCCCGGAATTCCGCTGACGTTTAAAAATGCTTCGGAACTCTTCCATTGTTCTCGGAATTCCGCTGAAGTTTAAAAATGCTTTGGAACTCTTCCATTGTTCTAGGATTTCCGATGAAGTTTAAAAATGCTTCGGAACTCTTCCATTGTTCTCGGAATTCCGCTGAAGTTTAAAAATGCTTCAGAACTCTTCCATTGTTCTCGGAATTCCACTGACGTTTAAAAATGCTTTGGAACTCTTCCATTGGTTCTCGTAATTCCGCTGAAGTTTAAAAAACCTTCGGAACTCTTCCATTGTTCTCGAAATTCCGCTGACGATTAAAAATGCTTCGAAACTCTTCTAATGTTCTCGGAATTCCGCTGAAATTTAAAAATGCTTCTGGAACTCTTGAATTGTTCTCGGAATTCTGCTGACGTTTAAAAATGGTTCGGAACTCTTACCATTGTTCTCGGAATTCTCCTGTAATTTAAAAATTCTTCGGAACTTTTCCATTGTTCTCGGAATTCCGCTGAGGTTTAAAAATGCTTCGGAACTCTTCCATTATTCTCGGAATTCTGCTGACGTTTAAAAATGCTTCCGATCTCTTCCATTGTTCTGGGAATTCTGCTGAAGTTTAAAAATGCTTCGGAACTCTTCCATTGTCCCCGGAATTCTGCTGAAATTCAAAAATGCTACCGAACTCTTCCATTGTTCCCGGAATTCGGCTGAAGTTTAAAAATGCTTCGGAACTCTTTCATTGCTCAAGGAATTCCGCTGACGTTTAAAAATGCTTCGGAACTCTTCCATTTTTCTCAGAATTCCGCTGACGTTTAAAAATTCTTCGGAACTTTTCATTGGTCTCGGAATTCTGCTGAAGTTTAAAAATGCTTCGAAACTCTTCCATTGTTCTTAAAATTCTGCTGATGTTTAAAAATGCTTCGGAACTCGACCATTGTTCTCGTAATTCCGCTGACGTTTAAAAATGCTACGTTACTTTTCGATTGTTCTTGGAATTCTGCTGATGTTTAAAAATGCTTCGGAACTCTTCCATTGTTCTCAGAATTCTGCTGACATTTAAAAATGGTTCGGAACTCTTACCATTGTTCTCGGAATTCTCCTGTAATTTATAAATTCTTCGGAACTTTTCCATTGTTCTCGGAATTCTGCTGAAGTTTAAAAATACTTCGGAACTCTTCCATTGTTCCTGGAATTCCGCTGAAGATTAAAAATGCTTCGGAACGCTTACATTGTTCTCGGAATTCCGCTGACGTTTAAAAATGCTTCGGAACTCTTCCATTGTACTCGGAATAACGCTGAAGTTTAAAAATGCTTCAGAACTCTTACCATTGTTCTCGGAATTCTCCTGTAATTTAAAAATTCTTCGGAACTTTTCCATTGTTCTCGGAATTCTGCTCATGTTTAAAAATGCTTCGGAACTCTTCCATTGTTCTCGTAATTCCGCTGACGTTTAAAAATGCTTCGTTACTTTTCGATTGGTCTTGGAATTCTGCTCATGTTTAAAAATGCTTCGGAACTCTTCGAGTGTACTCGTAATTCCGGTGATGTTTAAAAATTCTTCGGAACTCTTACATTGTTCTCGGAATTCCGCTGAAGTTTAAAAATGCTTTGGAACTCTTCCATTGTTCTAGGATTTCCGATGAAGTTTAAAAATGCTTCGGAACTCTTCCATTGTTCTCGGAATAACGCTGAAGTTTAAAAATGCTTCAGAACTCTTACATTGTTCTCGGAATTCTGCTGACGTTTAAAAATGCTTCCGATCTCTTCATTTGTTCTCAGAATTCTGCTGAAGTATAAAAATGCTACCGAACTCTTCCATTGTTCCCGGAATTCCGCTGAAGTTTAAAAATGCTTCGGATCTCTTTCATTGTTCAAGGAATTCCGCTGACGTTCAAAAATGCTGCGGAACTCTTCCATTATTCTTGGAATTCCGCTGATGTTTAAAAATTCTTCGGAACTCTTCCATTGTTCTCGTAATTCCGCTGACGAGTAAAAATGCTTCGGAACTCTTCCATTGTTCTCGTAATTCCGCTGACGTTTAAAAATACTTCGGAACTCTTCCATTGTTCTCGGAATTCCGCTGAAATTTAAAAATGCTTCTGGAACTCTTGAATTGTTCTCGGAATTCTGCTGACGTTTAAAAATGGTTCGGAACTCTTACCATTGTTCTCGGAATTCTCCTGTAATTTAAAAATTCTTCGGAACTTTTCCATTGTTCTCGGAATTCCGCTGAGGTTTAAAAATGCTTCGGAACTCTTCCATTGTTCTCGGAATTCTGCTGACGTTTAAAAATGCTTCCGATCTCTTCCATTGTTCTGGGAATTCTGCTGAAGTTTAAAAATGCTTCGGAACTCTTCCATTGTCCCCGGAATTCTGCTGAAATTCAAAAATGCTACCGAACTCTTCCATTGTTCTTAAAATTCTGCTGATGTTTAAAAATGCTTCGGAACACGACCATTGTTCTCGTAATTCCGCTGACGTTTAAAAATGCTTCGTTACTTTTCGATTGTTCTTGGAATTCTGCTGATGTTTAAAAATGCTTCGGAACTCTTTCTGATTGTTCTCGGAATTCTGCTGACGTTTAAAAATGCTTCCGATCTCTTCATTTGTTCTCAGAATTCTGCTGAAGTTTAAAAATGCTTCAGAACTCTTCCATTTTTCTAGGATTTAAGCTGAAGTTTAAAATGCTTTGGAACTCTTCCATTGTTCTCAGAATTCCGCTGAAGTTTAAAAATGCTTCGGAACTCTTCCATTGTTCTCGGAATTCCGCTGAAGTTTAAAAATGCTTCGGAACTCTTCCATTGTTCTCGAAATTCTGCTGATATTTAAAAATGCTTCCGATCTCTTCCAATGTTCTCGGAATTCTCCTGAAATTTTAAAATGCTTCGGAACTCTTACATTGTTCCCGGAATTCTGGTGAAGTTTAAAAATGCTACGGAACTCTTCCATTGTTCCCGGAATACTGCTGAAGTTTAAAGATGCTTTGGAACTCTTTCATTGCTCAAGGAATTCCGGTGCCATTTAAAAATGCTTCGGAACTCTTCCATTGTTCTTGGAATTCCGCTGATGTTTAAAAATTCTTCGGAACTCTTCCATTGTTCTCGGAATTCCGCTGACGAGTAAAAATGCTTCGGAACTCTTCCATTGCTCTCGTAATTCCGCTGACGTTTAAAAATACTTCGGAACTCTTCCATTGTTCTCGGAAATCCGCTGAAGTTTAAAAATGCTTCAGAACTCTTCTATTGTTCTAGGATTTCCGCTGAAGTTTAAAAATGCTTTGGAACTCTTCCATTGTTCTCGGAATTCCGCTGAGGTCTAAAAATGCTTCGGAACTCTTCCATTGTTCTCGGAATTCTGCTGACGTTTAAAAATGCTTCCGATCTCTTCCATTGTTCTGGGAATTCGGCTGAAGTTTAAAAATGCTTCGGAACTCTTTCATTGCTCAAGGAATTCCGCTGACGTTTAAAAATGCTTCGGAACTCTTCCATTTTTCTCAGAATTCCGCTGACGTTTAAAAATGCTTCGGAACTCTTCCATTGTTCTCAGAATTCTGCTGACATTTAAAAATGGTTCGGAACTCTTACCATTGTTCTCGGAATTCTCCTGTAATTTAAAAATTCTTCTGAACTTTCCATTGTTCTCGGAATTCTGCTGAAGTTTAAAAATGCTTCGAAACTCTTCCATTGTTCTTAAAATTCTGCTGATGTTTAAAAATGCTTCGGAACTCGACCATTGTTCTCGTAATTCCGCTGACGTTTAAAAATGCTTCGTTACTTTTCGATTGTTCTTGGAATTCTGCTGATGTTTAAAAATGCTTCGGAACTCTTCCATTGTTCTCGGAATTCTGCTGACGTTTAAAAATGCTTCCGATCTCTTCATTTGTTCTCAGAATTCTGCTGAAGTATAAAAATGCTTCCGATCTCTTCCATTGTTCCCAGAATTCCGCAGACGTTTAAAAATGCTTCGGAACTCTTCCATTGTTCTCGGAATTCCGCTGAAGTTTAAAAATGCTTCAGAGCTCTTCCTTTGTTCTAGTATTTCCGCTGAAGTTTAAATATGCTTTTGAACTCTTCCTTTGCTCTCGGAATTCCGCTGAAGTTTAAAAATGCTTCGGAACACTTCAATTGTTCTCGGAATTCCGTTGAAGTTTAAAAATGCTTCGGAACTCTTCCATTGTTCTCGTAATTCCGCTGACGTTTAAAAATGCTTAGGAACTCTTCCATTGTTCTAGGATTTCTGCTGAAGTTTAAAAATGCTTCGGAACTCTTCCATTGTACTCGGAATTCTGCTGACGTTTAAAAATGCTTCCGATCTCTTCCATTGTTCTGGGAATTCTGCTGAAGTTTAAAAATGCTTCGGAACTCTTCCATTGTCCCCGGAATTCTGCTGAAATTCAAAAATGCTACGGAACTCTTCCATTGTTCCCGGAATTCGGCTGAAGTTTAAAAATGCTTCGGAACTCTTTCATTGCTCAAGGAATTCCGCTGATGTTTAAAAATGCTTCGGAACTCTTCCATTTTTCTCAGAATTCCGCTGACGTTTAAAAATGCTTCGGAACTCTTCCATTGTTCTCAGAATTCTGCTGACATTTAAAAATGGTTCGGAACTCTTACCATTGTTCTCGGAATTCTCCTGTAATTTAAAAATTCTTCGGAACTTTTCATTGGTCTCGGAATTCTGCTGAAGTTTAAAAATGCTTCGAAACTCTTCCATTGTTCTTAAAATTCTTCTGATGTTTAAAAATGCTTCGGAACTCGACCATTGTTCTCGTAATTCCGCTGACGTTTAAAAATGCTTCGTTACTTTTCGATTGTTCTTGGAATTCTGCTGAAGTATAAAAATGCTTCCGAACTCTTCCGTTGTTCCCGGAATTCCGCTGACGTTTAAAAATGCTTCGGAACTCTTCCATTGTTCTCGGAATTCCGCTGAAGTTTAAAAATGCTTTGGAACTCTTCCATTGTTCTAGGATTTCCGATGAAGTTTAAAAATGCTTCGGAACTCTTCCATTGTTCTCGGAATTCCGCTGAAGTTTAAAAATGCTTCAGAACTCTTCCATTGTTCTCGGAATTCCACTGACGTTTAAAAATGCTTTGGAACTCTTCCATTGGTTCTCGTAATTCCGCTGAAGTTTAAAAAACCTTCGGAACTCTTCCATTGTTCTCGAAATTCCGCTGACGATTAAAAATGCTTCGAAACTCTTCTAATGTTCTCGGAATTCTGCTGACGTTTAAAAATGCTTCCGATCTCTTCATTTGTTCTCAGAATTCTGCTGAAGTTTAAAAATGCTTCAGAACTCTTCCATTTTTCTAGGATTTAAGCTGAAGTTTAAAATGCTTTGGAACTCTTCCATTGTTCTCAGAATTCCGCTGAAGTTTAAAAATGCTTCGGAACTCTTCCATTGTTCTCGGAATTCCGCTGAAGTTTAAAAATGCTTCGGAACTCTTCCATTGTTCTCGAAATTCTGCTGATATTTAAAAATGCTTCCGATCTCTTCCAATGTTCTCGGAATTCTCCTGAAATTTTAAAATGCTTCGGAACTCTTACATTGTTCCCGGAATTCTGGTGAAGTTTAAAAATGCTACGGAACTCTTCCATTGTTCCCGGAATACTGCTGAAGTTTAAAGATGCTTTGGAACTCTTTCATTGCTCAAGGAATTCCGGTGCCATTTAAAAATGCTTCGGAACTCTTCCATTGTTCTTGGAATTCCGCTGATGTTTAAAAATTCTTCGGAACTCTTCCATTGTTCTCGGAATTCCGCTGACGAGTAAAAATGCTTCGGAACTCTTCCATTGCTCTCGTAATTCCGCTGACGTTTAAAAATACTTCGGAACTCTTCCATTGTTCTCGGAAATCCGCTGAAGTTTAAAAATGCTTCAGAACTCTTCTATTGTTCTAGGATTTCCGCTGAAGTTTAAAAATGCTTTGGAACTCTTCCATTGTTCTCGGAATTCCGCTGAGGTCTAAAAATGCTTCGGAACTCTTCCATTGTTCTCGGAATTCTGCTGACGTTTAAAAATGCTTCCGATCTCTTCCATTGTTCTGGGAATTCTGCTGAAGTTTAAAAATGCTTCGGAACTCTTCCATTGTCCCCGGAATTCTGCTGAAATTCAAAAATGCTACGGAACTCTTCCATTGTTCCCGGAATTCGGCTGAAGTTTAAAAATGCTTCGGAACTCTTTCATTGCTCAAGGAATTCCGCTGACGTTTAAAAATGCTTCGGAACTCTTCCATTTTTCTCAGAATTCCGCTGACGTTTAAAAATGCTTCGGAACTCTTCCATTGTTCTCAGAATTCTGCTGACATTTAAAAATGGTTCGGAACTCTTACCATTGTTCTCGGAATTCTCCTGTAATTTAAAAATTCTTCTGAACTTTCCATTGTTCTCGGAATTCTGCTGAAGTTTAAAAATGCTTCGAAACTCTTCCATTGTTCTTAAAATTCTGCTGATGTTTAAAAATGCTTCGGAACTCGACCATTGTTCTCGTAATTCCGCTGACGTTTAAAAATGCTTCGTTACTTTTCGATTGTTCTTGGAATTCTGCTGATGTTTAAAAATGCTTCGGAACTCTTCCATTGTTCTCGGAATTCTGCTGACGTTTAAAAATGCTTCCGATCTCTTCATTTGTTCTCAGAATTCTGCTGAAGTATAAAAATGTTTCCGAACTCTTCCATTGTTCCCAGAATTCCGCAGACGTTTAAAAATGCTTCGGAACTCTTCCATTGTTCTCGGAATTCCGCTGAAGTTTAAAAATGCTTCAGAGCTCTTCCTTTGTTCTAGTATTTCCGCTGAAGTTTAAATATGCTTTTGAACTCTTCCTTTGCTCTCGGAATTCCGCTGAAGTTTAAAAATGCTTCGGAACACTTCAATTGTTCTCGGAATTCCGCTGAAGTTTAAAAATGCTTCGGAACTCTTCCATTGTTCTCGTAATTCCGCTGACGTTTAAAAATGCTTAGGAACTCTTCCATTGTTCTAGGATTTCTGCTGAAGTTTAAAAATGCTTCGGAACTCTTCCATTGTTCTCGGAATTCTGCTGACGTTTAAAAATGCTTCCGATCTCTTCCATTGTTCTGGGAATTCTGCTGAAGTTTAAAAATGCTTCGGAACTCTTCCATTGTCCCCGGAATTCTGCTGAAATTCAAAAATGCTACGGAACTCTTCCATTGTTCCCGGAATTCGGCTGAAGTTTAAAAATGCTTCGGAACTCTTTCATTGCTCAAGGAATTCCGCTGATGTTTAAAAATGCTTCGGAACTCTTCCATTTTTCTCAGAATTCCGCTGACGTTTAAAAATGCTTCGGAACTCTTCCATTGTTCTCAGAATTCTGCTGACATTTAAAAATGGTTCGGAACTCTTACCATTGTTCTCGGAATTCTCCTGTAATTTAAAAATTCTTCGGAACTTTTCATTGGTCTCGGAATTCTGCTGAAGTTTAAAAATGCTTCGAAACTCTTCCATTGTTCTTAAAATTCTTCTGATGTTTAAAAATGCTTCGGAACTCGACCATTGTTCTCGTAATTCCGCTGACGTTTAAAAATGCTTCGTTACTTTTCGATTGTTCTTGGAATTCTGCTGAAGTATAAAAATGCTTCCGAACTCTTCCGTTGTTCCCGGAATTCCGCTGACGTTTAAAAATGCTTCGGAACTCTTCCATTGTTCTCGGAATTCCGCTGAAGTTTAAAAATGCTTTGGAACTCTTCCATTGTTCTAGGATTTCCGATGAAGTTTAAAAATGCTTCGGAACTCTTCCATTGTTCTCGGAATTCCGCTGAAGTTTAAAAATGCTTCAGAACTCTTCCATTGTTCTCGGAATTCCACTGACGTTTAAAAATGCTTTGGAACTCTTCCATTGGTTCTCGTAATTCCGCTGAAGTTTAAAAAACCTTCGGAACTCTTCCATTGTTCTCGAAATTCCGCTGACGATTAAAAATGCTTCGAAACTCTTCTAATGTTCTCGGAATTCTGCTGACGTTTAAAAATGCTTCCGATCTCTTCATTTGTTCTCAGAATTCTGCTGAAGTTTAAAAATGCTTCAGAACTCTTCCATTTTTCTAGGATTTAAGCTGAAGTTTAAAATGCTTTGGAACTCTTCCATTTTTCTCAGAATTCCGCTGAAGTTTAAAAATGCTTCGGAACTCTTCCATTGTTCTCGAAATTCTGCTGATATTTAAAAATGCTTCCGATCTCTTCCAATGTTCTCGGAATTCTCCTGAAATTTTAAAATGCTTCGGAACTCTTACATTGTTCCCGGAATTCTGGTGAAGTTTAAAAATGCTACGGAACTCTTCCATTGTTCCCGGAATACTGCTGAAGTTTAAAGATGCTTTGGAACTCTTTCATTGCTCAAGGAATTCCGGTGCCATTTAAAAATGCTTCGGAACTCTTCCATTGTTCTTGGAATTCCGCTGATGTTTAAAAATTCTTCGGAACTCTTCCATTGTTCTCGGAATTCCGCTGACGAGTAAAAATGCTTCGGATCTCTTCCATTGCTCTCGTAATTCCGCTGACGTTTAAAAATACTTCGGAACTCTTCCATTGTTCTCGGAAATCCGCTGAAGTTTAAAAATGCTTCAGAACTCTTCTATTGTTCTAGGATTTCCGCTGAAGTTTAAAAATGCTTTGGAACTCTTCCATTGTTCTCGGAATTCCGCTGAGGTCTAAAAATGCTTCGGAACTCTTCCATTGTTCTCGGAATTCTGCTGACGTTTAAAAATGCTTCCGATCTCTTCCATTGTTCTGGGAATTCTGCTGAAGTTTAAAAATGCTTCGGAACTCTTCCATTGTCCCCGGAATTCTGCTGAAATTCAAAAATGCTACGGAACTCTTCCATTGTTCCCGGAATTCGGCTGAAGTTTAAAAATGCTTCGGAACTCTTTCATTGCTCAAGGAATTCCGCTGACGTTTAAAAATGCTTCGGAACTCTTCAATTTTTCTCAGAATTCCGCTGACGTTTAAAAATGCTTCGGAACTCTTCCATTGTTCTCAGAATTCTGCTGACATTTAAAAATGGTTCGGAACTCTTACCATTGTTCTCGGAATTCTCCTGTAATTTAAAAATTCTTCGGAACTTTTCATTGGTCTCGGAATTCTGCTGAAGTTTAAAAATGCTTCGAAACTCTTCCATTGTTCTTAAAATTCTTCTGATGTTTAAAAATGCTTCGGAACTCGACCATTGTTCTCGTAATTCCGCTGACGTTTAAAAATGCTTCGTTACTTTTCGATTGTTCTTGGAATTCTGCTGAAGTATAAAAATGCTTCCGAACTCTTCCGTTGTTCCCGGAATTCCGCTGACGTTTAAAAATGCTTCGGAACTCTTCCATTGTTCTCGGAATTCCGCTGAAGTTTAAAAATGCTTTGGAACTCTTCCATTGTTCTAGGATTTCCGATGAAGTTTAAAAATGCTTCGGAACTCTTCCATTGTTCTCGGAATTCCGCTGAAGTTTAAAAATGCTTCAGAACTCTTCCATTGTTCTCGGAATTCCACTGACGTTTAAAAATGATTTGGAACTCTTCCATTGGTTCTCGTAATTCCGCTGAAGTTTAAAAAACCTTCGGAACTCTTCCATTGTTCTCGAAATTCCGCTGACGATTAAAAATGCTTCGAAACTCTTCTAATGTTCTCGGAATTCTGCTGACGTTTAAAAATGCTTCCGATCTCTTCATTTGTTCTCAGAATTCTGCTGAAGTTTAAAAATGCTTCAGAACTCTTCCATTTTTCTAGGATTTAAGCTGAAGTTTAAAATGCTTTGGAACTCTTCCATTGTTCTCAGAATTCCGCTGAAGTTTAAAAATGCTTCGGAACTCTTCCATTGTTCTCGAAATTCTGCTGATATTTAAAAATGCTTCCGATCTCTTCCAATGTTCTCGGAATTCTCCTGAAATTTTAAAATGCTTCGGAACTCTTACATTGTTCCCGGAATTCTGGTGAAGTTTAAAAATGCTACGGAACTCTTCCATTGTTCCCGGAATACTGCTGAAGTTTAAAGATGCTTTGGAACTCTTTCATTGCTCAAGGAATTCCGGTGCCATTTAAAAATGCTTCGGAACTCTTCCATTGTTCTTGGAATTCCGCTGATGTTTAAAAATTCTTCGGAACTCTTCCATTGTTCTCGGAATTCCGCTGACGAGTAAAAATGCTTCGGATCTCTTCCATTGCTCTCGTAATTCCGCTGACGTTTAAAAATACTTCGGAACTCTTCCATTGTTCTCGGAAATCCGCTGAAGTTTAAAAATGCTTCAGAACTCTTCTATTGTTCTAGGATTTCCGCTGAAGTTTAAAAATGCTTTGGAACTCTTCCATTGTTCTCGGAATTCCGCTGAGGTCTAAAAATGCTTCGGAACTCTTCCATTGTTCTCGGAATTCTGCTGACGTTTAAAAATGCTTCCGATCTCTTCCATTGTTCTGGGAATTCTGCTGAAGTTTAAAAATGCTTCGGAACTCTTCCATTGTCCCCGGAATTCTGCTGAAATTCAAAAATGCTACGGAACTCTTCCATTGTTCCCGGAATTCGGCTGAAGTTTAAAAATGCTTCGGAACTCTTTCATTGCTCAAGGAATTCCGCTGACGTTTAAAAATGCTTCGGAACTCTTCCATTTTTCTCAGAATTCCGCTGACGTTTAAAAATGCTTCGGAACTCTTCCATTGTTCTCAGAATTCTGCTGACATTTAAAAATGGTTCGGAACTCTTACCATTGTTCTCGGAATTCTCCTGTAATTTAAAAATTCTTCTGAACTTTCCATTGTTCTCGGAATTCTGCTGAAGTTTAAAAATGCTTCGAAACTCTTCCATTGTTCTTAAAATTCTGCTGATGTTTAAAAATGCTTCGGAACTCGACCATTGTTCTCGTAATTCCGCTGACGTTTAAAAATGCTTCGTTACTTTTCGATTGTTCTTGGAATTCTGCTGATGTTTAAAAATGCTTCGGAACTCTTCCATTGTTCTCGGAATTCTGCTGACGTTTAAAAATGCTTCCGATCTCTTCATTTGTTCTCAGAATTCTGCTGAAGTATAAAAATGCTTCCGAACTCTTCCATTGTTCCCAGAATTCTGCAGACGTTTAAAAATGCTTCGGAACTCTTCCATTGTTCTCGGAATTCCGCTGAAGTTTAAAAATGCTTCAGAGCTCTTCCTTTGTTCTAGTATTTCCGCTGAAGTTTAAATATGCTTTTGAACTCTTCCTTTGCTCTCGGAATTCCGCTGAAGTTTAAAAATGCTTCGGAACACTTCAATTGTTCTCGGAATTCCGCTGAAGTTTAAAAATGCTTCGGAACTCTTCCATTGTTCTCGTAATTCCGCTGACGTTTAAAAATGCTTAGGAACTCTTCCATTGTTCTAGGATTTCTGCTGAAGTTTAAAAATGCTTCGGAACTCTTCCATTGTTCTCGGAATTCTGCTGACGTTTAAAAATGCTTCCGATCTCTTCCATTGTTCTGGGAATTCTGCTGAAGTTTAAAAATGCTTCGGAACTCTTCCATTGTCCCCGGAATTCTGCTGAAATTCAAAAATGCTACGGAACTCTTCCATTGTTCCCGGAATTCGGCTGAAGTTTAAAAATGCTTCGGAACTCTTTCATTGCTCAAGGAATTCCGCTGACGTTTAAAAATGCTTCGGAACTCTTCAATTTTTCTCAGAATTCCGCTGACGTTTAAAAATGCTTCGGAACTCTTCCATTGTTCTCAGAATTCTGCTGACATTTAAAAATGGTTCGGAACTCTTACCATTGTTCTCGGAATTCTCCTGTAATTTAAAAATTCTTCGGAACTTTTCATTGGTCTCGGAATTCTGCTGAAGTTTAAAAATGCTTCGAAACTCTTCCATTGTTCTTAAAATTCTTCTGATGTTTAAAAATGCTTCGGAACTCGACCATTGTTCTCGTAATTCCGCTGACGTTTAAAAATGCTTCGTTACTTTTCGATTGTTCTTGGAATTCTGCTGAAGTATAAAAATGCTTCCGAACTCTTCCGTTGTTCCCGGAATTCCGCTGACGTTTAAAAATGCTTCGGAACTCTTCCATTGTTCTCGGAATTCCGCTGAAGTTTAAAAATGCTTTGGAACTCTTCCATTGTTCTAGGATTTCCGATGAAGTTTAAAAATGCTTCGGAACTCTTCCATTGTTCTCGGAATTCCGCTGAAGTTTAAAAATGCTTCAGAACTCTTCCATTGTTCTCGGAATTCCACTGACGTTTAAAAATGATTTGGAACTCTTCCATTGGTTCTCGTAATTCCGCTGAAGTTTAAAAAACCTTCGGAACTCTTCCATTGTTCTCGAAATTCCGCTGACGATTAAAAATGCTTCGAAACTCTTCTAATGTTCTCGGAATTCTGCTGACGTTTAAAAATGCTTCCGATCTCTTCATTTGTTCTCAGAATTCTGCTGAAGTTTAAAAATGCTTCAGAACTCTTCCATTTTTCTAGGATTTAAGCTGAAGTTTAAAATGCTTTGGAACTCTTCCATTGTTCTCAGAATTCCGCTGAAGTTTAAAAATGCTTCGGAACTCTTCCATTGTTCTCGAAATTCTGCTGATATTTAAAAATGCTTCCGATCTCTTCCAATGTTCTCGGAATTCTCCTGAAATTTTAAAATGCTTCGGAACTCTTACATTGTTCCCGGAATTCTGGTGAAGTTTAAAAATGCTACGGAACTCTTCCATTGTTCCCGGAATACTGCTGAAGTTTAAAGATGCTTTGGAACTCTTTCATTGCTCAAGGAATTCCGGTGCCATTTAAAAATGCTTCGGAACTCTTCCATTGTTCTTGGAATTCCGCTGATGTTTAAAAATTCTTCGGAACTCTTCCATTGTTCTCGGAATTCCGCTGACGAGTAAAAATGCTTCGGATCTCTTCCATTGCTCTCGTAATTCCGCTGACGTTTAAAAATACTTCGGAACTCTTCCATTGTTCTCGGAAATCCGCTGAAGTTTAAAAATGCTTCAGAACTCTTCTATTGTTCTAGGATTTCCGCTGAAGTTTAAAAATGCTTTGGAACTCTTCCATTGTTCTCGGAATTCCGCTGAGGTCTAAAAATGCTTCGGAACTCTTCCATTGTTCTCGGAATTCTGCTGACGTTTAAAAATGCTTCCGATCTCTTCCATTGTTCTGGGAATTCTGCTGAAGTTTAAAAATGCTTCGGAACTCTTCCATTGTCCCCGGAATTCTGCTGAAATTCAAAAATGCTACGGAACTCTTCCATTGTTCCCGGAATTCGGCTGAAGTTTAAAAATGCTTCGGAACTCTTTCATTGCTCAAGGAATTCCGCTGACGTTTAAAAATGCTTCGGAACTCTTCCATTTTTCTCAGAATTCCGCTGACGTTTAAAAATGCTTCGGAACTCTTCCATTGTTCTCAGAATTCTGCTGACATTTAAAAATGGTTCGGAACTCTTACCATTGTTCTCGGAATTCTCCTGTAATTTAAAAATTCTTCTGAACTTTCCATTGTTCTCGGAATTCTGCTGAAGTTTAAAAATGCTTCGAAACTCTTCCATTGTTCTTAAAATTCTGCTGATGTTTAAAAATGCTTCGGAACTCGACCATTGTTCTCGTAATTCCGCTGACGTTTAAAAATGCTTCGTTACTTTTCGATTGTTCTTGGAATTCTGCTGATGTTTAAAAATGCTTCGGAACTCTTCCATTGTTCTCGGAATTCCGCTGACGTTTAAAAATGCTTAGGAACTCTTCCATTGTTCTAGGATTTCTGCTGAAGTTTAAAAATGCTTCGGAACTCTTCCATTGTTCTCGGAATTCTGCTGACGTTTAAAAATGCTTCCGATCTCTTCCATTGTTCTGGGAATTCTGCTGAAGTTTAAAAATGCTTCGGAACTCTTCCATTGTCCCCGGAATTCTGCTGAAATTCAAAAATGCTACGGAACTCTTCCATTGTTCCCGGAATTCGGCTGAAGTTTAAAAATGCTTCGGAACTCTTTCATTGCTCAAGGAATTCCGCTGACGTTTAAAAATGCTTCGGAACTCTTCAATTTTTCTCAGAATTCCGCTGACGTTTAAAAATGCTTCGGAACTCTTCCATTGTTCTCAGAATTCTGCTGACATTTAAAAATGGTTCGGAACTCTTACCATTGTTCTCGGAATTCTCCTGTAATTTAAAAATTCTTCGGAACTTTTCATTGGTCTCGGAATTCTGCTGAAGTTTAAAAATGCTTCGAAACTCTTCCATTGTTCTTAAAATTCTTCTGATGTTTAAAAATGCTTCGGAACTCGACCATTGTTCTCGTAATTCCGCTGACGTTTAAAAATGCTTCGTTACTTTTCGATTGTTCTTGGAATTCTGCTGAAGTATAAAAATGCTTCCGAACTCTTCCGTTGTTCCCGGAATTCCGCTGACGTTTAAAAATGCTTCGGAACTCTTCCATTGTTCTCGGAATTCCGCTGAAGTTTAAAAATGCTTTGGAACTCTTCCATTGTTCTAGGATTTCCGATGAAGTTTAAAAATGCTTCGGAACTCTTCCATTGTTCTCGGAATTCCGCTGAAGTTTAAAAATGCTTCAGAACTCTTCCATTGTTCTCGGAATTCCACTGACGTTTAAAAATGATTTGGAACTCTTCCATTGGTTCTCGTAATTCCGCTGAAGTTTAAAAAACCTTCGGAACTCTTCCATTGTTCTCGAAATTCCGCTGACGATTAAAAATGCTTCGAAACTCTTCTAATGTTCTCGGAATTCTGCTGACGTTTAAAAATGCTTCCGATCTCTTCATTTGTTCTCAGAATTCTGCTGAAGTTTAAAAATGCTTCAGAACTCTTCCATTTTTCTAGGATTTAAGCTGAAGTTTAAAATGCTTTGGAACTCTTCCATTGTTCTCAGAATTCCGCTGAAGTTTAAAAATGCTTCGGAACTCTTCCATTGTTCTCGAAATTCTGCTGATATTTAAAAATGCTTCCGATCTCTTCCAATGTTCTCGGAATTCTCCTGAAATTTTAAAATGCTTCGGAACTCTTACATTGTTCCCGGAATTCTGGTGAAGTTTAAAAATGCTACGGAACTCTTCCATTGTTCCCGGAATACTGCTGAAGTTTAAAGATGCTTTGGAACTCTTTCATTGCTCAAGGAATTCCGGTGCCATTTAAAAATGCTTCGGAACTCTTCCATTGTTCTTGGAATTCCGCTGATGTTTAAAAATTCTTCGGAACTCTTCCATTGTTCTCGGAATTCCGCTGACGAGTAAAAATGCTTCGGATCTCTTCCATTGCTCTCGTAATTCCGCTGACGTTTAAAAATACTTCGGAACTCTTCCATTGTTCTCGGAAATCCGCTGAAGTTTAAAAATGCTTCAGAACTCTTCTATTGTTCTAGGATTTCCGCTGAAGTTTAAAAATGCTTTGGAACTCTTCCATTGTTCTCGGAATTCCGCTGAGGTCTAAAAATGCTTCGGAACTCTTCCATTGTTCTCGGAATTCTGCTGACGTTTAAAAATGCTTCCGATCTCTTCCATTGTTCTGGGAATTCTGCTGAAGTTTAAAAATGCTTCGGAACTCTTCCATTGTCCCCGGAATTCTGCTGAAATTCAAAAATGCTACGGAACTCTTCCATTGTTCCCGGAATTCGGCTGAAGTTTAAAAATGCTTCGGAACTCTTTCATTGCTCAAGGAATTCCGCTGACGTTTAAAAATGCTTCGGAACTCTTCCATTTTTCTCAGAATTCCGCTGACGTTTAAAAATGCTTCGGAACTCTTCCATTGTTCTCAGAATTCTGCTGACATTTAAAAATGGTTCGGAACTCTTACCATTGTTCTCGGAATTCTCCTGTAATTTAAAAATTCTTCTGAACTTTCCATTGTTCTCGGAATTCTGCTGAAGTTTAAAAATGCTTCGAAACTCTTCCATTGTTCTTAAAATTCTGCTGATGTTTAAAAATGCTTCGGAACTCGACCATTGTTCTCGTAATTCCGCTGACGTTTAAAAATGCTTCGTTACTTTTCGATTGTTCTTGGAATTCTGCTGATGTTTAAAAATGCTTCGGAACTCTTCCATTGTTCTCGGAATTCTGCTGACGTTTAAAAATGCTTCCGATCTCTTCATTTGTTCTCAGAATTCTGCTGAAGTATAAAAATGCTTCCGAACTCTTCCATTGTTCCCAGAATTCTGCAGACGTTTAAAAATGCTTCGGAACTCTTCCATTGTTCTCGGAATTCCGCTGATGTTTAAAAATGCTTCAGAGCTCTTCCTTTGTTCTAGTATTTCCGCTGAAGTTTAAATATGCTTTTGAACTCTTCCTTTGCTCTTGGAATTCCGCTGAAGTTTAAAAATGCTTCGGAACACTTCAATTGTTCTCGGAATTCCGCTGAAGTTTAAAAATGCTTCGGAACTCTTCCATTGTTCTCGTAATTCCGCTGACGTTTAAAAATGCTTAGGAACTCTTCCATTGTTCTAGGATTTCTGCTGAAGTTTAAAAATGCTTCGGAACTCTTCCATTGTTCTCGGAATTCTGCTGACGTTTAAAAATGCTTCCGATCTCTTCCATTGTTCTGGGAATTCTGCTGAAGTTTAAAAATGCTTCGGAACTCTTCCATTGTCCCCGGAATTCTGCTGAAATTCAAAAATGCTACGGAACTCTTCCATTGTTCCCGGAATTCGGCTGAAGTTTAAAAATGCTTCGGAACTCTTTCATTGCTCAAGGAATTCCGCTGACGTTTAAAAATGCTTCGGAACTCTTCCATTTTTCTCAGAATTCCGCTGACGTTTAAAAATGCTTCGGAACTCTTCCATTGTTCTCAGAATTCTGCTGACATTTAAAAATGGTTCGGAACTCTTACCATTGTTCTCGGAATTCTCCTGTAATTTAAAAATGCTTCGGAACTCGACCATTGTTCTCGTAATTCCGCTGACGTTTAAAAATGCTTCGTTACTTTTCGATTGTTCTTGGAATTCTGCTGAAGTATAAAAATGCTTCCGAACTCTTCCATTGTTCCCGGAATTCCGCTGACGTTTAAAAATGCTTCGGAACTCTTCCATTGTTCTCGGAATTCCGCTGAAGTTTAAAAATGCTTTGGAACTCTTCCATTGTTCTAGGATTTCCGATGAAGTTTAAAAATGCTTCGGAACTCTTCCATTGTTCTCGGAATTCCGCTGAAGTTTAAAAATGCTTCAGAACTCTTCCATTGTTCTCGGAATTCCACTGACGTTTAAAAATGCTTTGGAACTCTTCCATTGGTTCTCGTAATTCCGCTGACGTTTAAAAATGCTTCGGAACTCTTCCATTGTTCTCGGAATTCCGCTGAAGTTTAAAAATGCTTCGAAACTCTTCTAATGTTCTCGGAATTCCGATGAAATTTAAAAATGCTTCTGGAACTCTTGAATTGTTCTCGGAATTCTGCTGACGTTTAAAAATGGTTCGGAACTCTTACCATTGTTCTCGGAATTCTCCTGTAATTTAAAAATTCTTCGGAACTTTTCCATTGTTCTCGGAATTCCGCTGAGGTTTAAAAATGCTTCGGAACTCTTCCATTATTCTCGGAATTCTGCTGACGTTTAAAAATGCTTCCGATCTCTTCCATTGTTCTGGGAATTCTGCTGAAGTTTAAAAATGCTTCGGAACTCTTCCATTGTCCCCGGAATTCTGCTGAAATTCAAAAATGCTACCGAACTCTTCCATTGTTCCCGGAATTCGGCTGAAGTTTAAAAATGCTTCGGAACTCTTTCATTGCTCAAGGAATTCCGCTGACGTTTAAAAATGCTTCGGAACTCTTCCATTTTTCTCAGAATTCCGCTGACGTTTAAAAATTCTTCGGAACTTTTCATTGGTCTCGGAATTCTGCTGAAGTTTAAAAATGCTTCGAAACTCTTCCATTGTTCTTAAAATTCTGCTGATGTTTAAAAATGCTTCGGAACTCGACCATTGTTCTCGTAATTCCGCTGACATTTAAAAATGGTTCGGAACTCTTACCATTGTTCTCGGAATTCTCCTGTAATTTATAAATTCTTCGGAACTTTTCCATTGTTCTCGGAATTCTGCTGAAGTTTAAAAATACTTCGGAACTCTTCCATTGTTCCTGGAATTCCGCTGAAGATTAAAAATGCTTCGGAACGCTTACATTGTTCTCGGAATTCCGCTGACGTTTAAAAATGCTTCGGAACTCTTCCATTGTACTCGGAATAACGCTGAAGTTTAAAAATGCTTCAGAACTCTTACCATTGTTCTCGGAATTCTCCTGTAATTTAAAAATTCTTCGGAACTTTTCCATTGTTCTCGGAATTCTGCTCATGTTTAAAAATGCTTCGGAACTCTTCCATTGTTCTCGTAATTCCGCTGACGTTTAAAAATGCTTCGTTACTTTTCGATTGGTCTTGGAATTCTGCTCATGTTTAAAAATGCTTCGGAACTCTTCGAGTGTACTCGTAATTCCGGTGATGTTTAAAAATTCTTCGGAACTCTTACATTGTTCTCGGAATTCCGCTGAAGTTTAAAAATGCTTTGGAACTCTTCCATTGTTCTAGGATTTCCGATGAAGTTTAAAAATGCTTCGGAACTCTTCCATTGTTCTCGGAATAACGCTGAAGTTTAAAAATGCTTCAGAACTCTTACATTGTTCTCGGAATTCTGCTGACGTTTAAAAATGCTTCCGATCTCTTCATTTGTTCTCAGAATTCTGCTGAAGTATAAAAATGCTACCGAACTCTTCCATTGTTCCCGGAATTCCGCTGAAGTTTAAAAATGCTTCGGATCTCTTTCATTGTTCAAGGAATTCCGCTGACGTTCAAAAATGCTGCGGAACTCTTCCATTATTCTTGGAATTCCGCTGATGTTTAAAAATTCTTCGGAACTCTTCCATTGTTCTCGGAATTCCGCTGACGAGTAAAAATGCTTCGGAACTCTTCCATTGTTCTCGTAATTCCGCTGACGTTTAAAAATACTTCGGAACTCTTCCATTGTTCTCAGAATTATGCTGACATTTAAAAATGGTTCGGAACTCTTACCATTGTTCTCGGAATTCTCCTGTAATTTATAAATTCTTCGGAACTTTTCCATTGTTCTCGGAATTCTGCTGAAGTTTAAAAATACTTCGGAACTCTTCCATTGTTTCCGGAATTCCGCTGACGATTAAAAATGCTTCGAAACTCTTCTAATGTTCTCGGAATTCCGCTGAAATTTAAAAATGCTTCTGGAACTCTTGAATTGTTCTCGGAATTCTGCTGACGTTTAAAAATGGTTCGGAACTCTTACCATTGTTCTCGGAATTCTCCTGTAATTTAAAAATTCTTCGGAACTTTTCCATTGTTCTCGGAATTCCGCTGAGGTTTAAAAATGCTTCGGAACTCTTCCATTGTTCTCGGAATTCTGCTGACGTTTAAAAATGCTTCCGATCTCTTCCATTGTTCTGGGAATTCTGCTGAAGTTTAAAAATGCTTCGGAACTCTTCCATTGTCCCCGGAATTCTGCTGAAATTCAAAAATGCTACCGAACTCTTCCATTGTTCTTAAAATTCTGCTGATGTTTAAAAATGCTTCGGAACACGACCATTCTTCTCGTAATTCCGCTGACGTTTAAAAATGCTTCGTTACTTTTCGATTGTTCTTGGAATTCTGCTGATGTTTAAAAATGCTTCGGAACTCTTTCTGATTGTTCTCGGAATTCTGCTGACGTTTAAAAATGCTTCCGATCTCTTCATTTGTTCTCAGAATTCTGCTGAAGTTTAAAAATGCTTCAGAACTCTTCCATTTTTCTAGGATTTAAGCTGAAGTTTAAAATGCTTTGGAACTCTTCCATTGTTCTCAGAATTCCGCTGAAGTTTAAAAATGCTTCGGAACTCTTCCATTGTTCTCGGAATTCCGCTGAAGTTTAAAAATGCTTCGGAACTCTTCCATTGTTCTCGAAATTCTGCTGATATTTAAAAATGCTTCCGATCTCTTCCAATGTTCTCGGAATTCTCCTGAAATTTTAAAATGCTTCGGAACTCTTACATTGTTCCCGGAATTCTGGTGAAGTTTAAAAATGCTACGGAACTCTTCCATTGTTCCCGGAATACTGCTGAAGTTTAAAGATGCTTTGGAACTCTTTCATTGCTCAAGGAATTCCGGTGCCATTTAAAAATGCTTCGGAACTCTTCCATTGTTCTTGGAATTCCGCTGATGTTTAAAAATTCTTCGGAACTCTTCCATTGTTCTCGGAATTCCGCTGACGAGTAAAAATGCTTCGGAACTCTTCCATTGCTCTCGTAATTCCGCTGACGTTTAAAAATACTTCGGAACTCTTCCATTGTTCTCGGAAATCCGCTGAAGTTTAAAAATGCTTCAGAACTCTTCTATTGTTCTAGGATTTCCGCTGAAGTTTAAAAATGCTTTGGAACTCTTCCATTGTTCTCGGAATTCCGCTGAGGTCTAAAAATGCTTCGGAACTCTTCCATTGTTCTCGGAATTCTGCTGACGTTTAAAAATGCTTCGGAACTCTTCCATTGTTCTCAGAATTCTGCTGACATTTAAAAATGGTTCGGAACTCTTACCATTGTTCTCGGAATTCTCCTGTAATTTAAAAATTCTTCTGAACTTTCCATTGTTCTCGGAATTCTGCTGAAGTTTAAAAATGCTTCGAAACTCTTCCATTGTTCTTAAAATTCTGCTGATGTTTAAAAATGCTTCGGAACTCGACCATTGTTCTCGTAATTCCGCTGACGTTTAAAAATGCTTCGTTACTTTTCGATTGTTCTTGGAATTCTGCTGATGTTTAAAAATGCTTCGGAACTCTTCCATTGTTCTCGGAATTCTGCTGACGTTTAAAAATGCTTCCGATCTCTTCATTTGTTCTCAGAATTCTGCTGAAGTATAAAAATGCTTCCGAACTCTTCCATTGTTCCCAGAATTCCGCAGACGTTTAAAAATGCTTCGGAACTCTTCCATTGTTCTCGGAATTCCGCTGAAGTTTAAAAATGCTTCAGAGCTCTTCCTTTGTTCTAGTATTTCCGCTGAAGTTTAAATATGCTTTTGAACTCTTCCTTTGCTCTCGGAATTCCGCTGAAGTTTAAAAATGCTTCGGAACACTTCAATTGTTCTCGGAATTCCGCTGAAGTTTAAAAATGCTTCGGAACTCTTCCATTGTTCTCGTAATTCCGCTGACGTTTAAAAATGCTTAGGAACTCTTCCATTGTTCTAGGATTTCTGCTGAAGTTTAAAAATGCTTCGGAACTCTTCCATTGTTCTCGGAATTCTGCTGACGTTTAAAAATGCTTCCGATCTCTTCCATTGTTCTGGGAATTCTGCTGAAGTTTAAAAATGCTTCGGAACTCTTCCATTGTCCCCGGAATTCTGCTGAAATTCAAAAATGCTACGGAACTCTTCCATTGTTCCCGGAATTCGGCTGAAGTTTAAAAATGCTTCGGAACTCTTTCATTGCTCAAGGAATTCCGCTGACGTTTAAAAATGCTTCGGAACTCTTCCATTTTTCTCAGAATTCCGCTGACGTTTAAAAATGCTTCGGAACTCTTCCATTGTTCTCAGAATTCTGCTGACATTTAAAAATGGTTCGGAACTCTTACCATTGTTCTCGGAATTCTCCTGTAATTTAAAAATGCTTCGGAACTCGACCATTGTTCTCGTAATTCCGCTGACGTTTAAAAATGCTTCGTTACTTTTCGATTGTTCTTGGAATTCTGCTGAAGTATAAAAATGCTTCCGAACTCTTCCATTGTTCCCGGAATTCCGCTGACGTTTAAAAATGCTTCGGAACTCTTCCATTGTTCTCGGAATTCCGCTGAAGTTTAAAAATGCTTTGGAACTCTTCCATTGTTCTAGGATTTCCGATGAAGTTTAAAAATGCTTCGGAACTCTTCCATTGTTCTCGGAATTCCGCTGAAGTTTAAAAATGCTTCAGAACTCTTCCATTGTTCTCGGAATTCCACTGACGTTTAAAAATGCTTTGGAACTCTTCCATTGGTTCTCGTAATTCCGCTGAAGTTTAAAATACCTTCGGAACTCTTCCATTGTTCTCGAAATTCCGCTGACGATTAAAAATGCTTCGAAACTCTTCTAATGTTCTCGGAATTCCGCTGAAATTTAAAAATGCTTCTGGAACTCTTGAATTGTTCTCGGAATTCTGCTGACGTTTAAAAATGGTTCGGAACTCTTACCATTGTTCTCGGAATTCTCCTGTAATTTAAAAATTCTTCGGAACTTTTCCATTGTTCTCGGAATTCCGCTGAGGTTTAAAAATGCTTCGGAACTCTTCCATTATTCTCGGAATTCTGCTGACGTTTAAAAATGCTTCCGATCTCTTCCATTGTTCTGGGAATTCTGCTGAAGTTTAAAAATGCTTCGGAACTCTTCCATTGTCCCCGGAATTCTGCTGAAATTCAAAAATGCTACCGAACTCTTCCATTGTTCCCGGAATTCGGCTGAAGTTTAAAAATGCTTCGGAACTCTTTCATTGCTCAAGGAATTCCGCTGACGTTTAAAAATGCTTCGGAACTCTTCCATTTTTCTCAGAATTCCGCTGACGTTTAAAAATTCTTCGGAACTTTTCATTGGTCTCGGAATTCTGCTGAAGTTTAAAAATGCTTCGAAACTCTTCCATTGTTCTTAAAATTCTGCTGATGTTTAAAAATGCTTCGGAACTCGACCATTGTTCTCGTAATTCCGCTGACGTTTAAAAATGCTACGTTACTTTTCGATTGTTCTTGGAATTCTGCTGATGTTTAAAAATGCTTCGGAACTCTTCCATTGTTCTCAGAATTCTGCTGACATTTAAAAATGGTTCGGAACTCTTACCATTGTTCTCGGAATTCTCCTGTAATTTATAAATTCTTCGGAACTTTTCCATTGTTCTCGGAATTCTGCTGAAGTTTAAAAATACTTCGGAACTCTTCCATTGTTCCTGGAATTCCGCTGAAGATTAAAAATGCTTCGGAACGCTTACATTGTTCTCGGAATTCCGCTGACGTTTAAAAATGCTTCGGAACTCTTCCATTGTACTCGGAATAACGCTGAAGTTTAAAAATGCTTCAGAACTCTTACCATTGTTCTCGGAATTCTCCTGTAATTTAAAAATTCTTCGGAACTTTTCCATTGTTCTCGGAATTCTGCTCATGTTTAAAAATGCTTCGGAACTCTTCCATTGTTCTCGTAATTCCGCTGACGTTTAAAAATGCTTCGTTACTTTTCGATTGGTCTTGGAATTCTGCTCATGTTTAAAAATGCTTCGGAACTCTTCGAGTGTACTCGTAATTCCGGTGATGTTTAAAAATTCTTCGGAACTCTTACATTGTTCTCGGAATTCCGCTGAAGTTTAAAAATGCTTTGGAACTCTTCCATTGTTCTAGGATTTCCGATGAAGTTTAAAAATGCTTCGGAACTCTTCCATTGTTCTCGGAATAACGCTGAAGTTTAAAAATGCTTCAGAACTCTTACATTGTTCTCGGAATTCTGCTGACGTTTAAAAATGCTTCCGATCTCTTTCATTGTTCAAGGAATTCCGCTGACGTTCAAAAATGCTGCGGAACTCTTCCATTATTCTTGGAATTCCGCTGATGTTTAAAAATTCTTCGGAACTCTTCCATTGTTCTCGGAATTCCGCTGACGAGTAAAAATGCTTCGGAACTCTTCCATTGTTCTCGTAATTCCGCTGACGTTTAAAAATACTTCGGAACTCTTCCATTGTTCTCAGAATTATGCTGACATTTAAAAATGGTTCGGAACTCTTACCATTGTTCTCGGAATTCTCCTGTAATTTATAAATTCTTCGGAACTTTTCCATTGTTCTCGGAATTCTGCTGAAGTTTAAAAATACTTCGGAACTCTTCCATTGTTCCCGGAATTCCGCTGAAGATTAAAAATGCTTCGGAACGCTTACATTGTTCTCGGAATTCCGCTGACGTTTAAAAATGCTTTGGAACTCTTCCATTGCTCTAGGATTTCTGCTGAACTTTAAAAATGTTTCGGAACTCTTCTATTGTTCTCACAATTCTGCTGAAGTTTTAAAATGCTTCGAAACTCTTCCATTGTTCTCGGAATTCCGCTGAAGTTTAAAAATGATTCTGAACTCTTCCATTGTTCTCAGAATTCCGCTGATGTTTAAAAATGCTTCGGTACTCTTCCATTGTTCTTAAAATTCTGTTGATGTTTAAAAATGCTTCGGAACTCTTCCATTGTTCTCGTAATTCCGCTGACGTTTAAAAATGCTTCATAACTCTTCCATTTTTCTCGGAATTCCGCTGATGTTTAAAAATGTTTCTGAACCCTTCCATTGTTCTAGGATTTCTGCTGAACTTTAAAAATGTTTCGGAACTCTTCTATTGTTCTCACAATTCTGCTGAAGTTTTAAAATGCTTCGAAACTCTTCCATTGTTCTTGGAATTCTGCTGAAGTTTAAAAATTCTTTGGAACTCTTCCATTGTTTATGGAATGGCGCTGACATTTAAAAATGCTTCAGAACTCTTCTATTGTTCTCGGAATTCCACTGACGTTTAAAAAACCTTCGTTAATCTTCCATTGTTCTCGAAATTCCGCTGAAGTTTAAAAATGCTTCGGAACTCTTCCATTGTTCTCGGAATTCTGCTGACGTTTAAAAATGCTTCCGATCTCTTCAATTGTTCTCGGAATTCTGCTGAAGTATAAAAATGCTTCCAAACTCTTCCATTGCTCCCGGAATTCCGCTGAAGTTTAAAAATGCTTCAGAACTCTTCCATTGTTCTAGGATTTAAGCTGAAGTTTAAAATGTTTTGGAACTCTTCCATTGTTCTCAGAATTCTGCTGACATTTAAAAATGGTTCGGAACTCTTACCATTGTTCTCGGAATTCTCCTGTAATTTAAAAATTCTTCGGAACTTTTCCATTGTTCTCGGAATTCTGCTCATGTTTAAAAATGCTTCGGAACTCTTCCATTGTTCTAGTAATTCCGCTGACGTTTAAAAATGCTTCGTTACTTTTCGATTGGTCTTGGAATTCTGCTCATGTTTAAAAATGCTTCGGAACTCTTCGAGTGTACTCGTAATTCCGGTGATGTTTAAAAATTCTTCGGAACTCTTACATTGTTCTCGGAATTCCGCTGAAGTTTAAAAATGCTTTGGAACTCTTCCATTGTTCTAGGATTTCCGATGAAGTTTAAAAATGCTTCGGAACTCTTCCATTGTTCTCGGAATAACGCTGAAGTTTAAAAATGCTTCAGAACTCTTACATTGTTCTCGGAATTCTGCTGACGTTTAAAAATGCTTCCGATCTCTTCATTTGTTCTCAGAATTCTGCTGAAGTATAAAAATGCTTCCGAACTCTTCCATTGTTCCCGGAATTCCGCTGAAGTTTAAAAATGCTTCGGAACTCTTTCATTGTTCAAGGAATTCTGCTGACGTTCAAAAATGGTTCGGAACTCTTCCATTGTTCTCGGAATTCCGCTGACGAGTAAAAATGCTTCGGAACTCTTCCATTGTTCTCGTAATTCCGCTGACGTTTAAAAATACTTCGGAACTCTTCCATTGTTCTCAGAATTCTGCTGACATTTAAAAATGGTTCGGAACTCTTACCATTGTTCTCGGAATTGTCCTGTAATTTATAAATTCTTCGGAACTTTTCCATTGTTCTCGGAATTCTGCTGAAGTTTAAAAATACTTCGGAACTCTTCGATTGTTCCCGGAATTCCGCTGAAGATTAAAAATGCTTCGGAACGCTTACATTGTTCTCGGAATTCCGCTGACGTTTAAAAATGCTTCTGAACTCTTCCATTGTTCTCGGAATTCTGTTGACGTTAAAAAATGGTTCTGATCTCTTCCATTGTTCTCGGAATTCTGCTGAAGTTTAAAAATGCTTCGGAACTCTTCCATTGTTCCCAGTATTCCGCTGAAGTTTAAAATGCTTCGGAACTCTTCCATTTTTCCCAGTATTCCGCTGAAGTTTAAAATGCTTCGGAACTCTTCCATTGTCCTTGGAATTCCGCTGACATTTAAAAATATTTCGGAACTCTTCCATTTTTCTCAGAATTCCGCTGACGTTCAAAAATGCTGCAGAACTCTTCCATTGTTCTCGGAATTCCGCTGACATTTCAAAATGCTTCGGAACTCTTCCATTGTTCTTGGAATTCTGCTGAAGTTTAAAAATTCTTCGAAACTCTTCCATTGTTTATGGAATTGCGCTGACATTTAAAAATGTTTCGGAACTCTTCCATTGTTCTTGGAATTCCACTGACGTTTAAAAATACTTTGGAACTCTTCCATTTTTCTCGGAATTCCACTGAAGTTTAGAAAACCTTCGGAACTCTTCCATTGTTCTCGGAATTCCGCTGAAGTTTAAAAATGCTTCGAAACTCTTCTAATGTTCTAGGAATTCTGCTGAAATTTAAAAATGCTTCTGGAACTCTTCCAATGTTCTCAGAATTCTACTGACATTTAAAAATGGTTTGAAACTCTTACCATTGTTCTCGGAATTCTCCTGTAATTTAAAAATTCATCGGAACTTTTCCGTTGTTCTCGGAATTCCGCTGACGTTTAAAAATGCTTCGGAACTCTTCCATTGTTCTAGGATTTCCGATGAAGTTTAAAAATGCTTCGGAACTCTTCCATTGTTCTCGGAATTCTGCTGAAGTTTAAAAATGCTTCAGAACTCTTACATTGTTCTCGGAATTCCGCTGACGTTTAAATATGCTTCCGATCTCTACATTTGTTCTCTGAATTCTGATGAAGTATAAAAATGCTTCCGAACTCTTCCATTGTTCCCGGAATTCCGCTGAAGTTTAAAAATGCTTCGGAACTCTTTCATTGCTCAAGGAATTCCGCTGACATTCAAAAATGCTTCGGAACTCTTCCATTTTTCTCGTAATTCCGCTGACGTTTAAAAATGCTTCGGAACTCTTCCATTGTTCTCGGAATTCCGCTGAAGTTTAAAAATGCTTCAGAGCTCTTCCTTTATTCTAGTATTTCCGCTGAACTTTAAAAATGCTTTGGAACTCTTCCATTGTTCTCGGAAATTCCGCTGAAGTTTAAAAATGCTTCGGAACACTTCAATTGTTCTCGGAATTCCGCTGAAGTTTAAAAATGCTTCGGAACTCTTCCATTGTTCTCGTAATTCCGCTGACGTTTAAAAATGCTTAGGAACTCTTCCATTGTTCTAGGATTTCTGCTGAAGTTTAAAAATGCTTCGGAACTCTTCCATTGTTTATGGAATTGCGCTGACATTTAAAGATGCTTCAGAGCTCTTCCATTGTTCCCGGAATCTGCTGAAGTTTAAAAATGCTTCGGAACTCTTCCATTGTTCCCAGTATTCCGCTGAAGTTTAGAAATGCTTCGGAACTCTTCCATTGTTCTTGGAATTCCGCTGACATTTAAAAATACTTCGGAACTCTTCCATTGTTCTTGGAATTCTGCTGAAGTTTAAAAATTCTTCGGAACTCTTCCATTGTTTATGGAATTGCGCTGACATTTAAAAATGCTTCGGAACTCTTCCATTGTTCTCGGAATTCCACTGACGTTTAAAATTGCTTTGGAACTCTTCCATTTTTCTCGGAATTCCGCTGAAGTTTAAAAAACCTTCGGAACTCTTCCATTGTTCTCGGAATTCTGCTGACGTTTAAAAATGCTTCGGAACTGTTCCATTGTTCTCAGAATTCTGCTGAAATTTTTAAAAATGGTTCGGAACTCTTACCATTGTTCTCGGAATTCTCCTGTAATTTAAAAATTCTTCGGAACTTTTCCGTTGTTCCCGGAATTCTGCTGAAGTTTAAAAATGCTACGGAACTCTTCCATTGTTCCCGGAATACTGCTGAAGTTTAAAGATGCTTTGGAACTCTTTCATTGCTCAAGGAATTCCGGTGCCTTTTAAAAATGCTTCGGAACTCTTCCATTTATCTCAGACTTCAACTGACAATTAAAAATGCTTCGGAACTCTTCCATTGTTCTCGGAATTCCGCTGACGTTTAAAAATGCTTCGTTACTTTTCGATTGTTCTTGGAATTCCGCTGATGTTTAAAAATGCTTCGGAACTCTTCGAGTGTACACGTAATTCCGCTGAAGTTTAAAAATGCTTCGGAACTCTTCCATTGTTCTCGGAATTCCGCTGAAGTTTAAAAATGCTTCGGAACTCTTCCATTGTTCTCGGAATTCCGCTGATGTTTAAAAATGCTTCGGAACTCTTCCATTGTTCTCGGAATTCCGCTGAAGTTTAAAAATGCTTCAGAACTCTTACATTGTTCTAGGATTTAAGCTGAAGTTTAAAATGCTTTGGAACTCTTCCATTGTTCTCAGAATTCCGCTGAAGTTTAAAAATGCTTCGGAACTCTTCCATTGTTCTCGGAATTCCGCTGAAGTTTAAAAATGCTTCGGAACTCTTCCATTGTTCTCGGAATTCTGCTGATATTTAAAAATGCTTCCGATCTCTTCCAATGTTCTCGGAATTCTCCTGAAATTTTAAAATGCTTCGGAACTCTTACATTGTTCCCGGAATTCTGCTGAAGTTTAAAAATGCTACGGAACTCTTCCATTGTTCCCGGAATACTGCTGAAGTTTAAAGATGCTTTGGAACTCTTTCATTGCTCAAGGAATTCCGGTGCCATTTAAAAATGCTTCGGAACTCTTCCATTTATCTCAGACTTCCACTGACATTGAAAAATGCTTCGGAACTCTTCCATTGTTCTCGGAATTCCGCTGACGTTTAAAAATGCTTCGTTACTTTTCGATTGTTCTTGGAATTCTGCTGATGTTTAAAAATGCTTCGGAACTCTTCTAGTGTACTCTTAATTCCGGTGATGTTTAAAAATTCTTCGGAACTCTTATATTGTTCTCGGAATTCCGCTGAAGTTTAAAAATTCTTTGGAACTCTTCCATTGTTCTCGGAATTCCGCTGATGTTTAAAAATGCTTCGGAACTCTTCCATTGTTCTCGGAATTCTGCTGACGTTTAAAAATGCTTCCGATCTCTTCATTTGTTCTCAGAATTCTGCTGAAGTATAAAAATGCTTCTGAACTCTTCCATTGTTCCCGGAATTCCGCTGAAGTTTAAAAATGCTTCGGAACTCTTTCATTGTTCAAGGAATTCCGCTGACGTTCAAAAATGCTTCGGAACTCTTCCATTGTTCTTGGAATTCCGCTGATGTTTAAAAATTCTTCGGAACTCTTCCATTGTTCTCGGAATTCCGCTGACGAGTAAAAATGCTTCGGAACTCTTCCATTGTTCTCGTAATTCCGCTGACGTTTAAAAATACTTCGGAACTCTTCCATTGTTCTCGGAAATCCGCTGAAGTTTAAAAATGCTTCAGAACTCTTCTATTGTTCTAGGATTTCCGCTGAAGTTTAAAAATGCTTTGGAACTCTTCCATTGTTCTCGTAATTCCGCTGAAGTTTAAAAATGCTTCGGAAGTCTTCAATTGTTCTCGGAATTCCGCTGAAGTTTAAAAATACTTCGCAACTCTTCCATTGTTCTAGGATTTCCGATGAAGTTTAAAAATGCTTCGGAACTCTTCCATTGCTCTTGGAATTCCGCTGATGTTTAAAAATGCTTCGGAACTCTTCCATTGTTCTCAGAATTCTGCTGACGTTTAAAAATGCTTCGGAACTCTTTCATTGTTCTAGGATTTCTGCTGAACTTTAAAAATGCTTCGGAACTCTTCCATTGTTCTCGGAATTCCGCTGAAGTTTAAAAATGATTCTGATCTCTTTCATTGTCCTCGGAATTTCGCTGACATTTAAAAATGCTTCGGAACTCTTCCATTTTTCTCAGAATTCCGCTGAAGTTTAAAAATACTTCGCAACTCTTCCATTGTTCTAGGATTTCCGATGAAGTTTAAAAATTCTTTGGAACTCTTCCATTGTTTATGGAATTGCGCTGACATTTAAAGATGCTTCAGAACTCTTCCATTGTTCTCGGAATTCCACTGACGTTTAAAAATGCTTTGGAACTCTTCCATTGGTTCTCGTAATTCCGCTGAAGTTTAAAAAATCTTCGGAACTCTTCCATTGTTCTCGAAATTCCGCTGACGTTTAAAAATGCTTCGAAACTCTTCTAATGTTCTCGGAATTCCGCTGAAATTTAAAAATGCTTCTGGAACTCTTGAATTGTTCTCGGAATTCCGCTGAAGTTTAAAAATGCTTCAGAGCTCTTCCTTTGTTCTAGTATTTCCGCTGAAGTTTAAATATGCTTTGGAACTCTTCCATAGTGTTGAGCCACCCCCGTAGTGTTCGGGTTCGGTTCGGTTCGTCGAACACCGGGATGTTCGAGGAACTGTTCGTCGAACTGTTCGTCGAACACCTTAGAACACCGTCGAACACCGTTAAAACCAATGGCAGGCAAACAAAAACACATAGAAACACATAGAAAACACCTGCAAAGGTGTCCAAAAGCTGACAAACTGCTCAGAAGACACTCTGTTTAAAAAAGCCGGCCGGCAAATTCAGCAGCGGCATACACCGGTACCCGACAATTTAGACAAGAAGGAATAGAGCATCACACATAGATTAGATAGATAGAAACATGTCAGTCACATATATAAGAAGCACAGTGACAGTGTTGGTTACTGCATTTGTCATTTAGTGTAAAGGATTTATTAAAAAAAATATTAGTGTTTTCATGCACTGTCTCTTTAAAAAAGCCGGCCGGCAATTCAGCATCTGTACCCGACAATTTAGAACAGAAAGAATAGAGCTTCACACATAGATTAGATAGATAGAAACATGTCAGTCACATATATATGAAGTACAGTGACAGTGTTGCTTACTGTACTTGTCATTTAGTGTAAAGGATTTATTTAAAAAAATAATAGTGTTTTCATGCACTGTCTCTTTAAAAAAGCCGGCCGGCAATTCAGCAGCGGTACCCGACAATTTAGAACAGAAAGATAGAGCATCACACATAGATTAGATAGATAGAAACATGTCAGTCACATATATATGAAGTACAGTGATAGTGTTGGTTACTGTACTTGTCATTTAGTATTAAAATAAAGGATTTATTATTAAAAAAATTGGCGTGGGGTTCCCCTTAATTTTAGGCTCTAGCGGAGGTTAAGCAGACGGCTGGGGCAGATGTTTGAAGCCTGGGAAGGGGGTAATACCCACGGAGCTTCCCAGGCTACTAATATCAGCCCCCAGCTGAATACATAGCCTTTACTAGCTATTAAAATGGGGGACCCCCCAAAAAAAATGACGTGGGGTCCCCCCTAATTTAATAGCTAGCAAAGGCTAGGCAGACAGCTGGGGGCTGATATTAATAGCCCAGGAAGGGAGCCATGAATATTGGCCCCCTCCCAGGCTAGAAACACCAGCCGTCAGCCGCCCCAGAAATGGCGCATTCATAGGATGCGCCAATTCTGGCACTTAGCCTCGCTCTTCCACGCTGCCCTGGTGCGGTGGCAGGGGGTAATAGGGTTGGGGTTGATGTCAGCTTATAATGCCAGCTGACATCAAGCCCAGGTTAGTAATGGAGAGGCGTCTATAAGACACCCCCATTACTAACCCCATAGTCAAAGTTAAAAAAAAACACAAACACCCAGAATAAAGTCCTTTAATTGAAATAAAGACACAATCCTTTATTGTTCTAAATTAAACCATACTTACCATCACGCCCATTCCAGCTGAAGCCAACGATCTCCTGCAATAAAAGAAAAATAATAAAGCAACCTCATCCTTACCTTTCCATGGTTCCCACGACAGCTTCAGCTCTGCTACATCGAGATGACAGGCTGGACCGCAGCAGAACGCCGCCATCCAGCCTGTCATCCCGCAGACACTGAGAAGCGCAGGCTTGCTTGCGCTGCTCAGCGTCTCTCTGTGACGACATCCAGATGAGCCGAGTTCATGTCCAATGAACTCGGCTCACCTCATGCACGTCACTGACAGCGTGGGAAAATTCTCACGCTGAAGCGGTGAGTGCAGGAGAATTCTCCCACGCTGTCAGTGACGTGCAGGAGGTGAGCTGAGTTCATTGGACATGAACTCGGCTCATCTGGATGTCGTCACAGAGAGACGCTGAGCAGCGCAAGCAAGCCTGCGCTTCTCAGTGTCTGCGGGATGACAGGCTGGATGGCGGCGTTCTGCTGCGGTCCAGCCTGTCATCTCGATGTAGCAGAGCTGAAGCTGTCGTGGGAACCATGGAAAGGTAAGGATGAGGTTGCTTTATTATTTTTCTTTTATTGCAGGAGATCGTTGGCTTCAGCTGGAATGGGTGTGATGGTAAGTATGGTTTAATTTAGAACAATAAAGAATTGTGTCTTTATTTCAATTAAAGGACTTTATTCTGGGTGTTGTGTTTTTTTTAAATACTTTACTAGAAATTCATGGCGGTCATGTCTAATACTGGCGTGACCCCATGAATTTTGGGCTTGGGGCCAGCTGATAATACCAAGCTGGCCCTAACCCCTTTATTACCCAGTGAGCCACCGCACCAGGGCCCTGGATGAGTTGGGTACAGCGCCAGAAGATGGCGCTTCTATGAACGCGCCATTTTCCGGGGTGGCTGCGGACTGCAATTTGTAGCGGGGGGGGGGCCCAGAAAGCTTGGGCCTCCCTGCGCTGCAGATTCCAGCCCCCAGCTGCCTAGTTGTACCTGGCTGGACACAAAAATAGGGCGAAGCCCCACGTACTTTTTTTTTAATTATTTCATGAATTTCATGAAATAATTAAGAAAAAAAGGCCTTCCCTATATTGTTGTGTCCGGCCAGGTGCAAATAGGCAGCTGGTGGTTGGGGGCAGCCCGTTCCTGCCTGCTGTACCTGGCTGGACACAAATATAGTGCGAAGCTCCACTTCAATTTTTTTTAATTATTTCATGAAATTCATGAAATAATTAAGAAAAAAAGGGCTTCCCTATATTGTTGTGTCCGGCCAGGTACAAATAGGCAGCTGGTGGATGGGGGCAGCCCGTTCCTGCCTGCTGTACCTGGCTGGACACAAATATAGTGCGAAGCCCCACTTCAATTTTTTTAAATTATTTCAGGAAATTCATGAAATAATTTAAAAAAAATTGACGTGGGGCTTCGCACTATATTTGTGTCCAGCCAGGTACAGCAGGCAGGAACGGGCTGCCCCCAACCACCAGCTGACTATTTGTACCTGGCCGGACACAACAATATAGGGAAGCCCTTTTTTTCTTAATTATTTCATGAAATTCATGAAATAATTAAAAAAAAAGTACGTGGGGCTTCGCCCTATTTTTGTGTCCAGCCAGGTACAACTAGGCAGCTGGGGGCTGGAATCTGCAGCGCAGGGAGACCCAAGCTTTCTGGGCCCCCCCCCCGCTACAAATTGCAGTCCGCAGCCACCCCGGAAAATGGCGCGTTCATAGAAGCGCCATCTTCTGGCGCTGTACCCAACTCATCCAGGGCCCTGGTGCGGTGGCTCACTGGGTAATAAAGGGGTTAGGGCCAGCTTGGCATTATCAGCTGGCCCTAAGCCCGAAATTCATGAGGTCACGCCAATATTAGACATGACCACCATGAATTTCTAGTAAAGTATTTAAAAAAAACACAACACCCAGAAAAAAGTCCTTTAATTGAAATAAACACACAATTCTTTATTGTTCTAAATTAAACCATACTTACCATCACGCCCATTCCAGCTGAAGCCAACGATCTCCTGAAATAAAAGAAAAATAATAAAGCAACATCATCCTTACCTTTCCATGGTTCCCATGACAGCTTCAGCTCTGCTACATCGAGATGACAGGCTGGACCGCAGCAGAACGCTGCCATCCAGCCTCTCATCCCGCAGACACTGAGAAGCGCAGGCTTGCTTGCGCTCCACAGTGTCTCTCTGTGAGGACATCCAGATGAGCCGAGTTAATGTCCAATGAACTCGGCTCACCTCATGCACGTCACTGACAGCGTGGGAAAATTCTCCTGCACTCAGCGCTTCAGCGTGGGAGAATTCTCACACTGAAGCGCTGAGTGCAGGAGAATTCTCCCACGCTGTCAGTGACGTGCAGGAGGTGAGCTGAGTTCATTGGACATGAGCTCACCTTATGCACGTCACTGACAGCGTGGGAAAATTCTCCTGCACTCAGCGCTTCAGCGTGGGAGAATTCTCACGCTGAAGCGCTGAGTGCAGGAGAATTCTCCCACGCTGTCAGTGAAGTGCAGGAGGTGAGCTGAGTTCATTGGACATGAGCTCACCTTATGCACGTCACTGACAGCGTGGGAGAATTCTCCTGCACTCACCGCTTCAGCGTGAGAATTTTCCCACGCTGTCAGTGACGTGCATGAGGTGAGCCGAGTTCATTGGACATGAACTCGGCTCATCTGGATGTCGTCACAGAGAGACGCTGAGCAGCGCAAGCAAGCCTGCGCTTCTCAGTGTCTGCGGGATGAGAGGCTAGATGGCAGCGTTCTGCTGCGGTCCAGCCTGTCATCTCGATGTAGCAGAGCTGAAGCTGTCGTGGGAACCATGGAAAGGTAAGGATGAGGTTGCTTTATTATTTTTCTTTTATTGCAGGAGATCGTTGGCTTCAGCTGGAATGGGCGTGACAGTAAGTATGGTTTAATTTAGAACAATAAAGGATTGTGTCTTTATTTCAATTAAAGGACTTTATTCTGGGTGTTTGTGTTTTTTTTAACTTTGACTATGGGGTTAGTAATGGGGGTGTCTTATAGACGCCTCTCCATTACTAACCTGGGCTTGATGTCAGCTGGCATTATAAGCTGACATCAACCCCAACCCTATTACCCCACTGCCACCGCACCAGGGCAGCGTGGAAGAGCGAGGCTAAGTGCCAGAATTGGCGCATCCTATGAATGCGCCATTTCTGGGGCGGCTGACGGCTGGTGTTTCTAGCCTGGGAGGGGGCCAATATTCATGGCTCCCTTCCTGGGCTATTAATATCAGCCCCCAGCTGTCTGCCTAGCCTTTGCTAGCTATTAAATTAGGGGGGACCCCACGTCATTTTTTTTGGGGTGTCCCCCATTTTAATAGCTAGTAAAGGCTATGTATTCAGCTGGGGGCTGATATTAGTAGCCTGGGAAGCTCCGTGGGTATTACCCCCTTCCCAGGCTTCAAACATCTGCCCCAGCCGTCTGCTTAACCTCCGCTAGAGCCTAAAATTAAGGGGAACCCCACGCCAATTTTTTTAATAATAAATCCTTTATTTTAATACTAAATGACAAGTACAGTAACCAACACTATCACTGTGCTTCTTATATGTGTGACTGACATGTTTCTATCTATCTAATCTATGTGTGAAGCTCTATTCTGTCTGTTATAAATTGTCGGGTACCGCTGCTGAATTGCCGGCCGGCTTTTTTAAAGAGACAGTGCATGAAAACACTATTATTTTTTTTGATAAATCCTTTACACTAAATGACAAGTACAGTAACCAACACTTTCACTGTACTTCGTATATATGTGGCTGACATGTTTCTATCTATCTAATCTATGTGTGAAGCTCTATTCTGTCTGTTATAAATTGTCGGGTACCGCTGCTGAATTGCCGCCGGCTTTTTTAAAGACACGGTGCATGAAAACACTATTATTTTTTTTGATAAATCCTTTACGCTAAATGACAAGTACAGTAAGCAACACTTTCACTGTACTTCGTATATATGTGGCTGACATGTTTATATCTATCTAATCTATGTGTGAAGCTCTATTCTTTCGGTTCTAAATTGTCGGGTACAGGTGTATGCCGCTGCTGAATTGCCGGCTTTTCATGTTTCACTGTTGGCACTGTTCCCATCGATTTGGGCAACCACTGTAATGCCACAACCACCATGGCTGTGGCATTACAGTGAGTGGCAGACAATCCCTGCATGATTGGTGCTCTAAATAGCGCCAGACATGCAGGACACGCTTTTGGTGCACGAACAGTTATCGAACATAACCTCGAACAGCCGAATTTTTTGCAAATCGTTCGGGTTCGTGGAACAACTCGAACACCGCCCAAAACAGCTCGAATTTGAGATTGGCGAACAGTTCTAGTCGAACACCGCTCATCTCTACTCTTCCATTGCTCTCGGAATTCCGCTGAAGTTTAAAAATGCTTCGGAACACTTCAATTGTTCTCGGAATTCCGCTGAAGTTTAAAAATGCTTCGGAACTCTTAAATTGTTCTCGTAATTCCGCTGACGTTTAAAAATGCTTAGGAACTCTTCCATTGTTCTAGGATTTCTGCTGAAGTTTAAAAATGCTTCGGAACTCTTCTATTGTTCTCGCAATTCTGCTGAAGTTTTAAAATGCTTCGGAACACTTCTATTGTCCTCGGAATTTCGCTGACGTTTAAAAATGCTTCAGAAATCTTCCATTTTTCTCAGAATTCCGCTGACGTTTAAAAATGTTTTGGAAATTTTCCATTGTTCTTGGAATTCTGCTGAAGTTTAAAAATTCTTTGGAACTCTTCCATTGTTTATGGAATTGCGCTGACATTTAAAAATGCTTCAGAACTCTTCCATTGTTCCCGGAATCTGCTGAAGTTTAAAAATGCTTCGGAACACTTCCATTGTTCCCAGTATTCCGCTGAAGTTTAAAAATGCTTCGGAACTCTTCCATTGTTCTTGGAATTCCGCTGACATTTAAAAATACTTCGGAACTCTTCCATTTTTCTCAGAATTCCGCTGACGTTCAAAAATGCTGCAGAACTCTTCCATTGTTCTCGGAATTCCGCTGACATTTCAAAATGCTTCGGAACTCTTCCATTGTTCTTGGAATTCTGCTGAAGTTTAAAAATTCTTCGGAACTCTTCCATTGTTTATGGAATTGCGCTGACATTTAAAAATGCTTCGGAACTCTTCCATTGTTCTCGGAATTCCACTGACGTTTAAAATTGCTTTGGAACTCTTCCATTTTTCTCGGAATTCCGCTGAAGTTTAAAAAACCTTCGGAACTCTTCCACTGTTCTCGGAATTCCGCTGAAGTTTAAAAATGCTTCGAAACTCTTCTAATGTTCTCGGAATTCCGCTGAAATTTAAAAATGTTTCTGGAACTCTTCCATTGTTCTCGGAATTCTGCTGACGTTTAAAAATGCTTCGGAACGGTTCCATTGTTCTCAGAATTCTGCTGACATTTAAAAATCGTTCGGAACTCTTACCATTGTTCTCGGAATTCTCCTGTAATTTAAAAATTCTTCGGAACTTTTCCATTGTTCTCGGAATTCCGCTGAGGTTTAAAAATGCTTCGGAACTCTTCCATTGTTCTCGGAATTCTGCTGACGTTTAAAAATGCTTCCGATCTCTTCCATTGTTCTGAGAATTCTGCTGAAGTTTAAAAATGCTTCGGAACTCTTCCATTGTCCCCGGAATTCTGCTGAAATTCAAAAATGCTACGGAACTCTTCCATTGTTCCCGGAATTCGGCTGAAGTTTAAAAATGCTTCGGAACTCTTTCATTGCTCAAGGAATTCCGCTGACGTTTAAAAATGCTTCGGAACTCTTCCATTTTTCTCAGAATTCCGGTGACGTTTAAAAATGCTTCGGAACTCTTCCATTGTTCTCAGAATTCTGCTGACATTTAAAAATGGTTCGGAACTCTTACCATTGTTCTCGGAATTCTCCTGTAATTTAAAAATTCTTCGGAACTTTTCCATTGTTCTCGGAATTCCGCTGAAGTTTAAAAATACTTCAGAACTCTTACATTGTTCTCGGAATTCCGCTGATGTTTAAAAATGCTTCGGAACTCTTCAATTGTTCTCGGAATTCCGCTGACATTTAAAAATGCTTCGGAACTCTTCCATTGTTCTCGGAATTCTATTGACGTTAAAAAATGGTTCCGATCTCTTCCATTGTTCTCGGAATTCTGCTGAAGTTTAAAAATGCTTCGGAACTCTTCCATTGTTCCCAGTATTCCGCTGAAGTTTAAAATGCTTCGGAACTCTTCCATTTTTCCCAGCATTCCGCTGAAGTTTAAAATGCTTCGGAACGCTTCCATTGTTCTTGGAATTCCGCTGACATTTAAAAATACTATGGAACTCTTCCATTTTTCTCAGAATTCCGCTGACGTTCAAAAATGCTGCAGAACTCTTCCATTGTTCTCGGAATTCCGCTGACATTTCAAAATGCTTCGGAACTCTTCCATTGTTCTCGGAATTCTGCCGACGTTTAAAAATGCTTCGGAACTGTTCCATTGTTCTCAGAATTCTACTGAAATTTAAAAATGGTTCGTAACTCTTACCATTGTTCTCGGAATTCTCCTGTAATTTAAAAATTCTTCGGAACTTTTCCGTTGTTCTCGGAATTCCGCTGACGTTTAAAAATGCTTCGGAACTCTTCCATTGTTCTTGGAATTCTGCTGAAGTTTAAAAATTCTTTGGAACTCTTCCATTGTTTATGGAATTGCGCTGACATTTAAAAATGCTTCAGAACACTTCCATTGTTCTCGGAATTCCACTGACGTTTAAAAATGCTTTGGATCTCTTCCATTGTTCTCGGAGTTCCGCTGAAGTTTAAAAAACCTTCGGTAATCTTCCATTGTTCTCGAAATTCCACTGAAGTCTAAAAATGCTTCAGAACTCTTACATATTTCTCCGAATTCCGCTGAAGTTTAAAAATGCTTCCGATCTCTTCAATTGTTCTCGGAATTCTGCTGAAGTATAAAAATGCTTCCGAACTCTTCCATTGCTCCCGGAATTCCGCTGAAGTTTAAAAATGCTTCGGAACTCTTTCATTGCTCAAGGAATTCCACTGAAGTTTAAAAATGCTTCGGAACTCTTCCAATGTTCTTGGAATTCCACTGATGTTTAAAAATTTTTTGGAACTCTTCCATTGTTCTCGGAATTCCGCTGATGAGTAAAAATGCTTCGGAACTCTTCCATTGTTCTCGTAATTCCGCTGATGTTTAAAAATACTTCGGAACTCTTCCATTGTTCTCGGAATTCCGCTGAAGTTTAAAAATGCTTCGGAACTCTTCCATTGTTCTCGGAATTCCGCTGAAGTTTAAAAATGCTTCGGAACTCTTCCATTGTTCTCGGAATTCTGCTGATATTTAAAAATTCTTCCGATCTCTTCCAATGTTCTCGGAATTCTCCTGAAATTTTAAAATGCTTCGGAACTCTTACATTGTTCCCGGAATTCTGCTGAAGTTTAAAAATGCTACGGAACTCTTCCATTGTTCCCGGAATACTGCTGAAGTTTAAAGATGCTTTGGAACTCTTTCATTGCTCAAGGAATTCCGGTGCCATTTAAATGCTTCGGAACTCTTCCATTGTTCTTGGAATTCCGCTGATGTTTAAAAATTCTTCGGAACTCTTCCATTGTTCTCGGAATTCCGCTGACGAGTAAAAATGCTTCGGAACTCTTCCATTGTTCTCGTAATTCCGCTGACGTTTAAAAATACTTCGGAACTCTTCCATTGTTCTCGGAATTCTGCTGACGTTTAAAAATGCTTCGGAACTGTTCCATTGTTCTCAGAATTCTGCTGACATTTAAAAATGGTTCGGAACTCTTACCATTGTTCTCGGAATTCTCCTGTAATTTAAAAATTCTTCGGAACTTTTCCATTGTTCTCGGAATTCTGCTGAAGTTTAAAAATGCTTCGAAACCCTTCCATTGTTCTTAAAATTCTGCTGATGTTTAAAAATGCTTCGGAACTCTTCCATTGTCCCTGGAATTCTGCTGAAATTCAAAAATGCTACGGAACTCTTCCATTGTTCCCGGATTTCGGCTGAAGTTTAAAAATGCTTCGGAACTCTTTCATTGCTCAAGGAATTCCGCTGACGTTTAAAAATGCTTCGGAACTCTTCCATTTTTCTCAGAATTCCGCTGACGTTTAAAAATGCTTCGGAACTCTTCCATTGTTCTCAGAATTCTGCTGACTATTAAAAATGGTTCGGAACTCTTACCATTGTTCTCGGAATTCTCCTGAAATTTAAAAATTCTTCGGAACTTTTCCATTGTTCTCGGAATTCTGCTGAAGTTTAAAAATGCTTCGAAACTCTTCCATTGTTCTTAAAATTCTGCTGATGTTTAAAAATGCTTCGGAACTCGACCATTGTTCTCGTAATTCCGCTGACGTTTAAAAACGCTTCGTTACTTTTCGATTGTTCTTGGAATTCTGCTGATGTTTAAAAATGCTTCGGAACTCTTCCATTGTTCTCGGAATTCTGCTGACGTTTAAAAATGCTTCCGATCTCTTCATTTGTTCTCAGAATTCTGCTGAAGTATAAAAATGCTTCCGAACTCTTCCATTGTTCCCAGAATTCCGCAGACGTTTAAAAATGCTTTGGAACTCTTCCTTTGTTCTCGGAATTCCGCTGAAGTTTAAAAATGCTTCAGAGCTCTTCCTTTGTTCTAGTATTTCCGCTGAAGTTTAAATATGCTTTTGAACTCTTCCATTGCTCTCGGAATTCCGCTGAAGTTTAAAAATGCTTCGGAACACTTCAATTGTTCTCGGAATTCCGCTGAAGTTTAAAAATGCTTAGGAACTCTTCCATTGTTCTAGGATTTCTGCTGAAGTTTAAAAATGCTTCGGAACTCTTCTATTGTTCTCGCAATTCTGCTGAAGTTTTAAAATGCTTCGGAACACTTCTATTGTCCTCGGAATTTCGCTGACGTTTAAAAATGCTTCAGAACTCTTCCATATTTCTCAGAATTCCGCTGACGTTTAAAAATGTTTTGGAAATTTTCCATTGTTCTTGGAATTCTGCTGAAGTTTAAAAATTCTTTGGAACTCTTCCATTGTTTATGGAATTGCGCTGACATTTAAAAATGCTTCAGAACTCTTCCATTGTTCCCGGAATCTGCTGAAGTTTAAAAATGCTTCGGAACTCTTCCATTGTTCCCAGTATTCCGCTGAAGTTTAAAAATGCTTCGGAACTCTTCCATTGTTCTTGGAATTCCGCTGACATTTAAAAATACTTCGGAACTCTTCCAATTTTCTCAGAATTCCGCTGACGTTCAAAAATGCTGCAGAACTCTTCCATTGTTCTCGGAATTCCGCTGACATTTCAAAATGCTTCGGAACTCTTCCATTGTTCTTGGAATTCTGCTGAAGTTTAAAAATTCTTCGGAACTCTACCATTGTTTATGGAATTGCGCTGACATTTAAAAATGCTTCGGAACTCTTCCATTGTTCTCGGAATTCCACTGACGTTTAAAATTGCTTTGGGACTCTTCCATTTTTCTCGGAATTCCGCTGAAGTTTAAAAAACATTCGGAACTCTTCCACTGTTCTCGGAATTCCGCTGAAGTTTAAAAATGCTTCGAAACTCTTCTAATGTTCTCGGAATTCCGCTGAAATTTAAAAATGTTTCTGGAACTCTTCCATTGTTCTCGGAATTCTGCTGACGTTTAAAAATGCTTCGGAACGGTTCCATTGTTCTCAGAATTCTGCTGACAATTAAAAATGGTTCGGAACTCTTACCATTGTTCTCGGAATTCTCCTGTAATTTAAAAATTCTTCGGAACTTTTCCATTGTTCTCGGAATTCCGCTGAGGTTTAAAAATGCTTCGGAACTCTTCCATTGTTCTCGGAATTCTGCTGACGTTTAAAAATGCTTCCGATCTCTTCCATTGTTCTGGGAATTCTGCTGATGTTTAAAAATGCTTCGGAACTCTTCCATTGTCCCCGGAATTCTGCTGAAATTCAAAAATGCTACGGAACTCTTCCATTGTTCCCGGAATTCGGCTGAAGTTTAAAAATGCTTCGGAACTTTTTCATTGCTCAAGGAATTCCGCTGACGTTTAAAAATGCTTCGGAACTCTTCCATTTTTCTCAGAATTCCGCTGACGTTTAAAAATGCTTCGGAACTCTTCCATTGTTCTCAGAATTCTGCTGACATTTAAAAATGGTTCGGAACTCTTACCATTGTTCTCGGAATTCTCCTGTAATTTAAAAATTCTTCGGAACTTTTCCATTGTTCTCGGAATTCTGCTGAAGTTTAAAAATGCTTCGAAACTCTTCCATTGTTCTTAAAATTCTGCTGTTTAAAAATGCTTCGGAACACGACCATTGTTCTCGTAATTCCGCTGACGTTTAAAAATGCTTCGTTACTTTTCGATTGTTCTTGGAATTCTGCTGATGTTTAAAAATGCTTCGGAACTCTTTCATTGTTCTCGGAATTCTGCTGACGTTTAAAAATGCTTCCGATCTCTTCATTTGTTCTCAGAATTCTGCTGAAGTATAAAAATGCTTCCGAACTCTTTCATTGTTCCCGGAATTCCGCTGACGTTTAAAAATGCTTCGGAACTCTTCCATTGTTCTCGGAATTCCGCTGAAGTTTAAAAATGCTTTGGAACTCTTCCATTGTTCTCGTAATTCCGCTGACGTTTAAAAATACTTCGGAACTCTTCCATTGTTCTCGGAAATCCGCTGACGTTTAAAAATACTTCGGAACTCTTCCATTGTTCTCGGAAATCCGCTGAAGTTTAAAAATGCTTCGGAACTCTTCTATTGTTCTCGCGATTCTGCTGAAGTTTTAAAATGCTTCAGAACTCTTCCATTGTTCTCGGAATTCCGCTGAAGTTTAAAAATGATTCTGATCTCTTTCATTGTCCTCGGAATTTCGCTGACGTTTAAAAATGATTCGGAACTCTTCCATTTTTCTCAGAATTCCGCTGAAGTTTAAAAATGTTTCGGAACTTTTCCATTGTTCTTGGAATTCTGCTGAAGTTTAAAAATTCTTTGGAACTCTTCCATTGTTTATGGAATTGCGCTGACATTTAAAAATGCTTCAGAACTCTTCCATTGTTCTCGGAATTCCACTGACGTTTAAAAATGCTTTGGAACTCTTCCATTGGTTCTCGTAATTCCGCTGAAGTTTAAAAAACCTTCGGAACTCTTCCATTGTTCTCGAAATTCCGCTGACGTTTAAAAATACTTCGAAACTCTTCTAATGTTCTCGGAATTCCGCTGAAATTTAAAAATGCTTCTGGAACTCTTGAAATGTTCTCGGAATTCTGCTGACATTTAAAAATGGTTCGGAACTCTTACCATTGTTCTCGGAATTCTCCTGTAATTTAAAAATTCTTCGGAACTCTTCCATTGTTCTCGGAATTCCGCTGAAGTTTAAAAATGCTTTGGAACTCTTCCATTGTTCTAGGATTTCCGATGAAGTTTAAAAATGCTTCGGAACTCTTCCATTGTTCTCGGAATTCCGCTGAAGTTTAAAAATGCTTCAGAACTCTTCCATTGTTCTCGGAATTCCACTGACGTTTAAAAATGCTTTGGAACTCTTCCATTGGTTCTCGTAATTCCGCTGAAGTTTAAAAAACCTTCGGAACTCTTCCATTGTTCTCGAAATTCCGCTGACGTTTAAAAATGCTTCGAAACTCTTCTAATGTTCTCGGAATTCCGCTGAAATTTAAAAATGCTTCTGGAACTCTTGAATTGTTCTCGGAATTCTGCTGACGTTTAAAAATGGTTCGGAACTCTTACCTTTGTTCTCGGAATTCTCCTGTAATTTAAAAATTCTTCGGAACTTTTCCATTGTTCTCGGAATTCCGCTGAGGATTAAAAATGCTTCGGAACTCTTCCATTGTTCTCGGAATTCTGCTGACGTTTAAAAATGCTTCCGATCTCTTCCATTGTTCTGGGAATTCTGCTGATGTTTAAAAATGCTTCGGAACTCTTCCATTGTCCCCGGAATTCTGCTGAAATTCAAAAATGCTACGGAACTCTTCCATTGTTCCTGGAATTCGGCTGAAGTTTAAAAATGCTTCGGAACTCTTTCATTGCTCAAGAAATTCCGCTGACGTTTAAAAATGCTTCGGAACTCTTCCATTTTTCTCAGAATTCCGCTGACGTTTAAAAATGCTTCGGAACTCTTCCATTGTTCTCAGAATTATGCTGACATTTAAAAATGGTTCGGAACTCTTACCATTGTTCTCGGAGTTCTCCTGTAATTTAAAAATTCTTCGGAACTTTTCCATTGTTCTCGGAATTCTGCTGAAGTTTAAAAATGCTTCGAAACCCTTCCATTGTTCTTAAAATTCTGCTGATGTTTAAAAATGCTTCGGAACTCGACCATTGTTCTCGTAATTCCGCTGACGTTTAAAAATGCTTCGTTACTTTTCGATTGTTCTTGGAATTCTGCTGATGTTTAAAAATGCTTCGGAACTCTTTCATTGTTCTCGGAATTCTGCTGACGTTTAAAAATGCTTCCGATCTCTTCATTTGTTCTCAGAATTCTGCTGAAGTATAAAAATGCTTCCGAACTCTTTCATTGTTCCCGGAATTCCGCTGACGTTTAAAAATGCTTCGGAACTCTTCCATTGTTCTCGGAATTCCGCTGAAGTTTAAAAATGCTTTGGAACTCTTCCATTGTTCTCGGAATTCCGCTGAAGTTTAAAAATGCTTCAGAACTCTTCCATTGTTCTCGGAATTCCACTGACGTTTAAAAATGCTTTGGAACTCTTCCATTGGTTCTCGTAATTCCGCTGAAGTTTAAAAAACCTTCGGAACTCTTCCATTGTTCTCGAAATTCCGCTGACGTTTAAAAATGCTTCGAAACTCTTCTAATGTTCTTGCAATTCCGCTGAAATTTAAAAATGCTTCTGGAACTCTTGAATTGTTCTCGGAATTCTGCTGACGTTTAAAAATGGTTCGGAACTCTTACCATTGTTCTCGGAATTCTCCTGTAATTTAAAAATTCTTCGGAACTTTTCCATTGTTCTCGGAATTCCGCTGAGGTTTAAAAATGCTTCGGAACTCTTCCATTGTTCTCGGAATTCTGCTGACGTTTAAAAATGCTTCCGATCTCTTCCATTGTTCTGGGAATTCTGCTGAAGTTTAAAAATGCTTCGGAACTCTTCCATTGTCCCTGGAATTCTGCTGAAATTCAAAAATGCTACGGAACTCTTCCATTGTTCCCGGATTTCGGCTGAAGTTTAAAAATGCTTCGGAACTCTTTCATTGCTCAAGGAATTCCGCTGACGTTTAAAAATGCTTCGGAACTCTTCCATTTTTCTCAGAATTCCGCTGACGTTTAAAAATGCTTCGGAACTCTTCCATTGTTCTCAGAATTCTGCTGACATTTAAAAATGGTTCGGAACTCTTACCATTGTTCTCGGAATTCTCCTGTAATTTAAAAATTCTTCGGAACTTTTCCATTGTTCTCGGAATTCTGCTGAAGTTTAAAAATGCTTCGAAACTCTTCCATTGTTCTTAAAATTCTGCTGATGTTTAAAAATGCTTCGGAACTCGACCATTGTTCTCGTAATTCCGCTGACGTTTAAAAACGCTTCGTTACTTTTCGATTGTTCTTGGAATTCTGCTGATGTTTAAAAATGCTTCGGAACTCTTCCATTGTTCTCGGAATTCTGCTGACGTTTAAAAATGCTTCCGATCTCTTCATTTGTTCTCAGAATTCTGCTGAAGTATAAAAATGCTTCCGAACTCTTCCATTGTTCCCAGAATTCCGCAGACGTTTAAAAATGCTTCGGAACTCTTCCATTGTTCTCGGAATTCCGCTGAAGTTTAAAAATGCTTCAGAGCTCTTCCTTTGTTCTAGTATTTCCGCTGAAGTTTAAATATGCTTTTGAACTCTTCCATTGCTCTCGGAATTCCGCTGAAGTTTAAAAATGCTTCGGAACACTTCAATTGTTCTCGGAATTCCGCTGAAGTTTAAAAATGCTTAGGAACTCTTCCATTGTTCTAGGATTTCTGCTGAAGTTTAAAAATGCTTCGGAACTCTTCTATTGTTCTCGCAATTCTGCTGAAGTTTTAAAATGCTTCGGAACACTTCTATTGTCCTCGGAATTTCGCTGACGTTTAAAAATGCTTCAGAACTCTTCCATATTTCTCAGAATTCCGCTGACGTTTAAAAATGTTTTGGAAATTTTCCATTGTTCTTGGAATTCTGCTGAAGTTTAAAAATTCTTTGGAACTCTTCCATTGTTTATGGAATTGCGCTGACATTTAAAAATGCTTCAGAACTCTTCCATTGTTCCCGGAATCTGCTGAAGTTTAAAAATGCTTCGGAACTCTTCCATTGTTCCCAGTATTCCGCTGAAGTTTAAAAATGCTTCGGAACTCTTCCATTGTTCTTGGAATTCCGCTGACATTTAAAAATACTTCGGAACTCTTCCAATTTTCTCAGAATTCCGCTGACGTTCAAAAATGCTGCAGAACTCTTCCATTGTTCTCGGAATTCCGCTGACATTTCAAAATGCTTCGGAACTCTTCCATTGTTCTTGGAATTCTGCTGAAGTTTAAAAATTCTTCGGAACTCTACCATTGTTTATGGAATTGCGCTGACATTTAAAAATGCTTCGGAACTCTTCCATTGTTCTCGGAATTCCACTGACGTTTAAAATTGCTTTGGGACTCTTCCATTTTTCTCGGAATTCCGCTGAAGTTTAAAAAACATTCGGAACTCTTCCACTGTTCTCGGAATTCCGCTGAAGTTTAAAAATGCTTCGAAACTCTTCTAATGTTCTCGGAATTCCGCTGAAATTTAAAAATGTTTCTGGAACTCTTCCATTGTTCTCGGAATTCTGCTGACGTTTAAAAATGCTTCGGAACGGTTCCATTGTTCTCAGAATTCTGCTGACAATTAAAAATGGTTCGGAACTCTTACCATTGTTCTCGGAATTCTCCTGTAATTTAAAAATTCTTCGGAACTTTTCCATTGTTCTCGGAATTCCGCTGAGGTTTAAAAATGCTTCGGAACTCTTCCATTGTTCTCGGAATTCTGCTGACGTTTAAAAATGCTTCCGATCTCTTCCATTGTTCTGGGAATTCTGCTGATGTTTAAAAATGCTTCGGAACTCTTCCATTGTCCCCGGAATTCTGCTGAAATTCAAAAATGCTACGGAACTCTTCCATTGTTCCCGGAATTCGGCTGAAGTTTAAAAATGCTTCGGAACTTTTTCATTGCTCAAGGAATTCCGCTGACGTTTAAAAATGCTTCGGAACTCTTCCATTTTTCTCAGAATTCCGCTGACGTTTAAAAATGCTTCGGAACTCTTCCATTGTTCTCAGAATTCTGCTGACATTTAAAAATGGATCGGAACTCTTACCATTGTTCTCGGAATTCTCCTGTAATTTAAAAATTCTTCGGAACTTTTCCATTGTTCTCGGAATTCTGCTGAAGTTTAAAAATGCTTCGAAACTCTTCCATTGTTCTTAAAATTCTGCTGTTTAAAAATGCTTCGGAACACGACCATTGTTCTCGTAATTCCGCTGACGTTTAAAAATGCTTCGTTACTTTTCGATTGTTCTTGGAATTCTGCTGATGTTTAAAAATGCTTCGGAACTCTTTCTGATTGTTCTCGGAATTCTGCTGACGTTTAAAAATGCTTCCGATCTCTTCATTTGTTCTCAGAATTCTGCTGAAGTTTAAAAATGCTTCAGAACTCTTCCATTTTTCTAGGATTTAAGCTGAAGTTTAAAATGCTTTGGAACTCTTCCATTGTTCTCAGAATTCCGCTGAAGTTTAAAAATGCTTCGGAACTCTTCCATTGTTCTCGGAATTCCGCTGAAGTTTAAAAATGCTTCGGAACTCTTCCATTGTTCTCGAAATTCTGCTGATATTTAAAAATGCTTCCGATCTCTTCCAATGTTCTCGGAATTCTCCTGAAATTTTAAAATGCTTCGGAACTCTTACATTGTTCCCGGAATTTTGGTGAAGTTTAAAAATGCTACGGAACTCTTCCATTGTTCCCGGAATACTGCTGAAGTTTAAAGATGCTTTGGAACTCTTTCATTGCTCAAGGAATTCCGGTGCCATTTAAAAATGCTTCGGAACTCTTCCATTGTTCTTGGAATTCCGCTGATGTTTAAAAATTCTTCGGAACTCTTCCATTGTTCTCGGAATTCCGCTGACGAGTAAAAATGCTTCGGAACTCTTCCATTGTTCTCGTAATTCCGCTGACGTTTAAAAATACTTCGGAACTCTTCCATTGTTCTCGGAAATCCGCTGAAGTTTAAAAATGCTTCGGAACTCTTCTATTGTTCTCGCGATTCTGCTGAAGTTTTAAAATGCTTCAGAACTCTTCCATTGTTCTCGGAATTCCGCTGAAGTTTAAAAATGATTCTGATCTCTTTCATTGTCCTCGGAATTTCGCTGACGTTTAAAAATGATTCGGAACTCTTCCATTTTTCTCAGAATTCCGCTGACGTTTAAAAATGTTTCGGAACTTTTCCATTGTTCTTGGAATTCTGCTGAAGTTTAAAAATTCTTTGGAACTCTTCCATTGTTTATGGAATTGCGCTGACATTTAAAAATGCTTCAGAACTCTTCCATTGTTCTCGGAATTCCACTGACGTTTAAAAATGCTTTGGAACTCTTCCATTGGTTCTCGTAATTCCGCTGAAGTTTAAAAAACCTTCGGAACTCTTCCATTGTTCTCGAAATTCCGCTGACGTTTAAAAATACTTCGAAACTCTTCTAATGTTCTCGGAATTCCGCTGAAATTTAAAAATGCTTCTGGAACTCTTGAAATGTTCTCGGAATTCTGCTGACATTTAAAAATGGTTCGGAACTCTTACCATTGTTCTCGGAATTCTCCTGTAATTTAAAAATTCTTCGGAACTTTTCCATTGTTCTCGGAATTCCGCTGAGGTTTAAAAATGCTTCGGAACTCTTCCATTGTTCTCGGAATTCTGCTGACGTTTAAAAATGCTTCCGATCTCTTCATTTGTTCTCAGAATTCTGCTGAAGTATAAAAATGCTTCCGAACTCTTCCATTGTTCCCGGAATTCCGCTGACGTTTAAAAATGCTTCCGAACTCTTCCATTGTTCTCGGAATTCCGCTGAAGTTTAAAAATGCTTTGGAACTCTTCCATTGTTCTAGGATTTCCGATGAAGTTTAAAAATGCTTCGGAACTCTTCCATTGTTCTCGGAATTCTGCTGACGTTTAAAAATGCTTCCGATCTCTTCATTTGTTCTCAGAATTCTGCTGAAGTATAAAAATGCTTCCGAACTCTTCCATTGTTCCCGGAATTCCGCTGACGTTTAAAAATGCTTCGGAACCCTTCCATTGTTCTCGGAATTCCGCTGAAGTTTAAAAATGCTTTGGAACTCTTCCATTGTTCTAGGATTTCCGATGAAGTTTAAAAATGCTTCGGAACTCTTCCATTGTTCTCGGAATTCCGCTGAAGTTTAAAAATGCTTCAGAACTCTTTCATTGTTCTCGGAATTCCACTGACGTTTAAAAATGCTTTGGAACTCTTCCATTGGTTCTCGTAATTCCGCTGAAGTTTAAAAAACCTTCGGAACTCTTCCATTGTTCTCGAAATTCCGCTGACGTTTAAAAATGCTTCGAAACTCTTCTAATGTTCTTGCAATTCCGCTGAAATTTAAAAATGCTTCTGGAACTCTTGAATTGTTTTCGGAATTCTGCTGACGTTTAAAAATGGTTCGGAACTCTTACCATTGTTCTCGGAATTCTCCTGTAATTTAAAAATTCTTCGGAACTTTTCCATTGTTCTCAGAATTCCGCTGAGGTTTAAAAATGCTTCGGAACTCTTCCATTGTCCCCGGAATTCTGCTGAAATTCAAAAATGCTACGGAACTCTTCCATTGTTCCCGGAATTCGGCTGAAGTTTAAAAATGCTTCGGAACTTTTTCATTGCTCAAGGAATTCCGCTGACGTTTAAAAATGCTTCGGAACTCTTCCATTTTTCTCAGAATTCCGCTGACGTTTAAAAATGCTTCGGAACTCTTCCATTGTTCTCAGAATTCTGCTGACATTTAAAAATGGATCGGAACTCTTACCATTGTTCTCGGAATTCTCCTGTAATTTAAAAATTCTTCGGAACTTTTCCATTGTTCTCGGAATTCTGCTGAAGTTTAAAAATGCTTCGAAACTCTTCCATTGTTCTTAAAATTCTGCTGTTTAAAAATGCTTCGGAACACGACCATTGTTCTCGTAATTCCGCTGACGTTTAAAAATGCTTCGTTACTTTTCGATTGTTCTTGGAATTCTGCTGATGTTTAAAAATGCTTCGGAACTCTTTCTGATTGTTCTCGGAATTCTGCTGACGTTTAAAAATGCTTCCGATCTCTTCATTTGTTCTCAGAATTCTGCTGAAGTTTAAAAATGCTTCAGAACTCTTCCATTTTTCTAGGATTTAAGCTGAAGTTTAAAATGCTTTGGAACTCTTCCATTGTTCTCAGAATTCCGCTGAAGTTTAAAAATGCTTCGGAACTCTTCCATTGTTCTCGGAATTCCGCTGAAGTTTAAAAATGCTTCGGAACTCTTCCATTGTTCTCGAAATTCTGCTGATATTTAAAAATGCTTCCGATCTCTTCCAATGTTCTCGGAATTCTCCTGAAATTTTAAAATGCTTCGGAACTCTTACATTGTTCCCGGAATTTTGGTGAAGTTTAAAAATGCTACGGAACTCTTCCATTGTTCCCGGAATACTGCTGAAGTTTAAAGATGCTTTGGAACTCTTTCATTGCTCAAGGAATTCCGGTGCCATTTAAAAATGCTTCGGAACTCTTCCATTGTTCTTGGAATTCCGCTGATGTTTAAAAATTCTTCGGAACTCTTCCATTGTTCTCGGAATTCCGCTGACGAGTAAAAATGCTTCGGAACTCTTCCATTGTTCTCGTAATTCCGCTGACGTTTAAAAATACTTCGGAACTCTTCCATTGTTCTCGGAAATCCGCTGAAGTTTAAAAATGCTTCGGAACTCTTCTATTGTTCTCGCGATTCTGCTGAAGTTTTAAAATGCTTCAGAACTCTTCCATTGTTCTCGGAATTCCGCTGAAGTTTAAAAATGATTCTGATCTCTTTCATTGTCCTCGGAATTTCGCTGACGTTTAAAAATGATTCGGAACTCTTCCATTTTTCTCAAAATTCCGCTGACGTTTAAAAATGTTTCGGAACTTTTCCATTGTTCTTGGAATTCTGCTGAAGTTTAAAAATTCTTTGGAACTCTTCCATTGTTTATGGAATTGCGCTGACATTTAAAAATGCTTCAGAACTCTTCCATTGTTCTCGGAATTCCACTGACGTTTAAAAATGCTTTGGAACTCTTCCATTGGTTCTCGTAATTCCGCTGAAGTTTAAAAAACCTTCGGAACTCTTCCATTGTTCTCGAAATTCCGCTGACGTTTAAAAATACTTCGAAACTCTTCTAATGTTCTCGGAATTCCGCTGAAATTTAAAAATGCTTCTGGAACTCTTGAAATGTTCTCGGAATTCTGCTGACATTTAAAAATGGTTCGGAACTCTTACCATTGTTCTCGGAATTCTCCTGTAATTTAAAAATTCTTCGGAACTTTTCCATTGTTCTCGGAATTCCGCTGAGGTTTAAAAATGCTTCGGAACTCTTCCATTGTTCTCGGAATTCTGCTGACGTTTAAAAATGCTTCCGATCTCTTCATTTGTTCTCAGAATTCTGCTGAAGTATAAAAATGCTTCCGAACTCTTCCATTGTTCCCGGAATTCCGCTGACGTTTAAAAATGCTTCCGAACTCTTCCATTGTTCTCGGAATTCCGCTGAAGTTTAAAAATGCTTTGGAACTCTTCCATTGTTCTAGGATTTCCGATGAAGTTTAAAAATGCTTCGGAACTCTTCCATTGTTCTCGGAATTCTGCTGACGTTTAAAAATGCTTCCGATCTCTACATTTGTTCTCAGAATTCTGCTGAAGTATAAAAATGCTTCCGAACTCTTCCATTGTTCCCGGAATTCCGCTGACGTTTAAAAATGCTTCGGAACCCTTCCATTGTTCTCGGAATTCCGCTGAAGTTTAAAAATGCTTTGGAACTCTTCCATTGTTCTAGGATTTCCGATGAAGTTTAAAAATGCTTCGGAACTCTTCCATTGTTCTCGGAATTCCGCTGAAGTTTAAAAATGCTTCAGAACTCTTTCATTGTTCTCGGAATTCCACTGACGTTTAAAAATGCTTTGGAACTCTTCCATTGGTTCTCGTAATTCCGCTGAAGTTTAAAAAACCTTCGGAACTCTTCCATTGTTCTCGAAATTCCGCTGACGTTTAAAAATGCTTCGAAACTCTTCTAATGTTCTTGCAATTCCGCTGAAATTTAAAAATGCTTCTGGAACTCTTGAATTGTTTTCGGAATTCTGCTGACGTTTAAAAATGGTTCGGAACTCTTACCATTGTTCTCGGAATTCTCCTGTAATTTAAAAATTCTTCGGAACTTTTCCATTGTTCTCAGAATTCCGCTGAGGTTTAAAAATGCTTCGGAACTCTTCCATTGTCCCCGGAATTCTGCTGAAATTCAAAAATGCTACGGAACTCTTCCATTGTTCCCGGAATTCGGCTGAAGTTTAAAAATGCTTCGGAACTCTTTCATTGCTCAAGGAATTCCGCTGACGTTTAAAAATGCTTCGGAACTCTTCCATTTTTCTCAGAATTCCGCTGACGTTTAAAAATGCTTCGGAACTCTTCCATTGTTCTCAGAATTCTGCTGACATTTAAAAATAGTTCGGAACTCTTACCATTGTTTTCGGAATTCTCCTGTAATTTAAAAATTCTTCGGAACTTTCCATTGTTCTCGGAATTCTGCTGAAGTTTAAAAATGCTTCGAAACTCTTCCATTGTTCTTAAAATTCTGCTGATGTTTAAAAATGCTTCGGAACTCGACCATTGTTCTCGTAATTCCGCTGACGTTTAAAAATGCTTCGTTACTTTTCGATTGTTCTTGGAATTCTGCTGATGTTTAAAAATGCTTCGGAACTCTTCCATTGTTCTCGGAATTCTGCTGACATTTAAAAATGCTTCCGATCTCTTCATTTGTTCTCAGAATTCTGCTGAAGTATAAAAATGCTTCCGAACTCTTCCATTGTTCCCAGAATTCCGCAGACGTTTAAAAATGCTTTGGAACTCTTCCATTGTTCTCGGAATTCCGCTGAAGTTTAAAAATGCTTCAGAGCTCTTCCTTTGTTCTAGTATTTCCGCTGAAGTTTAAATATGCTTTTGAACTCTTCCTTTGCTCTCGGAATTCCGCTGAAGTTTAAAAATGCTTCGGAACACTTCAATTGTTCTCGGAATTCTGCTGAAGTTTAAAAATGCTTCGGAACTCTTCCATTGTTCTCAGAATTCCGCTGAAGTTTAAAAATGCTTCGGAACTCTTCCATTGTTCTCGGAATTCCGCTGAAGTTTAAAAATGCTTCGGAACTCTTCCATTGTTCTCGAAATTCTGCTGATATTTAAAAATGCTTCCGATCTCTTCCAATGTTCTCGGAATTCTCCTGAAATTTTAAAATGCTTCGGAACTCTTACATTGTTCCCGGAATTCTGGTGAAGTTTAAAAATGCTACGGAACTCTTCCATTGTTCCCGGAATACTGCTGAAGTTTAAAGATGCTTTGGAACTCTTTCATTGCTCAAGGAATTCCGGTGCCATTTAAAAATGCTTCGGAACTCTTCCATTGTTCTTGGAATTCCGCTGATGTTTAAAAATTCTTCGGAACTCTTCCATTGTTCTCGGAATTCCGCTGACGAGTAAAAATGCTTCGGAACTCTTCCATTGCTCTCGTAATTCCGCTGACGTTTAAAAATACTTCGGAACTCTTCCATTGTTCTCGGAAATCCGCTGAAGTTTAAAAATGCTTCAGAACTCTTCTATTGTTCTAGGATTTCCGCTGAAGTTTAAAAATGCTTTGGAACTCTTCCATTGTTCTCGTAATTCCGCTGAAGTTTAAAAATGCTTCGGAAGTCTTCAATTGTTCTCGGAATTCTGCTGAAGTTTAAAAATGCTACGGAACTCTTCCATTGTTCCCGGAATACTGCTGAAGTTTAAAGATGCTTTGGAACTCTTTCATTGCTCAAGGAATTCCGGTGCCATTTAAAAATGCTTCGGAACTCTTCCATTGTTCTTGGAATTCCGCTGATGTTTAAAAATTCTTCGGAACTCTTCCATTGTTCTCGGAATTCCGCTGACGAGTAAAAATGCTTCGGCACTCTTCCATTGTTCTCGTAATTCCGCTGACGTTTAAAAATACTTCGGAACTCTTCCATTGTTCTCGGAAATCCGCTGAAGTTTAAAAATGCTTCGGAACTCTTCTATTGTTCTCGCGATTCTGCTGAAGTTTTAAAATGCTTCAGAACTCTTCCATTGTTCTCGGAATTCCGCTGAAGTTTAAAAATGATTCTGATCTCTTTCATTGTCCTCGGAATTTCGCTGACGTTTAAAAATGATTCGGAACTCTTCCATTTTTCTCAGAATTCCGCTGACGTTTAAAAATGTTTCGGAACTTTTCCATTGTTCTTGGAATTCTGCTGAAGTTTAAAAATTCTTTGGAACTCTTCCATTGTTTATGGAATTGCGCTGACATTTAAAAATGCTTCAGAACTCTTCCATTGTTCTCGGAATTCCACTGACGTTTAAAAATGCTTAGGAACTCTTCCATTGGTTCTCGTAATTCCGCTGAAGTTTAAAAAACCTTCGGAACTCTTCCATTGTTCTCGAAATTCCGCTGACGTTTAAAAATACTTCGAAACTCTTCTAATGTTCTCGGAATTCCGCTGAAATTTAAAAATGCTTCTGGAACTCTTGAAATGTTCTCGGAATTCTGCTGACATTTAAAAATGGTTCGGAACTCTTACCATTGTTCTCGGAATTCTCCTGTAATTTAAAAATTCTTCGGAACTTTTCCATTGTTCTCGGAATTCCGCTGAGGTTTAAAAATGCTTCGGAACTCTTCCATTGTTCTCGGAATTCTGCTGACGTTTAAAAATTCTTCCGATCTCTTCATTTGTTCTCAGAATTCTGCTGAAGTATAAAAATGCTTCCGAACTCTTCCATTGTTCCCGGAATTCCGCTGACGTTTAAAAATGCTTCGGAACTCTTCCATTGTTCTCGGAATTCCGCTGAAGTTTAAAAATGCTTCAGAACTCTTCCATTGTTCTCGGAATTCCACTGACGTTTAAAAATGCTTTGGAACTCTTCCATTGGTTCTCGTAATTCCGCTGAAGTTTAAAAAACCTTCGGAACTCTTCCGTTGTTCTCGAAATTCCGCTGACGTTTAAAAATGCTTCGAAACTCTTCTAATGTTCTCGGAATTCCGCTGAAATTTAAAAATGCTTCTGGAACTCTTGAATTGTTCTCGGAATTCTGCTGACGTTTAAAAATGGTTCGGAACTCTTACCATTGTTCTCGGAATTCTCCTGTAATTTAAAAATTCTTCGGAACTTTTCCATTGTTCTCGGAATTCCGCTGAGGTTTAAAAATACTTCGGAACTCTTCCATTGTTCTCGGAATTCTGCTGACATTTAAAAATGCTTCCGATCTCTTCATTTGTTCTCAGAATTCTGCTGAAGTATAAAAATGCTTCCGAACTCTTCCATTGTTCCCGGAATTCCGCTGACGTTTAAAAATGCTTCGGAACCCTTCCATTGTTCTCGGAATTCCGCTGAAGTTTAAAAATGCTTTGGAACTCTTCCATTGTTCTAGGATTTCCGATGAAGTTTAAAAATGCTTCGGAACTCTTCCATTGTTCTCGGAATTCCGCTGAAGTTTAAAAATGCTTCAGAACTCTTCCATTGTTCTCGGAATTCCACTGACGTTTAAAAATGCTTTGGAACTCTTCCATTGGTTCTCGTAATTCCGCTGAAGTTTAAAAAACCTTCGGAACTCTTCCATTGTTCTCGAAATTCCGCTGACGTTTAAAAATGCTTCGAAACTCTTCTAATGTTCTTGCAATTCCGCTGAAATTTAAAAATGCTTCTGGAACTCTTGAATTGTTTTCGGAATTCTGCTGACGTTTAAAAATGGTTCGGAACTCTTACCATTGTTCTCGGAATTCTCCTGTAATTTAAAAATTCTTCGGAACTTTTCCATTGTTCTCGGAATTCCGCTGAGGTTTAAAAATGCTTCGGAACTCTTCCATTGTTCTCGGAATTCTGCTGACGTTTAAAAATGCTTCCGATCTCTTCCATTGTTCTGGGAATTCTGCTGAAGTTTAAAAATGCTTCGGAACTCTTCCATTGTCCCCGGAATTCTGCTGAAATTCAAAAATGCTACGGAACTCTTCCATTGTTCCCGGAATTCGGCTGAAGTTTAAAAATGCTTCGGAACTCTTTCATTGCTCAAGGAATTCCACTGACGTTTAAAAATGCTTTGGAACTCTTCCATTGGTTCTCGTAATTCCGCTGAAGTTTAAAAAACCTTCGGAACTCTTCCATTGTTCTCGAAATTCCGCTGACGTTTAAAAATGCTTCGAAACTCTTCTAATGTTCTTGCAATTCCGCTGAAATTTAAAAATGCTTCTGGAACTCTTGAATTGTTTTCGGAATTCTGCTGAAGTTTAAAAATGCTTCGGAACTCTTCCATTGTCCCCGGAATTCTGCTGAAATTCAAAAATGCTACGGAACTCTTCCATTGTTCCCGGAATTCGGCTGAAGTTTAAAAATGCTTCGGAACTCTTTCATTGCTCAAGGAATTCCACTGACGTTTAAAAATGCTTCGGAACTCTTCCATTTTTCTCAGAATTCCGCTGACGTTTAAAAATGCTTCGGAACTCTTCCATTGTTCTCAGAATTCTGCTGACATTTAAAAATGGTTCGGAACTCTTACCATTGTTCTCGGAATTCTCCTGTAATTTAAAAATTCTTCGGAACTTTCCATTGTTCTCGGAATTCTGCTGAAGTTTAAAAATGCTTCGAAACTCTTCTTTTGTTCTTAAAATTCTGCTGATGTTTAAAAATGCTTCGGAACTCTTCCATTGTTCTCGGAATTCTGCTGACGTTTAAAAATGCTTCCGATCTCTTCATTTGTTCTCAGAATTCTGCTGAAGTATAAAAATGCTTCCGAACTCTTCCATTGTTCCCAGAATTCCGCAGACGTTTAAAAATGCTTCGGAACTCTTCCATTGTTCTCGGAATTCCGCTGAAGTTTAAAAATGCTTCAGAGCTCTTCCTTTGTTCTAGTATTTCCGCTGAAGTTTAAATATGCTTTTGAACTCTTCCTTTGCTCTCGGAATTCCGCTGAAGTTTAAAAATGCTTCGGAACACTTCAATTGTTCTCGGAATTCCGCTGAAGTTTAAAAATGCTTCGGAACTCTTCCATTGTTCTCGTAATTCCGCTGACGTTTAAAAATGCTTAGGAACTCTTCCATTGTTCTAGGATTTCTGCTGAAGTTTAAAAATGCTTCGGAACTCTTCCATTGTTCTCGGAATTCTGCTGACGTTTAAAAATGCTTCCGATCTCTTCCATTGTTCTGGGAATTCTGCTGAAGTTTAAAAATGCTTCGGAACTCTTCCATTGTCCCCGGAATTCTGCTGAAATTCAAAAATGCTACGGAACTCTTCCATTGTTCCCGGAATTCGGCTGAAGTTTAAAAATGCTTCGGAACTCTTTCATTGCTCAAGGAATTCCGCTGACGTTTAAAAATGCTTCGGAACTCTTCCATTTTTCTCAGAATTCCGCTGACGTTTAAAAATGCTTCGGAACTCTTCCATTGTTCTCAGAATTCTGCTGACATTTAAAAATGGTTCGGAACTCTTACCATTGTTCTCGGAATTCTCCTGTAATTTAAAAATTCTTCGGAACTTTTCATTGGTCTCGGAATTCTGCTGAAGTTTAAAAATGCTTCGAAACTCTTCCATTGTTCTTAAAATTCTTCTGATGTTTAAAAATGCTTCGGAACTCGACCATTGTTCTCGTAATTCCGCTGACGTTTAAAAATGCTTCGTTACTTTTCGATTGTTCTTGGAATTCTGCTGAAGTATAAAAATGCTTCCGAACTCTTCCATTGTTCCCGGAATTCCGCTGACGTTTAAAAATGCTTCGGAACTCTTCCATTGTTCTCGGAATTGCGCTGAAGTTTAAAAATGCTTTGGAACTCTTCCATTGTTCTAGGATTTCCGATGAAGTTTAAAAATGCTTCGGAACTCTTCCATTGTTCTCGGAATTCCGCTGAAGTTTAAAAATGCTTCAGAACTCTTCCATTGTTCTCGGAATTCCACTGACGTTTAAAAATGCTTTGGAACTCTTCCATTGGTTCTCGTAATTCCGCTGAAGTTTAAAAAACCTTCGGAACTCTTCCATTGTTCTCGAAATTCCGCTGACGATTAAAAATGCTTCGAAACTCTTCTAATGTTCTCGGAATTCCGCTGAAATTTAAAAATGCTTCTGGAACTCTTGAATTGTTCTCGGAATTCTGCTGACGTTTAAAAATGGTTCGGAACTCTTACCATTGTTCTTGGAATTCTCCTGTAATTTAAAAATTCTTCGGAACTTTTCCATTGTTCTCGGAATTCCGCTGAGGTTTAAAAATGCTTCGGAACTCTTCCATTGTTCTCGGAATTCTGCTGACGTTTAAAAATGCTTCCGATCTCTTCCATTGTTCTGGGAATTCTGCTGAAGTTTAAAAATGCTTCGGAACTCTTCCATTGTCCCAGGAATTCTGCTGAAATTCAAAAATGCTACCGAACTCTTCCATTGTTCTTAAAATTCTGCTGATGTTTAAAAATGCTTCGGAACACGACCATTGTTCTCGTAATTCCGCTGACGTTTAAAAATGCTTCGTTACTTTTCGATTGTTCTTGGAATTCTGCTGATGTTTAAAAATGCTTCGGAACTCTTTCTGATTGTTCTCGGAATTCTGCTGACGTTTAAAAATGCTTGCGATCTCTTCATTTGTTCTCAGAATTCTGCTGAAGTTTAAAAATGCTTCAGATCTCTTCAATTTTTCTAGGATTTAAGCTGAAGTTTAAAATGCTTTGGAACTCTTCCATTGTTCTCAGAATTCCGCTAAAGTTTAAAAATGCTTCGGAACTCTTCCATTGTTCTCGGAATTCCGCTGAAGTTTAAAAATGCTTCGGAACTCTTCCATTGTTCTCGAAATTCTGCTGATATTTAAAAATGCTTCCGATCTCTTCCAATGTTCTCGGAATTCTCCTGAAATTTTAAAATGCTTCGGAACTCTTACATTGTTCCCGGAATTCTGGTGAAGTTTAAAAATGCTACGGAACTCTTCCATTGTTCCCGGAATACTGCTGAAGTTTAAAGATGCTTTGGAACTCTTTCATTGCTCAAGGAATTCCGGTGCCATTTAAAAATGCTTCGGAACTCTTCCATTGTTCTTGGAATTCCGCTGATGTTTAAAAATTCTTCGGAACTCTTCCATTGTTCTCGGAATTCCGCTGACGAGTAAAAATGCTTCGGAACTCTTCCATTGCTCTCGTAATTCCGCTGACGTTTAAAAATACTTCGGAACTCTTCCATTGTTCTCGGAAATCCGCTGAAGTTTAAAAATGCTTCAGAACTCTTCTATTGTTCTAGGATTTCCGCTGAAGTTTAAAAATGCTTTGGAACTCTTCCATTGTTCTCGTAATTCCGCTGAAGTTTAAAAATGCTTCGGAAGTCTTCAATTGTTCTCGGAATTCTGCTGAAGTTTAAAAATGCTACGGAACTCTTCCATTGTTCCCGGAATACTGCTGAAGTTTAAAGATGCTTTGGAACTCTTTCATTGCTCAAGGAATTCCGGTGCCATTTAAAAATGCTTCGGAACTCTTCCATTGTTCTTGGAATTCCGCTGATGTTTAAAAATTCTTCGGAACTCTTCCATTGTTCTCGGAATTCCGCTGACGAGTAAAAATGCTTCGGAACTCTTCCATTGCTCTCGTAATTCCGCTGACGTTTAAAAATACTTCGGAACTCTTCCATTGTTCTCGGAAATCCGCTGAAGTTTAAAAATGCTTCGGAACTCTTCTATTGTTCTCGCGATTCTGCTGAAGTTTTAAAATGCTTCAGAACTCTTCCATTGTTCTCGGAATTCCGCTGAAGTTTAAAAATGATTCTGATCTCTTTCATTGTCCTCGGAATTTCGCTGACGTTTAAAAATGATTCGGAACTCTTCCATTTTTCTCAGAATTCCGCTGACGTTTAAAAATGTTTCGGAACTTTTCCATTGTTCTTGGAATTCTGCTGAAGTTTAAAAATTCTTTGGAACTCTTCCATTGTTTATGGAATTGCGCTGACATTTAAAAATGCTTCAGAACTCTTCCATTGTTCTCGGAATTCCACTGACGTTTAAAAATGCTTTGGAACTCTTCCATTGGTTCTCGTAATTCCGCTGAAGTTTAAAAAACCTTCGGAACTCTTCCATTGTTCTCGAAATTCCGCTGACGTTTAAAAATGCTTCGAAACTCTTCTAATGTTCTCGGAATTCCGCTGAAATTTAAAAATGCTTCTGGAACTCTTGAAATGTTCTCGGAATTCTGCTGACATTTAAAAATGGTTCGGAACTCTTACCATTGTTCTCGGAATTCTCCTGTAATTTAAAAATTCTTCGGAACTTTTCCATTGTTCTCGGAATTCCGCTGAGGTTTAAAAATGCTTCGAAACTCTTCTAATGTTCTCGGAATTCCGCTGAAATTTAAAAATGCTTCTGGAACTCTTGAATTGTTCTCGGAATTCTGCTGACGTTTAAAAATGGTTCGGAACTCTTACCATTGTTCTCGGAATTCTCCTGTAATTTAAAAATTCTTCGGAACTCTTCCATTGTTCTCGGAATTCCGCTGACGAGTAAAAATGCTTCGGAACTCTTCCATTGCTCTCGTAATTCCGCTGACGTTTAAAAATACTTCGGAACTCTTCCATTGTTCTCGGAAATCCGCTGAAGTTTAAAAATGCTTCAGAACTCTTCTATTGTTCTCGCGATTCTGCTGAAGTTTTAAAATGCTTCAGAACTCTTCCATTGTTCTCGGAATTCCGCTGAAGTTTAAAAATGATTCTGATCTCTTTCATTGTCCTCGGAATTTCGCTGACGTTTAAAAATGATTCGGAACTCTTCCATTTTTCTCAGAATTCCGCTGACGTTTAAAAATGTTTCGGAACTTTTCCATTGTTCTTGGAATTCTGCTGAAGTTTAAAAATTCTTTGGAACTCTTCCATTGTTTATGGAATTGCGCTGACATTTAAAAATGCTTCAGAACTCTTCCATTGTTCTCGGAATTCCACTGACGTTTAAAAATGCTTTGTAACTCTTCCATTGGTTCTCGTAATTCCGCTGAAGTTTAAAAAACCTTCGGAACTCTTCCATTGTTCTCGAAATTCCGCTGACGTTTAAAAATGCTTCGAAACTCTTCTAATGTTCTCGGAATTCCGCTGAAATTTAAAAATGCTTCTGGAACTCTTGAAATGTTCTCGGAATTCTGCTGACATTTAAAAATGGTTCGGAACTCTTACCATTGTTCTCGGAATTCTCCTGTAATTTAAAAATTCTTCGGAACTTTTCCATTGTTCTCGGAATTCCGCTGAGGTTTAAAAATGCTTCGGAACTCTTCCATTGTTCTCGGAATTCTGCTGACGTTTAAAAATGCTTCCGATCTCTTCATTTGTTCTCAGAATTCTGCTGAAGTATAAAAATGCTTCCGAACTCTTCCATTGTTCCCGGAATTCCGCTGACGTTTAAAAATGCTTCGGAACTCTTCCATTGTTCTCGGAATTCCGCTGAAGTTTAAAAATGCTTTGGAACTCTTCCATTGTTCTAGGATTTCCGATGAAGTTTAAAAATGCTTCGGAACTCTTCCATTGTTCTCGGAATTCCGCTGAAGTTTAAAAATGCTTCAGAACTCCTCCATTGTTCTCGGAATTCCACTGACGTTTAAAAATGCTTTGGAACTCTTCCATTGGTTCTCGTAATTCCGCTGAAGTTTAAAAAACCTTCGGAACTCTTCCATTGTTCTCGAAATTCCGCTGACGTTTAAAAATGCTTCGAAACTCTTCTAATGTCCTCAGAATTCCGCTGAAATTTAAAAATGCTTCTGGAACTCTTGAATTGTTCTCGGAATTCTGCTGACGTTTAAAAATGGTTCGGAACTCTTACCATTGTTCTCGGAATTCTCCTGTAATTTAAAAATTCTTCGGAACTTTTCCATTGTTCTCGGAATTCCGCTGAGGTTTAAAAATGCTTCGGAACTCTTCCATTGTTCTCGGAATTCTGCTGACGTTTAAAAATGCTTCCGATCTCTTCATTTGTTCTCAGAATTCTGCTGAAGTATAAAAATGCTTCCGAACTCTTCCATTGTTCCCGGAATTCCGCTGACGTTTAAAAATGCTTCGGAACTCTTCCATTGTTCTCGGAATTCCGCTGAAGTTTAAAAATGCTTTGGAACTCTTCCATTGTTCTAGGATTTCCGATGAAGTTTAAAAATGCTTCGGAACTCTTCCATTGTTCTCGGAATTCCGCTGAAGTTTAAAAATGCTTCAGAACTCTTCCATTGTTCTCGGAATTCCACTGACGTTTAAAAATGCTTTGGAACTCTTCCATTGGTTCTCGTAATTCCGCTGAAGTTTAAAAAACCTTCGGAACTCTTCCATTGTTCTCGAAATTCCGCTGACGTTTAAAAATGCTTCGAAACTCTTCTAATGTTCTTGCAATTCCGCTGAAATTTAAAAATGCTTCTGGAACTCTTGAATTGTTCTCGGAATTCTGCTAACGTTTAAAAATGGTTCGGAACTCTTACCATTGTTCTCGGAATTCTCCTGTAATTTAAAAATTCTTCTGAACTTTTCCATTGTTCTCGGAATTCCGCTGAGGTTTAAAAATGCTTCGGAACTCTTCCATTGTTCTCGGAATTCTGCTGACGTTTAAAAATGCTTCCGATCTCTTCCATTTGTTCTGGGAATTCTGCTGAAGTTTAAAAATGCTTCGGAACTCTTCCATTGTCTCCGGAATTCTGCTGAAATTCAAAAATGCTACGGAACTCTTCCATTGTTCCCGGAATTCGGCTGAAGTTTAAAAATGCTTCGGAACTCTTTCATTGCTCAAGGAATTCCGCTGACGTTTAAAAATGCTTCGGAACTCTTCCATTTTTCTCAGAATTCCGCTGACGTTTAAAAATGCTTCGGAACTCTTCCATTGTTCTCAGAATTCTGCTGACATTTAAAAATGGTTCGGAACTCTTACCATTGTTCTCGGAATTCTCCTGTAATTTAAAAATTCTTCGGAACTTTCCATTGTTCTCGGAATTCTGCTGAAGTTTAAAAATGCTTCGAAACTCTTCCATTGTTCCTAAAATTCTGCTGATGTTTAAAAATGCTTCGGAACTCGACCATTGTTCTCGTAATTCCGCTGACGTTTAAAAATGCTTCGTTACTTTTCGATTGTTCTTGGAATTCTGCTGATGTTTAAAAATGCTTCGGAACTCTTCCATTGTTCTCGGAATTCTGCTGACGTTTAAAAATGCTTCCGATCTCTTCATTTGTTCTCAGAATTCTGCTGAAGTATAAAAATGCTTCCGAACTCTTCCATTGTTCCCAGGATTCCGCAGACGTTTAAAAATGCTTCGGAACTCTTCCATTGTTCTCGGAATTCCGCTGAAGTTTAAAAATGCTTCAGAGCTCTTCCTTTGTTCTAGTATTTCCGCTGAAGTTTAAATATGCTTTTGAACTCTTCCTTTGCTCTCGGAATTCCGCTGAAGTTTAAAAATGCTTCGGAACACTTCAATTGTTCTCGGAATTCCGCTGAAGTTTAAAAATGCTTCGGAACTCTTCCATTGTTCTCGTAATTCCGCTGACGTTTAAAAATGCTTAGGAACTCTTCCATTGTTCTAGGATTTCTGCTGAAGTTTAAAAATGCTTCGGAACTCTTCCATTGTTCTCGGAATTCTGCTGACGTTTAAAAATGCTTCCGATCTCTTCCATTGTTCTGGGAATTCTGCTGAAGTTTAAAAATGCTTCGGAACTCTTCCATTGTCCCCGGAATTCTGCTGAAATTCAAAAATGCTACGGAACTCTTCCATTGTTCCCGGAATTCGGCTGAAGTTTAAAAATGCTTCGGAACTCTTTCATTGCTCAAGGAATTCCGCTGATGTTTAAAAATGCTTCGGAACTCTTCCATTTTTCTCAGAATTCCGCTGACGTTTAAAAATGCTTCGGAACTCTTCCATTGTTCTCAGAATTCTGCTGACATTTAAAAATGGTTCGGAATTCTTACCATTGTTCTCGGAATTCTCCTGTAATTTAAAAATTCTTCGGAACTTTTCATTGGTCTCGGAATTCTGCTGAAGTTTAAAAATGCTTCGGAGCTCTTCCATTGTTCTCGGAATTCCGCTGAAGTTTAAAAATGCTTTGGAACTCTTCCATTGTTCTAGGATTTCCGATGAAGTTTAAAAATGCTTCGGAACTCTTCCATTGTTCTCGGAATTCCGCTGAAGTTTAAAAATGCTTCAGAACTCTTCCATTGTTCTCGGAATTCCACTGACGTTTAAAAATGCTTTGGAACTCTTCCATTGGTTCTCGTAATTCCGCTGAAGTTTAAAAAACCTTCGGAACTCTTCCATTGTTCTCGAAATTCCGCTGACGATTAAAAATGCTTCGAAACTCTTCTAATGTTCTCGGAATTCCGCTGAAATTTAAAAATGCTTCTGGAACTCTTGAATTGTTCTCGGAATTCTGCTGACGTTTAAAAATGGTTCGGAACTCTTACCATTGTTCTCGGAATTCTCCTGTAATTTAAAAATTCTTCGGAACTTTTCCATTGTTCTCGGAATTCCGCTGAGGTTTAAAAATGCTTCGGAACTCTTCCATTGTTCTCGGAATTCTGCTGACGTTTAAAAATGCTTCCGATCTCTTCCATTGTTCTGGGAATTCTGCTGAAGTTTAAAAATGCTTCGGAACTCTTCCATTGTCCCCGGAATTCTGCTGAAATTCAAAAATGCTACGGAACTCTTCCATTGTTCCCGGAATTCGGCTGAAGTTTAAAAATGCTTCGGAACTCTTTCATTGCTCAAGGAATTCCGCTGACGTTTAAAAATGCTTCGGAACTCTTCCATTTTTCTCAGAATTCCGCTGACGTTTAAAAATGCTTCGGAACTCTTCCATTGTTCTCAGAATTCTGCTGACATTTAAAAATGGTTCGGAACTTTCCATTGTTCTCGGAATTCTGCTGAAGTTTAAAAATGCTTCGAAACTCTTCCATTGTTCTTAAAATTCTGCTGATGTTTAAAAATGCTTCGGAACTCGACCATTGTTCTCGTAATTCCGCTGACGTTTAAAAATGCTTCGTTACTTTTCGATTGTTCTTGGAATTCTGCTGATGTTTAAAAATGCTTCGGAACTCTTCCATTGTTCTCGGAATTCTGCTGACGTTTAAAAATGCTTCCGATCTCTTCATTTGTTCTCAGAATTCTGCTGAAGTATAAAAATGCTTCCGAACTCTTCCATTGTTCCCGGAATTCCGCTGAGGTTTAAAAATGCTTCGGAACTCTTCCATTGTTCTCGGAATTCTGCTGACGTTTAAAAATGCTTCCGATCTCTTCATTTGTTCTCAGAATTCTGCTGAAGTATAAAAATGCTTCCGAACTCTTCCATTGTTCCCGGAATTCCGCTGACGTTTAAAAATGCTTCGGAACTCTTCCATTGTTCTCGGAATTCCGCTGAAGTTTAAAAATGCTTTGGAACTCTTCCATTGTTCTAGGATTTCCGATGAAGTTTAAAAATGCTTCGGAACTCTTCCATTGTTCTCGGAATTCCGCTGAAGTTTAAAAATGCTTCAGAACTCCTCCATTGTTCTCGGAATTCCACTGACGTTTAAAAATGCTTTGGAACTCTTCCATTGGTTCTCGTAATTCCGCTGAAGTTTAAAAAACCTTCGGAACTCTTCCATTGTTCTCGAAATTCCGCTGACGTTTAAAAATGCTTCGAAACTCTTCCAATGTCCTCGGAATTCCGCTGAAATTTAAAAATGCTTCTGGAACTCTTGAATTGTTCTCGGAATTCTGCTGACGTTTAAAAATGGTTCGGAACTCTTACCATTGTTCTCGGAATTCTCCTGTAATTTAAAAATTCTTCGGAACTTTTCCATTGTTCTCGGAATTCCGCTGACGTTTAAAAATGCTTAGGAACTCTTCCATTGTTCTAGGATTTCTGCTGAAGTTTAAAAATGCTTCGGAACTCTTCCATTGTTCTCGGAATTCTGCTGACGTTTAAAAATGCTTCCGATCTCTTCCATTGTTCTGGGAATTCTGCTGAAGTTTAAAAATGCTTCGGAACTCTTCCATTGTTCTCAGAATTCTGCTGACATTTAAAAATGGTTCGGAACTTTTACCATTGTTCTCGGAATTCTCCTGTAATTTAAAAATTCTTCGGAACTTTTCATTGGTCTCGGAATTCTGCTGAAGTTTAAAAATGCTTCGAAACTCTTCCATTGTTCTTAAAATTCTTCTGATGTTTAAAAATGCTTCGGAACTCGACCATTGTTCTCGTAATTCCGCTGACGTTTAAAAATGCTTCGTTACTTTTCGATTGTTCTTGGAATTCTGCTGAAGTATAAAAATGCTTCCGAACTCTTCCATTGTTCCCGGAATTCCGCTGACGTTTAAAAATGCTTCGGAACTCTTCCATTGTTCTCGGAATTGCGCTGAAGTTTAAAAATGCTTTGGAACTCTTCCATTGTTCTAGGATTTCCGATGAAGTTTAAAAATGCTTCGGAACTCTTCCATTGTTCTCGGAATTCCGCTGAAGTTTAAAAATGCTTCAGAACTCTTCCATTGTTCTCGGAATTCCACTGACGTTTAAAAATGCTTTGGAACTCTTCCATTGGTTCTCGTAATTCCGCTGAAGTTTAAAAAACCTTCGGAACTCTTCCATTGTTCTCGAAATTCCGCTGACGATTAAAAATGCTTCGAAACTCTTCTAATGTTCTCGGAATTCCGCTGAAATTTAAAAATGCTTCTGGAACTCTTGAATTGTTCTCGGAATTCTGCTGACGTTTAAAAATGGTTCGGAACTCTTACCATTGTTCTCGGAATTCTCCTGTAATTTAAAAATTCTTCGGAACTTTTCCATTTTTCTCGGAATTCCGCTGAGGTTTAAAAATGCTTCGGAACTCTTCCATTGTTCTCGGAATTCTGCTGACGTTTAAAAATGCTTCCGATCTCTTCCATTGTTCTGGGAATTCTGCTGAAGTTTAAAAATGCTTCGGAACTCTTCCATTGTCCCAGGAATTCTGCTGAAATTCAAAAATGCTACCGAACTCTTCCATTGTTCTTAAAATTCTGCTGATGTTTAAAAATGCTTCGGAACACGACCATTGTTCTCGTCATTCCGCTGACGTTTAAAAATGCTTCGTTACTTTTCGATTGTTCTTGGAATTCTGCTGATGTTTAAAAATGCTTCGGAACTCTTTCTGATTGTTCTCGGAATTCTGCTGACGTTTAAAAATGCTTCCGATCTCTTCATTTGTTCTCAGAATTCTGCTGAAGTTTAAAAATGCTTCAGAACTCTTCCATTTTTCTAGGATTTAAGCTGAAGTTTAAAATGCTTTGGAACTCTTCCATTGTTCTCAGAATTCCGCTGAAGTTTAAAAATGCTTCGGAACTCTTCCATTGTTCTCGGAATTCCGCTGAAGTTTAAAAATGCTTCGGAACTCTTCCATTGTTCTCGAAATTCTGCTGATATTTAAAAATGCTTCCGATCTCTTCCAATGTTCTCGGAATTCTCCTGAAATTTTAAAATGCTTCGGAACTCTTACATTGTTCCCGGAATTCTGGTGAAGTTTAAAAATGCTACGGAACTCTTCCATTGTTCCCGGAATACTGCTGAAGTTTAAAGATGCTTTGGAACTCTTTCATTGCTCAAGGAATTCCGGTGCCATTTAAAAATGCTTCGGAACTCTTCCATTGTTCTTGGAATTCCGCTGATGTTTAAAAATTCTTCGGAACTCTTCCATTGTTCTCGGAATTCCGCTGACGAGTAAAAATGCTTCGGAACTCTTCCATTGCTCTCGTAATTCCGCTGACGTTTAAAAATACTTCGGAACTCTTCCATTGTTCTCGGAAATCCGCTGAAGTTTAAAAATGCTTCAGAACTCTTCTATTGTTCTCGCGATTCTGCTGAAGTTTTAAAATGCTTCAGAACTCTTCCATTGTTCTCGGAATTCCGCTGAAGTTTAAAAATGATTCTGATCTCTTTCATTGTCCTCGGAATTTCGCTGACGTTTAAAAATGATTCGGAACTCTTCCATTTTTCTCAGAATTCCGCTGACGTTTAAAAATGTTTCGGAACTTTTCCATTGTTCTTGGAATTCTGCTGAAGTTTAAAAATTCTTTGGAACTCTTCCATTGTTTATGGAATTGCGCTGACATTTAAAAATGCTTCAGAACTCTTCCATTGTTCTCGGAATTCCACTGACGTTTAAAAATGCTTTGTAACTCTTCCATTGGTTCTCGTAATTCCGCTGAAGTTTAAAAAACCTTCGGAACTCTTCCATTGTTCTCGAAATTCCGCTGACGTTTAAAAATGCTTCGAAACTCTTCTAATGTTCTCGGAATTCCGCTGAAATTTAAAAATGCTTCTGGAACTCTTGAAATGTTCTCGGAATTCTGCTGACATTTAAAAATGGTTCGGAACTCTTACCATTGTTCTCGGAATTCTCCTGTAATTTAAAAATTCTTCGGAACTTTTCCATTGTTCTCGGAATTCCGCTGAGGTTTAAAAATGCTTCGGAACTCTTCCATTGTTCTCGGAATTCTGCTGACGTTTAAAAATGCTTCCGATCTCTTCATTTGTTCTCAGAATTCTGCTGAAGTATAAAAATGCTTCCGAACTCTTCCATTGTTCCCGGAATTCCGCTGACGTTTAAAAATGCTTCGGAACTCTTCCATTGTTCTCGGAATTCCGCTGAAGTTTAAAAATGCTTTGGAACTCTTCCATTGTTCTAGGATTTCCGATGAAGTTTAAAAATGCTTCGGAACTCTTCCATTGTTCTCGGAATTCCGCTGAAGTTTAAAAATGCTTCAGAACTCCTCCATTGTTCTCGGAATTCCACTGACGTTTAAAAATGCTTTGGAACTCTTCCATTGGTTCTCGTAATTCCGCTGAAGTTTAAAAAACCTTCGGAACTCTTCCATTGTTCTCGAAATTCCGCTGACGTTTAAAAATGCTTCGAAACTCTTCTAATGTCCTCGGAATTCCGCTGAAATTTAAAAATGCTTCTGGAACTTTTGAATTGTTCTCGGAATTCTGCTGACGTTTAAAAATGGTTCGGAACTCTTACCATTGTTCTCGGAATTCTCCTGTAATTTAAAAATTCTTCGGAACTTTTCCATTGTTCTCGGAATTCCGCTGAGGTTTAAAAGTACTTCGGAACTCTTCCATTGTTCTCGGAATTCTGCTGACGTTTAAAAATGCTTCCGATCTCTTCATTTGTTCTCAGAATTCTGCTGAAGTATAAAAATGCTTCCGAACTCTTCCATTGTTCCCGGAATTCCGCTGACGTTTAAAAATGCTTCGGAACTCTTCCATTGTTCTCGGAATTCCGCTGAAGTTTAAAAATGCTTTGGAACTCTTCCATTGTTCTAGGATTTCCGATGAAGTTTAAAAATGCTTCGGAACTCTTCCATTGTTCTCGGAATTCCGCTGAAGTTTAAAAATGCTTCAGAACTCTTCCATTGTTCTCGGAATTCCACTGACGTTTAAAAATGCTTTGGAACTCTTCCATTGGTTCTCGTAATTCCGCTGAAGTTTAAAAAACCTTCGGAACTCTTCCATTGTTCTCGAAATTCCGCTGACGTTTAAAAATGCTTCGAAACTCTTCTAATGTTCTTGCAATTCCGCTGAAATTTAAAAATGCTTCTGGAACTCTTGAATTGTTCTCGGAATTCTGCTAACGTTTAAAAATGGTTCGGAACTCTTACCATTGTTCTCGGAATTCTCCTGTAATTTAAAAATTCTTCTGAACTTTTCCATTGTTCTCGGAATTCCGCTGAGGTTTAAAAATGCTTCGGAACTCTTCCATTGTTCTCGGAATTCTGCTGACGTTTAAAAATGCTTCCGATCTCTTCCATTGTTCTGGGAATTCTGCTGAAGTTTAAAAATGCTTCGGAACTCTTCCATTGTCCCCGGAATTCTGCTGAAATTCAAAAATGCTACGGAACTCTTCCATTGTTCCCGGAATTCGGCTGAAGTTTAAAAATGCTTCGGAACTCTTTCATTGCTCAAGGAATTCCGCTGACGTTTAAAAATGCTTCGGAACTCTTCCATTTTTCTCAGAATTCCGCTGACGTTTAAAAATGCTTCGGAACTCTTCCATTGTTCTCAGAATTCTGCTGACATTTAAAAATGGTTCGGAACTCTTACCATTGTTCTGGGAATTCTCCTGTAATTTAAAAATTCTTCGGAACTTTCCATTGTTCTCGGAATTCTGCTGAAGTTTAAAAATGCTTCGAAACTCTTCCATTGTTCCTAAAATTCTGCTGATTTTTAAAAATGCTTCGGAACTCGACCATTGTTCTCGTAATTCCGCTGACGTTTAAAAATGCTTCGGAACTCTTCCATTGTTCTCGGAATTCTGCTGACGTTTAAAAATGCTTCCGATCTCTTCATTTGTTCTCAGAATTCTGCTGAAGTATAAAAATGCTTCCGAACTCTTCCATTGTTCCCAGAATTCCGCAGACGTTTAAAAATGCTTCGGAACTCTTCCATTGTTCTCGGAATTCCGCTGAAGTTTAAAAATGCTTCAGAGCTCTTCCTTTGTTCTAGTATTTCCGCTGAAGTTTAAATATGCTTTTGAACTCTTCCTTTGCTCTCGGAATTCCGCTGAAGTTTAAAAATGCTTCGGAACACTTCAATTGTTCTCGGAATTCCGCTGAAGTTTAAAAATGCTTCGGAACTCTTCCATTGTTCTCGGAATTCCGCTGACGTTTAAAAATGCTTAGGAACTCTTCCATTGTTCTAGGATTTCTGCTGAAGTTTAAAAATGCTTCGGAACTCTTCCATTGTCCCCGGAATTCTGCTGAAATTCAAAAATGCTACGGAACTCTTCCATTGTTCCCGGAATTCGGCTGAAGTTTAAAAATGCTTCGGAACTCTTTCATTGCTCAAGGAATTCCGCTGATGTTTAAAAATGCTTCGGAACTCTTCCATTTTTCTCAGAATTCCGCTGACGTTTAAAAATGCTTCGGAACTCTTCCATTGTTCTCAGAATTCTGCTGACATTTAAAAATGGTTCGGAATTCTTACCATTGTTCTCGGAATTCTCCTGTAATTTAAAAATTCTTCGGAACTTTTCATTGGTCTCGGAATTCTGCTGAAGTTTAAAAATGCTTCGAAACTCTTCCATTGTTCTTAAAATTCTTCTGATGTTTAAAAATGCTTCAGAACTCTTCTATTGTTCTAGGATTTCCGCTGAAGTTTAAAAATGCTTTGGAACTCTTCCATTGTTCTCGTAATTCCGCTGACGTTTAAAAATGCTTCGTTACTTTTCGATTGTTCTTGGAATTCTGCTGAAGTATAAAAATGCTTCCGAACTCTTCCATTGTTCCCGGAATTCCGCTGACGTTTAAAAATGCTTCGGAGCTCTTCCATTGTTCTCGGAATTCCGCTGAAGTTTAAAAATGCTTTGGAACTCTTCCATTGTTCTAGGATTTCCGATGAAGTTTAAAAATGCTTCGGAACTCTTCCATTGTTCTCGGAATTCCGCTGAAGTTTAAAAATGCTTCAGAACTCTTCCATTGTTCTCGGAATTCCACTGACGTTTAAAAATGCTTTGGAACTCTTCCATTGGTTCTCGTAATTCCGCTGAAGTTTAAAAAACCTTCGGAACTCTTCCATTGTTCTCGAAATTCCGCTGACGATTAAAAATGCTTCGAAACTCTTCTAATGTTCTCGGAATTCCGCTGAAATTTAAAAATGCTTCTGGAACTCTTGAATTGTTCTCGGAATTCTGCTGACGTTTAAAAATGGTTCGGAACTCTTACCATTGTTCTCGGAATTCTCCTGTAATTTAAAAATTCTTCGGAACTTTTCCATTGTTCTCGGAATTCCGCTGAGGTTTAAAAATGCTTCGGAACTCTTCCATTGTTCTCGGAATTCTGCTGACGTTTAAAAATGCTTCCGATCTCTTCCATTGTTCTGGGAATTCTGCTGAAATTCAAAAATGCTACGGAACTCTTCCATTGTTCCCGGAATTCGGCTGAAGTTTAAAAATGCTTCGGAACTCTTTCATTGCTCAAGGAATTCCGCTGACGTTTAAAAATGCTTCGGAACTCTTCCATTTTTCTCAGAATTCCGCTGACGTTTAAAAATGCTTCGGAACTCTTCCATTGTTCTCAGAATTCTGCTGACATTTAAAAATGGTTCGGAACTCTTACCATTGTTCTCGGAATTCTCCTGTAATTTAAAAATTCTTCGGAACTTTCCATTGTTCTCGGAATTCTGCTGAAGTTTAAAAATGCTTCGAAACTCTTCCATTGTTCTTAAAATTCTGCTGATGTTTAAAAATGCTTCGGAACTCGACCATTGTTCTCGTAATTCCGCTGACATTTAAAAATGCTTCGTTACTTTTCGATTGTTCTTGGAATTCTGCTGATGTTTAAAAATGCTTCGGAACTCTTCCATTGTTCTCGGAATTCTGCTGACGTTTAAAAATGCTTCCGATCTCTTCATTTGTTCTCAGAATTCTGCTGAAGTATAAAAATGCTTCCGAACTCTTCCATTGTTCCCAGAATTCCGCAGACGTTTAAAAATGCTTCGGAACTCTTCCATTGTTCTCGGAATTCCGCTGAAGTTTAAAAATGCTTCAGAGCTCTTCCTTTGTTCTAGTATTTCCGCTGAAGTTTAAATATGCTTTTGAACTCTTCCTTTGCTCTCGGAATTCCGCTGAAGTTTAAAAATGCTTCGGAACACTTCAATTGTTCTCGGAATTCCGCTGAAATTTAAAAATGCTTCTGGAACTCTTGAATTGTTCTCGGAATTCTGCTGACGTTTAAAAATGGTTCGGAACTCTTACCATTGTTCTCGGAATTCTCCTGTAATTTAAAAATTCTTCGGAACTTTTCCATTTTTCTCGGAATTCCGCTGAGGTTTAAAAATGCTTCGGAACTCTTCCATTGTTCTCGGAATTCTGCTGACGTTTAAAAATGCTTCCGATCTCTTCCATTGTTCTGGGAATTCTGCTGAAGTTTAAAAATGCTTCGGAACTCTTCCATTGTCCCAGGAATTCTGCTGAAATTCAAAAATGCTACCGAACTCTTCCATTGTTCTTAAAATTCTGCTGATGTTTAAAAATGCTTCGGAACACGACCATTGTTCTCGTCATTCCGCTGACGTTTAAAAATGCTTCGTTACTTTTCGATTGTTCTTGGAATTCTGCTGATGTTTAAAAATGCTTCGGAACTCTTTCTGATTGTTCTCGGAATTCTGCTGACGTTTAAAAATGCTTCCGATCTCTTCATTTGTTCTCAGAATTCTGCTGAAGTTTAAAAATGCTTCAGAACTCTTCCATTTTTCTAGGATTTAAGCTGAAGTTTAAAATGCTTTGGAACTCTTCCATTGTTCTCAGAATTCCGCTGAAGTTTAAAAATGCTTCGGAACTCTTCCATTGTTCTCGGAATTCCGCTGAAGTTTAAAAATGCTTCGGAACTCTTCCATTGTTCTCGAAATTCTGCTGATATTTAAAAATGCTTCCGATCTCTTCCAATGTTCTCGGAATTCTCCTGAAATTTTAAAATGCTTCGGAACTCTTACATTGTTCCCGGAATTCTGGTGAAGTTTAAAAATGCTACGGAACTCTTCCATTGTTCCCGGAATACTGCTGAAGTTTAAAGATGCTTTGGAACTCTTTCATTGCTCAAGGAATTCCGGTGCCATTTAAAAATGCTTCGGAACTCTTCCATTGTTCTTGGAATTCCGCTGATGTTTAAAAATTCTTCGGAACTCTTCCATTGTTCTCGGAATTCCGCTGACGAGTAAAAATGCTTCGGAACTCTTCCATTGCTCTCGTAATTCCGCTGACGTTTAAAAATACTTCGGAACTCTTCCATTGTTCTCGGAAATCCGCTGAAGTTTAAAAATGCTTCAGAACTCTTCTATTGTTCTCGCGATTCTGCTGAAGTTTTAAAATGCTTCAGAACTCTTCCATTGTTCTCGGAATTCCGCTGAAGTTTAAAAATGATTCTGATCTCTTTCATTGTCCTCGGAATTTCGCTGACGTTTAAAAATGATTCGGAACTCTTCCATTTTTCTCAGAATTCCGCTGACGTTTAAAAATGTTTCGGAACTTTTCCATTGTTCTTGGAATTCTGCTGAAGTTTAAAAATTCTTTGGAACTCTTCCATTGTTTATGGAATTGCGCTGACATTTAAAAATGCTTCAGAACTCTTCCATTGTTCTCGGAATTCCACTGACGTTTAAAAATGCTTTGTAACTCTTCCATTGGTTCTCGTAATTCCGCTGAAGTTTAAAAAACCTTCGGAACTCTTCCATTGTTCTCGAAATTCCGCGGACGTTTAAAAATGCTTCGAAACTCTTCTAATGTTCTCGGAATTCCGCTGAAATTTAAAAATGCTTCTGGAACTCTTGAAATGTTCTCGGAATTCTGCTGACATTTAAAAATGGTTCGGAACTCTTACCATTGTTCTCGGAATTCTCCTGTAATTTAAAAATTCTTCGGAACTTTTCCATTGTTCTCGGAATTCCGCTGAGGTTTAAAAATGCTTCGGAACTCTTCCATTGTTCTCGGAATTCTGCTGACGTTTAAAAATGCTTCCGATCTCTTCATTTGTTCTCAGAATTCTGCTGAAGTATAAAAATGCTTCCGAACTCTTCCATTGTTCCCGGAATTCCGCTGACGTTTAAAAATGCTTCGGAACTCTTCCATTGTTCTCGGAATTCCGCTGAAGTTTAAAAATGCTTTGGAACTCTTCCATTGTTCTAGGATTTCCGATGAAGTTTAAAAATGCTTCGGAACTCTTCCATTGTTCTCGGAATTCCGCTGAAGTTTAAAAATGCTTCAGAACTCCTCCATTGTTCTCGGAATTCCACTGACGTTTAAAAATGCTTTGGAACTCTTCCATTGGTTCTCGTAATTCCGCTGAAGTTTAAAAAACCTTCGGAACTCTTCCATTGTTCTCGAAATTCCGCTGACGTTTAAAAATGCTTCGAAACTCTTCTAATGTCCTCGGAATTCCGCTGAAATTTAAAAATGCTTCTGGAACTCTTGAATTGTTCTCGGAATTCTGCTGACGTTTAAAAATGGTTCGGAACTCTTACCATTGTTCTCGGAATTCTCCTGTAATTTAAAAATTCTTCGGAACTTTTCCATTGTTCTCGGAATTCCGCTGAGGTTTAAAAGTACTTCGGAACTCTTCCATTGTTCTCGGAATTCTGCTGACGTTTAAAAATGCTTCCGATCTCTTCATTTGTTCTCAGAATTCTGCTGAAGTATAAAAATGCTTCCGAACTCTTCCATTGTTCCCGGAATTCCGCTGACGTTTAAAAATGCTTCGGAACTCTTCCATTGTTCTCGGAATTCCGCTGAAGTTTAAAAATGCTTTGGAACTCTTCCATTGTTCTAGGATTTCCGATGAAGTTTAAAAATGCTTCGGAACTCTTCCATTGTTCTCGGAATTCCGCTGAAGTTTAAAAATGCTTCAGAACTCTTCCATTGTTCTCGGAATTCCACTGACGTTTAAAAATGCTTTGGAACTCTTCCATTGGTTCTCGTAATTCCGCTGAAGTTTAAAAAACCTTCGGAACTCTTCCATTGTTCTCGAAATTCCGCTGACGTTTAAAAATGCTTCGAAACTCTTCTAATGTTCTTGCAATTCCGCTGAAATTTAAAAATGCTTCTGGAACTCTTGAATTGTTCTCGGAATTCTGCTAACGTTTAAAAATGGTTCGGAACTCTTACCATTGTTCTCGGAATTCTCCTGTAATTTAAAAATTCTTCTGAACTTTTCCATTGTTCTCGGAATTCCGCTGAGGTTTAAAAATGCTTCGGAACTCTTCCATTGTTCTCGGAATTCTGCTGACGTTTAAAAATGCTTCCGATCTCTTCCATTGTTCTGGGAATTCTGCTGAAGTTTAAAAATGCTTCGGAACTCTTCCATTGTCCCCGGAATTCTGCTGAAATTCAAAAATGCTGCGGAACTCTTCCATTGTTCCCGGAATTCGGCTGAAGTTTAAAAATGCTTCGGAACTCTTTCATTGCTCAAGGAATTCCGCTGACGTTTAAAAATGCTTCGGAACTCTTCCATTTTTCTCAGAATTCCGCTGACGTTTAAAAATGCTTCGGAACTCTTCCATTGTTCTCAGAATTCTGCTGACATTTAAAAATGGTTCGGAACTCTTACCATTGTTCTGGGAATTCTCCTGTAATTTAAAAATTCTTCGGAACTTTCCATTGTTCTCGGAATTCTGCTGAAGTTTAAAAATGCTTCGAAACTCTTCCATTGTTCCTAAAATTCTGCTGATTTTTAAAAATGCTTCGGAACTCGACCATTGTTCTCGTAATTCCGCTGACGTTTAAAAATGCTTCGTTACTTTTCGATTGTTCTTGGAATTCTGCTGATGTTTAAAAATGCTTCGGAACTCTTCCATTGTTCTCGGAATTCTGCTGACGTTTAAAAATGCTTCCGATCTCTTCATTTGTTCTCAGAATTCTGCTGAAGTATAAAAATGCTTCCGAACTCTTCCATTGTTCCCAGAATTCCGCAGACGTTTAAAAATGCTTCGGAACTCTTCCATTGTTCTCGGAATTCCGCTGAAGTTTAAAAATGCTTCAGAGCTCTTCCTTTGTTCTAGTATTTCCGCTGAAGTTTAAATATGCTTTTGAACTCTTCCTTTGCTCTCGGAATTCCGCTGAAGTTTAAAAATGCTTCGGAACACTTCAATTGTTCTCGGAATTCCGCTGAAGTTTAAAAATGCTTCGGAACTCTTCCATTGTTCTCGTAATTCCGCTGACGTTTAAAAATGCTTAGGAACTCTTCCATTGTTCTAGGATTTCTGCTGAAGTTTAAAAATGCTTCGGAACTCTTCCATTGTTCTCGGAATTCTGCTGACGTTTAAAAATGCTTCCGATCTCTTCCATTGTTCTGGGAATTCTGCTGAAGTTAAAAAATGCTTCGGAACTCTTCCATTGTCCCCGGAATTCTGCTGAAATTCAAAAATGCTACGGAACTCTTCCATTGTTCCCGGAATTCGGCTGAAGTTTAAAAATGCTTCGGAACTCTTTCATTGCTCAAGGAATTCCGCTGATGTTTAAAAATGCTTCGGAACTCTTCCATTTTTCTCAGAATTCCGCTGACGTTTAAAAATGCTTCGGAACTCTTCCATTGTTCTCAGAATTCTGCTGACATTTAAAAATGGTTCGGAATTCTTACCATTGTTCTCGGAATTCTCCTGTAATTTAAAAATTCTTCGGAACTTTTCATTGGTCTCGGAATTCTGCTGAAGTTTAAAAATGCTTCGAAACTCTTCCATTGTTCTTAAAATTCTTCTGATGTTTAAAAATGCTTCAGAACTCTTCTATTGTTCTAGGATTTCCGCTGAAGTTTAAAAATGCTTTGGAACTCTTCCATTGTTCTCGTAATTCCGCTGACGTTTAAAAATGCTTCGTTACTTTTCGATTGTTCTTGGAATTCTGCTGAAGTATAAAAATGCTTCCGAACTCTTCCATTGTTCCCGGAATTCCGCTGACGTTTAAAAATGCTTCGGAGCTCTTCCATTGTTCTCGGAATTCCGCTGAAGTTTAAAAATGCTTTGGAACTCTTCCATTGTTCTAGGATTTCCGATGAAGTTTAAAAATGCTTCGGAACTCTTCCATTGTTCTCGGAATTCCGCTGAAGTTTAAAAATGCTTCAGAACTCTTCCATTGTTCTCGGAATTCCACTGACGTTTAAAAATGCTTTGGAACTCTTCCATTGGTTCTCGTAATTCCGCTGAAGTTTAAAAAACCTTCGGAACTCTTCCATTGTTCTCGAAATTCCGCTGACGATTAAAAATGCTTCGAAACTCTTCTAATGTTCTCGGAATTCCGCTGAAATTTAAAAATGCTTCTGGAACTCTTGAATTGTTCTCGGAATTCTGCTGACGTTTAAAAATGGTTCGGAACTCTTACCATTGTTCTCGGAATTCTCCTGTAATTTAAAAATTCTTCGGAACTTTTCCATTGTTCTCGGAATTCCGCTGAGGTTTAAAAATGCTTCGGAACTCTTCCATTGTTCTCGGAATTCTGCTGACGTTTAAAAATGCTTCCGATCTCTTCCATTGTTCTGGGAATTCTGCTGAAGTTTAAAAATGCTTCGGAACTCTTCCATTGTCCCCGGAATTCTGCTGAAATTCAAAAATGCTACGGAACTCTTCCATTGTTCCCGGAATTCGGCTGAAGTTTAAAAATGCTTCGGAACTCTTTCATTGCTCAAGGAATTCCGCTGACGTTTAAAAATGCTTCGGAACTCTTCCATTTTTCTCAGAATTCCGCTGACGTTTAAAAATGCTTCGGAACTCTTCCATTGTTCTCAGAATTCTGCTGACATTTAAAAATGGTTCGGAACTCTTACCATTGTTCTCGGAATTCTCCTGTAATTTAAAAATTCTTCGGAACTTTCCATTGTTCTCGGAATTCTGCTGAAGTTTAAAAATGCTTCGAAACTCTTCCATTGTTCTTAAAATTCTGCTGATGTTTAAAAATGCTTCGGAACTCGACCATTGTTCTCGTAATTCCGCTGACATTTAAAAATGCTTCGTTACTTTTCGATTGTTCTTGGAATTCTGCTGATGTTTAAAAATGCTTCGGAACTCTTCCATTGTTCTCGGAATTCTGCTGACGTTTAAAAATGCTTCCGATCTCTTCATTTGTTCTCAGAATTCTGCTGAAGTATAAAAATGCTTCCGAACTCTTCCATTGTTCCCAGAATTCCGCAGACGTTTAAAAATGCTTCGGAACTCTTCCATTGTTCTCGGAATTCCGCTGAAGTTTAAAAATGCTTCAGAGCTCTTCCTTTGTTCTAGTATTTCCGCTGAAGTTTAAATATGCTTTTGAACTCTTCCTTTGCTCTCGGAATTCCGCTGAAGTTTAAAAATGCTTCGGAACACTTCAATTGTTCTCGGAATTCCGCTGAAGTTTAAAAATGCTTCGGAACTCTTCCATTGTTCTCGTAATTCCGCTGACGTTTAAAAATGCTTAGGAACTCTTCCATTGTTCTAGGATTTCTGCTGAAGTTTAAAAATGCTTCGGAACTCTTCCATTGTTCTCGGAATTCTGCTGACGTTTAAAAATGCTTCCGATCTCTTCCATTGTTCTGGGAATTCTGCTGAAGTTTAAAAATGCTTCGGAACTCTTCCATTGTCCCCGGAATTCTGCTGAAATTCAAAAATGCTACGGAACTGTTCCATTGTTCCCGGAATTCGGCTGAAGTTTAAAAATGCTTCGGAACTCTTTCATTGCTCAAGGAATTCCGCTGACGTTTAAAAATGCTTCGGAACTCTTCCATTTTTCTCAGAATTCCGCTGACGTTTAAAAATGCTTCGGAACTCTTCCATTGTTCTCAGAATTCTGCTGACATTTAAAAATGGTTCGGAACTTTTACCATTGTTCTCGGAATTCTCCTGTAATTTAAAAATTCTTCGGAACTTTTCATTGGTCTCGGAATTCTGCTGAAGTTTAAAAATGCTTCGAAACTCTTCCATTGTTCTTAAAATTCTTCTGATGTTTAAAAATGCTTCGGAACTCGACCATTGTTCTCGTAATTCCGCTGACGTTTAAAAATGCTTCGTTACTTTTCGATTGTTCTTGGAATTCTGCTGAAGTATAAAAATGCTTCCGAACTCTTCCATTGTTCCCGGAATTCCGCTGACGTTTAAAAATGCTTCGGAACTCTTCCATTGTTCTCGGAATTGCGCTGAAGTTTAAAAATGCTTTGGAACTCTTCCATTGTTCTAGGATTTCCGATGAAGTTTAAAAATGCTTCGGAACTCTTCCATTGTTCTCGGAATTCCGCTGAAGTTTAAAAATGCTTCAGAACTCTTCCATTGTTCTCGGAATTCCACTGACGTTTAAAAATGCTTTGGAACTCTTCCATTGGTTCTCGTAATTCCGCTGAAGTTTAAAAAACCTTCGGAACTCTTCCATTGTTCTCGAAATTCCGCTGACGATTAAAAATGCTTCGAAACTCTTCTAATGTTCTCGGAATTCCGCTGAAATTTAAAAATGCTTCTGGAACTCTTGAATTGTTCTCGGAATTCTGCTGACGTTTAAAAATGGTTCGGAACTCTTACCATTGTTCTCGGAATTCTCCTGTAATTTAAAAATTCTTCGGAACTTTTCCATTGTTCTCGGAATTCCGCTGAGGTTTAAAAATGCTTTGGAACTCTTCCATTGTTCTCGGAATTCTGCTGACGTTTAAAAATGCTTCCGATCTCTTCCATTGTTCTGGGAATTCTGCTGAAGTTTAAAAATGCTTCGGAACTCTTCCATTGTCCCAGGAATTCTGCTGAAATTCAAAAATGCTACCGAACTCTTCCATTGTTCTTAAAATTCTGCTGATGTTTAAAAATGCTTCGGAACACGACCATTGTTCTCGTCATTCCGCTGACGTTTAAAAATGCTTCGTTACTTTTCGATTGTTCTTGGAATTCTGCTGATGTTTAAAAATGCTTCGGAACTCTTTCTGATTGTTCTCGGAATTCTGCTGACGTTTAAAAATGCTTCCGATCTCTTCATTTGTTCTCAGAATTCTGCTGAAGTTTAAAAATGCTTCAGAACTCTTCCATTTTTCTAGGATTTAAGCTGAAGTTTAAAATGCTTTGGAACTCTTCCATTGTTCTCAGAATTCCGCTGAAGTTTAAAAATGCTTCGGAACTCTTCCATTGTTCTCGGAATTCCGCTGAAGTTTAAAAATGCTTCGGAACTCTTCCATTGTTCTCGAAATTCTGCTGATATTTAAAAATGCTTCCGATCTCTTCCAATGTTCTCGGAATTCTCCTGAAATTTTAAAATGCTTCGGAACTCTTACATTGTTCCCGGAATTCTGGTGAAGTTTAAAAATGCTACGGAACTCTTCCATTGTTCCCGGAATACTGCTGAAGTTTAAAGATGCTTTGGAACTCTTTCATTGCTCAAGGAATTCCGGTGCCATTTAAAAATGCTTCGGAACTCTTCCATTGTTCTTGGAATTCCGCTGATGTTTAAAAATTCTTCGGAACTCTTACATTGTTCTCGGAATTCCGCTGACGAGTAAAAATGCTTCGGAACTCTTCCATTGCTCTCGTAATTCCGCTGACGTTTAAAAATACTTCGGAACTCTTCCATTGTTCTCGGAAATCCGCTGAAGTTTAAAAATGCTTCAGAACTCTTCTATTGTTCTAGGATTTCCGCTGAAGTTTAAAAATGCTTTGGAACTCTTCCATTGTTCTCGTAATTCCGCTGAAGTTTAAAAATGCTTCGGAAGTCTTCAATTGTTCTCGGAATTCTGCTGAAGTTTAAAAATGCTACGGAACTCTTCCATTGTTCCCGGAATACTGCTGAAGTTTAAAGATGCTTTGGAACTCTTTCATTGCTCAAGGAAATCCGGTGCCATTTAAAAATGCTTCGGAACTCTTCCATTGTTCTTGGAATTCCGCTGATGTTTAAAAATTCTTCGGAACTCTTCCATTGTTCTCGGAATTCCGCTGACGAGTAAAAATGCTTCGGAACTCTTCCATTGTTCTCGTAATTCCGCTGACGTTTAAAAATACTTCGGAACTCTTCCATTGTTCTCGGAAATCCGCTGAAGTTTAAAAATGCTTCTGATCTCTTTCATTGTCCTCGGAATTTCGCTGACGTTTAAAAATGATTCGGAACTCTTCCATTTTTCTCAGAATTCCGCTGACGTTTAAAAATGTTTCGGAACTTTTCCATTGTTCTTGGAATTCTGCTGAAGTTTAAAAATTCTTTGGAACTCCTCCATTGTTTATGGAATTGCGCTGACATTTAAAAATGCTTCAGAACTCTTCCATTGTTCTCGGAATTCCACTGACGTTTAAAAATGCTTTGTAACTCTTCCATTGGTTCTCGTAATTCCGCTGAAGTTTAAAAAACCTTCGGAACTCTTCCATTGTTCTCGAAATTCCGCTGACGTTTAAAAATGCTTCGAAACTCTTCTAATGTTCTCGGAATTCCGCTGAAATTTAAAAATGCTTCTGGAACTCTTGAAATGTTCTCGGAATTCTGCTGACATTTAAAAATGGTTCGGAACTCTTACCATTGTTCTCGGAATTCTCCTGTAATTTAAAAATTCTTCGGAACTTTTCCATTGTTCTCGGAATTCCGCTGAGGTTTAAAAATGCTTCGGAACTCTTCCATTGTTCTCGGAATTCTGCTGACGTTTAAAAATGCTTCCGATCTCTTCATTTGTTCTCAGAATTCTGCTGAAGTATAAAAATGCTTCCGAACTCTTCCATTGTTCCCGGAATTCCGCTGACGTTTAAAAATGCTTCGGAACTCTTCCATTGTTCTCGGAATTCCGCTGAAGTTTAAAAATGCTTTGGAACTCTTCCATTGTTCTAGGATTTCCGATGAAGTTTAAAAATGCTTCGGAACACTTCCATTGTTCTCGGAATTCCGCTGAAGTTTAAAAATGCTTCAGAACTCCTCCATTGTTCTCGGAATTCCACTGACGTTTAAAAATGCTTTGGAACTCTTCCATTGGTTCTCGTAATTCCGCTGAAGTTTAAAAAACCTTCGGAACTCTTCCATTGTTCTCGAAATTCCGCTGACGTTTAAAAATGCTTCGAAACTCTTCTAATGTCCTCGGAATTCCGCTGAAATTTAAAAATGCTTCTGGAACTCTTGAATTGTTCTCGGAATTCTGCTGACGTTTAAAAATGGTTAGGAACTCTTACCATTGTTCTCGGAATTCTCCTGTAATTTAAAAATTCTTCGGAACTTTTCCATTGTTCTCGGAATTCCGCTGAGGTTTAAAAGTACTTCGGAACTCTTCCATTGTTCTCGGAATTCTGCTGACGTTTAAAAATGCTTCCGATCTCTTCATTTGTTCTCAGAATTCTGCTGAAGTATAAAAATGCTTCCGAACTCTTCCATTGTTCCCGGAATTCCGCTGACGTTTAAAAATGCTTCGGAACTCTTCCATTGTTCTCGGAATTCCGCTGAAGTTTAAAAATGCTTTGGAACTCTTCCATTGTTCTAGGATTTCCGATGAAGTTTAAAAATGCTTCGGAACTCTTCCATTGTTCTCGGAATTCCGCTGAAGTTTAAAAATGCTTCAGAACTCTTCCATTGTTCTCGGAATTCCACTGACGTTTAAAAATGCTTTGGAACTCTTCCATTGGTTCTCGTAATTCCGCTGAAGTTTAAAAAACCTTCGGAACTCTTCCATTGTTCTCGAAATTCCGCTGACGTTTAAAAATGCTTCGAAACTCTTCTAATGTTCTTGCAATTCCGCTGAAATTTAAAAATGCTTCTGGAACTCTTGAATTGTTCTCGGAATTCTGCTAACGTTTAAAAATGGTTCGGAACTCGACCATTGTTCTCGTAATTCCGCTGACGTTTAAAAATGCTTCGTTACTTTTCGATTGTTCTTGGAATTCTGCTGATGTTTAAAAATGCTTCGGAACTCTTCCATTGTTCTCGGAATTCTGCTGACATTTAAAAATGCTTCCGATCTCTTCATTTGTTCTCAGAATTCTGCTGAAGTATAAAAATGCTTCCGAACTCTTCCATTGTTCCCAGAATTCCGCAGACGTTTAAAAATGCTTCGGAACTCTTCCATTGTTCTCGGAATTCCGCTGAAGTTTAAAAATGCTTCAGAGCTCTTCCTTTGTTCTAGTATTTCCGCTGAAGTTTAAATATGCTTTTGAACTCTTCCTTTGCTCTCGGAATTCCGCTGAAGTTTAAAAATGCTTCGGAACACTTCAATTGTTCTCGGAATTCCGCTGAAGTTTAAAAATGCTTCGGAACTCTTCCATTGTTCTCGTAATTCCGCTGACGTTTAAAAATGCTTAGGAACTCTTCCATTGTTCTAGGATTTCTGCTGAAGTTTAAAAATGCTTCGGAACTCTTCCATTGTTCTCGGAATTCTGCTGACGTTTAAAAATGCTTCCGATCTCTTCCATTGTTCTGGGAATTCTGCTGAAGTTTAAAAATGCTTCGGAACTCTTCCATTGTCCCCGGAATTCTGCTGAAATTCAAAAATGCTACGGAACTCTTCCATTGTTCCCGGAATTCGGCTGAAGTTTAAAAATGCTTCGGAACTCTTTCATTGCTCAAGGAATTCCGCTGATGTTTAAAAATGCTTCGGAACTCTTCCATTTTTCTCAGAATTCCGCTGACGTTTAAAAATGCTTCGGAACTCTTCCATTGTTCTCAGAATTCTGCTGACATTTAAAAATGGTTCGGAATTCTTACCATTGTTCTCGGAATTCTCCTGTAATTTAAAAATTCTTCGGAACTTTTCATTGGTCTCGGAATTCTGCTGAAGTTTAAAAATGCTTCGAAACTCTTCCATTGTTCTTAAAATTCTTCTGATGTTTAAAAATGCTTCGGAACTCGACCATTGTTCTCGTAATTCCGCTGACGTTTAAAAATGCTTCGTTACTTTTCGATTGTTCTTGGAATTCTGCTGAAGTATAAAAATGCTTCCGAACTCTTCCATTGTTCCCGGAATTCCGCTGACGTTTAAAAATGCTTCGGAGCTCTTCCATTGTTCTCGGAATTCCGCTGAAGTTTAAAAATGCTTTGGAACTCTTCCATTGTTCTAGGATTTCCGATGAAGTTTAAAAATGCTTCAGAACTCTTCCATTGTTCTCGGAATTCCGCTGAAGTTTAAAAATGCTTCAGAACTCTTCCATTGTTCTCGGAATTCCACTGACGTTTAAAAATGCTTTGGAACTCTTCCATTGGTTCTCGTAATTCCGCTGAAGTTTAAAAAACCTTCGGAACTCTTCCATTGTTCTCGAAATTCCGCTGACGATTAAAAATGCTTCGAAACTCTTCTAATGTTCTCGGAATTCCGCTGAAATTTAAAAATGCTTCTGGAACTCTTGAATTGTTCTCGGAATTCTGCTGACGTTTAAAAATGGTTCGGAACTCTTACCATTGTTCTCGGAATTCTCCTGTAATTTAAAAATTCTTCGGAACTATTCCATTGTTCTCGGAATTCCGCTGAGGTTTAAAAATGCTTCGGAACTCTTCCATTGTTCTCGGAATTCTGCTGACGTTTAAAAATGCTTCCGATCTCTTCCATTGTTCTGGGAATTCTGCTGAAGTTTAAAAATGCTTCGGAACTCTTCCATTGTCCCCGGAATTCTGCTGAAATTCAAAAATGCTACGGAACTCTTCCATTGTTCCCGGAATTCGGCTGAAGTTTAAAAATGCTTCGGAACTCTTTCATTGCTCAAGGAATTCCGCTGACGTTTAAAAATGCTTCGGAACTCTTCCATTTTTCTCAGAATTCCGCTGACGTTTAAAAATGCTTCGGAACTCTTCCATTGTTCTCAGAATTCTGCTGACATTTAAAAATGGTTCGGAACTCTTACCATTGTTCTCGGAATTCTCCTGTAATTTAAAAATTCTTCGGAACTTTCCATTGTTCTCGGAATTCTGCTGAAGTTTAAAAATGCTTCGAAACTCTTCCATTGTTCTTAAAATTCTGCTGATGTTTAAAAATGCTTCGGAACTCGACCATTGTTCTCGTAATTCCGCTGACGTTTAAAAATGCTTCGTTACTTTTCGATTGTTCTTGGAATTCTGCTGATGTTTAAAAATGCTTCGGAACTCTTCCATTGTTCTCGGAATTCTGCTGACGTTTAAAAATGCTTCCGATCTCTTCATTTGTTCTCAGAATTCTGCTGAAGTATAAAAATGCTTCCGAACTCTTCCATTGTTCCCAGAATTCCGCAGACGTTTAAAAATGCTTCGGAACTCTTCCATTGTTCTCGTAATTCCGCTGACGTTTAAAAATGCTTCGTTACTTTTCGATTGTTCTTGGAATTCTGCTGAAGTATAAAAATGCTTCCGAACTCTTCCATTGTTCCCGGAATTCCGCTGACGTTTAAAAATGCTTCGGAACTCTTCCATTGTTCTCGGAATTGCGCTGAAGTTTAAAAATGCTTTGGAACTCTTCCATTGTTCTAGGATTTCCGATGAAGTTTAAAAATGCTTCGGAACTCTTCCATTGTTCTCGGAATTCCGCTGAAGTTTAAAAATGCTTCAGAACTCTTCCATTGTTCTCGGAATTCCACTGACGTTTAAAAATGCTTTGGAACTCTTCCATTGGTTCTCGTAATTCCGCTGAAGTTTAAAAAACCTTCGGAACTCTTCCATTGTTCTCGAAATTCCGCTGACGATTAAAAATGCTTCGAAACTCTTCTAATGTTCTCGGAATTCCGCTGAAATTTAAAAATGCTTCTGGAACTCTTGAATTGTTCTCGGAATTCTGCTGACGTTTAAAAATGGTTCGGAACTCTTACCATTGTTCTCGGAATTCTCCTGTAATTTAAAAATTCTTCGGAACTTTTCCATTGTTCTCGGAATTCCGCTGAGGTTTAAAAATGCTTCGGAACTCTTCCATTGTTCTCGGAATTCTGCTGACGTTTAAAAATGCTTCCGATCTCTTCCATTGTTCTGGGAATTCTGCTGAAGTTTAAAAATGCTTCGGAACTCTTCCATTGTCCCAGGAATTCTGCTGAAATTCAAAAATGCTACCGAACTCTTCCATTGTTCTTAAAATTCTGCTGATGTTTAAAAATGCTTCGGAACACGTCCATTGTTCTCGTCATTCCGCTGACGTTTAAAAATGCTTCGTTACTTTTCGATTGTTCTTGGAATTCTGCTGATGTTTAAAAATGCTTCGGAACTCTTTCTGATTGTTCTCGGAATTCTGCTGACGTTTAAAAATGCTTCCGATCTCTTCATTTGTTCTCAGAATTCTGCTGAAGTTTAAAAATGCTTCAGAACTCTTCCATTTTTCTAGGATTTAAGCTGAAGTTTAAAATGCTTTGGAACTCTTCCATTGTTCTCAGAATTCCGCTGAAGTTTAAAAATGCTTCGGAACTCTTCCATTGTTCTCGAAATTCTGCTGATATTTAAAAATGCTTCCGATCTCTTCCAATGTTCTCGGAATTCTCCTGAAATTTTAAAATGCTTCGGAACTCTTACATTGTTCCCGGAATTCTGGTGAAGTTTAAAAATGCTACGGAACTCTTCCATTGTTCCCGGAATACTGCTGAAGTTTAAAGATGCTTTGGAACTCTTTCATTGCTCAAGGAATTCCGGTGCCATTTAAAAATGCTTCGGAACTCTTCCATTGTTCTTGGAATTCCGCTGATGTTTAAAAATACTTCGGAACTCTTCCATTGTTCTCGGAATTCCGCTGACGAGTAAAAATGCTTCGGAACTCTTCCATTGCTCTCGTAATTCCGCTGACGTTTAAAAATACTTCGGAACTCTTCCATTGTTCTCGGAAATCCGCTGAAGTTTAAAAATGCTTCAGAACTCTTCTATTGTTCTAGGATTTCCGCTGAAGTTTAAAAATGCTTTGGAACTCTTCCATTGTTCTCGTAATTCCGCTGAAGTTTAAAAATGCTTCGGAAGTCTTCAATTGTTCTCGGAATTCTGCTGAAGTTTAAAAATGCTACGGAACTCTTCCATTGTTCCCGGAATACTGCTGAAGTTTAAAGATGCTTTGGAACTCTTTCATTGCTCAAGGAATTCCGGTGCCATTTAAAAATGCTTCGGAACTCTTCCATTGTTCTTGGAATTCCGCTGATGTTTAAAAATTCTTCGGAACTCTTCCATTGTTCTCGGAATTCCGCTGACGAGTAAAAATGCTTCGGAACTCTTCCATTGTTCTCGTAATTCCGCTGACGTTTAAAAATACTTCGGAACTCTTCCATTGTTCTCGGAAATCCGCTGAAGTTTAAAAATGCTTCGGAACTCTTCTATTGTTCTCGCGATTCTGCTGAAGTTTTAAAATGCTTCAGAACTCTTCCATTGTTCTCGGAATTCCGCTGAAGTTTAAAAATGATTCTGATCTCTTTCATTGTCCTCGGAATTTCGCTGACGTTTAAAAATGATTCGGAACTCTTCCATTTTTCTCAGAATTCCGCTGACGTTTAAAAATGTTTCGGAACTTTTCCATTGTTCTTGGAATTCTGCTGAAGTTTAAAAATTCTTTGGAACTCTTCCATTGTTTATGGAATTGCGCTGACATTTAAAAATGCTTCAGAACTCTTCCATTGTTCTCGGAATTCCACTGACGTTTAAAAATGCTTTGTAACTCTTCCATTGGTTCTCGTAATTCCGCTGAAGTTTAAAAAACCTTCGGAACTCTTCCATTGTTCTCGAAATTCCGCTGACGTTTAAAAATGCTTCGAAACTCTTCTAATGTTCTCGGAATTCCGCTGAAATTTAAAAATGCTTCTGGAACTCTTGAAATGTTCTCGGAATTCTGCTGACATTTAAAAATGGTTCGGTACTCTTACCATTGTTCTCGGAATTCTCCTGTAATTTAAAAATTCTTCGGAACTTTTCCATTGTTCTCGGAATTCCGCTGAGGTTTAAAAATGCTTCGGAACTCTTCCATTGTTCTCGGAATTCTGCTGACGTTTAAAAATGCTTCCGATCTCTTCATTTGTTCTCAGAATTCTGCTGAAGTATAAAAATGCTTCCGAACTCTTCCATTGTTCCCGGAATTCCGCTGACGTTTAAAAATGCTTCGGAACTCTTCCATTGTTCTCGGAATTCCGCTGAAGTTTAAAAATGCTTTGGAACTCTTCCATTGTTCTAGGATTTCCGATGAAGTTTAAAAATGCTTCGGAACTCTTCCATTGTTCTCGGAATTCCGCTGAAGTTTAAAAATGCTTCAGAACTCCTCCATTGTTCTCGGAATTCCACTGACGTTTAAAAATGCTTTGGAACTCTTCCATTGGTTCTCGTAATTCCGCTGAAGTTTAAAAAACCTTCGGAACTCTTCCATTGTTCTCGAAATTCCGCTGACGTTTAAAAATGCTTCGAAACTCTTCTAATGTCCTCGGAATTCCGCTGAAATTTAAAAATGCTTCTGGAACTCTTGAATTGTTCTCGGAATTCTGCTGACGTTTAAAAATGGTTCGAAACTCTTCTAATGTTCTCGGAATTCCGCTGAAATTTAAAAATGCTTCTGGAACTCTTGAAATGTTCTCGGAATTCTGCTGACATTTAAAAATGGTTCGGAACTCTTACCATTGTTCTCGGAATTCTCCTGTAATTTAAAAATGCTTTGGAACTCTTCCATTGTTCTAGGATTTCCGATGAAGTTTAAAAATGCTTCGGAACTCTTCCATTGTTCTCGGAATTCCGCTGAAGTTTAAAAATGCTTCAGAACTCCTCCATTGTTCTCGGAATTCCACTGACGTTTAAAAATGCTTTGGAACTCTTCCATTGGTTCTCGTAATTCCGCTGAAGTTTAAAAAACCTTCGGAACTCTTCCATTGTTCTCGAAATTCCGCTGACGTTTAAAAATGCTTCGAAACTCTTCTAATGTTCTTGCAATTCCGCTGAAATTTAAAAATGCTTCTGGAACTCTTGAATTGTTCTCGGAATTCTGCTAACGTTTAAAAATGGTTCGGAACTCTTACCATTGTTCTCGGAATTCTCCTGTAATTTAAAAATTCTTCTGAACTTTTCCATTGTTCTCGGAATTCCGCTGAGGTTTAAAAATGCTTCGGAACTCTTCCATTGTTCTCGGAATTCTGCTGACGTTTAAAAATGCTTCCGATCTCTTCCATTGTTCTGGGAATTCTGCTGAAGTTTAAAAATGCTTCGGAACTCTTCCATTGTCCCCGGAATTCTGCTGAAATTCAAAAATGCTTCGGAACTCTTTCATTGCTCAAGGAATTCCGCTGACGTTTAAAAATGCTTCGGAACTCTTCCATTGTCCCCGGAATTCTGCTGAAATTCAAAAATGCTACGGAACTCTTCCATTGTTCCCGGAATTCGGCTGAAGTTTAAAAATGCTTCGGAACTCTTTCATTGCTCAAGGAATTCCGCTGACGTTTAAAAATGCTTCGGAACTCTTCCATTTTTCTCAGAATTCCGCTGACGTTTAAAAATGCTTCGGAACTCTTCCATTGTTCTCAGAATTCTGCTGACATTTAAAAATGGTTCGGAACTCTTACCATTGTTCTCGGAATTCTCCTGTAATTTAAAAATTCTTCGGAACTTTCCATTGTTCTCGGAATTCTGCTGAAGTTTAAAAATGCTTCGAAACTCTTCCATTGTTCTTAAAATTCTGCTGATGTTTAAAAATGCTTCGGAACTCGACCATTGTTCTCGTAATTCCGCTGACGTTTAAAAATGCTTCGTTACTTTTCGATTGTTCTTGGAATTCTGCTGATGTTTAAAAATGCTTCGGAACTCTTCCATTGTTCTCGGAATTCTGCTGACGTTTAAAAATGCTTCCGATCTCTTCATTTGTTCTCAGAATTCTGCTGAAGTATAAAAATGCTTCCGAACTCTTCCATTGTTCCCAGAATTCCGCAGACGTTTAAAAATGCTTCGGAACTCTTCCATTGTTCTCGTAATTCCGCTGACGTTTAAAAATGCTTCGTTACTTTTCGATTGTTCTTGGAATTCTGCTGAAGTATAAAAATGCTTCCGAACTCTTCCATTGTTCCCGGAATTCCGCTGACGTTTAAAAATGCTTCGGAACTCTTCCATTGTTCTCGGAATTGCGCTGAAGTTTAAAAATGCTTTGGAACTCTTCCATTGTTCTAGGATTTCCGATGAAGTTTAAAAATGCTTCGGAACTCTTCCATTGTTCTCGGAATTCCGCTGAAGTTTAAAAATGCTTCAGAACTCTTCCATTGTTCTCGGAATTCCACTGACGTTTAAAAATGCTTTGGAACTCTTCCATTGGTTCTCGTAATTCCGCTGAAGTTTAAAAAACCTTCGGAACTCTTCCATTGTTCTCGAAATTCCGCTGACGATTAAAAATGCTTCGAAACTCTTCTAATGTTCTCGGAATTCCGCTGAAATTTAAAAATGCTTCTGGAACTCTTGAATTGTTCTCGGAATTCTGCTGACGTTTAAAAATGGTTCGGAACTCTTACCATTGTTCTCGGAATTCTCCTGTAATTTAAAAATTCTTCGGAACTTTTCCATTGTTCTCGGAATTCCGCTGAGGTTTAAAAATGCTTCGGAACTCTTCCATTGTTCTCGGAATTCTGCTGACGTTTAAAAATGCTTCCGATCTCTTCCATTGTTCTGGGAATTCTGCTGAAGTTTAAAAATGCTTCGGAACTCTTCCATTGTCCCAGGAATTCTGCTGAAATTCAAAAATGCTACCGAACTCTTCCATTGTTCTTAAAATTCTGCTGATGTTTAAAAATGCTTCGGAACACGACCATTGTTCTCGTCATTCCGCTGACGTTTAAAAATGCTTCGTTACTTTTCGATTGTTCTTGGAATTCTGCTGATGTTTAAAAATGCTTCGGAACTCTTTCTGATTGTTCTCGGAATTCTGCTGACGTTTAAAAATGCTTCCGATCTCTTCATTTGTTCTCAGAATTCTGCTGAAGTTTAAAAATGCTTCAGAACTCTTCCATTTTTCTAGGATTTAAGCTGAAGTTTAAAATGCTTTGGAACTCTTCCATTGTTCTCAGAATTCCGCTGAAGTTTAAAAATGCTTCGGAACTCTTCCATTGTTCTCGAAATTCTGCTGATATTTAAAAATGCTTCCGATCTCTTCCAATGTTCTCGGAATTCTCCTGAAATTTTAAAATGCTTCGGAACTCTTACATTGTTCCCGGAATTCTGGTGAAGTTTAAAAATGCTACGGAACTCTTCCATTGTTCCCGGAATACTGCTGAAGTTTAAAGATGCTTTGGAACTCTTTCATTGCTCAAGGAATTCCGGTGCCATTTAAAAATGCTTCGGAACTCTTCCATTGTTCTTGGAATTCCGCTGATGTTTAAAAATTCTTCGGAACTCTTCCATTGTTCTCGGAATTCCGCTGACGAGTAAAAATGCTTCGGAACTCTTCCATTGTTCTCGTAATTCCGCTGACGTTTAAAAATACTTCGGAACTCTTCCATTGTTCTCGGAAATCCGCTGAAGTTTAAAAATGCTTCGGAACTCTTCTATTGTTCTCGCGATTCTGCTGAAGTTTTAAAATGCTTCAGAACTCTTCCATTGTTCTCGGAATTCCGCTGAAGTTTAAAAATGATTCTGATCTCTTTCATTGTCCTCGGAATTTCGCTGACGTTTAAAAATGATTCGGAACTCTTCCATTTTTCTCAGAATTCCGCTGACGTTTAAAAATGTTTCGGAACTTTTCCATTGTTCTTGGAATTCTGCTGAAGTTTAAAAATTCTTTGGAACTCTTCCATTGTTTATGGAATTGCGCTGACATTTAAAAATGCTTCAGAACTCTTCCATTGTTCTCGGAATTCCACTGACGTTTAAAAATGCTTTGTAACTCTTCCATTGGTTCTCGTAATTCCGCTGAAGTTTAAAAAACCTTCGGAACTCTTCCATTGTTCTCGAAATTCCGCTGACGTTTAAAAATGCTTCGAAACTCTTCTAATGTTCTCGGAATTCCGCTGAAATTTAAAAATGCTTCTGGAACTCTTGAAATGTTCTCGGAATTCTGCTGACATTTAAAAATGGTTCGGTACTCTTACCATTGTTCTCGGAATTCTCCTGTAATTTAAAAATTCTTCGGAACTTTTCCATTGTTCTCGGAATTCCGCTGAGGTTTAAAAATGCTTCGGAACTCTTCCATTGTTCTCGGAATTCTGCTGACGTTTAAAAATGCTTCCGATCTCTTCATTTGTTCTCAGAATTCTGCTGAAGTATAAAAATGCTTCCGAACTCTTCCATTGTTCCCGGAATTCCGCTGACGTTTAAAAATGCTTCGGAACTCTTCCATTGTTCTCGGAATTCCGCTGAAGTTTAAAAATGCTTTGGAACTCTTCCATTGTTCTAGGATTTCCGATGAAGTTTAAAAATGCTTCGGAACTCTTCCATTGTTCTCGGAATTCCGCTGAAGTTTAAAAATGCTTCAGAACTCCTCCATTGTTCTCGGAATTCCACTGACGTTTAAAAATGCTTTGGAACTCTTCCATTGGTTCTCGTAATTCCGCTGAAGTTTAAAAAACCTTCGGAACTCTTCCATTGTTCTCGAAATTCCGCTGACGTTTAAAAATGCTTCGAAACTCTTCTAATGTCCTCGGAATTCCGCTGAAATTTAAAAATGCTTCTGGAACTCTTGAATTGTTCTCGGAATTCTGCTGATGTTTAAAAATGGTTCGAAACTCTTCTAATGTTCTCGGAATTCCGCTGAAATTTAAAAATGCTTCTGGAACTCTTGAAATGTTCTCGGAATTCTGCTGACATTTAAAAATGGTTCGGAACTCTTACCATTGTTCTCGGAATTCTCCTGTAATTTAAAAATGCTTTGGAACTCTTCCATTGTTCTAGGATTTCCGATGAAGTTTAAAAATGCTTCGGAACTCTTCCATTGTTCTCGGAATTCCGCTGAAGTTTAAAAATGCTTCAGAACTCCTCCATTGTTCTCGGAATTCCACTGACGTTTAAAAATGCTTTGGAACTCTTCCATTGGTTCTCGTAATTCCGCTGAAGTTTAAAAAACCTTCGGAACTCTTCCATTGTTCTCGAAATTCCGCTGACGTTTAAAAATGCTTCGAAACTCTTCTAATGTTCTTGCAATTCCGCTGAAATTTAAAAATGCTTCTGGAACTCTTGAATTGTTCTCGGAATTCTGCTAACGTTTAAAAATGGTTCGGAACTCTTACCATTGTTCTCGGAATTCTCCTGTAATTTAAAAATTCTTCTGAACTTTTCCATTGTTCTCGGAATTCCGCTGAGGTTTAAAAATGCTTCGGAACTCTTCCATTGTTCTCGGAATTCTGCTGACGTTTAAAAATGCTTCCGATCTCTTCCATTGTTCTGGGAATTCTGCTGAAGTTTAAAAATGCTTCGGAACTCTTCCATTGTCCCCGGAATTCTGCTGAAATTCAAAAATGCTTCGGAACTCTTTCATTGCTCAAGGAATTCCGCTGACGTTTAAAAATGCTTCGGAACTCTTCCATTTTTCTCAGAATTCCGCTGACGTTTAAAAATGCTTCGGAACTCTTCCATTGTTCTCAGAATTCTGCTGACATTTAAAAATGGTTCGGAACTCTTACCATTGTTCTCGGAATTCTCCTGTAATTTAAAAATTCTTCGGAACTTTCCATTGTTCTCGGAATTCTGCTGAAGTTTAAAAATGCTTCGAAACTCTTCCATTGTTCCTAAAATTCTGCTGATGTTTAAAAATGCTTCGGAACTCGACCATTGTTCTCGTAATTCCGCTGACGTTTAAAAATGCTTCGTTACTTTTCGATTGTTCTTGGAATTCTGCTGATGTTTAAAAATGCTTCGGAACTCTTCCATTGTTCCCGGAATTCTGCTGACGTTTAAAAATGCTTCCGATCTCTTCATTTGTTCTCAGAATTCTGCTGAAGTATAAAAATGCTTCCGAACTCTTCCATTGTTCCCAGAATTCCGCAGACGTTTAAAAATGCTTCGGAACTCTTCCATTGTTCTCGGAATTCCGCTGAAGTTTAAAAATGCTTCAGAGCTCTTCCTTTGTTCTAGTATTTCCGCTGAAGTTTAAATATGCTTTTGAACTCTTCCTTTGCTCTCGGAATTCCGCTGAAGTTTAAAAATGCTTCGGAACACTTCAATTGTTCTCGGAATTCCGCTGAAGTTTAAAAATGCTTCGGAACTCTTCCATTGTTCTCGTAATTCCGCTGACGTTTAAAAATGCTTAGGAACTCTTCCATTGTTCTAGGATTTCTGCTGAAGTTTAAAAATGCTTCGGAACTCTTCCATTGTTCTCGGAATTCTGCTGACGTTTAAAAATGCTTCCGATCTCTTCCATTGTTCTGTGAATTCTGCTGAAGTTTAAAAATGCTTCGGAACTCTTCCATTGTCCCCGGAATTCTGCTGAAATTCAAAAATGCTACGGAACTCTTCCATTGTTCCCTGAATTCGGCTGAAGTTTAAAAATGCTTCGGAACTCTTTCATTGCTCAAGGAATTCCGCTGATGTTTAAAAATGCTTCGGAACTCTTCCATTTTTCTCAGAATTCCGCTGACGTTTAAAAATGCTTCGGAACTCTTCCATTGTTCTCAGAATTCTGCTGACATTTAAAAATGGTTCGGAATTCTTACCATTGTTCTCGGAATTCTCCTGTAATTTAAAAATTCTTCGGAACTTTTCATTGGTCTCGGAATTCTGCTGAAGTTTAAAAATGCTTCGAAACTCTTCCATTGTTCTTAAAATTCTTCTGATGTTTAAAAATGCTTCGGAACTCGACCATTGTTCTCGTAATTCCGCTGACGTTTAAAAATGCTTCGTTACTTTTCGATTGTTCTTGGAATTCTGCTGAAGTATAAAAATGCTTCCGAACTCTTCCATTTTTCCCGGAATTCCGCTGACGTTTAAAAATGCTTCGGAGCTCTTCCATTGTTCTCGGAATTCCGCTGAAGTTTAAAAATGCTTTGGAACTCTTCCATTGTTCTAGGATTTCCGATGAAGTTTAAAAATGCTTCGGAACTCTTCCATTGTTCTCGGAATTCCGCTGAAGTTTAAAAATGCTTCAGAACTCTTCCATTGTTCTCGGAATTCCACTGACGTTTAAAAATGCTTTGGAACTCTTCCATTGGTTCTCGTAATTCCGCTGAAGTTTAAAAAACCTTCGGAACTCTTCCATTGTTCTCGAAATTCCGCTGACGATTAAAAATGCTTCGAAACTCTTCTAATGTTCTCGGAATTCCGCTGAAATTTAAAAATGCTTCTGGAACTCTTGAATTGTTCTCGGAATTCTGCTGACGTTTAAAAATGGTTCGGAACTCTTATCATTGTTCTCGGAATTCTCCTGTAATTTAAAAATTCTTTGGAACTTTTCCATTGTTCTCTCAATTCCGCTGAGGTTTAAAAATGCTTCGGAACTCTTCCATTGTTCTCGGAATTCTGCTGACGTTTAAAAATGCTTCCGATCTCTTCCATTGTTCTGGGAATTCTGCTGAAGTTTAAAAATGCTTCGGAACTCTTCCATTGTCCCCGGAATTCTGCTGAAATTCAAAAATGCTACGGAACTCATCCATTGTTCCCGGAATTCGGCTGAAGTTTAAAAATGCTTCGGAACTCTTTCATTGCTCAAGGAATTCCGCTGACGTTTAAAAATGCTTCGGAACTCTTCCATTTTTCTCAGAATTCCGCTGACGTTTAAAAATGCTTCGGAACTCTTCCATTGTTCTCAGAATTCTGCTGACATTTAAAAATGGTTCGGAACTCTTACCATTGTTCTCGGAATTCTCCTGTAATTTAAAAATTCTTCGGAACTTTCCATTGTTCTCGGAATTCTGCTGAAGTTTAAAAATGCTTCGAAACTCTTCCATTGTTCTTAAAATTCTGCTGATGTTTAAAAATGCTTCGGAACTCGACCATTGTTCTCGTAATTCCGCTGACGTTTAAAAATGCTTCGTTACTTTTCGATTGTTCTTGGAATTCTGCTGATGTTTAAAAATGCTTCGGAACTCTTCCATTGTTCTCGGAATTCTGCTGACGTTTAAAAATGCTTCCGATCTCTTCATTTGTTCTCAGAATTCTGCTGAAGTATAAAAATGCTTCCGAACTCTTCCATTGTTCCCAGAATTCCGCAGACGTTTAAAAATGCTTCGGAACTCTTCCATTGTTCTCGGAATTCCGCTGAAGTTTAAAAATGCTTCAGAGCTCTTCCTTTGTTCTAGTATTTCCGCTGAAGTTTAAATATGCTTTTGAACTCTTCCTTTGCTCTCGGAATTCCGCTGAAGTTTAAAAATGCTTCGGAACACTTCAATTGTTCTCGGAATTCCGCAGAAGTTTAAAAATGCTTCGGAACTCTTCCATTGTTCACGTAATTCCGCTGACGTTTAAAAATGCTTAGGAACTCTTCCATTGTTCTAGGATTTCTGCTGAAGTTTAAAAATGCTTCGGAACTCTTCCATTGTTCTCGGAATTCTGCTGACGTTTAAAAATGCTTCCGATCTCTTCCATTGTTCTGGGAATTCTGCTGAAGTTTAAAAATGCTTCGGAACTCTTCCATTGTCCCCGGAATTCTGCTGAAATTCAAAAATGCTACGGAACTCTTCCATTGTTCCCGGAATTCGGCTGAAGTTTAAAAATGCTTCGGAACTCTTTCATTGCTCAAGGAATTCCGCTGACGTTTAAAAATGCTTCGGAACTCTTCCATTGTTCTCAGAATTCTGCTGACATTTAAAAATGGTTCGGAACTCTTACCATTGTTCTCGGAATTCTCCTGTAATTTAAAAATTCTTCGGAACTTTTCATTGGTCTCGGAATTCTGCTGAAGTTTAAAAATGCTTCGAAACTCTTCCATTGTTCTTAAAATTCTTCTGATGTTTAAAAATGCTTCGGAACTCGACCATTGTTCTCGTAATTCCGCTGACGTTTAAAAATGCTTCGTTACTTTTCGATTGTTCTTGGAATTCTGCTGAAGTATAAAAATGCTTCCGAACTCTTCCATTGTTCCCGGAATTCCGCTGACGTTTAAAAATGCTTTGGAACTCTTCCATTGGTTCTCGTAATTCCGCTGAAGTTTAAAAAACCTTCGGAACTCTTCCATTGTTCTCGAAATTCCGCTGACGATTAAAAATGCTTCGAAACTCTTCTAATGTTCTCGGAATTCCGCTGAAATTTAAAAATGCTTCTGGAACTCTTGAATTGTTCTCGGAATTCTGCTGACGTTTAAAAATGGTTCGGAACTCTTACCATTGTTCTCGGAATTCTCCTGTAATTTAAAAATTCTTCGGAACTTTTCCATTGTTCTCGGAATTCCGCTGAGGTTTAAAAATGCTTCGGAACTCTTCCATTGTTCTCGGAATTCTGCTGACGTTTAAAAATGCTTCCGATCTCTTCCATTGTTCTGGGAATTCTGCTGAAGTTTAAAAATGCTTCGGAACTCTTCCATTGTCCCAGGAATTCTGCTGAAATTCAAAAATGCTACCGAACTCTTCCATTGTTCTTAAAATTCTGCTGATGTTTAAAAATGCTTCGGAACACGACCATTGTTCTCGTAATTCCGCTGACGTTTAAAAATGCTTCGTTACTTTTCGATTGTTCTTGGAATTCTGCTGATGTTTAAAAATGCTTCGGAACTCTTTCTGATTGTTCTCGGAATTCTGCTGACGTTTAAAAATGCTTCCGATCTCTTCATTTGTTCTCAGAATTCTGCTGAAGTTTAAAAATGCTTCAGAACTCTTCCATTTTTCTAGGATTTAAGCTGAAGTTTAAAATGCTTTGGAACTCTTCCATTGTTCTCAGAATTCCGCTGAAGTTTAAAAATGCTTCGGAACTCTTCCATTGTTCTCGGAATTACGCTGATATTTAAAAATGCTTCCGATCTCTTCCAATGTTCTCGGAATTCTCCTGAAATTTTAAAATGCTTCGGAACTCTTACATTGTTCCCGGAATTCTGGTGAAGTTTAAAAATGCTACGGAACTCTTCCATTGTTCCCGGAATACTGCTGAACTTTAAAGATGCTTTGGAACTCTTTCATTGCTCAAGGAATTCCGGTGCCATTTAAAAATGCTTCGGAACTCTTCCATTGTTCTTGGAATTCCGCTGATGTTTAAAAATTCTTCGGAACTCTTCCATTGTTCTCGGAATTCCACTGACGAGCAAAAATGCTTCGGAACTCTTCCATTGCTCTCGTAATTCCGCTGACGTTTAAAAATACTTCGGAACTCTTCCATTGTTCTCGGAAATCCGCTGAAGTTTAAAAATGCTTCAGAACTCTTCTATTGTTCTAGGATTTCCGCTGAAGTTTAAAAATGCTTTGGAACGCTTCCATTGTTCTCGTAATTCCGCTGAAGTTTAAAAATGCTTCGGAAGTCTTCAATTGTTCTCGGAATTCTGCTGAAGTTTAAAAATGCTACGGAACTCTTCCATTGTTCCCGGAATACTGCTGAAGTTTAAAGATGCTTTGGAACTCTTTCATTGCTCAAGGAATTCCGGTGCCATTTAAAAATGCTTCGGAACTCTTCCATTGTTCTTGGAATTCCGCTGATGTTTAAAAATTCTTCGGAACTCTTCCATTGTTCTCGGAATTCCGCTGACGAGTAAAAATGCTTCGGAACTCTTCCATTGTTCTCGTAATTCCGCTGACGTTTAAAAATACTTCGGAACTCTTCCATTGTTCTCGGAAATCCGCTGAAGTTTAAAAATGCTTCGGAACTCTTCTATTGTTCTCGCGATTCTGCTGAAGTTTTAAAATGCTTCAGAACTCTTCCATTGTTCTCGGAATTCCGCTGAAGTTTAAAAATGATTCTGATCTCTTTCATTGTCCTCGGAATTTCGCTGACGTTTAAAAATGATTCGGAACTCTTCCATTTTTCTCAGAATTCCGCTGACGTTTAAAAATGTTTCGGAACTTTTCCATTGTTCTTGGAATTCTGCTGAAGTTTAAAAATTCTTTGGAACTCTTCCATTGTTTATGGAATTGCGCTGACATTAAAAAATGCTTCAGAACTCTTCCATTGTTCTCGGAATTCCACTGACGTTTAAAAATGCTTTGGAACTCTTCCATTGGTTCTCGTAATTCCGCTGAAGTTTAAAAAACCTTCGGAACTCTTCCATTGTTCTCGAAATTCCGCTGACGTTTAAAAATGCTTCGAAACTCTTCTAATGTTCTCGGAATTCCGCTGAAATTTAAAAATGCTTCTGGAACTCTTGAAATGTTCTCGGAATTCTGCTGACATTTAAAAATGGTTCGGAACTCTTACCATTGTTCTCGGAATTCTCCTGTAATTTAAAAATTCTTCGGAACTTTTCCATTGTTCTCGGAATTCCGCTGAGGTTTAAAAATGCTTCGGAACTCTTCCATTGTTCTCGGAATTCTGCTGACGTTTAAAAATGCTTCCGATCTCTTCATTTGTTCTCAGAATTCTGCTGAAGTATAAAAATGCTTCCGAACTCTTCCATTGTTCCCGGAATTCCGCTGACGTTTAAAAATGCTTCGGAACTCTTCCATTGTTCTCGGAATTCCGCTGAAGTTTAAAAATGCTTCGGAACTCTTCCATTTTTCTCAGAATTCCGCTGACGTTTAAAAATGCTTCGGAACTCTTCCATTGTTCTCAGAATTCTGCTGACATTTAAAAATGGTTCGGAATTCTTACCATTGTTCTCGGAATTCTCCTGTAATTTAAAAATTCTTCGGAACTTTTCATTGGTCTCGGAATTCTGCTGAAGTTTAAAAATGCTTCGAAACTCTTCCATTGTTCTTAAAATTCTTCTGATGTTTAAAAATGCTTCGGAACTCGACCATTGTTCTCGTAATTCCGCTGACGTTTAAAAATGCTTCGTTACTTTTCGATTGTTCTTGGAATTCTGCTGAAGTATAAAAATGCTTCCGAACTCTTCCATTTTTCCCGGAATTCCGCTGACGTTTAAAAATGCTTCGGAGCTCTTCCATTGTTCTCGGAATTCCGCTGAAGTTTAAAAATGCTTTGGAACTCTTCCATTGTTCTAGGATTTCCGATGAAGTTTAAAAATGCTTCGGAACTCTTCCATTGTTCCCGGAATTCCGCTGAAGTTTAAAAATGCTTCAGAACTCTTCCATTGTTCTCGGAATTCCACTGACGTTTAAAAATGCTTTGGAACTCTTCCATTGGTTCTCGTAATTCCGCTGAAGTTTAAAAAACCTTCGGAACTCTTCCATTGTTCTCGAAATTCCGCTGACGATTAAAAATGCTTCGAAACTCTTCTAATGTTCTCGGAATTCCGCTGAAATTTAAAAATGCTTCTGGAACTCTTGAATTGTTCTCGGAATTCTGCTGACGTTTAAAAATGGTTCGGAACTCTTATCATTGTTCTCGGAATTCTCCTGTAATTTAAAAATTCTTTGGAACTTTTCCATTGTTCTCTCAATTCCGCTGAGGTTTAAAAATGCTTCGGAACTCTTCCATTGTTCTCGGAATTCTGCTGACGTTTAAAAATGCTTCCGATCTCTTCCATTGTTCTGGGAATTCTGCTGAAGTTTAAAAATGCTTCGGAACTCTTCCATTGTCCCCGGAATTCTGCTGAAATTCAAAAATGCTACGGAACTCATCCATTGTTCCCGGAATTCGGCTGAAGTTTAAAAATGCTTCGGAACTCTTTCATTGCTCAAGGAATTCCGCTGACGTTTAAAAATGCTTCGGAACTCTTCCATTTTTCTCAGAATTCCGCTGACGTTTAAAAATGCTTCGGAACTCTTCCATTGTTCTCAGAATTCTGCTGACATTTAAAAATGGTTCGGAACTCTTACCATTGTTCTCGGAATTCTCCTGTAATTTAAAAATTCTTCGGAACTTTCCATTGTTCTCGGAATTCTGCTGAAGTTTAAAAATGCTTCGAAACTCTTCCATTGTTCTTAAAATTCTGCTGATGTTTAAAAATGCTTCGGAACTCGACCATTGTTCTCGTAATTCCGCTGACGTTTAAAAATGCTTCGTTACTTTTCGATTGTTCTTGGAATTCTGCTGATGTTTAAAAATGCTTCGGAACTCTTCCATTGTTCTCGGAATTCTGCTGACGTTTAAAAATGCTTCCGATCTCTTCATTTGTTCTCAGAATTCTGCTGAAGTATAAAAATGCTTCCGAACTCTTCCATTGTTCCCAGAATTCCGCAGACGTTTAAAAATGCTTCGGAACTCTTCCATTGTTCTCGGAATTCCGCTGAAGTTTAAAAATGCTTCAGAGCTCTTCCTTTGTTCTAGTATTTCCGCTGAAGTTTAAATATGCTTTTGAACTCTTCCTTTGCTCTCGGAATTCCGCTGAAGTTTAAAAATGCTTCGGAACACTTCAATTGTTCTCGGAATTCCGCAGAAGTTTAAAAATGCTTCGGAACTCTTCCATTGTTCACGTAATTCCGCTGACGTTTAAAAATGCTTAGGAACTCTTCCATTGTTCTAGGATTTCTGCTGAAGTTTAAAAATGCTTCGGAACTCTTCCATTGTTCTCGGAATTCTGCTGACGTTTAAAAATGCTTCCGATCTCTTCCATTGTTCTGGGAATTCTGCTGAAGTTTAAAAATGCTTCGGAACTCTTCCATTGTCCCCGGAATTCTGCTGAAATTCAAAAATGCTACGGAACTCTTCCATTGTTCCCGGAATTCGGCTGAAGTTTAAAAATGCTTCGGAACTCTTTCATTGCTCAAGGAATTCCGCTGACGTTTAAAAATGCTTCGGAACTCTTCCATTTTTCTCAGAATTCCGCTGACGTTTAAAAATGCTTCGGAACTCTTCCATTGTTCTCAGAATTCTGCTGACATTTAAAAATGGTTCGGAACTCTTACCATTGTTCTCGGAATTCTCCTGTAATTTAAAAATTCTTCGGAACTTTTCATTGGTCTCGGAATTCTGCTGAAGTTTAAAAATGCTTCGAAACTCTTCCATTGTTCTTAAAATTCTTCTGATGTTTAAAAATGCTTCGGAACTCGACCATTGTTCTCGTAATTCCGCTGACGTTTAAAAATGCTTCGTTACTTTTCGATTGTTCTTGGAATTCTGCTGAAGTATAAAAATGCTTCCGAACTCTTCCATTGTTCCCGGAATTCCGCTGACGTTTAAAAATGCTTTGGAACTCTTCCATTGGTTCTCGTAATTCCGCTGAAGTTTAAAAAACCTTCGGAACTCTTCCATTGTTCTCGAAATTCCGCTGACGATTAAAAATGCTTCGAAACTCTTCTAATGTTCTCGGAATTCCGCTGAAATTTAAAAATGCTTCTGGAACTCTTGAATTGTTCTCGGAATTCTGCTGACGTTTAAAAATGGTTCGGAACTCTTACCATTGTTCTCGGAATTCTCCTGTAATTTAAAAATTCTTCGGAACTTTTCCATTGTTCTCGGAATTCCGCTGAGGTTTAAAAATGCTTCGGAACTCTTCCATTGTTCTCGGAATTCTGCTGACGTTTAAAAATGCTTCCGATCTCTTCCATTGTTCTGGGAATTCTGCTGAAGTTTAAAAATGCTTCGGAACTCTTCCATTGTCCCAGGAATTCTGCTGAAATTCAAAAATGCTACCGAACTCTTCCATTGTTCTTAAAATTCTGCTGATGTTTAAAAATGCTTCGGAACACGACCATTGTTCTCGTAATTCCGCTGACGTTTAAAAATGCTTCGTTACTTTTCGATTGTTCTTGGAATTCTGCTGATGTTTAAAAATGCTTCGGAACTCTTTCTGATTGTTCTCGGAATTCTGCTGACGTTTAAAAATGCTTCCGATCTCTTCATTTGTTCTCAGAATTCTGCTGAAGTTTAAAAATGCTTCAGAACTCTTCCATTTTTCTAGGATTTAAGCTGAAGTTTAAAATGCTTTGGAACTCTTCCATTGTTCTCAGAATTCCGCTGAAGTTTAAAAATGCTTCGGAACTCTTCCATTGTTCTCGGAATTACGCTGATATTTAAAAATGCTTCCGATCTCTTCCAATGTTCTCGGAATTCTCCTGAAATTTTAAAATGCTTCGGAACTCTTACATTGTTCCCGGAATTCTGGTGAAGTTTAAAAATGCTACGGAACTCTTCCATTGTTCCCGGAATACTGCTGAACTTTAAAGATGCTTTGGAACTCTTTCATTGCTCAAGGAATTCCGGTGCCATTTAAAAATGCTTCGGAACTCTTCCATTGTTCTTGGAATTCCGCTGATGTTTAAAAATTCTTCGGAACTCTTCCATTGTTCTCGGAATTCCACTGACGAGCAAAAATGCTTCGGAACTCTTCCATTGCTCTCGTAATTCCGCTGACGTTTAAAAATACTTCGGAACTCTTCCATTGTTCTCGGAAATCCGCTGAAGTTTAAAAATGCTTCAGAACTCTTCTATTGTTCTAGGATTTCCGCTGAAGTTTAAAAATGCTTTGGAACGCTTCCATTGTTCTCGTAATTCCGCTGAAGTTTAAAAATGCTTCGGAAGTCTTCAATTGTTCTCGGAATTCTGCTGAAGTTTAAAAATGCTACGGAACTCTTCCATTGTTCCCGGAATACTGCTGAAGTTTAAAGATGCTTTGGAACTCTTTCATTGCTCAAGGAATTCCGGTGCCATTTAAAAATGCTTCGGAACTCTTCCATTGTTCTTGGAATTCCGCTGATGTTTAAAAATTCTTCGGAACTCTTCCATTGTTCTCGGAATTCCGCTGACGAGTAAAAATGCTTCGGAACTCTTCCATTGTTCTCGTAATTCCGCTGACGTTTAAAAATACTTCGGAACTCTTCCATTGTTCTCGGAAATCCGCTGAAGTTTAAAAATGCTTCGGAACTCTTCTATTGTTCTCGCGATTCTGCTGAAGTTTTAAAATGCTTCAGAACTCTTCCATTGTTCTCGGAATTCCGCTGAAGTTTAAAAATGATTCTGATCTCTTTCATTGTCCTCGGAATTTCGCTGACGTTTAAAAATGATTCGGAACTCTTCCATTTTTCTCAGAATTCCGCTGACGTTTAAAAATGTTTCGGAACTTTTCCATTGTTCTTGGAATTCTGCTGAAGTTTAAAAATTCTTTGGAACTCTTCCATTGTTTATGGAATTGCGCTGACATTAAAAAATGCTTCAGAACTCTTCCATTGTTCTCGGAATTCCACTGACGTTTAAAAATGCTTTGGAACTCTTCCATTGGTTCTCGTAATTCCGCTGAAGTTTAAAAAACCTTCGGAACTCTTCCATTGTTCTCGAAATTCCGCTGACGTTTAAAAATGCTTCGAAACTCTTCTAATGTTCTCGGAATTCCGCTGAAATTTAAAAATGCTTCTGGAACTCTTGAAATGTTCTCGGAATTCTGCTGACATTTAAAAATGGTTCGGAACTCTTACCATTGTTCTCGGAATTCTCCTGTAATTTAAAAATTCTTCGGAACTTTTCCATTGTTCTCGGAATTCCGCTGAGGTTTAAAAATGCTTCGGAACTCTTCCATTGTTCTCGGAATTCTGCTGACGTTTAAAAATGCTTCCGATCTCTTCATTTGTTCTCAGAATTCTGCTGAAGTATAAAAATGCTTCCGAACTCTTCCATTGTTCCCGGAATTCCGCTGACGTTTAAAAATGCTTCGGAACTCTTCCATTGTTCTCGGAATTCCGCTGAAGTTTAAAAATGCTTCGGAACTCTTCCATTTTTCTCAGAATTCCGCTGACGTTTAAAAATGCTTCGGAACTCTTCCATTGTTCTCAGAATTCTGCTGACATTTAAAAATGGTTCGGAATTCTTACCATTGTTCTCGGAATTCTCCTGTAATTTAAAAATTCTTCGGAACTTTTCATTGGTCTCGGAATTCTGCTGAAGTTTAAAAATGCTTCGAAACTCTTCCATTGTTCTTAAAATTCTTCTGATGTTTAAAAATGCTTCGGAACTCGACCATTGTTCTCGTAATTCCGCTGACGTTTAAAAATGCTTCGTTACTTTTCGATTGTTCTTGGAATTCTGCTGAAGTATAAAAATGCTTCCGAACTCTTCCATTTTTCCCGGAATTCCGCTGACGTTTAAAAATGCTTCGGAGCTCTTCCATTGTTCTCGGAATTCCGCTGAAGTTTAAAAATGCTTTGGAACTCTTCCATTGTTCTAGGATTTCCGATGAAGTTTAAAAATGCTTCGGAACTCTTCCATTGTTCCCGGAATTCCGCTGAAGTTTAAAAATGCTTCAGAACTCTTCCATTGTTCTCGGAATTCCACTGACGTTTAAAAATGCTTTGGAACTCTTCCATTGGTTCTCGTAATTCCGCTGAAGTTTAAAAAACCTTCGGAACTCTTCCATTGTTCTCGAAATTCCGCTGACGATTAAAAATGCTTCGAAACTCTTCTAATGTTCTCGGAATTCCGCTGAAATTTAAAAATGCTTCTGGAACTCTTGAATTGTTCTCGGAATTCTGCTGACGTTTAAAAATGGTTCGGAACTCTTACCATTGTTCTCGGAATTCTCCTGTAATTTAAAAATTCTTTGGAACTTTTCCATTGTTCTCTCAATTCCGCTGAGGTTTAAAAATGCTTCGGAACTCTTCCATTGTTCTCGGAATTCTGCTGACGTTTAAAAATGCTTCCGATCTCTTCCATTGTTCTGGGAATTCTGCTGAAGTTTAAAAATGCTTCGGAACTCTTCCATTGTCCCCGGAATTCTGCTGAAATTCAAAAATGCTACGGAACTCATCCATTGTTCCCGGAATTCGGCTGAAGTTTAAAAATGCTTCGGAACTCTTTCATTGCTCAAGGAATTCCGCTGACGTTTAAAAATGCTTCGGAACTCTTCCATTTTTCTCAGAATTCCGCTGACGTTTAAAAATGCTTCGGAACTCTTCCATTGTTCTCAGAATTCTGCTGACATTTAAAAATGGTTCGGAACTCTTACCATTGTTCTCGGAATTCTCCTGTAATTTAAAAATTCTTCGGAACTTTCCATTGTTCTCGGAATTCTGCTGAAGTTTAAAAATGCTTCGAAACTCTTCCATTGTTCTTAAAATTCTGCTGATGTTTAAAAATGCTTCGGAACTCGACCATTGTTCTCGTAATTCCGCTGACGTTTAAAAATGCTTCGTTACTTTTCGATTGTTCTTGGAATTCTGCTGATGTTTAAAAATGCTTCGGAACTCTTCCATTGTTCTCGGAATTCTGCTGACGTTTAAAAATGCTTCCGATCTCTTCATTTGTTCTCAGAATTCTGCTGAAGTATAAAAATGCTTCCGAACTCTTCCATTGTTCCCAGAATTCCGCAGACGTTTAAAAATGCTTCGGAACTCTTCCATTGTTCTCGGAATTCCGCTGAAGTTTAAAAATGCTTCAGAGCTCTTCCTTTGTTCTAGTATTTCCGCTGAAGTTTAAATATGCTTTTGAACTCTTCCTTTGCTCTCGGAATTCCGCTGAAGTTTAAAAATGCTTCGGAACACTTCAATTGTTCTCGGAATTCCGCAGAAGTTTAAAAATGCTTCGGAACTCTTCCATTGTTCACGTAATTCCGCTGACGTTTAAAAATGCTTAGGAACTCTTCCATTGTTCTAGGATTTCTGCTGAAGTTTAAAAATGCTTCGGAACTCTTCCATTGTTCTCGGAATTCTGCTGACGTTTAAAAATGCTTCCGATCTCTTCCATTGTTCTGGGAATTCTGCTGAAGTTTAAAAATGCTTCGGAACTCTTCCATTGTCCCCGGAATTCTGCTGAAATTCAAAAATGCTACGGAACTCTTCCATTGTTCCCGGAATTCGGCTGAAGTTTAAAAATGCTTCGGAACTCTTTCATTGCTCAAGGAATTCCGCTGACGTTTAAAAATGCTTCGGAACTCTTCCATTTTTCTCAGAATTCCGCTGACGTTTAAAAATGCTTCGGAACTCTTCCATTGTTCTCAGAATTCTGCTGACATTTAAAAATGGTTCGGAACTCTTACCATTGTTCTCGGAATTCTCCTGTAATTTAAAAATTCTTCGGAACTTTTCATTGGTCTCGGAATTCTGCTGAAGTTTAAAAATGCTTCGAAACTCTTCCATTGTTCTTAAAATTCTTCTGATGTTTAAAAATGCTTCGGAACTCGACCATTGTTCTCGTAATTCCGCTGACGTTTAAAAATGCTTCGTTACTTTTCGATTGTTCTTGGAATTCTGCTGAAGTATAAAAATGCTTCCGAACTCTTCCATTGTTCCCGGAATTCCGCTGACGTTTAAAAATGCTTTGGAACTCTTCCATTGGTTCTCGTAATTCCGCTGAAGTTTAAAAAACCTTCGGAACTCTTCCATTGTTCTCGAAATTCCGCTGACGATTAAAAATGCTTCGAAACTCTTCTAATGTTCTCGGAATTCCGCTGAAATTTAAAAATGCTTCTGGAACTCTTGAATTGTTCTCGGAATTCTGCTGACGTTTAAAAATGGTTCGGAACTCTTACCATTGTTCTCGGAATTCTCCTGTAGTTTAAAAATTCTTCGGAACTTTTCCATTGTTCTCGGAATTCCGCTGAGGTTTAAAAATGCTTCGGAACTCTTCCATTGTTCTCGGAATTCTGCTGACGTTTAAAAATGCTTCCGATCTCTTCCATTGTTCTGGGAATTCTGCTGAAGTTTAAAAATGCTTCGGAACTCTTCCATTGTCCCAGGAATTCTGCTGAAATTCAAAAATGCTACCGAACTCTTCCATTGTTCTTAAAATTCTGCTGATGTTTAAAAATGCTTCGGAACACGACCATTGTTCTCGTAATTCCGCTGACGTTTAAAAATGCTTCGTTACTTTTCGATTGTTCTTGGAATTCTGCTGATGTTTAAAAATGCTTCGGAACTCTTTCTGATTGTTCTCGGAATTCTGCTGACGTTTAAAAATGCTTCCGATCTCTTCATTTGTTCTCAGAATTCTGCTGAAGTTTAAAAATGCTTCAGAACTCTTCCATTTTTCTAGGATTTAAGCTGAAGTTTAAAATGCTTTGGAACTCTTCCATTGTTCTCAGAATTCCGCTGAAGTTTAAAAATGCTTCGGAACTCTTCCATTGTTCTCGGAATTCCGCTGATATTTAAAAATGCTTCCGATCTCTTCCAATGTTCTCGGAATTCTCCTGAAATTTTAAAATGCTTCGGAACTCTTACATTGTTCCCGGAATTCTGGTGAAGTTTAAAAATGCTACGGAACTCTTCCATTGTTCCCGGAATACTGCTGAACTTTAAAGATGCTTTGGAACTCTTTCATTGCTCAAGGAATTCCGGTGCCATTTAAAAATGCTTCGGAACTCTTCCATTGTTCTTGGAATTCCGCTGATGTTTAAAAATTCTTCGGAACTCTTCCATTGTTCTCGGAATTCCACTGACGAGCAAAAATGCTTCGGAACTCTTCCATTGCTCTCGTAATTCCGCTGACGTTTAAAAATACTTCGGAACTCTTCCATTGTTCTCGGAAATCCGCTGAAGTTTAAAAATGCTTCAGAACTCTTCTATTGTTCTAGGATTTCCGCTGAAGTTTAAAAATGCTTTGGAACGCTTCCATTGTTCTCGTAATTCCGCTGAAGTTTAAAAATGCTTCGGAAGTCTTCAATTGTTCTCGGAATTCTGCTGAAGTTTAAAAATGCTACGGAACTCTTCCATTGTTCCCGGAATACTGCTGAAGTTTAAAGATGCTTTGGAACTCTTTCATTGCTCAAGGAATTCCGGTGCCATTTAAAAATGCTTCGGAACTCTTCCATTGTTCTTGGAATTCCGCTGATGTTTAAAAATTCTTCGGAACTCTTCCATTGTTCTCGGAATTCCGCTGACGAGTAAAAATGCTTCGGAACTCTTCCATTGTTCTCGTAATTCCGCTGACGTTTAAAAATACTTCGGAACTCTTCCATTGTTCTCGGAAATCCGCTGAAGTTTAAAAATGCTTCGGAACTCTTCTATTGTTCTCGCGATTCTGCTGAAGTTTTAAAATGCTTCAGAACTCTTCCATTGTTCTCGGAATTCCGCTGAAGTTTAAAAATGATTCTGATCTCTTTCATTGTCCTCGGAATTTCGCTGACGTTTAAAAATGATTCGGAACTCTTCCATTTTTCTCAGAATTCCGCTGACGTTTAAAAATGTTTCGGAACTTTTCCATTGTTCTTGGAATTCTGCTGAAGTTTAAAAATTCTTTGGAACTCTTCCATTGTTTATGGAATTGCGCTGACATTAAAAAATGCTTCAGAACTCTTCCATTGTTCTCGGAATTCCACTGACGTTTAAAAATGCTTTGGAACTCTTCCATTGGTTCTCGTAATTCCGCTGAAGTTTAAAAAACCTTCGGAACTCTTCCATTGTTCTCGAAATTCCGCTGACGTTTAAAAATGCTTCGAAACTCTTCTAATGTTCTCGGAATTCCGCTGAAATTTAAAAATGCTTCTGGAACTCTTGAAATGTTCTCGGAATTCTGCTGACATTTAAAAATGGTTCGGAACTCTTACCATTGTTCTCGGAATTCTCCTGTAATTTAAAAATTCTTCGGAACTTTTCCATTGTTCTCGGAATTCCGCTGAGGTTTAAAAATGCTTCGGAACTCTTCCATTGTTCTCGGAATTCTGCTGACGTTTAAAAATGCTTCCGATCTCTTCATTTGTTCTCAGAATTCTGCTGAAGTATAAAAATGCTTCCGAACTCTTCCATTGTTCCCGGAATTCCGCTGACGTTTAAAAATGCTTCGGAACTCTTCCATTGTTCTAGGATTTCCGATGAAGTTTAAAAATGCTTCGGAACTCTTCCATTGTTCTCGGAATTCCGCTGAAGTTTAAAAATGCTTTGGAACTCTTCCATTGTTCTAGGATTTCCGATGAAGTTTAAAAATGCTTCGGAACTCTTCCATTGTTCTCGGAATTCCGCTGAAGTTTAAAAATGCTTCAGAACTCTTCCATTGTTCTCGGAATTCCACTGACGTTTAAAAATGCTTTGGAACTCTTCCATTGGTTCTCGTAATTCCGCTGAAGTTTAAAAAACCTTCGGAACTCTTCCATTGTTCTCGAAATTCCGCTGACGTTTAAAAATGCTTCGAAACTCTTCTAATGTCCTCGGAATTCCGCTGAAATTTAAAAATGCTTCTGGAACTCTTGAATTGTTCTCGGAATTCTGCTGACGTTTAAAAATGGTTCGGAACTCTTACCATTGTTCTCGGAATTCTCCTGTAATTTAAAAATTCTTCGGAACTTTTCCATTGTTCTCGGAATTCCGCTGAGGTTTAAAAATACTTCGGAACTCTTCCATTGTTCTCGGAATTCTGCTGACGTTTAAAAATGCTTCCGATCTCTTCATTTGTTCTCAGAATTCTGCTGAAGTATAAAAATGCTTCCGAACTCTTCCATTGTTCCCGGAATTCCGCTGACGTTTAAAAATGCTTCGGAACTCTTCCATTGTTCTCGGAATTCCGCTGAAGTTTAAAAATGCTTTGGAACTCTTCCATTGTTCTAGGATTTCCGATGAAGTTTAAAAATGCTTCGGAACTCTTCCATTGTTCTCGGAATTCCGCTGAAGTTTAAAAATGCTTCAGAACTCTTCCATTGTTCTCGGAATTCCACTGACGTTTAAAAATGCTTTGGAACTCTTCCATTGGTTCTCGTAATTCCGCTGAAGTTTAAAAAACCTTCGGAACTCTTCCATTGTTCTCGAAATTCCGCTGACGTTTAAAAATGCTTCGAAACTCTTCTAATGTTCTTGCAATTCCGCTGAAATTTAAAAATGCTTTTGGAACTCTTGAATTGTTCTCGGAATTCTGCTAACATTTAAAAATGGTTCGGAACTCTTACCATTGTTCTCGGAATTCTGCTGAGGTTTAAAAATGCTTCGGAACTCTTCCATTGTTCTCGGAATTCTGCTGACGTTTAAAAATGCTTCCGATCTCTTCCATTGTTCTGGGAATTCTGCTGAAGTTTAAAAATGCTTCGGAACTCTTCCATTGTCCCCGGAATTCTGCTGAAATTCAAAAATGCTACGGAACTCTTCCATTGTTCCCGGAATTCGGCTGAAGTTTAAAAATGCTTCGGAACTCTTTCATTGCTCAAGGAATTCCGCTGACGTTTAAAAATGCTTCGGAACTCTTCCATTTTTCTCAGAATTCCGCTGACGTTTAAAAATGCTTCGGAACTCTTCCATTGTTCTCAGAATTCTGCTGACATTTAAAAATGGTTCGGAACTCTTACCATTGTTCTCGGAATTCTCCTGTAATTTAAAAATTCTTCGGAACTTTCCATTGTTCTCGGAATTCTGCTGAAGTTTAAAAATGCTTCGAAACTCTTCCATTGTTCCTAAAATTCTGCTGATGTTTAAAAATGCTTCGGAACTCGACCATTGTTCTCGTAATTCCGCTGACGTTTAAAAATGCTTCGTTACTTTTCGATTGTTCTTGGAATTCTGCTGATGTTTAAAAATGCTTCGGAACTCTTCCATTGTTCCCAGAATTCCGCTGACGTTTAAAAATGCTTCGGAACTCTTCCATTGTTCTCAGAATTCTGCTGACATTTAAAAATGGTTCGGAACTCTTACCATTGTTCTCGGAATTCTCCTGTAATTTAAAAATTCTTCGGAACTTTCCATTGTTCTCGGAATTCTGCTGAAGTTTAAAAATGCTTCGAAACTCTTCCATTGTTCTTAAAATTCTGCTGATGTTTAAAAATGCTTCGGAACTCGACCATTGTTCTCGTAATTCCGCTGACGTTTAAAAATGCTTCGTTACTTTTCGATTGTTCTTGGAATTCTGCTGATGTTTAAAAATGCTTCGGAACTCTTCCATTGTTCTCGGAATTCTGCTGACGTTTAAAAATGCTTCCGATCTCTTCATTTGTTCTCAGAATTCTGCTGAAGTATAAAAATGCTTCCGAACTCTTCCATTGTTCCCAGAATTCCGCAGACGTTTAAAAATGCTTCGGAACTCTTCCATTGTTCTCGGAATTCCGCTGAAGTTTAAAAATGCTTCAGAGCTCTTCCTTTGTTCTAGTATTTCCGCTGAAGTTTAAATATGCTTTTGAACTCTTCCTTTGCTCTCGGAATTCCGCTGAAGTTTAAAAATGCTTCGGAACACTTCAATTGTTCTCGGAATTCCGCAGAAGTTTAAAAATGCTTCGGAACTCTTCCATTGTTCTCGTAATTCCGCTGACGTTTAAAAATGCTTAGGAACTCTTCCATTGTTCTAGGATTTCTGCTGAAGTTTAAAAATGCTTCGGAACTCTTCCATTGTCCCCGGAATTCTGCTGAAATTCAAAAATGCTACGGAACTCTTCCATTGTTCCCGGAATTCGGCTGAAGTTTAAAAATGCTTCGGAACTCTTTCATTGCTCAAGGAATTCCGCTGACGTTTAAAAATGCTTCGGAACTCTTCCATTTTTCTCAGAATTCCGCTGACGTTTAAAAATGCTTTGGAACTCTTCCATTGTTCTCAGAATTCTGCTGACATTTAAAAATGGTTCGGAACTCTTACCATTGTTCTTGGAATTCCGCTGATGTTTAAAAATTCTTCGGAACTCTTCCATTGTTCTCGGAATTCCGCTGACGAGTAAAAATGCTTCGGAACTCTTCCATTGTTCTCGTAATTCCGCTGACGTTTAAAAATACTTCGGAACTCTTCCATTGTTCTCGGAAATCCGCTGAAGTTTAAAAATGCTTCGGAACTCTTCTATTGTTCTCGCGATTCTGCTGAAGTTTTAAAATGCTTCAGAACTCTTCCATTGTTCTCGGAATTCCGCTGAAGTTTAAAAATGATTCTGATCTCTTTCATTGTCCTCGGAATTTCGCTGACGTTTAAAAATGATTCGGAACTCTTCCATTTTTCTCAGAATTCCGCTGACGTTTAAAAATGTTTCGGAACTTTTCCATTGTTCTTGGAATTCTGCTGAAGTTTAAAAATTCTTTGGAACTCTTCCATTGTTTATGGAATTGCGCTGACATTAAAAAATGCTTCAGAACTTTTCCATTGTTCTCGGAATTCCACTGACGTTTAAAAATGCTTTGGAACTCTTCCATTGGTTCTCGTAATTCCGCTGAAGTTTAAAAAACCTTCGGAACTCTTCCATTGTTCTCGAAATTCCGCTGACGTTTAAAAATGCTTCGAAACTCTTCTAATGTTCTCGGAATTCCGCTGAAATTTAAAAATGCTTCTGGAACTCTTGAAATGTTCTCGGAATTCTGCTGACATTTAAAAATGGTTCGGAACTCTTACCATTGTTCTCGGAATTCTCCTGTAATTTAAAAATTCTTCGGAACTTTTCCATTGTTCTCGGAATTCCGCTGAGGTTTAAAAATGCTTCGGAACTCTTCCATTGTTCTCGGAATTCTGCTGACGTTTAAAAATGCTTCCGATCTCTTCATTTGTTCTCAGAATTCTGCTGAAGTATAAAAATGCTTCCGAACTCTTCCATTGTTCCCGGAATTCCGCTGACGTTTAAAAATGCTTCGGAACTCTTCCATTGTTCTCGGAATTCCGCTGAAGTTTAAAAATGCTTCGGAACTCTTCCATTTTTCTCAGAATTTCGCTGACGTTTAAAAATGCTTCGGAACTCTTCCATTGTTCTCAGAATTCTGCTGACATTTAAAAATGGTTCGGAATTCTTACCATTGTTCTCGGAATTCTCCTGTAATTTAAAAATTCTTCGGAACTTTTCATTGGTCTCGGAATTCTGCTGAAGTTTAAAAATGCTTCGAAACTCTTCCATTGTTCTTAAAATTCTTCTGATGTTTAAAAATGCTTCGGAACTCGACCATTGTTCTCGTAATTCCGCTGACGTTTAAAAATGCTTCGTTACTTTTCGATTGTTCTTGGAATTCTGCTGAAGTATAAAAATGCTTCCGAACTCTTCCATTTTTCCCGGAATTCCGCTGACGTTTAAAAATGCTTCGGAGCTCTTCCATTGTTCTCGGAATTCCGCTGAAGTTTAAAAATGCTTTGGAACTCTTCCATTGTTCTAGGATTTCCGATGAAGTTTAAAAATGCTTCGGAACTCTTCCATTGTTCCCGGAATTCCGCTGAAGTTTAAAAATGCTTCAGAACTCTTCCATTGTTCTCGGAATTCCACTGACGTTTAAAAATGCTTTGGAACTCTTCCATTGGTTCTCGTAATTCCGCTGAAGTTTAAAAAACCTTCGGAACTCTTCCATTGTTCTCGAAATTCCGCTGACGATTAAAAATGCTTCGAAACTCTTCTAATGTTCTCGGAATTCCGCTGAAATTTAAAAATGCTTCTGGAACTCTTGAATTGTTCTCGGAATTCTGCTGACGTTTAAAAATGGTTCGGAACTCTTACCATTGTTCTCGGAATTCTCCTGTAATTTAAAAATTCTTTGGAACTTTTCCATTGTTCTCTCAATTCCGCTGAGGTTTAAAAATGCTTCGGAACTCTTCCATTGTTCTCGGAATTCTGCTGACGTTTAAAAATGCTTCCGATCTCTTCCATTGTTCTGGGAATTCTGCTGAAGTTTAAAAATGCTTCGGAACTCTTCCATTGTCCCCGGAATTCTGCTGAAATTCAAAAATGCTACGGAACTCATCCATTGTTCCCGGAATTCGGCTGAAGTTTAAAAATGCTTCGGAACTCTTTCATTGCTCAAGGAATTCCGCTGACGTTTAAAAATGCTTCGGAACTCTTCCATTTTTCTCAGAATTCCGCTGACGTTTAAAAATGCTTCGGAACTCTTCCATTGTTCTCAGAATTCTGCTGACATTTAAAAATGGTTCGGAACTCTTACCATTGTTCTCGGAATTCTCCTGTAATTTAAAAATTCTTCGGAACTTTCCATTGTTCTCGGAATTCTGCTGAAGTTTAAAAATGCTTCGAAACTCTTCCATTGTTCTTAAAATTCTGCTGATGTTTAAAAATGCTTCGGAACTCGACCATTGTTCTCGTAATTCCGCTGACGTTTAAAAATGCTTCGTTACTTTTCGATTGTTCTTGGAATTCTGCTGATGTTTAAAAATGCTTCGGAACTCTTCCATTGTTCTCGGAATTCTGCTGACGTTTAAAAATGCTTCCGATCTCTTCATTTGTTCTCAGAATTCTGCTGAAGTATAAAAATGCTTCCGAACTCTTCCATTGTTCCCAGAATTCCGCAGACGTTTAAAAATGCTTCGGAACTCTTCCATTGTTCTCGGAATTCCGCTGAAGTTTAAAAATGCTTCAGAGCTCTTCCTTTGTTCTAGTATTTCCGCTGAAGTTTAAATATGCTTTTGAACTCTTCCTTTGCTCTCGGAATTCCGCTGAAGTTTAAAAATGCTTCGGAACACTTCAATTGTTCTCGGAATTCCGCAGAAGTTTAAAAATGCTTCGGAACTCTTCCATTGTTCACGTAATTCCGCTGACGTTTAAAAATGCTTAGGAACTCTTCCATTGTTCTAGGATTTCTGCTGAAGTTTAAAAATGCTTCGGAACTCTTCCATTGTTCTCGGAATTCTGCTGACGTTTAAAAATGCTTCCGATCTCTTCCATTGTTCTGGGAATTCTGCTGAAGTTTAAAAATGCTTCGGAACTCTTCCATTGTCCCCGGAATTCTGCTGAAATTCAAAAATGCTACGGAACTCTTCCATTGTTCCCGGAATTCGGCTGAAGTTTAAAAATGCTTCGGAACTCTTTCATTGCTCAAGGAATTCCGCTGACGTTTAAAAATGCTTCGGAACTCTTCCATTTTTCTCAGAATTCCGCTGACGTTTAAAAATGCTTCGGAACTCTTCCATTGTTCTCAGAATTCTGCTGACATTTAAAAATGGTTCGGAACTCTTACCATTGTTCTCGGAATTCTCCTGTAATTTAAAAATTCTTCGGAACTTTTCATTGGTCTCGGAATTCTGCTGAAGTTTAAAAATGCTTCGAAACTCTTCCATTGTTCTTAAAATTCTTCTGATGTTTAAAAATGCTTCGGAACTCGACCATTGTTCTCGTAATTCCGCTGACGTTTAAAAATGCTTCGTTACTTTTCGATTGTTCTTGGAATTCTGCTGAAGTATAAAAATGCTTCCGAACTCTTCCATTGTTCCCGGAATTCCGCTGACGTTTAAAAATGCTTTGGAACTCTTCCATTGGTTCTCGTAATTCCGCTGAAGTTTAAAAAACCTTCGGAACTCTTCCATTGTTCTCGAAATTCCGCTGACGATTAAAAATGCTTCGAAACTCTTCTAATGTTCTCGGAATTCCGCTGAAATTTAAAAATGCTTCTGGAACTCTTGAATTGTTCTCGGAATTCTGCTGACGTTTAAAAATGGTTCGGAACTCTTACCATTGTTCTCGGAATTCTCCTGTAATTTAAAAATTCTTCGGAACTTTTCCATTGTTCTCGGAATTCCGCTGAGGTTTAAAAATGCTTCGGAACTCTTCCATTGTTCTCGGAATTCTGCTGACGTTTAAAAATGCTTCCGATCTCTTCCATTGTTCTGGGAATTCTGCTGAAGTTTAAAAATGCTTCGGAACTCTTCCATTGTCCCAGGAATTCTGCTGAAATTCAAAAATGCTACCGAACTCTTCCATTGTTCTTAAAATTCTGCTGATGTTTAAAAATGCTTCGGAACACGACCATTGTTCTCGTAATTCCGCTGACGTTTAAAAATGCTTCGTTACTTTTCGATTGTTCTTGGAATTCTGCTGATGTTTAAAAATGCTTCGGAACTCTTTCTGATTGTTCTCGGAATTCTGCTGACGTTTAAAAATGCTTCCGATCTCTTCATTTGTTCTCAGAATTCTGCTGAAGTTTAAAAATGCTTCAGAACTCTTCCATTTTTCTAGGATTTAAGCTGAAGTTTAAAATGCTTTGGAACTCTTCCATTGTTCTCAGAATTCCGCTGAAGTTTAAAAATGCTTCGGAACTCTTCCATTGTTCTCGGAATTCCGCTGATATTTAAAAATGCTTCCGATCTCTTCCAATGTTCTCGGAATTCTCCTGAAATTTTAAAATGCTTCGGAACTCTTACATTGTTCCCGGAATTCTGGTGAAGTTTAAAAATGCTACGGAACTCTTCCATTGTTCCCGGAATACTGCTGAACTTTAAAGATGCTTTGGAACTCTTTCATTGCTCAAGGAATTCCGGTGCCATTTAAAAATGCTTCGGAACTCTTCCATTGTTCTTGGAATTCCGCTGATGTTTAAAAATTCTTCGGAACTCTTCCATTGTTCTCGGAATTCCACTGACGAGCAAAAATGCTTCGGAACTCTTCCATTGCTCTCGTAATTCCGCTGACGTTTAAAAATACTTCGGAACTCTTCCATTGTTCTCGGAAATCCGCTGAAGTTTAAAAATGCTTCAGAACTCTTCTATTGTTCTAGGATTTCCGCTGAAGTTTAAAAATGCTTTGGAACGCTTCCATTGTTCTCGTAATTCCGCTGAAGTTTAAAAATGCTTCGGAAGTCTTCAATTGTTCTCGGAATTCTGCTGAAGTTTAAAAATGCTACGGAACTCTTCCATTGTTCCCGGAATACTGCTGAAGTTTAAAGATGCTTTGGAACTCTTTCATTGCTCAAGGAATTCCGGTGCCATTTAAAAATGCTTCGGAACTCTTCCATTGTTCTTGGAATTCCGCTGATGTTTAAAAATTCTTCGGAACTCTTCCATTGTTCTCGGAATTCCGCTGACGAGTAAAAATGCTTCGGAACTCTTCCATTGTTCTCGTAATTCCGCTGACGTTTAAAAATACTTCGGAACTCTTCCATTGTTCTCGGAAATCCGCTGAAGTTTAAAAATGCTTCGGAACTCTTCTATTGTTCTCGCGATTCTGCTGAAGTTTTAAAATGCTTCAGAACTCTTCCATTGTTCTCGGAATTCCGCTGAAGTTTAAAAATGATTCTGATCTCTTTCATTGTCCTCGGAATTTCGCTGACGTTTAAAAATGATTCGGAACTCTTCCATTTTTCTCAGAATTCCGCTGACGTTTAAAAATGTTTCGGAACTTTTCCATTGTTCTTGGAATTCTGCTGAAGTTTAAAAATTCTTTGGAACTCTTCCATTGTTTATGGAATTGCGCTGACATTAAAAAATGCTTCAGAACTCTTCCATTGTTCTCGGAATTCCACTGACGTTTAAAAATGCTTTGGAACTCTTCCATTGGTTCTCGTAATTCCGCTGAAGTTTAAAAAACCTTCGGAACTCTTCCATTGTTCTCGAAATTCCGCTGACGTTTAAAAATGCTTCGAAACTCTTCTAATGTTCTCGGAATTCCGCTGAAATTTAAAAATGCTTCTGGAACTCTTGAAATGTTCTCGGAATTCTGCTGACATTTAAAAATGGTTCGGAACTCTTACCATTGTTCTCGGAATTCTCCTGTAATTTAAAAATTCTTCGGAACTTTTCCATTGTTCTCGGAATTCCGCTGAGGTTTAAAAATGCTTCGGAACTCTTCCATTGTTCTCGGAATTCTGCTGACGTTTAAAAATGCTTCCGATCTCTTCATTTGTTCTCAGAATTCTGCTGAAGTATAAAAATGCTTCCGAACTCTTCCATTGTTCCCGGAATTCCGCTGACGTTTAAAAATGCTTCGGAACTCTTCCATTGTTCTCGGAATTCCGCTGAAGTTTAAAAATGCTTTGGAACTCTTCCATTGTTCTAGGATTTCCGATGAAGTTTAAAAATGCTTCGGAACTCTTCCATTGTTCTCGGAATTCCGCTGAAGTTTAAAAATGCTTCAGAACTCTTCCATTGTTCTCGGAATTCCACTGACGTTTAAAAATGCTTTGGAACTCTTCCATTGGTTCTCGTAATTCCGCTGAAGTTTAAAAAACCTTCGGAACTCTTCCATTGTTCTCGAAATTCCGCTGACGTTTAAAAATGCTTCGAAACTCTTCTAATGTCCTCGGAATTCCGCTGAAATTTAAAAATGCTTCTGGAACTCTTGAATTGTTCTCGGAATTCTGCTGACGTTTAAAAATGGTTCGGAACTCTTACCATTGTTCTCGGAATTCTCCTGTAATTTAAAAATTCTTCGGAACTTTTCCATTGTTCTCGGAATTCCGCTGAGGTTTAAAAATACTTCGGAACTCTTCCATTGTTCTCGGAATTCTGCTGACGTTTAAAAATGCTTCCGATCTCTTCATTTGTTCTCAGAATTCTGCTGAAGTATAAAAATGCTTCCGAACTCTTCCATTGTTCCCGGAATTCCGCTGACGTTTAAAAATGCTTCGGAACTCTTCCATTGTTCTCGGAATTCCGCTGAAGTTTAAAAATGCTTTGGAACTCTTCCATTGTTCTAGGATTTCCGATGAAGTTTAAAAATGCTTCGGAACTCTTCCATTGTTCTCGGAATTCCGCTGAAGTTTAAAAATGCTTCAGAACTCTTCCATTGTTCTCGGAATTCCACTGACGTTTAAAAATGCTTTGGAACTCTTCCATTGGTTCTCGTAATTCCGCTGAAGTTTAAAAAACCTTCGGAACTCTTCCATTGTTCTCGAAATTCCGCTGACGTTTAAAAATGCTTCGAAACTCTTCTAATGTTCTTGCAATTCCGCTGAAATTTAAAAATGCTTTTGGAACTCTTGAATTGTTCTCGGAATTCTGCTAACATTTAAAAATGGTTCGGAACTCTTACCATTGTTCTCGGAATTCTGCTGAGGTTTAAAAATGCTTCGGAACTCTTCCATTGTTCTCGGAATTCTGCTGACGTTTAAAAATGCTTCCGATCTCTTCCATTGTTCTGGGAATTCTGCTGAAGTTTAAAAATGCTTCGGAACTCTTCCATTGTCCCCGGAATTCTGCTGAAATTCAAAAATGCTACGGAACTCTTCCATTGTTCCCGGAATTCGGCTGAAGTTTAAAAATGCTTCGGAACTCTTTCATTGCTCAAGGAATTCCGCTGACGTTTAAAAATGCTTCGGAACTCTTCCATTTTTCTCAGAATTCCGCTGACGTTTAAAAATGCTTCGGAACTCTTCCATTGTTCTCAGAATTCTGCTGACATTTAAAAATGGTTCGGAACTCTTACCATTGTTCTCGGAATTCTCCTGTAATTTAAAAATTCTTCGGAACTTTCCATTGTTCTCGGAATTCTGCTGAAGTTTAAAAATGCTTCGAAACTCTTCCATTGTTCCTAAAATTCTGCTGATGTTTAAAAATGCTTCGGAACTCGACCATTGTTCTCGTAATTCCGCTGACGTTTAAAAATGCTTCGTTACTTTTCGATTGTTCTTGGAATTCTGCTGATGTTTAAAAATGCTTCGGAACTCTTCCATTGTTCCCAGAATTCCGCTGACGTTTAAAAATGCTTCGGAACTCTTCCATTGTTCTCAGAATTCTGCTGACATTTAAAAATGGTTCGGAACTCTTACCATTGTTCTCGGAATTCTCCTGTAATTTAAAAATTCTTCGGAACTTTCCATTGTTCTCGGAATTCTGCTGAAGTTTAAAAATGCTTCGAAACTCTTCCATTGTTCTTAAAATTCTGCTGATGTTTAAAAATGCTTCGGAACTCGACCATTGTTCTCGTAATTCCGCTGACGTTTAAAAATGCTTCGTTACTTTTCGATTGTTCTTGGAATTCTGCTGATGTTTAAAAATGCTTCGGAACTCTTCCATTGTTCTCGGAATTCTGCTGACGTTTAAAAATGCTTCCGATCTCTTCATTTGTTCTCAGAATTCTGCTGAAGTATAAAAATGCTTCCGAACTCTTCCATTGTTCCCAGAATTCCGCAGACGTTTAAAAATGCTTCGGAACTCTTCCATTGTTCTCGGAATTCCGCTGAAGTTTAAAAATGCTTCAGAGCTCTTCCTTTGTTCTAGTATTTCCGCTGAAGTTTAAATATGCTTTTGAACTCTTCCTTTGCTCTCGGAATTCCGCTGAAGTTTAAAAATGCTTCGGAACACTTCAATTGTTCTCGGAATTCCGCAGAAGTTTAAAAATGCTTCGGAACTCTTCCATTGTTCTCGTAATTCCGCTGACGTTTAAAAATGCTTAGGAACTCTTCCATTGTTCTAGGATTTCTGCTGAAGTTTAAAAATGCTTCGGAACTCTTCCATTGTTCTCGGAATTCTGCTGACGTTTAAAAATGCTTCCGATCTCTTCCATTGTTCTGGGAATTCTGCTGAAGTTTAAAAATGCTTCGGAACTCTTCCATTGTCCCCGGAATTCTGCTGAAATTCAAAAATGCTACGGAACTCTTCCATTGTTCCCGGAATTCGGCTGAAGTTTAAAAATGCTTCGGAACTCTTTCATTGCTCAAGGAATTCCGCTGACGTTTAAAAATGCTTCGGAACTCTTCCATTTTTCTCAGAATTCCGCTGACGTTTAAAAATGCTTTGGAACTCTTCCATTGTTCTCAGAATTCTGCTGACATTTAAAAATGGTTCGGAACTCTTACCATTGTTCTCGGAATTCTCCTGTAATTTAAAAATTCTTCGGAACTTTTCATTGGTCTCGGAATTCTGCTGAAGTTTAAAAATGCTTCGAAACTCTTCCATTGTTCTTAAAATTCTTCTGATGTTTAAAAATGCTTCGGAACTCGACCATTGTTCTCGTAATTCCGCTGACGTTTAAAAATGCTTCGTTACTTTTCGATTGTTCTTGGAATTCTGCTGAAGTATAAAAATGCTTCCGAACTCTTCCATTGTTCCCGGAATTCCGCTGACGTTTAAAAATGCTTCGGAACTCTTCCATTGTTCTCGGATTTCCGATGAAGTTTAAAAATGCTTCGGAACTCTTCCATTGTTCTCGGAATTCCGCTGAAGTTTAAAAATGCTTCAGAACTCTTCCATTGTTCTCGGAATTCCACTGACGTTTAAAAATGCTTTGGAACTCTTCCATTGGTTCTCGTAATTCCGCTGAAGTTTAAAAAACCTTCGGAACTCTTCCATTGTTCTCGAAATTCCGCTGACGATTAAAAATGCTTCGAAACTCTTCTAATGTTCTCGGAATTCCGCTGAAATTTAAAAATGCTTCTGGAACTCTTGAATTGTTCTCGGAATTCTGCTGACGTTTAAAAATGGTTCGGAACTCTTACCATTGTTCTCGGAATTCTCCTGTAATTTAAAAATTCTTCGGAACTTTTCCATTGTTCTCGGAATTCCGCTGAGGTTTAAAAATGCTTCGGAACTCTTCCATTGTTCTCGGAATTCTGCTGACGTTTAAAAATGCTTCCGATCTCTTCCATTGTTCTGGGAATTCTGCTGAAGTTTAAAAATGCTTCGGAACTCTTCCATTGTCCCCGGAATTCTGCTGAAATTCAAAAATGCTACGGAACTCATCCATTGTTCCCGGAATTCGGCTGAAGTTTAAAAATGCTTCGGAACTCTTTCATTGCTCAAGGAATTCCGCTGACGTTTAAAAATGCTTCGGAACTCTTCCATTTTTCTCAGAATTCCGCTGACGTTTAAAAATGCTTCGGAACTCTTCCATTGTTCTCAGAATTCTGCTGACATTTAAAAATGCTTCGGAACTCTTCCATTGTTCTCGGAATTACGCTGATATTTAAAAATGCTTCCGATCTCTTCCAATGTTCTCGGAATTCTCCTGAAATTTTAAAATGCTTCGGAACTCTTACATTGTTCCCGGAATTCTGGTGAAGTTTAAAAATGCTACGGAACTCTTCCATTGTTCCCGGAATACTGCTGAACTTTAAAGATGCTTTGGAACTCTTTCATTGCTCAAGGAATTCCGGTGCCATTTAAAAATGCTTCGGAACTCTTCCATTGTTCTTGGAATTCCGCTGATGTTTAAAAATTCTTCGGAACTCTTCCATTGTTCTCGGAATTCCACTGACGAGCAAAAATGCTTCGGAACTCTTCCATTGCTCTCGTAATTCCGCTGACGTTTAAAAATACTTCGGAACTCTTCCATTGTTCTCGGAAATCCGCTGAAGTTTAAAAATGCTTCAGAACTCTTCTATTGTTCTAGGATTTCCGCTGAAGTTTAAAAATGCTTTGGAACGCTTCCATTGTTCTCGTAATTCCGCTGAAGTTTAAAAATGCTTCGGAAGTCTTCAATTGTTCTCGGAATTCTGCTGAAGTTTAAAAATGCTACGGAACTCTTCCATTGTTCCCGGAATACTGCTGAAGTTTAAAGATGCTTTGGAACTCTTTCATTGCTCAAGGAATTCCGGTGCCATTTAAAAATGCTTCGGAACTCTTCCATTGTTCTTGGAATTCCGCTGATGTTTAAAAATTCTTCGGAACTCTTCCATTGTTCTCGGAATTCCGCTGACGAGTAAAAATGCTTCGGAACTCTTCCATTGTTCTCGTAATTCCGCTGACGTTTAAAAATACTTCGGAACTCTTCCATTGTTCTCGGAAATCCGCTGAAGTTTAAAAATGCTTCGGAACTCTTCTATTGTTCTCGCGATTCTGCTGAAGTTTTAAAATGCTTCAGAACTCTTCCATTGTTCTCGGAATTCCGCTGAAGTTTAAAAATGATTCTGATCTCTTTCATTGTCCTCGGAATTTCGCTGACGTTTAAAAATGATTCGGAACTCTTCCATTTTTCTCAGAATTCCGCTGACGTTTAAAAATGTTTCGGAACTTTTCCATTGTTCTTGGAATTCTGCTGAAGTTTAAAAATTCTTTGGAACTCTTCCATTGTTTATGGAATTGCGCTGACATTAAAAAATGCTTCAGAACTCTTCCATTGTTCTCGGAATTCCACTGACGTTTAAAAATGCTTTGGAACTCTTCCATTGGTTCTCGTAATTCCGCTGAAGTTTAAAAAACCTTCGGAACTCTTCCATTGTTCTCGAAATTCCGCTGACGTTTAAAAATGCTTCGAAACTCTTCTAATGTTCTCGGAATTCCGCTGAAATTTAAAAATGCTTCTGGAACTCTTGAAATGTTCTCGGAATTCTGCTGACATTTAAAAATGGTTCGGAACTCTTACCATTGTTCTCGGAATTCTCCTGTAATTTAAAAATTCTTCGGAACTTTTCCATTGTTCTCGGAATTCCGCTGAGGTTTAAAAATGCTTCGGAACTCTTCCATTGTTCTCGGAATTCTGCTGACGTTTAAAAATGCTTCCGATCTCTTCATTTGTTCTCAGAATTCTGCTGAAGTATAAAAATGCTTCCGAACTCTTCCATTGTTCCCGGAATTCCGCTGACGTTTAAAAATGCTTCGGAACTCTTCCATTGTTCTCGGAATTCCGCTGAAGTTTAAAAATGCTTCGGAACTCTTCCATTTTTCTCAGAATTCCGCTGACGTTTAAAAATGCTTCGGAACTCTTCCATTGTTCTCAGAATTCTGCTGACATTTAAAAATGGTTCGGAATTCTTACCATTGTTCTCGGAATTCTCCTGTAATTTAAAAATTCTTCGGAACTTTTCATTGGTCTCGGAATTCTGCTGAAGTTTAAAAATGCTTCGAAACTCTTCCATTGTTCTTAAAATTCTTCTGATGTTTAAAAATGCTTCGGAACTCGACCATTGTTCTCGTAATTCCGCTGACGTTTAAAAATGCTTCGTTACTTTTCGATTGTTCTTGGAATTCTGCTGAAGTATAAAAATGCTTCCGAACTCTTCCATTTTTCCCGGAATTCCGCTGACGTTTAAAAATGCTTCGGAGCTCTTCCATTGTTCTCGGAATTCCGCTGAAGTTTAAAAATGCTTTGGAACTCTTCCATTGTTCTAGGATTTCCGATGAAGTTTAAAAATGCTTCGGAACTCTTCCATTGTTCTCGGAATTCCGCTGAAGTTTAAAAATGCTTCAGAACTCTTCCATTGTTCTCGGAATTCCACTGACGTTTAAAAATGCTTTGGAACTCTTCCATTGGTTCTCGTAATTCCGCTGAAGTTTAAAAAACCTTCGGAACTCTTCCATTGTTCTCGAAATTCCGCTGACGATTAAAAATGCTTCGAAACTCTTCTAATGTTCTCGGAATTCCGCTGAAATTTAAAAATGCTTCTGGAACTCTTACCATTGTTCTCGGAATTCTCCTGTAATTTAAAAATTCTTTGGAACTTTTCCATTGTTCTCTCAATTCCGCTGAGGTTTAAAAATGCTTCGGAACTCTTCCATTGTTCTCGGAATTCTGCTGACGTTTAAAAATGCTTCCGATCTCTTCCATTGTTCTGGGAATTCTGCTGAAGTTTAAAAATGCTTCGGAACTCTTCCATTGTCCCCGGAATTCTGCTGAAATTCAAAAATGCTACGGAACTCATCCATTGTTCCCGGAATTCGGCTGAAGTTTAAAAATGCTTCGGAACTCTTTCATTGCTCAAGGAATTCCGCTGACGTTTAAAAATGCTTCGGAACTCTTCCATTTTTCTCAGAATTCCGCTGACGTTTAAAAATGCTTCGGAACTCTTCCATTGTTCTCAGAATTCTGCTGACATTTAAAAATGGTTCGGAACTCTTACCATTGTTCTCGGAATTCTCCTGTAATTTAAAAATTCTTCGGAACTTTCCATTGTTCTCGGAATTCTGCTGAAGTTTAAAAATGCTTCGAAACTCTTCCATTGTTCTTAAAATTCTGCTGATGTTTAAAAATGCTTCGGAACTCGACCATTGTTCTCGTAATTCCGCTGACGTTTAAAAATGCTTTGTTACTTTTCGATTGTTCTTGGAATTCTGCTGATGTTTAAAAATGCTTCGGAACTCTTCCATTGTTCTCGGAATTCTGCTGACGTTTAAAAATGCTTCCGATCTCTTCATTTGTTCTCAGAATTCTGCTGAAGTATAAAAATGCTTCCGAACTCTTCCATTGTTCCCAGAATTCCGCAGACGTTTAAAAATGCTTCGGAACTCTTCCATTGTTCTCGGAATTCCGCTGAAGTTTAAAAATGCTTCAGAGCTCTTCCTTTGTTCTAGTATTTCCGCTGAAGTTTAAATATGCTTTTGAACTCTTCCTTTGCTCTCGGAATTCCGCTGAAGTTTAAAAATGCTTCGGAACACTTCAATTGTTCTCGGAATTCCGCAGAAGTTTAAAAATGCTTCGGAACTCTTCCATTGTTCACGTAATTCCGCTGACGTTTAAAAATGCTTAGGAACTCTTCCATTGTTCTAGGATTTCTGCTGAAGTTTAAAAATGCTTCGGAACTCTTCCCTTGTTCTCGGAATTCTGCTGACGTTTAAAAATGCTTCCGATCTCTTCCATTGTTCTGGGAATTCTGCTGAAGTTTAAAAATGCTTCGGAACTCTTCCATTGTCCCCGGAATTCTGCTGAAATTCAAAAATGCTACGGAACTCTTCCATTGTTCCCGGAATTCGGCTGAAGTTTAAAAATGCTTCGGAACTCTTTCATTGCTCAAGGAATTCCGCTGACGTTTAAAAATGCTTCGGAACTCTTCCATTTTTCTCAGAATTCCGCTGACGTTTAAAAATGCTTCGGAACTCTTCCATTGTTCTCAGAATTCTGCTGACATTTAAAAATGGTTCGGAACTCTTACCATTGTTCTCGGAATTCTCCTGTAATTTAAAAATTCTTCGGAACTTTTCATTGGTCTCGGAATTCTGCTGAAGTTTAAAAATGCTTCGAAACTCTTCCATTGTTCTTAAAATTCTTCTGATGTTTAAAAATGCTTCGGAACTCGACCATTGTTCTCGTAATTCCGCTGACGTTTAAAAATGCTTCGTTACTTTTCGATTGTTCTTGGAATTCTGCTGAAGTATAAAAATGCTTCCGAACTCTTCCATTGTTCCCGGAATTCCGCTGACGTTTAAAAATGCTTTGGAACTCTTCCATTGGTTCTCGTAATTCCGCTGAAGTTTAAAAAACCTTCGGAACTCTTCCATTGTTCTCGAAATTCCGCTGACGATTAAAAATGCTTCGAAACTCTTCTAATGTTCTCGGAATTCCGCTGAAATTTAAAAATGCTTCTGGAACTCTTGAATTGTTCTCGGAATTCTGCTGACGTTTAAAAATGGTTCGGAACTCTTACCATTGTTCTCGGAATTCTCCTGTAATTTAAAAATTCTTCGGAACTTTTCCATTGTTCTCGGAATTCCGCTGAGGTTTAAAAATGCTTCGGAACTCTTCCATTGTTCTCGGAATTCTGCTGACGTTTAAAAATGCTTCCGATCTCTTCCATTGTTCTGGGAATTCTGCTGAAGTTTAAAAATGCTTCGGAACTCTTCCATTGTCCCAGGAATTCTGCTGAAATTCAAAAATGCTACCGAACTCTTCCATTGTTCTTAAAATTCTGCTGATGTTTAAAAATGCTTCGGAACACGACCATTGTTCTCGTAATTCCGCTGACGTTTAAAAATGCTTCGTTACTTTTCGATTGTTCTTGGAATTCTGCTGATGTTTAAAAATGCTTCGGAACTCTTTCTGATTGTTCTCGGAATTCTGCTGACGTTTAAAAATGCTTCCGATCTCTTCATTTGTTCTCAGAATTCTGCTGAAGTTTAAAAATGCTTCAGAACTCTTCCATTTTTCTAGGATTTAAGCTGAAGTTTAAAATGCTTTGGAACTCTTCCATTGTTCTCAGAATTCCGCTGAAGTTTAAAAATGCTTCGGAACTCTTCCATTGTTCTCGGAATTCCGCTGATATTTAAAAATGCTTCCGATCTCTTCCAATGTTCTCGGAATTCTCCTGAAATTTTAAAATGCTTCGGAACTCTTACATTGTTCCCGGAATTCTGGTGAAGTTTAAAAATGCTACGGAACTCTTCCATTGTTCCCGGAATACTGCTGAACTTTAAAGATGCTTTGGAACTCTTTCATTGCTCAAGGAATTCCGGTGCCATTTAAAAATGCTTCGGAACTCTTCCATTGTTCTTGGAATTCCGCTGATGTTTAAAAATTCTTCGGAACTCTTCCATTGTTCTCGGAATTCCACTGACGAGCAAAAATGCTTCGGAACTCTTCCATTGCTCTCGTAATTCCGCTGACGTTTAAAAATACTTCGGAACTCTTCCATTGTTCTCGGAAATCCGCTGAAGTTTAAAAATGCTTCAGAACTCTTCTATTGTTCTAGGATTTCCGCTGAAGTTTAAAAATGCTTTGGAACGCTTCCATTGTTCTCGTAATTCCGCTGAAGTTTAAAAATGCTTCGGAAGTCTTCAATTGTTCTCGGAATTCTGCTGAAGTTTAAAAATGCTACGGAACTCTTCCATTGTTCCCGGAATACTGCTGAAGTTTAAAGATGCTTTGGAACTCTTTCATTGCTCAAGGAATTCCGGTGCCATTTAAAAATGCTTCGGAACTCTTCCATTGTTCTTGGAATTCCGCTGATGTTTAAAAATTCTTCGGAACTCTTCCATTGTTCTCGGAATTCCGCTGACGAGTAAAAATGCTTCGGAACTCTTCCATTGTTCTCGTAATTCCGCTGACGTTTAAAAATACTTCGGAACTCTTCCATTGTTCTCGGAAATCCGCTGAAGTTTAAAAATGCTTCGGAACTCTTCTATTGTTCTCGCGATTCTGCTGAAGTTTTAAAATGCTTCAGAACTCTTCCATTGTTCTCGGAATTCCGCTGAAGTTTAAAAATGATTCTGATCTCTTTCATTGTCCTCGGAATTTCGCTGACGTTTAAAAATGATTCGGAACTCTTCCATTTTTCTCAGAATTCCGCTGACGTTTAAAAATGTTTCGGAACTTTTCCATTGTTCTTGGAATTCTGCTGAAGTTTAAAAATTCTTTGGAACTCTTCCATTGTTTATGGAATTGCGCTGACATTAAAAAATGCTTCAGAACTCTTCCATTGTTCTCGGAATTCCACTGACGTTTAAAAATGCTTTGGAACTCTTCCATTGGTTCTCATAATTCCGCTGAAGTTTAAAAAACCTTCGGAACTCTTCCATTGTTCTCGAAATTCCGCTGACGTTTAAAAATGCTTCGAAACTCTTCTAATGTTCTCGGAATTCCGCTGAAATTTAAAAATGCTTCTGGAACTCTTGAAATGTTCTCGGAATTCTGCTGACATTTAAAAATGGTTCGGAACTCTTACCATTGTTCTCGGAATTCTCCTGTAATTTAAAAATTCTTCGGAACTTTTCCATTGTTCTCGGAATTCCGCTGAGGTTTAAAAATGCTTCGGAACTCTTCCATTGTTCTCGGAATTCTGCTGACGTTTAAAAATGCTTCCGATCTCTTCATTTGTTCTCAGAATTCTGCTGAAGTATAAAAATGCTTCCGAACTCTTCCATTGTTCCCGGAATTCCGCTGACGTTTAAAAATGCTTCGGAACTCTTCCATTGTTCTCGGAATTCCGCTGAAGTTTAAAAATGCTTTGGAACTCTTCCATTGTTCTAGGATTTCCGATGAAGTTTAAAAATGCTTCGGAACTCTTCCATTGTTCTCGGAATTCCGCTGAAGTTTAAAAATGCTTCAGAACTCTTCCATTGTTCTCGGAATTCCACTGACGTTTAAAAATGCTTTGGAACTCTTCCATTGGTTCTCGTAATTCCGCTGAAGTTTAAAAAACCTTCGGAACTCTTCCATTGTTCTCGAAATTCCGCTGACGTTTAAAAATGCTTCGAAACTCTTCTAATGTCCTCGGAATTCCGCTGAAATTTAAAAATGCTTCTGGAACTCTTGAATTGTTCTCGGAATTCTGCTGACGTTTAAAAATGGTTCGGAACTCTTACCATTGTTCTCGGAATTCTCCTGTAATTTAAAAATTCTTCGGAACTTTTCCATTGTTCTCGGAATTCCGCTGAGGTTTAAAAATACTTCGGAACTCTTCCATTGTTCTCGGAATTCTGCTGACGTTTAAAAATGCTTCCGATCTCTTCATTTGTTCTCAGAATTCTGCTGAAGTATAAAAATGCTTCCGAACTCTTCCATTGTTCCCGGAATTCCGCTGACGTTTAAAAATGCTTCGGAACTCTTCCATTGTTCTCGGAATTCCGCTGAAGTTTAAAAATGCTTTGGAACTCTTCCATTGTTCTAGGATTTCCGATGAAGTTTAAAAATGCTTCGGAACTCTTCCATTGTTCTCGGAATTCCGCTGAAGTTTAAAAATGCTTCAGAACTCTTCCATTGTTCTCGGAATTCCACTGACGTTTAAAAATGCTTTGGAACTCTTCCATTGGTTCTCGTAATTCCGCTGAAGTTTAAAAAACCTTCGGAACTCTTCCATTGTTCTCGAAATTCCGCTGACGTTTAAAAATGCTTCGAAACTCTTCTAATGTTCTTGCAATTCCGCTGAAATTTAAAAATGCTTTTGGAACTCTTGAATTGTTCTCGGAATTCTGCTAACATTTAAAAATGGTTCGGAACTCTTACCATTGTTCTCGGAATTCTGCTGAGGTTTAAAAATGCTTCGGAACTCTTCCATTGTTCTCGGAATTCTGCTGACGTTTAAAAATGCTTCCGATCTCTTCCATTGTTCTGGGAATTCTGCTGAAGTTTAAAAATGCTTCGGAACTCTTCCATTGTCCCCGGAATTCTGCTGAAATTCAAAAATGCTACGGAACTCTTCCATTGTTCCCGGAATTCGGCTGAAGTTTAAAAATGCTTCGGAACTCTTTCATTGCTCAAGGAATTCCGCTGACGTTTAAAAATGCTTCGGAACTCTTCCATTTTTCTCAGAATTCCGCTGACGTTTAAAAATGCTTCGGAACTCTTCCATTGTTCTCAGAATTCTGCTGACATTTAAAAATGGTTCGGAACTCTTACCATTGTTCTCGGAATTCTCCTGTAATTTAAAAATTCTTCGGAACTTTCCATTGTTCTCGGAATTCTGCTGAAGTTTAAAAATGCTTCGAAACTCTTCCATTGTTCCTAAAATTCTGCTGATGTTTAAAAATGCTTCGGAACTCGACCATTGTTCTCGTAATTCCGCTGACGTTTAAAAATGCTTCGTTACTTTTCGATTGTTCTTGGAATTCTGCTGATGTTTAAAAATGCTTCGGAACTCTTCCATTGTTCCCAGAATTCCGCTGACGTTTAAAAATGCTTCGGAACTCTTCCATTGTTCTCAGAATTCTGCTGACATTTAAAAATGGTTCGGAACTCTTACCATTGTTCTCGGAATTCTCCTGTAATTTAAAAATTCTTCGGAACTTTCCATTGTTCTCGGAATTCTGCTGAAGTTTAAAAATGCTTCGAAACTCTTCCATTGTTCTTAAAATTCTGCTGATGTTTAAAAATGCTTCGGAACTCGACCATTGTTCTCGTAATTCCGCTGACGTTTAAAAATGCTTCGTTACTTTTCGATTGTTCTTGGAATTCTGCTGATGTTTAAAAATGCTTCGGAACTCTTCCATTGTTCTCGGAATTCTGCTGACGTTTAAAAATGCTTCCGATCTCTTCATTTGTTCTCAGAATTCTGCTGAAGTATAAAAATGCTTCCGAACTCTTCCATTGTTCCCAGAATTCCGCAGACGTTTAAAAATGCTTCGGAACTCTTCCATTGTTCTCGGAATTCCGCTGAAGTTTAAAAATGCTTCAGAGCTCTTCCTTTGTTCTAGTATTTCCGCTGAAGTTTAAATATGCTTTTGAACTCTTCCTTTGCTCTCGGAATTCCGCTGAAGTTTAAAAATGCTTCGGAACACTTCAATTGTTCTCGGAATTCCGCAGAAGTTTAAAAATGCTTCGGAACTCTTCCATTGTTCTCGTAATTCCGCTGACGTTTAAAAATGCTTAGGAACTCTTCCATTGTTCTAGGATTTCTGCTGAAGTTTAAAAATGCTTCGGAACTCTTCCATTGTTCTCGGAATTCTGCTGACGTTTAAAAATGCTTCCGATCTCTTCCATTGTTCTGGGAATTCTGCTGAAGTTTAAAAATGCTTCGGAACTCTTCCATTGTCCCCGGAATTCTGCTGAAATTCAAAAATGCTACGGAACTCTTCCATTGTTCCCGGAATTCGGCTGAAGTTTAAAAATGCTTCGGAACTCTTTCAATGCTCAAGGAATTCCGCTGACGTTTAAAAATGCTTCGGAACTCTTCCATTTTTCTCAGAATTCCGCTGACGTTTAAAAATGCTTTGGAACTCTTCCATTGTTCTCAGAATTCTGCTGACATTTAAAAATGGTTCGGAACTCTTACCATTGTTCTCGGAATTCTCCTGTAATTTAAAAATTCTTCGGAACTTTTCATTGGTCTCGGAATTCTGCTGAAGTTTAAAAATGCTTCGAAACTCTTCCATTGTTCTTAAAATTCTTCTGATGTTTAAAAATGCTTCGGAACTCGACCATTGTTCTCGTAATTCCGCTGACGTTTAAAAATGCTTCGTTACTTTTCGATTGTTCTTGGAATTCTGCTGAAGTATAAAAATGCTTCCGAACTCTTCCATTGTTCCCGGAATTCCGCTGACGTTTAAAAATGCTTCGGAACTCTTCCATTGTTCTCGGAATTCCGCTGAAGTTTAAAAATGCTTTGGAACTCTTCCATTGTTCTAGGATTTCCGATGAAGTTTAAAAATGCTTCGGAACTCTTCCATTGTTCTCGGAATTCCGCTGAAGTTTAAAAATGCTTCAGAACTCTTCCATTGTTCTCGGAATTCCACTGACGTTTAAAAATGCTTTGGAACTCTTCCATTGGTTCTCGTAATTCCGCTGAAGTTTAAAAAACCTTCGGAACTCTTCCATTGTTCTCGAAATTCCGCTGACGATTAAAAATGCTTCGAAACTCTTCTAATGTTCTCGGAATTCCGCTGAAATTTAAAAATGCTTCTGGAACTCTTGAATTGTTCTCGGAATTCTGCTGACGTTTAAAAATGGTTCGGAACTCTTACCATTGTTCTCGGAATTCTCCTGTAATTTAAAAATTCTTCGGAACTTTTCCATTGTTCTCGGAATTCCGCTGAGGTTTAAAAATGCTTCGGAACTCTTCCATTGTTCTCGGAATTCTGCTGACGTTTAAAAATGCTTCCGATCTCTTCCATTGTTCTGGGAATTCTGCTGAAGTTTAAAAATGCTTCGGAACTCTTCCATTGTCCCCGGAATTCTGCTGAAATTCAAAAATGCTACGGAACTCATCCATTGTTCCCGGAATTCGGCTTAAGTTTAAAAATGCTTCGGAACTCTTTCATTGCTCAAGGAATTCCGCTGACGTTTAAAAATGCTTCGGAACTCTTCCATTTTTCTCAGAATTCCGCTGACGTTTAAAAATGCTTCGGAACTCTTCCATTGTTCTCAGAATTCTGCTGACATTTAAAAATGGTTCGGAACTCTTACCATTGTTCTCGGAATTCTCCTGTAATTTAAAAATTCTTCGGAACTTTCCATTGTTCTCGGAATTCTGCTGAAGTTTAAAAATGCTTCGAAACTCTTCCATTGTTCTTAAAATTCTGCTGATGTTTAAAAATGCTTCGGAACTCGACCATTGTTCTCGTAATTCCGCTGACGTTTAAAAATGCTTCGTTACTTTTCGATTGTTCTTGGAATTCTGCTGATGTTTAAAAATGCTTCGGAACTCTTCCATTGTTCTCGGAATTCTGCTGACGTTTAAAAATGCTTCCGATCTCTTCATTTGTTCTCAGAATTCTGCTGAAGTATAAAAATGCTTCCGAACTCTTCCATTGTTCCCAGAATTCCGCAGACGTTTAAAAATGCTTCGGAACTCTTCCATTGTTCTCGGAATTCCGCTGAAGTTTAAAAATGCTTCAGAGCTCTTCCTTTGTTCTAGTATTTCCGCTGAAGTTTAAATATGCTTTTGAACTCTTCCTTTGCTCTCGGAATTCCGCTGAAGTTTAAAAATGCTTCGGAACACTTCAATTGTTCTCGGAATTCCGCAGAAGTTTAAAAATGCTTCGGAACTCTTCCATTGTTCACGTAATTCCGCTGACGTTTAAAAATGCTTAGGAACTCTTCCATTGTTCTAGGATTTCTGCTGAAGTTTAAAAATGCTTCGGAACTCTTCCATTGTTCTCGGAATTCTGCTGACGTTTAAAAATGCTTCCGATCTCTTCCATTGTTCTGGGAATTCTGCTGAAGTTTAAAAATGCTTCGGAACTCTTCCATTGTCCCCGGAATTCTGCTGAAATTCAAAAATGCTACGGAACTCTTCCATTGTTCCCGGAATTCGGCTGAAGTTTAAAAATGCTTCGGAACTCTTTCATTGCTCAAGGAATTCCGCTGACGTTTAAAAATGCTTCGGAACTCTTCCATTTTTCTCAGAATTCCGCTGACGTTTAAAAATGCTTTGGAACTCTTCCATTGTTCTCAGAATTCTGCTGACATTTAAAAATGGTTCGGAACTCTTACCATTGTTCTCGGAATTCTCCTGTAATTTAAAAATTCTTCGGAACTTTTCATTGGTCTCGGAATTCTGCTGAAGTTTAAAAATGCTTCGAAACTCTTCCATTGTTCTTAAAATTCTTCTGATGTTTAAAAATGCTTCGGAACTCGACCATTGTTCTCGTAATTCCGCTGACGTTTAAAAATGCTTCGTTACTTTTCGATTGTTCTTGGAATTCTGCTGAAGTATAAAAATGCTTCCGAACTCTTCCATTGTTCCCGGAATTCCGCTGACGTTTAAAAATGCTTCGGAACTCTTCCATTGTTCTCGGAATTCCGCTGAAGTTTAAAAATGCTTTGGAACTCTTCCATTGTTCTAGGATTTCCGATGAAGTTTAAAAATGCTTCGGAACTCTTCCATTGTTCTCGGAATTCCGCTGAAGTTTAAAAATGCTTCAGAACTCTTCCATTGTTCTCGGAATTCCACTGACGTTTAAAAATGCTTTGGAACTCTTCCATTGGTTCTCGTAATTCCGCTGAAGTTTAAAAAACCTTCGGAACTCTTCCATTGTTCTCGAAATTCCGCTGACGATTAAAAATGCTTCGAAACTCTTCTAATGTTCTCGGAATTCCGCTGAAATTTAAAAATGCTTCTGGAACTCTTGAATTGTTCTCGGAATTCTGCTGACGTTTAAAAATGGTTCGGAACTCTTACCATTGTTCTCGGAATTCTCCTGTAATTTAAAAATTCTTCGGAACTTTTCCATTGTTCTCGGAATTCCGCTGAGGTTTAAAAATGCTTCGGAACTCTTCCATTGTTCTCGGAATTCTGCTGACGTTTAAAAATGCTTCCGATCTCTTCCATTGTTCTGGGAATTCTGCTGATGTTTAAAAATGCTTCGGAACTCTTCCATTGTCCCAGGAATTCTGCTGAAATTCAAAAATGCTACCGAACTCTTCCATTGTTCTTAAAATTCTGCTGATGTTTAAAAATGCTTCGGAACACGACCATTGTTCTCGTAATTCCGCTGACGTTTAAAAATGCTTCGTTACTTTTCTATTGTTCTTGGAATTCTGCTGATGTTTAAAAATGCTTCGGAACTCTTTCTGATTGTTCTCGGAATTCTGCTGACGTTTAAAAATGCTTCCGATCTCTTCATTTGTTCTCAGAATTCTGCTGAAGTTTAAAAATTCTTCAGAACTCTTCCATTTTTCTAGGATTTAAGCTGAAGTTTAAAATGCTTTGGAACTCTTCCATTGTTCTCAGAATTCCGCTGAAGTTTAAAAATGCTTCGGAACTCTTCCATTGTTCTCGGAATTCCGCTGATATTTAAAAATGCTTCCGATCTCTTCCAATGTTCTCGGAATTCTCCTGAAATTTTAAAATGCTTCGGAACTCTTACATTGTTCCCGGAATTCTGGTGAAGTTTAAAAATGCTACGGAACTCTTCCATTGTTCCCGGAATACTGCTGAAGTTTAAAGATGCTTTGGAACTCTTTCATTGCTCAAGGAATTCCGGTGCCATTTAAAAATGCTTCGGAACTCTTCCATTGTTCTTGGAATTCCGCTGATGTTTAAAAATTCTTCGGAACTCTTCCATTGTTCTCGGAATTCCACTGACGAGTAAAAATGCTTCGGAACTCTTCCATTGCTCTCGTAATTCCGCTGACGTTTAAAAATACTTCGGAACTCTTCCATTGTTCTCGGAAATCCGCTGAAGTTTAAAAATGCTTCAGAACTCTTCTATTGTTCTAGGATTTCCGCTGAAGTTTAAAAATGCTTTGGAACGCTTCCATTGTTCTCGTAATTCCGCTGAAGTTTAAAAATGCTTCGGAAGTCTTCAATTGTTCTCGGAATTCTGCTGAAGTTTAAAAATGCTACGAAACTCTTCCATTGTTCCCGGAATACTGCTGAAGTTTAAAGATGCTTTGGAACTCTTTCATTGCTCAAGGAATTCCGGTGCCATTTAAAAATGCTTCGGAACTCTTCCATTGTTCTTGGAATTCCGCTGATGTTTAAAAATTCTTCGGAACTCTTCCATTGTTCTCGGAATTCCGCTGACGAGTAAAAATGCTTCGGAACTCTTCCATTGTTCTCGTAATTCCGCTGACGTTTAAAAATACTTCGGAACTCTTCCATTGTTCTCGGAAATCCGCTGAAGTTTAAAAATGCTTCGGAACTCTTCTATTGTTCTCGCGATTCTGCTGAAGTTTTAAAATGCTTCAGAACTCTTCCATTGTTCTCGGAATTCCGCTGAAGTTTAAAAATGATTCTGATCTCTTTCATTGTCCTCGGAATTTCGCTGACGTTTAAAAATGATTCGGAACTCTTCCATTTTTCTCAGAATTCCGCTGACGTTTAAAAATGTTTCGGAACTTTTCCATTGTTCTTGGAATTCTGCTGAAGTTTAAAAATTCTTTGGAACTCTTCCATTGTTTATGGAATTGCGCTGACATTAAAAAATGCTTCAGAACTCTTCCATTGTTCTCGGAATTCCACTGACGTTTAAAAATGCTTTGGAACTCTTCCATTGGTTCTCGTAATTCCGCTGAAGTTTAAAAAACCTTCGGAACTCTTCCATTGTTCTCGAAATTCCGCTGACGTTTAAAAATGCTTCGAAACTCTTCTAATGTTCTCGGAATTCCGCTGAAATTTAAAAATGCTTCTGGAACTCTTGAAATGTTCTCGGAATTCTGCTGACATTTAAAAATGGTTCGGAACTCTTACCATTGTTCTCGGAATTCTCCTGTAATTTAAAAATTCTTCGGAACTTTTCCATTGTTCTCGGAATTCCGCTGAGGTTTAAAAATGCTTCGGAACTCTTCCATTGTTCTCGGAATTCTGCTGACGTTTAAAAATGCTTCCGATCTCTTCATTTGTTCTCAGAATTCTGCTGAAGTATAAAAATGCTTCCGAACTCTTCCATTGTTCCCGGAATTCCGCTGACGTTTAAAAATGCTTCGGAACTCTTCCATTGTTCTCGGAATTCCGCTGAAGTTTAAAAATGCTTTGGAACTCTTCCATTGTTCTAGGATTTCCGATGAAGTTTAAAAATGCTTCGGAACTCTTCCATTGTTCCCAGAATTCCGCAGACGTTTAAAAATGCTTCGGAACTCTTCCATTGTTCTCGGAATTCCGCTGAAGTTTAAAAATGCTTCAGAGCTCTTCCTTTGTTCTAGTATTTCCGCTGAAGTTTAAATATGCTTTTGAACTCTTCCTTTGCTCTCGGAATTCCGCTGAAGTTTAAAAATGCTTCGGAACACTTCAATTGTTCTCGGAATTCCGCAGAAGTTTAAAAATGCTTCGGAACTCTTCCATTGTTCTCGTAATTCCGCTGACGTTTAAAAATGCTTAGGAACTCTTCCATTGTTCTAGGATTTCTGCTGAAGTTTAAAAATGCTTCGGAACTCTTCCATTGTTCTCGGAATTCTGCTGACGTTTAAAAATGCTTCCGATCTCTTCCATTGTTCTGGGAATTCTGCTGAAGTTTAAAAATGCTTCGGAACTCTTCCATTGTCCCCGGAATTCTGCTGAAATTCAAAAATGCTACGGAACTCTTCCATTGTTCCCGGAATTCGGCTGAAGTTTAAAAATGCTTCGGAACTCTTTCATTGCTCAAGGAATTCCGCTGACGTTTAAAAATGCTTCGGAACTCTTCCATTTTTCTCAGAATTCCGCTGACGTTTAAAAATGCTTCGGAACTCTTCCATTGTTCTCAGAATTCTGCTGACATTTAAAAATGGTTCGGAACTCTTACCATTGTTCTCGGAATTCTCCTGTAATTTAAAAATTCTTCGGAACTTTTCATTGGTCTCGGAATTCTGCTGAAGTTTAAAAATGCTTCGAAACTCTTCCATTGTTCTTAAAATTCTTCTGATGTTTAAAAATGCTTCGGAACTCGACCATTGTTCTCGTAATTCCGCTGACGTTTAAAAATGCTTCGTTACTTTTCGATTGTTCTTGGAATTCTGCTGAAGTATAAAAATGCTTCCGAACTCTTCCATTGTTCCCGGAATTCCGCTGACGTTTAAAAATGCTTCGGAACTCTTCCATTGTTCTCGGAATTCCGCTGAAGTTTAAAAATGCTTTGGAACTCTTCCATTGTTCTAGGATTTCCGATGAAGTTTAAAAATGCTTCGGAACTCTTCCATTGTTCTCGGAATTCCGCTGAAGTTTAAAAATGCTTCAGAACTCTTCCATTGTTCTCGGAATTCCACTGACGTTTAAAAATGCTTTGGAACTCTTCCATTGGTTCTCGTAATTCCGCTGAAGTTTAAAAAACCTTCGGAACTCTTCCATTGTTCTCGAAATTCCGCTGACGATTAAAAATGCTTCGAAACTCTTCTAATGTTCTCGGAATTCCGCTGAAATTTAAAAATGCTTCTGGAACTCTTGAATTGTTCTCGGAATTCTGCTGACGTTTAAAAATGGTTCGGAACTCTTACCATTGTTCTCGGAATTCTCCTGTAATTTAAAAATTCTTCGGAACTTTTCCATTGTTCTCGGAATTCCGCTGAGGTTTAAAAATGCTTCGGAACTCTTCCATTGTTCTCGGAATTCTGCTGACGTTTAAAAATGCTTCCGATCTCTTCCATTGTTCTGGGAATTCTGCTGAAGTTTAAAAATGCTTCGGAACTCTTCCATTGTCCCCGGAATTCTGCTGAAATTCAAAAATGCTACGGAACTCTTCCATTGTTCCCGGAATTCGGCTGAAGTTTAAAAATGCTTCGGAACTCTTTCATTGCTCAAGGAATTCCGCTGACGTTTAAAAATGCTTCGGAACTCTTCCATTTTTCTCAGAATTCCGCTGACGTTTAAAAATGCTTCGGAACTCTTCCATTGTTCTCAGAATTCTGCTGACATTTAAAAATGGTTCGGAACTCTTACCATTGTTCTCGGAATTCTCCTGTAATTTAAAAATTCTTCGGAACTTTCCATTGTTCTCGGAATTCTGCTGAAGTTTAAAAATGCTTCGAAACTCTTCCATTGTTCTTAAAATTCTGCTGATGTTTAAAAATGCTTCGGAACTCGACCATTGTTCTCGTAATTCCGCTGACGTTTAAAAATGCTTCGTTACTTTTCGATTGTTCTTGGAATTCTGCTGATGTTTAAAAATGCTTCGGAACTCTTCCATTGTTCTCGGAATTCTGCTGACGTTTAAAAATGCTTCCGATCTCTTCATTTGTTCTCAGAATTCTGCTGAAGTATAAAAATGCTTCCGAACTCTTCCATTGTTCCCAGAATTCCGCAGACGTTTAAAAATGCTTCGGAACTCTTCCATTGTTCTCGGAATTCCGCTGAAGTTTAAAAATGCTTCAGAGCTCTTCCTTTGTTCTAGTATTTCCGCTGAAGTTTAAATATGCTTTTGAACTCTTCCTTTGCTCTCGGAATTCCGCTGAAGTTTAAAAATGCTTCGGAACACTTCAATTGTTCTCGGAATTCCGCAGAAGTTTAAAAATGCTTCGGAACTCTTCCATTGTTCACGTAATTCCGCTGACGTTTAAAAATGCTTAGGAACTCTTCCATTGTTCTAGGATTTCTGCTGAAGTTTAAAAATGCTTCAGAGCTCTTCCTTTGTTCTAGTATTTCCGCTGAAGTTTAAATATGCTTTTGAACTCTTCCTTTGCTCTCGGAATTCCGCTGAAGTTTAAAAATGCTTCGGAACACTTCAATTGTTCTCGGAATTCCGCAGAAGTTTAAAAATGCTTCGGAACTCTTCCATTGTTCTCGTAATTCCGCTGACGTTTAAAAATGCTTAGGAACTCTTCCATTGTTCTAGGATTTCTGCTGAAGTTTAAAAATGCTTCGGAACTCTTCCATTGTTCTCGGAATTCTGCTGACGTTTAAAAATGCTTCCGATCTCTTCCATTGTTCTGGGAATTCTGCTGAAGTTTAAAAATGCTTCGGAACTCTTCCATTGTCCCCGGAATTCTGCTGAAATTCAAAAATGCTACGGAACTCTTCCATTGTTCCCGGAATTCGGCTGAAGTTTAAAAATGCTTCGGAACTCTTTCATTGCTCAAGGAATTCCGCTGACGTTTAAAAATGCTTCGGAACTCTTCCATTTTTCTCAGAATTCCGCTGACGTTTAAAAATGCTTCGGAACTCTTCCATTGTTCTCAGAATTCTGCTGACATTTAAAAATGGTTCGGAACTCTTACCATTGTTCTCGGAATTCTCCTGTAATTTAAAAATTCTTCGGAACTTTTCATTGGTCTCGGAATTCTGCTGAAGTTTAAAAATGCTTCGAAACTCTTCCATTGTTCTTAAAATTCTTCTGATGTTTAAAAATGCTTCGGAACTCGACCATTGTTCTCGTAATTCCGCTGACGTTTAAAAATGCTTCGTTACTTTTCGATTGTTCTTGGAATTCTGCTGAAGTATAAAAATGCTTCCGAACTCTTCCATTGTTCCCGGAATTCCGCTGACGTTTAAAAATGCTTCGGAACTCTTCCATTGTTCTCGGAATTCCGCTGAAGTTTAAAAATGCTTTGGAACTCTTCCATTGTTCTAGGATTTCCGATGAAGTTTAAAAATGCTTCGGAACTCTTCCATTGTTCTCGGAATTCCGCTGAAGTTTAAAAATGCTTCAGAACTCTTCCATTGTTCTCGGAATTCCACTGACGTTTAAAAATGCTTTGGAACTCTTCCATTGGTTCTCGTAATTCCGCTGAAGTTTAAAAAACCTTCGGAACTCTTCCATTGTTCTCGAAATTCCGCTGACGATTAAAAATGCTTCGAAACTCTTCTAATGTTCTCGGAATTCCGCTGAAATTTAAAAATGCTTCTGGAACTCTTGAATTGTTCTCGGAATTCTGCTGACGTTTAAAAATGGTTCGGAACTCTTACCATTGTTCTCGGAATTCTCCTGTAATTTAAAAATTCTTCGGAACTTTTCCATTGTTCTCGGAATTCCGCTGAGGTTTAAAAATGCTTCGGAACTCTTCCATTGTTCTCGGAATTCTGCTGACGTTTAAAAATGCTTCCGATCTCTTCCATTGTTCTGGGAATTCTGCTGAAGTTTAAAAATGCTTCGGAACTCTTCCATTGTCCCCGGAATTCTGCTGAAATTCAAAAATGCTACGGAACTCTTCCATTGTTCCCGGAATTCGGCTGAAGTTTAAAAATGCTTCGGAACTCTTTCATTGCTCAAGGAATTCCGCTGACGTTTAAAAATGCTTCGGAACTCTTCCATTTTTCTCAGAATTCCGCTGACGTTTAAAAATGCTTCGGAACTCTTCCATTGTTCTCAGAATTCTGCTGACATTTAAAAATGGTTCGGAACTCTTACCATTGTTCTCGGAATTCTCCTGTAATTTAAAAATTCTTCGGAACTTTCCATTGTTCTCGGAATTCTGCTGAAGTTTAAAAATGCTTCGAAACTCTTCCATTGTTCTTAAAATTCTGCTGATGTTTAAAAATGCTTCGGAACTCGACCATTGTTCTCGTAATTCCGCTGACGTTTAAAAATGCTTCGTTACTTTTCGATTGTTCTTGGAATTCTGCTGATGTTTAAAAATGCTTCGGAACTCTTCCATTGTTCTCGGAATTCTGCTGACGTTTAAAAATGCTTCCGATCTCTTCATTTGTTCTCAGAATTCTGCTGAAGTATAAAAATGCTTCCGAACTCTTCCATTGTTCCCAGAATTCCGCAGACGTTTAAAAATGCTTCGGAACTCTTCCATTGTTCTCGGAATTCCGCTGAAGTTTAAAAATGCTTCAGAGCTCTTCCTTTGTTCTAGTATTTCCGCTGAAGTTTAAATATGCTTTTGAACTCTTCCTTTGCTCTCGGAATTCCGCTGAAGTTTAAAAATGCTTCGGAACACTTCAATTGTTCTCGGAATTCCGCAGAAGTTTAAAAATGCTTCGGAACTCTTCCATTGTTCACGTAATTCCGCTGACGTTTAAAAATGCTTAGGAACTCTTCCATTGTTCTAGGATTTCTGCTGAAGTTTAAAAATGCTTCGGAACTCTTCCATTGTTCTCGGAATTCTGCTGACGTTTAAAAATGCTTCCGATCTCTTCCATTGTTCTGGGAATTCTGCTGAAGTTTAAAAATGCTTCGGAACTCTTCCATTGTCCCCGGAATTCTGCTGAAATTCAAAAATGCTACGGAACTCTTCCATTGTTCCCGGAATTCTGCTGAAATTCAAAAATGCTACGGAACTCATCCATTGTTCCCGGAATTCGGCTGAAGTTTAAAAATGCTTCGGAACTCTTTCATTGCTCAAGGAATTCCGCTGACGTTTAAAAATGCTTCGGAACTCTTCCATTTTTCTCAGAATTCCGCTGACGTTTAAAAATGCTTTGGAACTCTTCCATTGTTCTCAGAATTCTGCTGACATTTAAAAATGGTTCGGAACTCTTACCATTGTTCTCGGAATTCTCCTGTAATTTAAAAATTCTTCGGAACTTTTCATTGGTCTCGGAATTCTGCTGAAGTTTAAAAATGCTTCGAAACTCTTCCATTGTTCTTAAAATTCTTCTGATGTTTAAAAATGCTTCGGAACTCGACCATTGTTCTCGTAATTCCGCTGACGTTTAAAAATGCTTCGTTACTTTTCGATTGTTCTTGGAATTCTGCTGAAGTATAAAAATGCTTCCGAACTCTTCCATTGTTCCCGGAATTCCGCTGACGTTTAAAAATGCTTCGGAACTCTTCCATTGTTCTCGGAATTCCGCTGAAGTTTAAAAATGCTTTGGAACTCTTCCATTGTTTTAGGATTTCCGATGAAGTTTAAAAATGCTTCGGAACTCTTCCATTGTTCTCGGAATTCCGCTGAAGTTTAAAAATGCTTCAGAACTCTTCCATTGTTCTCGGAATTCCACTGACGTTTAAAAATGCTTTGGAACTCTTCCATTGGTTCTCGTAATTCCGCTGAAGTTTAAAAAACCTTCGGAACTCTTCCATTGTTCTCGAAATTCCGCTGACGATTAAAAATGCTTCGAAACTCTTCTAATGTTCTCGGAATTCCGCTGAAATTTAAAAATGCTTCTGGAACTCTTGAATTGTTCTCGGAATTCTGCTGACGTTTAAAAATGGTTCGGAACTCTTACCATTGTTCTCGGAATTCTCCTGTAATTTAAAAATTCTTCGGAACTTTTCCATTGTTCTCGGAATTCCGCTGAGGTTTAAAAATGCTTCGGAACTCTTCCATTGTTCTCGGAATTCTGCTGACGTTTAAAAATGCTTCCGATCTCTTCCATTGTTCTGGGAATTCTGCTGATGTTTAAAAATGCTTCGGAACTCTTCCATTGTCCCAGGAATTCTGCTGAAATTCAAAAATGCTACCGAACTCTTCCATTGTTCTTAAAATTCTGCTGATGTTTAAAAATGCTTCGGAACACGACCATTGTTCTCGTAATTCCGCTGACGTTTAAAAATGCTTCGTTACTTTTCTATTGTTCTTGGAATTCTGCTGATGTTTAAAAATGCTTCGGAACTCTTTCTGATTGTTCTCGGAATTCTGCTGACGTTTAAAAATGCTTCCGATCTCTTCATTTGTTCTCAGAATTCTGCTGAAGTTTAAAAATGCTTCAGAACTCTTCCATTTTTCTAGGATTTAAGCTGAAGTTTAAAATGCTTTGGAACTCTTCCATTGTTCTCAGAATTCCGCTGAAGTTTAAAAATGCTTCGGAACTCTTCCATTGTTCTCGGAATTCCGCTGATATTTAAAAATGCTTCCGATCTCTTCCAATGTTCTCGGAATTCTCCTGAAATTTTAAAATGCTTCGGAACTCTTACATTGTTCCCGGAATTCTGGTGAAGTTTAAAAATGCTACGGAACTCTTCCATTGTTCCCGGAATACTGCTGAAGTTTAAAGATGCTTTGGAACTCTTTCATTGCTCAAGGAATTCCGGTGCCATTTAAAAATGCTTCGGAACTCTTCCATTGTTCTTGGAATTCCGCTGATGTTTAAAAATTCTTCGGAACTCTTCCATTGTTCTCGGAATTCCACTGACGAGTAAAAATGCTTCGGAACTCTTCCATTGCTCTCGTAATTCCGCTGACGTTTAAAAATACTTCGGAACTCTTCCATTGTTCTCGGAAATCCGCTGAAGTTTAAAAATGCTTCTGAACTCTTCTATTGTTCTAGGATTTCCGCTGAAGTTTAAAAATGCTTTGGAACGCTTCCATTGTTCTCGTAATTCCGCTGAAGTTTAAAAATGCTTCGGAAGTCTTCAATTGTTCTCGGAATTCTGCTGAAGTTTAAAAATGCTACGAAACTCTTCCATTGTTCCCGGAATACTGCTGAAGTTTAAAGATGCTTTGGAACTCTTTCATTGCTCAAGGAATTCCGGTGCCATTTAAAAATGCTTCGGAACTCTTCCATTGTTCTTGGAATTCCGCTGATGTTTAAAAATTCTTCGGAACTCTTCCATTGTTCTCGGAATTCCGCTGACGAGTAAAAATGCTTCGGAACTCTTCCATTGTTCTCGTAATTCCGCTGACGTTTAAAAATACTTCGGAACTCTTCCATTGTTCTCGGAAATCCGCTGAAGTTTAAAAATGCTTCGGAACTCTTCTATTGTTCTCGCGATTCTGCTGAAGTTTTAAAATGCTTCAGAACTCTTCCATTGTTCTCGGAATTCCGCTGAAGTTTAAAAATGATTCTGATCTCTTTCATTGTCCTCGGAATTTCGCTGACGTTTAAAAATGATTCGGAACTCTTCCATTTTTCTCAGAATTCCGCTGACGTTTAAAAATGTTTCGGAACTTTTCCATTGTTCTTGGAATTCTGCTGAAGTTTAAAAATTCTTTGGAACTCTTCCATTGTTTATGGAATTGCGCTGACATTAAAAAATGCTTCAGAACTCTTCCATTGTTCTCGGAATTCCACTGACGTTTAAAAATGCTTTGGAACTCTTCCATTGGTTCTCGTAATTCCGCTGAAGTTTAAAAAACCTTCGGAACTCTTCCATTGTTCTCGAAATTCCGCTGACGTTTAAAAATGCTTCGAAACTCTTCTAATGTTCTCGGAATTCCGCTGAAATTTAAAAATGCTTCTGGAACTCTTGAAATGTTCTCGGAATTCTGCTGACATTTAAAAATGGTTCGGAACTCTTACCATTGTTCTCGGAATTCTCCTGTAATTTAAAAATTCTTCGGAACTTTTCCATTGTTCTCGGAATTCCGCTGAGGTTTAAAAATGCTTCGGAACTCTTCCATTGTTCTCGGAATTCTGCTGACGTTTAAAAATGCTTCCGATCTCTTCATTTGTTCTCAGAATTCTGCTGAAGTATAAAAATGCTTCCGAACTCTTCCATTGTTCCCGGAATTCCGCTGACGTTTAAAAATGCTTCGGAACTCTTCCATTGTTCTCGGAATTCCGCTGAAGTTTAAAAATGCTTTGGAACTCTTCCATTGTTCTAGGATTTCCGATGAAGTTTAAAAATGCTTCGGAACTCTTCCATTGTTCTCGGAATTCCGCTGAAGTTTAAAAATGCTTCAGAACTCTTCCATTGTTCTCGGAATTCCACTGACGTTTAAAAATGCTTTGGAACTTTTCCATTGGTTCTCGTAATTCCGCTGAAGTTTAAAAAACCTTCGGAACTCTTCCATTGTTCTCGAAATTCCGCTGACGTTTAAAAATGCTTCGAAACTCTTCTAATGTCCTCGGATTTCCGCTGAAATTTAAAAATGCTTCTGGAACTCTTGAATTGTTCTCGGAATTCTGCTGACGTTTAAAAATGGTTCGGAACTCTTACCATTGTTCTCGGAATTCTCCTGTAATTTAAAAATTCTTCGGAACTTTTCCATTGTTCTCGGAATTCCGCTGAGGTTTAAAAATACTTCGGAACTCTTCCATTGTTCTCGGAATTCTGCTGACGTTTAAAAATGCTTCCGATCTCTTCATTTGTTCTCAGAATTCTGCTGAAGTATAAAAATGCTTCCGAACTCTTCCATTGTTCCCGGAATTCCGCTGACGTTTAAAAATGCTTCGGAACTCTTCCATTGTTCTCGGAATTCCGCTGAAGTTTAAAAATGCTTTGGAACTCTTCCATTGTTCTAGGATTTCCGATGAAGTTTAAAAATGCTTCCGAACTCTTCCATTGTTCCCGGAATTCCGCTGACGTTTAAAAATGCTTCGGAACTCTTCCATTGTTCTCGGAATTCCGCTGAAGTTTAAAAATGCTTTGGAACTCTTCCATTGTTCTAGGATTTCCGATGAAGTTTAAAAATGCTTCGGAACTCTTCCATTGTTCTCGGAATTCCGCTGAAGTTTAAAAATGCTTCAGAACTCTTCCATTGTTCTCGGAATTCCACTGACGTTTAAAAATGCTTTGGAACTCTTCCATTGGTTCTCGTAATTCCGCTGAAGTTTAAAAAACCTTCGGAACTCTTCCATTGTTCTCGAAATTCCGCTGACGTTTAAAAATGCTTCGAAACTCTTCTAATGTTCTTGCAATTCCGCTGAAATTTAAAAATGCTTTTGGAACTCTTGAATTGTTCTCGGAATTCTGCTAACGTTTAAAAATGGTTCGGAACTCTTACCATTGTTCTCGGAATTCTCCTGTAATTTAAAAATTCTTCGGAACTTTTCCATTGTTCTCGGAATTCCGCTGAGGTTTAAAAATGCTTCGGAACTCTTCCATTGTTCTCGGAATTCTGCTGACGTTTAAAAATGCTTCCGATCTCTTCCATTGTTCTGGGAATTCTGCTGAAGTTTAAAAATGCTTCGGAACTCTTCCATTGTCCCCGGAATTCTGCTAAAATTCAAAAATGCTACGGAACTCTTCCATTGTTCCCGGAATTCGGCTGAAGTTTAAAAATGCTTCGGAACTCTTTCATTGCTCAAGGAATTCCGCTGACGTTTAAAAATGCTTCGGAACTCTTCCATTTTTCTCAGAATTCCGCTGACGTTTAAAAATGCTTCGGAACTCTTCCATTGTTCTCAGAATTCTGCTGACATTTAAAAATGGTTCGGAACTCTTACCATTGTTCTCGGAATTCTCCTGTAATTTAAAAATTCTTCGGAACTTTCCATTGTTCTCGGAATTCTGCTGAAGTTTAAAAATGCTTCGAAACTCTTCCATTGTTCCTAAAATTCTGCTGATGTTTAAAAATGCTTCGGAACTCGACCATTGTTCTCGTAATTCCGCTGACGTTTAAAAATGCTTCGTTACTTTTCGATTGTTCTTGGAATTCTGCTGATGTTTAAAAATGCTTCGGAACTCTTCCATTGTTCTCGGAATTCTGCTGACGTTTAAAAATGCTTCCGATCTCTTCATTTGTTCTCAGAATTCTGCTGAAGTATAAAAATGCTTCCGAACTCTTCCATTGTTCCCAGAATTCCGCAGACGTTTAAAAATGCTTCGGAACTCTTCCATTGTTCTCGGAATTCCGCTGAAGTTTAAAAATGCTTCAGAGCTCTTCCTTTGTTCTAGTATTTCCGCTGAAGTTTAAATATGCTTTTGAACTCTTCCTTTGCTCTCGGAATTCCGCTGAAGTTTAAAAATGCTTCGGAACACTTCAATTGTTCTCGGAATTCCGCTGAAGTTTAAAAATGCTTCGGAACTCTTCCATTGTTCTCGTAATTCCGCTGACGTTTAAAAATGCTTAGGAACTCTTCCATTGTTCTAGGATTTCTGCTGAAGTTTAAAAATGCTTCGGAACTCTTCCATTGTTCTCGGAATTCCGCTGAAGTTTAAAAATGCTTTGGAACTCTTCCATTGTTCTAGGATTTCCGATGAAGTTTAAAAATGCTTCGGAACTCTTCCATTGTTCTCGGAATTCCGCTGAAGTTTAAAAATGCTTCAGAACTCTTCCATTGTTCTCGGAATTCCACTGACGTTTAAAAATGCTTTGGAACTCTTCCATTGGTTCTCGTAATTCCGCTGAAGTTTAAAAAACCTTCGGAACTCTTCCATTGTTCTCGAAATTCCGCTGACGATTAAAAATGCTTCGAAACTCTTCTAATGTTCTCGGAATTCCGCTGAAATTTAAAAATGCTTCTGGAACTCTTGAATTGTTCTCGGAATTCTGCTGACGTTTAAAAATGGTTCGGAACTCTTACCATTGTTCTCGGAATTCTCCTGTAATTTAAAAATTCTTCGGAACTTTTCCATTGTTCTCGGAATTCCGCTGAGGTTTAAAAATGCTTCGGAACTCTTCCATTGTTCTCGGAATTCTGCTGACGTTTAAAAATGCTTCTGATCTCTTCCATTGTTCTGGGAATTCTGCTGAAGTTTAAAAATGCTTCGGAACTCTTCCATTGTCCCCGGAATTCTGCTGAAATTCAAAAATGCTACGGAACTCTTCCATTGTTCCCGGAATTCGGCTGAAGTTTAAAAATGCTTCGGAACTCTTTCATTGCTCAAGGAATTCCGCTGACGTTTAAAAATGCTTCGGAACTCTTCCATTTTTCTCAGAATTCCGCTGACGTTTAAAAATGCTTCGGAACTCTTCCATTGTTCTCAGAATTCTGCTGACATTTAAAAATGGTTCGGAACTCTTACCATTGTTCTCGGAATTCTCCTGTAATTTAAAAATTCTTCGGAACTTTCCATTGTTCTCGGAATTCTGCTGAAGTTTAAAAATGCTTCGAAACTCTTCCATTGTTCCTAAAATTCTGCTGATGTTTAAAAATGCTTCGGAACTCGACCATTGTTCTCGTAATTCCGCTGACGTTTAAAAATGCTTCGTTACTTTTCGATTGTTCTTGGAATTCTGCTGATGTTTAAAAATGCTTCGGAACTCTTCCATTGTTCTCGGAATTCTGCTGACGTTTAAAAATGCTTCCGATCTCTTCATTTGTTCTCAGAATTCTGCTGAAGTATAAAAATGCTTCCGAACTCTTCCATTGTTCCCAGAATTCCGCAGACGTTTAAAAATGCTTCGGAACTCTTCCATTGTTCTCGGAATTCCGCTGAAGTTTAAAAATGCTTCAAAGCTCTTCCTTTGTTCTAGTATTTCCGCTGAAGTTTAAATATGCTTTTGAACTCTTCCTTTGCTCTCGGAATTCCGCTGAAGTTTAAAAATGCTTCGGAACACTTCAATTGTTCTCGGAATTCCGCTGAAGTTTAAAAATGCTTCGGAACTCTTCCATTGTTCTCGTAATTCCGCTGACGTTTAAAAATGCTTAGGAACTCTTCCATTGTTCTAGGATTTCTGCTGAAGTTTAAAAATGCTTCGGAACTCTTCCATTGTTCTCGGAATTCTGCTGACGTTTAAAAATGCTTCCGATCTCTTCCATTGTTCTGGGAATTCTGCTGAAGTTTAAAAATGCTTCGGAACTCTTCCATTGTCCCCGGAATTCTGCTGAAATTCAAAAATGCTACGGAACTCTTCCATTGTTCCCGGAATTCGGCTGAAGTTTAAAAATGCTTCGGAACTCTTTCATTGCTCAAGGAATTCCGCTGATGTTTAAAAATGCTTCGGAACTCTGCCATTTTTCTCAGAATTCCGCTGACGTTTAAAAATGCTTCGGAACTCTTCCATTGTTCTCAGAATTCTGCTGACATTTAAAAATGGTTCGGAACTCTTACCATTGTTCTCGGAATTCTCCTGTAATTTAAAAATTCTTCGGAACTTTTCATTGGTCTCAGAATTCTGCTGAAGTTTAAAAATGCTTCGAAACTCTTCCATTGTTCTTAAAATTCTTCTGATGTTTAAAAATGCTTCGGAACTCGACCATTGTTCTCGTAATTCCGCTGACGTTTAAAAATGCTTCGTTACTTTTCGATTGTTCTTGGAATTCTGCTGAAGTATAAAAATGCTTCCGAACTCTTCCATTGTTCCCGGAATTCCGCTGACGTTTAAAAATGCTTCGGAACTCTTCCATTGTTCTCGGAATTCCGCTGAAGTTTAAAAATGCTTTGGAACTCTTCCATTGTTCTAGGATTTCCGATGAAGTTTAAAAATGCTTCGGAACTCTTCCATTGTTCTCGGAATTCCGCTGAAGTTTAAAAATGCTTCAGAACTCTTCCATTGTTCTCGGAATTCCACTGACGTTTAAAAATGCTTTGGAACTCTTCCATTGGTTCTCGTAATTCCGCTGAAGTTTAAAAAACCTTCGGAACTCTTCCATTGTTCTCGAAATTCCGCTGACGATTAAAAATGCTTCGAAACTCTTCTAATGTTCTCGGAATTCCGCTGAAATTTAAAAATGCTTCTGGAACTCTTGAATTGTTCTCGGAATTCTGCTGACGTTTAAAAATGGTTCGGAACTCTTACCATTGTTCTCGGAATTCTCCTGTAATTTAAAAATTCTTCGGAACTTTTCCATTGTTCTCGGAATTCCGCTGAGGTTTAAAAATGCTTCGGAACTCTTCCATTGTTCTCGGAATTCTGCTGACGTTTAAAAATGCTTCCGATCTCTTCCATTGTTCTGGGAATTCTGCTGAAGTTTAAAAATGCTTCGGAACTCTTCCATTGTCCCCGGAATTCTGCTGAAATTCAAAAATGCTACGGAACTCTTCCATTGTTCCCGGAATTCGGCTGAAGTTTAAAAATGCTTCGGAACTCTTTCATTGCTCAAGGAATTCCGCTGACGTTTAAAAATGCTTCGGAACTCTTCCATTTTTCTCAGAATTCCGCTGACGTTTAAAAATGCTTCGGAACTCTTCCATTGTTCTCAGAATTCTGCTGACATTTAAAAATGGTTCGGAACTCTTACCATTGTTCTCGGAATTCTCCTGTAATTTAAAAATTCTTCGGAACTTTCCATTGTTCTCGGAATTCTGCTGAAGTTTAAAAATGCTTCGAAACTCTTCCATTGTTCTTAAAATTCTGCTGATGTTTAAAAATGCTTCGGAACTCGACCATTGTTCTCGTAATTCCGCTGACGTTTAAAAATGCTTCGTTACTTTTCGATTGTTCTTGGAATTCTGCTGATGTTTAAAAATGCTTCGGAACTCTTCCATTGTTCTCGGAATTCTGCTGACGTTTAAAAATGCTTCCGATCTCTTCATTTGTTCTCAGAATTCTGCTGAAGTATAAAAATGCTTCCGAACTCTTCCATTGTTCCCAGAATTCCGCAGACGTTTAAAAATGCTTCGGAACTCTTCCATTGTTCTCGGAATTCCGCTGAAGTTTAAAAATGCTTCAGAGCTCTTCCTTTGTTCTAGTATTTCCGCTGAAGTTTAAATATGCTTTTGAACTCTTCCTTTGCTCTCGGAATTCCGCTGAAGTTTAAAAATGCTTCGGAACACTTCAATTGTTCTCGGAATTCCGCAGAAGTTTAAAAATGCTTCGGAACTCTTCCATTGTTCACGTAATTCCGCTGACGTTTAAAAATGCTTAGGAACTCTTCCATTGTTCTAGGATTTCTGCTGAAGTTTAAAAATGCTTCGGAACTCTTCCATTGTTCTCGGAATTCTGCTGACGTTTAAAAATGCTTCCGATCTCTTCCATTGTTCTGGGAATTCTGCTGAAGTTTAAAAATGCTTCGGAACTCTTCCATTGTCCCCGGAATTCTGCTGAAATTCAAAAATGCTACGGAACTCTTCCATTGTTCCCGGAATTCTGCTGAAATTCAAAAATGCTACGGAACTCATCCATTGTTCCCGGAATTCGGCTGAAGTTTAAAAATGCTTCGGAACTCTTTCATTGCTCAAGGAATTCCGCTGACGTTTAAAAATGCTTCGGAACTCTTCCATTTTTCTCAGAATTCCGCTGACGTTTAAAAATGCTTTGGAACTCTTCCATTGTTCTCAGAATTCTGCTGACATTTAAAAATGGTTCGGAACTCTTACCATTGTTCTCGGAATTCTCCTGTAATTTAAAAATTCTTCGGAACTTTTCATTGGTCTCGGAATTCTGCTGAAGTTTAAAAATGCTTCGAAACTCTTCCATTGTTCTTAAAATTCTTCTGATGTTTAAAAATGCTTCGGAACTCGACCATTGTTCTCGTAATTCCGCTGACGTTTAAAAATGCTTCTTTACTTTTCGATTGTTCTTGGAATTCTGCTGAAGTATAAAAATGCTTCCGAACTCTTCCATTGTTCCCGGAATTCCGCTGACGTTTAAAAATGCTTCGGAACTCTTCCATTGTTCTCGGAATTCCGCTGAAGTTTAAAAATGCTTTGGAACTCTTCCATTGTTCTAGGATTTCCGATGAAGTTTAAAAATGCTTCGGAACTCTTCCATTGTTCTCGGAATTCCGCTGAAGTTTAAAAATGCTTCAGAACTCTTCCATTGTTCTCGGAATTCCACTGACGTTTAAAAATGCTTTGGAACTCTTCCATTGGTTCTCGTAATTCCGCTGAAGTTTAAAAAACCTTCGGAACTCTTCCATTGTTCTCGAAATTCCGCTGACGATTAAAAATGCTTCGAAACTCTTCTAATGTTCTCGGAATTCCGCTGAAATTTAAAAATGCTTCTGGAACTCTTGAATTGTTCTCGGAATTCTGCTGACGTTTAAAAATGGTTCGGAACTCTTACCATTGTTCTCGGAATTCTCCTGTAATTTAAAAATTCTTCGGAACTTTTCCATTGTTCTCGGAATTCCGCTGAGGTTTAAAAATGCTTCGGAACTCTTCCATTGTTCTCGGAATTCTGCTGACGTTTAAAAATGCTTCCGATCTCTTCCATTGTTCTGGGAATTCTGCTGATGTTTAAAAATGCTTCGGAACTCTTCCATTGTCCCAGGAATTCTGCTGAAATTCAAAAATGCTACCGAACTCTTCCATTGTTCTTAAAATTCTGCTGATGTTTAAAAATGCTTCGGAACACGACCATTGTTCTCGTAATTCCGCTGACGTTTAAAAATGCTTCGTTACTTTTCTATTGTTCTTGGAATTCTGCTGATGTTTAAAAATGCTTCGGAACTCTTTCTGATTGTTCTCGGAATTCTGCTGACGTTTAAAAATGCTTCCGATCTCTTCATTTGTTCTCAGAATTCTGCTGAAGTTTAAAAATGCTTCAGAACTCTTCCATTTTTCTAGGATTTAAGCTGAAGTTTAAAATGCTTTGGAACTCTTCCATTGTTCTCAGAATTCCGCTGAAGTTTAAAAATGCTTCGGAACTCTTCCATTGTTCTCGGAATTCCGCTGATATTTAAAAATGCTTCCGATCTCTTCCAATGTTCTCGGAATTCTCCTGAAATTTTAAAATGCTTCGGAACTCTTACATTGTTCCCGGAATTCTGGTGAAGTTTAAAAATGCTACGGAACTCTTCCATTGTTCCCGGAATACTGCTGAAGTTTAAAGATGCTTTGGAACTCTTTCATTGCTCAAGGAATTCCGGTGCCATTTAAAAATGCTTCGGAACTCTTCCATTGTTCTTGGAATTCCGCTGATGTTTAAAAATTCTTCGGAACTCTTCCATTGTTCTCGGAATTCCACTGACGAGTAAAAATGCTTCGGAACTCTTCCATTGCTCTCGTAATTCCGCTGACGTTTAAAAATACTTCGGAACTCTTCCATTGTTCTCGGAAATCCGCTGAAGTTTAAAAATGCTTCAGAACTCTTCTATTGTTCTAGGATTTCCGCTGAAGTTTAAAAATGCTTTGGAACGCTTCCATTGTTCTCGTAATTCCGCTGAAGTTTAAAAATGCTTCGGAAGTCTTCAATTGTTCTCGGAATTCTGCTGAAGTTTAAAAATGCTACGAAACTCTTCCATTGTTCCCGGAATACTGCTGAAGTTTAAAGATGCTTTGGAACTCTTTCATTGCTCAAGGAATTCCGGTGCCATTTAAAAATGCTTCGGAACTCTTCCATTGTTCTTGGAATTCCGCTGATGTTTAAAAATTCTTCGGAACTCTTCCATTGTTCTCGGAATTCCGCTGACGAGTAAAAATGCTTCGGAACTCTTCCATTGTTCTCGTAATTCCGCTGACGTTTAAAAATACTTCGGAACTCTTCCATTGTTCTCGGAAATCCGCTGAAGTTTAAAAATGCTTCGGAACTCTTCTATTGTTCTCGCGATTCTGCTGAAGTTTTAAAATGCTTCAGAACTCTTCCATTGTTCTCGGAATTCCGCTGAAGTTTAAAAATGATTCTGATCTCTTTCATTGTCCTCGGAATTTCGCTGACGTTTAAAAATGATTCGGAACTCTTCCATTTTTCTCAGAATTCCGCTGACGTTTAAAAATGTTTCGGAACTTTTCCATTGTTCTTGGAATTCTGCTGAAGTTTAAAAATTCTTTGGAACTCTTCCATTGTTTATGGAATTGCGCTGACATTAAAAAATGCTTCAGAACTCTTCCATTGTTCTCGGAATTCCACTGACGTTTAAAAATGCTTTGGAACTCTTCCATTGGTTCTCGTAATTCCGCTGAAGTTTAAAAAACCTTCGGAACTCTTCCATTGTTCTCGAAATTCCGCTGACGTTTAAAAATGCTTCGAAACTCTTCTAATGTTCTCGGAATTCCGCTGAAATTTAAAAATGCTTCTGGAACTCTTGAAATGTTCTCGGAATTCTGCTGACATTTAAAAATGGTTCGGAACTCTTACCATTGTTCTCGGAATTCTCCTGTAATTTAAAAATTCTTCGGAACTTTTCCATTGTTCTCGGAATTCCGCTGAGGTTTAAAAATGCTTCGGAACTCTTCCATTGTTCTCGGAATTCTGCTGACGTTTAAAAATGCTTCCGATCTCTTCATTTGTTCTCAGAATTCTGCTGAAGTATAAAAATGCTTCCGAACTCTTCCATTGTTCCCGGAATTCCGCTGACGTTTAAAAATGCTTCGGAACTCTTCCATTGTTCTCGGAATTCCGCTGAAGTTTAAAAATGCTTTGGAACTCTTCCATTGTTCTAGGATTTCCGATGAAGTTTAAAAATGCTTCGGAACTCTTCCATTGTTCTCGGAATTCCGCTGAAGTTTAAAAATGCTTCAGAACTCTTCCATTGTTCTCGGAATTCCACTGACGTTTAAAAATGCTTTGGAACTTTTCCATTGGTTCTCGTAATTCCGCTGAAGTTTAAAAAACCTTCGGAACTCTTCCATTGTTCTCGAAATTCCGCTGACGTTTAAAAATGCTTCGAAACTCTTCTAATGTCCTCGGATTTCCGCTGAAATTTAAAAATGCTTCTGGAACTCTTGAATTGTTCTCGGAATTCTGCTGACGTTTAAAAATGGTTCGGAACTCTTACCATTGTTCTCGGAATTCTCCTGTAATTTAAAAATTCTTCGGAACTTTTCCATTGTTCTCGGAATTCCGCTGAGGTTTAAAAATACTTCGGAACTCTTCCATTGTTCTCGGAATTCTGCTGACGTTTAAAAATGCTTCCGATCTCTTCATTTGTTCTCAGAATTCTGCTGAAGTATAAAAATGCTTCCGAACTCTTCCATTGTTCCCGGAATTCCGCTGACGTTTAAAAATGCTTCGGAACTCTTCCATTGTTCTCGGAATTCCGCTGAAGTTTAAAAATGCTTTGGAACTCTTCCATTGTTCTAGGATTTCCGATGAAGTTTAAAAATGCTTCGGAACTCTTCCATTGTTCTCGGAATTCCGCTGAAGTTTAAAAATGCTTCAGAACTCTTCCATTGTTCTCGGAATTCCACTGACGTTTAAAAATGCTTTGGAACTCTTCCATTGGTTCTCGTAATTCCGCTGAAGTTTAAAAAACCTTCGGAACTCTTCCATTGTTCTCGAAATTCCGCTGACGTTTAAAAATGCTTCGAAACTCTTCTAATGTTCTTGCAATTCCGCTGAAATTTAAAAATGCTTTTGGAACTCTTGAATTGTTCTCGGAATTCTGCTAACGTTTAAAAATGGTTCGGAACTCTTACCATTGTTCTCGGAATTCTCCTGTAATTTAAAAATTCTTCGGAACTTTTCCATTGTTCTCGGAATTCCGCTGAGGTTTAAAAATGCTTCGGAACTCTTCCATTGTTCTCGGAATTCTGCTGACGTTTAAAAATGCTTCCGATCTCTTCCATTGTTCTGGGAATTCTGCTGAAGTTTAAAAATGCTTCGGAACTCTTCCATTGTCCCCGGAATTCTGCTAAAATTCAAAAATGCTACGGAACTCTTCCATTGTTCCCGGAATTCGGCTGAAGTTTAAAAATGCTTCGGAACTCTTTCATTGCTCAAGGAATTCCGCTGACGTTTAAAAATGCTTCGGAACTCTTCCATTTTTCTCAGAATTCCGCTGACGTTTAAAAATGCTTCGGAACTCTTCCATTGTTCTCAGAATTCTGCTGACATTTAAAAATGGTTCGGAACTCTTACCATTGTTCTCGGAATTCTCCTGTAATTTAAAAATTCTTCGGAACTTTCCATTGTTCTCGGAATTCTGCTGAAGTTTAAAAATGCTTCGAAACTCTTCCATTGTTCCTAAAATTCTGCTGATGTTTAAAAATGCTTCGGAACTCGACCATTGTTCTCGTAATTCCGCTGACGTTTAAAAATGCTTCGTTACTTTTCGATTGTTCTTGGAATTCTGCTGATGTTTAAAAATGCTTCGGAACTCTTCCATTGTTCTCGGAATTCTGCTGACGTTTAAAAATGCTTCCGATCTCTTCATTTGTTCTCAGAATTCTGCTGAAGTATAAAAATGCTTCCGAACTCTTCCATTGTTCCCAGAATTCCGCAGACGTTTAAAAATGCTTCGGAACTCTTCCATTGTTCTCGGAATTCCGCTGAAGTTTAAAAATGCTTCAGAGCTCTTCCTTTGTTCTAGTATTTCCGCTGAAGTTTAAATATGCTTTTGAACTCTTCCTTTGCTCTCGGAATTCCGCTGAAGTTTAAAAATGCTTCGGAACACTTCAATTGTTCTCGGAATTCCGCTGAAGTTTAAAAATGCTTCGGAACTCTTCCATTGTTCTCGTAATTCCGCTGACGTTTAAAAATGCTTAGGAACTCTTCCATTGTTCTAGGATTTCTGCTGAAGTTTAAAAATGCTTCGGAACTCTTCCATTGTTCTCGGAATTCCGCTGAAGTTTAAAAATGCTTTGGAACTCTTCCATTGTTCTAGGATTTCCGATGAAGTTTAAAAATGCTTCGGAACTCTTCCATTGTTCTCGGAATTCCGCTGAAGTTTAAAAATGCTTCAGAACTCTTCCATTGTTCTCGGAATTCCACTGACGTTTAAAAATGCTTTGGAACTCTTCCATTGGTTCTCGTAATTCCGCTGAAGTTTAAAAAACCTTCGGAACTCTTCCATTGTTCTCGAAATTCCGCTGACGATTAAAAATGCTTCGAAACTCTTCTAATGTTCTCGGAATTCCGCTGAAATTTAAAAATGCTTCTGGAACTCTTGAATTGTTCTCGGAATTCTGCTGACGTTTAAAAATGGTTCGGAACTCTTCCCATTGTTCTCGGAATTCTCCTGTAATTTAAAAATTCTTCGGAACTTTTCCATTGTTCTCGGAATTCCGCTGAGGTTTAAAAATGCTTCGGAACTCTTCCATTGTTCTCGGAATTCTGCTGACGTTTAAAAATGCTTCTGATCTCTTCCATTGTTCTGGGAATTCTGCTGAAGTTTAAAAATGCTTCGGAACTCTTCCATTGTCCCCGGAATTCTGCTGAAATTCAAAAATGCTACGGAACTCTTCCATTGTTCCCGGAATTCGGCTGAAGTTTAAAAATGCTTCGGAACTCTTTCATTGCTCAAGGAATTCCGCTGACGTTTAAAAATGCTTCGGAACTCTTCCATTTTTCTCAGAATTCCGCTGACGTTTAAAAATGCTTCGGAACTCTTCCATTGTTCTCAGAATTCTGCTGACATTTAAAAATGGTTCGGAACTCTTACCATTGTTCTCGGAATTCTCCTGTAATTTAAAAATTCTTCGGAACTTTCCATTGTTCTCGGAATTCTGCTGAAGTTTAAAAATGCTTCGAAACTCTTCCATTGTTCCTAAAATTCTGCTGATGTTTAAAAATGCTTCGGAACTCGACCATTGTTCTCGTAATTCCGCTGACGTTTAAAAATGCTTCGTTACTTTTCGATTGTTCTTGGAATTCTGCTGATGTTTAAAAATGCTTCGGAACTCTTCCATTGTTCTCGGAATTCTGCTGACGTTTAAAAATGCTTCCGATCTCTTCATTTGTTCTCAGAATTCTGCTGAAGTATAAAAATGCTTCCGAACACTTCCATTGTTCCCAGAATTCCGCAGACGTTTAAAAATGCTTCGGAACTCTTCCATTGTTCTCGGAATTCCGCTGAAGTTTAAAAATGCTTCAGAGCTCTTCCTTTGTTCTAGTATTTCCGCTGAAGTTTAAATATGCTTTTGAACTCTTCCTTTGCTCTCGGAATTCCGCTGAAGTTTAAAAATGCTTCGGAACACTTCAATTGTTCTCGGAATTCCGCTGAAGTTTAAAAATGCTTCGGAACTCTTCCATTGTTCTCGTAATTCCGCTGACGTTTAAAAATGCTTAGGAACTCTTCCATTGTTCTAGGATTTCTGCTGAAGTTTAAAAATGCTTCGGAACTCTTCCATTGTTCTCGGAATTCTGCTGACGTTTAAAAATGCTTCCGATCTCTTCCATTGTTCTGGGAATTCTGCTGAAGTTTAAAAATGCTTCGGAACTCTTCCATTGTCCCCGGAATTCTGCTGAAATTCAAAAATGCTACGGAACTCTTCCATTGTTCCCGGAATTCGGCTGAAGTTTAAAAATGCTTCGGAACTCTTTCATTGCTCAAGGAATTCCGCTGATGTTTAAAAATGCTTCGGAACTCTGCCATTTTTCTCAGAATTCCGCTGACGTTTAAAAATGCTTCGGAACTCTTCCATTGTTCTCAGAATTCTGCTGACATTTAAAAATGGTTCGGAACTCTTACCATTGTTCTCGGAATTCTCCTGTAATTTAAAAATTCTTCGGAACTTTTCATTGGTCTCAGAATTCTGCTGAAGTTTAAAAATGCTTCGAAACTCTTCCATTGTTCTTAAAATTCTTCTGATGTTTAAAAATGCTTCGGAACTCGACCATTGTTCTCGTAATTCCGCTGACGTTTAAAAATGCTTCGTTACTTTTCGATTGTTCTTGGAATTCTGCTGAAGTATAAAAATGCTTCCGAACTCTTCCATTGTTCCCGGAATTCCGCTGACGTTTAAAAATGCTTCGGAACTCTTCCATTGTTCTCGGAATTCCGCTGAAGTTTAAAAATGCTTTGGAACTCTTCCATTGTTCTAGGATTTCCGATGAAGTTTAAAAATGCTTCGGAACTCTTCCATTGTTCTCGGAATTCCGCTGAAGTTTAAAAATGCTTCAGAACTCTTCCATTGTTCTCGGAATTCCACTGACGTTTAAAAATGCTTTGGAACTCTTCCATTGGTTCTCGTAATTCCGCTGAAGTTTAAAAAACCTTCGGAACTCTTCCATTGTTCTCGAAATTCCGCTGACGATTAAAAATGCTTCGAAACTCTTCTAATGTTCTCGGAATTCCTCTGAAATTTAAAAATGCTTCTGGAACTCTTGAATTGTTCTCGGAATTCTGCTGACGTTTAAAAATGGTTCGGAACTCTTACCATTGTTCTCGGAATTCTCCTGTAATTTAAAAATTCTTCGGAACTTTTCCATTGTTCTCGGAATTCCGCTGAGGTTTAAAAATGCTTCGGAACTCTTCCATTGTTCTCGGAATTCTGCTGACGTTTAAAAATGCTTCCGATCTCTTCCATTGTTCTGGGAATTCTGCTGAAGTTTAAAAATGCTTCGGAACTCTTCCATTGTCCCCGGAATTCTGCTGAAATTCAAAAATGCTACCGAACTCTTCCATTGTTCTTAAAATTCTGCTGATGTTTAAAAATGCTTCGGAACACGACCATTGTTCTCGTAATTCCGCTGACGTTTAAAAATGCTTCGTTACTTTTCGATTGTTCTTGGAATTCTGCTGATGTTTAAAAATGCTTCGGAACTCTTTCTGATTGTTCTCGGTATTCTGCTGACGTTTAAAAATGCTTCCGATCTCTTCATTTGTTCTCAGAATTCTGCTAAAGTTTAAAAATGCTTCAGAACTCTTCCATTTTTCTAGGATTTAAGCTGAAGTTTAAAATGCTTTGGAACTCTTCCATTGTTCTCAGAATTCCGCTGAAGTTTAAAAATGCTTCGGAACTCTTCCATTGTTCTCGGAATTCCGCTGAAGTTTAAAAATGCTTCGGAACTCTTCCATTGTTCTCGAAATTCTGCTGATATTTAAAAATGCTTCCGATCTCTTCCAATGTTCTCGGAATTCTCCTGAAATTTTAAAATGCTTCGGAACTCTTACATTGTTCCCGGAATTCTGGTGAAGTTTAAAAATGCTACGGAACTCTTCCATTGTTCCCGGAATACTGCTGAAGTTTAAAGATGCTTTGGAACTCTTTCATTGCTCAAGGAATTCCGGTGCCATTTAAAAATGCTTCGGAACTCTTCCATTGTTCTTAGAATTCCGCTGATGTTTAAAAATTCTTCGGAACTCTTCCATTGTTCTCGGAATTCCGCTGACGAGTAAAAATGCTTCGGAACTCTTCCATTGCTCTCGTAATTCCGCTGACGTTTAAAAATACTTCGGAACTCTTCCATTGTTCTCGGAAATCCGCTGAAGTTTAAAAATGCTTCAGAACTCTTCTATTGTTCTAGGATTTCCGCTGAAGTTTAAAAATGCTTTGGAACTCTTCCATTGTTCTCGTAATTCCGCTGAAGTTTAAAAATGCTTCGGAAGTCTTCAATTGTTCTCGGAATTCTGCTGAAGTTTAAAAATGCTACGGAACTCTTCCATTGTTCCCGGAATACTGCTGAAGTTTAAAGATGCTTTGGAACTCTTTCATTGCTCAAGGAATTCCGGTGCCATTTAAAAATGCTTCGGAACTCTTCCATTGTTCTTGGAATTCCGCTGATGTTTAAAAATTCTTCGGAACTCTTCCATTGTTCTCGGAATTCCGCTGACGAGTAAAAATGCTTCGGAACTCTTCCATTGTTCTCGTAATTCCGCTGACGTTTAAAAATACTTCGGAACTCTTCCATTGTTCTCGGAAATCCGCTGAAGTTTAAAAATGCTTCGGAACTCTTCTATTGTTCTCGCGATTCTGCTGAAGTTTTAAAATGCTTCAGAACTCTTCCATTGTTCTCGGAATTCCGCTGAAGTTTAAAAATGATTCTGATCTCTTTCATTGTCCTCGGAATTTCGCTGACGTTTAAAAATGATTCGGAACTCTTCCATTTTTCTCAGAATTCCGCTGACGTTTAAAAATGTTTCGGAACTTTTCCATTGTTCTTGGAATTCTGCTGAAGTTTAAAAATTCTTTGGAACTCTTCCATTGTTTATGGAATTGCGCTGACATTTAAAAATGCTTCAGAACTCTTCCATTGTTCTCGGAATTCCACTGATGTTTAAAAATGCTTTGGAACTCTTCCATTGGTTCTCGTAATTCCGCTGAAGTTTAAAAAACCTTCGGAACTCTTCCATTGTTCTCGAAATTCCGCTGACGTTTAAAAATGCTTCGAAACTCTTCTAATGTTCTCGGAATTCCGCTGAAATTTAAAAATGCTTCTGGAACTCTTGAAATGTTCTCGGAATTCTGCTGACGTTTAAAAATGCTTCCGATCTCTTCATTTGTTCTCAGAATTCTGCTGAAGTATAAAAATGCTTCCGAACTCTTCCATTGTTCCCGGAATTCCGCTGACGTTTAAAAATGCTTCGGAACTCTTCCATTGTTCTCGGAATTCCGCTGAAGTTTAAAAATGCTTTGGAACTCTTCCATTGTTCTAGGATTTCCGATGAAGTTTAAAAATGCTTCGGAACTCTTCCATTGTTCTCGGAATTCCGCTGAAGTTTAAAAATGCTTCAGAACTCTTCCATTGTTCTCGGAATTCCACTGACGTTTAAAAATGCTTTGGAACTCTTCCATTGGTTCTCGTAATTCCGCTGAAGTTTAAAAAACCTTCGGAACTCTTCCATTGTTCTCGAAATTCCGCTGACGTTTAAAAATGCTTCGAAACTCTTCTAATGTTCTTGCAATTCCGCTGAAATTTAAAAATGCTTCTGGAACTCTTGAATTGTTCTCGGAATTCTGCTAACGTTTAAAAATGGTTCGGAACTCTTACCATTGTTCTCGGAATTCTCCTGTAATTTAAAAATTCTTCGGAACTTTTCCATTGTTCTCGGAATTCCGCTGAGGTTTAAAAATGCTTCGGAACTCTTCCATTGTTCTCGGAATTCTGCTGACGTTTAAAAATGCTTCCGATCTCTTCCATTGTTCTGGGAATTCTGCTGAAGTTTAAAAATGCTTCGGAACTCTTCCATTGTCCCTGGAATTCTGCTGAAATTCAAAAATGCTGCGGAACTCTTCCATTGTTCCCGGAATTCGGCTGAAGTTTAAAAATGCTTCGGAACTCTTCCATTGTTCTCGGAATTCCACTGACGTTTAAAAATGCTTCGGAACTCTTCCATTGTTCTTGGAATTCCGCTGATGTTTAAAAATTCTTCGGAAATCTTCCATTGTTCTCGGAATTCCGCTGACGAGTAAAAATGCTTCGGAACTCTTCCATTGTTCTCGTAATTCCGCTGACGTTTAAAAATACTTCGGAACTCTTCCATTGTTCTCGGAAATCCGCTGAAGTTTAAAAATGCTTCGGAACTCTTCTATTGTTCTCGCGATTCTGCTGAAGTTTTAAAATGCTTCAGAACTCTTCCATTGTTCTCGGAATTCCGCTGAAGTTTAAAAATGATTCTGATCTCTTTCATTGTCCTCGGAATTTCGCTGACGTTTAAAAATGATTCGGAACTCTTCCATTTTTCTCAGAATTCCGCTGACGTTTAAAAATGTTTCGGAACTTTTCCATTGTTCTTTTAATTCTGCTAAAGTTTAAAAATTCTTTGGAACTCTTCCATTGTTTATGGAATTGCGCTGACATTTAAAAATGCTTCAGAACTCTTCCATTGTTCTCGGAATTCCACTGACGTTTAAAAATGCTTTGGAACTCTTCCATTGGTTCTCGTAATTCCGTTGAAGTTTAAAAAACCTTCGGAACTCTTCCATTGTTCTCGAAATTCCGCTGACGTTTAAAAATGCTTCGAAACTCTTCTAATGTTCTTGCAATTCCGCTGAAATTTAAAAATGCTTCTGGAACTCTTGAATTGTTCTCGGAATTCTGCTGACATTTAAAAATGGTTCGGAACTCTTACCATTGTTCTCGGAATTCTCCTGTAATTTAAAAATTCTTCGGAACTTTTCCATTGTTCTCGGAATTCCGCTGAGGTTTAAAAATGCTTCGGAACTCTTCCATTGTTCTCGGAATTCTGCTGACGTTTAAAAATGCTTCCGATCTCTTCATTTGTTCTCAGAATTCTGCTGAAGTATAAAAATGCTTCCGAACTCTTCCATTGTTCCCGGAATTCCGCTGACGTTTAAAAATGCTTCGGAACTCTTCCATTGTTCTCGGAATTCCGCTGAAGTTTAAAAATGCTTTGGAACTCTTCCATTGTTCTAGGATTTCCGATGAAGTTTAAAAATGCTTCGGAACTCTTCCATTGTTCTCGGAATTCCGCTGAAGTTTAAAAATGCTTCAGAACTCCTCCATTGTTCTCGGAATTCCACTGACGTTTAAAAATGCTTTGGAACTCTTCCATTGGTTCTCGTAATTCCGCTGAAGTTTAAAAAACCTTCGGAACTCTTCCATTGTTCTCGAAATTCCGCTGACGTTTAAAAATGCTTCGAAACTCTTCTAATGTCCTCGGAATTCCGCTGAAATTTAAAAATGCTTCTGGAACTCTTGAATTGTTCTCGGAATTCTGCTGACGTTTAAAAATGGTTCGGAACTCTTACCATTGTTCTCGGAATTCTCCTGTAATTTAAAAATTCTTCGGAACTTTTCCATTGTTCTCGGAATTCCGCTGAGGTTTAAAAGTACTTCGGAACTCTTCCATTGTTCGCGGAATTCTGCTGACGTTTAAAAATGCTTCCGATCTCTTCATTTGTTCTCAGAATTCTGCTGAAGTATAAAAATGCTTCCGAACTCTTCCATTGTTCCCGGAATTCCGCTGACGTTTAAAAATGCTTCGGAACTCTTCCATTGTTCTCGGAATTCCGCTGAAGTTTAAAAATGCTTTGGAACTCTTCCATTGTTCTAGGATTTCCGATGAAGTTTAAAAATGCTTCGGAACTCTTCCATTGTTCTCGGAATTCCGCTGAAGTTTAAAAATGCTTCAGAACTCTTCCATTGTTCTCGGAATTCCACTGACGTTTAAAAATGCTTTGGAACTCTTCCATTGGTTCTCGTAATTCCGCTGAAGTTTAAAAAACCTTCGGAACTCTTCCATTGTTCTCGAAATTCCGCTGACGTTTAAAAATGCTTCGAAACTCTTCTAATGTTCTTGCAATTCCGCTGAAATTTAAAAATGCTTCTGGAACTCTTGAATTGTTCTCGGAATTCTGCTAACGTTTAAAAATGGTTCGGAACTCTTACCATTGTTCTCGGAATTCTCCTGTAATTTAAAAATTCTTCTGAACTTTTCCATTGTTCTCGGAATTCCGCTGAGGTTTAAAAATGCTTCGGAACTTTTCCATTGTTCTCGGAATTCTGCTGACGTTTAAAAATGCTTCCGATCTCTTCCATTGTTCTGGGAATTCTGCTGAAGTTTAAAAATGCTTCGGAACTCTTCCATTGTCCCCGGAATTCTGCTGAAATTCAAAAATGCTTCGGAACTCTTTCATTGCTCAAGGAATTCCGCTGACGTTTAAAAATGCTTCGGAACTCTTCCATTTTTCTCAGAATTCCGCTGACGTTTAAAAATGCTTCGGAACTCTTCCATTGTTCTCAGAATTCTGCTGACATTTAAAAATGGTTCGGAACTCTTACCATTGTTCTCGGAATTCTCCTGTAATTTAAAAATTCTTCGGAACTTTCCATTGTTCTCGGAATTCTGCTGAAGTTTAAAAATGCTTCGAAACTCTTCCATTGTTCCTAAAATTCTGCTGATGTTTAAAAATCCTTCGGAACTCGACCATTGTTCTCGTAATTCCGCTGACGTTTAAAAATGCTTCGTTACTTTTCGATTGTTCTTGGAATTCTGCTGATGTTTAAAAATGCTTCGGAACTCTTCCATTGTTCCCGGAATTCTGCTGACGTTTAAAAATGCTTCCGATCTCTTCATTTGTTCTCAGAATTCTGCTGAAGTATAAAAATGCTTCCGAACTCTTCCATTGTTCCCAGAATTCCGCAGAAGTTTAAAAATGCTTCGGAACTCTTCCATTGTTCTCGGAATTCCGCTGAAGTTTAAAAATGCTTCAGAGCTCTTCCTTTGTTCTAGTATTTCCGCTGAAGTTTAAATATGCTTTTGAACTCTTCCTTTGCTCTCGGAATTCCGCTGAAGTTTAAAAATGCTTCGGAACACTTCAATTGTTCTCGGAATTCCGCTGAAGTTTAAAAATGCTTCGGAACTCTTCCATTGTTCTCGTAATTCCGCTGACGTTTAAAAATGCTTAGGAACTCTTCCATTGTTCTAGGATTTCTGCTGAAGTTTAAAAATGCTTCGGAACTCTTCCATTGTTCTCGGAATTCTGCTGACGTTTAAAAATGCTTCCGATCTCTTCCATTGTTCTGGGAATTCTGCTGAAGTTTAAAAATGCTTCGGAACTCTTCCATTGTCCCCGGAATTCTGCTGAAATTCAAAAATGCTACGGAACTCTTCCATTGTTCCCTGAATTCGGCTGAAGTTTAAAAATGCTTCGGAACTCTTTCATTGCTCAAGGAATTCCGCTGATGTTTAAAAATGCTTCGGAACTCTTCCATTTTTCTCAGAATTCCGCTGACGTTTAAAAATGCTTCGGAACTCTTCCATTGTTCTCAGAATTCTGCTGACATTTAAAAATGGTTCGGAATTCTTACCATTGTTCTCGGAATTCTCCTGTAATTTAAAAATTCTTCGGAACTTTTCATTGGTCTCGGAATTCTGCTGAAGTTTAAAAATGCTTCGAAACTCTTCCATTGTTCTTAAAATTCTTCTGATGTTTAAAAATGCTTCGGAACTCGACCATTGTTCTCGTAATTCCGCTGACGTTTAAAAATGCTTCGTTACTTTTCGATTGTTCTTGGAATTCTGCTGAAGTATAAAAATGCTTCCGAACTCTTCCATTGTTCTCGGAATTCCACTGATGTTTAAAAATGCTTTGGAACTCTTCCATTGGTTCTCGTAATTCCGCTGAAGTTTAAAAAACCTTCGGAACTCTTCCATTGTTCTCGAAATTCCGCTGACGTTTAAAAATGCTTCGAAACTCTTCTAATGTTCTCGGAATTCCGCTGAAATTTAAAAATGCTTCTGGAACTCTTGAAATGTTCTCGGAATTCTGCTGACGTTTAAAAATGCTTCCGATCTCTTCATTTGTTCTCAGAATTCTGCTGAAGTATAAAAATGCTTCCGAACTCTTCCATTGTTCCCGGAATTCCGCTGACGTTTAAAAATGCTTCGGAACTCTTCCATTGTTCTCGGAATTCCGCTGAAGTTTAAAAATGCTTTGGAACTCTTCCATTGTTCTAGGATTTCCGATGAAGTTTAAAAATGCTTCGGAACTCTTCCATTGTTCTCGGAATTCCGCTGAAGTTTAAAAATGCTTCAGAACTCTTCCATTGTTCTCGGAATTCCACTGACGTTTAAAAATGCTTTGGAACTCTTCCATTGGTTCTCGTAATTCCGCTGAAGTTTAAAAAACCTTCGGAACTCTTCCATTGTTCTCGAAATTCCGCTGACGTTTAAAAATGCTTCGAAACTCTTCTAATGTTCTTGCAATTCCGCTGAAATTTAAAAATGCTTCTGGAACTCTTGAATTGTTCTCGGAATTCTGCTAACGTTTAAAAATGGTTCGGAACTCTTACCATTGTTCTCGGAATTCTCCTGTAATTTAAAAATTCTTCGGAACTTTTCCATTGTTCTCGGAATTCCGCTGAGGTTTAAAAATGCTTCGGAACTCTTCCATTGTTCTCGGAATTCTGCTGACGTTTAAAAATGCTTCCGATCTCTTCCATTGTTCTGGGAATTCTGCTGAAGTTTAAAAATGCTTCGGAACTCTTCCATTGTCCCTGGAATTCTGCTGAAATTCAAAAATGCTGCGGAACTCTTCCATTGTTCCCGGAATTCGGCTGAAGTTTAAAAATGCTTCGGAACTCTTCCATTGTTCTCGGAATTCCACTGACGTTTAAAAATGCTTCGGAACTCTTCCATTGTTCTTGGAATTCCGCTGATGTTTAAAAATTCTTCGGAAATCTTCCATTGTTCTCGGAATTCCGCTGACGAGTAAAAATGCTTCGGAACTCTTCCATTGTTCTCGTAATTCCGCTGACGTTTAAAAATACTTCGGAACTCTTCCATTGTTCTCGGAAATCCGCTGAAGTTTAAAAATGCTTCGGAACTCTTCTATTGTTCTCGCGATTCTGCTGAAGTTTTAAAATGCTTCAGAACTCTTCCATTGTTCTCGGAATTCCGCTGAAGTTTAAAAATGATTCTGATCTCTTTCATTGTCCTCGGAATTTCGCTGACGTTTAAAAATGATTCGGAACTCTTCCATTTTTCTCAGAATTCCGCTGACGTTTAAAAATGTTTCGGAACTTTTCCATTGTTCTTTTAATTCTGCTAAAGTTTAAAAATTCTTTGGAACTCTTCCATTGTTTATGGAATTGCGCTGACATTTAAAAATGCTTCAGAACTCTTCCATTGTTCTCGGAATTCCACTGACGTTTAAAAATGCTTCAGAACTCTTCCATTGTTCTCGAAATTCCGCTGACGTTTAAAAATGCTTCGAAACTCTTCTAATGTTCTCGGAATTCCGCTGAAATTTAAAAATGCTTCTGGAACTCTTGAAATGTTCTCGGAATTCTGCTGACATTTAAAAATGGTTCGGAACTCTTACCATTGTTCTCGGAATTCTCCTGTAATTTAAAAATTCTTCGGAACTTTTCCATTGTTCTCGGAATTCCGCTGAGGTTTAAAAATGCTTCGGAACTCTTCCATTGTTCTCGGAATTCTGCTGACGTTTAAAAATGCTTCCGATCTCTTCATTTGTTCTCAGAATTCTGCTGAAGTATAAAAATGCTTCCGAACTCTTCCATTGTTCCCGGAATTCCGCTGACGTTTAAAAATGCTTCGGAACTCTTCCATTGTTCTCGGAATTCCGCTGAAGTTTAAAAATGCTTTGGAACTCTTCCATTGTTCTAGGATTTCCGATGAAGTTTAAAAATGCTTCGGAACTCTTCCATTGTTCTCGGAATTCCGCTGAAGTTTAAAAATGCTTTAGAACTCCTCCATTGTTCTCGGAATTCCACTGACGTTTAAAAATGCTTTGGAACTCTTCCATTGGTTCTCGTAATTCCGCTGAAGTTTAAAAAACCTTCGGAACTCTTCCATTGTTCTCGAAATTCCGCTGACGTTTAAAAATGCTTCGAAACTCTTCTAATGTCCTCGGAATTCCGCTGAAATTTAAAAATGCTTCTGGAACTCTTGAATTGTTCTCGGAATTCTGCTGACGTTTAAAAATGGTTCGGAACTCTTACCATTGTTCTCGGAATTCTCCTGTAATTTAAAAATTCTTCGGAACTTTTCCATTGTTCTCGGAATTCCGCTGAGGTTTAAAAGTACTTCGGAACTCTTCCATTGTTCGCGGAATTCTGCTGACGTTTAAAAATGCTTCCGATCTCTTCATTTGTTCTCAGAATTCTGCTGAAGTATAAAAATGCTTCCGAACTCTTCCATTGTTCCCGGAATTCCGCTGACGTTTAAAAATGCTTCGGAACTCTTCCATTGTTCTCGGAATTCCGCTGAAGTTTAAAAATGCTTCAGAACTCTTCCATTGTTCTCGGAATTCCACTGACGTTTAAAAATGCTTTGGAACTCTTCCATTGGTTCTCGTAATTCCGCTGAAGTTTAAAAAACCTTCGGAACTCTTCCATTTTTCTCGAAATTCCGCTGACGTTTAAAAATGCTTCGAAACTCTTCTAATGTTCTTGCAATTCCGCTGAAATTTAAAAATGCTTCTGGAACTCTTGAATTGTTCTCGGAATTCTGCTAACGTTTAAAAATGGTTCGGAACTCTTACCATTGTTCTCGGAATTCTCCTGTAATTTAAAAATTCTTCTGAACTTTTCCATTGTTCTCGGAATTCCGCTGAGGTTTAAAAATGCTTCGGAACTTTTCCATTGTTCTCGGAATTCTGCTGACGTTTAAAAATGCTTCCGATCTCTTCCATTGTTCTGGGAATTCTGCTGAAGTTTAAAAATGCTTCGGAACTCTTCCATTGTCCCCGGAATTCTGCTGAAATTCAAAAATGCTTCGGAACTCTTTCATTGCTCAAGGAATTCCGCTGACGTTTAAAAATGCTTCGGAACTCTTCCATTTTTCTCAGAATTCCGCTGACGTTTAAAAATGCTTCGGAACTCTTCCATTGTTCTCAGAATTCTGCTGACATTTAAAAATGGTTCGGAACTCTTACCATTGTTCTCGGAATTCTCCTGTAATTTAAAAATTCTTCGGAACTTTCCATTGTTCTCGGAATTCTGCTGAAGTTTAAAAATGCTTCGAAACTCTTCCATTGTTCCTAAAATTCTGCTGATGTTTAAAAATCCTTCGGAACTCGACCATTGTTCTCGTAATTCCGCTGACGTTTAAAAATGCTTCGTTACTTTTCGATTGTTCTTGGAATTCTGCTGATGTTTAAAAATGCTTCGGAACTCTTCCATTGTTCCCGGAATTCTGCTGACGTTTAAAAATGCTTCCGATCTCTTCATTTGTTCTCAGAATTCTGCTGAAGTATAAAAATGCTTCCGAACTCTTCCATTGTTCCCAGAATTCCGCAGAAGTTTAAAAATGCTTCGGAACTCTTCCATTGTTCTCGGAACTCCGCTGAAGTTTAAAAATGCTTCAGAGCTCTTCCTTTGTTCTAGTATTTCCGCTGAAGTTTAAATATGCTTTTGAACTCTTCCTTTGCTCTCGGAATTCCGCTGAAGTTTAAAAATGCTTTGGAACACTTCAATTGTTCTCGGAATTCCGCTGAAGTTTAAAAATGCTTCGGAACTCTTCCATTGTTCTCGTAATTCCGCTGACGTTTAAAAATGCTTAGGAACTCTTCCATTGTTCTAGGATTTCTGCTGAAGTTTAAAAATGCTTCGGAACTCTTCCATTGTTCTCGGAATTCTGCTGACGTTTAAAAATGCTTCCGATCTCTTCCATTGTTCTGGGAATTCTGCTGAAGTTTAAAAATGCTTCGGAACTCTTCCATTGTCCCCGGAATTCTGCTGAAATTCAAAAATGCTACGGAACTCTTCCATTGTTCCCTGAATTCGGCTGAAGTTTAAAAATGCTTCGGAACTCTTTCATTGCTCAAGGAATTCCGCTGATGTTTAAAAATGCTTCGGAACTCTTCCATTTTTCTCAGAATTCCGCTGACGTTTAAAAATGCTTCGGAACTCTTCCATTGTTCTCAGAATTCTGCTGACATTTAAAAATGGTTCGGAATTCTTACCATTGTTCTCGGAATTCTCCTGTAATTTAAAAATTCTTCGGAACTTTTCATTGGTCTCGGAATTCTGCTGAAGTTTAAAAATGCTTCGAAACACTTCCATTGTTCTTAAAATTCTTCTGATGTTTAAAAATGCTTCGGAACTCGACCATTGTTCTCGTAATTCCGCTGACGTTTAAAAATGCTTCGTTACTTTTCGATTGTTCTTGGAATTCTGCTGAAGTATAAAAATGCTTCCGAACTCTTCCATTTTTCCCGGAATTCCGCTGACGTTTAAAAATGCTTCGGAGCTCTTCCATTGTTCTCGGAATTCCGCTGAAGTTTAAAAATGCTTTGGAACTCTTCCATTGTTCTAGGATTTCCGATGAAGTTTAAAAATGCTTCGGAACTCTTCCATTGTTCTCGGAATTCCGCTGAAGTTTAAAAATGCTTCAGAACTCTTCCATTGTTCTCGGAATTCCACTGACGTTTAAAAATGCTTTGGAACTCTTCCATTGGTTCTCGTAATTCCGCTGAAGTTTAAAAAACCTTCGGAACTCTTCCATTGTTCTCGAAATTCCGCTGACGATTAAAAATGCTTCGAAACTCTTCTAATGTTCTCGGAATTCCGCTGAAATTTAAAAATGCTTCTGGAACTCTTGAATTGTTCTCGGAATTCTGCTGACGTTTAAAAATGGTTCGGAACTCTTACCATTGTTCTCGGAATTCTCCTGTAATTTAAAAATTCTTCGGAACTTTTCCATTGTTCTCTCAATTCCGCTGAGGTTTAAAAATGCTTCGGAACTCTTCCATTGTTCTCGGAATTCTGCTGACGTTTAAAAATGCTTCCGATCTCTTCATTTGTTCTCAGAATTCTGCTGAAGTATAAAAATGCTTCCGAACTCTTCCATTGTTCCCAGAATTCCGCAGACGTTTAAAAATGCTTCGGAACTCTTCCATTGTTCTCGGAATTCCGCTGAAGTTTAAAAATGCTTCAGAGCTCTTCCTTTGTTCTAGTATTTCCGCTGAAGTTTAAATATGCTTTTGAACTCTTCCTTTGCTCTCGGAATTCCGCTGAAGTTTAAAAATGCTTCGGAACACTTCAATTGTTCTCGGAATTCCGCAGAAGTTTAAAAATGCTTCGGAACTCTTCCATTGTTCTCGTAATTCCGCTGACGTTTAAAAATGCTTAGGAACTCTTCCATTGTTCTAGGATTTCTGCTGAAGTTTAAAAATGCTTCGGAACTCTTCCATTGTTCTCGGAATTCTGCTGACGTTTAAAAATGCTTCCGATCTCTTCCATTGTTCTGGGAATTCTGCTGAAGTTTAAAAATGCTTCGGAACTCTTCCATTGTCCCCGGAATTCTGCTGAAATTCAAAAATGCTACGGAACTCTTCCATTGTTCCCGGAATTCGGCTGAAGTTTAAAAATGCTTCGGAACTCTTTCATTGCTCAAGGAATTCCGCTGACGTTTAAAAATGCTTCGGAACTCTTCCATTTTTCTCAGAATTCCGCTGACGTTTAAAAATGCTTCGGAACTCTTCCATTGTTCTCAGAATTCTGCTGACATTTAAAAATGGTTCGGAACTCTTACCATTGTTCTCGGAATTCTCCTGTAATTTAAAAATTCTTCGGAACTTTTCATTGGTCTCGGAATTCTGCTGAAGTTTAAAAATGCTTCGAAACTCTTCCATTGTTCTTAAAATTCTTCTGATGTTTAAAAATGCTTCGGAACTCGACCATTGTTCTCGTAATTCCGCTGACGTTTAAAAATGCTTCGTTACTTTTCGATTGTTCTTGGAATTCTGCTGAAGTATAAAAATGCTTCCGAACTCTTCCATTGTTCCCGGAATTCCGCTGACGTTTAAAAATGCTTCGGAACTCTTCCATTGTTCTCGGAATTCCGCTGAAGTTTAAAAATGCTTTGGAACTCTTCCATTGTTCTAGGATTTCCGATGAAGTTTAAAAATGCTTCGGAACTCTTCCATTGTTCTCGGAATTCCGCTGAAGTTTAAAAATGCTTCAGAACTCTTCCATTGTTCTCGGAATTCCACTGACGTTTAAAAATGCTTTGGAACTCTTCCATTGGTTCTCGTAATTCCGCTGAAGTTTAAAAAACCTTCGGAACTCTTCCATTGTTCTCGAAATTCCGCTGACGATTAAAAATGCTTCGAAACTCTTCTAATGTTCTCGGAATTCCGCTGAAATTTAAAAATGCTTCTGGAACTCTTGAATTGTTCTCGGAATTCTGCTGACGTTTAAAAATGGTTCGGAACTCTTACCATTGTTCTCGGAATTCTCCTGTAATTTAAAAATTCTTCGGAACTTTTCCATTGTTCTCGGAATTCCGCTGAGGTTTAAAAATGCTTCGGAACTCTTCCATTGTTCTCGGAATTCTGCTGACGTTTAAAAATGCTTCCGATCTCTTCCATTGTTCTGGGAATTCTGCTGAAGTTTAAAAATGCTTCGGAACTCTTCCATTGTCCCCGGAATTCTGCTGAAATTCAAAAATGCTACGGAACTCATCCATTGTTCCCGGAATTCGGCTGAAGTTTAAAAATGCTTCGGAACTCTTTCATTGCTCAAGGAATTCCGCTGACGTTTAAAAATGCTTCGGAACTCTTCCATTTTTCTCAGAATTCCGCTGACGTTTAAAAATGCTTCGGAACTCTTCCATTGTTCTCAGAATTCTGCTGACATTTAAAAATGGTTCGGAACTCTTACCATTGTTCTCGGAATTCTCCTGTAATTTAAAAATTCTTCGGAACTTTCCATTGTTCTCGGAATTCTGCTGAAGTTTAAAAATGCTTCGAAACTCTTCCATTGTTCTTAAAATTCTGCTGATGTTTAAAAATGCTTCGGAACTCGACCATTGTTCTCGTAATTCCGCTGACGTTTAAAAATGCTTCGTTACTTTTCGATTGTTCTTGGAATTCTGCTGATGTTTAAAAATGCTTCGGAACTCTTCCATTGTTCTCGGAATTCTGCTGACGTTTAAAAATGCTTCCGATCTCTTCATTTGTTCTCAGAATTCTGCTGAAGTATAAAAATGCTTCCGAACTCTTCCATTGTTCCCAGAATTCCGCAGACGTTTAAAAATGCTTCGGAACTCTTCCATTGTTCTCGGAATTCCGCTGAAGTTTAAAAATGCTTCAGAGCTCTTCCTTTGTTCTAGTATTTCCGCTGAAGTTTAAATATGCTTTTGAACTCTTCCTTTGCTCTCGGAATTCCGCTGAAGTTTAAAAATGCTTTGGAACACTTCAATTGTTCTCAGAATTCCGCAGAAGTTTAAAAATGCTTCGGAACTCTTCCATTGTTCTCGGAATTCTGCTGACGTTTAAAAATGCTTCCGATCTCTTCCATTGTTCTGGGAATTCTGCTGAAGTTTAAAAATGCTTCGGAACTCTTCCATTGTCCCCGGAATTCTGCTGAAATTCAAAAATGCTACGGAACTCTTCCATTGTTCCCTGAATTCGGCTGAAGTTTAAAAATGCTTCGGAACTCTTTCATTGCTCAAGGAATTCCGCTGATGTTTAAAAATGCTTCGGAACTCTTCCATTTTTCTCAGAATTCCGCTGACGTTTAAAAATGCTTCGGAACTCTTCCATTGTTCTCAGAATTCTGCTGACATTTAAAAATGGTTCGGAATTCTTACCATTGTTCTCGGAATTCTCCTGTAATTTAAAAATTCTTCGGAACTTTTCATTGGTCTCGGAATTCTGCTGAAGTTTAAAAATGCTTCGAAACTCTTCCATTGTTCTTAAAATTCTTCTGATGTTTAAAAATGCTTCGGAACTCGACCATTGTTCTCGTAATTCCGCTGACGTTTAAAAATGCTTCGTTACTTTTCGATTGTTCTTGGAATTCTGCTGAAGTATAAAAATGCTTCCGAACTCTTCCATTTTTCCCGGAATTCCGCTGACGTTTAAAAATGCTTCGGAGCTCTTCCATTGTTCTCGGAATTCCGCTGAAGTTTAAAAATGCTTTGGAACTCTTCCATTGTTCTAGGATTTCCGATGAAGTTTAAAAATGCTTCGGAACTCTTCCATTGTTCTCGGAATTCCGCTGAAGTTTAAAAATGCTTCAGAACTCTTCCATTGTTCTCGGAATTCCACTGACGTTTAAAAATGCTTTGGAACTCTTCCATTGGTTCTCGTAATTCCGCTGAAGTTTAAAAAACCTTCGGAACTCTTCCATTGTTCTCGAAATTCCGCTGACGATTAAAAATGCTTCGAAACTCTTCTAATGTTCTCGGAATTCCGCTGAAATTTAAAAATGCTTCTGGAACTCTTGAATTGTTCTCGGAATTCTGCTGACGTTTAAAAATGGTTCGGAACTCTTACCATTGTTCTCGGAATTCTCCTGTAATTTAAAAATTCTTCGGAACTTTTCCATTGTTCTCTCAATTCCGCTGAGGTTTAAAAATGCTTCGGAACTCTTCCATTGTTCTCGGAATTCTGCTGACGTTTAAAAATGCTTCCGATCTCTTCCATTGTTCTGGGAATTCTGCTGAAGTTTAAAAATGCTTCGGAACTCTTCCATTGTCCCCGGAATTCTGCTGAAATTCAAAAATGCTACGAAACTCATCCATTGTTCCCGGAATTCGGCTGAAGTTTAAATATGCTTCGGAACTCTTTCATTGCTCAAGGAATTCCGCTGACGTTTAAAAATGCTTCGGAACTCTTCCATTTTTCTCAGAATTCCGCTGACGTTTAAAAATGCTTCGGAACTCTTCCATTGTTCTCAGAATTCTGCTGACATTTAAAAATGGTTCGGAACTCTTACCATTGTTCTCGGAATTCTCCTGTAATTTAAAAATTCTTCGGAACTTTCCATTGTTCTCGGAATTCTGCTGAAGTTTAAAAATGCTTCGAAACTCTTCCATTGTTCTTAAAATTCTGCTGATGTTTAAAAATGCTTCGGAACTCGACCATTGTTCTCGTAATTCCGCTGACGTTTAAAAATGCTTCGTTACTTTTCGATTGTTCTTGGAATTCTGCTGATGTTTAAAAATGCTTCGGAACTCTTCCATTGTTCTCGGAATTCTGCTGACGTTTAAAAATGCTTCCGATCTCTTCATTTGTTCTCAGAATTCTGCTGAAGTATAAAAATGCTTCCGAACTCTTCCATTGTTCCCAGAATTCCGCAGACGTTTAAAAATGCTTCGGAACTCTTCCATTGTTCTCGGAATTCCGCTGAAGTTTAAAAATGCTTCAGAGCTCTTCCTTTGTTCTAGTATTTCCGCTGAAGTTTAAATATGCTTTTGAACTCTTCCTTTGCTCTCGGAATTCCGCTGAAGTTTAAAAATGCTTCGGAACACTTCAATTGTTCTCGGAATTCCGCAGAAGTTTAAAAATGCTTCGGAACTCTTCCATTGTTCTCGTAATTCCGCTGACGTTTAAAAATGCTTAGGAACTCCTCCATTGTTCTAGGATTTCTGCTGAAGTTTAAAAATGCTTCGGAACTCTTCCATTGTTCTCGGAATTCTGCTGACGTTTAAAAATGCTTCCGATCTCTTCCATTGTTCTGGGAATTCTGCTGAAGTTTAAAAATGCTTCGGAACTCTTCCATTGTCCCCGGAATTCTGCTGAAATTCAAAAATGCTACGGAACTCTTCCATTGTTCCCGGAATTCGGCTGAAGTTTAAAAATGCTTCGGAACTCTTTCATTGCTCAAGGAATTCCGCTGACGTTTAAAAATGCTTCGGAACTCTTCCATTTTTCTCAGAATTCCGCTGACGTTTAAAAATGCTTCGGAACTCTTCCATTGTTCTCAGAATTCTGCTGACATTTAAAAATGGTTCGGAACTCTTACCATTGTTCTCGGAATTCTCCTGTAATTTAAAAATTCTTCGGAACTTTTCATTGGTCTCGGAATTCTGCTGAAGTTTAAAAATGCTTCGAAACTCTTCCATTGTTCTTAAAATTCTTCTGATGTTTAAAAATGCTTCGGAACTCGACCATTGTTCTCGTAATTCCGCTGACGTTTAAAAATGCTTCGTTACTTTTCGATTGTTCTTGGAATTCTGCTGAAGTATAAAAATGCTTCCGAACTCTTCCATTGTTCCCGGAATTCCGCTGACGTTTAAAAATGCTTCGGAACTCTTCCATTGTTCTCGGAATTCCGCTGAAGTTTAAAAATGCTTTGGAACTCTTCCATTGTTCTAGGATTTCCGATGAAGTTTAAAAATGCTTCGGAACTCTTCCATTGTTCTCGGAATTCCGCTGAAGTTTAAAAATGCTTCAGAACTCTTCCATTGTTCTCGGAATTCCACTGACGTTTAAAAATGCTTTGGAACTCTTCCATTGGTTCTCGTAATTCCGCTGAAGTTTAAAAAACCTTCGGAACTCTTCCATTGTTCTCGAAATTCCGCTGACGATTAAAAATGCTTCGAAACTCTTCTAATGTTCTCGGAATTCCGCTGAAATTTAAAAATGCTTCTGGAACTCTTGAATTGTTCTCGGAATTCTGCTGACGTTTAAAAATGGTTCGGAACTCTTACCATTGTTCTCGGAATTCTCCTGTAATTTAAAAATTCTTCGGAACTTTTCCATTGTTCTCGGAATTCCGCTGAGGTTTAAAAATGCTTCGGAACTCTTCCATTGTTCTCGGAATTCTGCTGACGTTTAAAAATGCTTCCGATCTCTTCCATTGTTCTGGGAATTCTGCTGAAGTTTAAAAATGCTTCGGAACTCTTCCATTGTCCCCGGAATTCTGCTGAAATTCAAAAATGCTACGGAACTCATCCATTGTTCCCGGAATTCGGCTGAAGTTTAAAAATGCTTCGGAACTCTTTCATTGCTCAAGGAATTCCGCTGACGTTTAAAAATGCTTCGGAACTCTTCCATTTTTCTCAGAATTCCGCTGACGTTTAAAAATGCTTCGGAACTCTTCCATTGTTCTCAGAATTCTGCTGACATTTAAAAATGGTTCGGAACTCTTACCATTGTTCTCGGAATTCTCCTGTAATTTAAAAATTCTTCGGAACTTTCCATTGTTCTCGGAATTCTGCTGAAGTTTAAAAATGCTTCGAAACTCTTCCATTGTTCTTAAAATTCTGCTGATGTTTAAAAATGCTTCGGAACTCGACCATTGTTCTCGTAATTCCGCTGACGTTTAAAAATGCTTCGTTACTTTTCGATTGTTCTTGGAATTCTGCTGATGTTTAAAAATGCTTCGGAACTCTTCCATTGTTCTCGGAATTCTGCTGACGTTTAAAAATGCTTCCGATCTCTTCATTTGTTCTCAGAATTCTGCTGAAGTATAAAAATGCTTCCGAACTCTTCCATTGTTCCCAGAATTCCGCAGACGTTTAAAAATGCTTCGGAACTCTTCCATTGTTCTCGGAATTCCGCTGAAGTTTAAAAATGCTTCAGAGCTCTTCCTTTGTTCTAGTATTTCCGCTGAAGTTTAAATATGCTTTTGAACTCTTCCTTTGCTCTCGGAATTCCGCTGAAGTTTAAAAATGCTTTGGAACACTTCAATTGTTCTCAGAATTCCGCAGAAGTTTAAAAATGCTTCGGAACTCTTCCATTGTTCACGTAATTCCGCTGACGTTTAAAAATGCTTAGGAACTCTTCCATTGTTCTAGGATTTCTGCTGAAGTTTAAAAATGCTTCGGAACTCTTCCATTGTTCTCGGAATTCTGCTGACGTTTAAAAATGCTTCCGATCTCTTCCATTGTTCTGGGAATTCTGCTGAAGTTTAAAAATGCTTCGGAACTCTTCCATTGTCCCCGGAATTCTGCTGAAATTCAAAAATGCTACGGAACTCTTCCATTGTTCCCGGAATTCGGCTGAAGTTTAAAAATGCTTCGGAACTCTTTCATTGCTCAAGGAATTCCGCTGACGTTTAAAAATGCTTCGGAACTCTTCCATTTTTCTCAGAATTCCGCTGACGTTTAAAAATGCTTCGGAACTCTTCCATTGTTCTCAGAATTCTGCTGACATTTAAAAATGGTTCGGAACTCTTACCATTGTTCTCGGAATTCTCCTGTAATTTAAAAATTCTTTGGAACTTTTCATTGGTCTCGGAATTCTGCTGAAGTTTAAAAATGCTTCGAAACTCTTCCATTGTTCTTAAAATTCTTCTGATGTTTAAAAATGCTTCGGAACTCGACCATTGTTCTCGTAATTCCGCTGACGTTTAAAAATGCTTCGTTACTTTTCGATTGTTCTTGGAATTCTGCTGAAGTATAAAAATGCTTCCGAACTCTTCCATTGTTCCCGGAATTCCGCTGACGTTTAAAAATGCTTCGGAACTCTTCCATTGTTCTCGGAATTCCGCTGAAGTTTAAAAATGCTTTGGAACTCTTCCATTGTTCTAGGATTTCCGATGAAGTTTAAAAATGCTTCGGAACTCTTCCATTGTTCTCGGAATTCCGCTGAAGTTTAAAAATGCTTCAGAACTCTTCCATTGTTCTCGGAATTCCACTGACGTTTAAAAATGCTTTGGAATTCTTCCATTGGTTCTCGTAATTCCGCTGAAGTTTAAAAAACCTTCGGAACTCTTCCATTGTTCTCGAAATTCCGCTGACGATTAAAAATGCTTCGAAACTCTTCTAATGTTCTCGGAATTCCGCTGAAATTTAAAAATGCTTCTGGAACTCTTGAATTGTTCTCGGAATTCTGCTGACGTTTAAAAATGGTTCGGAACTCTTACCATTGTTCTCGGAATTCTCCTGTAATTTAAAAATTCTTCGGAACTTTTCCATTGTTCTCGGAATTCCGCTGAGGTTTAAAAATGCTTCGGAACTCTTCCATTGTTCTCGGAATTCTGCTGACGTTTAAAAATGCTTCCGATCTCTTCCATTGTTCTGGGAATTCTGCTGAAGTTTAAAAATGCTTCGGAACTCTTCCATTGTCCCAGGAATTCTGCTGAAATTCAAAAATGCTACCGAACTCTTCCATTGTTCTTAAAATTCTGCTGATGTTTAAAAATGCTTCGGAACACGACCATTGTTCTCGTAATTCCGCTGACGTTTAAAAATGCTTCGTTACTTTTCGATTGTTCTTGGAATTCTGCTGATGTTTAAAAATGCTTCGGAACTCTTTCTGATTGTTCTCGGAATTCTGCTGACGTTTAAAAATGCTTCCGATCTCTTCATTTGTTCTCAGAATTCTGCTGAAGTTTAAAAATGCTTCAGAACTCTTCCATTTTTCTAGGATTTAAGCTGAAGTTTAAAATGCTTTGGAACTCTTCCATTGTTCTCAGAATTCCGCTGAAGTTTAAAAATGCTTCGGAACTCTTCCATTGTTCTCGGAATTCCGCTGATATTTAAAAATGCTTCCGATCTCTTCCAATGTTCTCGGAATTCTCCTGAAATTTTAAAATGCTTCGGAACTCTTACATTGTTCCCGGAATTCTGGTGAAGTTTAAAAATGCTACGGAACTCTTCCATTGTTCCCGGAATACTGCTGAAGTTTAAAGATGCTTTGGAACTCTTTCATTGCTCAAGGAATTCCGGTGCCATTTAAAAATGCTTCGGAACTCTTCCATTGTTCTTGGAATTCCGCTGATGTTTAAAAATTCTTCGGAACTCTTCCATTGTTCTCGGAATTCCACTGACGAGTAAAAATGCTTCGGAACTCTTCCATTGCTCTCGTAATTCCGCTGACGTTTAAAAATACTTCGGAACTCTTCCATTGTTCTCGGAAATCCGCTGAAGTTTAAAAATGCTTCAGAACTCTTCTATTGTTCTAGGATTTCCGCTGAAGTTTAAAAATGCTTTGGAACGCTTCCATTGTTCTCGTAATTCCGCTGAAGTTTAAAAATGCTTCGGAAGTCTTCAATTGTTCTCGGAATTCTGCTGAAGTTTAAAAATGCTACGGAACTCTTCCATTGTTCCCGGAATACTGCTGAAGTTTAAAGATGCTTTGGAACTCTTTCATTGCTCAAGGAATTCCGGTGCCATTTAAAAATGCTTCGGAACTCTTCCATTGTTCTTGGAATTCCGCTGATGTTTAAAAATTCTTCGGAACTCTTCCATTGTTCTCGGAATTCCGCTGACGAGTAAAAATGCTTCGGAACTCTTCCATTGTTCTCGTAATTCCGCTGACGTTTAAAAATACTTCGGAACTCTTCCATTGTTCTCGGAAATCCGCTGAAGTTTAAAAATGCTTCGGAACTCTTCTATTGTTCTCGCGATTCTGCTGAAGTTTTAAAATGCTTCAGAACTCTTCCATTGTTCTCGGAATTCCGCTGAAGTTTAAAAATGATTCTGATCTCTTTCATTGTCCTCGGAATTTCGCTGACGTTTAAAAATGATTCGGAACTCTTCCATTTTTCTCAGAATTCCGCTGACGTTTAAAAATGTTTCGGAACTTTTCCATTGTTCTTGGAATTCTGCTGAAGTTTAAAAATTCTTTGGAACTCTTCCATTGTTTATGGAATTGCGCTGACATTAAAAAATGCTTCAGAACTCTTCCATTGTTCTCGGAATTCCACTGACGTTTAAAAATGCTTTGGAACTCTTCCATTGGTTCCCGTAATTCCGCTGAAGTTTAAAAAACCTTCGGAACTCTTCCATTGTTCTCGAAATTCCGCTGACGTTTAAAAATGCTTCGAAACTCTTCTAATGTTCTCGGAATTCCGCTGAAATTTAAAAATGCTTCTGGAACTCTTGAAATGTTCTCGGAATTCTGCTGACATTTAAAAATGGTTCGGAACTCTTACCATTGTTCTCGGAATTCTCCTGTAATTTAAAAATTCTTCGGAACTTTTCCATTGTTCTCGGAATTCCGCTGAGGTTTAAAAATGCTTCGGAACTCTTCCATTGTTCTCGGAATTCTGCTGACGTTTAAAAATGCTTCCGATCTCTTCATTTGTTCTCAGAATTCTGCTGAAGTATAAAAATGCTTCCGAACTCTTCCATTGTTCCCGGAATTCCGCTGACGTTTAAAAATGCTTCGGAACTCTTCCATTGTTCTCGGAATTCCGCTGAAGTTTAAAAATGCTTTGGAACTCTTCCATTGTTCTAGGATTTCCGATGAAGTTTAAAAATGCTTCGGAACTCTTCCATTGTTCTCGGAATTCCGCTGAAGTTTAAAAATGCTTCAGAACTCTTCCATTGTTCTCGGAATTCCACTGACGTTTAAAAATGCTTTGGAACTCTTCCATTGGTTCTCGTAATTCCGCTGAAGTTTAAAAAACCTTCGGAACTCTTCCATTGTTCTCGAAATTCCGCTGACGTTTAAAAATGCTTCGAAACTCTTCTAATGTCCTCGGAATTCCGCTGAAATTTAAAAATGCTTCTGGAACTCTTGAATTGTTCTCGGAATTCTGCTGACGTTTAAAAATGGTTCGGAACTCTTACCATTGTTCTCGGAATTCTCCTGTAATTTAAAAATTCTTCGGAACTTTTCCATTGTTCTCGGAATTCCGCTGAGGTTTAAAAATACTTCGGAACTCTTCCATTGTTCTCGGAATTCTGCTGACGTTTAAAAATGCTTCCGATCTCTTCATTTGTTCTCAGAATTCTGCTGAAGTATAAAAATGCTTCCGAACTCTTCCATTGTTCCCGGAATTCCGCTGACGTTTAAAAATGCTTCGGAACTCTTCCATTGTTCTCGGAATTCCGCTGAAGTTTAAAAATGCTTTGGAACTCTTCCATTGTTCTAGGATTTCCGATGAAGTTTAAAAATGCTTCGGAACTCTTCCATTGTTCTCGGAATTCTCCTGTAATTTAAAAATTCTTCGGAACTTTTCCATTGTTCTCGGAATTCCGCTGAGGTTTAAAAATGCTTCGGAACTCTTCCATTGTTCTCGGAATTCTGCTGACGTTTAAAAATGCTTCCGATCTCTTCCATTGTTCTGGGAATTCTGCTGAAGTTTAAAAATGCTTCGGAACTCTTCCATTGTCCCCGGAATTCTGCTGAAATTCAAAAATGCTACGGAACTCTTCCATTGTTCCCGGAATTCGGCTGAAGTTTAAAAATGCTTCGGAACTCTTTCATTGCTCAAGGAATTCCGCTGACGTTTAAAAATGCTTCGGAACTCTTCCATTTTTCTCAGAATTCCGCTGACGTTTAAAAATGCTTCGGAACTCTTCCATTGTTCTCAGAATTCTGCTGACATTTAAAAATGGTTCGGAACTCTTACCATTGTTCTCGGAATTCTCCTGTAATTTAAAAATTCTTCGGAACTTTCCATTGTTCTCGGAATTCTGCTGAAGTTTAAAAATGCTTCGAAACTCTTCCATTGTTCCTAAAATTCTGCTGATGTTTAAAAATGCTTCGGAACTCGACCATTGTTCTCGTAATTCCGCTGACGTTTAAAAATGCTTCGTTACTTTTCGATTGTTCTTGGAATTCTGCTGATGTTTAAAAATGCTTCGGAACTCTTCCATTGTTCTCGGAATTCTGCTGACGTTTAAAAATGCTTCCGATCTCTTCATTTGTTCTCAGAATTCTGCTGAAGAATAAAAATGCTTCCGAACTCTTCCATTGTTCCCAGAATTCCGCAGACGTTTAAAAATGCTTCGGAACTCTTCCATTGTTCTCGGAATTCCGCTGAAGTTTAAATATGCTTCAGAGCTCTTCCTTTGTTCTAGTATTTCCGCTGAAGTTTAAATATGCTTTTGAACTCTTCCTTTGCTCTCGGAATTCCGCTGAAGTTTAAAAATGCTTCGGAACACTTCAATTGTTCTCGGAATTCCGCTGAAGTTTAAAAATGCTTCGGAACTCTTCCATTGTTCTCGTAATTCCGCTGACGTTTAAAAATGCTTAGGAACTCTTCCATTGTTCTAGGATTTCTGCTGAAGTTTAAAAATGCTTCGGAACTCTTCCATTGTTCTCGGAATTCTGCTGACGTTTAAAAATGCTTCCGATCTCTTCCATTGTTCTGGGAATTCTGCTGAAGTTTAAAAATGCTTCGGAACTCTTCCATTGTCCCCGGAATTCTGCTGAAATTCAAAAATGCTACGGAACTCTTCCATTGTTCCCGGAATTCGGCTGAAGTTTAAAAATGCTTCGGAACTCTTTCATTGCTCAAGGAATTCCGCTGATGTTTAAAAATGCTTCGGAACTCTTCCATTTTTCTCAGAATTCCGCTGACGTTTAAAAATGCTTCGGAACTCTTCCATTGTTCTCAGAATTCTACTGACATTTAAAAATGGTTCGGAACTCTTACCATTGTTCTCGGAATTCTCCTGTAATTTAAAAATTCTTCGGAACTTTTCATTGGTCTCAGAATTCTGCTGAAGTTTAAAAATGCTTCGAAACTCTTCCATTGTTCTTAAAATTCTTCTGATGTTTAAAAATGCTTCGGAACTCGACCATTGTTCTCGTAATTCCGCTGACGTTTAAAAATGCTTCGTTACTTTTCGATTGTTCTTGGAATTCTGCTGAAGTATAAAAATGCTTCCGAACTCTTCCATTGTTCCCGGAATTCCGCTGACGTTTAAAAATGCTTCGGAACTCTTCCATTGTTCTCGGAATTCCGCTGAAGTTTAAAAATGCTTTGGAACTCTTCCATTGTTCTAGGATTTCCGATGAAGTTTAAAAATGCTTCGGAACTCTTCCATTGTTCTCGGAATTCCGCTGAAGTTTAAAAATGCTTTGGAACTCTTCCATTGGTTCTCGTAATTCTGCTGAAGTTTAAAAAACCTTCGGAACTCTTCCATTGTTCTCGAAATTCCGCTGACGATTAAAAATGCTTCGAAACTCTTCTAATGTTCTCGGAATTCCGCTGAAATTTAAAAATGCTTCTGGAACTCTTGAATTGTTCTCGGAATTCTGCTGACGTTTAAAAATGGTTCGGAACTCTTACCATTGTTCTCGGAATTCTCCTGTAATTTAAAAATTCTTCGGAACTTTTCCATTGTTCTCGGAATTCCGCTGAGGTTTAAAAATGCTTCGGAACTCTTCCATTGTTCTCGGAATTCTGCTGACGTTTAAAAATGCTTCCGATCTCTTCCATTGTTCTGGGAATTCTGCTGAAGTTTAAAAATGCTTCGGAACTCTTCCATTGTCCCCGGAATTCTGCTGAAATTCAAAAATGCTACGGAACTCTTCCATTGTTCCCGGAATTCGGCTGAAGTTTAAAAATGCTTCGGAACTCTTTCATTGCTCAAGGAATTCCGCTGACGTTTAAAAATGCTTCGGAACTCTTCCATTTTTCTCAGAATTCCGCTGACGTTTAAAAATGCTTCGGAACTCTTCCATTGTTCTCAGAATTCTGCTGACATTTAAAAATGGTTCGGAACTCTTACCATTGTTCTCGGAATTCTCCTGTAATTTAAAAATTCTTCGGAACTTTCCATTGTTCTCGGAATTCTGCTGAAGTTTAAAAATGCTTCGAAACTCTTCCATTGTTCCTAAAATTCTGCTGATGTTTAAAAATGCTTCGGAACTCGACCATTGTTCTCGTAATTCCGCTGACGTTTAAAAATGCTTCGTTACTTTTCGATTGTTCTTGGAATTCTGCTGATGTTTAAAAATGCTTCGGAACTCTTCCATTGTTCTCGGAATTCTACTGACGTTTAAAAATGCTTCCGATCTCTTCATTTGTTCTCAGAATTCTGCTGAAGTATAAAAATGCTTCCGAACTCTTCCATTGTTCCCAGAATTCCGCAGACGTTTAAAAATGCTTCGGAACTCTTCCATTGTTCTCGGAATTCCGCTGAAGTTTAAAAATGCTTCAGAGCTCTTCCTTTGTTCTAGTATTTCCGCTGAAGTTTAAATATGCTTTTGAACTCTTCCTTTGCTCTCGGAATTCCGCTGAAGTTTAAAAATGCTTCGGAACACTTCAATTGTTCTCGGAATTCCGCTGAAGTTTAAAAATGCTTCGGAACTCTTCCATTGTTCTCGTAATTCCGCTGACGTTTAAAAATGCTTAGGAACTCTTCCATTGTTCTAGGATTTCTGCTGAAGTTTAAAAATGCTTCGGAACTCTTCCATTGTTCTCGGAATTCTGCTGACGTTTAAAAATGCTTCCGATCTCTTCCATTGTTCTGGGAATTCTGCTGAAGTTTAAAAATGCTTCGGAACTCTTCCATTGTCCCCGGAATTCTGCTGAAATTCAAAAATGCTACGGAACTCTTCCATTGTTCCCGGAATTCGGCTGAAGTTTAAAAATGCTTCGGAACTCTTTCATTGCTCAAGGAATTCCGCTGATGTTTAAAAATGCTTCGGAACTCTTCCATTTTTCTCAGAATTCCGCTGACGTTTAAAAATGCTTCGGAACTCTTCCATTGTTCTCAGAATTCTGCTGACATTTAAAAATGGTTCGGAACTCTTACCATTGTTCTCGGAATTCTCCTGTAATTTAAAAATTCTTCGGAACTTTTCATTGGTCTCAGAATTCTGCTGAAGTTTAAAAATGCTTCGAAACTCTTCCATTGTTCTTAAAATTCTTCTGATGTTTAAAAATGCTTCGGAACTCGACCATTGTTCTCGTAATTCCGCTGACGTTTAAAAATGCTTCGTTACTTTTCGATTGTTCTTGGAATTCTGCTGAAGTATAAAAATGCTTCCGAACTCTTCCATTGTTCCCGGAATTCCGCTGACGTTTAAAAATGCTTCGGAACTCTTCCATTGTTCTCGGAATTCCGCTGAAGTTTAAAAATGCTTTGGAACTCTTCCATTGTTCTAGGATTTCCGATGAAGTTTAAAAATGCTTCGGAACTCTTCCATTGTTCTCGGAATTCCGCTGAAGTTTAAAAATGCTTTGGAACTCTTCCATTGGTTCTCGTAATTCTGCTGAAGTTTAAAAAACCTTCGGAACTCTTCCATTGTTCTCGAAATTCCGCTGACGATTAAAAATGCTTCGAAACTCTTCTAATGTTCTCGGAATTCCGCTGAAATTTAAAAATGCTTCTGGAACTCTTGAATTGTTCTCGGAATTCTGCTGACGTTTAAAAATGGTTCGGAACTCTTACCATTGTTCTCGGAATTCTCCTGTAATTTAAAAATTCTTCGGAACTTTTCCATTGTTCTCGGAATTCCGCTGAGGTTTAAAAATGCTTCGGAACTCTTCCATTGTTCTCGGAATTCTGCTGACGTTTAAAAATGCTTCCGATCTCTTCCATTGTTCTGGGAATTCTGCTGAAGTTTAAAAATGCTTCGGAACTCTTCCATTGTCCCCGGAATTCTGCTGAAATTCAAAAATGCTACGGAACTCTTCCATTGTTCCCGGAATTCGGCTGAAGTTTAAAAATGCTTCGGAACTCTTTCATTGCTCAAGGAATTCCGCTGACGTTTAAAAATGCTTCGGAACTCTTCCATTTTTCTCAGAATTCCGCTGACGTTTAAAAATGCTTCGGAACTCTTCCATTGTTCTCAGAATTCTGCTGACATTTAAAAATGGTTCGGAACTCTTACCATTGTTCTCGGAATTCTCCTGTAATTTAAAAATTCTTCGGAACTTTCCATTGTTCTCGGAATTCTGCTGAAGTTTAAAAATGCTTCGAAACTCTTCCATTGTTCCTAAAATTCTGCTGATGTTTAAAAATGCTTCGGAACTCGACCATTGTTCTCGTAATTCCGCTGACGTTTAAAAATGCTTCGTTACTTTTCGATTGTTCTTGGAATTCTGCTGATGTTTAAAAATGCTTCGGAACTCTTCCATTGTTCTCGGAATTCTACTGACGTTTAAAAATGCTTCCGATCTCTTCATTTGTTCTCAGAATTCTGCTGAAGTATAAAAATGCTTCCGAACTCTTCCATTGTTCCCAGAATTCCGCAGACGTTTAAAAATGCTTCGGAACTCTTCCATTGTTCTCGGAATTCCGCTGAAGTTTAAAAATGCTTCAGAGCTCTTCCTTTGTTCTAGTATTTCCGCTGAAGTTTAAATATGCTTTTGAACTCTTCCTTTGCTCTCGGAATTCCGCTGAAGTTTAAAAATGCTTCGGAACACTTCAATTGTTCTCGGAATTCCGCTGAAGTTTAAAAATGCTTCGGAACTCTTCCATTGTTCTCGTAATTCCGCTGACGTTTAAAAATGCTTAGGAACTCTTCCATTGTTCTAGGATTTCTGCTGAAGTTTAAAAATGCTTCGGAACTCTTCCATTGTTCTCGGAATTCTGCTGACGTTTAAAAATGCTTCCGATCTCTTCCATTGTTCTGGGAATTCTGCTGAAGTTTAAAAATGCTTCGGAACTCTTCCATTGTCCCCGGAATTCTGCTGAAATTCAAAAATGCTACGGAACTCTTCCATTGTTCCCGGAATTCGGCTGAAGTTTAAAAATGCTTCGGAACTCTTTCATTGCTCAAGGAATTCCGCTGATGTTTAAAAATGCTTCGGAACTCTTCCATTTTTCTCAGAATTCCGCTGACGTTTAAAAATGCTTCGGAACTCTTCCATTGTTCTCAGAATTCTGCTGACATTTAAAAATGGTTCGGAACTCTTACCATTGTTCTCGGAATTCTCCTGTAATTTAAAAATTCTTCGGAACTTTTCATTGGTCTCAGAATTCTGCTGAAGTTTAAAAATGCTTCGAAACTCTTCCATTGTTCTTAAAATTCTTCTGATGTTTAAAAATGCTTCGGAACTCGACCATTGTTCTCGTAATTCCGCTGACGTTTAAAAATGCTTCGTTACTTTTCGATTGTTCTTGGAATTCTGCTGAAGTATAAAAATGCTTCCGAACTCTTCCATTGTTCCCGGAATTCCGCTGACGTTTAAAAATGCTTCGGAACTCTTCCATTGTTCTCGGAATTCCGCTGAAGTTTAAAAATGCTTTGGAACTCTTCCATTGTTCTAGGATTTCCGATGAAGTTTAAAAATGCTTCGGAACTCTTCCATTGTTCTCGGAATTCCGCTGAAGTTTAAAAATGCTTTGGAACTCTTCCATTGGTTCTCGTAATTCTGCTGAAGTTTAAAAAACCTTCGGAACTCTTCCATTGTTCTCGAAATTCCGCTGACGATTAAAAATGCTTCGAAACTCTTCTAATGTTCTCGGAATTCCGCTGAAATTTAAAAATGCTTCTGGAACTCTTGAATTGTTCTCGGAATTCTGCTGACGTTTAAAAATGGTTCGGAACTCTTACCATTGTTCTCGGAATTCTCCTGTAATTTAAAAATTCTTCGGAACTTTTCCATTGTTCTCGGAATTCCGCTGAGGTTTAAAAATGCTTCGGAACTCTTCCATTGTTCTCGGAATTCTGCTGACGTTTAAAAATGCTTCCGATCTCTTCCATTGTTCTGGGAATTCTGCTGAAGTTTAAAAATGCTTCGGAACTCTTCCATTGTCCCCGGAATTCTGCTGAAATTCAAAAATGCTACGGAACTCTTCCATTGTTCCCGGAATTCGGCTGAAGTTTAAAAATGCTTCGGAACTCTTTCATTGCTCAAGGAATTCCGCTGACGTTTAAAAATGCTTCGGAACTCTTCCATTTTTCTCAGAATTCCGCTGACGTTTAAAAATGCTTCGGAACTCTTCCATTGTTCTCAGAATTCTGCTGACATTTAAAAATGGTTCGGAACTCTTACCATTGTTCTCGGAATTCTCCTGTAATTTAAAAATTCTTCGGAACTTTCCATTGTTCTCGGAATTCTGCTGAAGTTTAAAAATGCTTCGAAACTCTTCCATTGTTCCTAAAATTCTGCTGATGTTTAAAAATGCTTCGGAACTCGACCATTGTTCTCGTAATTCCGCTGACGTTTAAAAATGCTTCGTTACTTTTCGATTGTTCTTGGAATTCTGCTGATGTTTAAAAATGCTTCGGAACTCTTCCATTGTTCTCGGAATTCTACTGACGTTTAAAAATGCTTCCGATCTCTTCATTTGTTCTCAGAATTCTGCTGAAGTATAAAAATGCTTCCGAACTCTTCCATTGTTCCCAGAATTCCGCAGACGTTTAAAAATGCTTCGGAACTCTTCCATTGTTCTCGGAAATCCGCTGAAGTTTAAAAATGCTTCAGAGCTCTTCCTTTGTTCTAGTATTTCCGCTGAAGTTTAAATATGCTTTTGAACTCTTCCTTTGCTCTCGGAATTCCGCTGAAGTTTAAAAATGCTTCGGAACACTTCAATTGTTCTCGGAATTCCGCTGAAGTTTAAAAATGCTTCGGAACTCTTCCATTGTTCTCGTAATTCCGCTGACGTTTAAAAATGCTTAGGAACTCTTCCATTGTTCTAGGATTTCTGCTGAAGTTTAAAAATGCTTCGGAACTCTTCCATTGTTCTCGGAATTCTGCTGACGTTTAAAAATGCTTCCGATCTCTTCCATTGTTCTGGGAATTCTGCTGAAGTTTAAAAATGCTTCGGAACTCTTCCATTGTCCCCGGAATTCTGCTGAAATTCAAAAATGCTACGGAACTCTTCCATTGTTCCCGGAATTCGGCTGAAGTTTAAAAATGCTTCGGAACTCTTTCATTGCTCAAGGAATTCCGCTGATGTTTAAAAATGCTTCGGAACTCTTCCATTTTTCTCAGAATTCCGCTGACGTTTAAAAATGCTTCGGAACTCTTCCATTGTTCTCAGAATTCTGCTGACATTTAAAAATGGTTCGGAACTCTTACCATTGTTCTCGGAATTCTCCTGTAATTTAAAAATTCTTCGGAACTTTTCATTGGTCTCAGAATTCTGCTGAAGTTTAAAAATGCTTCGAAACTCTTCCATTGTTCTTAAAATTCTTCTGATGTTTAAAAATGCTTCGGAACTCGACCATTGTTCTCGTAATTCCGCTGACGTTTAAAAATGCTTCGTTACTTTTCGATTGTTCTTGGAATTCTGCTGAAGTATAAAAATGCTTCCGAACTCTTCCATTGTTCCCGGAATTCCGCTGACGTTTAAAAATGCTTCGGAACTCTTCCATTGTTCTCGGAATTCCGCTGAAGTTTAAAAATGCTTTGGAACTCTTCCATTGTTCTAGGATTTCCGATGAAGTTTAAAAATGCTTCGGAACTCTTCCATTGTTCTCGGAATTCCGCTGAAGTTTAAAAATGCTTCAGAACTCTTCCATTGTTCTCGGAATTCCACTGACGTTTAAAAATGCTTTGGAACTCTTCCATTGGTTCTCGTAATTCCGCTGAAGTTTAAAAAACCTTCGGAACTCTTCCATTGTTCTCGAAATTCCGCTGACGATTAAAAATGCTTCGAAACTCTTCTAATGTTCTCGGAATTCCTCTGAAATTTAAAAATGCTTCTGGAACTCTTGAATTGTTCTCGGAATTCTGCTGACGTTTAAAAATGGTTCGGAACTCTTACCATTGTTCTCGGAATTCTCCTGTAATTTAAAAATTCTTCGGAACTTTTCCATTGTTCTCGGAATTCCGCTGAGGTTTAAAAATGCTTCGGAACTCTTCCATTGTTCTCGGAATTCTGCTGACGTTTAAAAATGCTTCCGATCTCTTCCATTGTTCTGGGAATTCTGCTGAAGTTTAAAAATGCTTCGGAACTCTTCCATTGTCCCCGGAATTCTGCTGAAATTCAAAAATGCTACCGAACTCTTCCATTGTTCTTAAAATTCTGCTGATGTTTAAAAATGCTTCGGAACACGACCATTGTTCTCGTAATTCCGCTGACGTTTAAAAATGCTTCGTTACTTTTCGATTGTTCTTGGAATTCTGCTGATGTTTAAAAATGCTTCGGAACTCTTTCTGATTGTTCTCGGTATTCTGCTGACGTTTAAAAATGCTTCCGATCTCTTCATTTGTTCTCAGAATTCTGCTGAAGTTTAAAAATGCTTCAGAACTCTTCCATTTTTCTAGGATTTAAGCTGAAGTTTAAAATGCTTTGGAACTCTTCCATTGTTCTCAGAATTCCGCTGAAGTTTAAAAATGCTTCGGAACTCTTCCATTGTTCTCGGAATTCCGCTGAAGTTTAAAAATGCTTCGGAACTCTTCCATTGTTCTCGAAATTCTGCTGATATTTAAAAATGCTTCCGATCTCTTCCAATGTTCTCGGAATTCTCCTGAAATTTTAAAATGCTTCGGAACTCTTACATTGTTCCCGGAATTCTGGTGAAGTTTAAAAATGCTACGGAACTCTTCCATTGTTCCCGGAATACTGCTGAAGTTTAAAGATGCTTTGGAACTCTTTCATTGCTCAAGGAATTCCGGTGCATTTAAAAATGCTTCGGAACTCTTCCATTGTTCTTAGAATTCCGCTGATGTTTAAAAATTCTTCGGAACTCTTCCATTGTTCTCGGAATTCCGCTGACGAGTAAAAATGCTTCGGAACTCTTCCATTGCTCTCGTAATTCCGCTGACGTTTAAAAATACTTCGGAACTCTTCCATTGTTCTCGGAAATCCGCTGAAGTTTAAAAATGCTTCAGAACTCTTCTATTGTTCTAGGATTTCCGCTGAAGTTTAAAAATGCTTTGGAACTCTTCCATTGTTCTCGTAATTCCGCTGAAGTTTAAAAATGCTTCGGAAGTCTTCAATTGTTCTCGGAATTCTGCTGAAGTTTAAAAATGCTACGGAACTCTTCCATTGTTCCCGGAATACTGCTGAAGTTTAAAGATGCTTTGGAACTCTTTCATTGCTCAAGGAATTCCGGTGCCATTTAAAAATGCTTCGGAACTCTTCCATTGTTCTTGGAATTCCGCTGATGTTTAAAAATTCTTCGGAACTCTTCCATTGTTCTCGGAATTCCGCTGACGAGTAAAAATGCTTCGGAACTCTTCCATTGTTCTCGTAATTCCGCTGACGTTTAAAAATACTTCGGAACTCTTCCATTGTTCTCGGAAATCTGCTGAAGTTTAAAAATGCTTCGGAACTCTTCTATTGTTCTCGCGATTCTGCTGAAGTTTTAAAATGCTTCAGAACTCTTCCATTGTTCTCGGAATTCCGCTGAAGTTTAAAAATGATTCTGATCTCTTTCATTGTCCTCGGAATTTCGCTGACGTTTAAAAATGATTCGGAACTCTTCCATTTTTCTCAGAATTCCGCTGACGTTTAAAAATGTTTCGGAACTTTTCCATTGTTCTTGGAATTCTGCTGAAGTTTAAAAATTCTTTGGAACTCTTCCATTGTTTATGGAATTGCGCTGACATTTAAAAATGCTTCAGAACTCTTCCATTGTTCTCGGAATTCCACTGATGTTTAAAAATGCTTTGGAACTCTTCCATTGGTTCTCGTAATTCCGCTGAAGTTTAAAAAACCTTCGGAACTCTTCCATTGTTCTCGAAATTCCGCTGACGTTTAAAAATGCTTCGAAACTCTTCTAATGTTCTCGGAATTCCGCTGAAATTTAAAAATGCTTCTGGAACTCTTGAAATGTTCTCGGAATTCTGCTGACATTTAAAAATGGTTCGGAACTCTTACCATTGTTCTCGGAATTCTCCTGTAATTTAAAAATTCTTCGGAACTTTTCCATTGTTCTCGGAATTCCGCTGAGGTTTAAAAATGCTTCGGAACTCTTCCATTGTTCTCGGAATTCTGCTGACGTTTAAAAATGCTTCCGATCTCTTCATTTGTTCTCAGAATTCTGCTGAAGTATAAAAATGCTTCCGAACTCTTCCATTGTTCCCGGAATTCCGCTGACGTTTAAAAATGCTTCGGAACTCTTCCATTGTTCTCGGAATTCCGCTGAAGTTTAAAAATGCTTTGGAACTCTTCCATTGTTCTAGGATTTCCGATGAAGTTTAAAAATGCTTCGGAACTCTTCCATTGTTCTCGGAATTCCGCTGAAGTTTAAAAATGCTTCAGAACTCTTCCATTGTTCTCGGAATTCCACTGACGTTTAAAAATGCTTTGGAACTCTTCCATTGGTTCTCGTAATTCCGCTGAAGTTTAAAAAACCTTCGGAACTCTTCCATTGTTCTCGAAATTCCGCTGACGTTTAAAAATGCTTTGAAACTCTTCTAATGTTCTTGCAATTCCGCTGAAATTTAAAAATGCTTCTGGAACTCTTGAATTGTTCTCGGAATTCTGCTAACGTTTAAAAATGGTTCGGAACTCTTACCATTGTTCTCGGAATTCTCCTGTAATTTAAAAATTCTTCGGAACTTTTCCATTGTTCTCGGAATTCCGCTGAGGTTTAAAAATGCTTCGGAACTCTTCCATTGTTCTCGGAATTCTGCTGACGTTTAAAAATGCTTCGGAACTCTTCCATTGTCCCCGGAATTCTGCTGAAATTCAAAAATGCTACGGAACTCTTCCATTGTTCCCGGAATTCGGCTGAAGTTTAAAAATGCTTCGGAACTCTTTCATTGCTCAAGGAATTCCGCTGACGTTTAAAAATGCTTCGGAACTCTTCCATTTTTCTCAGAATTCCGCTGACGTTTAAAAATGCTTCGGAACTCTTCCATTGTTCTCAGAATTCTGCTGACATTTAAAAATGGTTCGGAACTCTTACCATTGTTCTCGGAATTCTCCTGTAATTTAAAAATTCTTCGGAACTTTCCATTGTTCTCGGAATTCTGCTGAAGTTTAAAAATGCTTCGAAACTCTTCCATTGTTCTTAAAATTCTGCTGATGTTTAAAAATGCTTCGGAACTCGACCATTGTTCTCGTAATTCCGCTGACGTTTAAAAATGCTTCGTTACTTTTCGATTGTTCTTGGAATTCTGCTGATGTTTAAAAATGCTTCGGAACTCTTCCATTGTTCTCGGAATTCTGCTGACGTTTAAAAATGCTTCCGATCTCTTCATTTGTTCTCAGAATTCTGCTGAAGTATAAAAATGCTTCCGAACTCTTCCATTGTTCCCAGAATTCCGCAGACGTTTAAAAATGCTTTGGAACTCTTCCATTGTTCTCGGAATTCCGCTGAAGTTTAAAAATGCTTCAGAGCTCTTCCTTTGTTCTAGTATTTCCGCTGAAGTTTAAATATGCTTTTGAACTCTTCCTTTGCTCTCGGAATTCCGCTGAAGTTTAAAAATGCTTCGGAACACTTCAATTGTTCTCGGAATTCCGCTGAAGTTTAAAAATGCTTCGGAACTCTTCCATTGTTCTCGTAATTCCGCTGACGTTTAAAAATGCTTAGGAACTCTTCCATTGTTCTAGGATTTCTGCTGAAGTTTAAAAATGCTTCGGAACTCTTCCATTGTTCTCGGAATTCTGCTGACGTTTAAAAATGCTTCCGATCTCTTCCATTGTTCTGGGAATTCTGCTGAAGTTTAAAAATGCTTCGGAACTCTTCCATTGTCCCCGGAATTCTGCTGAAATTCAAAAATGCTACGGAACTCTTCCATTGTTCCCGGAATTCGGCTGAAGTTTAAAAATGCTTCGGAACTCTTTCATTGCTCAAGGAATTCCGCTGATGTTTAAAAATGCTTCGAAACTCTTCCATTTTTCTCAGAATTCCGCTGACGTTTAAAAATGCTTCGGAACTCTTCCATTGTTCTCAGAATTCTGCTGACATTTAAAAATGGTTCGGAACTCTTACCATTGTTCTCGGAATTCTCCTGTAATTTAAAAATTCTTCGGAACTTTTCATTGGTCTCGGAATTCTGCTGAAGTTTAAAAATGCTTCGAAACTCTTCCATTGTTCTTAAAATTCTTCTGATGTTTAAAAATGCTTCGGAACTCGACCATTGTTCTCGTAATTCCGCTGACGTTTAAAAATGCTTCGTTACTTTTCGATTGTTCTTGGAATTCTGCTGAAGTATAAAAATGCTTCCGAACTCTTCCATTGTTCCCGGAATTCCGCTGACGTTTAAAAATGCTTCGGAACTCTTCCATTGTTCTCGGAATTCCGCTGAAGTTTAAAAATGCTTTGGAACTCTTCTAATGTTCTTGCAATTCCGCTGAAATTTAAAAATGCTTCTGGAACTCTTGAATTGTTCTCGGAATTCTGCTAACGTTTAAAAATGGTTCGGAACTCTTACCATTGTTCTCGGAATTCTCCTGTAATTTAAAAATTCTTCGGAACTTTTCCATTGTTCTCGGAATTCCGCTGAGGTTTAAAAATGCTTCGGAACTCTTCCATTGTTCTCGGAATTCTGCTGACGTTTAAAAATGCTTCAGAGCTCTTCCTTTGTTCTAGTATTTCCGCTGAAGTTTAAATATGCTTTTGAACTCTTCCTTTGCTCTCGGAATTCCGCTGAAGTTTAAAAATGCTTCGGAACTCTTCCATTGTTCCCGGAATTCGGCTGAAGTTTAAAAATGCTTCGGAACTCTTTCATTGCTCAAGGAATTCCGCTGACGTTTAAAAATGCTTCGGAACTCTTCCATTTTTCTCAGAATTCCGCTGACGTTTAAAAATGCTTAGGAACTCTTCCATTGTTCTAGGATTTCTGCTGAAGTTTAAAAATGCTTCGGAACTCTTCCATTGTTCTCGGAATTCTGCTGACGTTTAAAAATGCTTCCGATCTCTTCCATTGTTCTGGGAATTCTGCTGAAGTTTAAAAATGCTTCGGAACTCTTCCATTGTCCCCGGAATTCTGCTGAAATTCAAAAATGCTACGGAACTCTTCCATTGTTCCCGGAATTCGGCTGAAGTTTAAAAATGCTTCGGAACTCTTTCATTGCTCAAGGAATTCCGCTGATGTTTAAAAATGCTTCGGAACTCTTCCATTTTTCTCAGAATTCCGCTGACGTTTAAAAATGCTTCGGAACTCTTCCATTGTTCTCAGAATTCTGCTGACATTTAAAAATGGTTCGGAACTCTTACCATTGTTCTCGGAATTCTCCTGTAATTTAAAAATTCTTCGGAACTTTTCATTGGTCTCGGAATTCTGCTGAAGTTTAAAAATGCTTCGAAACTCTTCCATTGTTCTTAAAATTCTTCTGATGTTTAAAAATGCTTCGGAACTCGACCATTGTTCTCGTAATTCCGCTGACGTTTAAAAATGCTTCGTTACTTTTCGATTGTTCTTGGAATTCTGCTGAAGTATAAAAATGCTTCCGAACTCTTCCATTGTTCCCGGAATTCCGCTGACGTTTAAAAATGCTTCGGAACTCTTCCATTGTTCTCGGAATTCCGCTGAAGTTTAAAAATGCTTTGGAACTCTTCCATTGTTCTAGGATTTCCGATGAAGTTTAAAAATGCTTCGGAACTCTTCCATTGTTCTCGGAATTCCGCTGAAGTTTAAAAATGCTTCAGAACTCTTCCATTGTTCTCGGAATTCCACTGACGTTTAAAAATGCTTTGGAACTCTTCCATTGGTTCTCGTAATTCCGCTGAAGTTTAAAAAACCTTCGGAACTCTTCCATTGTTCTCGAAATTCCGCTGACGATTAAAAATGCTTCGAAACTCTTCTAATGTTCTCGGAATTCCGCTGAAATTTAAAAATGCTTCTGGAACTCTTGAATTGTTCTCGGAATTCTGCTGACGTTTAAAAATGCTTCGGAACTCTTCCATTGTTCTCGGAATTCTGCTGACGTTTAAAAATGCTTCCGATCTCTTCCATTGTTCTGGGAATTCTGCTGAAGTTTAAAAATGCTTCGGAACTCTTCCATTGTCCCCGGAATTCTGCTGAAATTCAAAAATGCTACCGAACTCTTCCATTGTTCTTAAAATTCTGCTGATGTTTAAAAATGCTTCGGAACACGACCATTGTTCTCGTAATTCCGCTGACGTTTAAAAATGCTTCGTTACTTTTCGATTGTTCTTGGAATTCTGCTGATGTTTAAAAATGCTTCGGAACTCTTTCTGATTGTTCTCGGAATTCTGCTGACGTTTAAAAATGCTTCCGATCTCTTCATTTGTTCTCAGAATTCTGCTGAAGTTTAAAAATGCTTCAGAACTCTTCCATTTTTCTAGGATTTAAGCTGAAGTTTAAAATGCTTTGGAACTCTTCCATTGTTCTCAGAATTCCGCTGAAGTTTAAAAATGCTTCGGAACTCTTCCATTGTTCTCGGAATTCCGCTGAAGTTTAAAAATGCTTCGGAACTCTTCCATTGTTCTCGAAATTCTGCTGATATTTAAAAATGCTTCCGATCTCTTCCAATGTTCTCGGAATTCTCCTGAAATTTTAAAATGCTTCGGAACTCTTACATTGTTCCCGGAATTCTGGTGAAGTTTAAAAATGCTACGGAACTCTTCCATTGTTCCCGGAATACTGCTGAAGTTTAAAGATGCTTTGGAACTCTTTCATTGCTCAAGGAATTCCGGTGCCATGTAAAAATGCTTCGGAACTCTTCCATTGCTCTCGTAATTCCGCTGACGTTTAAAAATACTTCGGAACTCTTCCATTGTTCTCGGAAATCCGCTGAAGTTTAAAAATGCTTCAGAACTCTTCTATTGTTCTAGGATTTCCGCTGAAGTTTAAAAATGCTTTGGAACTCTTCCATTGTTCTCGTAATTCCGCTGAAGTTTAAAAATGCTTCAGAACTCTTCTATTGTTCTAGGATTTCCGCTGAAGTTTAAAAATGCTTCGAAACTCTTTCATTGCTCAAGGAATTCCGCTGATGTTTAAAAATGCTTCGGAACTCTTCCATTTTTCTCAGAATTCCGCTGACGTTTAAAAATGCTTCGGAACTCTTCCATTGTTCTCAGAATTCTGCTGACATTTAAAAATGGTTCGGAACTCTTACCATTGTTCTCGGAATTCTCCTGTAATTTAAAAATTCTTCGGAACTTTTCATTGGTCTCGGAAATCTGCTGAAGTTTAAAAATGCTTCGAAACTCTTCCATTGTTCTTAAAATTCTTCTGATGTTTAAAAATGCTTCGGAACTCGACCATTGTTCTCGTAATTCCGCTGACGTTTAAAAATGCTTCGTTACTTTTGGATTGTTCTTGGAATTCTGCTGAAGTATAAAAATGCTTCCGAACTCTTCCATTGTTCCCGGAATTCCGCTGACGTTTAAAAATGCTTCGGAACTCTTCCATTGTTCTCGGAATTCCGCTGAAGTTTAAAAATGCTTTGGAACTCTTCCATTGTTCTAGGATTTCCGATGAAGTTTAAAAATGCTTCGGAACTCTTCCATTGTTCTCGGAATTCTGCTGACGTTTAAAAATGCTTCCGATCTCTTCCATTGTTCTGGGAATTCCGCTGAAGTTTAAAAATGCTTCGGAACTCTTCCATTGTCCCCGGAATTCTGCTGAAATTCAAAAATGCTACCGAACTCTTCCATTGTTCTTAAAATTCTGCTGATGTTTAAAAATGCTTCGGAACACGACCATTGTTCTCGTAATTCCGCTGACGTTTAAAAATGCTTCGTTACTTTTCGATTGTTCTTGGAATTCTGCTGATGTTTAAAAATGCTTCGGAACTCTTTCTGATTGTTCTCGGAATTCTGCTGACGTTTAAAAATGCTTCCGATCTCTTCATTTGTTCTCAGAATTCTGCTGAAGTTTTAAAATGCTTCAGAACTCTTCCATTTTTCTAGGATTTAAGCTGAAGTTTAAAATGCTTTGGAACTCTTCCATTGTTCTCAGAATTCCGCTGAAGTTTAAAAATGCTTCGGAACTCTTCCATTGTTCTCGGAATTCCGCTGAAGTTTAAAAATGCTTCGGAACTCTTCCATTGTTCTCGAAATTCTGCTGATATTTAAAAATGCTTCCGATCTCTTCCAATGTTTTCGGAATTCTCCTGAAATTTGAAAATGCTTCGGAACTCTTACATTGTTCCCGGAATTCTGGTGAAGTTTAAAAATGCTACGGAACTCTTCCATTGTTCCAGGAATACTGCTGAAGTTTAAAGATGCTTTGGAACTCTTTCATTGCTCAAGGAATTCCGGTGCCATTTAAAAATGCTTCGGAACTCTTCCATTGTTCTTGGAATTCCGCTGATGTTTAAAAATTCTTCGGAACTCTTCCATTGTTCTCGGAATTCCGCTGACGAGTAAAAATGCTTCGGAACTCTTCCATTGCTCTCCTAATTCCGCTGACGTTTAAAAATACTTCGGAACTCTTCCATTGTTCTCGGAAATCCGCTGAAGTTTAAAAATGCTTCAGAACTCTTCTATTGTTCTAGGATTTCCGCTGAAGTTTAAAAATGCTTTGGAACTCTTCCATTGTTCTCGTAATTCCGCTGAAGTTTAAAAATGCTTCGGAAGTCTTCAATTGTTCTCGGAATTCTGCTGAAGTTTAAAAATGCTACGGAACTCTTCCATTGTTCCCGGAATACTGCTGAAGTTTAAAGATGCTTTGGAACTCTTTCATTGCTCAAGGAATTCCGGTGCCATTTAAAAATGCTTCGGAACTCTTCCATTGTTCTTGGAATTCCGCTGATGTTTAAAAATTCTTCGGAACTCTTCCATTGTTCTCGGAATTCCGCTGACGAGTAAAAATGCTTCGGTACTCTTCCATTGTTCTCGTAATTCCGCTGACGTTTAAAAATACTTCGGAACTCTTCCATTGTTCTCGGAAATCCGCTGAAGTTTAAAAATGCTTCGGAACTCTTCTATTGTTCTCGCGATTCTGCTGAAGTTTTAAAATGCTTCAGAACTCTTCCATTGTTCTCGGAATTCCGCTGAAGTTTAAAAATGATTCTGATCTCTTTCATTGTCCTCGGAATTTCGCTGACGTTTAAAAATGATTCGGAACTCTTCCATTTTTCTCAGAATTCCGCTGACGTTTAAAAATGTTTCGGAACTTCTCCATTGTTCTTGGAATTCTGCTGAAGTTTAAAAATTCTTTGGAACTCTTCCATTGTTTATGGAATTGCGCTGACATTTAAAAATGCTTCAGAACTCTTCCATTGTTCTCGGAATTCCACTGACGTTTAAAAATGCTTTGGAACTCTTCCATTGGTTCTCGTAATTCCGCTGAAGTTTAAAAAACCTTCGGAACTCTTCCATTGTTCTCGAAATTCCGCTGACGTTTAAAAATGCTTCGAAACTCTTCTAATGTTCTCGGAATTCCGCTGAAATTTATAAATGCTTCTGGAACTCTTGAAATGTTCTCGGAATTCTGCTGACATTTAAAAATGGTTCGGAACTCTTACCATTGTTCTCGGAATTCTCCTATAATTTAAAAATTCTTCGGAACTTTTCCATTGTTCTCGGAATTCCGCTGAGGTTTAAAAATGCTTCGGAACTCTTCCATTGTTCTCGGAATTCTGCTGACGTTTAAAAATGCTTCCGATCTCTTCCATTGTTCTGGGAATTCTGCTGAAGTTTAAAAATGCTTCGGAACTCTTCCATTGTCCCCGGAATTCTGCTAAAATTCAAAAATGCTACGGAACTCTTCCATTGTTCCCGGAATTCGGCTGAAGTTTAAAAATGCTTCGGAACTCTTTCATTGCTCAAGGAATTCCGCTGACGTTTAAAAATGCTTCGGAACTCTTCCATTTTTCTCAGAATTCCGCTGACGTTTAAAAATGCTTCGGAACTCTTCCATTGTTCTCAGAATTCTGCTGACATTTAAAAATGGTTCGGAACTCTTACCATTGTTCTCGGAATTCTCCTGTAATTTAAAAAATCTTCGGAACTTTCCATTGTTCTCGGAATTCTGCTGAAGTTTAAAAATGCTTCGAAACTCTTCCATTGTTCTTAAAATTCTGCTGATGTTTAAAAATGCTTCGGAACTCGACCATTGTTCTCGTAATTCCGCTGACGTTTAAAAATGCTTCGTTACTTTTCGATTGTTCTTGGAATTCTGCTGATGTTTAAAAATGCTTCGGAACTCTTCCATTGTTCTCGGAATTCTGCTGACGTTTAAAAATGCTTCCGATCTCTTCATTTGTTCTCAGAATTCTGCTGAAGTATAAAAATGCTTCCGAACTCTTCCATTGTTCCCAGAATTCCGCAGACGTTTAAAAATGCTTCGGAACTCTTCCATTGTTCTCGGAATTCCGCTGAAGTTTAAAAATGCTTCAGAGCTCTTCCTTTGTTCTAGTATTTCCGCTGAAGTTTAAATATGCTTTTGAACTCTTCCTTTGCTCTCGGAATTCCGCTGAAGTTTAAAAATGCTTCGGAACACTTCAATTGTTCTCGGAATTCCGCTGAAGTTTAAAAATGCTTCGGAACTCTTCCATTGTTCTCGTAATTCCGCTGACGTTTAAAAATGCTTAGGAACTCTTCCATTGTTCTAGGATTTCTGCTGAAGTTTAAAAATGCTTCGGAACTCTTCCATTGTTCTCGTAATTCCGCTGACGTTTAAAAATGCTTAGGAACTCTTCCATTGTTCTAGGATTTCTGCTGAAGTTTAAAAATGCTTCGGAACTCTTCCATTGTTCCCGGAATTCGGCTGAAGTTTAAAAATGCTTCGGAACTCTTTCATTGCTCAAGGAATTCCGCTGACGTTTAAAAATGCTTCGGAACTCTTCCATTTTTCTCAGAATTCCGCTGACGTTTAAAAATGCTTCGGAACTCTTCCATTGTTCTCAGAATTCTGCTGACATTTAAAAATGGTTCGGAACTCTTACCATTGTTCTCGGAATTCTCCTGTAATTTAAAAATTCTTCGGAACTTTCCATTGTTCTCGGAATTCTGCTGAAGTTTAAAAATGCTTCGAAACTCTTCCATTGTTCTTAAAATTCTGCTGATGTTTAAAAACGCTTCGGAACTCGACCATTGTTCTCGTAATTCCGCTGACGTTTAAAAATGCTTCGTTACTTTTCGATTGTTCTTGGAATTCTGCTGATGTTTAAAAATGCTTCGGAACTCTTCCATTGTTCTCGGAATTCTGCTGACGTTTAAAAATGCTTCCGATCTCTTCATTTGTTCTCAGAATTCTGCTGAAGTATAAAAATGCTTCCGAACTCTTCCATTGTTCCCAGAATTCCGCAGACGTTTAAAAATGCTTCGGAACTCTTCCATTGTTCTCGGAATTCCGCTGAAGTTTAAAAATGCTTCAGAGCTCTTCCTTTGTTCTAGTATTTCCGCTGAAGTTTAAATATGCTTTTGAACTCTTCCTTTGCTCTCGGAATTCCGCTGAAGTTTAAAAATGCTTCGGAACACTTCAATTGTTCTCGGAATTCCGCTGAAGTTTAAAAATGCTTCGGAACTCTTCCATTGTTCTCGTAATTCCGCTGATGTTTAAAAATGCTTAGGAACTCTTCCATTGTTCTATGATTTCTGCTGAAGTTTAAAAATGCTTCGGAACTCTTCCATTGTTATCGGAATTCTGCTGACGTTTAAAAATGCTTCCGATCTCTTCCATTGTTCTGGGAATTCTGCTGAAGTTTAAAAATGCTTCAGAACTCTTCCATTGTCCCCGGAATTCTGCTGAAATTCAAAAATGCTACGGAACTCTTCCATTGTTCCCGGAATTCGGCTGAAGTTTAAAAATGCTTCGGAACTCTTTCATTGCTCAAGGAATTCCGCTGATGTTTAAAAATGCTTCGGAACTCTTCCATTTTTCTCAGAATTCCGCTGACGTTTAAAAATGCTTCGGAACTCTTCCATTGTTCTTAGAATTCTGCTGACATTTAAAAATGGTTCGGAACTCTTACCATTGTTCTCGGAATTCTCCTGTAATTTAAAAATTCTTCGGAACTTTTCATTGGTCTCGGAATTCTGCTGAAGTTTAAAAATGCTTCGAAACTCTTCCATTGTTCTTAAAATTCTTCTGATGTTTAAAAATGCTTCGGAACTCGACCATTGTTCTCGTAATTCCGCTGACGTTTAAAAATGCTTCGTTACTTTTGGATTGTTCTTGGAATTCTGCTGAAGTATAAAAATGCTTCCGAACTCTTCCATTGTTCCCGGAATTCCGCTGACGTTTAAAAATGCTTCGGAACTCTTCCATTGTTCTCGGAATTCCGCTGAAGTTTAAAAATGCTTTGGAACTCTTCCATTGTTCTAGGATTTCCGATGAAGTTTAAAAATGCTTCGGAACTCTTCCATTGTTCTCGGAATTCCGCTGAAGTTTAAAAATGCTTCGGAACTCTTTCATTGCTCAAGGAATTCCGCTGACGTTTAAAAATGGTTCGGAACTCTTCCATTTTTCTCAGAATTCCGCTGACGTTTAAAAATGCTTCGGAACTCTTCCATTGTTCTCAGAATTCTGCTGACATTTAAAAATGGTTCGGAACTCTTACCATTGTTCTCGGAATTCTCCTGTAATTTAAAAATTCTTCGGAACTTTCCATTGTTCTCGGAATTCTGCTGAAGTTTAAAAATGCTTCGAAACTCTTCCATTGTTCTTAAAATTCTGCTGATGTTTAAAAATGCTTCGGAACTCGACCATTGTTCTCGTAATTCCGCTGACGTTTAAAAATGCTTCGTTACTTTTCGATTGTTCTTGGAAATCTGCTGATGTTTAAAAATGCTTCGGAACTCTTCCATTGTTCTCGGAATTCTGCTGACGTTTAAAAATGCTTCCGATCTCTTCATTTGTTCTCAGAATTCTGCTGAAGTATAAAAATGCTTCCGAACTCTTCCATTGTTCCCAGAATTCCGCAGACGTTTAAAAATGCTTCGGAACTCTTCCATTGTTCTCGGAATTCCGCTGAAGTTTAAAAATGCTTCAGAGCTCTTCCTTTGTTCTAGTATTTCCGCTGAAGTTTAAATATGCTTTTGAACTCTTCCTTTGCTCTCGGAATTCCGCTGAAGTTTAAAAATGCTTCGGAACACTTCAATTGTTCTCGGAATTCCGCTGAAGTTTAAAAATGCTTCGGAACTCTTCCATTGTTCTCGTAATTCCGCTGATGTTTAAAAATGCTTAGGAACTCTTCCATTGTTCTAGGATTTCTGCTGAAGTTTAAAAATGCTTCGGAACTCTTCCATTGTTCTCGGAATTCTGCTGACGTTTAAAAATGCTTCCGATCTCTTCCATTGTTCTGGGAATTCTGCTGAAGTTTAAAAATGCTTCGGAACTCTTCCATTGTCCCCGGAATTCTGCTGAAATTCAAAAATGCTACGGAACTCTTCCATTGTTCCCGGAATTCGGCTGAAGTTTAAAAATGCTTCGAAACTCTTTCATTGCTCAAGGAATTCCGCTGATTTTTAAAAATGCTTCGGAACTCTTCCATTTTTCTCAGAATTCCGCTGACGTTTAAAAATGCTTCGGAACTCTTCCATTGTTCTCAGAATTCTGCTGACATTTAAAAATGGTTCGGAACTCTTACCATTGTTCTCGGAATTCTCCTGTAATTTAAAAATTCTTCGGAACTTTTCATTGGTCTCGGAAATCTGCTGAAGTTTAAAAATGCTTCGAAACTCTTCCATTGTTCTTAAAATTCTTCTGATGTTTAAAAATGCTTCGGAACTCGACCATTGTTCTCGTAATTCCGCTGACGTTTAAAAATGCTTCGTTACTTTTGGATTGTTCTTGGAATTCTGCTGAAGTATAAAAATGCTTCCGAACTCTTCCATTGTTCCCGGAATTCCGCTGACGTTTAAAAATGCTTCGGAACTCTTCCATTGTTCTCGGAATTCCGCTGAAGTTTAAAAATGCTTTGGAACTCTTCCATTGTTCTAGGATTTCCGATGAAGTTTAAAAATGCTTCGGAACTCTTCCATTGTTCTCGGAATTCCGCTGAAGTTTAAAAATGCTTCCGATCTCTTCCATTGTTCTGGGAATTCCGCTGAAGTTTAAAAATGCTTCGGAACTCTTCCATTGTCCCCGGAATTCTGCTGAAATTCAAAAATGCTACCGAACTCTTCCATTGTTCTTAAAATTCTGCTGATGTTTAAAAATGCTTCCGATCTCTTCCAATGTTTTCGGAATTCTCCTGAAATTTTAAAATGCTTCGGAACTCTTACATTGTTCCCGGAATTCTGGTGAAGTTTAAAAATGCTACGGAACTCTTCCATTGTTCCAGGAATACTGCTGAAGTTTAAAGATGCTTTGGAACTCTTTCATTGCTCAAGGAATTCCGGTGCCATTTAAAAATGCTTCGGAACTCTTCCATTGTTCTTGGAATTCCGCTGATGTTTAAAAATTCTTCGGAACTCTTCCATTGTTCTCGGAATTCCGCTGACGAGTAAAAATGCTTCGGAACTCTTCCATTGCTCTCGTAATTCCGCTGACGTTTAAAAAGACTTCGGAACTCTTCCATTGTTCTCGGAAATCCGCTGAAGTTTAAAAATGCTTCAGAACTCTTCTATTGTTCTAGGATTTCCGCTGAAGTTTAAAAATGCTTTGGAACTCTTCCATTGTTCTCGTAATTCCGCTGAAGTTTAAAAATGCTTCGGAAGTCTTCAATTGTTCTCGGAATTCTGCTGAAGTTTAAAAATGCTACGGAACTCTTCCATTGTTCCCGGAATACTGCTGAAGTTTAAAGATGCTTTGGAACTCTTTCATTGCTCAAGGAATTCCGGTGCCATTTAAAAATGCTTCGGAACTCTTCCATTGTTCTTGGAATTCCGCTGATGTTTAAAAATTCTTCGGAACTCTTCCATTGTTCTCGGAATTCCGCTGACGAGTAAAAATGCTTCGGTACTCTTCCATTGTTCTCGTAATTCCGCTGACGTTTAAAAATACTTCGGAACTCTTCCATTGTTCTCGGAAATCCGCTGAAGTTTAAAAATGCTTCGGAACTCTTCTATTGTTCTCGCGATTCTGCTGAAGTTTTAAAATGCTTCAGAACTCTTCCATTGTTCTCGGAATTCCGCTGAAGTTTAAAAATGATTCTGATCTCTTTCATTGTCCTCGGAATTTCGCTGACGTTTAAAAATGATTCGGAACTCTTCCATTTTTCTCAGAATTCCGCTGACGTTTAAAAATGTTTCGGAACTTTTCCATTGTTCTTGGAATTCTGCTGAAGTTTAAAAATTCTTTGGAACTCTTCCATTGTTTATGGAATTGCGCTGACATTTAAAAATGCTTCAGAACTCTTCCATTGTTCTCGGAATTCCACTGACGTTTAAAAATGCTTTGGAACTCTTCCATTGGTTCTCGTAATTCCGCTGAAGTTTAAAAAACCTTCGGAACTCTTCCATTGTTCTCGAAATTCCGCTGACGTTTAAAAATGCTTCGAAACTCTTCTAATGTTCTCGGAATTCCGCTGAAATTTATAAATGCTTCTGGAACTCTTGAAATGTTCTCGGAATTCTGCTGACATTTAAAAATGGTTCGGAACTCTTACCATTGTTCTCGGAATTCTCCTATAATTTAAAAATTCTTCGGAACTTTTCCATTGTTCTCGGAATTCCGCTGAGGTTTAAAAATGTTTCGGAACTCTTCCATTGTTCTCGGAATTCTGCTGACGTTTAAAAATGCTTCCGATCTCTTCCATTGTTCTGGGAATTCTGCTGAAGTTTAAAAATGCTTCGGAACTCTTCCATTGTCCCCGGAATTCTGCTAAAATTCAAAAATGCTACGGAACTCTTCCATTGTTCCCGGAATTCGGCTGAAGTTTAAAAATGCTTCGGAACTCTTTCATTGCTCAAGGAATTCCGCTGACGTTTAAAAATGCTTCGGAACTCTTCCATTTTTCTCAGAATTCCGCTGACGTTTAAAAATGCTTCGGAACTCTTCCATTGTTCTCAGAATTCTGCTGACATTTAAAAATGGTTCGGAACTCTTACCATTGTTCTCGGAATTCTCCTGTAATTTAAAAAATCTTCGGAACTTTCCATTGTTCTCGGAATTCTGCTGAAGTTTAAAAATGCTTCGAAACTCTTCCATTGTTCTTAAAATTCTGCTGATGTTTAAAAATGCTTCGGAACTCGACCATTGTTCTCGTAATTCCGCTGACGTTTAAAAATGCTTCGTTACTTTTCGATTGTTCTTGGAATTCTGCTGATGTTTAAAAATGCTTCGGAACTCTTCCATTGTTCTCGGAATTCTGCTGACGTTTAAAAATGCTTCCGATCTCTTCATTTGTTCTCAGAATTCTGCTGAAGTATAAAAATGCTTCCGAACTCTTCCATTGTTCCCAGAATTCCGCAGACGTTTAAAAATGCTTCGGAACTCTTCCATTGTTCTCGGAATTCCGCTGAAGTTTAAAAATGCTTCAGAGCTCTTCCTTTGTTCTAGTATTTCCGCTGAAGTTTAAATATGCTTTTGAACTCTTCCTTTGCTCTCGGAATTCCGCTGAAGTTTAAAAATGCTTCGGAACACTTCAATTGTTCTCGGAATTCCGCTGAAGTTTAAAAATGCTTCGGAACTCTTCCATTGTTCTCGTAATTCCGCTGACGTTTAAAAATGCTTAGGAACTCTTCCATTGTTCTAGGATTTCTGCTGAAGTTTAAAAATGCTTCGGAACTCTTCCATTGTTCTCGTAATTCCGCTGACGTTTAAAAATGCTTAGGAACTCTTCCATTGTTCTAGGATTTCTGCTGAAGTTTAAAAATGCTTCGGAACTCTTCCATTGTTCCCGGAATTCGGCTGAAGTTTAAAAATGCTTCGGAACTCTTTCATTGCTCAAGGAATTCCGCTGACGTTTAAAAATGCTTCGGAACTCTTCCATTTTTCTCAGAATTCCGCTGACGTTTAAAAATGCTTCGGAACTCTTCCATTGTTCTCAGAATTCTGCTGACATTTAAAAATGGTTCGGAACTCTTACCATTGTTCTCGGAATTCTCCTGTAATTTAAAAATTCTTCGGAACTTTCCATTGTTCTCGGAATTCTGCTGAAGTTTAAAAATGCTTCGAAACTCTTCCATTGTTCTTAAAATTCTGCTGATGTTTAAAAATGCTTCGGAACTCGACCATTGTTCTCGTAATTCCGCTGACGTTTAAAAATGCTTCGTTACTTTTCGATTGTTCTTGGAATTCTGCTGATGTTTAAAAATGCTTCGGAACTCTTCCATTGTTCTCGGAATTCTGCTGACGTTTAAAAATGCTTCCGATCTCTTCATTTGTTCTCAGAATTCTGCTGAAATATAAAAATGCTTCCGAACTCTTCCATTGTTCCCAGAATTCCGCAGACGTTTAAAAATGCTTCGGAACTCTTCCATTGTTCTCGGAATTCCGCTGAAGTTTAAAAATGCTTCAGAGCTCTTCCTTTGTTCTAGTATTTCCGCTGAAGTTTAAATATGCTTTTGAACTCTTCCTTTGCTCTCGGAATTCCGCTGAAGTTTAAAAATGCTTCGGAACACTTCAATTGTTCTCGGAATTCCGCTGAAGTTTAAAAATGCTTCGGAACTCTTCCATTGTTCTCGTAATTCCGCTGATGTTTAAAAATGCTTAGGAACTCTTCCATTGTTCTAGGATTTCTGCTGAAGTTTAAAAATGCTTCGGAACTCTTCCATTGTTCTCGGAATTCTGCTGACGTTTAAAAATGCTTCCGATCTCTTCCATTGTTCTGGGAATTCTGCTGAAGTTTAAAAATGCTTCAGAACTCTTCCATTGTCCCCGGAATTCTGCTGAAATTCAAAAATGCTACGGAACTCTTCCATTGTTCCCGGAATTCGGCTGAAGTTTAAAAATGCTTCGGAACTCTTTCATTGCTCAAGGAATTCCGCTGATGTTTAAAAATGCTTCGGAACTCTTCCATTTTTCTCAGAATTCCGCTGACGTTTAAAAATGCTTCGGAACTCTTCCATTGTTCTTAGAATTCTGCTGACATTTAAAAATGGTTCGGAACTCTTACCATTGTTCTCGGAATTCTCCTGTAATTTAAAAATTCTTCGGAACTTTTCATTGGTCTCGGAATTCTGCTGAAGTTTAAAAATGCTTCGAAACTCTTCCATTGTTCTTAAAATTCTTCTGATGTTTAAAAATGCTTCGGAACTCGACCATTGTTCTCGTAATTCCGCTGACGTTTAAAAATGCTTCGTTACTTTTGGATTGTTCTTGGAATTCTGCTGAAGTATAAAAATGCTTCCGAACTCTTCCATTGTTCCCGGAATTCCGCTGACGTTTAAAAATGCTTCGGAACTCTTCCATTGTTCTCGGAATTCCGCTGAAGTTTAAAAATGCTTTGGAACTCTTCCATTGTTCTAGGATTTCCGATGAAGTTTAAAAATGCTTCGGAACTCTTCCATTGTTCTCGGAATTCCGCTGAAGTTTAAAAATGCTTCGGAACTCTTTCATTGCTCAAGGAATTCCGCTGACGTTTAAAAATGGTTCGGAACTCTTCCATTTTTCTCAGAATTCCGCTGACGTTTAAAAATGCTTCGGAACTCTTCCATTGTTCTCAGAATTCTGCTGACATTTAAAAATGGTTCGGAACTCTTACCATTGTTCTCGGAATTCTCCTGTAATTTAAAAATTCTTCGGAACTTTCCATTGTTCTCGGAATTCTGCTGAAGTTTAAAAATGCTTCGAAACTCTTCCATTGTTCTTAAAATTCTGCTGATGTTTAAAAATGCTTCGGAACTCGACCATTGTTCTCGTAATTCCGCTGACGTTTAAAAATGCTTCGTTACTTTTCGATTGTTCTTGGAAATCTGCTGATGTTTAAAAATGCTTCGGAACTCTTCCATTGTTCTCGGAATTCTGCTGACGTTTAAAAATGCTTCCGATCTCTTCATTTGTTCTCAGAATTCTGCTGAAGTATAAAAATGCTTCCGAACTCTTCCATTGTTCCCAGAATTCCGCAGACGTTTAAAAATGCTTCGGAACTCTTCCATTGTTCTCGGAATTCCGCTGAAGTTTAAAAATGCTTCAGAGCTCTTCCTTTGTTCTAGTATTTCCGCTGAAGTTTAAATATGCTTTTGAACTCTTCCTTTGCTCTCGGAATTCCGCTGAAGTTTAAAAATGCTTCGGAACACTTCAATTGTTCTCGGAATTCCGCTGAAGTTTAAAAATGCTTCGGAACTCTTCCATTGTTCTCGTAATTCCGCTGATGTTTAAAAATGCTTAGGAACTCTTCCATTGTTCTAGGATTTCTGCTGAAGTTTAAAAATGCTTCGGAACTCTTCCATTGTTCTCGGAATTCTGCTGACGTTTAAAAATGCTTCCGATCTCTTCCATTGTTCTGGGAATTCTGCTGAAGTTTAAAAATGCTTCGGAACTCTTCCATTGTCCCCGGAATTCTGCTGAAATTCAAAAATGCTACGGAACTCTTCCATTGTTCCCGGAATTCGGCTGAAGTTTAAAAATGCTTCGAAACTCTTTCATTGCTCAAGGAATTCCGCTGATGTTTAAAAATGCTTCGGAACTCTTCCATTTTTCTCAGAATTCCGCTGACGTTTAAAAATGCTTCGGAACTCTTCCATTGTTCTCAGAATTCTGCTGACATTTAAAAATGGTTCGGAACTCTTACCATTGTTCTCGGAATTCTCCTGTAATTTAAAAATTCTTCGGAACTTTTCATTGGTCTCGGAAATCTGCTGAAGTTTAAAAATGCTTCGAAACTCTTCCATTGTTCTTAAAATTCTTCTGATGTTTAAAAATGCTTCGGAACTCGACCATTGTTCTCGTAATTCCGCTGACGTTTAAAAATGCTTCGTTACTTTTGGATTGTTCTTGGAATTCTGCTGAAGTATAAAAATGCTTCCGAACTCTTCCATTGTTCCCGGAATTCCGCTGACGTTTAAAAATGCTTCGGAACTCTTCCATTGTTCTCGGAATTCCGCTGAAGTTTAAAAATGCTTTGGAACTCTTCCATTGTTCTAGGATTTCCGATGAAGTTTAAAAATGCTTCGGAACTCTTCCATTGTTCTCGGAATTCCGCTGAAGTTTAAAAATGCTTCCGATCTCTTCCATTGTTCTGGGAATTCCGCTGAAGTTTAAAAATGCTTCGGAACTCTTCCATTGTCCCCGGAATTCTGCTGAAATTCAAAAATGCTACCGAACTCTTCCATTGTTCTTAAAATTCTGCTGATGTTTAAAAATGCTTCCGATCTCTTCCAATGTTTTCGGAATTCTCCTGAAATTTTAAAATGCTTCGGAACTCTTACATTGTTCCCGGAATTCTGGTGAAGTTTAAAAATGCTACGGAACTCTTCCATTGTTCCAGGAATACTGCTGAAGTTTAAAGATGCTTTGGAACTCTTTCATTGCTCAAGGAATTCCGGTGCCATTTAAAAATGCTTCGGAACTCTTCCATTGTTCTTGGAATTCCGCTGATGTTTAAAAATTCTTCGGAACTCTTCCATTGTTCTCGGAATTCCGCTGACGAGTAAAAATGCTTCGGAACTCTTCCATTGCTCTCGTAATTCCGCTGACGTTTAAAAAGACTTCGGAACTCTTCCATTGTTCTCGGAAATCCGCTGAAGTTTAAAAATGCTTCAGAACTCTTCTATTGTTCTAGGATTTCCGCTGAAGTTTAAAAATGCTTTGGAACTCTTCCATTGTTCTCGTAATTCCGCTGAAGTTTAAAAATGCTTCGGAAGTCTTCAATTGTTCTCGGAATTCTGCTGAAGTTTAAAAATGCTACGGAACTCTTCCATTGTTCCCGGAATACTGCTGAAGTTTAAAGATGCTTTGGAACTCTTTCATTGCTCAAGGAATTCCGGTGCCATTTAAAAATGCTTCGGAACTCTTCCATTGTTCTTGGAATTCCGCTGATGTTTAAAAATTCTTCGGAACTCTTCCATTGTTCTCGGAATTCCGCTGACGAGTAAAAATGCTTCGGTACTCTTCCATTGTTCTCGTAATTCCGCTGACGTTTAAAAATACTTCGGAACTCTTCCATTGTTCTCGGAAATCCGCTGAAGTTTAAAAATGCTTCGGAACTCTTCTATTGTTCTCGCGATTCTGCTGAAGTTTTAAAATGCTTCAGAACTCTTCCATTGTTCTCGGAATTCCGCTGAAGTTTAAAAATGATTCTGATCTCTTTCATTGTCCTCGGAATTTCGCTGACGTTTAAAAATGATTCGGAACTCTTCCATTTTTCTCAGAATTCCGCTGACGTTTAAAAATGTTTCGGAACTTTTCCATTGTTCTTGGAATTCTGCTGAAGTTTAAAAATTCTTTGGAACTCTTCCATTGTTTATGGAATTGCGCTGACATTTAAAAATGCTTCAGAACTCTTCCATTGTTCTCGGAATTCCACTGACGTTTAAAAATGCTTTGGAACTCTTCCATTGGTTCTCGTAATTCCGCTGAAGTTTAAAAAACCTTCGGAACTCTTCCATTGTTCTCGAAATTCCGCTGACGTTTAAAAATGCTTCGAAACTCTTCTAATGTTCTCGGAATTCCGCTGAAATTTATAAATGCTTCTGGAACTCTTGAAATGTTCTCGGAATTCTGCTGACATTTAAAAATGGTTCGGAACTCTTACCATTGTTCTCGGAATTCTCCTATAATTTAAAAATTCTTCGGAACTTTTCCATTGTTCTCGGAATTCCGCTGAGGTTTAAAAATGCTTCGGAACTCTTCCATTGTTCTCGGAATTCTGCTGACGTTTAAAAATGCTTCCGATCTCTTCCATTGTTCTGGGAATTCTGCTGAAGTTTAAAAATGCTTCGGAACTCTTCCATTGTCCCCGGAATTCTGCTAAAATTCAAAAATGCTACGGAACTCTTCCATTGTTCCCGGAATTCGGCTGAAGTTTAAAAATGCTTCGGAACTCTTTCATTGCTCAAGGAATTCCGCTGACGTTTAAAAATGCTTCGGAACTCTTCCATTTTTCTCAGAATTCCGCTGACGTTTAAAAATGCTTCGGAACTCTTCCATTGTTCTCAGAATTCTGCTGACATTTAAAAATGGTTCGGAACTCTTACCATTGTTCTCGGAATTCTCCTGTAATTTAAAAAATCTTCGGAACTTTCCATTGTTCTCGGAATTCTGCTGAAGTTTAAAAATGCTTCGAAACTCTTCCATTGTTCTTAAAATTCTGCTGATGTTTAAAAATGCTTCGGAACTCGACCATTGTTCTCGTAATTCCGCTGACGTTTAAAAATGCTTCGTTACTTTTCGATTGTTCTTGGAATTCTGCTGATGTTTAAAAATGCTTCGGAACTCTTCCATTGTTCTCGGAATTCTGCTGACGTTTGAAAATGCTTCCGATCTCTTCATTTGTTCTCAGAATTCTGCTGAAGTATAAAAATGCTTCCGAACTCTTCCATTGTTCCCAGAATTCCGCAGACGTTTAAAAATGCTTCGGAACTCTTCCATTGTTCTCGGAATTCCGCTGAAGTTTAAAAATGCTTCAGAGCTCTTCCTTTGTTCTAGTATTTCCGCTGAAGTTTAAATATGCTTTTGAACTCTTCCTTTGCTCTCGGAATTCCGCTGAAGTTTAAAAATGCTTCGGAACACTTCAATTGTTCTCGGAATTCCGCTGAAGTTTAAAAATGCTTCGGAACTCTTCCATTGTTCTCGTAATTCCGCTGACGTTTAAAAATGCTTAGGAACTCTTCCATTGTTCTAGGATTTCTGCTGAAGTTTAAAAATGCTTCGGAACTCTTCCATTGTTCTCGTAATTCCGCTGACGTTTAAAAATGCTTAGGAACTCTTCCATTGTTCTAGGATTTCTGCTGAAGTTTAAAAATGCTTCGGAACTCTTCCATTGTTCCCGGAATTCGGCTGAAGTTTAAAAATGCTTCGGAACTCTTTCATTGCTCAAGGAATTCCGCTGACGTTTAAAAATGCTTCGGAACTCTTCCATTTTTCTCAGAATTCCGCTGACGTTTAAAAATGCTTCGGAACTCTTCCATTGTTCTCAGAATTCTGCTGACATTTAAAAATGGTTCGGAACTCTTACCATTGTTCTCGGAATTCTCCTGTAATTTAAAAATTCTTCGGAACTTTCCATTGTTCTCGGAATTCTGCTGAAGTTTAAAAATGCTTCGAAACTCTTCCATTGTTCTTAAAATTCTGCTGATGTTTAAAAATGCTTCGGAACTCGACCATAGTTCTCGTAATTCCGCTGACGTTTAAAAATGCTTCGTTACTTTTCGATTGTTCTTGGAATTCTGCTGATGTTTAAAAATGCTTCGGAACTCTTCCATTGTTCTCGGAATTCTGCTGACGTTTAAAAATGCTTCCGATCTCTTCATTTGTTCTCAGAATTCTGCTGAAATATAAAAATGCTTCCGAACTCTTCCATTGTTCCCAGAATTCCGCAGACGTTTAAAAATGCTTCGGAACTCTTCCATTGTTCTCGGAATTCCGCTGAAGTTTAAAAATGCTTCAGAGCTCTTCCTTTGTTCTAGTATTTCCGCTGAAGTTTAAATATGCTTTTGAACTCTTCCTTTGCTCTCGGAATTCCGCTGAAGTTTAAAAATGCTTCGGAACACTTCAATTGTTCTCGGAATTCCGCTGAAGTTTAAAAATGCTTCGGAACTCTTCCATTGTTCTCGTAATTCCGCTGATGTTTAAAAATGCTTAGGAACTCTTCCATTGTTCTATGATTTCTGCTGAAGTTTAAAAATGCTTCGGAACTCTTCCATTGTTCTCGGAATTCTGCTGACGTTTAAAAATGCTTCCGATCTCTTCCATTGTTCTGGGAATTCTGCTGAAGTTTAAAAATGCTTCAGAACTCTTCCATTGTCCCCGGAATTCTGCTGAAATTCAAAAATGCTACGGAACTCTTCCATTGTTCCCGGAATTCGGCTGAAGTTTAAAAATGCTTCGGAACTCTTTCATTGCTCAAGGAATTCCGCTGATGTTTAAAAATGCTTCGGAACTCTTCCATTTTTCTCAGAATTCCGCTGACGTTTAAAAATGCTTCGGAACTCTTCCATTGTTCTTAGAATTCTGCTGACATTTAAAAATGGTTCGGAACTCTTACCATTGTTCTCGGAATTCTCCTGTAATTTAAAAATTCTTCGGAACTTTTCATTGGTCTCGGAATTCTGCTGAAGTTTAAAAATGCTTCGAAACTCTTCCATTGTTCTTAAAATTCTTCTGATGTTTAAAAATGCTTCGGAACTCGACCATTGTTCTCGTAATTCCGCTGACGTTTAAAAATGCTTCGTTACTTTTGGATTGTTCTTGGAATTCTGCTGAAGTATAAAAATGCTTCCGAACTCTTCCATTGTTCCCGGAATTCCGCTGACGTTTAAAAATGCTTCGGAACTCTTCCATTGTTCTCGGAATTCCGCTGAAGTTTAAAAATGCTTTGGAACTCTTCCATTGTTCTAGGATTTCCGATGAAGTTTAAAAATGCTTCGGAACTCTTCCATTGTTCTCGGAATTCCGCTGAAGTTTAAAAATGCTTCGGAACTCTTTCATTGCTCAAGGAATTCCGCTGACGTTTAAAAATGGTTCGGAACTCTTCCATTTTTCTCAGAATTCCGCTGACGTTTAAAAATGCTTCGGAACTCTTCCATTGTTCTCAGAATTCTGCTGACATTTAAAAATGGTTCGGAACTCTTAACATTGTTCTCGGAATTCTCCTGTAATTTAAAAATTCTTCGGAACTTTCCATTGTTCTCGGAATTCTGCTGAAGTTTAAAAATGCTTCGAAACTCTTCCATTGTTCTTAAAATTCTGCTGATGTTTAAAAATGCTTCGGAACTCGACCATTGTTCTCGTAATTCCGCTGACGTTTAAAAATGCTTCGTTACTTTTCGATTGTTCTTGGAATTCTGCTGATGTTTAAAAATGCTTCGGAACTCTTCCATTGTTCTCGGAATTCTGCTGACGTTTAAAAATGCTTCCGATCTCTTCATTTGTTCTCAGAATTCTGCTGAAGTATAAAAATGCTTCCGAACTCTTCCATTGTTCCCAGAATTCCGCAGACGTTTAAAAATGCTTCGGAACTCTTCCATTGTTCTCGGAATTCCGCTGAAGTTTAAAAATGCTTCAGAGCTCTTCCTTTGTTCTAGTATTTCCGCTGAAGTTTAAATATGCTTTTGAACTCTTCCTTTGCTCTCGGAATTCCGCTGAAGTTTAAAAATGCTTCGGAACACTTCAATTGTTCTCGGAATTCCGCTGAAGTTTAAAAATGCTTCGGAACTCTTCCATTGTTCTCGTAATTCCGCTGATGTTTAAAAATGCTTAGGAACTCTTCCATTGTTCTAGGATTTCTGCTGAAGTTTAAAAATGCTTCGGAACTCTTCCATTGTTCTCGGAATTCTGCTGACGTTTAAAAATGCTTCCGATCTCTTCCATTGTTCTGGGAATTCTGCTGAAGTTTAAAAATGCTTCAGAACTCTTCCATTGTCCCCGGAATTCTGCTGAAATTCAAAAATGCTACGGAACTCTTCCATTGTTCCCGGAATTCGGCTGAAGTTTAAAAATGCTTCGGAACTCTTTCATTGCTCAAGGAATTCCGCTGATGTTTAAAAATGCTTCGGAACTCTTCCATTTTTCTCAGAATTCCGCTGACGTTTAAAAATGCTTCGGAACTCTTCCATTGTTCTTAGAATTCTGCTGACATTTAAAAATGGTTCGGAACTCTTACCATTGTTCTCGGAATTCTCCTGTAATTTAAAAATTCTTCGGAACTTTTCATTGGTCTCGGAATTCTGCTGAAGTTTAAAAATGCTTCGAAACTCTTCCATTGTTCTTAAAATTCTTCTGATGTTTAAAAATGCTTCGGAACTCGACCATTGTTCTCGTAATTCCGCTGACGTTTAAAAATGCTTCGTTACTTTTGGATTGTTCTTGGAATTCTGCTGAAGTATAAAAATGCTTCCGAACTCTTCCATTGTTCCCGGAATTCCGCTGACGTTTAAAAATGCTTCGGAACTCTTCCATTGTTCTCGGAATTCCGCTGAAGTTTAAAAATGCTTTGGAACTCTTCCATTGTTCTAGGATTTCCGATGAAGTTTAAAAATGCTTCGGAACTCTTCCATTGTTCTCGGAATTCCGCTGAAGTTTAAAAATGCTTCGGAACTCTTTCATTGCTCAAGGAATTCCGCTGACGTTTAAAAATGGTTCGGAACTCTTCCATTTTTCTCAGAATTCCGCTGACGTTTAAAAATGCTTCGGAACTCTTACCATTGTTCTCGGAATTCTCCTGTAATTTAAAAATTCTTCGGAACTTTCCATTGTTCTCGGAATTCTGCTGAAGTTTAAAAATGCTTCGAAACTCTTCCATTGTTCTTAAAATTCTGCTGATGTTTAAAAATGCTTCGGAACTCGACCATTGTTCTCGTAATTCCGCTGACGTTTAAAAATGCTTCGTTACTTTTCGATTGTTCTTGGAATTCTGCTGATGTTTAAAAATGCTTCGGAACTCTTCCATTGTTCTCGGAATTCTGCTGACGTTTAAAAATGCTTCCGATCTCTTCATTTGTTCTCAGAATTCTGCTGAAGTATAAAAATGCTTCCGAACTCTTCCATTGTTCCCAGAATTCCGCAGACGTTTAAAAATGCTTCGGAACTCTTCCATTGTTCTCGGAATTCCGCTGAAGTTTAAAAATGCTTCAGAGCTCTTCCTTTGTTCTAGTATTTCCGCTGAAGTTTAAATATGCTTTTGAACTCTTCCTTTGCTCTCGGAATTCCGCTGAAGTTTAAAAATGCTTCGGAACACTTCAATTGTTCTCGGAATTCCGCTGAAGTTTAAAAATGCTTCGGAACTCTTCCATTGTTCTCGTAATTCCGCTGATGTTTAAAAATGCTTAGGAACTCTTCCATTGTTCTAGGATTTCTGCTGAAGTTTAAAAATGCTTCGGAACTCTTCCATTGTTCTCGGAATTCTGCTGACGTTTAAAAATGCTTCCGATCTCTTCCATTGTTCTGGGAATTCTGCTGAAGTTTAAAAATGCTTCGGAACTCTTCCATTGTCCCCGGAATTCTGCTGAAATTCAAAAATGCTACGGAACTCTTCCATTGTTCCCGGAATTCGGCTGAAGTTTAAAAATGCTTCGAAACTCTTTCATTGCTCAAGGAATTCCGCTGATTTTTAAAAATGCTTCGGAACTCTTCCATTTTTCTCAGAATTCCGCTGACGTTTAAAAATGCTTCGGAACTCTTCCATTGTTCTCAGAATTCTGCTGACATTTAAAAATGGTTCGGAACTCTTACCATTGTTCTCGGAATTCTCCTGTAATTTAAAAATTCTTCGGAACTTTTCATTGGTCTCGGAAATCTGCTGAAGTTTAAAAATGCTTCGAAACTCTTCCATTGTTCTTAAAATTCTTCTGATGTTTAAAAATGCTTCGGAACTCGACCATTGTTCTCGTAATTCCGCTGACGTTTAAAAATGCTTCGTTACTTTTGGATTGTTCTTGGAATTCTGCTGAAGTATAAAAATGCTTCCGAACTCTTCCATTGTTCCCGGAATTCCGCTGACGTTTAAAAATGCTTCGGAACTCTTCCATTGTTCTCGGAATTCCGCTGAAGTTTAAAAATGCTTTGGAACTCTTCCATTGTTCTAGGATTTCCGATGAAGTTTAAAAATGCTTCGGAACTCTTCCATTGTTCTCGGAATTCCGCTGAAGTTTAAAAATGCTTCCAATCTCTTCCATTGTTCTGGGAATTCCGCTGAAGTTTAAAAATGCTTCGGAACTCTTCCATTGTCCCCGGAATTCTGCTGAAATTCAAAAATGCTACCGAACTCTTCCATTGTTCTTAAAATTCTGCTGATGTTTAAAAATGCTTCCGATCTCTTCCAATGTTTTCGGAATTCTCCTGAAATTTTAAAATGCTTCGGAACTCTTACATTGTTCCCGGAATTCTGGTGAAGTTTAAAAATGCTACGGAACTCTTCCATTGTTCCAGGAATACTGCTGAAGTTTAAAGATGCTTTGGAACTCTTTCATTGCTCAAGGAATTCCGGTGCCATTTAAAAATGCTTCGGAACTCTTCCATTGTTCTTGGAATTCCGCTGATGTTTAAAAATTCTTCGGAACTCTTCCATTGTTCTCGGAATTCCGCTGACGAGTAAAAATGCTTCGGAACTCTTCCATTGCTCTCGTAATTCCGCTGACGTTTAAAAAGACTTCGGAACTCTTCCATTGTTCTCGGAAATCCGCTGAAGTTTAAAAATGCTTCAGAACTCTTCTATTGTTCTAGGATTTCCGCTGAAGTTTAAAAATGCTTTGGAACTCTTCCATTGTTCTCGTAATTCCGCTGAAGTTTAAAAATGCTTCGGAAGTCTTCAATTGTTCTCGGAATTCTGCTGAAGTTTAAAAATGCTACGGAACTCTTCCATTGTTCCCGGAATACTGCTGAAGTTTAAAGATGCTTTGGAACTCTTTCATTGCTCAAGGAATTCCGGTGCCATTTAAAAATGCTTCGGAACTCTTCCATTGTTCTTGGAATTCCGCTGATGTTTAAAAATTCTTCGGAACTCTTCCATTGTTCTCGGAATTCCGCTGACGAGTAAAAATGCTTCGGTACTCTTCCATTGTTCTCGTAATTCCGCTGACGTTTAAAAATACTTCGGAACTCTTCCATTGTTCTCGGAAATCCGCTGAAGTTTAAAAATGCTTCGGAACTCTTCTATTGTTCTCGCGATTCTGCTGAAGTTTTAAAATGCTTCAGAACTCTTCCATTGTTCTCGGAATTCCGCTGAAGTTTAAAAATGATTCTGATCTCTTTCATTGTCCTCGGAATTTCGCTGACGTTTAAAAATGATTCGGAACTCTTCCATTTTTCTCAGAATTCCGCTGACGTTTAAAAATGTTTCGGAACTTTTCCATTGTTCTTGGAATTCTGCTGAAGTTTAAAAATTCTTTGGAACTCTTCCATTGTTTATGGAATTGCGCTGACATTTAAAAATGCTTCAGAACTCTTCCATTGTTCTCGGAATTCCACTGACGTTTAAAAATGCTTTGGAACTCTTCCATTGGTTCTCGTAATTCCGCTGAAGTTTAAAAAACCTTCGGAACTCTTCCATTGTTCTCGAAATTCCGCTGACGTTTAAAAATGCTTCGAAACTCTTCTAATGTTCTCGGAATTCCGCTGAAATTTATAAATGCTTCTGGAACTCTTGAAATGTTCTCGGAATTCTGCTGACATTTAAAAATGGTTCGGAACTCTTACCATTGTTCTCGGAATTCTCCTATAATTTAAAAATTCTTCGGAACTTTTCCATTGTTCTCGGAATTCCGCTGAGGTTTAAAAATGCTTCGGAACTCTTCCATTGTTCTCGGAATTCTGCTGACGTTTAAAAATGCTTCCGATCTCTTCCATTGTTCTGGGAATTCTGCTGAAGTTTAAAAATGCTTCGGAACTCTTCCATTGTCCCCGGAATTCTGCTAAAATTCAAAAATGCTACGGAACTCTTCCATTGTTCCCGGAATTCGGCTGAAGTTTAAAAATGCTTCGGAACTCTTTCATTGCTCAAGGAATTCCGCTGACGTTTAAAAATGCTTCGGAACTCTTCCATTTTTCTCAGAATTCCGCTGACGTTTAAAAATGCTTCGGAACTCTTCCATTGTTCTCAGAATTCTGCTGACATTTAAAAATGGTTCGGAACTCTTACCATTGTTCTCGGAATTCTCCTGTAATTTAAAAAATCTTCGGAACTTTCCATTGTTCTCGGAATTCTGCTGAAGTTTAAAAATGCTTCGAAACTCTTCCATTGTTCTTAAAATTCTGCTGATGTTTAAAAATGCTTCGGAACTCGACCATTGTTCTCGTAATTCCGCTGACGTTTAAAAATGCTTCGTTACTTTTCGATTGTTCTTGGAATTCTGCTGATGTTTAAAAATGCTTCGGAACTCTTCCATTGTTCTCGGAATTCTGCTGACGTTTAAAAATGCTTCCGATCTCTTCATTTGTTCTCAGAATTCTGCTGAAGTATAAAAATGCTTCCGAACTCTTCCATTGTTCCCAGAATTCCGCAGACGTTTAAAAATGCTTCGGAACTCTTCCATTGTTCTCGGAATTCCGCTGAAGTTTAAAAATGCTTCAGAGCTCTTCCTTTGTTCTAGTATTTCCGCTGAAGTTTAAATATGCTTTTGAACTCTTCCTTTGCTCTCGGAATTCCGCTGAAGTTTAAAAATGCTTCGGAACACTTCAATTGTTCTCGGAATTCCGCTGAAGTTTAAAAATGCTTCGGAACTCTTCCATTGTTCTCGTAATTCCGCTGACGTTTAAAAATGCTTAGGAACTCTTCCATTGTTCTAGGATTTCTGCTGAAGTTTAAAAATGCTTCGGAACTCTTCCATTGTTCTCGTAATTCCGCTGACGTTTAAAAATGCTTAGGAACTCTTCCATTGTTCTAGGATTTCTGCTGAAGTTTAAAAATGCTTCGGAACTCTTCCATTGTTCCCGGAATTCGGCTGAAGTTTAAAAATGCTTCGGAACTCTTTCATTGCTCAAGGAATTCCGCTGACGTTTAAAAATGCTTCGGAACTCTTCCATTTTTCTCAGAATTCCGCTGACGTTTAAAAATGCTTCGGAACTCTTCCATTGTTCTCAGAATTCTGCTGACATTTAAAAATGGTTCGGAACTCTTACCATTGTTCTCGGAATTCTCCTGTAATTTAAAAATTCTTCGGAACTTTCCATTGTTCTCGGAATTCTGCTGAAGTTTAAAAATGCTTCGAAACTCTTCCATTGTTCTTAAAATTCTGCTGATGTTTAAAAATGCTTCGGAACTCGACCATTGTTCTCGTAATTCCGCTGACGTTTAAAAATGCTTCGTTACTTTTCGATTGTTCTTGGAATTCTGCTGATGTTTAAAAATGCTTCGGAACTCTTCCATTGTTCTCGGAATTCTGCTGACGTTTAAAAATGCTTCCGATCTCTTCATTTGTTCTCAGAATTCTGCTGAAATATAAAAATGCTTCCGAACTCTTCCATTGTTCCCAGAATTCCGCAGACGTTTAAAAATGCTTCGGAACTCTTCCATTGTTCTCGGAATTCCGCTGAAGTTTAAAAATGCTTCAGAGCTCTTCCTTTGTTCTAGTATTTCCGCTGAAGTTTAAATATGCTTTTGAACTCTTCCTTTGCTCTCGGAATTCCGCTGAAGTTTAAAAATGCTTCGGAACACTTCAATTGTTCTCGGAATTCCGCTGAAGTTTAAAAATGCTTCGGAACTCTTCCATTGTTCTCGTAATTCCGCTGATGTTTAAAAATGCTTAGGAACTCTTCCATTGTTCTATGATTTCTGCTGAAGTTTAAAAATGCTTCGGAACTCTTCCATTGTTCTCGGAATTCTGCTGACGTTTAAAAATGCTTCCGATCTCTTCCATTGTTCTGGGAATTCTGCTGAAGTTTAAAAATGCTTCAGAACTCTTCCATTGTCCCCGGAATTCTGCTGAAATTCAAAAATGCTACGGAACTCTTCCATTGTTCCCGGAATTCGGCTGAAGTTTAAAAATGCTTCGGAACTCTTTCATTGCTCAAGGAATTCCGCTGATGTTTAAAAATGCTTCGGAACTCTTCCATTTTTCTCAGAATTCCGCTGACGTTTAAAAATGCTTCGGAACTCTTCCATTGTTCTTAGAATTCTGCTGACATTTAAAAATGGTTCGGAACTCTTACCATTGTTCTCGGAATTCTCCTGTAATTTAAAAATTCTTCGGAACTTTTCATTGGTCTCGGAATTCTGCTGAAGTTTAAAAATGCTTCGAAACTCTTCCATTGTTCTTAAAATTCTTCTGATGTTTAAAAATGCTTCGGAACTCGACCATTGTTCTCGTAATTCCGCTGACGTTTAAAAATGCTTCGTTACTTTTGGATTGTTCTTGGAATTCTGCTGAAGTATAAAAATGCTTCCGAACTCTTCCATTGTTCCCGGAATTCCGCTGACGTTTAAAAATGCTTCGGAACTCTTCCATTGTTCTCGGAATTCCGCTGAAGTTTAAAAATGCTTTGGAACTCTTCCATTGTTCTAGGATTTCCGATGAAGTTTAAAAATGCTTCGGAACTCTTCCATTGTTCTCGGAATTCCGCTGAAGTTTAAAAATGCTTCGGAACTCTTTCATTGCTCAAGGAATTCCGCTGACGTTTAAAAATGGTTCGGAACTCTTCCATTTTTCTCAGAATTCCGCTGACGTTTAAAAATGCTTCGGAACTCTTCCATTGTTCTCAGAATTCTGCTGACATTTAAAAATGGTTCGGAACTCTTACCATTGTTCTCGGAATTCTCCTGTAATTTAAAAATTCTTCGGAACTTTTCATTGGTCTCGGAAATCTGCTGAAGTTTAAAAATGCTTCGAAACTCTTCCATTGTTCTTAAAATTCTTCTGATGTTTAAAAATGCTTCGGAACTCGACCATTGTTCTCGTAATTCCGCTGACGTTTAAAAATGCTTCGTTACTTTTGGATTGTTCTTGGAATTCTGCTGAAGTATAAAAATGCTTCGGAACTCTTCCATTGTTCCCGGAATTCCGCTGACGTTTAAAAATGCTTCGGAACTCTTCCATTGTTCTCGGAATTCCGCTGAAGTTTAAAAATGCTTTGGAACTCTTCCATTGTTCTAGGATTTCCGATGAAGTTTAAAAATGCTTCGGAACTCTTCCATTGTTCTCGGAATTCTGCTGACGTTTAAAAATGCTTCCGATCTCTTCCATTGTTCTGGGAATTCCGCTGAAGTTTAAAAATGCTTCGGAACTCTTCCATTGTCCCCGGAATTCTGCTGAAATTCAAAAATGCTACCGAACTCTTCCATTGTTCTTAAAATTCTGCTGATGTTTAAAAATGCTTCGGAACTCGACCATTGTTCTCGTAATTCCGCTGACGTTTAAAAATGCTTCGTTACTTTTCGATTGTTCTTGGAATTCTGCTGATGTTTAAAAATGCTTCGGAACTCTTTCTGATTGTTCTCGGAATTCTGCTGACGTTTAAAAATGCTTCCGATCTCTTCATTTGTTCTCAGAATTCTGCTGAAGTTTAAAAATGCTTCAGAACTCTTCCATTTTTCTAGGATTTAAGCTGAAGTTTAAAATGCTTTGGAACTCTTCCATTGTTCTCAGAATTCCGCTGAAGTTTAAAAATGCTTCGGAACTCTTCCATTGTTCTCGGAATTCCGCTGAAGTTTAAAAATGCTTCGGAACTCTTCCATTGTTCTCGAAATTCTGCTGATATTTAAAAATGCTTCCGATCTCTTCCAATGTTTTCGGAATTCTCCTGAAATTTTAAAATGCTTCGGAACTCTTACATTGTTCCCGGAATTCTGGTGAAGTTTAAAAATGCTACGGAACTCTTCCATTGTTCCAGGAATACTGCTGAAGTTTAAAGATGCTTTGGAACTCTTTCATTGCTCAAGGAATTCCGGTGCCATTTAAAAATGCTTCGGAACTCTTCCATTGTTCTTGGAATTCCGCTGATGTTTAAAAATTCTTCGGAACTCTTCCATTGTTCTCGGAATTCCGCTGACGAGTAAAAATGCTTCGGAACTCTTCCATTGCTCTCGTAATTCCGCTGACGTTTAAAAATACTTCGGAACTCTTCCATTGTTCTCGGAAATCCGCTGAAGTTTAAAAATGCTTCAGAACTCTTCTATTGTTCTAGGATTTCCGCTGAAGTTTAAAAATGCTTTGGAACTCTTCCATTGTTCTCGTAATTCCGCTGAAGTTTAAAAATGCTTCGGAAGTCTTCAATTGTTCTCGGAATTCTGCTGAAGTTTAAAAATGCTACGGAACTCTTCCATTGTTCCCGGAATACTGCTGAAGTTTAAAGATGCTTTGGAACTCTTTCATTGCTCAAGGAATTCCGGTGCCATTTAAAAATGCTTCGGAACTCTTCCATTGTTCTTGGAATTCCGCTGATGTTTAAAAATTCTTCGGAACTCTTCCATTGTTCTCGGAATTCCGCTGACGAGTAAAAATGCTTCGGTACTCTTCCATTGTTCTCGTAATTCCGCTGACGTTTAAAAATACTTCGGAACTCTTCCATTGTTCTCGGAAATCCGCTGAAGTTTAAAAATGCTTCGGAACTCTTCTATTGTTCTCGTTATTCTGCTGAAGTTTTAAAATGCTTCAGAACTCTTCCATTGTTCTCGGAATTCCGCTGAAGTTTAAAAATGATTCTGATCTCTTTCATTGTCCTCGGAATTTCGCTGACGTTTAAAAATGATTCGGAACTCTTCCATTTTTCTCAGAATTCCGCTGACGTTTAAAAATGTTTCGGAACTTTTCCATTGTTCTTGGAATTCTGCTGAAGTTTAAAAATTCTTTGGAACTCTTCCATTGTTTATGGAATTGCGCTGACATTTAAAAATGCTTCAGAACTCTTCCATTGTTCTCGGAATTCCACTGACGTTTAAAAATGCTTTGGAACTCTTCCATTGGTTCTCGTAATTCCGCTGAAGTTTAAAAAACCTTCGGAACTCTTCCATTGTTCTCGAAATTCCGCTGACGTTTAAAAATGCTTCGAAACTCTTCTAATGTTCTCGGAATTCCGCTGAAATTTATAAATGCTTCTGGAACTCTTGAAATGTTCTCGGAATTCTGCTGACATTTAAAAATGGTTCGGAACTCTTACCATTGTTCTCGGAATTCTCCTATAATTTAAAAATTCTTCGGAACTTTTCCATTGTTCTCGGAATTCCGCTGAGGTTTAAAAATGCTTCGGAACTCTTCCATTGTTCTCGGAATTCTGCTGACGTTTAAAAATGCTTCCGATCTCTTCCATTGTTCTGGGAATTCTGCTGATGTTTAAAAATGCTTCGGAACTCTTCCATTGTCCCCGGAATTCTGCTAAAATTCAAAAATGCTACGGAACTCTTCCATTGTTCCCGGAATTCGGCTGAAGTTTAAAAATGCTTCGGAACTCTTTCATTGCTCAAGGAATTCCGCTGACGTTTAAAAATGCTTCGGAACTCTTCCATTTTTCTCAGAATTCCGCTGACGTTTAAAAATGCTTCGGAACTCTTCCATTGTTCTCAGAATTCTGCTGACATTTAAAAATGGTTCGGAACTCTTACCATTGTTCTCGGAATTCTCCTGTAATTTAAAAAATCTTCGGAACTTTCCATTGTTCTCGGAATTCTGCTGAAGTTTAAAAATGCTTCGAAACTCTTCCATTGTTCTTAAAATTCTGCTGATGTTTAAAAATGCTTCGGAACTCGACCATTGTTCTCGTAATTCTGCTGACGTTTAAAAATGCTTCGTTACTTTTCGATTGTTCTTGGAATTCTGCTGATGTTTAAAAATGCTTCGGAACTCTTCCATTGTTCTCGGAATTCTGCTGACGTTTAAAAATGCTTCCGATCTCTTCATTTGTTCTCAGAATTCTGCTGAAGTATAAAAATGCTTCCGAACTCTTCCATTGTTCCCAGAATTCCGCAGACGTTTAAAAATGCTTCGGAACTCTTCCATTGTTCTCGGAATTCCGCTGAAGTTTAAAAATGCTTCAGAGCTCTTCCTTTGTTCTAGTATTTCCGCTGAAGTTTAAATATGCTTTTGAACTCTTCCTTTGCTCTCGGAATTCCGCTGAAGTTTAAAAATGCTTCGGAACACTTCAATTGTTCTCGGAATTCCGCTGAAGTTTAAAAATGCTTCGGAACTCTTCCATTGTTCTCGTAATTCCGCTGACGTTTAAAAATGCTTAGGAACTCTTCCATTGTTCTAGGATTTCTGCTGAAGTTTAAAAATGCTTCGGAACTCTTCCATTGTTCTCGTAATTCCGCTGACGTTTAAAAATGCTTAGGAACTCTTCCATTGTTCTAGGATTTCTGCTGAAGTTTAAAAATGCTTCGGAACTCTTCCATTGTTCCCGGAATTCGGCTGAAGTTTAAAAATGCTTCGGAACTCTTTCATTGCTCAAGGAATTCCGCTGACGTTTAAAAATGCTTCGGAACTCTTCCATTTTTCTCAGAATTCCGCTGACGTTTAAAAATGCTTCGGAACTCTTCCATTGTTCTCAGAATTCTGCTGACATTTAAAAATGGTTCGGAACTCTTACCATTGTTCTCGGAATTCTCCTGTAATTTAAAAATGCTTCGGAACTCGACCATTGTTCTCGTAATTCCGCTGACGTTTAAAAATGCTTCGTTACTTTTCGATTGTTCTTGGAATTCTGCTGAAGTATAAAAATGCTTCCGAACTCTTCCATTGTTCCCGGAATTCCGCTGACGTTTAAAAATGCTTCGGAACTCTTCCATTGTTCTCGAAATTCCGCTGAAGTTTAAAAATGCTTTGGAACTCTTCCATTGTTCTAGGATTTCCGATGAAGTTTAAAAATGCTTCGGAACTCTTCCATTGTTCTCGGAATTCCGCTGAAGTTTAAAAATGCTTCAGAACTCTTCCATTGTTCTCGGAATTCCACTGACGTTTAAAAATGCTTTGGAACTCTTCCATTGGTTCTCGTAATTCCGCTGAAGTTTAAAAAACCTTCGGAACTCTTCCATTGTTCTCGAAATTCCGCTGACGATTAAAAATGCTTCGAAACTCTTCTAATATTCTCGGAATTCCGCTGAAATTTAAAAATGCTTCTGGAACTCTTGAATTGTTCTCGGAATTCTGCTGACGTTTAAAAATGGTTCGGAACTCTTACCATTGTTCTCGGAATTCTCCTGTAATTTAAAAATTCTTCGGAACTTTTCCATTGTTCTCGGAATTCCGCTGAGGTTTAAAAATGCTTCGGAACTCTTCCATTGTTCTCGGAATTCTGCTGACGTTTAAAAATGCTTCCGATCTCTTCCATTGTTCTGGGAATTCTGCTGAAGTTTAAAAATGCTTCGGAACTCTTCCATTGTCCCCGGAATTCTGCTGAAATTCAAAAATGCTACCGAACTCTTCCATTGTTCTTAAAATTCTGCTGATGTTTAAAAATGCTTCGGAACACGACCATTGTTCTCGTAATTCCGCTGACGTTTAAAAATGCTTCGTTACTTTTCGATTGTTCTTGGAATTCTGCTGATGTTTAAAAATGCTTCGGAACTCTTTCTGATTGTTCTCGGAATTCTGCTGACGTTTAAAAATGCTTCCGATCTCTTCATTTGTTCTCAGAATTCTGCTGAAGTTTAAAAATGCTTCAGAACTCTTCCATTTTTCTAGGATTTAAGCTGAAGTTTAAAATGCTTTGGAACTCTTCCATTGTTCTCAGAATTCCGCTGAAGTTTAAAAATGCTTCGGAACTCTTCCATTGTTCTCGGAATTCCGCTGAAGTTTAAAAATGCTTCGGAACTCTTCCATTGTTCTCGAAATTCTGCTGATATTTAAAAATGCTTCCGATCTCTTCCAATGTTCTCGGAATTCTCCTGAAATTTTAAAATGCTTCGGAACTCTTACATTGTTCCCGGAATTCTGGTGAAGTTTAAAAATGCTACGGAACTCTTCCATTGTTCCCGGAATACTGCTGAAGTTTAAAGATGCTTTGGAACGCTTTCATTGCTCAAGGAATTCCGGTGCCATTTAAAAATGCTTCGGAACTCTTCCATTGTTCTTGGAATTCCGCTGATGTTTAAAAATTCTTCGGAACTCTTCCATTGTTCTCGGAATTCTGCTGACGAGTAAAAATGCTTCGGAACTCTTCCATTGCTCTCGTAATTCCGCTGACGTTTAAAAATACTTCGGAACTCTTCCATTGTTCTCGGAAATCCGCTGAAGTTTAAAAATGCTTCAGAACTCTTCTATTGTTCTAGGATTTCCGCTGAAGTTTAAAAATGCTTTGGTACTCTTCCATTGTTCTCGTAATTCCGCTGAAGTTTAAAAATGCTTCGGAAGTCTTCAATTGTTCTCGGAATTCTGCTGAAGTTTAAAAATGCTACGGAACTCTTCCATTGTTCCCGGAATACTGCTGAAGTTTAAAGATGCTTTGGAACTCTTTCATTGCTCAAGGAATTCCGGTGCCATTTAAAAATGCTTCGGAACTCTTCCATTGTTCTTGGAATTCCGCTGATGTTTAAAAATTCTTCGGAACTCTTCCATTGTTCTCGGAATTCCGCTGACGAGTAAAAATGCTTCGGAACTCTTCCATTGTTCTCGTAATTCCGCTGACGTTTAAAAATACTTCGGAACTCTTCCATTGTTCTCGGAAATCCGCTGAAGTTTAAAAATGCTTCGGAACTCTTCTATTGTTCTCGCGATTCTGCTGAAGTTTTAAAATGCTTCAGAACTCTTCCATTGTTCTCGGAATTCCGCTGAAGTTTAAAAATGATTCTGATCTCTTTCATTGTCCTCGGAATTTCGCTGACGTTTAAAAATGATTCGGAACTCTTCCATTTTTCTCAGAATTCCGCTGACGTTTAAAAATGTTTCGGAACTTTTCCATTGTTCTTGGAATTCTGCTGAAGTTTAAAAATTCTTTGGAACTCTTCCATTGTTTATGGAATTGCGCTGACATTTAAAAATGCTTCAGAACTCTTCCATTGTTCTCGGAATTCCACTGACGTTTAAAAATGCTTTGGAACTCTTCCATTGGTTCTCGTAATTCCACTGAAGTTTAAAAAACCTTCGGAACTTTTCCATTGTTCTCGAAATTCCGCTGACGTTTAAAAATGCTTCGAAACTCTTCTAATGTTCTCGTAATTCCGCTGAAATTTAAAAATGCTTCTGGAACTCTTGAAATGTTCTCGGAATTCTGCTGACATTTAAAAATGGTTCGGAACTCTTACCATTGTTCTCGGAATTCTCCTGTAATTTAAAAATTCTTCGGAACTTTTCCATTGTTCTCGGAATTCCGCTGAGGTTTAAAAATGCTTCGGAACTCTTCCATTGTTCTCGGAATTCTGCTGACGTTTAAAAATGCTTCCGATCTCTTCATTTGTTCTCAGAATTCTGCTGAAGTATAAAAATGCTTCCGAACTCTTCCATTGTTCCCGGAATTCCGCTGACGTTTAAAAATGCTTCGGAACTCTTCCATTGTTCTCGGAATTCCGCTGAAGTTTAAAAATGCTTTGGAACTCTTCCATTGTTCTAGGATTTCCGATGAAGTTTAAAAATGCTTCGGAACTCTTCCATTGTTCTCGGAATTCCGCTGAAGTTTAAAAATGCTTCAGAACTCTTCCATTGTTCTCGGAATTCCACTGACGTTTAAAAATGCTTTGGAACTCTTCCATTGGTTCTCGTAATTCCGCTGAAGTTTAAAAAACCTTCGGAACTCTTCCATTGTTCTCGAAATTCCGCTGACGTTTAAAAATGCTTCGAAACTCTTCTAATGTCCTCGGAATTCCGCTGAAATTTAAAAATGCTTCTGGAACTCTTGAATTGTTCTCGGAATTCTGCTGACGTTTAAAAATGGTTCGGAACTCTTACCATTGTTCTCGGAATTCTCCTGTAATTTAAAAATTCTTCGGAACTTTTCCATTGTTCTCGGAATTCCGCTGAGGTTTAAAAATACTTCGGAACTCTTCCATTGTTCTCGGAATTCTGCTGACGTTTAAAAATGCTTCCGATCTCTTCATTTGTTCTCAGAATTCTGCTGAAGTATAAAAATGCTTCCGAACTCTTCCATTGTTCCCGGAATTCCGCTGACGTTTAAAAATGCTTCGGAACTCTTCCATTGTTCTCGGAATTCCGCTGAAGTTTAAAAATGCTATGGAACTCTTCCATTGTTCTAGGATTTCCGATGAAGTTTAAAAATGCTTCGGAACTCTTCCATTGTTCTCGGAATTCCGCTGAAGTTTAAAAATGCTTCAGAACTCTTCCATTGTTCTCGGAATTCCACTGACGTTTAAAAATGCTTTGGAACTCTTCCATTGGTTCTCGTAATTCCGCTGAAGTTTAAAAAACCTTCGGAACTCTTCCATTGTTCTTGAAATTCCGCTGACGTTTAAAAATGCTTCGAAACTCTTCTAATGTTCTTGCAATTCCGCTGAAATTTAAAAATGCTTCGGAACTCTTGAATTGTTCTCGGAATTCTGCTGACGTTTAAAAATGGTTCGGAACTCTTACCATTGTTCTCGGAATTCTCCTGTAATTTAAAAATTCTTCGGAACTTTTCCATTGTTCTCGGAATTCCGCTGAGGTTTAAAAATGCTTCGGAACTCTTCCATTGTTCTCGGAATTCTGCTGACGTTTAAAAATGCTTCCGATCTCTTCCATTGTTCTGGGAATTCCGCTGACGTTTAAAAATGCTTCGGAACTCTTCCATTTTTCTCAGAATTCCGCTGACGTTTAAAAATGCTTCGGAACTCTTCCATTGTTCTCAGAATTCTGCTGACATTTAAAAATGGTTCGGAACTCTTACCATTGTTCTCGGAATTCTCCTGTAATTTAAAAATTCTTCGGAACTTTCCATTGTTCTCGGAATTCTGCTGAAGTTTAAAAATGCTTCGAAACTCTTCCATTGTTCTTAAAATTCTGCTGATGTTTAAAAATGCTTCGGAACTCGACCATTGTTCTCGTAATTCCGCTGACGTTTAAAAATGCTTCGTTACTTTTCGATTGTTCTTGGAATTCTGCTGATGTTTAAAAATGCTTCGGAACTCTTCCATTGTTCTCGGAATTCTGCTGACGTTTAAAAATGCTTCCGATCTCTTCATTTGTTCTCAGAATTCTGCTGAAGTATAAAAATGCTTCCGAACTCTTCCATTGTTCCCAGAATTCCACAGACGTTTAAAAATGCTTCGGAACTCTTCCATTGTTCTCGGAATTCCGCTGAAGTTTAAAAATGATTCAGAGCTCTTCCTTTGTTCTAGTATTTCCGCTGAGGTTTAAATATGCTTTTGAACTCTTCCTTTGCTCTCGGAATTCCGCTGAAGTTTAAAAATGCTTCGGAACACTTCAATTGTTCTCGGAATTCCGCTGAAGTTTAAAAATGCTTCGGAACTCTTCCATTGTTCTCGTAATTCCGCTGACGTTTAAAAATGCTTAGGAACTCTTCCATTGTTCTAGGATTTCTGCTGAAGTTTAAAAATGCTTCGGAACTCTTCCATTGTTCTCGGAATTCTGCTGAAGTTTAAAAATGCTTCGGAACTCTTCCATTGTCCCCGGAATTCTGCTGAAATTCAAAAATGCTACGGAACTCTTCCATTGTTCCCGGAATTCGGCTGAAGTTTAAAAATGCTTCGGAACTCTTTCATTGCTCAAGGAATTCCGCTGACGTTTAAAAATGCTTCGGAACTCTTCCATTTTTCTCAGAATTCCGCTGACGTTTAAAAATGCTTCGGAACTCTTCCATTGTTCTCAGAATTCTGCTGACATTTAAAAATGGTTCGGAACTCTTACCATTGTTCTCGGAATTCTCCTGTAATTTAAAAATTCTTCGGAACTTTTCATTGGTCTCGGAATTCTGCTGAAGTTTAAAAATGCTTCGAAACTCTTCCATTGTTCTTAAAATTCTTCTGATGTTTAAAAATGCTTCGGAACTCGACCATTGTTCTCGTAATTCCGCTGACGTTTAAAAATGCTTCGTTACTTTTCGATTGTTCTTGGAATTCTGCTGAAGTATAAAAATGCTTCCGAACTCTTCCATTGTTCCCGGAATTCCGCTGAAGTTTAAAAATGCTTTGGAACTCTTCCATTGTTCTAGGATTTCCGATGAAGTTTAAAAATGCTTCGGAACTCTTCCATTGTTCTCGGAATTCCGCTGAAGTTTAAAAATGCTTTGGAACTCTTCCATTGTTCTAGGATTTCCGATGAAGTTTAAAAATGCTTCGGAACTCTTCCATTGTTCTCGGAATTCCGCTGAAGTTTAAAAATGCTTCAGAACTCTTCCATTGTTCTCGGAATTCCACTGACGTTTAAAAATGCTTTGGAACTCTTCCATTGGTTCTCGTAATTCCGCTGAAGTTTAAAAAACCTTCGGAACTCTTCCATTGTTCTCGAAATTCCGCTGACGTTTAAAAATGCTTCGAAACTCTTCTAATGTTCTCGGAATTCCGCTGAAATTTAAAAATGCTTCTGGAACTCTTGAAATGTTTTCGGAATTCTGCTGACATTTAAAAATGGTTCGGAACTCTTACCATTGTTCTCGGAATTCTCCTGTAATTTAAAAATTCTTCGGAACTTTTCCATTGTTCTCGGAATTCCGCTGAGGTTTAAAAATGCTTCGGAACTCTTCCATTGTTCTCGGAATTCTGCTGACGTTTAAAAATGCTTCCGATCTCTTCATTTGTTCTCAGAATTCTGCTGAAGTATAAAAATGCTTCCGAACTCTTCCATTGTTCCCGGAATTCCGCTGACATTTAAAAATTCTTCGGAACTTTTCCATTGTTCTCGGAATTCCGCTGAGGTTTAAAAATGCTTCGGAACTCTTCCATTGTTCTCGGAATTCTGCTGACGTTTAAAAATGCTTCCGATCTCTTCCATTGTTCTGGGAATTCTGCTGAAGTTTAAAAATGCTTCGGAACTCTTCCATTGTCCCCGGAATTCTGCTGAATTTCAAAAATGCTACCGAACTCTTCCATTGTTCCCGGAATTCGGCTGAAGTTTAAAAATGCTTCGGAACTCTTCCATTTTTCTCAGAATTCCGCTGACGTTTAAAAATGCTTCGGAACTCTTCCATTGTTCTCAGAATTCTGCTGACATTTAAAAATGGTTCGGAACTCTTACCATTGTTCTCGGAATTCTCCTGTAATTTAAAAATTCTTCGGAACTTTTCCATTGTTCTCGGAATTCTGCTGAAGTTTAAAAATGCTTCGAAACTCTTCCATTGTTCTTAAAATTCTGCTGATGTTTAAAAATGCTTCGGAACTCGACCATTGTTCTCGTAATTCCGCTGACGTTTAAAAATGCTACGTTACTTTTCGATTGTTCTTGGAATTCTGCTGATGTTTAAAAATGCTTCGGAACTCTTCCATTGTTCTCGGAATTTCGCTGACGTTTTAAAATGCTTCAGAACTCTTCCATATTTCTCAGAATTCCGCTGACGTTTAAAAATGTTTTGGAAATTTTCCATTGTTCTTGGAATTCTGCTGAAGTTTAAAAATTCTTTGGAACTCTTCCATTGTTTATGGAATTGCGCTGACATTTAAAAATGCTTCAGAACTCTTCCATTGTTCCCGGAATCTGCTGAAGTTTAAAAATGCTTTGGAACTCTTCCATTGTTCTTGGAATTCCGCTGATGTTTAAAAATTCTTCGGAACTCTTCCATTGTTCTCGGAATTCCGCTGACGAGTAAAAATGCTTCGGAACTCTTCCATTGCTATCGTAATTCCGCTGACGTTTAAAAATACTTCGGAACTCTTCCATTGTTCTCGGAAATCCGCTGAAGTTTAAAAATGCTTCAGAACTCTTCTATTGTTCTAGGATTTCCGCTGAAGTTTAAAAATGCTTTGGAACTCTTCCATTGTTCTCGTAATTCCGCTGAAGTTTAAAAATGCTTCGGAAGTCTTCAATTGTTCTCGGAATTCTGCTGAAGTTTAAAAATGCTACGGAACTCTTCCATTGTTCCCGGAATACTGCTGAAGTTTAAAGATGCTTTGGAACTCTTTCATTGCTCAAGGAATTCCGGTGCCATTTAAAAATGCTTCGGAACTCTTCCATTGTTCTTGGAATTCCGCTGATGTTTAAAAATTCTTCGGAACTCTTCCATTGTTCTCGGAATTCCGCTGACGAGTAAAAATGCTTCGGAACTCTTCCATTGTTCTCGTAATTCCGCTGACGTTTAAAAATTCTTCGGAACTCTTCCATTGTTCTCGGAAATCCGCTGAAGTTTAAAAATGCTTCGGAACTCTTCTATTGTTCTCGCGATTCTGCTGAAGTTTTAAAATGCTTCAGAACTCTTCCATTGTTCTCGGAATTCCGCTGAAGTTTAAAAATGATTCTGATCTCTTTCATTGTCCTCGGAATTTCGCTGACGTTTAAAAATGATTCGGAACTCTTCCATTTTTCTCAGAATTCCGCTGACGTTTAAAAATGTTTCGGAACTTTTCCATTGTTCTTGGAATTCTGCTGAAGTTTAAAAATTCTTTGGAACTCTTCCATTGTTTATGGAATTGCGCTGACATTTAAAAATGCTTCAGAACTCTTCCATTGTTCTCGGAATTCCACTGACGTTTAAAAATGCTTTGGAACTCTTCCATTGGTTCTCGTAATTCCGCTGAAGTTTAAAAAACCTTCGGAACTCTTCCATTGTTCTCGAAATTCCGCTGACGTTTAAAAATGCTTCGAAACTCTTCTAATGTTCTCGGAATTCCGCTGAAATTTAAAAATGCTTCTGGAACTCTTGAAATGTTCTCGGAATTCTGCTGACATTTAAAAATGGTTCGGAACTCTTACCATTGTTCTCGGAATTCTCCTGTAATTTAAAAATTCTTCGGAACTTTTCCATTGTTCTCGGAATTCCGCTGAGGTTTAAAAATGCTTCGGAACTCTTCCATTGTTCTCGGAATTCTGCTGACGTTTAAAAATGCTTCCGATCTCTTCCATTGTTCTGGGAATTCTGCTGAAGTTTAAAAATGCTTCGGAATTCTTCCATTGTCCCCGGAATTCTGCTAAGATTCAAAAATGCTACGGAACTCTTCCATTGTTCCCGGAATTCGGCTGAAGTTTAAAAATGCTTCGGAACTCTTTCATTGCTCAAGGAATTCCGCTGACGTTTAAAAATGCTTCGGAACTCTTCCATTTTTCTCAGAATTCCGCTGACGTTTAAAAATGCTTCGGAACTCTTCCATTGTTCTCAGAATTCTGCTGACATTTAAAAATGGTTCGGAACTCTTACCATTGTTCTCGGAATTCTCCTGTAATTTAAAAATTCTTCGGAACTTTCCATTGTTCTCGGAATTCTGCTGAAGTTTAAAAATGCTTCGAAACTCTTCCATTGTTCTTAAAATTCTGCTGATGTTTAAAAATGCTTCGGAACTCGACCATTGTTCTCGTAATTCCGCTGACGTTTAAAAATGCTTCGTTACTTTTCGATTGTTCTTGGAATTCTGCTGATGTTTAAAAATGCTTCGGAACTCTTCCATTGTTCTCGGAATTCTGCTGACGTTTAAAAATGCTTCCGATCTCTTCATTTGTTCTCAGAATTCTGCTGAAGTATAAAAATGCTTCCGAACTCTTCCATTGTTCCCAGAATTCCGCAGACGTTTAAAAATGCTTCGGAACTCTTCCATTGTTCTCGGAATTCCGCTGAAGTTTAAAAATGCTTCAGAGCTCTTCCTTTGTTCTAGTATTTCCGCTGAAGTTTAAATATGCTTTTGAACTCTTCCTTTGCTCTCGGAATTCCGCTGAAGTTTAAAAATGCTTCGGAACACTTCAATTGTTCTCGGAATTCCGCTGAAGTTTAAAAATGCTTCGGAACTCTTCCATTGTTCTCGTAATTCCGCTGACGTTTAAAAATGCTTAGGAACTCTTCCATTGTTCTAGGATTTCTGCTGAAGTTTAAAAATGCTTCGGAACTCTTCCAATTTTCCCGGAATTCGGCTGAAGTTTAAAAATGCTTTGGAACTCTTCCATTGGTTCTCGTAATTCCGCTGAAGTTTAAAAAACCTTCGGAACTCTTCCATTGTTCTCGAAATTCCGCTGACGATTAAAAATGCTTCGAAACTCTTCTAATGTTCTCGGAATTCCGCTGAAATTTAAAAATGCTTCTGGAACTCTTGAATTGTTCTCGGAATTCTGCTGACGTTTAAAAATGGTTCGGAACTCTTACCATTGTTCTCGGAATTCTCCTGTAATTTAAAAATTCTTCGGAACTTTTCCATTGTTCTCGGAATTCCGCTGAGGTTTAAAAATGCTTCGGAACTCTTCCATTGTTCTCGGAATTCTGCTGACGTTTAAAAATGCTTCCGATCTCTTCCATTGTTCTGGGAATTCTGCTGAAGTTTAAAAATGCTTCGGAACTCTTCCATTGTCCCCGGAATTCTGCTGAAATTCAAAAATGCTACCGAACTCTTCCATTGTTCTTAAAATTCTGCTGATGTTTAAAAATGCTTCGGAACACGACCATTGTTCTCGTAATTCCGCTGACGTTTAAAAATGCTTCGTTACTTTTCGATTGTTCTTGGAATTCTGCTGATGTTTAAAAATGCTTCGGAACTCTTTCTGATTGTTCTCGGAATTCTGCTGCCGTTTAAAAATGCTTCCGATCTCTTCATTTGTTCTCAGAATTCTGCTGAAGTTTAAAAATGCTTCAGAACTCTTCCATTTTTCTAGGATTTAAGCTGAAGTTTAAAATGCTTTGGAACTCTTCCATTGTTCTCAGAATTCCGCTGAAGTTTAAAAATGCTTCGGAACTCTTCCATTGTTCTCGGAATTCCGCTGAAGTTTAAAAATGCTTCGGAACTCTTCCATTGTTCTCGAAATTCTGCTGATATTTAAAAATGCTTCCGATCTCTTCCAATGTTCTCGGAATTCTCCTGAAATTTTAAAATGCTTCGGAACTCTTACATTGTTCCCGGAATTCTGGTGAAGTTTAAAAATGCTACGGAACTCTTCCATTGTTCCCGGAATACTGCTGAAGTTTAAAGATGCTTTGGAACGCTTTCATTGCTCAAGGAATTCCGGTGCCATTTAAAAATGCTTCGGAACTCTTCCATTGTTCTTGGAATTCCGCTGATGTTTAAAAATTCTTCGGAACTCTTCCATTGTTCTCGGAATTCCGCTGACGAGTAAAAATGCTTCGGAACTCTTCCATTGCTCTCGTAATTCCGCTGACGTTTAAAAATACTTCGGAACTCTTCCATTGTTCTCGGAAATCCGCTGAAGTTTAAAAATGTTTCAGAACTCTTCTATTGTTCTAGGATTTCCGCTGAAGTTTAAAAATGCTTTGGTACTCTTCCATTGTTCTCGTAATTCCGCTGAAGTTTAAAAATGCTTCGGAAGTCTTCAATTGTTCTCGGAATTCTGCTGAAGTTTAAAAATGCTACGGAACTCTTCCATTGTTCCCGGAATACTGCTGAAGTTTAAAGATGCTTTGGAACTCTTTCATTGCTCAAGGAATTCCGGTGCCATTTAAAAATGCTTCGGAACTCTTCCATTGTTCTTGGAATTCCGCTGATGTTTAAAAATTCTTCGGAACTCTTCCATTGTTCTCGGAATTCCGCTGACGAGTAAAAATGCTTCGGAACTCTTCCATTGTTCTCGTAATTCCGCTGACGTTTAAAAATACTTCGGAACTCTTCCATTGTTCTCGGAAATCCGCTGAAGTTTAAAAATGCTTCGGAACTCTTCCATTGTTCTTGGAATTCCGCTGATGTTTAAAAATTCTTCGGAACTCTTCCATTGTTCTCGGAATTCCGCTGACGAGTAAAAATGCTTCGGAACTCTTCCATTGTTCTCGTAATTCCGCTGACGTTTAAAAATACTTCGGAACTCTTCCATTGTTCTCGGAAATCCGCTGAAGTTTAAAAATGCTTCGGAACTCTTCTATTGTTCTCGCGATTCTGCTGAAGTTTTAAAATGCTTCAGAACTCTTCCATTGTTCTCGGAATTCCGCTGAAGTTTAAAAATGATTCTGATCTCTTTCATTGTCCTCGGAAGTTCGCTGACGTTTAAAAATGATTCGGAACTCTTCCATTTTTCTCAGAATTCCGCTGACGTTTAAAAATGTTTCGGAACTTTTCCATTGTTCTTGGAATTCTGCTGAAGTTTAAAAATTCTTTGGAACTCTTCCATTGTTTATGGAATTGCGCTGACATTTAAAAATGCTTCAGAACTCTTCCATTGTTCTCGGAATTCCACTGACGTTTAAAAATGCTTTGGAACTCTTCCATTGGTTCTCGTAATTCCACTGAAGTTTAAAAAACCTTCGGAACTCTTCCATTGTTCTCGAAATTCCGCTGACGTTTAAAAATGCTTCGAAACTCTTCTAATGTTCTCGGAATTCCGCTGAAATTTAAAAATGCTTCTGGAACTCTTGAAATGTTCTCGGAATTCTGCTGACATTTAAAAATGGTTCGGAACTCTTACCATTGTTCTCGGAATTCTCCTGTAATTTAAAAATTCTTCGGAACTTTTCCATTGTTCTCGGAATTCCGCTGAGGTTTAAAAATGCTTCGGAACTCTTCCATTGTTCTCGGAATTCTGCTGACGTTTAAAAATGCTTCCGAACTCTTCATTTGTTCTCAGAATTCTGCTGAAGTATAAAAATGCTTCCGAACTCTTCCATTGTTCCCGGAATTCCGCTGACGTTTAAAAATGCTTCGGAACTCTTCCATTGTTCTCGGAATTCCGCTGAAGTTTAAAAATGCTATGGAACTCTTCCATTGTTCTAGGATTTCCGATGAAGTTTAAAAATGCTTCGGAACTCTTCCATTGTTCTCGGAATTCCGCTGAAGTTTAAAAATGCTTCAGAACTCTTCCATTGTTCTCGGAATTCCACTGACGTTTAAAAATGCTTTGGAACTCTTCCATTGGTTCTCTTAATTCCGCTGAAGTTTAAAAAACCTTCGGAACTCTTCCATTGTTCTTGAAATTCCGCTGACGTTTAAAAATGCTTCGAAACTCTTCTATTGTTCTTGCAATTCCGCTGAAATTTAAAAATGCTTCGGAACTCTTGAATTGTTCTCGGAATTCTGCTGACGTTTAAAAATGGTTCGGAACTCTTACCATTGTTCTCGGAATTCTCCTGTAATTTAAAAATTCTTCGGAACTTTTCCATTGTTCTCGGAATTCCGCTGAGGTTTAAAAATGCTTCGGAACTCTTCCATTGTTCTCGGAATTCTGCTGACGTTTAAAAATGCTTCCGATCTCTTCCATTGTTCTGGGAATTCCGCTGACGTTTAAAAATGCTTCGGAACTCTTCCATTTTTCTCAGAATTCCGCTGACGTTTAAAAATGCTTCGGAACTCTTCCATTGTTCTCAGAATTCTGCTGACATTTAAAAATGGTTCGGAACTCTTACCATTGTTCTCGGAATTCTCCTGTAATTTAAAAATTCTTCGGAACTTTCCATTGTTCTCGGAATTCTGCTGAAGTTTAAAAATGCTTCGAAACTCTTCCATTGTTCTTAAAATTCTGCTGATGTTTAAAAATGCTTCGGAACTCGACCATTGTTCTCGTAATTCCGCTGACGTTTAAAAATGCTTCGTTACTTTTCGATTGTTCTTGGAATTCTGCTGATGTTTAAAAATGCTTCGGAACTCTTCCATTGTTCTCGGAATTCTGCTGACGTTTAAAAATGCTTCCGATCTCTTCATTTGTTCTCAGAATTCTGCTGAAGTATAAAAATGCTTCCGAACTCTTCCATTGTTCCCAGAATTCCACAGACGTTTAAAAATGCTTCGGAACTCTTCCATTGTTCTCGGAATTCCGCTGAAGTTTAAAAATGCTTCAGAGCTCTTCCTTTGTTCTAGTATTTCCGCTGAGGTTTAAATATGCTTTTGAACTCTTCCTTTGCTCTCGGAATTCCGCTGAAGTTTAAAAATGCTTCGGAACACTTCAATTGTTCTCGGAATTCCGCTGAAGTTTAAAAATGCTTCGGAACTCTTCCATTGTTCTCGTAGTTCCGCTGACGTTTAAAAATGCTTAGGAACTCTTCCATTGTTCTAGGATTTCTGCTGAAGTTTAAAAATGCTTCGGAACTCTTCCATTGTTCTCGGAATTCTGCTGACGTTTAAAAATGCTTCCGATCTCTTCCATTGTTCTGGGAATTCTGCTGAAGTTTAAAAATGCTTCGGAACTCTTCCATTGTCCCCGGAATTCTGCTGAAATTCAAAAATGCTACGGAACTCTTCCATTGTTCCCGGAATTCGGCTGAAGTTTAAAAATGCTTCGGAACTCTTTCATTGCTCAAGGAATTCCGCTGACGTTTAAAAATGCTTCGGAACTCTTCCATTTTTCTCAGAATTCCGCTGACGTTTAAAAATGCTTCGGAACTCTTCCATTGTTCTCAGAATTCTGCTGACATTTAAAAATGGTTCGGAACTCTTACCATTGTTCTCGGAATTCTCCTGTAATTTAAAAATTCTTCGGAACTTTTCATTGGTCTCGGAATTCTGCTGAAGTTTAAAAATGCTTCGAAACTCTTCCATTGTTCTTAAAATTCTTCTGATGTTTAAAAATGCTTCGGAACTCGACCATTGTTCTCGTAATTCCGCTGACGTTTAAAAATGCTTCGTTACTTTTCGATTGTTCTTGGAATTCTGCTGAAGTATAAAAATGCTTCCGAACTCTTCCATTGTTCCCGGAATTCCGCTGAAGTTTAAAAATGCTTTGGAACTCTTCCATTGTTCTAGGATTTCCGATGAAGTTTAAAAATGCTTCGGAACTCTTCCATTGTTCTCGGAATTCCGCTGAAGTTTAAAAATGCTTTGGAACTCTTCCATTGTTCTAGGATTTCCGATGAAGTTTAAAAATGCTTCGGAACTCTTCCATTGTTCTCGGAATTCCGCTGAAGTTTAAAAATGCTTCAGAACTCTTCCATTGTTCTCGGAATTCCACTGACGTTTAAAAATGCTTTGGAACTCTTCCATTGGTTCTCGTAATTCCGCTGAAGTTTAAAAAACCTTCGGAACTCTTCCATTGTTCTCGAAATTCCGCTGACGTTTAAAAATGCTTCGAAACTCTTCTAATGTTCTCGGAATTCCGCTGAAATTTAAAAATGCTTCTGGAACTCTTGAAATGTTTTCGGAATTCTGCTGACATTTAAAAATGGTTCGGAACTCTTACCATTGTTCCCGGAATTCCGCTGACGTTTAAAAATTCTTCGGAACTTTTCCATTGTTCTCGGAATTCCGCTGAGGTTTAAAAATGCTTCGGAACTCTTCCATTGTTCTCGGAATTCTGCTGACGTTTAAAAATGCTTCCGATCTCTTCCATTGTTCTGGGAATTCTGCTGAAGTTTAAAAATGCTTCGGAACTCTTCCATTGTCCCCGGAATTCTGCTGAATTTCAAAAATGCTACCGAACTCTTCCATTGTTCCCGGAATTCGGCTGAAGTTTAAAAATGCTTCGGAACTCTTTCATTGCTCAAGGAATTCCGCTGACGTTTAAAAATGCTTCGGAACTCTTCCATTTTTCTCAGAATTCCGCTGACGTTTAAAAATGCTTCGGAACTCTTCCATTGTTCTCAGAATTCTGCTGACATTTAAAAATGGTTCGGAACTCTTACCATTGTTCTCGGAATTCTCCTGTAATTTAAAAATTCTTCGGAACTTTTCCATTGTTCTCGGAATTCTGCTGAAGTTTAAAAATGCTTCGAAACTCTTCCATTGTTCTTAAAATTCTGCTGATGTTTAAAAATGCTTCGGAACTCGACCATTGTTCTCGTAATTCCGCTGACGTTTAAAAATGCTACGTTACTTTTCGATTGTTCTTGGAATTCTGCTGATGTTTAAAAATGCTTCGGAACTCTTCCATTGTTCTCGGAATTTCGCTGACGTTTAAAAATGCTTCAGAACTCTTCCATATTTCTCAGAATTCCGCTGACGTTTAAAAATGTTTTGGAAATTTTCCATTGTTCTTGGAATTCTGCTGAAGTTTAAAAATTCTTTGGAACTCTTCCATTGTTTATGGAATTGCGCTGACATTTAAAAATGCTTCAGAACTCTTCCATTGTTCCCGGAATCTGCTGAAGTTTAAAAATGCTTCGGAACTCTTCCATTGTTCCCAGTATTCCGCTGAAGTTTAAAAATGCTTCGGAACTCTTCCATTGTTTATGGAATTCCGCTGACATTTAAAAATACTTCGGAACTCTTCCAATTTTCTCAGAATTCCGCTGACGTTCAAAAATTCTGCAGAACTCTTCCATTGTTCTCGGAATTCCGCTGACATTTCAAAATGCTTCGGAACTCTTCCATTGTTCTCGGAATTCCGCTGAAGTTTAAAAATGCTTCAGAGCTCTTCCTTTGTTCTAGTATTTCCGCTGAGGTTTAAATATGCTTTTGAACTCTTCCTTTGCTCTCGGAATTCCGCTGAATTTTAAAAATGCTTCGGAACACTTCAATTTTTCTCGGAATTCCGCTGAAGTTTAAAAATGCTTCGGAACTCTTCCATTGTTCTCGTAATTCCGCTGAAGTTTAAAAATGCTTAGGAACTCTTCCATTGTTCTAGGATTTCTGCTGAAGTTTAAAAATGCTTCGGAACTCTTCCATTGTTCTCGGAATTCTGCTGACGTTTAAAAATGCTTCCGATCTCTTCCATTGTTCTGGGAATTCTGCTGAAGTATAAAAATGCTTCGGAACTCTTCCATTGTCCCCGGAATTCTGCTGAAATTCAAAAATGCTACGGAACTCTTCCATTGTTCCCGGAATTCGGCTGAAGTTTAAAAATGCTTCGGAACTCTTTCATTGCTCAAGGAATTCCGCTGACGTTTAAAAATGCTTCGGAACTCTTCCATTTTTCTCAGAATTCCGCTGACATTTAAAAATGCTTCGGAACTCTTCCATTGTTCTCAGAATTCTGCTGACATTTAAAAATGGTTCGGAACTCTTACCATTGTTCTCGGAATTCTCCTGTAATTTAAAAATTCTTCGGAACTTTTCCATTGTTCTCGGAATTCTGCTGAAGTTTAAAAATGCTTCGAAACTCTTCCATTGTTCTTAAAATTCTGCTGATGTTTAAAAATGCTTCGGAACTCGACCATTGTTCTCGTAATTCCGCTGACGTTTAAAAATGCTACGTTACTTTTCGATTGTTCTTGGAATTCTGCTGATGTTTAAAAATGCTTCGGAACTCTTCCATTGTTCTCGGAATTTCGCTGACGTTTAAAAATGCTTCAGAACTCTTCCATATTTCTCAGAATTCCGCTGACGTTTAAAAATGTTTTGGAAATTTTCCATTGTTCTTGGAATTCTGCTGAAGTTTAAAAATTCTTTGGAACTCTTCCATTGTTTTTGGAATTGCGCTGACATTTAAAAATGCTTCAGAACTCTTCCATTGTTCCCGGAATCTGCTGAAGTTTAAAAATGCTTCGGAACTCTTCCATTGTTCCCAGTATTCCGCTGAAGTTTAAAAATGCTTCGGAACTCTTCCATTGTTCTTGGAATTCCGCTGACATTTAAAAATACTTCGGAACTCTTCCAATTTTCTCAGAATTCCGCTGACGTTCAAAAATGCTGCAGAACTCTTCCATTGTTCTCGGAATTCCGCTGACATTTCAAAATGCTTCGGAACTCTTCCATTGTTCTTGGAATTCTGCTGAAGTTTAAAAATTCTTCGGAACTCTTCCATTGTTTATGGAATTGCGCTGACATTTAAAAATGCTTCGGAACTCTTCCATTGTTCTCGGAATTCCACTGACGTTTAAAATTGCTTTGGAACTCTTCCATTTTTCTCGGAATTCCGCTGAAGTTTAAAAAACATTCGGAACTCTTCCACTGTTCTCGGAATTCCGCTGAAGTTTAAAAATGCTTCGAAACTCTTCTAATGTTTTCGTAATTCCGCTGAAATTTAAAAATGTTTCTGGAACTCTTCCATTGTTCTCGGAATTCTGCTGACGTTTAAAAATGCTTCGGAACGGTTCCATTGTTCTCAGAATTCTGCTGACATTTAAAAATGGTTCGGAACTCTTACCATTGTTCTCGGAATTCTCCTGTAATTTAAAAATTCTTCGGAACTTTTCCATTGTTCTCGGAATTCCGCTGAGGTTTAAAAATGCTTCGGAACTCTTCCATTGTTCTCGGAATTCTGCTGACGTTTAAAAATGCTTCCGATCTCTTCCATTGTTCTGAGAATTCTGCTGAAGTTTAAAAATGCTTCGGAACTCTTCCATTGTCCCCGGAATTCTGCTGAAATTCAAAAATGCTACGGAACTCTTCCATTGTTCCCGGAATTCAGCTGAAGTTTAAAAATGCTTCGGAACTCTTTCATTGCTCAAGGAATTCCGCTGACATTTAAAAATGCTTCGGAACTCTTCCATTTTTCTCAGTATTCCGCTGACGTTTAAAAATGCTTCGGAACTCTTCCATTGTTCTCAGAATTCTGCTGACATTTAAAAATGGTTCGGAACTCTTACCATTGTTCTCGGAATTCTCCTGTAATTTAAAAATTCTTCGGAACTTTTCCATTGTTCTCGGAATTCCGCTGAAGTTTAAAAATACTTCAGAAATCTTACATTGTTCTCGGAATTCTGCTGATGTTTAAAAATGCTTCCGAACTCTTCCATTGTTTTCGGAATTCTGCTGACGTTTAAAAATGCTTCCGATCTCTTCATTTGTTCCCAGAATTCTGCTGAAGTATAAAAATGCTTCCGAACTCTTCCATTGTACCCGGAATTCCGCTGACGTTTAAAAATGCTTCGGAACTCTTCAATTGTTCTAGGATTTCTGCTGAAGTTTAAAAATGCTTCGGAACTCTTCTATTGTTCTCGCAATTCTGCTGAAGTTTTAAAATGCTTCGGAACACTTCTATTGTCCTCGGAATTTCGCTGACGTTTAAAAATGCTTCAGAACTCTTCCATTTTTCTCAGAATTCCGCTGACGTTTAAAAATGTTTTGGAAATTTTCCATTGTTCTTGGAATTCTGCTGAAGTTTAAAAATTCTTTGGAACTCTTCCATTGCTTATGGGATTGCGCTGACATTTAAAAATGCTTCAGAACTCTTCCATTGTTCCCGGAATCTGCTGAAGTTTAAAAATGCTTCGGAACTCTTCCATTGTTCCCAGTATTCCGCTGAAGTTTAAAAATGCTTCGGAACTCTTCCATTGTTCCCAGTATTCCGCTGACGTTCAAAAATGCTGCAGAACTTTTCCATTGTTCTCGGAATTCCGCTGACATTTCAAAATTCTTCGGAACTCTTCCATTGTTCTTGAAATTCTGCTGAAGTTTAAAAATTCTTCGGAACTCTTCCATTGTTTATGGAATTGCGCTGACATTTAAAAATGTTTCGGAACTATTCCATTGTTCTCGGAATTCCACTGACGTTTAAAATTGCTTTGGAACTCTTCCATTTTTCTCGGAATTCCGCTGAAGTTTAAAAAACCTTCGGAACTCTTCCATTGTTCTCGGAATTCTGTTGACGTTAAAAAATGCTTCCGATCTGTTCCATTGTTCTCGGAATTCTGCTGAAGTATAAAAATGCTTCGGAACACTTCCATTGTTCCCAGTATTCCGCTGAAGTTTAAAATGCTTCGGAACTCTTCCATTCTTCCCAGTATTCCGCTGAAGTTTAAAATGCTTCGGAACTCTTCCATTGTTTTTGGAATTCCGCTGACATTTAAAAATACTTCGGAACTCTTCCATTTTTCTCAGAATTCCGCTGACGTTCAAAAATGCTGCAGAACTTTTCCATTGTTCTCGGAATTCCGCTGACATTTCAAAATGCTTCCGAACTCTTCCATTGTTCTTGGAATTCTGCTGAAGTTTAAAAATTCTTCGGAACTCTTCCATTGTTTATGGAATTGCGCTGACATTTAAAAATGTTTCGGAACTCTTCCATTGTTCTCGGAATTCCACTGACGTTTAAAATTGCTTTGGAACTCTTCCATTTTTCTCGGAATTCCGCTGAAGTTTAAAAAACCTTCGGAACTCTTCCATTGTTCTCGGAATTCCGCTGAAATTTAAAAATGCTTCGAAACTCTTCCATTGTTCTCGGAATTCTGCTGACGTTTAAAAATGCTTCGGAACTGTTCCATTGTTCTCAGAATTCTGCTGACATTTAAAAATGGTTTGTAACTCTTACCATTGTTCTCGGAATTCTCCTGTAATTTAAAAATTCTTCGGAACTTTTCCGTTGTTCTCGGAATTCCGCTGACGTTTAAAAATGCTTCGGAACTCTTCCATTGTTCTCGGAATTCTGCTGACGTTTAAAAATGTTTCGGAACTTTTCCATTGTTCTTGGAATTCTGCTGAAGTTTAAAAATTCTTTGGAACTCTTCCATTGTTTATGGAATTGTGCTGACATTTAAAAATGCTTCCGAACTCTTCCATTGTTCCCGGAATTCCGCTGACGTTTAAAAATGCTTCGGAACTCTTCCATTGTTCTCGGAATTCCGCTGAAGTTTAAAAATGCTTTGGAACTCTTCCATTGTTCTAGGATTTCCGATGAAGTTTAAAAATGCTTCGGAACTCTTCCATTGTTCTCGGAATTCCGCTGAAGTTTAAAAATGCTTCAGAACTCTTCCATTGTTCTCGGAATTCCACTGACGTTTAAAAATGCTTTGGAACTCTTCCATTGGTTCTCGTAATTCCGCTGAAGTTTAAAAAACCTTCGGAACTCTTCCATTGTTCTCGAAATTCCGCTGACGTTTAAAAATGCTTCGAAACTCTTCTAATGTTCTCGGAATTCCGCTGAAATTTAAAAATGCTTCTGGAACTCTTGAATTGTTCTCGGAATTCTGCTGACGTTTAAAAATGGTTCGGAACTCTTACCATTGTTCTCGGAATTCTCCTGTAATTTAAAAATTCTTCGGAACTTTTCCATTGTTCTCGGAATTCCGCTGAGGTTTAAAAATACTTCGGAACTCTTCCATTGTTCTCGGAATTCTGCTGACGTTTAAAAATGCTTCCGATCTCTTCATTTGTTCTCAGAATTCTGCTGAAGTATAAAAATGCTTCCGAACTCTTCCATTGTTCCCGGAATTCCGCTGACGTTTAAAAATGCTTCGGAACTCTTCCATTGTTCTCGGAATTCCGCTGAAGTTTAAAAATGCTATGGAACTCTTCCATTGTTCTAGGATTTCCGATGAAGTTTAAAAATGCTTCGGAACTCTTCCATTGTTCTCGGAATTCCGCTGAAGTTTAAAAATGCTTCAGAACTCTTCCATTGTTCTCGGAATTCCACTGACGTTTAAAAATGCTTTGGAACTCTTCCATTGGTTCTCGTAATTCCGCTGAAGTTTAAAAAACCTTCGGAACTCTTCCATTGTTCTCGAAATTCCGCTGACGTTTAAAAATGCTTCGAAACTCTTCTAATGTTCTTGCAATTCCGCTGAAATTTAAAAATGCTTCTGGAACTCTTGAATTGTTCTCGGAATTCTGCTGACGTTTAAAAATGGTTCGGAACTCTTACCATTGTTCTCGGAATTCTCCTGTAATTTAAAAATTCTTCGGAACTTTTCCATTGTTCTCGGAATTCCGCTGAGGTTTAAAAATGCTTCGGAACTCTTCCATTGTTCTCGGAATTCTGCTGACGTTTAAAAATGCTTCCGATCTCTTCCATTGTTCTGGGAATTCCGCTGACGTTTAAAAATGCTTCGGAACTCTTCCATTTTTCTCAGAATTCCGCTGACGTTTAAAAATGCTTCGGAACTCTTCCATTGTTCTCAGAATTCTGCTGACATTTAAAAATGGTTCGGAACTCTTACCATTGTTCTCGGAATTCTCCTGTAATTTAAAAATTCTTCGGAACTTTCCATTGTTCTCGGAATTCTGCTGAAGTTTAAAAATGCTTCGAAACTCTTCCATTGTTCTTAAAATTCTGCTGATGTTTAAAAATGCTTCGGAACTCGACCATTGTTCTCGTAATTCCGCTGACGTTTAAAAATGCTTCGTTACTTTTCGATTGTTCTTGGAATTCTGCTGATGTTTAAAAATGCTTCGGAACTCTTCCATTGTTCTCGGAATTCTGCTGACGTTTAAAAATGCTTCCGATCTCTTCAATTGTTCTCAGAATTCTGCTGAAGTATAAAAATGCTTCCGAACTCTTCCATTGTTCCCAGAATTCCACAGACGTTTAAAAATGCTTCGGAACTCTTCCATTGTTCTCGGAATTCCGCTGAAGTTTAAAAATGCTTCAGAGCTCTTCCTTTGTTCTAGTATTTCCGCTGAGGTTTAAATATGCTTTTGAACTCTTCCTTTGCTCTCGGAATTCCGCTGAAGTTTAAAAATGCTTCGGAACACTTCAATTGTTCTCGGAATTCCGCTGAAGTTTAAAAATGCTTCGGAACTCTTCCATTGTTCTCGTAATTCCGCTGACGTTTAAAAATGCTTAGGAACTCTTCCATTGTTCTAGGATTTCTGCTGAAGTTTAAAAATGCTTCGGAACTCTTCCATTGTTCTCGGAATTCTGCTGACGTTTAAAAATGCTTCCGATCTCTTCCATTGTTCTGGGAATTCTGCTGAAGTTTAAAAATGCTTCGGAACTCTTCCATTGTCCCCGGAATTCTGCTGAAATTCAAAAATGCTACGGAACTCTTCCATTGTTCCCGGAATTCGGCTGAAGTTTAAAAATGCTTCGGAACTCTTTCATTGCTCAAGGAATTCCGCTGACGTTTAAAAATGCTTCGGAACTCTTCCATTGTTCTCGGAATTCCGCTGACGAGTAAAAATGCTTCGGAACTCTTCCATTGTTCTCGTAATTCCGCTGACGTTTAAAAATACTTCGGAACTCTTCCATTGTTCTCGGAAATCCGCTGAAGTTTAAAAATGCTTCGGAACTCTTCTATTGTTCTCGCGATTCTGCTGAAGTTTTAAAATGCTTCAGAACTCTTCCATTGTTCTCGGAATTCCGCTGAAGTTTAAAAATGATTCTGATCTCTTTCATTGTCCTCGGAATTTCGCTGACGTTTAAAAATGATTCGGAACTCTTCCATTTTTCTGAGTATTCCACTGACGTTAAAAAATGCTTCGGAACTCTTCCATTGTTCTCAGAATTCTGCTGACATTTAAAAATGGTTCGGAACTCTTACCATTGTTCTCGGAATTCTCCTGTAATTTAAAAAATTCTTCGGAACTTTTCCATTGTTCTCGGAATTCCGCTGAAGTTTAAAAATACTTCAGAAATCTTACATTGTTCTCGGAATTCTGCTGATGTTTAAAATTGCTTCCGAACTCTTCCATTGTTTTCGGAATTCTGCTGACGTTTAAAAATGCTTCCGATCTCTTCATTTGTTCCCAGAATTCTGCTGAAGTATAAAAATGCTTCCGAACTCTTCCATTGTACCCGGAATTCCGCTGACGTTTAAAAATGCTTCGGAACTCTTCAATTGTTCTAGGATTTCTGCTGAAGTTTAAAAATGCTTCGGAACTCTTCTATTGTTCTCGCAATTCTGCTGAAGTTTTAAAATGCTTCGGAACACTTCTATTGTCCTCGGAATTTCGCTGACGTTTAAAAATGCTTCAGAACTCTTCCATTTTTCTCAGAATTCCGCTGACGTTTAAAAATGTTTTGGAAATTTTCCATTGTTCTTGGAATTCTGCTGAAGTTTAAAAATTCTTTGGAACTCTTCCATTGTTTATGGGATTGCGCTGACATTTAAAAATGCTTCAGAACTCTTCCATTGTTCCCGGAATCTGCTGAAGTTTAAAAATGCTTCGGAACTCTTCCATTGTTCCCAGTATTCCGCTGAAGTTTAAAAATGCTTCGGAACTCTTCCATTGTTCCCAGTATTCCGCTGACGTTCAAAAATGCTGCAGAACTTTTCCATTGTTCTCGGAATTCCGCTGACATTTCAAAATGCTTCGGAACTCTTCCATTGTTCTTGAAATTCTGCTGAAGTTTAAAAATTCTTCGGAACTCTTCCATTGTTTATGGAATTGCGCTGACATTTAAAAATGTTTCGGAACTATTCCATTGTTCTCGGAATTCCACTGACGTTTAAAATTGCTTTGGAACTCTTCCATTTTTCTCGGAATTCCGCTGAAGTTTAAAAAACCTTCGGAACTCTTCCATTGTTCTCGGAATTCTGTTGACGTTAAAAAATGCTTCCGATCTGTTCCATTGTTCTCGGAATTCTGCTGAAGTATAAAAATGCTTCGGAACACTTCCATTGTTCCCAGTATTCCGCTGAAGTTTAAAATGCTTCGGAACTCTTCCATTCTTCCCAGTATTCCGCTGAAGTTTAAAATGCTTCGGAACTCTTCCATTGTTTTTGGAATTCCGCTGACATTTAAAAATACTTCGGAACTCTTCCATTTTTCTCAGAATTCCGCTGACGTTCAAAAATGCTGCAGAACTTTTCCATTGTTCTCGGAATTCCGCTGACATTTCAAAATGCTTCCGAACTCTTCCATTGTTCTTGGAATTCTGCTGAAGTTTAAAAATTCTTCGGAACTCTTCCATTGTTTATGGAATTGCGCTGACATTTAAAAATGTTTCGGAACTCTTCCATTGTTCTCGGAATTCCACTGACGTTTAAAATTGCTTTGGAACTCTTCCATTTTTCTCGGAATTCCGCTGAAGTTTAAAAAACCTTCGGAACTCTTCCATTGATCTCGGAATTCCGCTGAAATTTAAAAATGCTTCGAAACTCTTCTAATGTTCTCGGAATTCCGCTGAAATTTAAAAATGCTTCTGGAACTCTTCCATTGTTCTCGGAATTCTGCTGACGTTTAAAAATGCTTCGGAACTGTTCCATTGTTCTCAGAATTCTGCTGACATTTAAAAATGGTTTGTAACTCTTACCATTGTTCTCGGAATTCTCCTGTAATTTAAAAATTCTTCGGAACTTTTCCGTTGTTCTCGGAATTCCGCTGACGTTTAAAAATGCTTCAGAACTCTTCCATTGTTCTCGGAATTCCACTGACGTTTAAAAATGCTTCGGAACTCTTCCATTGTTCTCAGAATTCTGCTGACATTTAAAAATGGTTCGGAACTCTTACCATTGTTCTCGGAATTCTCCTGTAATTTAAAAATTCTTCGGAACTTTTCATTGGTCTCGGAATTCTGCTGAAGTTTAAAAATGCTTCGAAACTCTTCCATTGTTCTTAAAATTCTTCTGATGTTTAAAAATGCTTCGGAACTCGACCATTGTTCTCGTAATTCCGCTGACGTTTAAAAATGCTTCGTTACTTTTCGATTGTTCTTGGAATTCTGCTGAAGTATAAAAATGCTTCCGAACTCTTCCATTGTTCCCGGAATTCCGCTGAAGTTTAAAAATGCTTTGGAACTCTTCCATTGTTCTAGGATTTCCGATGAAGTTTAAAAATGCTTCGGAACTCTTCCATTGTTCTCGGAATTCCGCTGAAGTTTAAAAATGCTTTGGAACTCTTCCATTGTTCTAGGATTTCCGATGAAGTTTAAAAATGCTTCGGAACTCTTCCATTGTTCTCGGAATTCCGCTGAAGTTTAAAAATGCTTCAGAACTCTTCCATTGTTCTCGGAATTCCACTGACGTTTAAAAATGCTTTGGAACTCTTCCATTGGTTCTCGTAATTCCGCTGAAGTTTAAAAAACCTTCGGAACTCTTCCATTGTTCTCGAAATTCCGCTGACGTTTAAAAATGCTTCGAAACTCTTCTAATGTTCTCGGAATTCCGCTGAAATTTAAAAATGCTTCTGGAACTCTTGAAATGTTTTCGGAATTCTGCTGACATTTAAAAATGGTTCGGAACTCTTACCATTGTTCTCGGAATTCTCCTGTAATTTAAAAATTCTTCGGAACTTTTCCATTGTTCTCGGAATTCCGCTGAGGTTTAAAAATGCTTCGGAACTCTTCCATTGTTCTCGGAATTCTGCTGACGTTTAAAAATGCTTCCGATCTCTTCATTTGTTCTCAGAATTCTGCTGAAGTATAAAAATGCTTCCGAACTCTTCCATTGTTCCCGGAATTCCGCTGACGTTTAAAAATTCTTCGGAACTTTTCCATTGTTCTCGGAATTCCGCTGAGGTTTAAAAATGCTTCGGAACTCTTCCATTGTTCTCGGAATTCTGCTGACGTTTAAAAATGCTTCCGATCTCTTCCATTGTTCTGGGAATTCTGCTGAAGTTTAAAAATGCTTCGGAACTCTTCCATTGTTCTCAGAATTCTGCTGACATTTAAAAATGGTTCGGAACTCTTACCATTGTTCTCGGAATTCTCCTGTAATTTAAAAATTCTTCGGAACTTTTCCATTGTTCTCGGAATTCTGCTGAAGTTTAAAAATGCTTCGAAACTCTTCCATTGTTCTTAAAATTCTGCTGATGTTTAAAAATGCTTCGGAACTCGACCATTGTTCTCGTAATTCCGCTGACGTTTAAAAATGCTACGTTACTTTTCGATTGTTCTTGGAATTCTGCTGATGTTTAAAAATGCTTCGGAACTCTTCCATTGTTCTCGGAATTTCGCTGACGTTTAAAAATGCTTCAGAACTCTTCCATATTTCTCAGAATTCCGCTGACGTTTAAAAATGTTTTGGAAATTTTCCATTGTTCTTGGAATTCTGCTGAAGTTTAAAAATTCTTTGGAACTCTTCCATTGTTTATGGAATTGCGCTGACATTTAAAAATGCTTCAGAACTCTTCCATTGTTCCCGGAATCTGCTGAAGTTTAAAAATGCTTCGGAACTCTTCCATTGTTCCCAGTATTCCGCTGAAGTTTAAAAATGCTTCGGAACTCTTCCATTGTTCTTGGAATTCCGCTGACATTTAAAAATACTTCGGAACTCTTCCAATTTTCTCAGAATTCCGCTGACGTTCAAAAATGCTGCAGAACTCTTCCATTGTTCTCGGAATTCCGCTGACATTTCAAAATGCTTCGGAACTCTTCCATTGTTCTTGGAATTCTGCTGAAGTTTAAAAATTCTTCGGAACTCTTCCATTGTTTATGGAATTGCGCTGACATTTAAAAATGCTTCGGAACTCTTTCATTGTTCTCGGAATTCCACTGACGTTTAAAATTGCTTTGGAACTCTTCCATTTTTCTCGGAATTCCGCTGAAGTTTAAAAAACATTCGGAACTCTTCCACTGTTCTCGGAATTCCGCTGAAGTTTAAAAATGCTTCGAAACTCTTCTAATGTTTTCGGAATTCCGCTGAAATTTAAAAATGTTTCTGGAACTCTTCCATTGTTCTCGGAATTCTGCTGACGTTTAAAAATGCTTCGGAACGGTTCCATTGTTCTCAGAATTCTGCTGACATTTAAAAATGGTTCGGAACTCTTACCATTGTTCTCGGAATTCTCCTGTAATTTAAAAATTCTTCGGAACTTTTCCATTGTTCTCGGAATTCCGCTGAGGTTTAAAAATGCTTCGGAACTCTTCCATTGTTCTCGGAATTCTGCTGACGTTTAAAAATGCTTCCGATCTCTTCCATTGTTCTGAGAATTCTGCTGAAGTTTAAAAATGCTTCGGAACTCTTCCATTGTCCCCGGAATTCTGCTGAAATTCAAAAATGCTACGGAACTCTTCCATTGTTCCCGGAATTCAGCTGAAGTTTAAAAATGCTTCGGAACTCTTTCATTGCTCAAGGAATTCCGCTGACATTTAAAAATGCTTCGGAACTCTTCCATTTTTCTCAGTATTCCGCTGACGTTTAAAAATGCTTCGGAACTCTTCCATTGTTCTCAGAATTCTGCTGACATTTAAAAATGGTTCGGAACTCTTACCATTGTTCTCGGAATTCTCCTGTAATTTAAAAATTCTTCGGAACTTTTCCATTGTTCTCGGAATTCCGCTGAAGTTTAAAAATACTTCAGAAATCTTACATTGTTCTCGGAATTCTGCTGATGTTTAAAAATGCTTCCGAACTCTTCCATTGTTTTCGGAATTCTGCTGACGTTTAAAAATGCTTCCGATCTCTTCATTTGTTCCCAGAATTCTGCTGAAGTATAAAAATGCTTCCGAACTCTTCCATTGTACCCGGAATTCCGCTGACGTTTAAAAATGCTTCGGAACTCTTCAATTGTTCTAGGATTTCTGCTGAAGTTTAAAAATGCTTCAGAACTCTTCCATTGTTCTCGGAATTCCACTGACGTTTAAAAATGCTTTGGAACTCTTCCATTGGTTCTCGTAATTCCGCTGAAGTTTAAAAAACCTTCGGAACTCTTCCATTGTTCTCGAAATTCCGCTGACGTTTAAAAATGCTTCGAAACTCTTCTAATGTTCTCGGAATTCCGCTGAAATTTAAAAATGCTTCTGGAACTCTTGAAATGTTTTCGGAATTCTGCTGACATTTAAAAATGGTTCGGAACTCTTACCATTGTTCTCGGAATTCTCCTGTAATTTAAAAATTCTTCGGAACTTTTCCATTGTTCTCGGAATTCCGCTGAGGTTTAAAAATGCTTCGGAACTCTTCCATTGTTCTCGGAATTCTGCTGACGTTTAAAAATGCTTCCGATCTCTTCATTTGTTCTCAGAATTCTGCTGAAGTATAAAAATGCTTCCGAACTCTTCCATTGTTCCCGGAATTCCGCTGACGTTTAAAAATTCTTCGGAACTTTTCCATTGTTCTCGGAATTCCGCTGAGGTTTAAAAATGCTTCGGAACTCTTCCATTGTTCTCGGAATTCTGCTGACGTTTAAAAATGCTTCCGATCTCTTCCATTGTTCTGGGAATTCTGCTGAAGTTTAAAAATGCTTCGGAACTCTTCCATTGTTCTCAGAATTCTGCTGACATTTAAAAATGGTTCGGAACTCTTACCATTGTTCTCGGAATTCTCCTGTAATTTAAAAATTCTTCGGAACTTTTCCATTGTTCTCGGAATTCTGCTGAAGTTTAAAAATGCTTCGAAACTCTTCCATTGTTCTTAAAATTCTGCTGATGTTTAAAAATGCTTCGGAACTCGACCATTGTTCTCGTAATTCCGCTGACGTTTAAAAATGCTACGTTACTTTTCGATTGTTCTTGGAATTCTGCTGATGTTTAAAAATGCTTCGGAACTCTTCCATTGTTCTCGGAATTTCGCTGACGTTTAAAAATGCTTCAGAACTCTTCCATATTTCTCAGAATTCCGCTGACGTTTAAAAATGTTTTGGATATTTTCCATTGTTCTTGGAATTCTGCTGAAGTTTAAAAATTCTTTGGAACTCTTCCATTGTTTATGGAATTGCGCTGACATTTAAAAATGCTTCAGAACTCTTCCATTGTTCCCGGAATCTGCTGAAGTTTAAAAATGCTTCGGAACTCTTCCATTGTTCTTGGAATTCCGCTGACATTTAAAAATACTTCGGAACTCTTCCAATTTTCTCAGAATTCCGCTGACGTTCAAAAATGCTGCAGAACTCTTCCATTGTTCTCGGAATTCCGCTGACATTTCAAAATGCTTCGGAACTCTTCCATTGTTCTTGGAATTCTGCTGAAGTTTAAAAATTCTTCGGAACTCTTCCATTGTTTATGGAATTGCGCTGACATTTAAAAATGCTTCGGAACTCTTCCATTGTTCTCGGAATTCCACTGACGTTTAAAATTGCTTTGGAACTCTTCCATTTTTCTCGGAATTCCGCTGAAGTTTAAAAAACATTCGGAACTCTTCCACTGTTCTCGGAATTCCGCTGAAGTTTAAAAATGCTTCGAAACTCTTCTAATGTTTTCGGAATTCCGCTGAAATTTAAAAATGTTTCTGGAACTCTTCCATTGTTCTCGGAATTCTGCTGACGTTTAAAAATGCTTCGTAACGGTTCCATTGTTCTCAGAATTCTGCTGACATTTAAAAATGGTTCGGAACTCTTACCATTGTTCTCGGAATTCTCCTGTAATTTAAAAATTCTTCGGAACTTTTCCATTGTTCTCGGAATTCCACTGAGGTTTAGAAATGCTTCGGAACTCTTCCATTGTTCTCGGAATTCTGCTGACGTTTAAAAATGCTTCCGATCTCTTCCATTGTTCTGAGAATTCTGCTGAAGTTTAAAAATGCTTCGGAACTCTTCCATTGTCCCCGGAATTCTGCTGAAATTCAAAAATGCTACGGAACTCTTCCATTGTTCCCGGAATTCAGCTGAAGTTTAAAAATGCTTCGGAACTCTTTCATTGCTCAAGGAATTCCGCTGACATTTAAAAATGCTTCGGAACTCTTCCATTTTTCTCAGTATTCCGCTGACGTTTAAAAATGCTTCGGAACTCTTCCATTGTTCTCAGAATTCTGCTGACATTTAAAAATGGTTCGGAACTCTTACCATTGTTCTCGGAATTCTCCTGTAATTTAAAAATTCTTCGGAACTTTTCCATTGTTCTCGGAATTCCGCTGAAGTTTAAAAATACTTCAGAAATCTTACATTGTTCTCGGAATTCTGCTGATGTTTAAAAATGCTTCCGAACTCTTCCATTGTTTTCGGAATTCTGCTGACGTTTAAAAATGCTTCCGATCTCTTCATTTGTTCCCAGAATTCTGCTGAAGTATAAAAATGCTTCCGAACTCTTCCATTGTACCCGGAATTCCGCTGACGTTTAAAAATGCTTCGGAACTCTTCAATTGTTCTAGGATTTCTGCTGAAGTTTAAAAATGCTTCGGAACTCTTCTATTGTTCTCGCAATTCTGCTGAAGTTTTAAAATGCTTCGGAACACTTCTATTGTCCTCGGAATTTCGCTGACGTTTAAAAATGCTTCAGAACTCTTCCATTTTTCTCAGAATTCCGCTGACGTTTAAAAATGTTTTGGAAATTTTCCATTGTTCTTGGAATTCTGCTGAAGTTTAAAAATTCTTTGGAACTCTTCCATTGTTTATGGGATTGCGCTGACATTTAAAAATGCTTCAGAACTCTTCCATTGTTCCCGGAATCTGCTGAAGTTTAAAAATGCTTCGGAACTCTTCCATTGTTCCCAGTATTCCGCTGAAGTTTAAAAATGCTTCGGAACTCTTCCATTGTTCCCAGTATTCCGCTGACGTTCAAAAATGCTGCAGAACTCTTCCATTGTTCTTGAAATTCTGCTGAAGTTTAAAAATTCTTCGGAACTCTTCCATTGTTTATGGAATTGCGCTGACATTTAAAAATGTTTCGGAACTATTCCATTGTTCTCGGAATTCCACTGACGTTTAAAATTGCTTTGGAACTCTTCCATTTTTCTCGGAATTCCGCTGAAGTTTAAAAAACCTTCGGAACTCTTCCATTGTTCTCGGAATTCTGTTGACGTTAAAAAATGCTTCCGATCTGTTCCATTGTTCTCGGAATTCTGCTGAAGTATAAAAATGCTTCGGAACACTTCCATTGTTCCCAGTATTCCGCTGAAGTTTAAAATGCTTCGGAACTCTTCCATTCTTCCCAGTATTCCGCTGAAGTTTAAAATGCTTCGGAACTCTTCCATTGTTTTTGGAATTCCGCTGACATTTAAAAATACTTCGGAACTCTTCCATTTTTCTCAGAATTCCGCTGACGTTCAAAAATGCTGCAGAACTTTTCCATTGTTCTCGGAATTCCGCTGACATTTCAAAATGCTTCCGAACTCTTCCATTGTTCTTGGAATTCTGCTGAAGTTTAAAAATTCTTCGGAACTCTTCCATTGTTTATGGAATTGCGCTGACATTTAAAAATGTTTCGGAACTCTTCCATTGTTCTCGGAATTCCACTGACGTTTAAAATTGCTTTGGAACTCTTCCATCTTTCTCGGAATTCCGCTGAAGTTTAAAAAACCTTCGGAACTCTTCCATTGTTCTCGGAATTCCGCTGAAATTTAAAAATGCTTCGAAACTCTTCTAATGTTCTCGGAATTCCGCTGAAATTTAAAAATGCTTCTGGAACTCTTCCATTGTTCTCGGAATTCTGCTGACGTTTAAAAATGCTTCGGAACTGTTCCATTGTTCTCAGAATTCTGCTGACATTTAAAAATGGTTTGTAACTCTTACCATTGTTCTCGGAATTCTCCTGTAATTTAAAAATTCTTCGGAACTTTTCCGTTGTTCTCGGAATTCCGCTGACGTTTAAAAATGCTTCAGAACTCTTCCATTGTTCTCGGAATTCCACTGACGTTTAAAAATGCTTCGGAACTCTTCCATTGTTCTCAGAATTCTGCTGACATTTAAAAATGGTTCGGAACTCTTACCATTGTTCTCGGAATTCTCCTGTAATTTAAAAATTCTTCGGAACTTTTCATTGGTCTCGGAATTCTGCTGAAGTTTAAAAATGCTTCGAAACTCTTCCATTGTTCTTAAAATTCTTCTGATGTTTAAAAATGCTTCGGAACTCGACCATTGTTCTCGTAATTCCGCTGACGTTTAAAAATGCTTCGTTACTTTTCGATTGTTCTTGGAATTCTGCTGAAGTATAAAAATGCTTCCGAACTCTTCCATTGTTCCCGGAATTCCGCTGAAGTTTAAAAATGCTTTGGAACTCTTCCATTGTTCTAGGATTTCCGATGAAGTTTAAAAATGCTTCGGAACTCTTCCATTGTTCTCGGAATTCCGCTGAAGTTTAAAAATGCTTTGGAACTCTTCCATTGTTCTAGGATTTCCGCTGAGGTTTAAATATGCTTTTGAACTCTTCCTTTACTCTCGGAATTCCGCTGAAGTTTAAAAATGCTTCGGAACACTTCAATTGTTCTCGGAATTCCGCTGAAGTTTAAAAATGCTTCAGAGCTCTTCCTTTGTTCTAGTATTTCCGCTGAGGTTTAAATATGCTTTTGAACTCTTCCTTTGCTCTCGGAATTCCGCTGAAGTTTAAAAATGCTTCGGAACACTTCAATTGTTCTCGGAATTCCGCTGAAGTTTAAAAATGCTTCGGAACTCTTCCATTGTTCTCGTAATTCCGCTGACGTTTAAAAATGCTTAGGAACTCTTCCATTGTTCTAGGATTTCTGCTGAAGTTTAAAAATGCTTCGGAACTCTTCCATTGTTCTCGGAATTCTGCTGACGTTTAAAAATGCTTCCGATCTCTTCCATTGTTCTGGGAATTCTGCTGAAGTTTAAAAATGCTTCGGAACTCTTTCATTGCTCAAGGAATTCCGCTGACGTTTAAAAATGCTTCGGAACTCTTCCATTGTTCTCGGAATTCCGCTGACGAGTAAAAATGCTTCGGAACTCTTCCATTGTTCTCGTAATTCCGCTGATGTTTAAAAATACTTCGGAACTCTTCCATTGTTCTCGGAAATCCGCTGAAGTTTAAAAATGCTTCGGAACTCTTCTATTGTTCTCGCGATTCTGCTGAAGTTTTAAAATGCTTCAGAACTCTTCCATTGTTCTCGGAATTCCGCTGAAGTATAAAAATGCTTCCGAACTCTTCCATTGTTCCCGGAATTCCGCTGAAGTTTAAAAATGCTTTGGAACTCTTCCATTGTTCTAGGAATTCCGATGAAGTTTAAAAATGCTTCGGAACTCTTCCATTGTTCTCGGAATTCCGCTGAAGTTTAAAAATGCTTTGGAACTCTTCCATTGTTCTAGGATTTCCGATGAAGTTTAAAAATGCTTCGGAACTCTTCCATTGTTCTCGGAATTCCGCTGAAGTTTAAAAATGCTTCAGAACTCTTCCATTGTTCTCGGAATTCCACTGACATTTAAAAATGCTTTGGAACTCTTCCATTGGTTCTCGTAATTCCGCTGAAGTTTAAAAAACCTTCGGAACTCTTCCATTGTTCTCGAAATTCCGCTGACGTTTAAAAATGCTTCGAAACTCTTCTAATGTTCTCGGAATTCCGCTGAAATTTAAAAATGCTTCTGGAACTCTTGAAATGTTTTCGGAATTCTGCTGACATTTAAAAATGGTTCGGAACTCTTACCATTGTTCTCGGAATTCTCCTGTAATTTAAAAATTCTTCGGAACTTTTCCATTGTTCTCGGAATTCCGCTGAGGTTTAAAAATGCTTCGGAACTCTTCCATTGTTCTCGGAATTCTGCTGACGTTTAAAAATGCTTCCGATCTCTTCATTTGTTCTCAGAATTCTGCTGAAGTATAAAAATGCTTCCGAACTCTTCCATTGTTCCCGGAATTCCGCTGACGTTTAAAAATTCTTCGGAACTTTTCCATTGTTCTCGGAATTCCGCTGAGGTTTAAAAATGCTTCGGAACTCTTCCATTGTTCTCGGAATTCTGCTGACGTTTAAAAATGCTTCCGATCTCTTCCATTGTTCTGGGAATTCTGCTGAAGTTTAAAAATGCTTCGGAACTCTTCCATTGTTCTCAGAATTCTGCTGACATTTAAAAATGGTTCGGAACTCTTACCATTGTTCTCGGAATTCTCCTGTAATTTAAAAATTCTTCGGAACTTTTCCATTGTTCTCGGAATTCTGCTGAAGTTTAAAAATGCTTCGAAACTCTTCCATTGTTCTTAAAATTCTGCTGATGTTTAAAAATGCTTCGGAACTCGACCATTGTTCTCGTAATTCCGCTGACATTTAAAAATGCTACGTTACTTTTCGATTGTTCTTGGAATTCTGCTGATGTTTAAAAATGCTTCGGAACTCTTCCATTGTTCTCGGAATTTCGCTGACGTTTAAAAATGCTTCAGAACTCTTCCATATTTCTCAGAATTCCGCTGACGTTTAAAAATGTTTTGGAAATTTTCCATTGTTCTTGGAATTCTGCTGAAGTTTAAAAATTCTTTGGAACTCTTCCATTGTTTATGGAATTGCGCTGACATTTAAAAATGCTTCAGAACTCTTCCATTGTTCCCGGAATCTGCTGAAGTTTAAAAATGCTTCGGAACTCTTCCATTGTTCCCAGTATTCCGCTGAAGTTTAAAAATGCTTCGGAACTCTTCCATTGTTCTTGGAATTCCGCTGACATTTAAAAATACTTCGGAACTCTTCCAATTTTCTCAGAATTCCGCTGACGTTCAAAAATGCTGCAGAACTCTTCCATTGTTCTCGGAATTCCGCTGACATTTCAAAATGCTTCGGAACTCTTCCATTGTTCTTGGAATTCTGCTGAAGTTTAAAAATTCTTCGGAACTCTTCCATTGTTTATGGAATTGCGCTGACATTTAAAAATGCTTCGGAACTCTTCCATTGTTCTCGGAATTCCACTGACGTTTAAAATTGCTTTGGAACTCTTCCATTTTTCTCGGAATTCCGCTGAAGTTTAAAAAACATTCGGAACTCTTCCACTGTTCTCGGAATTCCGCTGAAGTTTAAAAATGCTTCGAAACTCTTCTAATGTTTTCGGAATTCCGCTGAAATTTAAAAATGTTTCTGGAACTCTTCCATTGTTCTCGGAATTCTGCTGACGTTTAAAAATGCTTCGGAACGGTTCCATTGTTCTCAGAATTCTGCTGACATTTAAAAATGGTTCGGAACTCTTACCATTGTTCTCGGAATTCTCCTGTAATTTAAAAATTCTTCGGAACTTTTCCATTGTTCTCGGAATTCCGCTGAGGTTTAAAAATGCTTCGGAACTCTTCCATTGTTCTCGGAATTCTGCTGACGTTTAAAAATGCTTCCGATCTCTTCCATTGTTCTGAGAATTCTGCTGAAGTTTAAAAATGCTTCGGAACTCTTCCATTGTCCCCGGAATTCTGCTGAAATTCAAAAATGCTACGGAACTCTTCCATTGTTCCCGGAATTCAGCTGAAGTTTAAAAATGCTTCGGAACTCTTTCATTGCTCAAGGAATTCCGCTGACATTTAAAAATGCTTCGGAACTCTTCCATTTTTCTCAGTATTCCGCTGACGTTTAAAAATGCTTCGGAACTCTTCCATTGTTCTCAGAATTCTGCTGACATTTAAAAATGGTTCGGAACTCTTACCATTGTTCTCGGAATTCTCCTGTAATTTAAAAATTCTTCGGAACTTTTCCATTGTTCTCGGAATTCCGCTGAAGTTTAAAAATACTTCAGAAATCTTACATTGTTCTCGGAATTCTGCTGATGTTTAAAAATGCTTCCGAACTCTTCCATTGTTTTCGGAATTCTGCTGACGTTTAAAAATGCTTCCGATCTCTTCATTTGTTCCCAGAATTCTGCTGAAGTATAAAAATGCTTCCGAACTCTTCCATTGTACCCGGAATTCCGCTGACGTTTAAAAATGCTTCGGAACTCTTCAATTGTTCTAGGATTTCTGCTGAAGTTTAAAAATGCTTCGGAACTCTTCTATTGTTCTCGCAATTCTGCTGAAGTTTTAAAATGCTTCGGAACACTTCTATTGTCCTCGGAATTTCGCTGACGTTTAAAAATGCTTCAGAACTCTTCCATTTTTCTCAGAATTCCGCTGACGTTTAAAAATGTTTTGGAAATTTTCCATTGTTCTTGGAATTCTGCTGAAGTTTAAAAATTCTTTGGAACTCTTCCATTGTTTATGGGATTGCGCTGACATTTAAAAATGCTTCAGAACTCTTCCATTGTTCCCGGAATCTGCTGAAGTTTAAAAATGCTTCGGAACTCTTCCATTGTTCCCAGTATTCCGCTGAAGTTTAAAAATGCTTCGGAACTCTTCCATTGTTCCCAGTATTCCGCTGACGTTCAAAAATGCTGCAGAACTTTTCCATTGTTCTCGGAATTCCGCTGACATTTCAAAATTCTTCGGAACTCTTCCATTGTTCTTGAAATTCTGCTGAAGTTTAAAAATTCTTCGGAACTCTTCCATTGTTTATGGAATTGCGCTGACATTTAAAAATGTTTCGGAACTATTCCATTGTTCTCGGAATTCCACTGACGTTTAAAATTGCTTTGGAACTCTTCCATTTTTCTCGGAATTCCGCTGAAGTTTAAAAAACCTTCGGAACTCTTCCATTGTTCTCGGAATTCTGTTGACGTTAAAAAATGCTTCCGATCTGTTCCATTGTTCTCGGAATTCTGCTGAAGTATAAAAATGCTTCGGAACACTTCCATTGTTCCCAGTATTCCGCTGAAGTTTAAAATGCTTCGGAACTCTTCCATTCTTCCCAGTATTCCGCTGAAGTTTAAAATGCTTCGGAACTCTTCCATTGTTTTTGGAATTCCGCTGACATTTAAAAATACTTCGGAACTCTTCCATTTTTCTCAGAATTCCGCTGACGTTCAAAAATGCTGCAGAACTTTTCCATTGTTCTCGGAATTCCGCTGACATTTCAAAATGCTTCCGAACTCTTCCATTGTTCTTGGAATTCTGCTGAAGTTTAAAAATTCTTCGGAACTCTTCCATTGTTTATGGAATTGCGCTGACATTTAAAAATGTTTCGGAACTCTTCCATTGTTCTCGGAATTCCACTGACGTTTAAAATTGCTTTGGAACTCTTCCATTTTTCTCGGAATTCCGCTGAAGTTTAAAAAACCTTCGGAACTCTTCCATTGTTCTCGGAATTCCGCTGAAATTTAAAAATGCTTCGAAACTCTTCCATTGTTCTCGGAATTCTGCTGACGTTTAAAAATGCTTCGGAACTGTTCCATTGTTCTCAGAATTCTGCTGACATTTAAAAATGGTTTGTAACTCTTACCATTGTTCTCGGAATTCTCCTGTAATTTAAAAATTCTTCGGAACTTTTCCGTTGTTCTCGGAATTCCGCTGACGTTTAAAAATGCTTCGGAACTCTTCCATTGTTCTCGGAATTCTGCTGACGTTTAAAAATGCTTCCGATCTCTTCATTTGTTCTCAGAGTTCTGCTGAAGTATAAAAATGCTTCCGAACTCTTCCATTGTTCCCGGAATTCCGCTGACGTTTAAAAATGCTTCGGAACTCTTCCATTGTTCTCGGAATTCCGCTGAAGTTTAAAAATGCTATGGAACTCTTCCATTGTTCTAGGATTTCCGATGAAGTTTAAAAATGCTTCGGAACTCTTCCATTGTTCTCGGAATTCCGCTGGAGTTTAAAAATGCTTCAGAACTCTTCCATTGTTCTCGGAATTCCACTGACGTTTAAAAATGCTTTGGAACTCTTCCATTGGTTCTCGTAATTCCGCTGAAGTTTAAAAAACCTTCGGAACTCTTCCATTGTTCTCGAAATTCCGCTGACGTTTAAAAATGCTTCGAAACTCTTCTAATGTTCTTGCAATTCCGCTGAAATTTAAAAATGCTTCTGGAACTCTTGAATTGTTCTCGGAATTCTGCTGACGTTTAAAAATGGTTCGGAACTCTTACCATTGTTCTCGGAATTCTCCTGTAATTTAAAAATTCTTCGGAACTTTTCCATTGTTCTCGGAATTCCGCTGAGGTTTAAAAATGCTTCGGAACTCTTCCATTGTTCTCGGAATTCTGCTGACGTTTAAAAATGCTTCCGATCTCTTCCATTGTTCTGGGAATTCCGCTGACGTTTAAAAATGCTTCGGAACTCTTCCATTTTTCTCAGAATTCCGCTGACGTTTAAAAATGCTTCGGAACTCTTCCATTGTTCTCAGAATTCTGCTGACATTTAAAAATGGTTCGGAACTCTTACCATTGTTCTCGGAATTCTCCTGTAATTTAAAAATTCTTCGGAACTTTCCATTGTTCTCGGAATTCTGCTGAAGTTTAAAAATGCTTCGAAACTCTTCCATTGTTCTTAAAATTCTGCTGATGTTTAAAAATGCTTCGGAACTCGACCATTGTTCTCGTAATTCCGCTGACGTTTAAAAATGCTTCGTTACTTTTCGATTGTTCATGGAATTCTGCTGATGTTTAAAAATGCTTCGGAACTCTTCCATTGTTCTCGGAATTCTGCTGACGTTTAAAAATGCTTCCGATCTCTTCATTTGTTCTCAGAATTCTGCTGAAGTATAAAAATGCTTCCGAACTCTTCCATTGTTCCCAGAATTCCACAGACGTTTAAAAATGCTTCGGAACTCTTCCATTGTTCTCGGAATTCCGCTGAAGTTTAAAAATGCTTCAGAGCTCTTCCTTTGTTCTAGTATTTCCGCTGAGGTTTAAATATGCTTTTGAACTCTTCCTTTGCTCTCGGAATTCCGCTGAAGTTTAAAAATGCTTCGGAACACTTCAATTGTTCTCGGAATTCCGCTGAAGTTTAAAAATGCTTCGGAACTCTTCCATTGTTCTCGTAATTCCGCTGACGTTTAAAAATGCTTAGGAACTCTTCCATTGTTCTAGGATTTCTGCTGAAGTTTAAAAATGCTTCGGAACTCTTCCATTGTTCTCGGAATTCTGCTGACGTTTAAAAATGCTTCCGATCTCTTCCATTGTTCTGGGAATTCTGCTGAAGTTTAAAAATGCTTCGGAACTCTTCCATTGTCCCCGGAATTCTGCTGAAATTCAAAAATGCTACGGAACTCTTCCATTGTTCCCGGAATTCGGCTGAAGTTTAAAAATGCTTCGGAACTCTTTCATTGCTCAAGGAATTCCGCTGACGTTTAAAAATGCTTCGGAACTCTTCCATTGTTCTCGGAATTCCGCTGACGAGTAAAAATGCTTCGGAACTCTTCCATTGTTCTCGTAATTCCGCTGACGTTTAAAAATACTTCGGAACTCTTCCATTGTTCTCGGAAATCCGCTGAAGTTTAAAAATGCTTCGGAACTCTTCTATTGTTCTCGCGATTCTGCTGAAGTTTTAAAATGCTTCAGAACTCTTCCATTGTTCTCGGAATTCCGCTGAAGTTTAAAAATGATTCTGATCTCTTTCATTGTCCTCGGAATTTCGCTGACGTTTAAAAATGATTCGGAACTCTTCCATTTTTCTCAGAATTCCGCTGACGTTTAAAAATGTTTCGGAACTTTTCCATTGTTCTTGGAATTCTGCTGAAGTTTAAAAATTCTTTGGAACTCTTCCATTGTTTATGGAATTGCGCTGACATTTAAAAATGCTTCAGAACTCTTCCATTGTTCTCGGAATTCCACTGACGTTTAAAAATGCTTCGGAACTGTTCCATTGTTCTCAGAATTCTGCTGACATTTAAAAATGGTTTGTAACTCTTACCATTGTTCTCGGAATTCTCCTGTAATTTAAAAATTCTTCGGAACTTTTCCGTTGTTCTCGGAATTCCGCTGACGTTTAAAAATGCTTCAGAACTCTTCCATTGTTCTCGGAATTCCACTGACGTTTAAAAATGCTTCGGAACTCTTCCATTGTTCTCAGAATTCTGCTGACATTTAAAAATGGTTCGGAACTCTTACCATTGTTCTCGGAATTCTCCTGTAATTTAAAAATTCTTCGGAACTTTTCATTGGTCTCGGAATTCTGCTGAAGTTTAAAAATGCTTCGAAACTCTTCCATTGTTCTTAAAATTCTTCTGATGTTTAAAAATGCTTCGGAACTCGACCATTGTTCTCGTAATTCCGCTGACGTTTAAAAATGCTTCGTTACTTTTCGATTGTTCTTGGAATTCTGCTGAAGTATAAAAATGCTTCCGAACTCTTCCATTGTTCCCGGAATTCCGCTGAAGTTTAAAAATGCTTTGGAACTCTTCCATTGTTCTAGGATTTCCGATGAAGTTTAAAAATGCTTCGGAACTCTTCCATTGTTCTCGGAATTCCGCTGAAGTTTAAAAATGCTTTGGAACTCTTCCATTGTTCTAGGATTTCCGCTGAGGTTTAAATATGCTTTTGAACTCTTCCTTTACTCTCGGAATTCCGCTGAAGTTTAAAAATGCTTCGGAACACTTCAATTGTTCTCGGAATTCCGCTGAAGTTTAAAAATGCTTCAGAGCTCTTCCTTTGTTCTAGTATTTCCGCTGAGTTTTAAATATGCTTTTGAACTCTTCCTTTGCTCTCGGAATTCCGCTGAAGTTTAAAAATGCTTCGGAACACTTCAATTGTTCTCGGAATTCCGCTGAAGTTTAAAAATGCTTCGGAACTCTTCCATTGTTCTCGTAATTCCGCTGACGTTTAAAAATGCTTAGGAACTCTTCCATTGTTCTAGGATTTCTGCTGAAGTTTAAAAATGCTTCGGAACTCTTCCATTGTTCTCGGAATTCTGCTGACGTTTAAAAATGCTTCCGATCTCTTCCATTGTTCTGGGAATTCTGCTGAAGTTTAAAAATGCTTCGGAACTCTTTCATTGCTCAAGGAATTCCGCTGACGTTTAAAAATGCTTCGGAACTCTTCCATTGTTCTCGGAATTCCGCTGACGAGTAAAAATGCTTCGGAACTCTTCCATTGTTCTCGTAATTCCGCTGATGTTTAAAAATACTTCGGAACTCTTCCATTGTTCTCGGAAATCCGCTGAAGTTTAAAAATGCTTCGGAACTCTTCTATTGTTCTCGCGATTCTGCTGAAGTTTTAAAATGCTTCAGAACTCTTCCATTGTTCTCGGAATTCCGCTGAAGTATAAAAATGCTTCCGAACTCTTCCATTGTTCCCGGAATTCCGCTGAAGTTTAAAAATGCTTTGGAACTCTTCCATTGTTCTAGGAATTCCGATGAAGTTTAAAAATGCTTCGGAACTCTTCCATTGTTCTCGGAATTCCGCTGAAGTTTAAAAATGCTTTGGAACTCTTCCATTGTTCTAGGATTTCCGATGAAGTTTAAAAATGCTTCGGAACTCTTCCATTGTTCTTGGAATTCCGCTGAAGTTTAAAAATGCTTCAGAACTCTTCCATTGTTCTCGGAATTCCACTGACATTTAAAAATGCTTTGGAACTCTTCCATTGGTTCTCGTAATTCCGCTGAAGTTTAAAAAACCTTCGGAACTCTTCCATTGTTCTCGAAATTCCGCTGACGTTTAAAAATGCTTCGAAACTCTTCTAATGTTCTCGGAATTCCGCTGAAATTTAAAAATGCTTCTGGAACTCTTGAAATGTTTTCGGAATTCTGCTGACATTTAAAAATGGTTCGGAACTCTTACCATTGTTCTCGGAATTCTCCTGTAATTTAAAAATTCTTCGGAACTTTTCCATTGTTCTCGGAATTCCGCTGAGGTTTAAAAATGCTTCGGAACTCTTCCATTGTTCTCGGAATTCTGCTGACGTTTAAAAATGCTTCCGATCTCTTCATTTGTTCTCAGAATTCTGCTGAAGTATAAAAATGCTTCCGAACTCTTCCATTGTTCCCGGAATTCCGCTGACGTTTAAAAATTCTTCGGAACTTTTCCATTGTTCTCGGAATTCCGCTGAGGTTTAAAAATGCTTCGGAACTCTTCCATTGTTCTCGGAATTCTGCTGACGTTTAAAAATGCTTCCGATCTCTTCCATTGTTCTGGGAATTCTGCTGAAGTTTAAAAATGCTTCGGAACTCTTCCATTGTTCTCAGAATTCTGCTGACATTTAAAAATGGTTCGGAACTCTTACCATTGTTCTCGGAATTCTCCTGTAATTTAAAAATTCTTCGGAACTTTTCCATTGTTCTCGGAATTCTGCTGAAGTTTAAAAATGCTTCGAAACTCTTCCATTGTTCTTAAAATTCTGCTGATGTTTAAAAATGCTTCGGAACTCGACCATTGTTCTCGTAATTCCGCTGACATTTAAAAATGCTACGTTACTTTTCGATTGTTCTTGGAATTCTGCTGATGTTTAAAAATGCTTCGGAACTCTTCCATTGTTCTCGGAATTTCGCTGACGTTTAAAAATGCTTCAGAACTCTTCCATATTTCTCAGAATTCCGCTGACGTTTAAAAATGTTTTGGAAATTTTCCATTGTTCTTGGAATTCTGCTGAAGTTTAAAAATTCTTTGGAACTCTTCCATTGTTTATGGAATTGCGCTGACATTTAAAAATGCTTCAGAACTCTTCCATTGTTCCCGGAATCTGCTGAAGTTTAAAAATGCTTCGGAACTCTTCCATTGTTCCCAGTATTCCGCTGAAGTTTAAAAATGCTTCGGAACTCTTCCATTGTTCTTGGAATTCCGCTGACATTTAAAAATACTTCGGAACTCTTCCAATTTTCTCAGAATTCCGCTGACGTTCAAAAATGCTGCAGAACTCTTCCATTGTTCTCGGAATTCCGCTGACATTTCAAAATGCTTCGGAACTCTTCCATTGTTCTTGGAATTCTGCTGAAGTTTAAAAATTCTTCGGAACTCTTCCATTGTTTATGGAATTGCGCTGACATTTAAAAATGCTTCGGAACTCTTCCATTGTTCTCGGAATTCCACTGACGTTTAAAATTGCTTTGGAACTCTTCCATTTTTCTCGGAATTCCGCTGAAGTTTAAAAAACATTCGGAACTCTTCCACTGTTCTCGGAATTCCGCTGAAGTTTAAAAATGCTTCGAAACTCTTCTAATGTTTTCGGAATTCCGCTGAAATTTAAAAATGTTTCTGGAACTCTTCCATTGTTCTCGGAATTCTGCTGACGTTTAAAAATGCTTCGGAACGGTTCCATTGTTCTCAGAATTCTGCTGACATTTAAAAATGGTTCGGAACTCTTACCATTGTTCTCGGAATTCTCCTGTAATTTAAAAATTCTTCGGAACTTTTCCATTGTTCTCGGAATTCCGCTGAGGTTTAAAAATGCTTCGGAACTCTTCCATTGTTCTCGGAATTCTGCTGACGTTTAAAAATGCTTCCGATCTCTTCCATTGTTCTGAGAATTCTGCTGAAGTTTAAAAATGCTTCGGAACTCTTCCATTGTCCCCGGAATTCTGCTGAAATTCAAAAATGCTACGGAACTCTTCCATTGTTCCCGGAATTCAGCTGAAGTTTAAAAATGCTTCGGAACTCTTTCATTGCTCAAGGAATTCCGCTGACATTTAAAAATGCTTCGGAACTCTTCCATTTTTCTCAGTATTCCGCTGACGTTTAAAAATGCTTCGGAACTCTTCCATTGTTCTCAGAATTCTGCTGACATTTAAAAATGGTTCGGAACTCTTACCATTGTTCTCGGAATTCTCCTGTAATTTAAAAATTCTTCGGAACTTTTCCATTGTTCTCGGAATTCCGCTGAAGTTTAAAAATACTTCAGAAATCTTACATTGTTCTCGGAATTCTGCTGATGTTTAAAAATGCTTCCGAACTCTTCCATTGTTTTCGGAATTCTGCTGACGTTTAAAAATGCTTCCGATCTCTTCATTTGTTCCCAGAATTCTGCTGAAGTATAAAAATGCTTCCGAACTCTTCCATTGTACCCGGAATTCCGCTGACGTTTAAAAATGCTTCGGAACTCTTCAATTGTTCTAGGATTTCTGCTGAAGTTTAAAAATGCTTCGGAACTCTTCTATTGTTCTCGCAATTCTGCTGAAGTTTTAAAATGCTTCGGAACACTTCTATTGTCCTCGGAATTTCGCTGACGTTTAAAAATGCTTCAGAACTCTGCCATTTTTCTCAGAATTCCGCTGACGTTTAAAAATGTTTTGGAAATTTTCCATTGTTCTTGGAATTCTGCTGAAGTTTAAAAATTCTTTGGAACTCTTCCATTGTTTATGGGATTGCGCTGACATTTAAAAATGCTTCAGAACTCTTCCATTGTTCCCGGAATCTGCTGAAGTTTAAAAATGCTTCGGAACTCTTCCATTGTTCCCAGTATTCCGCTGAAGTTTAAAAATGCTTCGGAACTCTTCCATTGTTCCCAGTATTCCGCTGACGTTCAAAAATGCTGCAGAACTTTTCCATTGTTCTCGGAATTCCGCTGACATTTCAAAATTCTTCGGAACTTTTCCATTGTTCTTGAAATTCTGCTGAAGTTTAAAAATTCTTCGGAACTCTTCCATTGTTTATGGAATTGCGCTGACATTTAAAAATGTTTCGGAACTATTCCATTGTTCTCGGAATTCCACTGACGTTTAAAATTGCTTTGGAACTCTTCCATTTTTCTCGGAATTCCGCTGAAGTTTAAAAAACCTTCGGAACTCTTCCATTGTTCTCGGAATTCTGTTGACGTTAAAAAATGCTTCCGATCTGTTCCATTGTTCTCGGAATTCTGCTGAAGTATAAAAATGCTTCGGAACACTTCCATTGTTCCCAGTATTCCGCTGAAGTTTAAAATGCTTCGGAACTCTTCCATTCTTCCCAGTATTCCGCTGAAGTTTAAAATGCTTCGGAACTCTTCCATTGTTTTTGGAATTCCGCTGACATTTAAAAATACTTCGGAACTCTTCCATTTTTCTCAGAATTCCGCTGACGTTCAAAAATGCTGCAGAACTTTTCCATTGTTCTCGGAATTCCGCTGACATTTCAAAATGCTTCCGAACTCTTCCATTGTTCTTGGAATTCTGCTGAAGTTTAAAAATTCTTCGGAACTCTTCCATTGTTTATGGAATTGCGCTGACATTTAAAAATGTTTCGGAACTCTTCCATTGTTCTCGGAATTCCACTGACGTTTAAAATTGCTTTGGAACTCTTCCATTTTTCTCGGAATTCCGCTGAAGTTTAAAAAACCTTCGGAACTCTTCCATTGTTCTCGGAATTCCGCTGAAATTTAAAAATGCTTCGAAACTCTTCCATTGTTCTCGGAATTCTGCTGACGTTTAAAAATGCTTCGGAACTGTTCCATTGTTCTCAGAATTCTGCTGACATTTAAAAATGGTTTGTAACTCTTACCATTGTTCTCGGAATTCTCCTGTAATTTAAAAATTCTTCGGAACTTTTCCGTTGTTCTCGGAATTCCGCTGACGTTTAAAAATGCTTCGGAACTCTTCCATTGTTCTCGGAATTCTGCTGACGTTTAAAAATGCTTCCGATCTCTTCATTTGTTCTCAGAGTTCTGCTGAAGTATAAAAATGCTTCCGAACTCTTCCATTGTTCCCGGAATTCCGCTGACGTTTAAAAATGCTTCGGAACTCTTCCATTGTTCTCGGAATTCCGCTGAAGTTTAAAAATGCTATGGAACTCTTCCATTGTTCTAGGATTTCCGATGAAGTTTAAAAATGCTTCGGAACTCTTCCATTGTTCTCGGAATTCCGCTGGAGTTTAAAAATGCTTCAGAACTCTTCCATTGTTCTCGGAATTCCACTGACGTTTAAAAATGCTTTGGAACTCTTCCATTGGTTCTCGTAATTCCGCTGAAGTTTAAAAAACCTTCGGAACTCTTCCATTGTTCTCGAAATTCCGCTGACGTTTAAAAATGCTTCGAAACTCTTCTAATGTTCTTGCAATTCCGCTGAAATTTAAAAATGCTTCTGGAACTCTTGAATTGTTCTCGGAATTCTGCTGACGTTTAAAAATGGTTCGGAACTCTTACCATTGTTCTCGGAATTCTCCTGTAATTTAAAAATTCTTCGGAACTTTTCCATTGTTCTCGGAATTCCGCTGAGGTTTAAAAATGCTTCGGAACTCTTCCATTGTTCTCGGAATTCTGCTGACGTTTAAAAATGCTTCCGATCTCTTCCATTGTTCTGGGAATTCCGCTGACGTTTAAAAATGCTTCGGAACTCTTCCATTTTTCTCAGAATTCCGCTGACGTTTAAAAATGCTTCGGAACTCTTCCATTGTTCTCAGAATTCTGCTGACATTTAAAAATGGTTCGGAACTCTTACCATTGTTCTCGGAATTCTCCTGTAATTTAAAAATTCTTCGGAACTTTCCATTGTTCTCGGAATTCTGCTGAAGTTTAAAAATGCTTCGAAACTCTTCCATTGTTCTTAAAATTCTGCTGATGTTTAAAAATGCTTCGGAACTCGACCATTGTTCTCGTAATTCCGCTGACGTTTAAAAATGCTTCGTTACTTTTCGATTGTTCTTGGAATTCTGCTGATGTTTAAAAATGCTTCGGAACTCTTCCATTGTTCTCGGAATTCTGCTGACGTTTAAAAATGCTTCCGATCTCTTCATTTGTTCTCAGAATTCTGCTGAAGTATAAAAATGCTTCCGAACTCTTCCATTGTTCCCAGAATTCCACAGACGTTTAAAAATGCTTCGGAACTCTTCCATTGTTCTCGGAATTCCGCTGAAGTTTAAAAATGCTTCAGAGCTCTTCCTTTGTTCTAGTATTTCCGCTGAGGTTTAAATATGCTTTTGAACTCTTCCTTTGCTCTCGGAATTCCGCTGAAGTTTAAAAATGCTTCGGAACACTTCAATTGTTCTTGGAATTCCGCTGAAGTTTAAAAATGCTTCGGAACTCTTCCATTGTTCTCGTAATTCCGCTGACGTTTAAAAATGCTTAGGAACTCTTCCATTGTTCTAGGATTTCTGCTGAAGTTTAAAAATGCTTCGGAACTCTTCCATTGTTCTCGGAATTCTGCTGACGTTTAAAAATGCTTCCGATCTCTTCCATTGTTCTGGGAATTCTGCTGAAGTTTAAAAATGCTTCGGAACTCTTCCATTGTCCCCGGAATTCTGCTGAAATTCAAAAATGCTACGGAACTCTTCCATTGTTCCCGGAATTCGGCTGAAGTTTAAAAATGCTTCGGAACTCTTTCATTGCTCAAGGAATTCCGCTGACGTTTAAAAATGCTTCGGAACTCTTCCATTGTTCTCGGAATTCCGCTGACGAGTAAAAATGCTTCGGAACTCTTCCATTGTTCTCGTAATTCTGCTGACGTTTAAAAATACTTCGGAACTCTTCCATTGTTCTCGGAAATCCGCTGAAGTTTAAAAATGCTTCGGAACTCTTCTATTGTTCTCGCGATTCTGCTGAAGTTTTAAAATGCTTCAGAACTCTTCCATTGTTCTCGGAATTCCGCTGAAGTTTAAAAATGATTCTGATCTCTTTCATTGTCCTCGGAATTTCGCTGACGTTTAAAAATGATTCGGAACTCTTCCATTTTTCTCAGAATTCCGCTGACGTTTAAAAATGTTTCGGAACTTTTCCATTGTTCTTGGAATTCTGCTGAAGTTTAAAAATTCTTTGGAACTCTTCCATTGTTTATGGAATTGCGCTGACATTTAAAAATGCTTCAGAACTCTTCCATTGTTCTCGGAATTCCACTGACGTTTAAAAATGCTTTGGAACTCTTCCATTGGTTCTCGTAATTCCGCTGAAGTTTAAAAAACCTTCGGAACTCTTCCATTGTTCTCGAAATTCCGCTGACGTTTAAAAATGCTTCGAAACTCTTCTAATGTTCTCGGAATTCCGCTGAAATTTAAAAATGCTTCTGGAACTCTTGAAATGTTCTCGGAATTCTGCTGACATTTAAAAATGGTTCGGAACTCTTCCATTGTTCTCGGAATTCTGCTGACGTTTAAAAATGCTTCCGATCTCTTCATTTGTTCTCAGAATTCTGCTGAAGTATAAAAATGCTTCCGAACTCTTCCATTGTTCCCGGAATTCCGCTGACGTTTAAAAATGCTTCGGAACTCTTCCATTGTTCTCGGAATTCCGCTGAAGTTTAAAAATGCTATGGAACTCTTCCATTGTTCTAGGATTTCCGATGAAGTTTAAAAATGCTTCGGAACTCTTCCATTGTTCTCGGAATTCCGCTGGAGTTTAAAAATGCTTCAGAACTCTTCCATTGTTCTCGGAATTCCACTGACGTTTAAAAATGCTTTGGAACTCTTCCATTGGTTCTCGTAATTCCGCTGAAGTTTAAAAAACCTTCGGAACTCTTCCATTGTTCTCGAAATTCCGCTGACGTTTAAAAATGCTTCGAAACTCTTCTAATGTTCTTGCAATTCCGCTGAAATTTAAAAATGCTTCTGGAACTCTTGAATTGTTCTCGGAATTCTGCTGACGTTTAAAAATGGTTCGTAACTCTTACCATTGTTCTCGGAATTCTCCTGTAATTTAAAAATTCTTCGGAACTTTTCCATTGTTCTCGGAATTCCGCTGAGGTTTAAAAATGCTTCGGAACTCTTCCATTGTTCTCGGAATTCTGCTGACGTTTAAAAATGCTTCCGATCTCTTCCATTGTTCTGGGAATTCCGCTGACGTTTAAAAATGCTTCGGAACTCTTCCATTTTTCTCAGAATTCCGCTGACGTTTAAAAATGCTTCGGAACTCTTCCATTGTTCTCAGAATTCTGCTGACATTTAAAAATGGTTCGGAACTCTTACCATTGTTCTCGGAATTCTCCTGTAATTTAAAAATTCTTCGGAACTTTCCATTGTTCTCGGAATTCTGCTGAAGTTTAAAAATGCTTCGAAACTCTTCCATTGTTCTTAAAATTCTGCTGATGTTTAAAAATGCTTCGGAACTCGACCATTGTTCTCGTAATTCCGCTGACGTTTAAAAATGCTTCGTTACTTTTCGATTGTTCTTGGAATTCTGCTGATGTTTAAAAATGCTTCGGAACTCTTCCATTGTTCTCGGAATTCTGCTGACGTTTAAAAATGCTTCCGATCTCTTCATTTGTTCTCAGAATTCTGCTGAAGTATAAAAATGCTTCCGAACTCTTCCATTGTTCCCAGAATTCCACAGACGTTTAAAAATGCTTCGGAACTCTTCCATTGTTCTCGGAATTCCGCTGAAGTTTAAAAATGCTTCAGAGCTCTTCCTTTGTTCTAGTATTTCCGCTGAGGTTTAAATATGCTTTTGAACTCTTCCTTTGCTCTCGGAATTCCGCTGAAGTTTAAAAATGCTTCGGAACACTTCAATTGTTCTCGGAATTCCGCTGAAGTTTAAAAATGCTTCGGAACTCTTCCATTGTTCTCGTAATTCCGCTGACGTTTAAAAATGCTTAGGAACTCTTCCATTGTTCTAGGATTTCTGCTGAAGTTTAAAAATGCTTCGGAACTCTTCCATTGTTCTCGGAATTCTGCTGACGTTTAAAAATGCTTCCGATCTCTTCCATTGTTCTGGGAATTCTGCTGAAGTTTAAAAATGCTTCGGAACTCTTCCATTGTCCCCGGAATTCTGCTGAAATTCAAAAATGCTACGGAACTCTTCCATTGTTCCCGGAATTCGGCTGAAGTTTAAAAATGCTTCGGAACTCTTTCATTGCTCAAGGAATTCCGCTGACGTTTAAAAATGCTTCGGAACTCTTCCATTGTTCTCGGAATTCCGCTGACGAGTAAAAATGCTTCGGAACTCTTCCATTGTTCTCGTAATTCCGCTGACGTTTAAAAATACTTCGGAACTCTTCCATTGTTCTCGGAAATCCGCTGAAGTTTAAAAATGCTTCGGAACTCTTCTATTGTTCTCGCGATTCTGCTGAAGTTTTAAAATGCTTCAGAACTCTTCCATTGTTCTCGGAATTCCGCTGAAGTTTAAAAATGATTCTGATCTCTTTCATTGTCCTCGGAATTTCGCTGACGTTTAAAAATGATTCGGAACTCTTCCATTTTTCTCAGAATTCCGCTGACGTTTAAAAATGTTTCGGAACTTTTCCATTGTTCTTGGAATTCTGCTGAAGTTTAAAAATTCTTTGGAACTCTTCCATTGTTTATGGAATTGCGCTGACATTTAAAAATGCTTCAGAACTCTTCCATTGTTCTCGGAATTCCACTGACGTTTAAAAATGCTTTGGAACTCTTCCATTGGTTCTCGTAATTCCGCTGAAGTTTAAAAAACCTTTGGAACTCTTCCATTGTTCTCGAAATTCCGCTGACGTTTAAAAATGCTTCGAAACTCTTCTAATGTTCTCGGAATTCCGCTGAAATTTAAAAATGCTTCTGGAACTCTTGAAATGTTCTCGGAATTCTGCTGACATTTAAAAATGGTTCGGAACTCTTACCATTGTTCTCGGAATTCTCCTGTAATTTAAAAATTCTTCGGAACTTTTCCATTGTTCTCGGAATTCTGCTGAGGTTTAAAAATGCGTCGGAACTCTTCCATTGTTCTCGGAATTCTGCTGACGTTTAAAAATGATTCCGATCTCTTCCATTGTTCTGGGAATTCTGCTGAAGTTTAAAAATGCTTCGGAACTCTTCCATTGTCCCCGGAATTCTGCTAAAATTCAAAAATGCTACGGAACTCTTCCATTGTTCCCGGAATTCGGCTGAAGTTTAAAAATGCTTCGGAACTCTTTCATTGCTCAAGGAATTCCGCTGACGTTTAAAAATGCTTCGGAACTCTTCCATTTTTCTCAGAATTCCGCTGACGTTTAAAAATGCTTCGGAACTCTTCCATTGTTCTCAGAATTCTGCTGACATTTAAAAATGGTTCGGAACTCTTACCATTGTTCTCGGAATTCTCCTGTAATTTAAAAATTCTTCGGAACTTTCCATTGTTCTCGGAATTCAGCTGAAGTTTAAAAATGCTTCGGAACTCTTCCATTGTTCTCGGAATTCTGCTGACGTTTAAAAATGCTTCCGATCTCTTCCATTGTTCTGGGAATTCCGCTGACGTTTAAAAATGCTTCGGAACTCTTCCATTTTTCTCAGAATTCCGCTGACGTTTAAAAATGCTTCGGAACTCTTCCATTGTTCTCAGAATTCTGCTGACATTTAAAAATGGTTCGGAACTCTTACCATTGTTCTCGGAATTCTCCTGTAATTTAAAAATTCTTCGGAACTTTCCATTGTTCTCGGAATTCTGCTGAAGTTTAAAAATGCTTCGAAACTCTTCCATTGTTCTTAAAATTCTGCTGATGTTTAAAAATGCTTCGGAACTCGACCATTGTTCTCGTAATTCCGCTGACGTTTAAAAATGCTTCGTTACTTTTCGATTGTTCTTGGAATTCTGCTGATGTTTAAAAATGCTTCGGAACTCTTCCATTGTTCTCGGAATTCTGCTGACGTTTAAAAATGCTTCCGATCTCTTCATTTGTTCTCAGAATTCTGCTGAAGTATAAAAATGCTTCCGAACTCTTCCATTGTTCCCAGAATTCCACAGACGTTTAAAAATGCTTCGGAACTCTTCCATTGTTCTCGGAATTCCGCTGAAGTTTAAAAATGCTTCAGAGCTCTTCCTTTGTTCTAGTATTTCCGCTGAGGTTTAAATATGCTTTTGAACTCTTCCTTTGCTCTCGGAATTCCGCTGAAGTTTAAAAATGCTTCGGAACACTTCAATTGTTCTCGGAATTCCGCTGAAGTTTAAAAATGCTTCGGAACTCTTCCATTGTTCTCGTAATTCCGCTGACGTTTAAAAATGCTTAGGAACTCTTCCATTGTTCTAGGATTTCTGCTGAAGTTTAAAAATGCTTCGGAACTCTTCCATTGTTCTCGGAATTCTGCTGACGTTTAAAAATGCTTCCGATCTCTTCCATTGTTCTGGGAATTCTGCTGAAGTTTAAAAATGCTTCGGAACTCTTCCATTGTCCCCGGAATTCTGCTGAAATTCAAAAATGCTACGGAACTCTTCCATTGTTCCCGGAATTCGGCTGAAGTTTAAAAATGCTTCGGAACTCTTTCATTGCTCAAGGAATTCCGCTGACGTTTAAAAATGCTTCGGAACTCTTCCATTGTTCTCGGAATTCCGCTGACGAGTAAAAATGCTTCGGAACTCTTCCATTGTTCTCGTAATTCCGCTGACGTTTAAAAATACTTCGGAACTCTTCCATTGTTCTCGGAAATCCGCTGAAGTTTAAAAATGCTTCGGAACTCTTCTATTGTTCTCGCGATTCTGCTGAAGTTTTAAAATGCTTCAGAACTCTTCCATTGTTCTCGGAATTCCGCTGAAGTTTAAAAATGATTCTGATCTCTTTCATTGTCCTCGGAATTTCGCTGACGTTTAAAAATGATTCGGAACTCTTCCATTTTTCTCAGAATTCCGCTGACGTTTAAAAATGTTTCGGAACTTTTCCATTGTTCTTGGAATTCTGCTGAAGTTTAAAAATTCTTTGGAACTCTTCCATTGTTTATGGAATTGCGCTGACATTTAAAAATGCTTCAGAACTCTTCCATTGTTCTCGGAATTCCACTGACGTTTAAAAATGCTTTGGAACTCTTCCATTGGTTCTCGTAATTCCGCTGAAGTTTAAAAAACCTTCGGAACTCTTCCATTGTTCTCGAAATTCCGCTGACGTTTAAAAATGCTTCGAAACTCTTCTAATGTTCTCGGAATTCCGCTGAAATTTAAAAATGCTTCTGGAACTCTTGAAATGTTCTCGGAATTCTGCTGACATTTAAAAATGGTTCGGAACTCTTACCATTGTTCTCGGAATTCTCCTGTAATTTAAAAATTCTTCGGAACTTTTCCATTGTTCTCGGAATTCTGCTGAGGTTTAAAAATGCGTCGGAACTCTTCCATTGTTCTCGGAATTCTGCTGACGTTTAAAAATGATTCCGATCTCTTCCATTGTTCTGGGAATTCTGCTGAAGTTTAAAAATGCTTCGGAACTCTTCCATTGTCCCCGGAATTCTGCTAAAATTCAAAAATGCTACGGAACTCTTCCATTGTTCCCGGAATTCGGCTGAAGTTTAAAAATGCTTCGGAACTCTTTCATTGCTCAAGGAATTCCGCTGACGTTTAAAAATGCTTCGGAACTCTTCCATTTTTCTCAGAATTCCGCTGACGTTTAAAAATGCTTCGGAACTCTTCCATTGTTCTCAGAATTCTGCTGACATTTAAAAATGGTTCGGAACTCTTACCATTGTTCTCGGAATTCTCCTGTAATTTAAAAATTCTTCGGAACTTTCCATTGTTCTCGGAATTCAGCTGAAGTTTAAAAATGCTTCGAAACTCTTCCATTGTTCTTAAAATTCTGCTGATGTTTAAAAATGCTTCGGAACTCGACCATTGTTCTCGTAATTCCGCTGACGTTTAAAAATGCTTCGTTACTTTTCGATTGTTCTTGGAATTCTGCTGATGTTTAAAAATGCTTCGGAACTCTTCCATTGTTCTCGGAATTCTGCTGACGTTTAAAAAGGCTTCCGATCTCTTCATTTGTTCTCAGAATTCTGCTGAAGTATAACAATGCTTCCGAACTCTTCCATTGTTCCCAGAATTCCGCAGACGTTTAAAAATGCTTCGGAACTCTTCCATTGTTCTCGGAATTCCGCTGAAGTTTAAAAATGCTTCAGAGCTCTTCCTTTGTTCTAGTATTTCCGCTGAAGTTTAAATATGCTTTTGAACTCTTCCTTTGCTCTCGGAATTCCGCTGAAGTTTAAAAATGTTTCGGAACACTTCAATTGTTCTCGGAATTCCGCTGAAGTTTAAAAATGCTTCGGAACTCTTCCATTGTTCTCGTAATTCCGCTGACGTTTAAAAATGCTTAGGTACTCTTCCATTGTTCTAGGATTTCTGCTGAAGTTTAAAAATGCTTCGGAACTCTTCCATTGTTCTCGTAATTCCGCTGACGTTTAAAAATGCTTAGGAACTCTTCCATTGTTCTAGGATTTCTGCTGAAGTTTAAAAATGCTTCGGAACTCTTCCATTGTTCCCGGAATTCGGCTGAAGTTTAAAAATGCTTCGGAACTCTTTCATTGCTCAAGGAATTCCGCTGACGTTTAAAAATGCTTCGGAACTCTTCCATTTTTCTCAGAATTCCGCTGACGTTTAAAAATGCTTCGGAACTCTTCCATTGTTCTCAGAATTCTGCTGACATTTAAAAATGGTTCGGAACTCTTACCATTGTTCTCGGAATTCTCCTGTAATTTAAAAATGCTTCGGAACTCGACCATTGTTCTCGTAATTCCGCTGACGTTTAAAAATGCTTCGTTACTTTTCGATTGTTCTTGGAATTCTGCTGAAGTATAAAAATGCTTCCGAACTCTTCCATTGTTCCCGGAATTCCGCTGACGTTTAAAAATGCTTCGGAACTCTTCCATTGTTCTCGGAATTCCGCTGAAGTTTAAAAATGCTTTGGAACTCTTCCATTGTTCTAGGATTTCCGATGAAGTTTAAAAATGCTTCGGAACTCTTCCATTGTTCTCGGAATTCCGCTGAAGTTTAAAAATGCTTCAGAACTCTTCCATTGTTCTCGGAATTCCACTGACGTTTAAAAATGCTTTGGAACTCTTCCATTGGTTCTCGTAATTCCGCTGAAGTTTAAAAAACCTTCGGAACTCTTCCATTGTTCTCGAAATTCCGCTGACGATTAAAAATGCTTCGAAACTCTTCTAATGTTCTCGGAATTCCGCTGAAATTTAAAAATGCTTCTGGAACTCTTGAATTGTTCTCGGAATTCTGCTGACGTTTAAAAATGGTTCGGAACTCTTACCATTGTTCTCGGAATTCTCCTGTAATTTAAAAATTCTTCGGAACTTTTCCATTGTTCTCGGAATTCCGCTGAGGTTTAAAAATGCTTCGGAACTCTTCCATTGTTCTCATAATTCTGCTGACGTTTAAAAATGCTTCCGATCTCTTCCATTGTTCTGGGAATTCTGCTGAAGTTTAAAAATGCTTCGGAACTCTTCCATTGTCCCCGGAATTCTGCTGAAATTCAAAAATGCTACCGAACTCTTCCATTGTTCTTAAAATTCTGCTGATGTTTAAAAATGCTTCGGAACACGACCATTGTTCTCGTAATTCCGCTGACGTTTAAAAATGCTTCGTTACTTTTCGATTGTTCTTGGAATTCTGCTGATGTTTAAAAATGCTTCGGAACTCTTTCTGATTGTTCTCGGAATTCTGCTGACGTTTAAAAATGCTTCCGATCTCTTCATTTGTTCTCAGAATTCTGCTGAAGTTTAAAAATGCTTCAGAACTCTTCCATTTTTCTAGGATTTAAGCTGAAGTTTAAAATGCTTTGGAACTCTTCCATTGTTCTCAGAATTCCGCTGAAGTTTAAAAATGCTTCGGAACTCTTCCATTGTTCTCGGAATTCCGCTGAAGTTTAAAAATGCTTCGGAACTCTTCCATTGTTCTCGAAATTCTGCTGATATTTAAAAATGCTTCCGATCTCTTCCAATGTTCTCGGAATTCTCCTGAAATTTTAAAATGCTTCGGAACTCTTACATTGTTCCCGGAATTCTGGTGAAGTTTAAAAATGCTACGGAACTCTTCCATTGTTCCCGGAATACTGCTGAAGTTTAAAGATGCTTTGGAACGCTTTCATTGCTCAAGGAATTCCGGTGCCATTTAAAAATGCTTCGGAACTCTTCCATTGTTCTTGGAATTCCGCTGATGTTTAAAAATTCTTCGGAACTCTTCCATTGTTCTCGGAATTCCGCTGACGAGTAAAAATGCTTCGGAACTCTTCCATTGCTCTCGTAATTCCGCTGACGTTTAAAAATACTTCGGAACTCTTCCATTGTTCTCGGAAATCCGCTGAAGTTTAAAAATGCTTCAGAACTCTTCTATTGTTCTAGGATTTCCGCTGAAGTTTAAAAATGGTTTGGTACTCTTCCATTGTTCTCGTAATTCCGCTGAAGTTTAAAAATGCTTCGGAAGTCTTCAATTGTTCTCGGAATTCTGCTGAAGTTTAAAAATGCTACGGAACTCTTCCATTGTTCCCGGAATACTGCTGAAGTTTAAAGATGCTTTGGAACTCTTTCATTGCTCAAGGAATTCCGGTGCCATTTAAAAATGCTTCGGAACTCTTCCATTGTTCTTGGAATTCCGCTGATGTTTAAAAATTCTTCGGAACTCTTCCATTGTTCTCGGAATTCCGCTGACGAGTAAAAATGCTTCGGAACTCTTCCATTGTTCTCGTAATTCCGCTGACGTTTAAAAATACTTCGGAACTCTTCCATTGTTCTCGGAAATCCGCTGAAGTTTAAAAATGCTTCGGAACTCTTCTATTGTTCTCGCGATTCTGCTGAAGTTTTAAAATGCTTCAGAACTCTTCCATTGTTCTCGGAATTCCGCTGAAGTTTAAAAATGATTCTGATCTCTTTCATTGTCCTCGGAATTTCGCTGACGTTTAAAAATGATTCGGAACTCTTCCATTTTTCTCAGAATTCCGCTGACGTTTAAAAATGTTTCGGAACTTTTCCATTGTTCTTGGAATTCTGCTGAAGTTTAAAAATTCTTTGGAACTCTTCCATTGTTTATGGAATTGCGCTGACATTTAAAAATGCTTCAGAACTCTTCCATTGTTCTCGGAATTCCACTGACGTTTAAAAATGCTTTGGAACTCTTCCATTGGTTCTCGTAATTCCACTGAAGTTTAAAAAACCTTCGGAACTCTTCCATTGTTCTCGAAATTCCGCTGACGTTTAAAAATGCTTCGAAACTCTTCTAATGTTCTCGGAATTCCGCTGAAATTTAAAAATGCTTCTGGAACTCTTGAAATGTTCTCGGAATTCTGCTGACATTTAAAAATGGTTCGGAACTCTTACCATTGTTCTCGGAATTCTCCTGTAATTTAAAAATTCTTCGGAACTTTTACATTGTTCTCGGAATTCCGCTGAGGTTTAAAAATGCTTCGGAACTCTTCCATTGTTCTCGGAATTCTGCTGACGTTTAAAAATGCTTCCGATCTCTTCATTTGTTCTCAGAATTCTGCTGAAGTATAAAAATGCTTCCGAACTCTTCCATTGTTCCCGGAATTCCGCTGACGTTTAAAAATGCTTCGGAACTCTTCCATTGTTCTCGGAATTCCGCTGAAGTTTAAAAATGCTTTGGAACTCTTCCATTGTTCTAGGATTTCCGATGAAGTTTAAAAATGCTTCGGAACTCTTCCATTGTTCTCGGAATTCCGCTGAAGTTTAAAAATGCTTCAGAACTCTTCCATTGTTCTCGGAATTCCACTGACGTTTAAAAATGCTTTGGAACTCTTCCATTGGTTCTCGTAATTCCGCTGAAGTTTAAAAAACCTTCGGAACTCTTCCATTGTTCTCGAAATTCCGCTGACGTTTAAAAATGCTTCGAAACTCTTCTAATGTCCTCGGAATTCCGCTGAAATTTAAAAATGCTTCTGGAACTCTTGAATTGTTCTCGGAATTCTGCTGACGTTTAAAAATGGTTCGGAACTCTTACCATTGTTCTCGGAATTCTCCTGTAATTTAAAAATTCTTCGGAACTTTTCCATTGTTCTCGGAATTCCGCTGAGGTTTAAAAATACTTCGGAACTCTTCCATTGTTCTCGGAATTCTGCTGACGTTTAAAAATGCTTCCGATCTCTTCAATTGTTCTCAGAATTCTGCTGAAGTATAAAAATGCTTCCGAACTCTTCCATTGTTCCCGGAATTCCGCTGACGTTTAAAAATGCTTCGGAACTCTTCCATTGTTCTCGGAATTCCGCTGAAGTTTAAAAATGCTATGGAACTCTTCCATTGTTCTAGGATTTCCGATGAAGTTTAAAAATGCTTCGGAACTATTCCATTGTTCTCGGAATTCCGCTGAAGTTTAAAAATGCTTCAGAACTCTTCCATTGTTCTCGGAATTCCACTGACGTTTAAAAATGCTTCGAAACTCTTCTAATGTTCTTGCAATTCCGCTGAAATTTAAAAATGCTTCGGAACTCTTGAATTGTTCTCGGAATTCTGCTGACGTTTAAAAATATTTCGGAACTCTTACCATTGTTCTCGGAATTCTCCTGTAATTTAAAAATTCTTCGGAACTTTTCCATTGTTCTCGGAATTCCGCTGAGGTTTAAAAATGCTTCGGAACTCTTCCATTGTTCTCGGAATTCTGCTGACGTTTAAAAATGCTTCCGATCTCTTCCATTGTTCTGGGAATTCCGCTGACGTTTAAAAATGCTTCGGAACTCTTCCATTTTTCTCAGAATTCCGCTGACGTTTAAAAATGCTTCGGAACTCTTCCATTGCTCTCAGAATTCTGCTGACATTTAAAAATGGTTCGGAACTCTTACCATTGTTCTCGGAATTCTCCTGTAATTTAAAAATTCTTCGGAACTTTCCATTGTTCTCGGAATTCTGCTGAAGTTTAAAAATGCTTCGAAACTCTTCCATTGTTCTTAAAATTCTGCTGATGTTTAAAAATGCATCGGAACTCGACCATTGTTCTCGTAATTCCGCTGACGTTTAAAAATGCTTCGTTACTTTTCGATTGTTCTTGGAATTCTGCTGATGTTTAAAAATGCTTCGGAACTCTTCCATTGTTCTCGGAATTCTGCTGACGTTTAAAAATGCTTCCGATCTCTTCATTTGTTCTCAGAATTCTGCTGAAGTATAAAAATGCTTCCGAACTCTTCCATTGTTCCCAGAATTCCACAGACGTTTAAAAATGCTTCGGAACTCTTCCATTGTTCTCGGAATTCCGCTGAAGTTTAAAAATGCTTCAGAGCTCTTCCTTTGTTCTAGTATTTCCGCTGAGGTTTAAATATGCTTTTGAACTCTTCCTTTGCTCTCGGAATTCCGCTGAAGTTTAAAAATGCTTCGGAACTCTTCCATTGTTCTCGTAATTCCGCTGACGTTTAAAAATGCTTAGGAACTCTTCCATTGTTCTAGGATTTCTGCTGAAGTTTAAAAATGCTTCGGAACTCTTCCATTGTTCTCGGAATTCTGCTGACGTTTAAAAATGCTTCCGATCTCTTCCATTGTTCTGGGAATTCTGCTGAAGTTTAAAAATGCTTCGGAACTCTTCCATTGTCCCCGGAATTCTGCTGAAATTCAAAAATGCTACGGAACTCTTCCATTGTTCCCGGAATTCGGCTGAAGTTTAAAAATGCTTCGGAACTCTTTCATTGCTCAAGGAATTCCGCTGACGTTTAAAAATGCTTCGGAACTCTTCCATTTTTCTCAGAATTCCGCTGACGTTTAAAAATGCTTCGGAACTCTTCCATTGTTCTCAGAATTCTGCTGACATTTAAAAATGGTTCGGAACTCTTACCATTGTTCTCGGAATTCTCCTGTAATTTAAAAATTCTTCGGAACTTTTCATTGGTCTCGGAATTCTGCTGAAGTTTAAAAATGCTTCGAAACTCTTCCATTGTTCTTAAAATTCTTCTGATGTTTAAAAATGCTTCGGAACTCGACCATTGTTCTCGTAATTCCGCTGACGTTTAAAAATGCTTCGTTACTTTTCGATTGTTCTTGGAATTCTGCTGAAGTATAAAAATGCTTCCGAACTCTTCCATTGTTCCCGGAATTCCGCTGAAGTTTAAAAATGCTTTGGAACTCTTCCATTGTTCTAGGATTTCCGATGAAGTTTAAAAATGCTTCGGAACTCTTCCATTGTTCTGGGAATTCCGCTGAAGTTTAAAAATGCTTCAGAACTCTTCCATTGTTCTCGGAATTCCACTGACGTTTAAAAATGCTTTGGAACTCTTCCATTGGTTCTCGTAATTCCGCTGAAGTTTAAAAAACCTTCGGAACTCTTCCATTGTTCTCGAAATTCCGCTGACGTTTAAAAATGCTTCGTTACTTTTCGATTGTTCTTGGAATTCTGCTGAAGTATAAAAATGCTTCCGAACTCTTCCATTGTTCCCGGAATTCCGCTGAAATTTAAAAATGCTTCTGGAACTCTTGAAATGTTTTCGGAATTCTGCTGACATTTAAAAATGGTTCGGAACTCTTACCATTGTTCTCGGAATTCTCCTGTAATTTAAAAATTCTTCGGAACTTTTCCATTGTTCTCGGAATTCCGCTGAGGTTTAAAAATGCTTCGGAACTCTTCCATTGTTCTCGGAATTCTGCTGACGTTTAAAAATGCTTCCGATCTCTTCATTTGTTCTCAGAATTCTGCTGAAGTATAAAAATGCTTCCGAACTCTTCCATTGTTCCCGGAATTCCGCTGACGTTTAAAAATTCTTCGGAACTTTTCCATTGTTCTCGGAATTCCGCTGAGGTTTAAAAATGCTTCGGAACTCTTCCATTGTTCTCGGAATTCTGCTGACGTTTAAAAATGCTTCCGATCTCTTCCATTGTTCTGGGAATTCTGCTGAAGTTTAAAAATGCTTCGGAACTCTTCCATTGTCCCCGGAATTCTGCTGAATTTCAAAAATGCTACCGAACTCTTCCATTGTTCCCGGAATTCGGCTGAAGTTTAAAAATGCTTCGGAACTCTTTCATTGCTCATGGAATTCCGCTGACGTTTAAAAATGCTTCGGAACTCTTCCATTTTTCTCAGAATTCCGCTGACGTTTAAAAATGCTTCGGAACTCTTCCATTGTTCTCAGAATTCTGCTGACATTTAAAAATGGTTCGGAACTCTTACCATTGTTCTCGGAATTCTCCTGTAATTTAAAAATTCTTCGGAACTTTTCCATTGTTCTCGGAATTCTGCTGAAGTTTAAAAATGCTTCGAAACTCTTCCATTGTTCTTAAAATTCTGCTGATGTTTAAAAATGCTTCGGAACTCGACCATTGTTCTCGTAATTCCGCTGACGTTTAAAAATGCTACGTTACTTTTCGATTGTTCTTGGAATTCTGCTGATGTTTAAAAATGCTTCGGAACTCTTCCATTGTTCTCGGAATTTCGCTGACGTTTAAAAATGCTTCAGAACTCTTCCATATTTCTCAGAATTCCGCTGACGTTTAAAAATGTTTTGGAAATTTTCCATTGTTCTTGGAATTCTGCTGAAGTTTAAAAATTCTTTGGAACTCTTCCATTGTTTATGGAATTGCGCTGACATTTAAAAATGCTTCAGAACTCTTCCATTGTTCCCGGAATCTGCTGAAGTTTAAAAATGCTTCGGAACTCTTCCATTGTTCCCAGTATTCCGCTGAAGTTTAAAAATGCTTCGGAACTCTTCCATTGTTCTTGGAATTCCGCTGACATTTAAAAATACTTCGGAACTCTTCCAATTTTCTCAGAATTCCGCTGACGTTCAAAAATGCTGCAGAACTCTTCCATTGTTCTCGGAATTCCGCTGACATTTCAAAATGCTTCGGAACTCTTCCATTGTTCTTGGAATTCTGCTGAAGTTTAAAAATTCTTCGGAACTCTTCCATTGTTTATGGAATTGCGCTGACATTTAAAAATGCTTCGGAACTCTTCCATTGTTCTCGGAATTCCACTGACGTTTAAAATTGCTATGGAACTCTTCCATTTTTCTCGGAATTCCGCTGAAGTTTAAAAAACATTCGGAACTCTTCCACTGTTCTCGGAATTCCGCTGAAGTTTAAAAATGCTTCGAAACTCTTCTAATGTTTTCGGAATTCCGCTGAAATTTAAAAATGTTTCTGGAACTCTTCCATTGTTCTCGGAATTCTGCTGACGTTTAAAAATGCTTCGGAACGGTTCCATTGTTCTCAGAATTCTGCTGACATTTAAAAATGGTTCGGAACTCTTACCATTGTTCTCGAAATTCTCCTGTAATTTAAAAATTCTTCGGAACTTTTCCATTGTTCTCGGAATTCCGCTGAGGTTTAAAAATGCTTCGGAACTCTTCCATTGTTCTCGGAATTCTGCTGACGTTTAAAAATGCTTCCGATCTCTTCCATTGTTCTGAGAATTCTGCTGAAGTTTAAAAATGCTTCGGAACTCTTCCATTGTCCCCGGAATTCTGCTGAAATTCAAAAATGCTACGGAACTCTTCCATTGTTCCCGGAATTCAGCTGAAGTTTAAAAATGCTTCGGAACTCTTTCATTGCTCAAGGAATTCCGCTGACATTTAAAAATGCTTCGGAACTCTTCCATTTTTCTCAGTATTCCGCTGACGTTTAAAAATGCTTCGGAACTCTTCCATTGTTCTCAGAATTCTGCTGACATTTAAAAATGGTTCGGAACTCTTACCATTGTTCTCGGAATTCTCCTGTAATTTAAAAATTCTTCGGAACTTTTCCATTGTTCTCGGAATTCCGCTGAGGTTTAAAAATGCTTCGGAACTCTTCCCTTGTTCTCGGAATTCTGCTGACGTTTAAAAATGCTTCCGATCTCTTCCATTGTTCTGGGAATTCCGCTGACGTTTAAAAATGCTTCGGAACTCTTCCATTTTTCTCAGAATTCCGCTGACGTTTAAAAATGCTTCGGAACTCTTCCATTGCTCTCAGAATTCTGCTGACATTTAAAAATGGTTCGGAACTCTTACCATTGTTCTCGGAATTCTCCTGTAATTTAAAAATTCTTCGGAACTTTCCATTGTTCTCGGAATTCTGCTGAAGTTTAAAAATGCTTCGTTACTTTTCGATTGTTCTTGGAATTCTGCTGATGTTTAAAAATGCTTCGGAACTCTTCCATTGTTCTCGGAATTCTGCTGACGTTTAAAAATGCTTCCGATCTCTTCATTTGTTCTCAGAATTCTGCTGAAGTATAAAAATGCTTCCGAACTCTTCCATTGTTCCCAGAATTCCACAGACGTTTAAAAATGCTTCGGAACTCTTCCATTGTTCTCGGAATTCCGCTGAAGTTTAAAAATGCTTCAGAGCTCTTCCTTTGTTCTAGTATTTCCGCTGAGGTTTAAATATGCTTTTGAACTCTTCCTTTGCTCTCGGAATTCCGCTGAAGTTTAAAAATGCTTCGGAACACTTCAATTGTTCTCGGAATTCCGCTGAAGTTTAAAAATGCTTCGGAACTCTTCCATTGTTCTCGTAATTCCGCTGACGTTTAAAAATGCTTAGGAACTCTTCCATTGTTCTAGGATTTCTGCTGAAGTTTAAAAATGCTTCGGAACTCTTCCATTGTTCTCGGAATTCTGCTGACGTTTAAAAATGCTTCCGATCTCTTCCATTGTTCTGGGAATTCTGCTGAAGTTTAAAAATGCTTCGGAACTCTTCCATTGTCCCCGGAATTCTGCTGAAATTCAAAAATGCTACGGAACTCTTCCATTGTTCCCGGAATTCGGCTGAAGTTTAAAAATGCTTCGGAACTCTTTCATTGCTCAAGGAATTCCGCTGACGTTTAAAAATGCTTCGGAACTCTTCCATTTTTCTCAGAATTCCGCTGACGTTTAAAAATGCTTCGGAACTCTTCCATTGTTCTCAGAATTCTGCTGACATTTAAAAATGGTTCGGAACTCTTACCATTGTTCTCGGAATTCTCCTGTAATTTAAAAATTCTTCGGAACTTTTCATTGGTCTCGGAATTCTGCTGAAGTTTAAAAATGCTTCGAAACTCTTCCATTGTTCTTAAAATTCTTCTGATGTTTAAAAATGCTTCGGAACTCGACCATTGTTCTCGTAATTCCGCTGACGTTTAAAAATGCTTCGTTACTTTTCGATTGTTCTTGGAATTCTGCTGAAGTATAAAAATGCTTCCGAACTCTTCCATTGTTCCCGGAATTCCGCTGAAGTTTAAAAATGCTTTGGAACTCTTCCATTGTTCTAGGATTTCCGATGAAGTTTAAAAATGCTTCGGAACTCTTCCATTGTTCTGGGAATTCCGCTGAAGTTTAAAAATGCTTCAGAACTCTTCCATTGTTCTCGGAATTCCACTGACGTTTAAAAATGCTTTGGAACTCTTCCATTGGTTCTCGTAATTCCGCTGAAGTTTAAAAAACCTTCGGAACTCTTCCATTGTTCTCGAAATTCCGCTGACGTTTAAAAATGCTTCGTTACTTTTCGATTGTTCTTGGAATTCTGCTGAAGTATAAAAATGCTTCCGAACTCTTCCATTGTTCCCGGAATTCCGCTGAAATTTAAAAATGCTTCTGGAACTCTTGAAATGTTTTCGGAATTCTGCTGACATTTAAAAATGGTTCGGAACTCTTACCATTGTTCTCGGAATTCTCCTGTAATTTAAAAATTCTTCGGAACTTTTCCATTGTTCTCGGAATTCCGCTGAGGTTTAAAAATGCTTCGGAACTCTTCCATTGTTCTCGGAATTCTGCTGACGTTTAAAAATGCTTCCGATCTCTTCATTTGTTCTCAGAATTCTGCTGAAGTATAAAAATGCTTCCGAACTCTTCCATTGTTCCCGGAATTCCGCTGACGTTTAAAAATTCTTCGGAACTTTTCCATTGTTCTCGGAATTCCGCTGAGGTTTAAAAATGCTTCGGAACTCTTCCATTGTTCTCGGAATTCTGCTGACGTTTAAAAATGCTTCCGATCTCTTCCATTGTTCTGGGAATTCTGCTGAAGTTTAAAAATGCTTCGGAACTCTTCCATTGTCCCCGGAATTCTGCTGAATTTCAAAAATGCTACCGAACTCTTCCATTGTTCCCGGAATTCGGCTGAAGTTTAAAAATGCTTCGGAACTCTTTCATTGCTCATGGAATTCCGCTGACGTTTAAAAATGCTTCGGAACTCTTCCATTTTTCTCAGAATTCCGCTGACGTTTAAAAATGCTTCGGAACTCTTCCATTGTTCTCAGAATTCTGCTGACATTTAAAAATGGTTCGGAACTCTTACCATTGTTCTCGGAATTCTCCTGTAATTTAAAAATTCTTCGGAACTTTTCCATTGTTCTCGGAATTCTGCTGAAGTTTAAAAATGCTTCGAAACTCTTCCATTGTTCTTAAAATTCTGCTGATGTTTAAAAATGCTTCGGAACTCGACCATTGTTCTCGTAATTCCGCTGACGTTTAAAAATGCTACGTTACTTTTCGATTGTTCTTGGAATTCTGCTGATGTTTAAAAATGCTTCGGAACTCTTCCATTGTTCTCGGAATTTCGCTGACGTTTAAAAATGCTTCAGAACTCTTCCATATTTCTCAGAATTCCGCTGACGTTTAAAAATGTTTTGGAAATTTTCCATTGTTCTTGGAATTCTGCTGAAGTTTAAAAATTCTTTGGAACTCTTCCATTGTTTATGGAATTGCGCTGACATTTAAAAATGCTTCAGAACTCTTCCATTGTTCCCGGAATCTGCTGAAGTTTAAAAATGCTTCGGAACTCTTCCATTGTTCCCAGTATTCCGCTGAAGTTTAAAAATGCTTCGGAACTCTTCCATTGTTCTTGGAATTCCGCTGACATTTAAAAATACTTCGGAACTCTTCCAATTTTCTCAGAATTCCGCTGACGTTCAAAAATGCTGCAGAACTCTTCCATTGTTCTCGGAATTCCGCTGACATTTCAAAATGCTTCGGAACTCTTCCATTGTTCTTGGAATTCTGCTGAAGTTTAAAAATTCTTCGGAACTCTTCCATTGTTTATGGAATTGCGCTGACATTTAATAATGCTTCGGAACTCTTCCATTGTTCTCGGAATTCCACTGACGTTTAAAATTGCTATGGAACTCTTCCATTTTTCTCGGAATTCCGCTGAAGTTTAAAAAACATTCGGAACTCTTCCACTGTTCTCGGAATTCCGCTGAAGTTTAAAAATGCTTCGAAACTCTTCTAATGTTTTCGGAATTCCGCTGAAATTTAAAAATGTTTCTGGAACTCTTCCATTGTTCTCGGAATTCTGCTGACGTTTAAAAATGCTTCGGAACGGTTCCATTGTTCTCAGAATTCTGCTGACATTTAAAAATGGTTCGGAACTCTTACCATTGTTCTCGAAATTCTCCTGTAATTTAAAAATTCTTCGGAACTTTTCCATTGTTCTCGGAATTCCGCTGAGGTTTAAAAATGCTTCGGAACTCTTCCATTGTTCTCGGAATTCTGCTGACGTTTAAAAATGCTTCCGATCTCTTCCATTGTTCTGAGAATTCTGCTGAAGTTTAAAAATGCTTCGGAACTCTTCCATTGTCCCCGGAATTCTGCTGAAATTCAAAAATGCTACGGAACTCTTCCATTGTTCCCGGAATTCAGCTGAAGTTTAAAAATGCTTCGGAACTATTTCATTGCTCAAGGAATTCCGCTGACATTTAAAAATGCTTCGGAACTCTTCCATTTTTCTCAGTATTCCGCTGACGTTTAAAAATGCTTCGGAACTCTTCCATTGTTCTCAGAATTCTGCTGACATTTAAAAATGGTTCGGAACTCTTACCATTGTTCTCGGAATTCTCCTGTAATTTAAAAATTCTTCGGAACTTTTCCATTGTTCTCGGAATTCCGCTGAGGTTTAAAAATGCTTCGGAACTCTTCCCTTGTTCTCGGAATTCTGCTGACGTTTAAAAATGCTTCCGATCTCTTCCATTGTTCTGGGAATTCCGCTGACGTTTAAAAATGCTTCGGAACTCTTCCATTTTTCTCAGAATTCCGCTGACGTTTAAAAATGCTTCGGAACTCTTCCATTGCTCTCAGAATTCTGCTGACATTTAAAAATGGTTCGGAACTCTTACCATTGTTCTCGGAATTCTCCTGTAATTTAAAAATTCTTCGGAACTTTCCATTGTTCTCGGAATTCTGCTGAAGTTTAAAAATGCTTCGTTACTTTTCGATTGTTCTTGGAATTCTGCTGATGTTTAAAAATGCTTCGGAACTCTTCCATTGTTCTCGGAATTCTGCTGACGTTTAAAAATGCTTCCGATCTCTTCATTTGTTCTCAGAATTCTGCTGAAGTATAAAAATGCTTCCGAACTCTTCCATTGTTCCCAGAATTCCACAGACGTTTAAAAATGCTTCGGAACTCTTCCATTGTTCTCGGAATTCCGCTGAAGTTTAAAAATGCTTCAGAGCTCTTCCTTTGTTCTAGTATTTCCGCTGAGGTTTAAATATGCTTTTGAACTCTTCCTTTGCTCTCGGAATTCCGCTGAAGTTTAAAAATGCTTCGGAACACTTCAATTGTTCTCGGAATTCCGCTGAAGTTTAAAAATGCTTCGGAACTCTTCCATTGTTCTCGTAATTCCGCTGACGTTTAAAAATGCTTAGGAACTCTTCCATTGTTCTAGGATTTCTGCTGAAGTTTAAAAATGCTTCGGAACTCTTCCATTGTTCTCGGAATTCTGCTGACGTTTAAAAATGCTTCCGATCTCTTCCATTGTTCTGGGAATTCTGCTGAAGTTTAAAAATGCTTCGGAACTCTTCCATTGTCCCCGGAATTCTGCTGAAATTCAAAAATGCTACGGAACTCTTCCATTGTTCCCGGAATTCGGCTGAAGTTTAAAAATGCTTCGGAACTCTTTCATTGCTCAAGGAATTCCGCTGACGTTTAAAAATGCTTCGGAACTCTTCCATTTTTCTCAGAATTCCGCTGACGTTTAAAAATGCTTCGGAACTCTTCCATTGTTCTCAGAATTCTGCTGACATTTAAAAATGGTTCGGAACTCTTACCATTGTTCTCGGAATTCTCCTGTAATTTAAAAATTCTTCGGAACTTTTCATTGGTCTCGGAATTCTGCTGAAGTTTAAAAATGCTTCGAAACTCTTCCATTGTTCTTAAAATTCTTCTGATGTTTAAAAATGCTTCGGAACTCGACCATTGTTCTCGTAATTCCGCTGACGTTTAAAAATGCTTCGTTACTTTTCGATTGTTCTTGGAATTCTGCTGAAGTATAAAAATGCTTCCGAACTCTTCCATTGTTCCCGGAATTCCGCTGAAGTTTAAAAATGCTTTGGAACTCTTCCATTGTTCTAGGATTTCCGATGAAGTTTAAAAATGCTTCGGAACTCTTCCATTGTTCTGGGAATTCCGCTGAAGTTTAAAAATGCTTCAGAACTCTTCCATTGTTCTCGGAATTCCACTGACGTTTAAAAATGCTTTGGAACTCTTCCATTGGTTCTCGTAATTCCGCTGAAGTTTAAAAAACCTTCGGAACTCTTCCATTGTTCTCGAAATTCCGCTGATGTTTAAAAATGCTTCGAAACTCTTCTAATGTTCTCGGAATTCCGCTGAAATTTAAAAATGCTTCTGGAACTCTTGAAATGTTTTCGGAATTCTGCTGACATTTAAAAATGGTTCGGAACTCTTACCATTGTTCTCGGAATTCTCCTGTAATTTAAAAATTCTTCGGAACTTTTCCATTGTTCTCGGAATTCCGCTGAGGTTTAAAAATGCTTCGGAACTCTTCCATTGTTCTTGGAATTCTGCTGACGTTTAAAAATGCTTCCGATCTCTTCATTTGTTCTCAGAATTCTGCTGAAGTATAAAAATGCTTCCGAACTCTTCCATTGTTCCCGGAATTCCGCTGACGTTTAAAAATTTTTCGGAACTTTTCCATTGTTCTCGGAATTCCGCTGAGGTTTAAAAATGCTTCGGAACTCTTCCATTGTTCTCGGAATTCTGCTGACGTTTAAAAATGCTTCCGATCTCTTCCATTGTTCTGGGAATTCTGCTGAAGTTTAAAAATGCTTCGGAACTCTTCCATTGTCCCCGGAATTCTGCTGAATTTCAAAAATGCTACCGAACTCTTCCATTGTTCCCGGAATTCGGCTGAAGTTTAAAAATGCTTCGGAACTCTTTCATTGCTCATGGAATTCCGCTGACGTTTAAAAATGCTTCGGAACTCTTCCATTTTTCTCAGAATTCCGCTGACGTTTAAAAATGCTTCGGAACTCTTCCATTGTTCTCAGAATTCTGCTGACATTTAAAAATGGTTCGGAACTCTTACCATTGTTCTCGGAATTCTCCTGTAATTTAAAAATTCTTCGGAACTTTTCCATTGTTCTCGGAATTCTGCTGAAGTTTAAAAATGCTTCGAAACTCTTCCATTGTTCTTAAAATTCTGCTGATGTTTAAAAATGCTTCGGAACTCGACCATTGTTCTCGTAATTCCGCTGACGTTTAAAAATGCTACGTTACTTTTCGATTGTTCTTGGAATTCTGCTGATGTTTAAAAATGCTTCGGAACTCTTCCATTGTTCTCGGAATTTCGCTGACGTTTAAAAATGCTTCAGAACTCTTCCATATTTCTCAGAATTCCGCTGACGTTTAAAAATGTTTTGGAAATTTTCCATTGTTCTTGGAATTCTGCTGAAGTTTAAAAATTCTTTGGAACTCTTCCATTGTTTATGGAATTGCGCTGACATTTAAAAATGCTTCAGAACTCTTCCATTGTTCCCGGAATCTGCTGAAGTTTAAAAATGCTTCGGAACTCTTCCATTGTTCCCAGTATTCCGCTGAAGTTTAAAAATGCTTCGGAACTCTTCCATTGTTCTTGGAATTCCGCTGACATTTAAAAATACTTCGGAACTCTTCCAATTTTCTCAGAATTCCGCTGACGTTCAAAAATGCTGCAGAACTCTTCCATTGTTCTCGGAATTCCGCTGACATTTCAAAATGCTTCGGAACTCTTCCATTGTTCTTGGAATTCTGCTGAAGTTTAAAAATTCTTCGGAACTCTTCCATTGTTTATGGAATTGCGCTGACATTTAAAAATGCTTCGGAACTCTTCCATTGTTCTCGGAATTTCGCTGACGTTTAAAAATGCTTCAGAACTCTTCCATATTTCTCAGAATTCCGCTGACGTTTAAAAATGTTTTGGAAATTTTCCATTGTTCTTGGAATTCTGCTGAAGTTTAAAAATTCTTTGGAACTCTTCCATTGTTTATGGAATTGCGCTGACATTTAAAAATGCTTCAGAACTCTTCCATTGTTCCCGGAATCTGCTGAAGTTTAAAAATGCTTCGGAACTCTTCCATTGTTCCCAGTATTCCGCTGAAGTTTAAAAATGCTTCGGAACTCTTCCATTGTTCTTGGAATTCCGCTGACATTTAAAAATACTTCGGAACTCTTCCAATTTTCTCAGAATTCCGCTGACGTTCAAAAATGCTGCAGAACTCTTCCATTGTTCTCGGAATTCCGCTGACATTTCAAAATGCTTCGGAACTCTTCCATTGTTCTTGGAATTCTGCTGAAGTTTAAAAATTCTTCGGAACTCTTCCATTGTTTATGGAATTGCGCTGACATTTAAAAATGCTTCGGAACTCTTCCATTGTTCTCGGAATTCCACTGACGTTTAAAATTGCTTTGGAACTCTTCCATTTTTCTCGGAATTCCGCTGAAGTTTAAAAAACATTCGGAACTCTTCCACTGTTCTCGGAATTCCGCTGAAGTTTAAAAATGCTTCGAAACTCTTCTAATGTTTTCGGAATTCCGCTGAAATTTAAAAATGTTTCTGGAACTCTTCCATTGTTCTCGGAATTCTGCTGACGTTTAAAAATGCTTCGGAACGGTTCCATTGTTCTCAGAATTCTGCTGACATTTAAAAATGGTTCGGAACTCTTACCATTGTTCTCGGAATTCTCCTGTAATTTAAAAATTCTTCGGAACTTTTCCATTGTTCTCGGAATTCCGCTGAGGTTTAAAAATGCTTCGGAACTCTTCCATTGTTCTCGGAATTCTGCTGACGTTTAAAAATGCTTCCGATCTCTTCCATTGTTCTGAGAATTCTGCTGAAGTTTAAAAATGCTTCGGAACTCTTCCATTGTCCCCGGAATTCTGCTGAAATTCAAAAATGCTACGGAACTCTTCCATTGTTCCCGGAATTCAGCTGAAGTTTAAAAATGCTTCGGAACTCTTTCATTGCTCAAGGAATTCCGCTGACATTTAAAAATGCTTCGGAACTCTTCCATTTTTCTCAGTATTCCGCTGACGTTTAAAAATGCTTCGGAACTCTTCCATTGTTCTCAGAATTCTGCTGACATTTAAAAATGGTTCGGAACTCTTACCATTGTTCTCGGAATTCTCCTGTAATTTAAAAATTCTTCGGAACTTTTCCATTGTTCTCGGAATTCCGCTGAGGTTTAAAAATGCTTCGGAACTCTTCCATTGTTCTCGGAATTCTGCTGACGTTTAAAAATGCTTCCGATCTCTTCCATTGTTCTGGGAATTCCGCTGACGTTTAAAAATGCTTCGGAACTCTTCCATTTTTCTCAGAATTCCGCTGACGTTTAAAAATGCTTCGGAACTCTTCCATTGCTCTCAGAATTCTGCTGACATTTAAAAATGGTTCGGAACTCTTACCATTGTTCTCGGAATTCTCCTGTAATTTAAAAATTCTTCGGAACTTTCCATTGTTCTCGGAATTCTGCTGAAGTTTAAAAATGCTTCGAAACTCTTCCATTGTTCTTAAAATTCTGCTGATGTTTAAAAATGCATCGGAACTCGACCATTGTTCTCGTAATTCCGCTGACGTTTAAAAATGCTTCGTTACTTTTCGATTGTTCTTGGAATTCTGCTGATGTTTAAAAATGCTTCGGAACTCTTCCATTGTTCTCGGAATTCCGCTGAAGTTTAAAAATGCTTTGGAACTCTTCCATTGTTCTAGGATTTCCGATGAAGTTTAAAAATGCTTCGGAACTCTTCCATTGTTCTCGGAATTCCGCTGAAGTTTAAAAATGCTTCAGAACTCTTCCATTGTTCTCGGAATTCCACTGACGTTTAAAAATGCTTTGGAACTCTTCCATTGGTTCTCGTAATTCCGCTGAAGTTTAAAAAACCTTCGGAACTCTTCCATTGTTCTCGAAATTCCGCTGACGTTTAAAAATGCTTCGAAACTCTTCTAATGTTCTCGGAATTCCGCTGAAATTTAAAAATGCTTCTGGAACTCTTGAATTGTTCTCGGAATTCTGCTGACGTTTAAAAATGGTTCGGAACTCTTACCATTGTTCTCGGAATTCTCCTGTAATTTAAAAATTCTTCGGAACTTTTCCATTGTTCTCGGAATTCCGCTGAGGTTTAAAAATACTTCGGAACTCTTCCATTGTTCTCGGAATTCTGCTGACGTTTAAAAATGCTTCCGATCTCTTCCATTGTTCTGGGAATTCCGCTGACGTTTAAAAATGCTTCGGAACTCTTCCATTTTTCTCAGAATTCCGCTGAAGTTTAAAAATGCTTCAGAGCTCTTCCTTTGTTCTAGTATTTCCGCTGAGGTTTAAATATGCTTTTGAACTCTTCCTTTGCTCTCGGAATTCCGCTGAAGTTTAAAAATGCTTCGGAACACTTCAATTGTTCTCGGAATTCCGCTGAAGTTTAAAAATGCTTCGGAACTCTTCCATTGTTCTCGTAATTCCGCTGACGTTTAAAAATGCTTAGGAACTCTTCCATTGTTCTAGGATTTCTGCTGAAGTTTAAAAATGCTTCGGAACTCTTCCATTGTTCTCGGAATTCTGCTGACGTTTAAAAATGCTTCCGATCTCTTCCATTGTTCTGGGAATTCTGCTGAAGTTTAAAAATGCTTCGGAACTCTTCCATTGTCCCCGGAATTCTGCTGAAATTCAAAAATGCTACGGAACTCTTCCATTGTTCCCGGAATTCGGCTGAAGTTTAAAAATGCTTCGGAACTCTTTCATTGCTCAAGGAATTCCGCTGACGTTTAAAAATGCTTCGGAACTCTTCCATTTTTCTCAGAATTCCGCTGACGTTTAAAAATGCTTCGGAACTCTTCCATTGTTCTCAGAATTCTGCTGACATTTAAAAATGGTTCGGAACTCTTACCATTGTTCTCGGAATTCTCCTGTAATTTAAAAATTCTTCGGAACTTTTCATTGGTCTCGGAATTCTGCTGAAGTTTAAAAATGCTTCGAAACTCTTCCATTGTTCTTAAAATTCTTCTGATGTTTAAAAATGCTTCGGAACTCGACCATTGTTCTCGTAATTCCGCTGACGTTTAAAAATGCTTCGTTACTTTTCGATTGTTCTTGGAATTCTGCTGAAGTATAAAAATGCTTCCGAACTCTTCCATTGTTCCCGGAATTCCGCTGAAGTTTAAAAATGCTTTGGAACTCTTCCATTGTTCTAGGATTTCCGATGAAGTTTAAAAATGCTTCGGAACTCTTCCATTGTTCTGGGAATTCCGCTGAAGTTTAAAAATGCTTCAGAACTCTTCCATTGTTCTCGGAATTCCACTGACGTTTAAAAATGCTTTGGAACTCTTCCATTGGTTCTCGTAATTCCGCTGAAGTTTAAAAAACCTTCGGAACTCTTCCATTGTTCTCGAAATTCCGCTGACGCTTAAAAATGCTTCGAAACTCTTCTAATGTTCTCGGAATTCCGCTGAAATTTAAAAATGCTTCTGGAACTCTTGAAATGTTTTCGGAATTCTGCTGACATTTAAAAATGGTTCGGAACTCTTACCATTGTTCTCGGAATTCTCCTGTAATTTAAAAATTCTTCGGAACTTTTCCATTGTTCTCGGAATTCCGCTGAGGTTTAAAAATGCTTCGGAACTCTTCCATTGTTCTCGGAATTCTGCTGACGTTTAAAAATGCTTCCGATCTCTTCATTTGTTCTCAGAATTCTGCTGAAGTATAAAAATGCTTCCGAACTCTTCCATTGTTCCCGGAATTCCGCTGACGTTTAAAAATTCTTCGGAACTTTTCCATTGTTCTCGGAATTCCGCTGAGGTTTAAAAATGCTTCGGAACTCTTCCATTGTTCTCGGAATTCTGCTGACGTTTAAAAATGCTTCCGATCTCTTCCATTGTTCTGGGAATTCTGCTGAAGTTTAAAAATGCTTCGGAACTCTTCCATTGTCCCCGGAATTCTGCTGAATTTCAAAAATGCTACCGAACTCTTCCATTGTTCCCGGAATTCGGCTGAAGTTTAAAAATGCTTCGGAACTCTTTCATTGCTCATGGAATTCCGCTGACGTTTAAAAATGCTTCGGAACTCTTCCATTTTTCTCAGAATTCCGCTGACGTTTAAAAATGCTTCGGAACTCTTCCATTGTTCTCAGAATTCTGCTGACATTTAAAAATGGTTCGGAACTCTTACCATTGTTCTCGGAATTCTCCTGTAATTTAAAAATTCTTCGGAACTTTTCCATTGTTCTCGGAATTCTGCTGAAGTTTAAAAATGCTTCGAAACTCTTCCATTGTTCTTAAAATTCTGCTGATGTTTAAAAATGCTTCGGAACTCGACCATTGTTCTCGTAATTCCGCTGACGTTTAAAAATGCTACGTTACTTTTCGATTGTTCTTGGAATTCTGCTGATGTTTAAAAATGCTTCGGAACTCTTCCATTGTTCTCGGAATTTCGCTGACGTTTAAAAATGCTTCAGAACTCTTCCATATTTCTCAGAATTCCGCTGACGTTTAAAAATGTTTTGGAAATTTTCCATTGTTCTTGGAATTCTGCTGAAGTTTAAAAATTCTTTGGAACTCTTCCATTGTTTATGGAATTGCGCTGACATTTAAAAATGCTTCAGAACTCTTCCATTGTTCCCGGAATCTGCTGAAGTTTAAAAATGCTTCGGAACTCTTCCATTGTTCCCAGTATTCCGCTGAAGTTTAAAAATGCTTCGGAACTCTTCCATTGTTCTTGGAATTCCGCTGACATTTAAAAATACTTCGGAACTCTTCCAATTTTCTCAGAATTCCGCTGACGTTCAAAAATGCTGCAGAACTCTTCCATTGTTCTCGGAATTCCGCTGACATTTCAAAATGCTTCGGAACTCTTCCATTGTTCTTGGAATTCTGCTGAAGTTTAAAAATTCTTCGGAACTCTTCCATTGTTTATGGAATTGCGCTGACATTTAAAAATGCTTCGGAACTCTTCCATTGTTCTCGGAATTCCACTGACGTTTAAAATTGCTTTGGAACTCTTCCATTTTTCTCGGAATTCCGCTGAAGTTTAAAAAACATTCGGAACTCTTCCACTGTTCTCGGAATTCCGCTGAAGTTTAAAAATGCTTCGAAACTCTTCTAATGTTTTCGGAATTCCGCTGAAATTTAAAAATGTTTCTGGAACTCTTCCATTGTTCTCGGAATTCTGCTGACGTTTAAAAATGCTTCGGAACGGTTCCATTGTTCTCAGAATTCTGCTGACATTTAAAAATGGTTCGGAACTCTTACCATTGTTCTCGGAATTCTCCTGTAATTTAAAAATTCTTCGGAACTTTTCCATTGTTCTCGGAATTCCGCTGAGGTTTAAAAATGCTTCGGAACTCTTCCATTGTTCTCGGAATTCTGCTGACGTTTAAAAATGCTTCCGATCTCTTCCATTGTTCTGAGAATTCTGCTGAAGTTTAAAAATGCTTCGGAACTCTTCCATTGTCCCCGGAATTCTGCTGAAATTCAAAAATGCTACGGAACTCTTCCATTGTTCCCGGAATTCAGCTGAAGTTTAAAAATGCTTCGGAACTCTTTCATTGCTCAAGGAATTCCGCTGACATTTAAAAATGCTTCGGAACTCTTCCATTTTTCTCAGTATTCCGCTGACGTTTAAAAATGCTTCGGAACTCTTCCATTGTTCTCAGAATTCTGCTGACATTTAAAAATGGTTCGGAACTCTTACCATTGTTCTCGGAATTCTCCTGTAATTTAAAAATTCTTCGGAACTTTTCCATTGTTCTCGGAATTCCGCTGAGGTTTAAAAATGCTTCGGAACTCTTCCATTGTTCTCGGAATTCTGCTGACGTTTAAAAATGCTTCCGATCTCTTCCATTGTTCTGGGAATTCCGCTGACGTTTAAAAATGCTTCGGAACTCTTCCATTTTTCTCAGAATTCCGCTGACGTTTAAAAATGCTTCGGAACTCTTCCATTGCTCTCAGAATTCTGCTGACATTTAAAAATGGTTCGGAACTCTTACCATTGTTCTCGGAATTCTCCTGTAATTTAAAAATTCTTCGGAACTTTCCATTGTTCTCGGAATTCTGCTGAAGTTTAAAAATGCTTCGAAACTCTTCCATTGTTCTTAAAATTCTGCTGATGTTTAAAAATGCATCGGAACTCGACCATTGTTCTCGTAATTCCGCTGACGTTTAAAAATGCTTCGTTACTTTTCGATTGTTCTTGGAATTCTGCTGATGTTTAAAAATGCTTCGGAACTCTTCCATTGTTCTCGGAATTCCGCTGAAGTTTAAAAATGCTTTGGAACTCTTCCATTGTTCTAGGATTTCCGATGAAGTTTAAAAATGCTTCGGAACTCTTCCATTGTTCTCGGAATTCCGCTGAAGTTTAAAAATGCTTCAGAACTCTTCCATTGTTCTCAGAATTCCACTGACGTTTAAAAATGCTTTGGAACTCTTCCATTGGTTCTCGTAATTCCGCTGAAGTTTAAAAAACCTTCGGAACTCTTCCATTGTTCTCGAAATTCCGCTGACGTTTAAAAATGCTTCGAAACTCTTCTAATGTTCTCGGAATTCCGCTGAAATTTAAAAATGCTTCTGGAACTCTTGAATTGTTCTCGGAATTCTGCTGACGTTTAAAAATGGTTCGGAACTCTTACCATTGTTCTCGGAATTCTCCTGTAATTTAAAAATTCTTCGGAACTTTTCCATTGTTCTCGGAATTCCGCTGAGGTTTAAAAATACTTCGGAACTCTTCCATTGTTCTCGGAATTCTGCTGACGTTTAAAAATGCTTCCGATCTCTTCCATTGTTCTGGGAATTCCGCTGACGTTTAAAAATGCTTCGGAACTCTTCCATTTTTCTCAGAATTCCGCTGAAGTTTAAAAATGCTTCAGAGCTCTTCCTTTGTTCTAGTATTTCCGCTGAGGTTTAAATATGCTTTTGAACTCTTCCTTTGCTCTCGGAATTCCGCTGAAGTTTAAAAATGCTTCGGAACACTTCAATTGTTCTCGGAATTCCGCTGAAGTTTAAAAATGCTTCGGAACTCTTCCATTGTTCTCGTAATTCCGCTGACGTTTAAAAATGCTTAGGAACTCTTCCATTGTTCTAGGATTTCTGCTGAAGTTTAAAAATGCTTCGGAACTCTTCCATTGTTCTCGGAATTCTGCTGACGTTTAAAAATGCTTCCGATCTCTTCCATTGTTCTGGGAATTCTGCTGAAGTTTAAAAATGCTTCGGAACTCTTCCATTGTCCCCGGAATTCTGCTGAAATTCAAAAATGCTACGGAACTCTTCCATTGTTCCCGGAATTCGGCTGAAGTTTAAAAATGCTTCGGAACTCTTTCATTGCTCAAGGAATTCCGCTGACGTTTAAAAATGCTTCGGAACTCTTCCATTTTTCTCAGAATTCCGCTGACGTTTAAAAATGCTTCGGAACTCTTCCATTGTTCTCAGAATTCTGCTGACATTTAAAAATGGTTCGGAACTCTTACCATTGTTCTCGGAATTCTCCTGTAATTTAAAAATTCTTCGGAACTTTTCATTGGTCTCGGAATTCTGCTGAAGTTTAAAAATGCTTCGAAACTCTTCCATTGTTCTTAAAATTCTTCTGATGTTTAAAAATGCTTCGGAACTCGACCATTGTTCTCGTAATTCCGCTGACGTTTAAAAATGCTTCGTTACTTTTCGATTGTTCTTGGAATTCTGCTGAAGTATAAAAATGCTTCCGAACTCTTCCATTGTTCCCGGAATTCCGCTGAAGTTTAAAAATGCTTTGGAACTCTTCCATTGTTCTAGGATTTCCGATGAAGTTTAAAAATGCTTCGGAACTCTTCCATTGTTCTCGGAATTCCGCTGAAGTTTAAAAATGCTTCAGAACTCTTCCATTGTTCTCGGAATTCCACTGACGTTTAAAAATGCTTTGGAACTCTTCCATTGGTTCTCGTAATTCCGCTGAAGTTTAAAAAACCTTCGGAACTCTTCCATTGTTCTCGAAATTCCGCTGACGTTTAAAAATGCTTCGAAACTCTTCTAATGTTCTCGGAATTCCGCTGAAATTTAAAAATGCTTCTGGAACTCTTGAAATGTTTTCGGAATTCTGCTGACATTTAAAAATGGTTCGGAACTCTTACCATTGTTCTCGGAATTCTCCTGTAATTTAAAAATTCTTCGGAACTTTTCCATTGTTCTCGGAATTCCGCTGAGGTTTAAAAATGCTTCGGAACTCTTCCATTGTTCTCGGAATTCTGCTGACGTTTAAAAATGCTTCCGATCTCTTCATTTGTTCTCAGAATTCTGCTGAAGTATAAAAATGCTTCCGAACTCTTCCATTGTTCCCGGAATTCCGCTGACGTTTAAAAATTCTTCGGAACTTTTCCATTGTTCTCGGAATTCCGCTGAGGTTTAAAAATGCTTCGGAACTCTTCCATTGTTCTCGGAATTCTGCTGACGTTTAAAAATGCTTCCGATCTCTTCCATTGTTCTGGGAATTCTGCTGAAGTTTAAAAATGCTTCGGAACTCTTCCATTGTCCCCGGAATTCTGCTGAAATTCAAAAATGCTACGGAACTCTTCCATTGTTCCCGGAATTCAGCTGAAGTTTAAAAATGCTTCGGAACTCTTTCATTGCTCAAGGAATTCCGCTGACATTTAAAAATGCTTCGGAACTCTTCCATTTTTCTCAGTATTCCGCTGACGTTTAAAAATGCTTCGGAACTCTTCCATTGTTCTCAGAATTCTGCTGACATTTAAAAATGGTTCGGAACTCTTACCATTGTTCTCGGAATTCTCCTGTAATTTAAAAATTCTTCGGAACTTTTCCATTGTTCTCGGAATTCCGCTGAGGTTTAAAAATGCTTCGGAACTCTTCCATTGTTCTCGGAATTCTGCTGACGTTTAAAAATGCTTCCGATCTCTTCCATTGTTCTGGGAATTCCGCTGACGTTTAAAAATGCTTCGGAACTCTTCCATTTTTCTCAGAATTCCGCTGACGTTTAAAAATGCTTCGGAACTCTTCCATTGCTCTCAGAATTCTGCTGACATTTAAAAATGGTTCGGAACTCTTACCATTGTTCTCGGAATTCTCCTGTAATTTAAAAATTCTTCGGAACTTTCCATTGTTCTCGGAATTCTGCTGAAGTTTAAAAATGCTTCGAAACTCTTCCATTGTTCTTAAAATTCTGCTGATGTTTAAAAATGCATCGGAACTCGACCATTGTTCTCGTAATTCCGCTGACGTTTAAAAATGCTTCGTTACTTTTCGATTGTTCTTGGAATTCTGCTGATGTTTAAAAATGCTTCGGAACTCTTCCATTGTTCTCGGAATTCCGCTGAAGTTTAAAAATGCTTTGGAACTCTTCCATTGTTCTAGGATTTCCGATGAAGTTTAAAAATGCTTCGGAACTCTTCCATTGTTCTCGGAATTCCGCTGAAGTTTAAAAATGCTTCAGAACTCTTCCATTGTTCTCAGAATTCCACTGACGTTTAAAAATGCTTTGGAACTCTTCCATTGGTTCTCGTAATTCCGCTGAAGTTTAAAAAACCTTCGGAACTCTTCCATTGTTCTCGAAATTCCGCTGACGTTTAAAAATGCTTCGAAACTCTTCTAATGTTCTCGGAATTCCGCTGAAATTTAAAAATGCTTCTGGAACTCTTGAATTGTTCTCGGAATTCTGCTGACGTTTAAAAATGGTTCGGAACTCTTACCATTGTTCTCGGAATTCTCCTGTAATTTAAAAATTCTTCGGAACTTTTCCATTGTTCTCGGAATTCCGCTGAGGTTTAAAAATACTTCGGAACTCTTCCATTGTTCTCGGAATTCTGCTGACGTTTAAAAATGCTTCCGATCTCTTCCATTGTTCTGGGAATTCCGCTGACGTTTAAAAATGCTTCGGAACTCTTCCATTTTTCTCAGAATTCCGCTGAAGTTTAAAAATGCTTCAGAGCTCTTCCTTTGTTCTAGTATTTCCGCTGAGGTTTAAATATGCTTTTGAACTCTTCCTTTGCTCTCGGAATTCCGCTGAAGTTTAAAAATGCTTCGGAACACTTCAATTGTTCTCGGAATTCCGCTGAAGTTTAAAAATGCTTCGGAACTCTTCCATTGTTCTCGTAATTCCGCTGACGTTTAAAAATGCTTAGGAACTCTTCCATTGTTCTAGGATTTCTGCTGAAGTTTAAAAATGCTTCGGAACTCTTCCATTGTTCTCGGAATTCTGCTGACGTTTAAAAATGCTTCCGATCTCTTCCATTGTTCTGGGAATTCTGCTGAAGTTTAAAAATGCTTCGGAACTCTTCCATTGTCCCCGGAATTCTGCTGAAATTCAAAAATGCTACGGAACTCTTCCATTGTTCCCGGAATTCGGCTGAAGTTTAAAAATGCTTCGGAACTCTTTCATTGCTCAAGGAATTCCGCTGACGTTTAAAAATGCTTCGGAACTCTTCCATTTTTCTCAGAATTCCGCTGACGTTTAAAAATGCTTCGGAACTCTTCCATTGTTCTCAGAATTCTGCTGACATTTAAAAATGGTTCGGAACTCTTACCATTGTTCTCGGAATTCTCCTGTAATTTAAAAATGCTTCGGAACTCGACCATTGTTCTCGTAATTCCGCTGACGTTTAAAAATGCTTCGTTACTTTTCGATTGTTCTTGGAATTCTGCTGAAGTATAAAAATGCTTCCGAACTCTTCCATTGTTCCCGGAATTCCGCTGACGTTTAAAAATGCTTCGGAACTCTTCCATTGTTCTCGAAATTCCGCTGAAGTTTAAAAATGCTTTGGAACTCTTCCATTGTTCTAGGATTTCCGATGAAGTTTAAAAATGCTTCGGAACTCTTCCATTGTTCTCGGAATTCCGCTGAAGTTTAAAAATGCTTCAGAACTCTTCCATTGTTCTCGGAATTCCACTGACGTTTAAAAATGCTTTGGAACTCTTCCATTGGTTCTCGTAATTCCGCTGAAGTTTAAAAAACCTTCGGAACTCTTCCATTGTTCTCGAAATTCCGCTGACGATTAAAAATGCTTCGAAACTCTTCTAATATTCTCGGAATTCCGCTGAAATTTAAAAATGCTTCTGGAACTCTTGAATTGTTCTCGGAATTCTGCTGACGTTTAAAAATGGTTCGGAACTCTTACCATTGTTCTCGGAATTCTCCTGTAATTTAAAAATTCTTCGGAACTTTTCCATTGTTCTCGGAATTCCGCTGAGGTTTAAAAATGCTTCGGAACTCTTCCATTGTTCTCGGAATTCCGCTGAAGTTTAAAAATGCTTTGGAACTCTTCCATTGTTCTAGGATTTCCGATGAAGTTTAAAAATGCTTCGGAACTCTTCCATTGTTCTCGGAATTCCGCTGAAGTTTAAAAATGCTTCAGAACTCTTCCATTGTTCTCGTAATTCCGCTGACGTTTAAAAATGCTTAGGAACTCTTCCATTGTTCTAGGATTTCCGATGAAGTTTAAAAATGCTTCGGAACTCTTCCATTGTTCTCGGAATTCTCCTGTAATTTAAAAATGCTTCGTTACTTTTCGATTGTTCTTGGAATTCTGCTGATGTTTAAAAATGCTTCGGAACTCTTCCATTGTTCTCGGAATTCCGCTGAAGTTTAAAAATGCTTTGGAACTCTTCCATTGTTCTAGGATTTCCGATGAAGTTTAAAAATGCTTCGGAACTCTTCCATTGTTCTCGGAATTCCGCTGAAGTTTAAAAATGCTTCAGAACTCTTCCATTGTTCTCAGAATTCCACTGACGTTTAAAAATGCTTTGGAACTCTTCCATTGGTTCTCGTAATTCCGCTGAAGTTTAAAAAACCTTCGGAACTCTTCCATTGTTCTCGAAATTCCGCTGACGTTTAAAAATGCTTCGAAACTCTTCTAATGTTCTCGGAATTCCGCTGAAATTTAAAAATGCTTCTGGAACTCTTGAATTGTTCTCGGAATTCTGCTGACGTTTAAAAATGGTTCGGAACTCTTACCATTGTTCTCGGAATTCTCCTGTAATTTAAAAATTCTTCGGAACTTTTCCATTGTTCTCGGAATTCCGCTGAGGTTTAAAAATACTTCGGAACTCTTCCATTGTTCTCGGAATTCTGCTGACGTTTAAAAATGCTTCCGATCTCTTCCATTGTTCTGGGAATTCCGCTGACGTTTAAAAATGCTTCGGAACTCTTCCATTTTTCTCAGAATTCCGCTGAAGTTTAAAAATGCTTCAGAGCTCTTCCTTTGTTCTAGTATTTCCGCTGAGGTTTAAATATGCTTTTGAACTCTTCCTTTGCTCTCGGAATTCCGCTGAAGTTTAAAAATGCTTCGGAACACTTCAATTGTTCTCGGAATTCCGCTGAAGTTTAAAAATGCTTCGGAACTCTTCCATTGTTCTCGTAATTCCGCTGACGTTTAAAAATGCTTAGGAACTCTTCCATTGTTCTAGGATTTCTGCTGAAGTTTAAAAATGCTTCGGAACTCTTCCATTGTTCTCGGAATTCTGCTGACGTTTAAAAATGCTTCCGATCTCTTCCATTGTTCTGGGAATTCTGCTGAAGTTTAAAAATGCTTCGGAACTCTTCCATTGTCCCCGGAATTCTGCTGAAATTCAAAAATGCTACGGAACTCTTCCATTGTTCCCGGAATTCGGCTGAAGTTTAAAAATGCTTCGGAACTCTTTCATTGCTCAAGGAATTCCGCTGACGTTTAAAAATGCTTCGGAACTCTTCCATTTTTCTCAGAATTCCGCTGACGTTTAAAAATGCTTCGGAACTCTTCCATTGTTCTCAGAATTCTGCTGACATTTAAAAATGGTTCGGAACTCTTACCATTGTTCTCGGAATTCTCCTGTAATTTAAAAATTCTTCGGAACTTTTCATTGGTCTCGGAATTCTGCTGAAGTTTAAAAATGCTTCGAAACTCTTCCATTGTTCTTAAAATTCTTCTGATGTTTAAAAATGCTTCGGAACTCGACCATTGTTCTCGTAATTCCGCTGACGTTTAAAAATGCTTCGTTACTTTTCGATTGTTCTTGGAATTCTGCTGAAGTATAAAAATGCTTCCGAACTCTTCCATTGTTCCCGGAATTCCGCTGAAGTTTAAAAATGCTTTGGAACTCTTCCATTGTTCTAGGATTTCCGATGAAGTTTAAAAATGCTTCGGAACTCTTCCATTGTTCTCGGAATTCCGCTGAAGTTTAAAAATGCTTCAGAACTCTTCCATTGTTCTCGGAATTCCACTGACGTTTAAAAATGCTTTGGAACTCTTCCATTGGTTCTCGTAATTCCGCTGAAGTTTAAAAAACCTTCGGAACTCTTCCATTGTTCTCGAAATTCCGCTGACGTTTAAAAATGCTTCGAAACTCTTCTAATGTTCTCGGAATTCCGCTGAAATTTAAAAATGCTTCTGGAACTCTTGAAATGTTTTCGGAATTCTGCTGACATTTAAAAATGGTTCGGAACTCTTACCATTGTTCTCGGAATTCTCCTGTAATTTAAAAATTCTTCGGAACTTTTCCATTGTTCTCGGAATTCCGCTGAGGTTTAAAAATGCTTTGGAACTCTTCCATTGTTCTCGGAATTCTGCTGACGTTTAAAAATGCTTCCGATCTCTTCATTTGTTCTCAGAATTCTGCTGAAGTATAAAAATGCTTCCGAACTCTTCCATTGTTCCCGGAATTCCGCTGACGTTTAAAAATTCTTCGGAACTTTTCCATTGTTCTCGGAATTCCGCTGAGGTTTAAAAATGCTTCGGAACTCTTCCATTGTTCTCGGAATTCTGCTGACGTTTAAAAATGCTTCCGATCTCTTCCATTGTTCTGGGAATTCTGCTGAAGTTTAAAAATGCTTCGGAACTCTTCCATTGTCCCCGGAATTCTGCTGAATTTCAAAAATGCTACCGAACTCTTCCCTTGTTCCCGGAATTCGGCTGAAGTTTAAAAATGCTTCGGAACTCTTTCATTGCTCATGGAATTCCGCTGACGTTTAAAAATGCTTCGGAACTCTTCCATTTTTCTCAGAATTCCGCTGACGTTTAAAAATGCTTCGGAATTCTTCCATTGTTCTCAGAATTCTGCTGACATTTAAAAATGGTTCGGAACTCTTACCATTGTTCTCGGAATTCTCCTGTAATTTAAAAATTCTTCGGAACTTTTCCATTGTTCTCGGAATTCTGCTGAAGTTTAAAAATTCTTCGGAACTTTTCCATTGTTCTCGGAATTCTGCTGAAGTTTAAAAATGCTTCGAAACTCTTCCATTGTTCTTAAAATTCTGCTGATGTTTAAAAATGCATCGGAACTCGACCATTGTTCTCGTAATTCCGCTGACGTTTAAAAATGCTACGTTACTTTTCGATTGTTCTTGGAATTCTGCTGATGTTTAAAAATGCTTCGGAACTCTTCCATTGTTCTCGGAATTTCGCTGACGTTTAAAAATGCTTCAGAACTCTTCCATATTTCTCAGAATTCCGCTGACGTTTAAAAATGTTTTGGAAATTTTCCATTGTTCTTGGAATTCTGCTGAAGTTTAAAAATTCTTTGGAACTCTTCCATTGTTTATGGAATTGCGCTGACATTTAAAAATGCTTCAGAACTCTTCCATTGTTCCCGGAATCTGCTGAAGTTTAAAAATGCTTCGGAACTCTTCCATTGTTCCCAGTATTCCGCTGAAGTTTAAAAATGCTTCGGAACTCTTCCATTGTTCTTGGAATTCCGCTGACATTTAAAAATACTTCGGAACTTTTCCAATTTTCTCAGAATTCCGCTGACGTTCAAAAATGCTGCAGAACTCTTCCATTGTTCTCGGAATTCCGCTGACATTTCAAAATGCTTCGGAACTCTTCCATTGTTCTTGGAATTCTGCTGAAGTTTAAAAATTCTTCGGAACTCTTCCATTGTTTATGGAATTGCGCTGACATTTAAAAATGCTTCGGAACTCTTCCATTGTTCTCGGAATTCCACTGACGTTTAAAATTGCTTTGGAACTCTTCCATTTTTCTCGGAATTCCGCTGAAGTTTAAAAAACATTCGGAACTCTTCCACTGTTCTCGGAATTCCGCTGAAGTTTAAAAATGCTTCGAAACTCTTCTAATGTTTTCGGAATTCCGCTGAAATTTAAAAATGTTTCTGGAACTCTTCCATTGTTCTCGGAATTCTGCTGACGTTTAAAAATGCTTCGGAACGGTTCCATTGTGCTCAGAATTCTGCTGACATTTAAAAATGGTTCGGAACTCTTACCATTGTTCTCGGAATTCTCCTGTAATTTAAAAATTCTTCGGAACTTTTCCATTGTTCTCGGAATTCCGCTGAGGTTTAAAAATGCTTCGGAACTCTTCCATTGTTCTCGGAATTCTGCTGACGTTTAAAAATGCTTCCGATCTCTTCCATTGTTCTGAGAATTCTGCTGAAGTTTAAAAATGCTTCGGAACTCTTCCATTGTCCCCGGAATTCTGCTGAAATTCAAAAATGCTACGGAACTCTTCCATTCTTCCCGGAATTCAGCTGAAGTTTAAAAATGCTTCGGAACTCTTTCATTGCTCAAGGAATTCCGCTGACATTTAAAAATGCTTCGGAACTCTTCCATTTTTCTCAGTATTCCGCTGACGTTTAAAAATGCTTCGGAACTCTTCCATTGTTCTCAGAATTCTGCTGACATTTAAAAATGGTTCGGAACTCTTACCATTGTTCTCGGAATTCTCCTGTAATTTAAAAATTCTTCGGAACTTTTCCATTGTTCTCGGAATTCCGCTGAAGTTTAAAAATACTTCAGAAATCTTACATTGTTCTCGGAATTCTGCTGATGTTTAAAAATGCTTCCGAACTCTTCCATTGTTTTCGGAATTCTGCTGACGTTTAAAAATGCTTCCGATCTCTTCATTTGTTCCCAGAATTCTGCTGAAGTATAAAAATGCTTCCGAACTCTTCCATTGTACCCGGAATTCCGCTGACGTTTAAAAATGCTTCGGAACTCTTCAATTGTTCTAGGATTTCTGCTGAAGTTTAAAAATGCTTCGGAACTCTTCTATTGTTCTCGCAATTCTGCTGAAGTTTTAAAATGCTTCGGAACACTTCTATTGTCCTCGGAATTTCGCTGACGTTTAAAAATGCTTCAGAACTCTTCCATTTTTCTCAGAATTCCGCTGACGTTTAAAAATGTTTTGGAAATTTTCCATTGTTCTTGGAATTCTGCTGAAGTTTAAAAATTCTTTGGAACTCTTCCATTGTTTATGGGATTGCGCTGACATTTAAAAATGCTTCAGAACTCTTCCATTGTTCCCGGAATCTGCTGAAGTTTAAAAATGCTTCGGAACTCTTCCATTGTTCCCAGTATTCCGCTGAAGTTTAAAAATGCTTCGGAACTCTTCCATTGTTCCCAGTATTCCGCTGACGTTCAAAAATGCTGCAGAACTTTTCCATTGTTCTCGGAATTCCGCTGACATTTCAAAATGCTTCGGAACTCTTCCATTGTTCTTGAAATTCTGCTGAAGTTTAAAAATTCTTCGGAACTCTTCCATTGTTTATGGAATTGCGCTGACATTTAAAAATGTTTCGGAACTATTCCATTGTTCTCGGAATTCCACTGACGTTTAAAATTGCTTTGGAACTCTTCCATTTTTCTCGGAATTCCGCTGAAGTTTAAAAAACCTTCGGAACTCTTCCATTGTTCTCGGAATTCTGTTGACGTTAAAAAATGCTTCCGATCTGTTCCATTGTTCTCGGAATTCTGCTGAAGTATAAAAATGCTTCGGAACACTTCCATTGTTCCCAGTATTCCGCTGAAGTTTAAAATGCTTCGGAACTCTTCCATTCTTCCCAGTATTCCGCTGAAGTTTAAAATGCTTCGGAACTCTTCCATTGTTTTTGGAATTCCGCTGACATTTAAAAATACTTCGGAACTCTTCCATTTTTCTCAGAATTCCGCTGACGTTCAAAAATGCTGCAGAACTTTTCCATTGTTCTCGGAATTCCGCTGACATTTCAAAATGCTTCCGAACTCTTCCATTGTTCTTGGAATTCTGATGAAGTTTAAAAATTCTTCGGAACTCTTCCATTGTTTATGGAATTGCGCTGACATTTAAAAATGTTTCGGAACTCTTCCATTGTTCTCGGAATTCCACTGACGTTTAAAATTGCTTTGGAACTCTTCCATTTTTCTCGGAATTCCGCTGAAGTTTAAAAAACCTTCGGAACTCTTCCATTGTTCTCGGAATTCCGTTGAAATTTAAAAATGCTTCGAAACTCTTCTAATGTTCTCGGAATTCCGCTGAAATTTAAAAATGCTTCTGGAACTCTTCCATTGTTCTCGGAATTCTGCTGACGTTTAAAAATGCTTCGGAACTGTTCCATTGTTCTCAGAATTCTGCTGACATTTAAAAATGGTTTGTAACTCTTACCATTGTTCTCGGAATTCTCCTGTAATTTAAAAATTCTTCGGAACTTTTCCGTTGTTCTCGGAATTCCGCTGACGTTTAAAAATGCTTCGGAACTCTTCCATTGTTCTCGGAATTCTGCTGACGTTTAAAAATGTTTCGGAACTTTTCCATTGTTCTTGGAATTCTGCTGAAGTTTAAAAATTCTTTGGAACTCTTCCATTGTTTATGGAATTGCGCTGACATTTAAAAATGCTTCCGAACTCTTCCATTGTTCTAGGATTTCCGATGAAGTTTAAAAATGCTTCGGAACTCTTCCATTGTTCTCGGAATTCCGCTGAAGTTTAAAAATGCTTCAGAACTCTTCCATTGTTCTCGGAATTCCACTGACGTTTAAAAATGCTTTGGAACTCTTCCATTGGTTCTCGTAATTCCGCTGAAGTTTAAAAAACCTTCGGAACTCTTCCATTGTTCTCGAAATTCCGCTGACGTTTAAAAATGCTTCGAAACTCTTCTAATGTTCTCGGAATTCCGCTGAAATTTAAAAATGCTTCTGGAACTCTTGAATTGTTCTCGGAATTCTGCTGACGTTTAAAAATGGTTCGGAACTCTTACCATTGTTCTCGGAATTCTCCTGTAATTTAAAAATTCTTCGGAACTTTTCCATTGTTCTCGGAATTCCGCTGAGGTTTAAAAATACTTCGGAACTCTTCCATTGTTCTGGGAATTCCGCTGACGTTTAAAAATGCTTCGGAACTCTTCCATTTTTCTCAGAATTCCGCTGACGTTTAAAAATGCTTCGGAACTCTTCCATTGTTCTCAGAATTCTGCTGACATTTAAAAATGGTTCGGAACTCTTACCATTGTTCACGGAATTCTCCTGTAATTTAAAAATTCTTCGGAACTTTCCATTGTTCTCGGAATTCTGCTGAAGTTTAAAAATGCTTCGAAACTCTTCCATTGTTCTTAAAATTCTGCTGATGTTTAAAAATGCTTCGGAACTCGACCATTGTTCTCGTAATTCCGCTGACGTTTAAAAATGCTTCGTTACTTTTCGATTGTTCTTGGAATTCTGCTGATGTTTAAAAATGCTTCGGAACTCTTCCATTGTTCTCGAAATTCTGCTGACGTTTAAAAATGCTTCCGATCTCTTCATTTGTTCTCAGAATTCTGCTGAAGTATAAAAATGCTTCCGAACTCTTCCATTGTTCCCAGAATTCCACAGACGTTTAAAAATGCTTCGGAACTCTTCCATTGTTCTCGGAATTCCGCTGAAGTTTAAAAATGCTTCAGAGCTCTTCCTTTGTTCTAGTATTTCCGCTGAGGTTTAAATATGCTTTTGAACTCTTCCTTTGCTCTCGGAATTCCGCTGAAGTTTAAAAATGCTTCGGAACACTTCAATTGTTCTCGGAATTCCGCTGAAGTTTAAAAATGCTTCGGAACTCTTCCATTGTTCTCGTAATTCCGCTGACGTTTAAAAATGCTTAGGAACTCTTCCATTGTTCTAGGATTTCTGCTGAAGTTTAAAAATGCTTCGGAACTCTTCCATTGTTCTCGGAATTCTGCTGACGTTTAAAAATGCTTCCGATCTCTTCCATTGTTCTGGGAATTCTGCTGAAGTTTAAAAATGCTTCGGAACTCTTCCATTGTCCCCGGAATTCTGCTGAAATTCAAAAATGCTACGGAACTCTTCCATTGTTCCCGGAATTCGGCTGAAGTTTAAAAATGCTTCGGAACTCTTTCATTGCTCAAGGAATTCCGCTGACGTTTAAAAATGCTTCGGAACTCTTCCATTTTTCTCAGAATTCCGCTGACGTTTAAAAATGCTTCGGAACTCTTCCATTGTTCTCAGAATTCTGCTGACATTTAAAAATGGTTCGGAACTCTTACCATTGTTCTCGGAATTCTCCTGTAATTTAAAAATTCTTCGGAACTTTTCATTGGTCTCGGAATTCTGCTGAAGTTTAAAAATGCTTCGAAACTCTTCCATTGTTCTTAAAATTCTTCTGATGTTTAAAAATGCTTCGGAACTCGACCATTGTTCTCGTAATTCCGCTGACGTTTAAAAATGCTTCGTTACTTTTCGATTGTTCTTGGAATTCTGCTGAAGTATAAAAATGCTTCCGAACTCTTCCATTGTTCCCGGAATTCCGCTGAAGTTTAAAAATGCTTTGGAACTCTTCCATTGTTCTAGGATTTCCGATGAAGTTTAAAAATGCTTCGGAACTCTTCCATTGTTCTCGGAATTCCGCTGAAGTTTAAAAATGCTTCAGAACTCTTCCATTGTTCTCGGAATTCCACTGACGTTTAAAAATGCTTTGGAACTCTTCCATTGGTTCTCGTAATTCCGCTGAAGTTTAAAAAACCTTCGGAACTCTTCCATTGTTCTCGAAATTCCGCTGACGTTTAAAAATGCTTCGAAACTCTTCTAATGTTCTCGGAATTCCGCTGAAATTTAAAAATGCTTCTGGAACTCTTGAAATGTTTTCGGAATTCTGCTGACTTTTAAAAATGGTTCGGAACTCTTACCATTGTTCTCGGAATTCTCCTGTAATTTAAAAAGTCTTCGGAACTTTTCCATTGTTCTCGGAATTCCGCTGAGGTTTAAAAATGCTTCGGAACTCTTCCATTGTTCTCGGAATTCTGCTGACGTTTAAAAATGCTTCCGATCTCTTCATTTGTTCTCAGAATTCTGCTGAAGTATAAAAATGCTTCCGAACTCTTCCATTGTTCCCGGAACTCCGCTGACGTTTAAAAATTCTTCGGAACTTTTCCATTGTTCTCGGAATTCCGCTGAGGTTTAAAAATGCTTCGGAACTCTTCCATTGTTCTCGGAATTCTGCTGACGTTTAAAAATGCTTCCGATCTCTTCCATTGTTCTGGGAATTCTGCTGAAGTTTAAAAATGCTTCGGAACTCTTCCATTGTCCCCGGAATTCTGCTGAATTTCAAAAATGCTACCGAACTCTTCCATTGTTCCCGGAATTCGGCTGAAGTTTAAAAATGCTTCGGAACTCTTTCATTGCTCAAGGAATTCCGCTGACGTTTAAAAATGCTTCGGAACTCTTCCATTTTTCTCAGAATTCCGCTGACGTTTAAAAATGCTTCGGAACTCTTCCATTGTTCTCAGAATTCTGCTGACATTTAAAAATGGTTCGGAACTCTTACCATTGTTCTCGGAATTCTCCTGTAATTTAAAAATTCTTCGGAACTTTTCCATTGTTCTCGGAATTCTGCTGAAGTTTAAAAATGCTTCGAAACTCTTCCATTGTTCTTAAAATTCTGCTGATGTTTAAAAATGCTTCGGAACTCGACCATTGTTCTCGTAATTCCGCTGACGTTTAAAAATGCTACGTTACTTTTCGATTGTTCTTGGAATTCTGCTGATGTTTAAAAATGCTTCGGAACTCTTCCATTGTTCTCGGAATTTCGCTGACGTTTAAAAATGCTTCAGAACTCTTCCATATTTCTCAGAATTCCGCTGACGTTTAAAAATGCTTCGGAACTCTTCCATTGTTCTCGGAATTCTGCTGACGTTTAAAAATGCTTCCGATCTCTTCATTTGTTCTCAGAATTCTGCTGAAGTATAAAAATGCTTCCGAACTCTTCCATTGTTCCCGGAATTCCGCTGACGTTTAAAAATTCTTCGGAACTTTTCCATTGTTCTCGGAATTCCGCTGAGGTTTAAAAATGCTTCGGAACTCTTCCATTGTTCTCGGAATTCTGCTGACGTTTAAAAATGCTTCCGATCTCTTCCATTGTTCTGGGAATTCTGCTGAAGTTTAATAATGCTTCGGAACTCTTCCATTGTCCCCGGAATTCTGCTGAATTTCAAAAATGCTACCGAACTCTTCCATTGTTCCCGGAATTCGGCTGAAGTTTAAAAATGCTTCGGAACTCTTTCATTGGTTCTCGTAATTCCGCTGAAGTTTAAAAAACCTTCGGAACTCTTCCATTGTTCTCGAAATTCCGCTGACGTTTAAAAATGCTTCGAAACTCTTCTAATGTTCTTGCAATTCCGCTGAAATTTAAAAATGCTTCTGGAACTCTTGAATTGTTCTCGGAATTCTGCTGACGTTTAAAAATGGTTCGGAACTCTTACCATTGTTCTCGGAATTCTCCTGTAATTTAAAAATTCTTCGGAACTTTTCCATTGTTCTCGGAATTCCGCTGAGGTTTAAAAATGCTTCGGAACTCTTCCATTGTTGTCGGAATTCTGCTGACGTTTAAAAATGCTTCCGATCTCTTCCATTGTTCTGAGAATTCCGCTGACGTTTAAAAATGCTTCGGAACTCTTCCATTTTTCTCAGAATTCCGCTGACGTTTAAAAATGCTTCGGAACTCTTCCATTGTTCTCAGAATTCTGCTGACATTTAAAAATGGTTCGGAACTCTTACCATTGTTCTCGGAATTCTCCTGTAATTTAAAAATTCTTCGGAACTTTCCATTGTTCTCGGAATTCTGCTGAAGTTTAAAAATGCTTCGAAACTCTTCCATTGTTCTTAAAATTCTGCTGATGTTTAAAAATGCTTCGGAACTCGACCATTGTTCTCGTAATTCCGCTGACGTTTAAAAATGCTTCGTTACTTTTCGATTGTTCTTGGAATTCTGCTGATGTTTAAAAATGCTTCGGAACTCTTCCATTGTTCTCGGAATTCTGCTGACTTTTAAAAATGCTTCCGATCTCTTCATTTGTTCTCAGAATTCTGCTGAAGTATAAAAATGCTTCCGAACTCTTCCATTGTTCCCAGAATTCCACAGACGTTTAAAAATGCTTCGGAACTCTTCCATTGTTCTCGGAATTCCGCTGAAGTTTAAAAATGCTTCAGAGCTCTTCCTTTGTTCTAGTATTTCCGCTGAGTTTTAAATATGCTTTTGAACTCTTCCTTTGCTCTCGGAATTCCGCTGAAGTTTAAAAATGCTTCGGAACACTTCAATTGTTCTCGGAATTCCGCTGAAGTTTAAAAATGCTTCCGATCTCTTCCATTGTTCTCGGAATTCTGCTGAAGTTTAAAAATGCTTCGGAACTCTTCCATTGTTCCCGGAATTCGGCTGAAGTTTAAAAATGCTTCGGAACTCTTTCATTGCTCAAGGAATTCCGCTGACGTTTAAAAATGCTTCGGAACTCTTCCATTTTTCTCAGAATTCCGCTGACGTTTAAAAATGCTTCGGAACTCTTCCATTGTTCTCAGAATTCTGCTGACATTTAAAAATGGTTCGGAACTCTTACCATTGTTCTCGGAATTCTCCTGTAATTTAAAAATTCTTCGGAACTTTTCATTGGTCTCGGAATTCTGCTGAAGTTTAAAAATGCTTCGAAACTCTTCCATTGTTCTTAAAATTCTTCTGATGTTTAAAAATGCTTCGGAACTCGACCATTGTTCTCGTAATTCCGCTGACGTTTAAAAATGCTTCGTTACTTTTCGATTGTTCTTGGAATTCTGCTGAAGTATAAAAATGCTTCCGAACTCTTCCATTGTTCCCGGAATTCCGCTGAAGTTTAAAAATGCTTTGGAACTCTTCCATTGTTCTAGGATTTCCGATGAAGTTTAAAAATGCTTCGGAACGCTTCCATTGTTCTCGGAATTCCGCTGACGTTTAAAAATGCTACGTTACTTTTCGATTGTTCTTGGAATTCTGCTGATGTTTAAAAATGCTTCGGAACTCTTCCATTGTTCTCGGAATTTCGCTGACGTTTAAAAATGCTTCAGAACTCTTCCATATTTCTCAGAATTCCGCTGACGTTTAAAAATGCTTCGGAACTCTTCCATTGTTCTCGGAATTCTGCTGACGTTTAAAAATGCTTCCGATCTCTTCATTTGTTCTCAGAATTCTGCTGAAGTATAAAAATGCTTCCGAACTCTTCCATTGTTCCCGGAATTCCGCTGACGTTTAAAAATTCTTCGGAACTTTTCCATTGTTCTCGGAATTCCGCTGAGGTTTAAAAATGCTTCGGAACTCTTCCATTGTTCTCGGAATTCTGCTGACGTTTAAAAATGCTTCCGATCTCTTCCATTGTTCTGGGAATTCTGCTGAAGTTTAATAATGCTTCGGAACTCTTCCATTGTCCCCGGAATTCTGCTGAATTTCAAAAATGCTACCGAACTCTTCCATTGTTCCCGGAATTCGGCTGAAGTTTAAAAATGCTTCGGAACTCTTTCATTGGTTCTCGTAATTCCGCTGAAGTTTAAAAAACCTTCGGAACTCTTCCATTGTTCTCGAAATTCCGCTGACGTTTAAAAATGCTTCGAAACTCTTCTAATGTTCTTGCAATTCCGCTGAAATTTAAAAATGCTTCTGGAACTCTTGAATTGTTCTCGGAATTCTGCTGACGTTTAAAAATGGTTCGGAACTCTTACCATTGTTCTCGGAATTCTCCTGTAATTTAAAAATTCTTCGGAACTTTTCCATTGTTCTCGGAATTCCGCTGAGGTTTAAAAATGCTTCGGAACTCTTCCATTGTTCTCGGAATTCTGCTGACGTTTAAAAATGCTTCCGATCTCTTCCATTGTTCTGAGAATTCCGCTGACGTTTAAAAATGCTTCGGAACTCTTCCATTTTTCTCAGAATTCCGCTGACGTTTAAAAATGCTTCGGAACTCTTCCATTGTTCTCAGAATTCTGCTGACATTTAAAAATGGTTCGGAACTCTTACCATTGTTCTCGGAATTCTCCTGTAATTTAAAAATTCTTCGGAACTTTCCATTGTTCTCGGAATTCTGCTGAAGTTTAAAAATGCTTCGAAACTCTTCCATTGTTCTTAAAATTCTGCTGATGTTTAAAAATGCTTCGGAACTCGACCATTGTTCTCGTAATTCCGCTGACGTTTAAAAATGCTTCGTTACTTTTCGATTGTTCTTGGAATTCTGCTGATGTTTAAAAATGCTTCGGAACTCTTCCATTGTTCTCGGAATTCTGCTGACGTTTAAAAATGCTTCCGATCTCTTCATTTGTTCTCAGAATTCTGCTGAAGTATAAAAATGCTTCCGAACTCTTCCATTGTTCCCAGAATTCCACAGACGTTTAAAAATGCTTCGGAACTCTTCCATTGTTCTCGGAATTCCGCTGAAGTTTAAAAATGCTTCAGAGCTCTTCCTTTGTTCTAGTATTTCCGCTGAGTTTTAAATATGCTTTTGAACTCTTCCTTTGCTCTCGGAATTCCGCTGAAGTTTAAAAATGCTTCGGAACACTTCAATTGTTCTCGGAATTCCGCTGAAGTTTAAAAATGCTTCGGAACTCTTCCATTGTTCTCGTAATTCCGCTGACGTTTAAAAATGCTTCGGAACTCTTCCATTGTTCTAGGATTTCTGCTGAAGTTTAAAAATGCTTCGGAACTCTTCCATTGTTCTCGGAATTCTGCTGACGTTTAAAAATGCTTCCGATCTCTTCCATTGTTCTGGGAATTCTGCTGAAGTTTAAAAATGCTTCGGAACTCTTCCATTGTCCCCGGAATTCTGCTGAAATTCAAAAATGCTACGGAACTCTTCCATTGTTCCCGGAATTCGGCTGAAGTTTAAAAATGCTTCGGAACTCTTTCATTGCTCAAGGAATTCCGCTGACGTTTAAAAATGCTTCGGAACTCTTCCATTTTTCTCAGAATTCCGCTGACGTTTAAAAATGCTTCGGAACTCTTCCATTGTTCTCAGAATTCTGCTGACATTTAAAAATGGTTCGGAACTCTTACCATTGTTCTCGGAATTCTCCTGTAATTTAAAAATTCTTCGGAACTTTTCATTGGTCTCGGAATTCTGCTGAAGTTTAAAAATGCTTCGAAACTCTTCCATTGTTCTTAAAATTCTTCTGATGTTTAAAAATGCTTCGGAACTCGACCATTGTTCTCGTAATTCCGCTGACGTTTAAAAATGCTTCGTTACTTTTCGATTGTTCTTGGAATTCTGCTGAAGTATAAAAATGCTTCCGAACTCTTCCATTGTTCCCGGAATTCCGCTGAAGTTTAAAAATGCTTTGGAACTCTTCCATTGTTCTAGGATTTCCGATGAAGTTTAAAAATGCTTCGGAACTCTTCCATTGTTCTCGGAATTCCGCTGAAGTTTAAAAATGCTTTGGAACTCTTCCATTGTTCTAGGATTTCCGATGAAGTTTAAAAATGCTTCGGAACGCTTCCATTGTTCTCGGAATTCCGCTGAAGTTTAAAAATGCTTCAGAACTCTTCCATTGTTCTCGGAATTCCACTGACGTTTAAAAATGCTTTGGAACTCTTCCATTGGTTCTCGTAATTCCGCTGAAGTTTAAAAAACCTTCGGAACTCTTCCATTGTTCTCGAAATTCCGCTGACGTTTAAAAATGCTTCGAAACTCTTCTAATGTTCTCGGAATTCCGCTGAAATTTAAAAATGCTTCTGGAACTCTTGAAATGTTTTCGGAATTCTGCTGACATTTAAAAATGGTTCGGAACTCTTACCATTGTTCTCGGAATTCTCCTGTAATTTAAAAATTCTTCGGAACTTTTCCATTGTTCTCGGAATTCCGCTGAGGTTTAAAAATGCTTCGGAACTCTTCCATTGTTCTCGGAATTCTGCTGACGTTTAAAAATGCTTCCGATCTCTTCATTTGTTCTCAGAATTCTGCTGAAGTATAAAAATGCTTCCGAACTCTTCCATTGTTCCCGGAATTCCGCTGACGTTTAAAAATTCTTCGGAACTTTTCCATTGTTCCCGGAATTCCGCTGACGTTTAAAAATGCTTCAGAACTCTTCCATTGTTCTCGGAATTCCACTGACGTTTAAAAATGCTTTGGAACTCTTCCATTGGTTCTCGTAATTCCGCTGAAGTTTAAAAAACCTTCGGAACTCTTCCATTGTTCTCGAAATTCCGCTGACGTTTAAAAATGCTTCGAAACTCTTCTAATGTTCTCGGAATTCCGCTGAAATTTAAAAATGCTTCTGGAACTCTTGAATTGTTCTCGGAATTCTGCTGACGTTTAAAAATGGTTCGGAACTCTTACCATTGTTCTCGGAATTCTCCTGTAATTTAAAAATTCTTCGGAACTTTTCCATTGTTCTCGGAATTCCGCTGAGGTTTAAAAATACTTCGGAACTCTTCCATTGTTCTCGGAATTCTGCTGACGTTTAAAAATGCTTCCGATCTCTTCCATTGTTCTGGGAATTCCGCTGACGTTTAAAAATGCTTCGGAACTCTTCCATTTTTCTCAGAATTCCGCTGACGTTTAAAAATGCTTCGGAACTCTTCCATTGTTCTCAGAATTCTGCTGACATTTAAAAATGGTTCGGAACTCTTACCATTGTTCACGGAATTCTCCTGTAATTTAAAAATTCTTCGGAACTTTCCATTGTTCTCGGAATTCTGCTGAAGTTTAAAAATGCTTCGAAACTCTTCCATTGTTCTTAAAATTCTGCTGATGTTTAAAAATGCTTCAGAACTCGACCATTGTTCTCGTAATTCCGCTGACGTTTAAAAATGCTTCGTTACTTTTCGATTGTTCTTGGAATTCTGCTGATGTTTAAAAATGCTTCGGAACTCTTCCATTGTTCTCGGAATTCTGCTGACGTTTAAAAATGCTTCCGATCTCTTCATTTGTTCTCAGAATTCTGCTGAAGTATAAAAATGCTTCCGAACTCTTCCATTGTTCCCAGAATTCCACAGACGTTTAAAAATGCTTCGGAACTCTTCCATTGTTCTCGGAATTCCGCTGAAGTTTAAAAATGCTTCAGAGCTCTTCCTTTGTTCTAGTATTTCCGCTGAGGTTTAAATATGCTTTTGAACTCTTCCTTTGCTCTCGGAATTCCGCTGAAGTTTAAAAATGCTTCGGAACACTTCAATTGTTCTCGGAATTCCGCTGAAGTTTAAAAATGCTTCGGAACGCTTCCATTGTTCTCGTAATTCCGCTGACGTTTAAAAATGCTTAGGAACTCTTCCATTGTTCTAGGATTTCTGCTGAAGTTTAAAAATGCTTCGGAACTCTTCCATTGTTCTCGGAATTCTGCTGACGTTTAAAAATGCTTCCGATCTCTTCCATTGTTCTGGGAATTCTGCTGAAGTTTAAAAATGCTTCGGAACTCTTCCATTGTCCCCGGAATTCTGCTGAAATTCAAAAATGCTACGGAACTCTTCCATTGTTCCCGGAATTCGGCTGAAGTTTAAAAATGCTTCGGAACTCTTTCATTGCTCAAGGAATTCCGCTGACGTTTAAAAATGCTTCGGAACTCTTCCATTTTTCTCAGAATTCCGCTGACGTTTAAAAATGCTTCGGAACTCTTCCATTGTTCTCAGAATTCTGCTGACATTTAAAAATGGTTCGGAACTCTTACCATTGTTCTCGGAATTCTCCTGTAATTTAAAAATTCTTCGGAACTTTTCATTGGTCTCGGAATTCTGCTGAAGTTTAAAAATGCTTCGAAACTCTTCCATTGTTCTTAAAATTCTTCTGATGTTTAAAAATGCTTCGGAACTCGACCATTGTTCTCGTAATTCCGCTGACGTTTAAAAATGCTTCGTTACTTTTCGATTGTTCTTGGAATTCTGCTGAAGTATAAAAATGCTTCCGAACTCTTCCATTGTTCCCGGAATTCCGCTGAAGTTTAAAAATGCTTTGGAACTCTTCCATTGTTCTAGGATTTCCGATGAAGTTTAAAAATGCTTCGGAACTCTTCCATTGTTCTCGGAATTCCGCTGAAGTTTAAAAATGCTTTGGAACTCTTCCATTGTTCTAGGATTTCCGATGAAGTTTAAAAATGCTTCGGAACTCTTCCATTGTTCTCGGAATTCCGCTGAAGTTTAAAAATGCTTCAGAACTCTTCCATTGTTCTCGGAATTCCACTGACGTTTAAAAATGCTTTGGAACTCTTCCATTGGTTCTCGTAATTCCGCTGAAGTTTAAAAAACCTTCGGAACTCTTCCATTGTTCTCGAAATTCCGCTGACGTTTAAAAATGCTTCGAAACTCTTCTAATGTTCTCGGAATTCCGCTGAAATTTAAAAATGCTTCTGGAACTCTTGAAATGTTTTCGGAATTCTGCTGACTTTTAAAAATGGTTCGGAACTCTTACCATTGTTCTCGGAATTCTCCTGTAATTTAAAAAGTCTTCGGAACTTTTCCATTGTTCTCGGAATTCCGCTGAAGTTTAAAAATGCTTCGGAACTCTTCCATTGTTCTCGGAATTCTGCTGACGTTTAAAAATGCTTCCGATCTCTTCATTTGTTCTCAGAATTCTGCTGAAGTATAAAAATGCTTCCGAACTCTTCCATTGTTCCCGGAACTCCGCTGACGTTTAAAAATTCTTCGGAACTTTTCCATTGTTCTCGGAATTCCGCTGAGGTTTAAAAATGCTTCGGAACTCTTCCATTGTTCTCGGAATTCTGCTGACGTTTAAAAATGCTACCGAACTCTTCCATTGTTCCCGGAATTCGGCTGAAGTTTAAAAATGCTTCGGAACTCTTTCATTGCTCAAGGAATTCCGCTGACGTTTAAAAATGCTTCGGAACTCTTCCATTTTTCTCAGAATTCCGCTGACGTTTAAAAATGCTTCGGAACTCTTCCATTGTTCTCAGAATTCTGCAGACATTTAAAAATGGTTCGGAACTCTTACCATTGTTCTCGGAATTCTCCTGTAATTTAAAAATTCTTCGGAACTTTTCCATTGTTCTCGGAATTCTGCTGAAGTTTAAAAATGCTTCGAAACTCTTCCATTGTTCTTAAAATTCTGCTGATGTTTAAAAATGCTTCGGAACTCGACCATTGTTCTCGTAATTCCGCTGACGTTTAAAAATGCTACGTTACTTTTCGATTGTTCTTGGAATTCTGCTGATGTTTAAAAATGCTTCGGAACTCTTCCATTGTTCTCGGAATTTCGCTGACGTTTAAAAATGCTTCAGAACTCTTCCATATTTCTCAGAATTCCGCTGACGTTTAAAAATGCTTCGGAACTCTTCCATTGTTCTCGGAATTCTGCTGACGTTTAAAAATGCTTCCGATCTCTTCATTTGTTCTCAGAATTCTGCTGAAGTATAAAAATGCTTCCGAACTCTTCCATTGTTCCCGGAATTCCGCTGACGTTTAAAAATTCTTCGGAACTTTTCCATTGTTCTCGGAATTCCGCTGAGGTTTAAAAATGCTTCGGAACTCTTCCATTGTTCTCGGAATTCTGCTGACGTTTAAAAATGCTTCCGATCTCTTCCATTGTTCTGGGAATTCTGCTGAAGTTTAATAATGCTTCGGAACTCTTCCATTGTCCCCGGAATTCTGCTGAATTTCAAAAATGCTACCGAACTCTTCCATTGTTCCCGGAATTCGGCTGAAGTTTAAAAATGCTTCGGAACTCTTTCATTGGTTCTCGTAATTCCGCTGAAGTTTAAAAAACCTTCGGAACTCTTCCATTGTTCTCGAAATTCCGCTGACGTTTAAAAATGCTTCGAAACTCTTCTAATGTTCTTGCAATTCCGCTGAAATTTAAAAATGCTTCTGGAACTCTTGAATTGTTCTCGGAATTCTGCTGACGTTTAAAAATGGTTCGGAACTCTTACCATTGTTCTCGGAATTCTCCTGTAATTTAAAAATTCTTCGGAACTTCTCCATTGTTCTCGGAATTCCGCTGAGGTTTAAAAATGCTTCGGAACTCTTCCATTGTTCTCGGAATTCTGCTGACGTTTAAAAATGCTTCCGATCTCTTCCATTGTTCTGGGAATTCCGCTGACGTTTAAAAATGCTTCGGAACTCTTCCATTTTTCTCAGAATTCCGCTGACGTTTAAAAATGCTTCGGAACTCTTCCATTGTTCTCAGAATTCTGCTGACATTTAAAAATGGTTCGGAACTCTTACCATTGTTCTCGGAATTCTCCTGTAATTTAAAAATTCTTCGGAACTTTCCATTGTTCTCGGAATTCTGCTGAAGTTTAAAAATGCTTCGAAACTCTTCCATTGTTCTTAAAATTCTGCTGATGTTTAAAAATGCTTCGGAACTCGACCATTGTTCTCGTAATTCCGCTGACGTTTAAAAATGCTTCGTTACTTTTCGATTGTTCTTGGAATTCTGCTGATGTTTAAAAATGCTTCGGAACTCTTCCATTGTTCTCGGAATTCTGCTGACGTTTAAAAATGCTTCCGATCTCTTCATTTGTTCTCAGAATTCTGCTGAAGTATAAAAATGCTTCCGAACTCTTCCATTGTTCCCAGAATTCCACAGACGTTTAAAAATGCTTCGGAACTCTTCCATTGTTCTCGGAATTCCGCTGAAGTTTAAAAATGCTTCAGAGCTCTTCCTTTGTTCTAGTATTTCCGCTGAGTTTTAAATATGCTTTTGAACTCTTCCTTTGCTCTCGGAATTCCGCTGAAGTTTAAAAATGCTTCGTAACACTTCAATTGTTCTCGGAATTCCGCTGAAGTTTAAAAATGCTTCGGAACTCTTCCATTGTTCTCGTAATTCCGCTGACGTTTAAAAATGCTTAGGAACTCTTCCATTGTTCTAGGATTTCTGCTGAAGTTTAAAAATGCTTCGGAACTCTTCCATTGTTCTCGGAATTCTGCTGACGTTTAAAAATGCTTCCGATCTCTTCCATTGTTCTGGGAATTCTGCTGAAGTTTAAAAATGCTTCGGAACTCTTCCATTGTCCCCGGAATTCTGCTGAAATTCAAAAATGCTACGGAACTCTTCCATTGTTCCCGGAATTCGGCTGAAGTTTAAAAATGCTTCGGAACTCTTTCATTGCTCAAGGAATTCCGCTGACGTTTAAAAATGCTTCGGAACTCTTCCATTTTTCTCAGAATTCCGCTGACGTTTAAAAATGCTTCGGAACTCTTCCATTGTTCTCAGAATTCTGCTGACATTTAAAAATGGTTCGGAACTCTTACCATTGTTCTCGGAATTCTCCTGTAATTTAAAAATTCTTCGGAACTTTTCATTGGTCTCGGAATTCTGCTGAAGTTTAAAAATGCTTCGAAACTCTTCCATTGTTCTTAAAATTCTTCTGATGTTTAAAAATGCTTCGGAACTCGACCATTGTTCTCGTAATTCCGCTGATGTTTAAAAATGCTTCGTTACTTTTCGATTGTTCTTGGAATTCTGCTGAAGTATAAAAATGCTTCCGAACTCTTCCATTGTTCCCGGAATTCCGCTGAAGTTTAAAAATGCTTTGGAACTCTTCCATTGTTCTAGGATTTCCGATGAAGTTTAAAAATGCTTCGGAACTCTTCCATTGTTCTCGGAATTCCGCTGAAGTTTAAAAATGCTTTGGAACTCTTCCATTGTTCTAGGATTTCCGATGAAGTTTAAAAATGCTTCGGAACTCTTCCATTGTTCTCGGAATTCCGCTGAAGTTTAAAAATGCTTCAGAACTCTTCCATTGTTCTCGGAATTCCACTGACGTTTAAAAATGCTTTGGAACTCTTCCATTGGTTCTCGTAATTCCGCTGAAGTTTAAAAAACCTTCGGAACTCTTCCATTGTTCTCGAAATTCCGCTGACGTTTAAAAATGCTTCGAAACTCTTCTAATGTTCTCGGAATTCCGCTGAAATTTAAAAATGCTTCTGGAACTCTTGAAATGTTTTCGGAATTCTGCTGACTTTTAAAAATGGTTCGGAACTCTTACCATTGTTCTCGGAATTCTCCTGTAATTTAAAAAGTCTTCGGAACTTTTCCATTGTTCTCGGAATTCCGCTGAGGTTTAAAAATGCTTCGGAACTCTTCCATTGTTCTCGGAATTCTGCTGACGTTTAAAAATGCTTCCGATCTCTTCATTTGTTCTCAGAATTCTGCTGAAGTATAAAAATGCTTCCGAACTCTTCCATTGTTCCCGGAACTCCGCTGACGTTTAAAAATTCTTCGGAACTTTTCCATTGTTCTAGGATTTCTGCTGAAGTTTAAAAATGCTTCGGAACTCTTCCATTGTTCTCGGAATTCTGCTGACGTTTAAAAATGCTTCCGATCTCTTCCATTGTTCTGGGAATTCTGCTGAAGTTTAAAAATGCTTCGGAACTCTTCCATTGTCCCCGGAATTCTGCTGAAATTCAAAAATGCTACGGAACTCTTCCATTGTTCCCGGAATTCGGCTGAAGTTTAAAAATGCTTCGGAACTCTTTCATTGCTCAAGGAATTCCGCTGACGTTTAAAAATGCTTCGGAACTCTTCCATTTTTCTCAGAATTCCGCTGACGTCTAAAAATGCTTCGGAACTCTTCCATTGTTCTCAGAATTCTGCTGACATTTAAAAATGGTTCGGAACTCTTACCATTGTTCTCGGAATTCTCCTGTAATTTAAAAATTCTTCGGAACTTTTCATTGGTCTCGGAATTCTGCTGAAGTTTAAAAATGCTTCGAAACTCTTCCATTGTTCTTAAAATTCTTCTGATGTTTAAAAATGCTTCGGAACTCGACCATTGTTCTCGTAATTCCGCTGACGTTTAAAAATGCTTCGTTACTTTTCGATTGTTCTTGGAATTCTGCTGAAGTATAAAAATGCTTCCGAACTCTTCCATTGTTCCCGGAATTCCGCTGAAGTTTAAAAATGCTTTGGAACTCTTCCATTGTTCTAGGATTTCCGATGAAGTTTAAAAATGCTTCGGAACTCTTCCATTGTTCTCGGAATTCCGCTGAAGTTTAAAAATGCTTTGGAACTCTTCCATTGTTCTAGGATTTCCGATGAAGTTTAAAAATGCTTTGGAACTCTTCCATTGGTTCTCGTAATTCCGCTGAAGTTTAAAAAACCTTCGGAACTCTTCCATTGTTCTCGAAATTCCGCTGACGTTTAAAAATGCTTCGAAACTCTTCTAATGTTCTCGGAATTCCGCTGAAATTTAAAAATGCTTCTGGAACTCTTGAAATGTTTTCGGAATTCTGCTGACTTTTAAAAATGGTTCGGAACTCTTACCATTGTTCTCGGAATTCTCCTGTAATTTAAAAAGTCTTCGGAACTTTTCCATTGTTCTCGGAATTCCGCTGAGGTTTAAAAATGCTTCGGAACTCTTCCATTTTTCTCGGAATTCTGCTGACGTTTAAAAATGCTTCCGATCTCTTCCATTGTTCTGGGAATTCTGCTGAAGTTTAAAAATGCTTCGGAACTCTTCCATTGTCCCCGGAATTCTGCTGAATTTCAAAAATGCTACCGAACTCTTCCATTGTTCCCGGAATTCGGCTGAAGTTTAAAAATGCTTCGGAACTCTTTCATTGCTCAAGGAATTCCGCTGACGTTTAAAAATGCTTCGGAACTCTTCCATTTTTCTCAGAATTCCGCTGACGTTTAAAAATGCTTCGGAACTCTTCCATTGTTCTCAGAATTCTGCTGACATTTAAAAATGGTTCGGAACTCTTACCATTGTTCTCGGAATTCTCCTGTAATTTAAAAATTCTTCGGAACTTTTCCATTGTTCTCGGAATTCTGCTGAAGTTTAAAAATGCTTCGAAACTCTTCCATTGTTCTTAAAATTCTGCTGATGTTTAAAAATGCTTCGGAACTCGACCATTGTTCTCGTAATTCCGCTGACGTTTAAAAATGCTACGTTACTTTTCGATTGTTCTTGGAATTCTGCTGATGTTTAAAAATGCTTCGAAACTCTTCCATTGTTCTCGGAATTTCGCTGACGTTTAAAAATGCTTCAGAACTCTTCCATATTTCTCAGAATTCCGCTGACGTTTAAAAATGCTTCGGAACTCTTCCATTGTTCTCGGAATTCTGCTGACGTTTAAAAATGCTTCCGATCTCTTCATTTGTTCTCAGAATTCTGCTGAAGTATAAAAATGCTTCCGAACTCTTCCATTGTTCCCGGAATTCCGCTGACGTTTAAAAATTCTTCGGAACTTTTCCATTGTTCTCGGAATTCCGCTGAGGTTTAAAAATGCTTCGGAACTCTTCCATTGTTCTCGGAATTCTGCTGACGTTTAAAAATGCTTCCGATCTCTTCCATTGTTCTGGGAATTCTGCTGAAGTTTAATAATGCTTCGGAACTCTTCCATTGTCCCCGGAATTCTGCTGAATTTCAAAAATGCTACCGAACTCTTCCATTGTTCCCGGAATTCGGCTGAAGTTTAAAAATGCTTCGGAACTCTTTCATTGGTTCTCGTAATTCCGCTGAAGTTTAAAAAACCTTCGGAACTCTTCCATTGTTCTCGAAATTCCGCTGACGTTTAAAAATGCTTCGAAACTCTTCTAATGTTCTTGCAATTCCGCTGAAATTTAAAAATGCTTCTGGAACTCTTGAATTGTTCTCGGAATTCTGCTGACGTTTAAAAATGGTTCGGAACTCTTACCATTGTTCTCGGAATTCTCCTGTAATTTAAAAATTCTTCGGAACTTTTCCATTGTTCTCGGAATTCCGCTGAGGTTTAAAAATGCTTCGGAACTCTTCCATTGTTCTCGGAATTCTGCTGACGTTTAAAAATGCTTCCGATCTCTTCCATTGTTCTGGGAATTCCGCTGACGTTTAAAAATGCTTCGGAACTCTTCCATTTTTCTCAGAATTCCGCTGACGTTTAAAAATGCTTCGGAACTCTTCCATTGTTCTCAGAATTCTGCTGACATTTAAAAATGGTTCGGAACTCTTACCATTGTTCTCGGAATTCTCCTGTAATTTAAAAATTCTTCGGAACTTTCCATTGTTCTCGGAATTCTGCTGAAGTTTAAAAATGCTTCGAAACTCTTCCATTGTTCTTAAAATTCTGCTGATGTTTAAAAATGCTTCGGAACTCGACCATTGTTCTCGTAATTCCGCTGACGTTTAAAAATGCTTCGTTACTTTTCGATTGTTCTTGGAATTCTGCTGATGTTTAAAAATGCTTCGGAACTCTTCCATTGTTCTCGGAATTCTGCTAACGTTTAAAAATGCTTCCGATCTCTTCATTTGTTCTCAGAATTCTGCTGAAGTATAAAAATGCTTCCGAACTCTTCCATTGTTCCCAGAATTCCACAGACGTTTAAAAATGCTTCGGAACTCTTCCATTGTTCTCGGAATTCCGCTGAAGTTTAAAAATGCTTCAGAGCTCTTCCTTTGTTCTAGTATTTCCGCTGAGTTTTAAATATGCTTTTGAACTCTTCCTTTGCTCTCGGAATTCCGCTGAAGTTTAAAAATGCTTCGGAACACTTCAATTGTTCTCGGAATTCCGCTGAAGTTTAAAAATGCTTCGGAACTCTTCCATTGTTCTCGTAATTCCGCTGACGTTTAAAAATGCTTAGGAACTCTTCCATTGTTCTAGGATTTCTGCTGAAGTTTAAAAATGCTTCGGAACTCTTCCATTGTTCTCGGAATTCTGCTGACGTTTAAAAATGCTTCCGATCTCTTCCATTGTTCTGGGAATTCTGCTGAAGTTTAAAAATGCTTCGGAACTCTTCCATTGTCCCCGGAATTCTGCTGAAATTCAAAAATGCTACGGAACTCTTCCATTGTTCCCGGAATTCGGCTGAAGTTTAAAAATGCTTCGGAACTCTTTCATTGCTCAAGGAATTCCGCTGACGTTTAAAAATGCTTCGGAACTCTTCCATTTTTCTCAGAATTCCGCTGACGTTTAAAAATGCTTCGGAACTCTTCCATTGTTCTCAGAATTCTGCTGACATTTAAAAATGGTTCGGAACTCTTACCATTGTTCTCGGAATTCTCCTGTAATTTAAAAATTCTTCGGAACTTTTCATTGGTCTCGGAATTCTGCTGAAGTTTAAAAATGCTTCGAAACTCTTCCATTGTTCTTAAAATTCTTCTGATGTTTAAAAATGCTTCGGAACTCGACCATTGTTCTCGTAATTCCGCTGACGTTTAAAAATGCTTCGTTACTTTTCGATTGTTCTTGGAATTCTGCTGAAGTATAAAAATGCTTCCGAACTCTTCCATTGTTCCCGGAATTCCGCTGAAGTTTAAAAATGCTTTGGAACTCTTCCATTGTTCTAGGATTTCCGATGAAGTTTAAAAATGCTTCGGAACTCTTCCATTGTTCTCGGAATTCCGCTGAAGTTTAAAAATGCTTTGGAACTCTTCCATTGTTCTAGGATTTCCGATGAAGTTTAAAAATGCTTTGGAACTCTTCCATTGGTTCTCGTAATTCCGCTGAAGTTTAAAAAACCTTCGGAACTCTTCCATTGTTCTCGAAATTCCGCTGACGTTTAAAAATGCTTCGAAACTCTTCTAATGTTCTCGGAATTCCGCTGAAATTTAAAAATGCTTCTGGAACTCTTGAAATGTTTTCGGAATTCTGCTGACTTTTAAAAATGGTTCGGAACTCTTACCATTGTTCTCGGAATTCTCCTGTAATTTAAAAAGTCTTCGGAACTTTTCCATTGTTCTCGGAATTCCGCTGAGGTTTAAAAATGCTTCGGAACTCTTCCATTTTTCTCGGAATTCTGCTGACGTTTAAAAATGCTTCCGATCTCTTCATTTGTTCTCAGAATTCTGCTGAAGTATAAAAATGCTTCCGAACTCTTCCATTGTTCCCGGAACTCCGCTGACGTTTAAAAATTCTTCGGAACTTTTCCATTGTTCTCGGAATTCCGCTGAGGTTTAAAAATGCTTCGGAACTCTTCCATTGTTCTCGGAATTCTGCTGACGTTTAAAAATGCTTCCGATCTCTTCCATTGTTCTGGGAATTCTGCTGAAGTTTAAAAATGCTTCGGAACTCTTCCATTGTCCCCGGAATTCTGCTGAATTTCAAAAATGCTACCGAACTCTTCCATTGTTCCCGGAATTCGGCTGAAGTTTAAAAATGCTTCGGAACTCTTTCATTGCTCAAGGAATTCCGCTGACGTTTAAAAATGCTTCGGAACTCTTCCATTTTTCTCAGAATTCCGCTGACGTTTAAAAATGCTTCGGAACTCTTCCATTGTTCTCAGAATTCTGCTGACATTTAAAAATGGTTCGGAACTCTTACCATTGTTCTCGGAATTCTCCTGTAATTTAAAAATTCTTCGGAACTTTTCCATTGTTCTCGGAATTCTGCTGAAGTTTAAAAATGCTTCGAAACTCTTCCATTGTTCTTAAAATTCTGCTGATGTTTAAAAATGCTTCGGAACTCGACCATTGTTCTCGTAATTCCGCTGACGTTTAAAAATGCTACGTTACTTTTCGATTGTTCTTGGAATTCTGCTGATGTTTAAAAATGCTTCGAAACTCTTCCATTGTTCTCGGAATTTCGCTGACGTTTAAAAATGCTTCAGAACTCTTCCATATTTCTCAGAATTCCGCTGACGTTTAAAAATGCTTCGGAACTCTTCCATTGTTCTCGGAATTCTGCTGACGTTTAAAAATGCTTCCGATCTCTTCATTTGTTCTCAGAATTCTGCTGAAGTATAAAAATGCTTCCGAACTCTTCCATTGTTCCCGGAATTCCGCTGACGTTTAAAAATTCTTCGGAACTTTTCCATTGTTCTCGGAATTCCGCTGAGGTTTAAAAATGCTTCGGAACTCTTCCATTGTTCTCGGAATTCTGCTGACGTTTAAAAATGCTTCCGATCTCTTCCATTGTTCTGGGAATTCTGCTGAAGTTTAATAATGCTTCGGAACTCTTCCATTGTCCCCGGAATTCTGCTGAATTTCAAAAATGCTACCGAACTCTTCCATTGTTCCCGGAATTCGGCTGAAGTTTAAAAATGCTTCGGAACTCTTTCATTGGTTCTCGTAATTCCGCTGAAGTTTAAAAAACCTTCGGAACTCTTCCATTGTTCTCGAAATTCCGCTGACGTTTAAAAATGCTTCGAAACTCTTCTAATGTTCTTGCAATTCCGCTGAAATTTAAAAATGCTTCTGGAACTCTTGAATTGTTCTCGGAATTCTGCTGACGTTTAAAAATGGTTCGGAACTCTTACCATTGTTCTCGGAATTCTCCTGTAATTTAAAAATTCTTCGGAACTTTTCCATTGTTCTCGGAATTCCGCTGAGGTTTAAAAATGCTTCGGAACTCTTCCATTGTTCTCGGAATTCTGCTGACGTTTAAAAATGCTTCCGATCTCTTCCATTGTTCTGGGAATTCCGCTGACGTTTAAAAATGCTTCGGAACTCTTCCATTTTTCTCAGAATTCCGCTGACGTTTAAAAATGCTTCGGAACTCTTCCATTGTTCTCAGAATTCTGCTGACATTTAAAAATGGTTCGGAACTCTTACCATTGTTCTCGGAATTCTCCTGTAATTTAAAAATTCTTCGGAACTTTCCATTGTTCTCGGAATTCTGCTGAAGTTTAAAAATGCTTCGAAACTCTTCCATTGTTCTTAAAATTCTGCTGATGTTTAAAAATGCTTCGGAACTCGACCATTGTTCTCGTAATTCCGCTGACGTTTAAAAATGCTTCGTTACTTTTCGATTGTTCTTGGAATTCTGCTGATGTTTAAAAATGCTTCGGAACTCTTCCATTGTTCTCGGAATTCTGCTGACGTTTAAAAATGCTTCCGATCTCTTCATTTGTTCTCAGAATTCTGCTGAAGTATAAAAATGCTTCCGAACTCTTCCATTGTTCCCAGAATTCCACAGACGTTTAAAAATGCTTCGGAACTCTTCCATTGTTCTCGGAATTCCGCTGAAGTTTAAAAATGCTTCAGAGCTCTTCCTTTGTTCTAGTATTTCCGCTGAGTTTTAAATATGCTTTTGAACTCTTCCTTTGCTCTCGGAATTCCGCTGAAGTTTAAAAATGCTTCGGAACACTTCAATTGTTCTCGGAATTCCGCTGAAGTTTAAAAATGCTTCGGAACTCTTCCATTGTTCTCGTAATTCCGCTGACGTTTAAAAATGCTTAGGAACTCTTCCATTGTTCTAGGATTTCTGCTGAAGTTTAAAAATGCTTCGGAACTCTTCCATTGTTCTCGGAATTCTGCTGACGTTTAAAAATGCTTCCGATCTCTTCCATTGTTCTGGGAATTCTGCTGAAGTTTAAAAATGCTTCGGAACTCTTCCATTGTCCCCGGAATTCTGCTGAAATTCAAAAATGCTACGGAACTCTTCCATTGTTCCCGGAATTCGGCTGAAGTTTAAAAATGCTTCGGAACTCTTTCATTGCTCAAGGAATTCCGCTGACGTTTAAAAATGCTTCGGAACTCTTCCATTTTTCTCAGAATTCCGCTGACGTTTAAAAATGCTTCGGAACTCTTCCATTGTTCTCAGAATTCTGCTGACATTTAAAAATGGTTCGGAACTCTTACCATTGTTCTCGGAATTCTCCTGTAATTTAAAAATTCTTCGGAACTTTTCATTGGTCTCGGAATTCTGCTGAAGTTTAAAAATGCTTCGAAACTCTTCCATTGTTCTTAAAATTCTTCTGATGTTTAAAAATGCTTCGGAACTCGACCATTGTTCTCGTAATTCCGCTGACGTTTAAAAATGCTTCGTTACTTTTCGATTGTTCTTGGAATTCTGCTGAAGTATAAAAATGCTTCCGAACTCTTCCATTGTTCCCGGAATTCCGCTGAAGTTTAAAAATGCTTTGGAACTCTTCCATTGTTCTAGGATTTCCGATGAAGTTTAAAAATGCTTCGGAACTCTTCCATTGTTCTCGGAATTCCGCTGAAGTTTAAAAATGCTTTGGAACTCTTCCATTGTTCTAGGATTTCCGATGAAGTTTAAAAATGCTTCGGAACTCTTCCATTGTTCTCGGAATTCCGCTGAAGTTTAAAAATGCTTCAGAACTCTTCCATTGTTCTCGGAATTCCACTGACGTTTAAAAATGCTTTGGAACTCTTCCATTGGTTCTCGTAATTCCGCTGAAGTTTAAAAAACCTTCGGAACTCTTCCATTGTTCTCGAAATTCCGCTGACGTTTAAAAATGCTTCGAAACTCTTCTAATGTTCTCGGAATTCCGCTGAAATTTAAAAATGCTTCTGGAACTCTTGAAATGTTTTCGGAATTCTGCTGACATTTAAAAATGGTTCGGAACTCTTACGATTGTTCTCGGAATTCTCCTGTAATTTAAAAATTCTTCGGAACTTTTCCATTGTTCTCGGAATTCCGCTGAGGTTTAAAAATGCTTCGGAACTCTTCCATTGTTCTCGGAATTCTGCTGACGTTTAAAAATGCTTCCGATCTCTTCATTTGTTCTCAGAATTCTGCTGAAGTATAAAAATGCTTCCGAACTCTTCCATTGTTCCCGGAATTCCGCTGACGTTTAAAAATTCTTCGGAACTTTTCCATTGTTCTCGGTATCCCGCTGAGGTTTAAAAATGCTTCGGAACTCTTCCATTGTTCTCGGAATTCTGCTGACGTTTAAAAATGCTTCCGATCTCTTCCATTGTTCTGGGAATTCTGCTGAAGTTTAAAAATGCTTCGGAACTCTTCCATTGTCCCCGGAATTCTGCTGAATTTCAAAAATGCTACCGAACTCTTCCATTGTTCCCGGAATTCGGCTGAAGTTTAAAAATGCTTCGGAACTCTTTCATTGGTTCTCGTAATTCCGCTGAAGTTTAAAAAACCTTCGGAACTCTTCCATTGTTCTCGAAATTCCGCTGACGTTTAAAAATGCTTCGAAACTCTTCTAATGTTCTTGCAATTCCGCTGAAATTTAAAAATGCTTCTGGAACTCTTGAATTGTTCTCGGAATTCTGCTGACGTTTAAAAATGGTTCGGAACTCTTACCATTGTTCTCGGAATTCTCCTGTAATTTAAAAATTCTTCGGAACTTTTCCATTGTTCTCGGAATTCCGCTGAGGTTTAAAAATGCTTCGGAACTCTTCCATTGTTCTCGGAATTCTGCTGACGTTTAAAAATGCTTCCGATCTCTTCCATTGTTCTGGGAATTCCGCTGACGTTTAAAAATGCTTCGGAACTCTTCCATTTTTCTCAGAATTCCGCTGACGTTTAAAAATGCTTCGGAACTCTTCCATTGTTCTCAGAATTCTGCTGACATTTAAAAATGGTTCGGAACTCTTACCATTGTTCTCGGAATTCTCCTGTAATTTAAAAATTCTTCGGAACTTTCCATTGTTCTCGGAATTCTGCTGAAGTTTAAAAATGCTTCGAAACTCTTCCATTGTTCTTAAAATTCTGCTGATGTTTAAAAATGCTTCGGAACTCGACCATTGTTCTTGTAATTCCGCTGACGTTTAAAAATGCTTCGTTACTTTTCGATTGTTCTTGGAATTCTGCTGATGTTTAAAAATGCTTCGGAACTCTTCCATTGTTCTCGGAATTCCACAGACGTTTAAAAATGCTTCGGAACTCTTCCATTGTTCTCGGAATTCCGCTGAAGTTTAAAAATGCTTCAGAGCTCTTCCTTTGTTCTAGTATTTCCGCTGAGTTTTAAATATGCTTTTGAACTCTTCCTTTGCTCTCGGAATTCCGCTGAAGTTTAAAAATGCTTCGGAACACTTCAATTGTTCTCGGAATTCCGCTGAAGTTTAAAAATGCTTCGGAACTCTTCCATTGTTCTCGTAATTCCGCTGACGTTTAAAAATGCTTAGGAACTCTTCCATTGTTCTAGGATTTCTGCTGAAGTTTAAAAATGCTTCGGAACTCTTCCATTGTTCTCGGAATTCTGCTGACGTTTAAAAATGCTTCCGATCTCTTCCATTGTTCTGGGAATTCTGCTGAAGTTTAAAAATGCTTCGGAACTCTTCCATTGTCCCCGGAATTCTGCTGAAATTCAAAAATGCTACGGAACTCTTCCATTGTTCCCGGAATTCGGCTGAAGTTTAAAAATGCTTCGGAACTCTTTCATTGCTCAAGGAATTCCGCTGACGTTTAAAAATGCTTCGGAACTCTTCCATTTTTCTCAGAATTCCGCTGACGTTTAAAAATGCTTCGGAACTCTTCCATTGTTCTCAGAATTCTGCTGACATTTAAAAATGGTTCGGAACTCTTACCATTGTTCTCGGAATTCTCCTGTAATTTAAAAATTCTTCGGAACTTTTCATTGGTCTCGGAATTCTGCTGAAGTTTAAAAATGCTTCGAAACTCTTCCATTGTTCTTAAAATTCTTCTGATGTTTAAAAATGCTTCGGAACTCGACCATTGTTCTCGTAATTCCGCTGACGTTTAAAAATGCTTCGTTACTTTTCGATTGTTCTTGGAATTCTGCTGAAGTATAAAAATGCTTCCGAACTCTTCCATTGTTCCCGGAATTCCGCTGAAGTTTAAAAATGCTTTGGAACTCTTCCATTGTTCTAGGATTTCCGATGAAGTTTAAAAATGCTTCGGAACTCTTCCATTGTTCTCGGAATTCCGCTGAAGTTTAAAAATGCTTTGGAACTCTTCCATTGTTCTAGGATTTCCGATGAAGTTTAAAAATGCTTCGGAACTCTTCCATTGTTCTCGGAATTCCGCTGAAGTTTAAAAATGCTTCAGAACTCTTCCATTGTTCTCGGAATTCCACTGACGTTTAAAAATGCTTTGGAACTCTTCCATTGGTTCTCGTAATTCCGCTGAAGTTTAAAAAACCTTCGGAACTCTTCCATTGTTCTCGAAATTCCGCTGACGTTTAAAAATGCTTCGAAACTCTTCTAATGTTCTCGGAATTCCGCTGAAATTTAAAAATGCTTCTGGAACTCTTGAAATGTTTTCGGAATTCTGCTGACATTTAAAAATGGTTCGGAACTCTTACCATTGTTCTCGGAATTCTCCTGAATTTAAAAATTCTTCGGAACTTTTCCATTGTTCTCGGAATTCCGCTGAGGTTTAAAAATGCTTCGGAACTCTTCCATTGTTCTCGGAATTCTGCTGACGTTTAAAAATGCTTCCGATCTCTTCATTTGTTCTCAGAATTCTGCTGAAGTATAAAAATGCTTCCGAACTCTTCCATTGTTCCCGGAATTCCGCTGACGTTTAAAAATTCTTCGGAACTTTTCCATTGTTCTCGGAATTCCGCTGAGGTTTAAAAATGCTTCGGAACTCTTCCATTGTTCTCGGAATTCTGCTGACGTTTAAAAATGCTTCCGATCTCTTCCATTGTTCTGGGAATTCTGCTGAATTTCAAAAATGCTACCGAACTCTTCCATTGTTCCCGGAATTCGGCTGAAGTTTAAAAATGCTTCGGAACTCTTTCATTGGTTCTCGTAATTCCGCTGAAGTTTAAAAAACCTTCGGAACTCTTCCATTGTTCTCGAAATTCCGCTGACGTTTAAAAATGCTTCGAAACTCTTCTAATGTTCTTGCAATTCCGCTGAAATTTAAAAATGCTTCTGGAACTCTTGAATTGTTCTCGGAATTCTGCTGACGTTTAAAAATGGTTCGGAACTCTTACCATTGTTCTCGGAATTCTCCTGTAATTTAAAAATTCTTCGGAACTTTTCCATTGTTCTCGGAATTCCGCTGAGGTTTAAAAATGCTTCGGAACTCTTCCATTGTTCTCGGAATTCTGCTGACGTTTAAAAATGCTTCCGATCTCTTCCATTGTTCTGGGAATTCCGCTGACGTTTAAAAATGCTTCGGAACTCTTCCATTTTTCTCAGAATTCCGCTGACGTTTAAAAATGCTTCGGAACTCTTCCATTGTTCTCAGAATTCTGCTGACATTTAAAAATGGTTCGGAACTCTTACCATTGTTCTCGGAATTCTCCTGTAATTTAAAAATTCTTCGGAACTTTCCATTGTTCTCGGAATTCTGCTGAAGTTTAAAAATGCTTCGAAACTCTTCCATTGTTCTTAAAATTCTGCTGATGTTTAAAAATGCTTCGGAACTCGACCATTGTTCTCGTAATTCCGCTGACGTTTAAAAATGCTTCGTTACTTTTCGATTGTTCTTGGAATTCTGCTGATGTTTAAAAATGCTTCGGAACTCTTCCATTGTTCTCGGAATTCTGCTGACGTTTAAAAATGCTTCCGATCTCTTCATTTGTTCTCAGAATTCTGCTGAAGTATAAAAATGCTTCCGAACTCTTCCATTGTTCCCAGAATTCCACAGACGTTTAAAAATGCTTCGGAACTCTTCCATTGTTCTCGGAATTCCGCTGAAGTTTAAAAATGCTTCAGAGCTCTTCCTTTGTTCTAGTATTTCCGCTGAGTTTTAAATATGCTTTTGAACTCTTCCTTTGCTCTCGGAATTCCGCTGAAGTTTAAAAATGCTTCGGAACACTTCAATTGTTCTCGGAATTCCGCTGAAGTTTAAAAATGCTTCGGAACTCTTCCATTGTTCTCGTAATTCCGCTGACGTTTAAAAATGCTTAGGAACTCTTCCATTGTTCTAGGATTTCTGCTGAAGTTTAAAAATGCTTCGGAACTCCTCCATTGTTCTCGGAATTCTGCTGACGTTTAAAAATGCTTCCGATCTCTTCCATTGTTCTGGGAATTCTGCTGAAGTTTAAAAATGCTTCGGAACTCTTCCATTGTCCCCGGAATTCTGCTGAAATTCAAAAATGCTACGGAACTCTTCCATTGTTCCCGGAATTCGGCTGAAGTTTAAAAATGCTTCGGAACTCTTTCATTGCTCAAGGAATTCCGCTGACGTTTAAAAATGCTTCGGAACTCTTCCATTTTTCTCAGAATTCCGCTGACGTTTAAAAATGCTTCGGAACTCTTCCATTGTTCTCAGAATTCTGCTGACATTTAAAAATGGTTCGGAACTCTTACCATTGTTCTCGGAATTCTCCTGTAATTTAAAAATTCTTCGGAACTTTTCATTGGTCTCGGAATTCTGCTGAAGTTTAAAAATGCTTCGAAACTCTTCCATTGTTCTTAAAATTCTTCTGATGTTTAAAAATGCTTCGGAACTCGACCATTGTTCTCGTAATTCCGCTGACGTTTAAAAATGCTTCGTTACTTTTCGATTGTTCTTGGAATTCTGCTGAAGTATAAAAATGCTTCCGAACTCTTCCATTGTTCCCGGAATTCCGCTGATGTTTAAAAATGCTTTGGAACTCTTCCATTGTTCTAGGATTTCCGATGAAGTTTAAAAATGCTTCGGAACTCTTCCATTGTTCTCGGAATTCCGCTGAAGTTTAAAAATGCTTTGGAACTCTTCCATTGTTCTAGGATTTCCGATGAAGTTTAAAAATGCTTCGGAACTCTTCCATTGTTCTCGGAATTCCGCTGAAGTTTAAAAATGCTTCAGAACTCTTCCATTGTTCTCGGAATTCCACTGACGTTTAAAAATGCTTTGGAACTCTTCCATTGGTTCTCGTAATTCCGCTGAAGTTTAAAAAACCTTCGGAACTCTTCCATTGTTCTCGAAATTCCGCTGACGTTTAAAAATGCTTCGAAACTGTTCTAATGTTCTCGGAATTCCGCTGAAATTTAAAAATGCTTCTGGAACTCTTGAAATGTTTTCGGAATTCTGCTGACATTTAAAAATGGTTCGGAACTCTTACCATTGTTCTCGGAATTCTCCTGTAATTTAAAAATTCTTCGGAACTTTTCCATTGTTCTCGGAATTCCGCTGAGGTTTAAAAATGCTTCGGAACTCTTCCATTGTTCTCGGAATTCTGCTGACGTTTAAAAATGCTTCCGATCTCTTCATTTGTTCTCAGAATTCTGCTGAAGTATAAAAATGCTTCCGAACTCTTCCATTGTTCCCGGAATTCCGCTGACGTTTAAAAATTCTTCGGAACTTTTCCATTGTTCTCGGAATTCCGCTGAGGTTTAAAAATGCTTCGGAACTCTTCCATTGTTCTCGGAATTCTGCTGACGTTTAAAAATGCTTCCGATCTCTTCCATTGTTCTGGGAATTCTGCTGAAGTTTAAAAATGCTTCGGAACTCTTCCATTGTCCCCGGAATTCTGCTGAATTTCAAAAATGCTACCGAACTCTTCCATTGTTCCCGGAATTCGGCTGAAGTTTAAAAATGCTTCGGAACTCTTTCATTGCTCATGGAATTCCGCTGACGTTTAAAAATGCTTCGGAACTCTTCCATTTTTCTCAGAATTCCGCTGACGTTTAAAAATGCTTCGGAACTCTTCCATTGTTCTCAGAATTCTGCTGACATTTAAAAATGGTTCGGAACTCTTACCATTGTTCTCGGAATTCTCCTGTAATTTAAAAATTCTTCGGAACTTTTCCATTGTTCTCGGAATTCTGCTGAAGTTTAAAAATGCTTCGAAACTCTTCCATTGTTCTTAAAATTCTGCTGATGTTTAAAAATGCTTCGGAACTCGACCATTGTTCTCGTAATTCCGCTGACGTTTAAAAATGCTACGTTACTTTTCGATTGTTCTTGGAATTCTGCTGATGTTTAAAAATGCTTCGGAACTCTTCCATTGTTCTCGGAATTTCGCTGACGTTTAAAAATGCTTCAGAACTCTTCCATATTTCTCAGAATTCCGCTGACGTTTAAAAATGTTTTGGAAATTTTCCATTGTTCTTGGAATTCTGCTGAAGTTTAAAAATTCTTTGGAACTCTTCCATTGTTTATGGAATTGCGCTGACATTTAAAAATGCTTCAGAACTCTTCCATTGTTCCCGGAATCTGCTGAAGTTTAAAAATGCTTCGGAACTCTTCCATTGTTCCCAGTATTCCGCTGAAGTTTAAAAATGCTTCGGAACTCTTCCATTGTTCTTGGAATTCCGCTGACATTTAAAAATACTTCGGAACTCTTCCAATTTTCTCAGAATTCCGCTGACGTTCAAAAATGCTGCAGAACTCTTCCATTGTTCTCGGAATTCCGCTGACATTTCAAAATGCTTCGGAACTCTTCCATTGTTCTTGGAATTCTGCTGAAGTTTAAAAATTCTTCGGAACTCTTCCATTGTTTATGGAATTGCGCTGACATTTAAAAATGCTTCGGAACTCTTCCATTGTTCTCAGAATTCCACTGACGTTTAAAATTGCTTCCGATCTCTTCATTTGTTCCCAGAATTCTGCTGAAGTATAAAAATGCTTCCGAACTCTTCCATTGTACCCGGAATTCCGCTGACGTTTAAAAATGCTTCGGAACTCTTCAATTGTTCTAGGATTTCTGCTGAAGTTTAAAAATGCTTCGGAACTCTTCTATTGTTCTCGCAATTCTGCTGAAGTTTTAAAATGCTTCGGAACACTTCTATTGTCCTCGGAATTTCGCTGACGTTTAAAAATGCTTCAGAACTCTTCCATTTTTCTCAGAATTCCGCTGACGTTTAAAAATGTTTTGGAAATTTTCCATTGTTCTTGGAATTCTGCTGAAGCTTAAAAATTCTTTGGAACTCTTCCATTGTTTATGGGATTGCGCTGACATTTAAAAATGCTTCAGAACTCTTCCATTGTTCCCGGAATCTGCTGAAGTTTAAAAATGCTTCGGAACTCTTCCATTGTTCCCAGTATTCCGCTGAAGTTTAAAAATGCTTCGGAACTCTTCCATTGTTCCCAGTATTCCGCTGACGTTCAAAAATGCTGCAGAACTTTTCCATTGTTCTCGGAATTCCGCTGACATTTCAAAATGCTTCGGAACTCTTCCATTTTTCTTGAAATTCTGCTGAAGTTTAAAAATTCTTCGGAACTCTTCCATTGTTTATGGAATTGCGCTGACATTTAAAAATGTTTCGGAACTATTCCATTGTTCTCGGAATTCCACTGACGTTTAAAATTGCTTTGGAACTCTTCCATTTTTCTCGGAATTCCGCTGAAGTTTAAAAAACCTTCGGAACTCTTCCATTGTTCTCGGAATTCTGTTGACGTTAAAAAATGCTTCCGATCTGTTCCATTGTTCTCGGAATTCTGCTGAAGTATAAAAATGCTTCGGAACACTTCCATTGTTCCCAGTATTCCGCTGAAGTTTAAAATGCTTCGGAACTCTTCCATTCTTCCCAGTATTCCGCTGAAGTTTAAAATGCTTCGGAACTCTTCCATTGTTTTTGGAATTCCGCTGACATTTAAAAATACTTCGGAACTCTTCCATTTTTCTCAGAATTCCGCTGACGTTCAAAAATGCTGCAGAACTTTTCCATTGTTCTCGGAATTCCGCTGACATTTCAAAATGCTTCCGAACTCTTCCATTGTTCTTGGAATTCTGCTGAAGTTTAAAAATTCTTCGGAACTCTTCCATTGTTTATGGAATTGCGCTGACATTTAAAAATGTTTCGGAACTCTTCCATTGTTCTCGGAATTCCACTGACGTTTAAAATTGCTTTGGAACTCTTCCATTTTTCTCGGAATTCCGCTGAAGTTTAAAAAACCTTCGGAACTCTTCCATTGTTCTCGGAATTCCGCTGAAATTTAAAAATGCTTCGAAACTCTTCTAATGTTCTCGGAATTCCGCTGAAATTTAAAAATGCTTCTGGAACTCTTCCATTGTTCTCGGAATTCTGCTGACGTTTAAAAATGCTTCGGAACTGTTCCATTGTTCTCAGAATTCTGCTGACATTTAAAAATGGTTCGTAACTCTTACCATTGTTCTCGGAATTCTCCTGTAATTTAAAAATTCTTCGGAACTTTTCCGTTGTTCTCGGAATTCCGCTGACGTTTAAAAATGCTTCGGAACTCTTCCATTGTTCTCGGAATTCTGCTGACGTTTAAAAATGTTTCGGAACTTTTCCATTGTTCTTGGAATTCTGCTGAAGTTTAAAAATTCTTTGGAACTCTTCCATTGTTTATGGAATTGCGCTGACATTTAAAAATGCTTCCGAACTCTTCCATTGTTCCCGGAATTCCGCTGACGTTTAAAAATGCTTCGGAACTCTTCCATTGTTCTCGGAATTCCGCTGAAGTTTAAAAATGCTTTGGAACTCTTCCATTGTTCTAGGATTTCCGATGAAGTTTAAAAATGCTTCGGAACTCTTCCATTGTTCTCGGAATTCCGCTGAAGTTTAAAAATGCTTCAGAACTCTTCCATTGTTCTCGGAATTCCACTGACGTTTAAAAATGCTTTGGAAATCTTCCATTGGTTCTCGTAATTCCGCTGAAGTTTAAAAAACCTTCGGAACTCTTCCATTGTTCTCGAAATTCCGCTGACGATTAAAAATGCTTCGAAACTCTTCTAATGTTCTCGGAATTCCGCTGAAATTTAAAAATGCTTCTGGAACTCTTGAATTGTTCTCGGAATTCTGCTGACGTTAAAAAATGGTTCGGAACTCTTACCATTGTTCTCGGAATTCTCCTGTAATTTAAAAATTCTTCGGAACTTTTCCATTGTTCTCGGAATTCCGTTGAGGTTTAAAAACGCTTCGGAACTCTTCCATTGTTCTCGGAATTCTGCTGACGTTTAAAAATGCTTCCGATCTCTTCCATTGTTCTGGGAATTCTGCTGAAGTTTAAAAATGCTTCGGAACTCTTCCATTGTCCCCGGAATTCTGCTGAAATTCAAAAATGCTACCGAACTCTTCCATTGTTCCCGGAATTCGGCTGAAGTTTAAAAATGCTTCGGAACTCTTTCATTGCTCAAGGAATTCCGCTGACGTTTAAAAATGCTTCGGAACTCTTCCATTTTTCTCAGAATTCCGCTGACGTTTAAAAATGCTTCGGAACTCTTCCATTGTTCTCAGAATTCTGCTGACATTTAAAAATGGTTCGGAACTCTTACCATTGTTCTCGGAATTCTCCTGTAATTTAAAAATTCTTCGGAACTTTTCCATTGTTCTCGGAATTCTGCTGAAGTTTAAAAATGCTTCGAAACTCTTCCATTGTTCTTAAAATTCTGCTGATGTTTAAAAATGCTTCGGAACTCGACCATTGTTCTCGTAATTCCGCTGACGTTTAAAAATGCTACGTTACTTTTCGATTGTTCTTGGAATTCTGCTGATGTTTAAAAATGCTTCGGAACTCTTCCATTGTTCTCGGAATTTCGCTGACGTTTAAAAATGCTTCAGAACTCTTCCATATTTCTCAGAATTCCGCTGACGTTTAAAAATGTTTTGGAAATTTTCCATTGTTCTTGGAATTCTGCTGAAGTTTAAAAATTCTTTGGAACTCTTCCATTGTTTATGGAATTGCGCTGACATTTAAAAATGCTTCAGAACTCTTCCATTGTTCCCGGAATCTGCTGAAGTTTAAAAATGCTTCGGAACTCTTCCATTGTTCCCAGTATTCCGCTGAAGTTTAAAAATGCTTCGGAACTCTTCCATTGTTCTTGGAATTCCGCTGACATTTAAAAATACTTCGGAACTCTTCCAATTTTCTCAGAATTCCGCTGACGTTCAAAAATGCTGCAGAACTCTTCCATTGTTCTCGGAATTCCGCTGACATTTCAAAAATGCTTCGGAACTCTTCCATTGTTCTTGGAATTCTGCTGAAGTTTAAAAATTCTTCGGAACTCTTCCATTGTTTATGGAATTGCGCTGACATTTAAAAATGCTTCGGAACTCTTCCATTGTTCTCGGAATTCCACTGACGTTTAAAATTGCTTTGGAACTCTTCCATTTTTCTCGGAATTCTGCTGAAGTTTAAAAAACATTCGGAACTCTTCCACTGTTCTCGGAATTCCGCTGAAGTTTAAAAATGCTTCGAAACTCTTCTAATGTTTTCGGAATTCCGCTGAAATTTAAAAATGTTTCTGGAACTCTTCCATTGTTCTCGGAATTCTGCTGACGTTTAAAAATGCTTCGGAACGGTTCCATTGTTCTCAGAATTCTGCTGACATTTAAAAATGGTTCGGAACTCTTACCATTGTTCTCGGAATTCTCCTGTAATTTAAAAATTCTTCGGAACTTTTCCATTGTTCTCGGAATTCCGCTGAGGTTTAAAAATGCTTCGGAACTCTTCCATTGTTCTCGGAATTCTGCTGACGTTTAAAAATGCTTCCGATCTCTTCCATTGTTCTGAGAATTCTGCTGAAGTTTAAAAATGCTTCGGAACTCTTCCATTGTCCCCGGAATTCTGCTGAAATTCAAAAATGCTACGGAACTCTTCCATTGTTCCCGGAATTCGGCTGAAGATTAAAAATGCTTCGGAACTCTTTCATTGCTCAAGGAATTCCGCTGACATTTAAAAATGCTTCGGAACTCTTCCATTTTTCTCAGTATTCCGCTGACGTTTAAAAATGCTTCGGAACTCTTCCATTGTTCTCAGAATTCTGCTGACATTTAAAAATGGTTCGGAACTCTTACCATTGTTCTCGGAATTCTCCTGTAAGTTAAAAATTCTTCGGAACTTTTCCATTGTTCTCGGAATTCCGCTGAAGTTTAAAAATACTTCAGAAATCTTACATTGTTCTCGGAATTCCGCTGATGTTTAAAAATGCTTCGGAACTCTTCCATTGTTTTCGGAATTCTGCTGACGTTTAAAAATGCTTCCGATCTCTTCATTTGTTCCCAGAATTCTGCTGAAGTATAAAAATGCTTCCGAACTCTTCCATTGTACCCGGAATTCCGCTGACGTTTAAAAATGCTTCGGAACTCTTCCATTGTTCTCGGAATTCCGCTGAAGTTTAAAAATGCTTCAGAGCTCTTCCTTTGTTCTAGTATTTCCGCTGAAGTTTAAATATGCTTTGGAACTCTTCCATTGTTCTCGGAATTCCGCTGAAGTTTAAAAATGCTTCGGAACACTTCAATTGTTCTCGGAATTCCGCTGAAGTTTAAAAATGCTTCGGAACTCTTCCATTGTTCTCGTAATTCCGCTGACGTTTAAAAATGCTTAGGAACTCTTCCATTGTTCTAGGATTTCTGCTGAAGTTTAAAAATGCTTCGGAACTCTTCTATTGTTCTCGCAATTCTGCTGAAGTTTTAAAATGCTTCGGAACACTTCCATATTTCTTAGAATTCCTCTGACGTTTAAAAATGTTTTGGAAATTTTCCATTGTTCTTGGAATTCTGCTGAAGTTTAAAAATTCTTTGGAACTCTTCCATTGTTTATGGAATTGCGCTGACATTTAAAAATGCTTCAGAACTCTTCCATTGTTCCCGGAATCTGCTGAAGTTTAAAAATGCTTCGGAACTCTTCCATTGTTCCCAGTATTCCGCTGAAGTTTAAAAATGCTTCGGAACTCTTCCATTGTTCTCGTAATTCCGCTGACGTTTAAAAATGCTTCGTTACTTTTAGATTGTTCTTGGAATTCTGCTCATGTTTAAAAATGCTTCGGAACTCTTCGAGTGTACTCGTAATTCCGGTGATGTTTAAAAATTCTTCGGAACTCTTCCATTGTTCTCGGAATTCCGCTGAAGTTTAAAAATGCTTCAGAACACTTTTATTGTCCTCGGAATTTCGCTGACGTTTAAAAATGCTTCAGAACTCTTCCATATTTCTCAGAATTCCGCTGACGTTTAAAAATGTTTTGGAAATTTTCCATTGTTCTTGGAATTCTGCTGAAGTTTAAAAATTCTTTGGAACTCTTCCATTGTTTATGGAATTGCGCTGACATTTAAAAATGCTTCAGAACTCTTCCATTGTTCCCGGAATCTGCTGAAGTTTAAAAATGCTTCGGAACTCTTCCATTGTTCCCAGTATTCCGCTGAAGTTTAAAAATGCTTCGGAACTCTTCCATTTTTCTTGGAATTCCGCTGACATTTAAAAATACTTCGGAACTCTTCCAATTTTCTCAGAATTCCGCTGACGTTCAAAAATGCTGCAGAACTCTTCCATTGTTCTTGGAATTCCGCTGACATTTCAAAATGCTTCCGAACTCTTCCATTGTTCTTGGAATTCTGCTGAAGTTTAAAAATTCTTCAGAACTCTTCCATTGTTTATGGAATTGCGCTGACATTTAAAAATGTTTCGGAACTCTTCCATTGTTCTCGGAATTCCACTGACGTTTAAAATTGCTTTGGAACTCTTCCATTTTTCTCGGAATTCCGCTGAAGTTTAAAAAACCTTCGGAACTCTTCCATTGTTCTCGGAATTCCGCTGAAATTTAAAAATGCTTCGAAACTCTTCTAATGTTCTCGGAATTCCGCTGAAATTTAAAAATGCTTCTGGAACTCTTCCATTGTTCTCAGAATTCTGCTGACGTTTAAAAATGCTTCGGAACTGTTCCATTGTTCTCAGAATTCTGCTGACATTTAAAAATGGTTCGTAACTCTTACCATTGTTCTCGGAATTCTCCTGTAATTTAAAAATTCTTCGGAACTTTTCCGTTGTTCTCGGAATTCCGCTGACGTTTAAAAATGCTTCGGAACTCTTCCATTGTTCTCGGAATTCTGCTGACGTTTAAAAATGTTTCGGAACTTTTCCATTGTTCTTGGAATTCTGCTGAAGTTTAAAAATTCTTTGGAACTCTTCCATTGTTTATGGAATTGCGCTGACATTTAAAAATTCTTCAGAACTCTTCCATTGTTCTCGGAATTCCACTGACATTTAAAAATGCTTTGGAACTCTTCCATTGTTCTCGGAATTCCGCTGAAGTTTAAAAAACCTTCGGTAATCTTCCATTGTTCTCGAAATTCCGCTGAAGTCTAAAAATGCTTCAGAACTCTTACATAGTTCTCGGAATTCCGCTGAAGTTTAAAAATGCTTCGGAACTCTTCCATTGTTCTCGGAATTCTGCTGACGTTTAAAAATGCTTCCGATCTCTTCAATTGTTCTCGGAATTCTGCTGAAGTATAAAAATGCTTCCGAACTCTTCCATTGCTCCCGGAATTCCGCTGAAGTTTAAAAATGCTTCGGAACTCTTCCATTGTTCTAGGATTTAAGCTGAAGTTTAAAATGCTTTGGAACTCTTCCATTGTTCTCAAAATTCTGCTGACATTTAAAAATGGTTCGGAACTCTTACCATTTTTCTCGGAATTCTCCTGTAATTTAAAAATTCTTCGGAACTTTTCCATTGTTCTCGGAATTCTGCTGAAGTTTAAAAATGCTTCGAAACTCTTCCATTGTTCTTAAAATTCTGCTGATGTTTAAAAATGCTTCGGAACTCTTCCATTGTTCTCGTAATTCCGCTGACGTTTAAAAATGCTTCGTTACTTTTAGATTGTTCTTGGAATTCTGCTCATGTTTAAAAATGCTTCGGAACTCTTCGAGTGTACTCGTAATTCCGGTGATGTTTAAAAATTCTTCGGAACTCTTCCATTGTTCTCGGAATTCCGCTGAAGTTTAAAAATGCTTTGGAACTCTTCCATTGTTCTAGGATTTCCCATGAAGTTTAAAAATGCTTCGGAACTCTTCCATTGTTCTCGGAATAACGCTGAAGTTTAAAAATACTTCGGAACTCTTCCATTTTTCTCAGAATTCCGCTGACGTTCAAAAATGCTGCAGAACTCTTCCATTGTTCTCGGAATTCCGCTGACATTTCAAAATGCTTCGGAACTCTTCCATTGTTCTTGGAATTCTGCTGAAGTTAATAAATTCTTCGGAACTCTTCCATTGTTTATGGAATTGCGCTGACATTTAAAAATGCTTCGGAACTCTTCCATTGTTCTCGGAATTCCACTGACGTTTAAAATTGCTTTGGAACTCTTCCATTTTTCTCGGAATTCCGCTGAAGTTTAAAAAACCTTCGGAACTCTTCCACTGTTCTCGGAATTCCGCTGAAGTTTAAAAATGCTTCGAAACTCTTCTAATGTTCTCGGAATTCCACTGAAATTTAAAAATGTTTCTGGAACTCTTCCATTGTTCTCGGAATTCTGCTGACGTTTAAAAATGCTTCGGAACGGTTCCATTGTTCTCAGAATTCTGCTGACATTTAAAAATGGTTCGGAACTCTTACCATTGTTCTCGGAATTCTCCTGTAATTTAAAAATTCTTCCGAACTTTTCCATTGTTCTCGGAATTCCGCTGAGGTTTAAAAATGCTTCGGAACTCTTCCATTGTTCTCGGAATTCTGCTGACGTTTAAAAATGCTTCGAAACTCTTCCATTGTTCTTAAAATTCTGCTGATGTTTAAAAATGCTTCGGAACTCGACCATTGTTCTCGTAATTCCGCTGACGTTTAAAAATGCTTCGTTACTTTTCGATTGTTCTTGGAATTCTGCTGATGTTTAAAAATGCTTCGGAACTCTTCCATTGTTCTCGGAATTCTGCTGACGTTTAAAAATGCTTCCGATCTCTTCATTTGTTCTCAGAATTCTGCTGAAGTATAAAAATGCTTCCGAACTCTTCCATTGTTCCCAGAATTCCGCAGACGTTTAAAAATGCTTCGGAACTCTTCCATTGTTCTCGGAATTCCGCTGAAGTTTAAAAATGCTTCAGAGCTCTTCCTTTGTTCTAGTATTTCCGCTGAAGTTTAAATATGCTTTTGAACTCTTCCTTTGCTCTCGGAATTCCGCTGAAGTTTAAAAATGCTTCGGAACACTTCAATTGTTCTCGGAATTCCGCTGAAGTTTAAAAATGCTTCGGAACTCTTCCATTGTTCTCGTAATTCCGCTGACGTTTAAAAATGCTTAGGAACTCTTCCATTGTTCTAGGATTTCTGCTGAAGTTTAAAAATGCTTCGGAACTCTTCTATTGTTCTCGCAATTCTGCTGAAGTTTTAAAATGCTTCGGAACACTTCTATTGTCCTCGGAATTTCGCTGACGTTTAAAAATGCTTCAGAACTCTTCCATATTTCTCAGAATTCCGCTGACGTTTAAAAATGTTTTGGAAATTTTCCATTGTTCTTGGAATTCTGCTGAAGTTTAAAAATTCTTTGGAACTCTTCCATTGTTTATGGAATTGCGCTGACATTTAAAAATGCTTCAGAACTCTTCCATTGTTCCCGGAATCTGCTGAAGTTTAAAAATGCTTCGGAACTCTTCCATTGTTCCCAGTATTCCGCTGAAGTTTAAAAATGCTTCGGAACTCTTCCATTGTTCTTGGAATTCCGCTGACATTTAAAAATACTTTGGAACTCTTCCAATTTTCTCAGAATTCCGCTGACGTTCAAAAATGCTGCAGAACTCTTCCATTGTTCTCGGAATTCCGCTGACGTTTAAAAATGCTTCGGAACTCTTCCATTGTTCTCGGAATTCCGCTGAAGTTTAAAAATGCTTTGGAACTCTTCCATTGTTCTAGGATTTCCGATGAAGTTTAAAAATGCTTCGGAACTCTTCCATTGTTCCCGTAATTCCGCTGAAGTTTAAAAATGCTTCAGAACTCTTCCATTGTTCTCGGAATTCCACTGACGTTTAAAAATGCTTTGAAACTCTTCCATTGGTTCTCGTAATTCCGCTGAAGTTTAAAACACCTTCGGAACTCTTCCATTGTTCTCGAAATTCCGCTGACGTTTAAAAATGCTTCGAAACTCTTCTAATGTTCTTGCAATTCCGCTGAAATTTAAAAATGCTTCTGGAACTCTTGAATTGTTCTCGGAATTCTGCTGACGTTTAAAAATGGTTCGGAACTCTTACCATTGTTCTCGGAATTCTCCTGTAATTTAAAAATTCTTCGGAACTTTTCCATTGTTCTCGGAATTCCGCTGAGGTTTAAAAATGCTTCGGGACTCTTCCATTGTTCTCGGAATTCTGCTGACGTTTAAAAATGCTTCCGATCTCTTCCATTGTTCTGGGAATTCTGCTGAAGTTTAAAAATGCTTCGGAACTCTTCCATTGTCCCCGGAATTCTGCTGAAATTCAAAAATGCTACGGAACTCTTCCATTGTTCCCGGAATTCGGCTGAAGTTTAAAAATGCTTCGGAACTCTTTCATTGCTCAAGGAGTTCCGCTGACGTTTAAAAATGCTTCGGAACTCTTCCATTTTTCTCAGAATTCCGCTGACATTTAAAAATGCTTCGGAACTCTTCCATTGTTCTCAGAATTCTGCTGACATTTAAAAATGGTTCGGAACTCTTACCATTGTTCTCGGAATTCTCCTGTAATTTAAAAATTCTTCGGAACTTTTCATTGGTCTCGGAATTCTGCTGAAGTTTAAAAATGCTTCGGAACTCTTCTATTGATCTCGGAATTCCGCTGAAGTTTAAAAATGCTTCGGAACTCGTCCATTGTTTTCGGAATTCTGCTGATGTTTAAAAATGCTTCGGAACGCTTCTATTGTTCTCGAAATGCCTTTGAAGTTTAAAAATGCTTCGGAACTCTTCCATTGTTCTCTGAATTACGCTGAAGTTTAAAATTGCTTCGGAACTCTTCCGTTGTTCTCGAAATTCCACTGATGTTTAAAGATGCTTCGGAACACTTCAATTGTTCTCCGAAATCCGCTGCGGTTTAAAAATGCTTCGGAACTCTTCCATTGTTCTCGGAATTCGGCTGAAGTTTAAAAATGCTTCGAAACTCTTCCATTGTTCTTAAAATTCTGCTGATGTTTAAAAATGCTTCGGAACTCGACCATTGTTCTCGTAATTCCGCTGACGTTTAAAAATGCTACGTTACTTTTCGATTGTTCTTGGAATTCTGCTGATGTTTAAAAATGCTTCGGAACTCTTCCATTGTTCTCGGAATTTCGCTGACGTTTAAAAATGCTTCAGAACTCTTCCATATTTCTCAGATTTCCGCTGACGTTTAAAAATGTTTTGGAAATTTTCCATTGTTCTTGGAATTCTGCTGAAGTTTAAAAATTCTTTGGAACTCTTCCATTGTTTATGGAATTGCGCTGACATTTAAAAATGCTTCAGAACTCTTCCATTGTTCCCGGAATCTGCTGAAGTTTAAAAATGCTTCGGAACTCTTCCATTGTTCCCAGTATTCCGCTGAAGTTTAAAAATGCTTCGGAACTCTTCCATTGTTCTTGGAATTCCGCTGACATTTAAAAATACTTCGGAACTCTTCCAATTTTCTCAGAATTCCGCTGACGTTCAAAAATGCTGCAGAACTCTTCCATTGTTCTCGGAATTCCGCTGACATTTCAAAATGATTCGGAACTCTTCCATTGTTCTTGGAATTCTGCTGAAGTTTAAAAATTCTTCGGAACTCTTCCATTGTTTATGGAATTGCGCTGACATTTAAAAATGCTTCGGAACTCTTCCATTGTTCTCGGAATTCCACTGACGTTTAAAATTGCTTTGGAACTCTTCCATTTTTCTCGGAATTCTGCTGAAGTTTAAAAAACATTCGGAACTCTTCCACTGTTCTCGGAATTCCGCTGAAGTTTAAAAATGCTTCGAAACTCTTCTAATGTTTTCGGAATTCCGCTGAAATTTAAAAATGTTTCTGGAACTCTTCCATTGTTCTCGGAATTCTGCTGACGTTTAAAAATGCTTCGGAACGGTTCCATTGTTCTCAGAATTCTGCTGACATTTAAAAATGGTTCGGAACTCTTACCATTGTTCTCGGAATTCTCCTGTAATTTAAAAATTCTTCGGAACTTTTCCATTGTTCTCGGAATTCCGCTGAGGTTTAAAAATGCTTCGGAACTCTTCCATTGTTCTCGGAATTCTGCTGACGTTTAAAAATGCTTCCGATCTCTTCCATTGTTCTGAGAATTCTGCTGAAGTTTAAAAATGCTTCGGAACTCTTCCATTGTGCCCGGAATTCTGCTGAAATTCAAAAATGCTACGGAACTCTTCCATTGTTCCCGGAATTCGGCTGAAGATTAAAAATGCTTCGGAACTCTTTCATTGCTCAAGGAATTCCGCTGACATTTAAAAATGCTTCGGAACTCTTCCATTTTTCTCAGTATTCCGCTGACGTTTAAAAATGCTTCGGAACTCTTCCATTGTTCTCAGAATTCTGCTGACATTTAAAAATGGTTCGGAACTCTTACCATTGTTCTCGGAATTCTCCTGTAAGTTAAAAATTCTTCGGAACTTTTCCATTGTTCTCGGAATTCCGCTGAAGTTTAAAAATACTTCAGAAATCTTACATTGTTCTCGGAATTCCGCTGATGTTTAAAAATGCTTCGGAACTCTTCCATTGTTTTCGGAATTCTGCTGACGTTTAAAAATGCTTCCGATCTCTTCATTTGTTCCCAGAATTCTGCTGAAGTATAAAAATGCTTCCGAACTCTTCCATTGTACCCGGAATTCCGATGACGTTTAAAAATGCTTCGGAACTCTTCCATTGTTCTCGGAATTCCGCTGAAGTTTAAAAATGCTTCAGAGCTCTTCCTTTGTTCTAGTATTTCCGCTGAAGTTTAAATATGCTTTGGAACTCTTCCATTGTTCTCGCAATTCTGCTGAAGTTTTAAAATGCTTCGGAACACTTCCATATTTCTCAGAATTCCTCTGACGTTTAAAAATGTTTTGGAAATTTTCCATTGTTCTTGGAATTCTGCTGAAGTTTAAAAATTCTTTGGAACTCTTCCATTGTTTATGGAATTGCGCTGACATTTAAAAATGCTTCAGAACTCTTCCATTGTTCCCGGAATCTGCTGAAGTTTAAAAATGCTTCGGAACTCTTCCATTGTTCTTGGAATTCCGCTGACATTTAAAAATACTTCTGAACTCTTCCAATTTTCTCAGAATTCCGCTGACGTTCAAAAATGCTGCAGAACTCTTCCATTGTTCTCGGAATTCCGCTGACATTTCAAAATGCTTCCGAACTCTTCCATTGTTCTTGGAATTCTGCTGAAGTTTAAAAATTCTTCGGAACTCTTCCATTGTTTATGGAATTGCGCTGACATTTAAAAATGTTTCAGAACTCTTCCATTGTTCTCGGAATTCCACTGACGTTTAAAATTGCTTTGGAACTCTTCCATTTTTCTCGGAATTCCGCTGAAGTTTAAAAAACCTTCGGAACTCTTCCATTGTTCTCGGAATTCCGCTGAAATTTAAAAATGCTTCGAAACTCTTCTAATGTTCTCGGAATTCCGCTGAAATTTAAAAATGCTTCTGGAACTCTTCCATTGTTCTCAGAATTCTGCTGACGTTTAAAAATGCTTTGGAACTTTTCCATTGTTCTCAGAATTCTGCTGACATTTAAAAATGGTTCGTAACTCTTACCATTGTTCTCGGAATTCTCCTGTAATTTAAAAATTCTTCGGAACTTTTCCGTTGTTCTCGGAATTCCGCTGACGTTTAAAAATGCTTCGGAACTCTTCCATTGTTCTCGGAATTCTGCTGACGTTTAAAAATGTTTCGGAACTTTTCCATTGTTCTGAGAATTCTGCTGAAGGTTAAAAATTCTTTGGAACTCTTCCATTGTTTATGGAATTGCGCTGACATTTAAAAATGCTTCAGAACTCTTCCATTGTTCTCGGAATTCCACTGACATTTAAAAATGCTTTGGAACTCTTCCATTGTTCTCGGAATTCCGCTGAAGTTTAAAAAACCTTCGGTAATCTTCCATTGTTCTCGAAATTCCGCTGAAGTCTAAAAATGCTTCAGAACTCTTACATAGTTCTCGGAATTCCGCTGAAGTTTAAAAATGCTTCGGAACTCTTCCATTTTTCTCAGAATTCCGCTGACATTTAAAAATGCTTCGGAACTCTTCCATTGTTCTCAGAATTCTGCTGACATTTAAAAATGGTTCGGAACTCTTACCATTGTTCTCGGAATTCTCCTGTAATTTAAAAATTCTTCGGAACTTTTCATTGGTCTCGGAATTCTGCTGAAGTTTAAAAATGCTTCGGAACTCTTCTATTGATCTCGGAATTCCGCTGAAGTTTAAAAATGTTTCGGAACTCGTCCATTGTTTTCGGAATTCTGCTGATGTTTAAAAATGCTTCGGAACGCTTCTATTGTTCTCGAAATGCCTTTGAAGTTTAAAAATGCTTCGGAACTCTTCCATTGTTCTCTGAATTACGCTGAAGTTTAAAATTGCTTCGGAACTCTTCCGTTGTTCTCGAAATTCCACTGATGTTTAAAGATGCTTCGGAACACTTCAATTGTTCTCCGAAATCCGCTGCGGTTTAAAAATGCTTCGGAACTCTTCCATTGTTCTCGGAATTCGGCTGAAGTTTAAAAATGCTTCGAAACTCTTCCATTGTTCTTAAAATTCTGCTGATGTTTAAAAATGCTTCGGAACTCGACCATTGTTCTCGTAATTCCGCTGACGTTTAAAAATGCTACGTTACTTTTCGATTGTTCTTGGAATTCTGCTGATGTTTAAAAATGCTTCGGAACTCTTCCATTGTTCTCGGAATTTCGCTGACGTTTAAAAATGCTTCAGAACTCTTCCATATTTCTCAGATTTCCGCTGACGTTTAAAAATGTTTTGGAAATTTTCCATTGTTCTTGGAATTCTGCTGAAGTTTAAAAATTCTTTGGAACTCTTCCATTGTTTATGGAATTGCGCTGACATTTAAAAATGCTTCAGAACTCTTCCATTGTTCCCGGAATCTGCTGAAGTTTAAAAATGCTTCGGAACTCTTCCATTGTTCCCAGTATTCCGCTGAAGTTTAAAAATGCTTCGGAACTCTTCCATTGTTCTTGGAATTCCGCTGACATTTAAAAATACTTCGGAACTCTTCCAATTTTCTCAGAATTCCGCTGACGTTCAAAAATGCTGCAGAACTCTTCCATTGTTCTCGGAATTCCGCTGACATTTCAAAATGCTTCGGAACTCTTCCATTGTTCTTGGAATTCTGCTGAAGTTTAAAAATTCTTCGGAACTCTTCCATTGTTTATGGAATTGCGCTGACATTTAAAAATGCTTCGGAACTCTTCCATTGTTCTCGGAATTCCACTGACGTTTAAAATTGCTTTGGAACTCTTCCATTTTTCTCGGAATTCTGCTGAAGTTTAAAAAACATTCGGAACTCTTCCACTGTTCTCGGAATTCCGCTGAAGTTTAAAAATGCTTCGAAACTCTTCTAATGTTTTCGGAATTCCGCTGAAATTTAAAAATGTTTCTGGAACTCTTCCATTGTTCTCGGAATTCTGCTGACGTTTAAAAATGCTTCGGAACGGTTCCATTGTTCTCAGAATTCTGCTGACATTTAAAAATGGTTCGGAACTCTTACCATTGTTCTCGGAATTCTCCTGTAATTTAAAAATTCTTCGGAACTTTTCCATTGTTCTCGGAATTCCGCTGAGGTTTAAAAATGCTTCGGAACTCTTCCATTGTTCTCGGAATTCTGCTGACGTTTAAAAATGCTTCCGATCTCTTCCATTGTTCTGAGAATTCTGCTGAAGTTTAAAAATGCTTCGGAACTCTTCCATTGTGCCCGGAATTCTGCTGAAATTCAAAAATGCTACGGAACTCTTCCATTGTTCCCGGAATTCGGCTGAAGATTAAAAATGCTTCGGAACTCTTTCATTGCTCAAGGAATTCCGCTGACATTTAAAAATGCTTCGGAACTCTTCCATTTTTCTCAGTATTCCGCTGACGTTTAAAAATGCTTCGGAACTCTTCCATTGTTCTCAGAATTCTGCTGACATTTAAAAATGGTTCGGAACTCTTACCATTGTTCTCGGAATTCTCCTGTAAGTTAAAAATTCTTCGGAACTTTTCCATTGTTCTCGGAATTCCGCTGAAGTTTAAAAATACTTCAGAAATCTTACATTGTTCTCGGAATTCCGCTGATGTTTAAAAATGCTTCGGAACTCTTCCATTGTTTTCGGAATTCTGCTGACGTTTAAAAATGCTTCCGATCTCTTCATTTGTTCCCAGAATTCTGCTGAAGTATAAAAATGCTTCCGAACTCTTCCATTGTACCCGGAATTCCGATGACGTTTAAAAATGCTTCGGAACTCTTCCATTGTTCTCGGAATTCCGCTGAAGTTTAAAAATGCTTCAGAGCTCTTCCTTTGTTCTAGTATTTCCGCTGAAGTTTAAATATGCTTTGGAACTCTTCCATTGTTCTCGCAATTCTGCTGAAGTTTTAAAATGCTTCGGAACACTTCCATATTTCTCAGAATTCCTCTGACGTTTAAAAATGTTTTGGAAATTTTCCATTGTTCTTGGAATTCTGCTGAAGTTTAAAAATTCTTTGGAACTCTTCCATTGTTTATGGAATTGCGCTGACATTTAAAAATGCTTCAGAACTCTTCCATTGTTCCCGGAATCTGCTGAAGTTTAAAAATGCTTCGGAACTCTTCCATTGTTCTTGGAATTCCGCTGACATTTAAAAATACTTCTGAACTCTTCCAATTTTCTCAGAATTCCGCTGACGTTCAAAAATGCTGCAGAACTCTTCCATTGTTCTCGGAATTCCGCTGACATTTCAAAATGCTTCCGAACTCTTCCATTGTTCTTGGAATTCTGCTGAAGTTTAAAAATTCTTCGGAACTCTTCCATTGTTTATGGAATTGCGCTGACATTTAAAAATGTTTCAGAACTCTTCCATTGTTCTCGGAATTCCACTGACGTTTAAAATTGCTTTGGAACTCTTCCATTTTTCTCGGAATTCCGCTGAAGTTTAAAAAACCTTCGGAACTCTTCCATTGTTCTCGGAATTCCGCTGAAATTTAAAAATGCTTCGAAACTCTTCTAATGTTCTCGGAATTCCGCTGAAATTTAAAAATGCTTCTGGAACTCTTCCATTGTTCTCAGAATTCTGCTGACGTTTAAAAATGCTTCGGAACTTTTCCATTGTTCTCAGAATTCTGCTGACATTTAAAAATGGTTCGTAACTCTTACCATTGTTCTCGGAATTCTCCTGTAATTTAAAAATTCTTCGGAACTTTTCCGTTGTTCTCGGAATTCCGCTGACGTTTAAAAATGCTTCGGAACTCTTCCATTGTTCTCGGAATTCTGCTGACGTTTAAAAATGTTTCGGAACTTTTCCATTGTTCTTGGAATTCTGCTGAAGTTTAAAAATTCTTTGGAACTCTTCCATTGTTTATGGAATTGCGCTGACATTTAAAAATGCTTCAGAACTCTTCCATTGTTCTCGGAATTCCACTGACATTTAAAAATGCTTTGGAACTCTTCCATTGTTCTCGGAATTCCGCTGAAGTTTAAAAAACCTTCGGTAATCTTCCATTGTTCTCGAAATTCCGCTGAAGTCTAAAAATGCTTCAGAACTCTTACATAGTTCTCGGAATTCCGCTGAAGTTTAAAAATGCTTCGGAACTCTTCCATTGTTCTCGGAATTCTGCTGACGTTTAAAAATGCTTCCGATCTCATCAATTGTTCTCGGAATTCTGCTGAAGTATAAAAATGCTTCCGAACTCTTCCATTGCTCCCGGAATTCCGCTGAAGTTTAAAAATGCTTCGGAACTCTTCCATTGTTCTAGGATTTAAGCTGAAGTTTAAAATGCTTTGGAACTCTTCCATTGTTCTCAGAATTCTGCTGACATTTAAAAATGGTTCGGAACTCTTACCATTGTTCTCGGAATTCTCCTGTAATTTAAAAATTCTTCGGAACTTTTCCGTTGTTCTCGGAATTCCGCTGACGTTTAAAAATGCTTCGGAACTCTTCCATTGTTCTCGGAATTCTGCTGACGTTTAAAAATGTTTCGGAACTTTTCCATTGTTCTTGGAATTCTGCTGAAGTTTAAAAATTCTTTGGAACTCTTCCATTGTTTATGGAATTGCGCTGACATTTAAAAATGCTTCAGAACTCTTCCATTGTTCTCGGAATTCCACTGACATTTAAAAATGCTTTGGAACTCTTCCATTGTTCTCGGAATTCCGCTGAAGTTTAAAAAACCTTCGGTAATCTTCCATTGTTCTCGAAATTCCGCTGAAGTCTAAAAATGCTTCAGAACTCTTACATAGTTCTCGGAATTCCGCTGAAGTTTAAAAATGCTTCGGAACTCTTCCATTTTTCTCAGAATTCCGCTGACATTTAAAAATGCTTCGGAACTCTTCCATTGTTCTCAGAATTCTGCTGACATTTAAAAATGGTTCGGAACTCTTACCATTGTTCTCGGAATTCTCCTGTAATTTAAAAATTCTTCGGAACTTTTCATTGGTCTCGGAATTCTGCTGAAGTTTAAAAATGCTTCGGAACTCTTCTATTGATCTCGGAATTCCGCTGAAGTTTAAAAATGCTTCGGAACTCGTCCATTGTTTTCGGAATTCTGCTGATGTTTAAAAATGCTTCGGAACGCTTCTATTGTTCTCGAAATGCCTTTGAAGTTTAAAAATGCTTCGGAACTCTTCCATTGTTCTCTGAATTACGCTGAAGTTTAAAATTGCTTCGGAACTCTTCCGTTGTTCTCGAAATTCCACTGATGTTTAAAGATGCTTCGGAACACTTCAATTGTTCTCCGAAATCCGCTGCGGTTTAAAAATGCTTCGGAACTCTTCCATTGTTCTCGGAATTCGGCTGAAGTTTAAAAATGCTTCGAAACTCTTCCATTGTTCTTAAAATTCTGCTGATGTTTAAAAATGCTTCGGAACTCGACCATTGTTCTCGTAATTCCGCTGACGTTTAAAAATGCTACGTTACTTTTCGATTGTTCTTGGAATTCTGCTGATGTTTAAAAATGCTTCGGAACTCTTCCATTGTTCTCGGAATTTCGCTGACGTTTAAAAATGCTTCAGAACTCTTCCATATTTCTCAGATTTCCGCTGACGTTTAAAAATGTTTTGGAAATTTTCCATTGTTCTTGGAATTCTGCTGAAGTTTAAAAATTCTTTGGAACTCTTCCATTGTTTATGGAATTGCGCTGACATTTAAAAATGCTTCAGAACTCTTCCATTGTTCCCGGAATCTGCTGAAGTTTAAAAATGCTTCGGAACTCTTCCATTGTTCCCAGTATTCCGCTGAAGTTTAAAAATGCTTCGGAACTCTTCCATTGTTCTTGGAATTCCGCTGACATTTAAAAATACTTCGGAACTCTTCCAATTTTCTCAGAATTCCGCTGACGTTCAAAAATGCTGCAGAACTCTTCCATTGTTCTCGGAATTCCGCTGACATTTCAAAATGCTTCGGAACTCTTCCATTGTTCTTGGAATTCTGCTGAAGTTTAAAAATTCTTCGGAACTCTTCCATTGTTTATGGAATTGCGCTGACATTTAAAAATGCTTCGGAACTCTTCCATTGTTCTCGGAATTCCACTGACGTTTAAAATTGCTTTGGAACTCTTCCATTTTTCTCGGAATTCTGCTGAAGTTTAAAAAACATTCGGAACTCTTCCACTGTTCTCGGAATTCCGCTGAAGTTTAAAAATGCTTCGAAACTCTTCTAATGTTTTCGGAATTCCGCTGAAATTTAAAAATGTTTCTGGAACTCTTCCATTGTTCTCGGAATTCTGCTGACGTTTAAAAATGCTTCGGAACGGTTCCATTGTTCTCAGAATTCTGCTGACATTTAAAAATGGTTCGGAACTCTTACCATTGTTCTCGGAATTCTCCTGTAATTTAAAAATTCTTCGGAACTTTTCCATTGTTCTCGGAATTCCGCTGAGGTTTAAAAATGCTTCGGAACTCTTCCATTGTTCTCGGAATTCTGCTGACGTTTAAAAATGCTTCCGATCTCTTCCATTGTTCTGAGAATTCTGCTGAAGTTTAAAAATGCTTCGGAACTCTTCCATTGTGCCCGGAATTCTGCTGAAATTCAAAAATGCTACGGAACTCTTCCATTGTTCCCGGAATTCGGCTGAAGATTAAAAATGCTTCGGAACTCTTTCATTGCTCAAGGAATTCCGCTGACATTTAAAAATGCTTCGGAACTCTTCCATTTTTCTCAGTATTCCGCTGACGTTTAAAAATGCTTCGGAACTCTTCCATTGTTCTCAGAATTCTGCTGACATTTAAAAATGGTTCGGAACTCTTACCATTGTTCTCGGAATTCTCCTGTAAGTTAAAAATTCTTCGGAACTTTTCCATTGTTCTCGGAATTCCGCTGAAGTTTAAAAATACTTCAGAAATCTTACATTGTTCTCGGAATTCCGCTGATGTTTAAAAATGCTTCGGAACTCTTCCATTGTTTTCGGAATTCTGCTGACGTTTATAAATGCTTCCGATCTCTTCATTTGTTCCCAGAATTCTGCTGAAGTATAAAAATGCTTCCGAACTCTTCCATTGTACCCGGAATTCCGATGACGTTTAAAAATGCTTCGGAACTCTTCCATTGTTCTCGGAATTCCGCTGAAGTTTAAAAATGCTTCAGAGCTCTTCCTTTGTTCTAGTATTTCCGCTGAAGTTTAAATATGCTTTGGAACTCTTCCAGTGTTCTCGCAATTCTGCTGAAGTTTTAAAATGCTTCGGAACACTTCCATATTTCTCAGAATTCCTCTGACGTTTAAAAATGTTTTGGAAATTTTCCATTGTTCTTGGAATTCTGCTGAAGTTTAAAAATTCTTCGGAACTCTTCCATTGTTTATGGAATTGCGCTGACATTTAAAAATGTTTCAGAACTCTTCCATTGTTCTCGGAATTCCACTGACGTTTAAAATTGCTTTGGAACTCTTCCATTTTTCTCGGAATTCCGCTGAAGTTTAAAAAACCTTCGGAACTCTTCCATTGTTCTCGGAATTCCGCTGAAATTTAAAAATGCTTCGAAACTCTTCTAATGTTCTCGGAATTCCGCTGAAATTTAAAAATGCTTCTGGAACTCTTCCATTGTTCTCAGAATTCTGCTGACGTTTAAAAATGCTTCGGAACTTTTCCATTGTTCTCAGAATTCTGCTGACATTTAAAAATGGTTCGTAACTCTTACCATTGTTCTCGGAATTCTCCTGTAATTTAAAAATTCTTCGGAACTTTTCCGTTGTTCTCGGAATTCCGCTGACGTTTAAAAATGCTTCGGAACTCTTCCATTGTTCTCGGAATTCTGCTGACGTTTAAAAATGTTTCGGAACTTTTCCATTGTTCTTGGAATTCTGCTGAAGTTTAAAAATTCTTTGGAACTCTTCCATTGTTTATGGAATTGCGCTGACATTTAAAAATGCTTCAGAACTCTTCCATTGTTCTCGGAATTCCACTGACATTTAAAAATGCTTTGGAACTCTTCCATTGTTCTCGGAATTCCGCTGAAGTTTAAAAAACCTTCGGTAATCTTCCATTGTTCTCGAAATTCCGCTGAAGTCTAAAAATGCTTCAGAACTCTTACATAGTTCTCGGAATTCCGCTGAAGTTTAAAAATGCTTCGGAACTCTTCCATTGTTCTCGGAATTCTGCTGACGTTTAAAAATGCTTCCGATCTCATCAATTGTTCTCGGAATTCTGCTGAAGTATAAAAATGCTTCCGAACTCTTCCATTGCTCCCGGAATTCCGCTGAAGTTTAAAAATGCTTCGGAACTCTTCCATTGTTCTAGGATTTAAGCTGAAGTTTAAAATGCTTTGGAACTCTTCCATTGTTCTCAGAATTCTGCTGACATTTAAAAATGGTTCGGAACTCTTACCATTGTTCTCGGAATTCTCCTGTAATTTAAAAATTCTTCGGAACTTTTCCGTTGTTCTCGGAATTCCGCTGACGTTTAAAAATGCTTCGGAACTCTTCCATTGTTCTCGGAATTCTGCTGACGTTTAAAAATGTTTCGGAACTTTTCCATTGTTCTTGGAATTCTGCTGAAGTTTAAAAATTCTTTGGAACTCTTCCATTGTTTATGGAATTGCGCTGACATTTAAAAATGCTTCAGAACTCTTCCATTGTTCTCGGAATTCCACTGACATTTAAAAATGCTTTGGAACTCTTCCATTGTTCTCGGAATTCCGCTGAAGTTTAAAAAACCTTCGGTAATCTTCCATTGTTCTCGAAATTCCGCTGAAGTCTAAAAATGCTTCAGAACTCTTACATAGTTCTCGGAATTCCGCTGAAGTTTAAAAATGCTTCGGAACTCTTCCATTTTTCTCAGAATTCCGCTGACATTTAAAAATGCTTCGGAACTCTTCTATTGATCTCGGAATTCCGCTGAAGTTTAAAAATGCTTCGGAACTCGTCCATTGTTTTCGGAATTCTGCTGATGTTTAAAAATGCTTCGGAACGCTTCTATTGTTCTCGAAATGCCTTTGAAGTTTAAAAATGCTTCGGAACTCTTCCATTGTTCTCTGAATTACGCTGAAGTTTAAAATTGCTTCGGAACTCTTCCGTTGTTCTCGAAATTCCACTGATGTTTAAAGATGCTTCGGAACACTTCAATTGTTCTCCGAAATCCGCTGCGGTTTAAAAATGCTTCGGAACTCTTCCATTGTTCTCGGAATTCGGCTGAAGTTTAAAAATGCTTCGAAACTCTTCCATTGTTCTTAAAATTCTGCTGATGTTTAAAAATGCTTCGGAACTCGACCATTGTTCTCGTAATTCCGCTGACGTTTAAAAATGCTACGTTACTTTTCGATTGTTCTTGGAATTCTGCTGATGTTTAAAAATGCTTCGGAACTCTTCCATTGTTCTCGGAATTTCGCTGACGTTTAAAAATGCTTCAGAACTCTTCCATATTTCTCAGATTTCCGCTGACGTTTAAAAATGTTTTGGAAATTTTCCATTGTTCTTGGAATTCTGCTGAAGTTTAAAAATTCTTTGGAACTCTTCCATTGTTTATGGAATTGCGCTGACATTTAAAAATGCTTCAGAACTCTTCCATTGTTCCCGGAATCTGCTGAAGTTTAAAAATGCTTCGGAACTCTTCCATTGTTCCCAGTATTCCGCTGAAGTTTAAAAATGCTTCGGAACTCTTCCATTGTTCTTGGAATTCCGCTGACATTTAAAAATACTTCGGAACTCTTCCAATTTTCTCAGAATTCCGCTGACGTTCAAAAATGCTGCAGAACTCTTCCATTGTTCTCGGAATTCCGCTGACATTTCAAAATGCTTCGGAACTCTTCCATTGTTCTTGGAATTCTGCTGAAGTTTAAAAATTCTTCGGAACTCTTCCATTGTTTATGGAATTGCGCTGACATTTAAAAATGCTTCGGAACTCTTCCATTGTTCTCGGAATTCCACTGACGTTTAAAATTGCTTTGGAACTCTTCCATTTTTCTCGGAATTCTGCTGAAGTTTAAAAAACATTCGGAACTCTTCCACTGTTCTCGGAATTCCGCTGAAGTTTAAAAATGCTTCGAAACTCTTCTAATGTTTTCGGAATTCCGCTGAAATTTAAAAATGTTTCTGGAACTCTTCCATTGTTCTCGGAATTCTGCTGACGTTTAAAAATGCTTCGGAACGGTTCCATTGTTCTCAGAATTCTGCTGACATTTAAAAATGGTTCGGAACTCTTACCATTGTTCTCGGAATTCTCCTGTAATTTAAAAATTCTTCGGAACTTTTCCATTGTTCTCGGAATTCCGCTGAGGTTTAAAAATGCTTCGGAACTCTTCCATTGTTCTCGGAATTCTGCTGACGTTTAAAAATGCTTCCGATCTCTTCCATTGTTCTGAGAATTCTGCTGAAGTTTAAAAATGCTTCGGAACTCTTCCATTGTGCCCGGAATTCTGCTGAAATTCAAAAATGCTACGGAACTCTTCCATTGTTCCCGGAATTCGGCTGAAGATTAAAAATGCTTCGGAACTCTTTCATTGCTCAAGGAATTCCGCTGACATTTAAAAATGCTTCGGAACTCTTCCATTTTTCTCAGTATTCCGCTGACGTTTAAAAATGCTTCGGAACTCTTCCATTGTTCTCAGAATTCTGCTGACATTTAAAAATGGTTCGGAACTCTTACCATTGTTCTCGGAATTCTCCTGTAAGTTAAAAATTCTTCGGAACTTTTCCATTGTTCTCGGAATTCCGCTGAAGTTTAAAAATACTTCAGAAATCTTACATTGTTCTCGGAATTCCGCTGATGTTTAAAAATGCTTCGGAACTCTTCCATTGTTTTCGGAATTCTGCTGACGTTTATAAATGCTTCCGATCTCTTCATTTGTTCCCAGAATTCTGCTGAAGTATAAAAATGCTTCCGAACTCTTCCATTGTACCCGGAATTCCGATGACGTTTAAAAATGCTTCGGAACTCTTCCATTGTTCTCGGAATTCCGCTGAAGTTTAAAAATGCTTCAGAGCTCTTCCTTTGTTCTAGTATTTCCGCTGAAGTTTAAATATGCTTTGGAACTCTTCCAGTGTTCTCGCAATTCTGCTGAAGTTTTAAAATGCTTCGGAACACTTCCATATTTCTCAGAATTCCTCTGACGTTTAAAAATGTTTTGGAAATTTTCCATTGTTCTTGGAATTCTGCTGAAGTTTAAAAATTCTTCGGAACTCTTCCATTGTTTATGGAATTGCGCTGACATTTAAAAATGTTTCAGAACTCTTCCATTGTTCTCGGAATTCCACTGACGTTTAAAATTGCTTTGGAACTCTTCCATTTTTCTCGGAATTCCGCTGAAGTTTAAAAAACCTTCGGAACTCTTCCATTGTTCTCGGAATTCCGCTGAAATTTAAAAATGCTTCGAAACTCTTCTAATGTTCTCGGAATTCCGCTGAAATTTAAAAATGCTTCTGGAACTCTTCCATTGTTCTCAGAATTCTGCTGACGTTTAAAAATGCTTCGGAACTTTTCCATTGTTCTCAGAATTCTGCTGACATTTAAAAATGGTTCGTAACTCTTACCATTGTTCTCGGAATTCTCCTGTAATTTAAAAATTCTTCGGAACTTTTCCGTTGTTCTCGGAATTCCGCTGACGTTTAAAAATGCTTCGGAACTCTTCCATTGTTCTCGGAATTCTGCTGACGTTTAAAAATGTTTCGGAACTTTTCCATTGTTCTTGGAATTCTGCTGAAGTTTAAAAATTCTTTGGAACTCTTCCATTGTTTATGGAATTGCGCTGACATTTAAAAATGCTTCAGAACTCTTCCATTGTTCTCGGAATTCCACTGACATTTAAAAATGCTTTGGAACTCTTCCATTGTTCTCGGAATTCCGCTGAAGTTTAAAAAACCTTCGGTAATCTTCCATTGTTCTCGAAATTCCGCTGAAGTCTAAAAATGCTTCAGAACTCTTACATAGTTCTCGGAATTCCGCTGAAGTTTAAAAATGCTTCGGAACTCTTCCATTGTTCTCGGAATTCTGCTGACGTTTAAAAATGCTTCCGATCTCATCAATTGTTCTCGGAATTCTGCTGAAGTATAAAAATGCTTCCGAACTCTTCCATTGCTCCCGGAATTCCGCTGAAGTTTAAAAATGCTTCGGAACTCTTCCATTGTTCTAGGATTTAAGCTGAAGTTTAAAATGCTTTGGAACTCTTCCATTGTTCTCAGAATTCTGCTGACATTTAAAAATGGTTCGGAACTCTTACCATTTTTCTCGGAATTCTCCTGTAATTTAAAAATTCTTCGGAACTTTTCCATTGTTCTCGGAATTCTGCTGAAGTTTAAAAATGCTTCGAAACTCTTCCATTGTTCTTAAAATTCTGCTGATGTTTAAAAATTCTTCGGAACTCTTCCATTGTTCTCGTAATTCCGCTGACGTTTAAAAATGCTTCGTTACTTTTAGATTGTTCTTGGAATTCTGCTCATGTTTAAAAATGCTTCGGAACTCTTCGAGTGTACTCGTAATTCCGGTGATGTTTAAAAATTCTTCGGAACTCTTCCATTGTTCTCGGAATTCCGCTGAAGTTTAAAAATGCTTTGGAACTCTTCCATTGTTCTAGGATTTCCGATGAAGTTTAAAAATGCTTCGGAACTCTTCCATTGTTCTCGGAATAACGCTGAAGTTTAAAAATACTTCGGAACTCTTCCATTGTTCTCGCAATTCTGCTGAAGTTTTAAAATGCTTCGGAACACTTCTATTGTCCTCGGAATTTCGCTGACGTTTAAAAATGCTTCAGAACTCTTCCATATTTCTCAGAATTCCGCTGACGTTTAAAAATGTTTTGGAAATTTTCCATTGTTCTTGGAATTCTGCTGAAGTTTAAAAATTCTTTGGAACTCTTCCATTGTTTATGGAATTGCGCTGACATTTAAAAATGCTTCAGAACTCTTCCATTGTTCCCGGAATCTGCTGAAGTTTAAAAATGCTTCGGAACTCTTCCATTGTTCCCAGTATTCCGCTGAAGTTTAAAAATGCTTCGGAACTCTTCCATTTTTCTTGGAATTCCGCTGACATTTAAAAATACTTCGGAACTCTTCCAATTTTCTCAGAATTCCGCTGACGTTCAAAAATGCTGCAGAACTCTTCCATTGTTCTTGGAATTCCGCTGACATTTCAAAATGCTTCCGAACTCTTCCATTGTTCTTGGAATTCTGCTGAAGTTTAAAAATTCTTCGGAACTCTTCCATTGTTTATGGAATTGCGCTGACATTTAAAAATGTTTCGGAACTCTTCCATTGTTCTCGGAATTCCACTGACGTTTAAAATTGCTTTGGAACTCTTCCATTTTTCTCGGAATTCCGCTGAAGTTTAAAAAACCTTCGGAACTCTTCCATTGTTCTCGGAATTCCGCTGAAATTTAAAAATGCTTCGAAACTCTTCTAATGTTCTCGGAATTCCGCTGAAATTTAAAAATGCTTCTGGAACTCTTCCATTGTTCTCAGAATTCTGCTGACGTTTAAAAATGCTTCGGAACTGTTCCATTGTTCTCAGAATTCTGCTGACATTTAAAAATGGTTCGTAACTCTTACCATTGTTCTCGGAATTCTCCTGTAATTTAAAAATTCTTCGGAACTTTTCCGTTGTTCTCGGAATTCCGCTGACGTTTAAAAATGCTTCGGAACTCTTCCATTGTTCTCGGAATTCTGCTGACGTTTAAAAATGTTTCGGAACTTTTCCATTGTTCTTGGAATTCTGCTGAAGTTTAAAAATTCTTTGGAACTCTTCCATTGTTTATGGAATTGCGCTGACATTTAAAAATGCTTCAGAACTCTTCCATTGTTCTCGGAATTCCACTGACATTTAAAAATGCTTTGGAACTCTTCCATTCTTCTCGGAATTCCGCTGAAGTTTAAAAAACCTTCGGTAATCTTCCATTGGTCTCGAAATTCCGCTGAAGTCTAAAAATGCTTCAGAACTCTTACATAGTTCTCGGAATTCCGCTGAAGTTTAAAAATGCTTCGGAACTCTTCCATTGTTCTCGGAATTCTGCTGACGTTTAAAAATGCTTCCGATCTCTTCAATTGTTCTCGGAATTCTGCTGAAGTATAAAAATGCTTCCGAACTCTTCCATTGCTCCCGGAATTCCGCTGAAGTTTAAAAATGCTTCGGAACTCTTCCATTGTTCTAGGATTTAAGCTGAAGTTTAAAATGCTTTGGAACTCTTCCATTGTTCTCAGAATTCTGCTGACATTTAAAAATGGTTCGGAACTCTTACCATTTTTCTCGAATTCTCCTGTAATTTAAAAATTCTTCGGAACTTTTCCATTGTTCTCGGAATTCTGCTGAAGTTTAAAAATGCTTCGAAACTCTTCCATTGTTCTTAAAATTCTGCTGATGTTTAAAAATGCTTCGGAACTCTTCCATTGTTCTCGTAATTCCGCTGACGTTTAAAAATGCTTCGTTACTTTTAGATTGTTCTTGGAATTCTGCTCATGTTTAAAAATGCTTCGGAACTCTTCGAGTGTACTCGTAATTCCGGTGATGTTTAAAAATTCTTCGGAACTCTTCCATTGTTCTCGGAATTCCGCTGAAGTTTAAAAATGCTTTGGAACTCTTCCATTGTTCTAGGATTTCCGATGAAGTTTAAAAATGCTTCGGAACTCTTCCATTGTTCTCGGAATAACGCTGAAGTTTAAAAATACTTCGGAACTCTTCCATTTTTCTCAGAATTCCGCTGACGTTCAAAAATGCTGCAGAACTCTTCCATTGTTCTCGGAATTCCGCTGACATTTCAAAATGCTTCGGAACTCTTCCATTGTTCTTGGAATTCTGCTGAAGTTTATAAATTCTTCGGAACTCTTCCATTGTTTATGGAATTGCGCTGACATTTAAAAATGCTTCGGAACTCTTCCATTGTTCTCCGAATTCCACTGACGTTTAAAATTGCTTTGGAACTCTTCCATTTTTCTCGGAATTCCGCTGAAGTTTAAAAAACCTTCGGAACTCTTCCACTGTTCTCGGAATTCCGCTGAAGTTTAAAAATGCTTCGAAACTCTTCTAATGTTCTCGGAATTCCACTGAAATTTAAAAATGTTTCTGGAACTCTTCCATTGTTCTCGGAATTCTGCTGACGTTTAAAAATGCTTCGGAACGGTTCCATTGTTCTCAGAATTCTGCTGACATTTAAAAATGGTTCGGAACTCTTACCATTGTTCTCGGAATTCTCCTGTAATTTAAAAATTCTTCCGAACTTTTCCATTGTTCTCGGAATTCCGCTGAGGTTTAAAAATGCTTCGGAACTCTTCCATTGTTCTCGGAATTCTGCTGACGTTTAAAAATGCTTCGAAACTCTTCCATTGTTCTTAAAATTCTGCTGATGTTTAAAAATGCTTCGGAACTCGACCATTGTTCTCGTAATTCCGCTGACGTTTAAAAATGCTTCGTTACTTTTCGATTGTTCTTGGAATTCTGCTGATGTTTAAAAATGCTTCGGAACTCTTCCATTGTTCTCGGAATTCTGCTGACGTTTAAAAATGCTTCCGATCTCTTCATTTGTTCTCAGAATTCTGCTGAAGTATAAAAATGCTTCCGAACTCTTCCATTGTTCCCAGAATTCCGCAGACGTTTAAAAATGCTTCGGAACTCTTCCATTGTTCTCGGAATTCCGCTGAAGTTTAAAAATGCTTCAGAGCTCTTCCTTTGTTCTAGTATTTCCGCTGAAGTTTAAATATGCTTTTGAACTCTTCCTTTGCTCTCGGAATTCCGCTGAAGTTTAAAAATGCTTCGGAACTCTTCCATTGTTCTCGTAATTCCGCTGACGTTTAAAAATGCTTAGGAACTCTTCCATTGTTCTAGGATTTCTGCTGAAGTTTAAAAATGCTTCGGAACTCTTCTATTGTTCTCGCAATTCTGCTGAAGTTTTAAAATGCTTCGGAACACTTCTATTGTCCTCGGAATTTCGATGACGTTTAAAAATGCTTCAGAACTCTTCCATATTTCTCAGAATTCCGCTGACGTTTAAAAATGTTTTGGAAATTTTCCATTGTTCTTGGAATTCTGCTGAAGTTTAAAAATTCTTTGGAACTCTTCCATTGTTTATGGAATTGCGCTGACATTTAAAAATGCTTCAGAACTCTTCCATTGTTCCCAGTATTCCGCTGAAGTTTAAAAATGCTTCGGAACTCTTCCATTGTTCTTGGAATTCCGCTGACATTTAAAAATACTTTGGAACTCTTCCAATTTTCTCAGAATTCCGCTGACGTTCAAAAATGCTGCAGAACTCTTCCATTGTTCTCGGAATTCCGCTGACGTTTAAAAATGCTTCGGAACTCTTCCATTGTTCTCGGAATTCCGCTGAAGTTTAAAAATGCTTTGGAACTCTTCCATTGTTCTAGGATTTCCGATGAAGTTTAAAAATGCTTCGGAACTCTTCCATTGTTCTCGTAATTCCGCTGAAGTTTAAAAATGCTTCAGAACTCTTCCATTGTTCTCGGAATTCCACTGACGTTTAAAAATGCTTTGAAACTCTTCCATTGGTTCTCGTAATTCCGCTGAAGTTTAAAACACCTTCGGAACTCTTCCATTGTTCTCGAAATTCCGCTGACGTTTAAAAATGCTTCGAAACTCTTCTAATGTTCTTGCAATTCCGCTGAAATTTAAAAATGCTTCTGGAACTCTTGAATTGTTCTCGGAATTCTGCTGACGTTTAAAAATGGTTCGGAACTCTTACCATTGTTCTCGGAATTCTCCTGTAATTTAAAAATTCTTCGGAACTTTTCCATTGTTCTCGGAATTCCGCTGAGGTTTAAAAATGCTTCGGGACTCTTCCATTGTTCTCGGAATTCTGCTGACGTTTAAAAATGCTTCCGATCTCTTCCATTGTTCTGGGAATTCTGCTGAAGTTTAAAAATGCTTCGGAACTCTTCCATTGTCCCCGGAATTCTGCTGAAATTCAAAAATGCTACGGAACTCTTCCATTGTTCCCGGAATTCGGCTGAAGTTTAAAAATGCTTCGGAACTCTTTCATTGCTCAAGGAATTCCGCTGACGTTTAAAAATGCTTCGGAACTCTTCCATTTTTCTCAGAATTCCGCTGACATTTAAAAATGCTTCGGAACTCTTCCATTGTTCTCAGAATTCTGCTGACATTTAAAAATGGTTCGGAACTCTTACCATTGTTCTCGGAATTCTCCTGTAATTTAAAAATTCTTCGGAACTTTTCATTGGTCTCGGAATTCTGCTGAAGTTTAAAAATGCTTCGGAACTCTTCTATTGATCTCGGAATTCCGCTGAAGTTTAAAAATGCTTCGGAACTCGTCCATTGTTTTCGGAATTCTGCTGATGTTTAAAAATGCTTCGGAACGCTTCTATTGTTCTCGAAATGCCTTTGAAGTTTAAAAATGCTTCGGAACTCTTCCATTGTTCTCTGAATTCCGCTGAAGTTTAAAATTGCTTCGGAACTCTTCCGTTGTTCTCGAAATTCCACTGATGTTTAAAGATGCTTCGGAACACTTCAATTGTTCTCCGAAATCCGCTGCGGTTTAAAAATGCTTCGGAACTCTTCCATTGTTCTCGGAATTCGGCTGAAGTTTAAAAATGCTTCGAAACTCTTCCATTGTTCTTAAAATTCTGCTGATGTTTAAAAATGCTTCGGAACTCGACCATTGTTCTCGTAATTCCGCTGACGTTTAAAAATGCTACGTTACTTTTCGATTGTTCTTGGAATTCTGCTGATGTTTAAAAATGCTTCGGAACTCTTCCATTGTTCTCGGAATTTCGCTGACGTTTAAAAATGCTTCAGAACTCTTCCATATTTCTCAGATTTCCGCTGACGTTTAAAAATGTTTTGGAAATTTTCCATTGTTCTTGGAATTCTGCTGAAGTTTAAAAATTCTTTGGAACTCTTCCATTGTTTATGGAATTGCGCTGACATTTAAAAATGCTTCAGAACTCTTCCATTGTTCCCGGAATCTGCTGAAGTTTAAAAATGCTTCGGAACTCTTCCATTGTTCCCAGTATTCCGCTGAAGTTTAAAAATGCTTCGGAACTCTTCCATTGTTCTTGGAATTCCGCTGACATTTAAAAATACTTCGGAACTCTTCCAATTTTCTCAGAATTCCGCTGACGTTCAAAAATGCTGCAGAACTCTTCCATTGTTCTCGGAATTCCGCTGACATTTCAAAATGCTTCGGAACTCTTCCATTGTTCTTGGAATTCTGCTGAAGTTTAAAAATTCTTCGGAACTCTTCCATTGTTTATGGAATTGCGCTGACATTTAAAAATGCTTCGGAACTCTTCCATTGTTCTCGGAATTCCACTGACGTTTAAAATTGCTTTGGAACTCTTCCATTTTTCTCGGAATTCTGCTGAAGTTTAAAAAACATTCGGAACTCTTCCACTGTTCTCGGAATTCCGCTGAAGTTTAAAAATGCTTCGAAACTCTTCTAATGTTTTCGGAATTCCGCTGAAATTTAAAAATGTTTCTGGAACTCTTCCATTGTTCTCGGAATTCTGCTGACGTTTAAAAATGCTTCGGAACGGTTCCATTGTTCTCAGAATTCTGCTGACATTTAAAAATGGTTCGGAACTCTTACCATTGTTCTCGGAATTCTCCTGTAATTTAAAAATTCTTCGGAACTTTTCCATTGTTCTCGGAATTCCGCTGAGGTTTAAAAATGCTTCGGAACTCTTCCATTGTTCTCGGAATTCTGCTGACGTTTAAAAATGCTTCCGATCTCTTCCATTGTTCTGAGAATTCTGCTGAAGTTTAAAAATGCTTCGGAACTCTTCCATTGTGCCCGGAATTCTGCTAAAATTCAAAAATGCTACGGAACTCTTCCATTGTTCCCGGAATTCGGCTGAAGATTAAAAATGCTTCGGAACTCTTTCATTGCTCAAGGAATTCCGCTGACATTTAAAAATGCTTCGGAACTCTTCCATTTTTCTCAGTATTCCGCTGACGTTTAAAAATGCTTCGGAACTCTTCCATTGTTCTCAGAATTCTGCTGACATTTAAAAATGGTTCGGAACTCTTACCATTGTTCTCGGAATTCTCCTGTAAGTTAAAAATTCTTCGGAACTTTTCCATTGTTCTCGGAATTCCGCTGAAGTTTAAAAATACTTCAGAAATCTTACATTGTTCTCGGAATTCCGCTGATGTTTAAAAATGCTTCGGAACTCTTCCATTGTTTTCGGAATTCTGCTGACGTTTAAAAATGCTTCCGATCTCTTCATTTGTTCCCAGAATTCTGCTGAAGTATAAAAATGCTTCCGAACTCTTCCATTGTACCCGGAATTCCGATGACGTTTAAAAATGCTTCGGAACTCTTCCATTGTTCTCGGAATTCCGCTGAAGTTTAAAAATGCTTCAGAGCTCTTCCTTTGTTCTAGTATTTCCGCTGAAGTTTAAATATGCTTTGGAACTCTTCCATTGTTCTCGCAATTCTGCTGAAGTTTTAAAATGCTTCGGAACACTTCCATATTTCTCAGAATTCCTCTGACGTTTAAAAATGTTTTGGAAATTTTCCATTGTTCTTGGAATTCTGCTGAAGTTTAAAAATTCTTTGGAACTCTTCCATTGTTTATGGAATTGCGCTGACATTTAAAAATACTTCAGAACTCTTCCATTGTTCCCGGAATCTGCTGAAGTTTAAAAATGCTTTGGAACTCTTCCATTGTTCTTGGAATTCCGCTGACATTTAAAAATACTTCTGAACTCTTCCAATTTTCTCAGAATTCCGCTGACGTTCAAAAATGCTGCAGAACTCTTCCATTGTTCTCGGAATTCCGCTGACATTTCAAAATGCTTCCGAACTCTTCCATTGTTCTTGGAATTCTGCTGAAGTTTAAAAATTCTTCGGAACTCTTCCATTGTTTATGGAATTGCGCTGACATTTAAAAATGTTTCAGAACTCTTCCATTGTTCTCGGAATTCCACTGACGTTTAAAATTGCTTTGGAACTCTTCCATTTTTCTCGGAATTCCGCTGAAGTTTAAAAAACCTTCGGAACTCTTCCATTGTTCTCGGAATTCCGCTGAAATTTAAAAATGCTTCGAAACTCTTCTAATGTTCTCGGAATTCCGCTGAAATTTAAAAATGCTTCTGGAACTCTTCCATTGTTCTCAGAATTCTGCTGACGTTTAAAAATGCTTCGGAACTTTTCCATTGTTCTCAGAATTCTGCTGACATTTAAAAATGGTTCGTAACTCTTACCATTGTTCTCGGAATTCTCCTGTAATTTAAAAATTCTTCGGAACTTTTCCGTTGTTCTCGGAATTCCGCTGACGTTTAAAAATGCTTCGGAACTCTTCCATTGTTCTCGGAATTCTGCTGACGTTTAAAAATGTTTCGGAACTTTTCCATTGTTCTTGGAATTCTGCTGAAGTTTAAAAATTCTTTGGAACTCTTCCATTGTTTATGGAATTGCGCTGACATTTAAAAATGCTTCAGAACTCTTCCATTGTTCTCGGAATTCCACTTACATTTAAAAATGCTTTGGAACTCTTCCATTGTTCTCGGAATTCCGCTGAAGTTTAAAAAACCTTCGGTAATCTTCCATTGTTCTCGAAATTCCGCTGAAGTCTAAAAATGCTTCAGAACTCTTACATAGTTCTCGGAATTCCGCTGAAGTTTAAAAATGCTTCGGAACTCTTCCATTGTTCTCGGAATTCTGCTGACGTTTAAAAATGCTTCCGATCTCATCAATTGTTCTCGGAATTCTGCTGAAGTATAAAAATGCTTCGGAACTCTTCCATTGTTCTAGGATTTAAGCTGAAGTTTAAAATGCTTTGGAACTCTTCCATTGTTCTCAGAATTCTGCTGACATTTAAAAATGGTTCGGAACTCTTACCATTTTTCTCGGAATTCTCCTGTAATTTAAAAATTCTTCGGAACTTTTCCATTGTTCTCGGAATTCTGCTGAAGTTTAAAAATGCTTCGAAACTCTTCCATTGTTCTTAAAATTCTGCTGATGTTTAAAAATGCTTCGGAACTCGACCATTGTTCTCGTAATTCCGCTGACGTTTAAAAATGCTTCGTTACTTTTCGATTGTTCTTGGAATTCTGCTGATGTTTAAAAATGCTTCGGAACTCTTCCATTGTTCTCGGAATTCTGCTGACGTTTAAAAATGCTTCCGATCTCTTCATTTGTTCTCAGAATTCTGCTGAAGTATAAAAATGCTTCCGAACTCTTCCATTGTTCCCAGAATTCCGCAGACGTTTAAAAATGCTTCGGAACTCTTCCATTGTTCTCGGAATTCCGCTGAAGTTTAAAAATGCTTCAGAGCTCTTCCTTTGTTCTAGTATTTCCGCTGAAGTTTAAATATGCTTTTGAACTCATCCTTTGCTCTCGGAATTCCGCTGAAGTTTAAAAATGCTTCGGAACACTTCAATTGTTCTCGGAATTCCGCTGAAGTTTAAAAATGCTTCGGAACTCTTCCATTGTTCTCGTAATTCCGCTGACGTTTAAAAATGCTTAGGAACTCTTCCATTGTTCTAGGATTTCTGCTGAAGTTTAAAAATGCTTCGGAACTCTTCTATTGTTCTCGCAATTCTGCTGAAGTTTTAAAATGCTTCGGAACACTTCTATTGTCCTCGGAATTTCGCTGACGTTTAAAAATGCTTCAGAACTCTTCCATATTTCTCAGAATTCCGCTGACGTTTAAAAATGTTTTGGAAATTTTCCATTGTTCTTGGAATTCTGCTGAAGTTTAAAAATTCTTTGGAACTCTTCCATTGTTTATGGAATTGCGCTGACATTTAAAAATGCTTCAGAACTCTTCCATTGTTCCCGGAATCTGCTGAAGTTTAAAAATGCTTCGGAACTCTTCCATTGTTCCCAGTATTCCGCTGAAGTTTAAAAATGCTTCGGAACTCTTCCATTGTTCTTGGAATTCCGCTGACATTTAAAAATACTTTGGAACTCTTCCAATTTTCTCAGAATTCCGCTGACGTTCAAAAATGCTGCAGAACTCTTCCATTGTTCTCGGAATTCCGCTGACGTTTAAAAATGCTTCGGAACTCTTCCATTGTTCTCGGAATTCCGCTGAAGTTTAAAAATGCTTTGGAACTCTTCCATTGTTCTAGGATTTCCGATGAAGTTTAAAAATGCTTCGGAACTCTTCCATTGTTCTCGTAATTCCGCTGAAGTTTAAAAATGCTTCAGAACTCTTCCATTGTTCTCGGAATTCCACTGACGTTTAAAAATGCTTTGAAACTCTTCCATTGGTTCTCGTAATTCCGCTGAAGTTTAAAACACCTTCGGAACTCTTCCATTGTTCTCGAAATTCCGCTGACGTTTAAAAATGCTTCGAAACTCTTCTAATGTTCTTGCAATTCCGCTGAAATTTAAAAATGCTTCTGGAACTCTTGAATTGTTCTCGGAATTCTGCTGACGTTTAAAAATGGTTCGGAACTCTTACCATTGTTCTCGGAATTCTCCTGTAATTTAAAAATTCTTCGGAACTTTTCCATTGTTCTCGGAATTCTGCTGACGTTTAAAAATGCTTCCGATCTCTTCCATTGTTCTGGGAATTCTGCTGAAGTTTAAAAATGCTTCGGAACTCTTCCATTGTCCCCGGAATTCTGCTGAAATTCAAAAATGCTACGGAACTCTTCCATTGTTCCCGGAATTCGGCTGAAGTTTAAAAATGCTTCGGAACTCTTTCATTGCTCAAGGAATTCCGCTGACGTTTAAAAATGCTTCGGAACTCTTCCATTTTTCTCAGAATTCCGCTGACATTTAAAAATGCTTCGGAACTCTTCCATTGTTCTCAGAATTCTGCTGACATTTAAAAATGGTTCGGAACTCTTACCATTGTTCTCGGAATTCTCCTGTAATTTAAAAATTCTTCGGAACTTTTCATTGGTCTCGGAATTCTGCTGAAGTTTAAAAATGCTTCGGAACTCTTCTATTGATCTCGGAATTCCGCTGAAGTTTAAAAATGCTTCGGAACTCGTCCATTGTTTTCGGAATTCTGCTGATGTTTAAAAATGCTTCGGAACGCTTCTATTGTTCTCGAAATGCCTTTGAAGTTTAAAAATGCTTCGGAACTCTTCCATTGTTCTCTGAATTCCGCTGAAGTTTAAAATTGCTTCGGAACTCTTCCGTTGTTCTCGAAATTCCACTGATGTTTAAAGATGCTTCGGAACACTTCAATTGTTCTCCGAAATCCGCTGCGGTTTAAAAATGCTTCGGAACTCTTCCATTGTTCTCGGAATTCGGCTGAAGTTTAAAAATGCTTCGAAACTCTTCCATTGTTCTTAAAATTCTGCTGATGTTTAAAAATGCTTCGGAACTCGACCATTGTTCTCGTAATTCCGCTGACGTTTAAAAATGCTACGTTACTTTTCGATTGTTCTTGGAATTCTGCTGATGTTTAAAAATGCTTCGGAACTCTTCCATTGTTCTCGGAATTTCGCTGACGTTTAAAAATGCTTCAGAACTCTTCCATATTTCTCAGATTTCCGCTGACGTTTAAAAATGTTTTGGAAATTTTCCATTGTTCTTGGAATTCTGCTGAAGTTTAAAAATTCTTTGGAACTCTTCCATTGTTTATGGAATTGCGCTGACATTTAAAAATGCTTCAGAACTCTTCCATTGTTCCCGGAATCTGCTGAAGTTTAAAAATGCTTCGGAACTCTTCCATTGTTCCCAGTATTCCGCTGAAGTTTAAAAATGCTTCGGAACTCTTCCATTGTTCTTGGAATTCCGCTGACATTTAAAAATACTTCGGAACTCTTCCAATTTTCTCAGAATTCCGCTGACGTTCAAAAATGCTGCAGAACTCTTCCATTGTTCTCGGAATTCCGCTGACATTTCAAAATGCTTCGGAACTCTTCCATTGTTCTTGGAATTCTGCTGAAGTTTAAAAATTCTTCGGAACTCTTCCATTGTTTATGGAATTGCGCTGACATTTAAAAATGCTTCGGAACTCTTCCATTGTTCTCGGAATTCCACTGACGTTTAAAATTGCTTTGGAACTCTTCCATTTTTCTCGGAATTCTGCTGAAGTTTAAAAAACATTCGGAACTCTTCCACTGTTCTCGGAATTCCGCTGAAGTTTAAAAATGCTTCGAAACTCTTCTAATGTTTTCGGAATTCCGCTGAAATTTAAAAATGTTTCTGGAACTCTTCCATTGTTCTCGGAATTCTGCTGACGTTTAAAAATGCTTCGGAACGGTTCCATTGTTCTCAGAATTCTGCTGACATTTAAAAATGGTTCGGAACTCTTACCATTGTTCTCGGAATTCTCCTGTAATTTAAAAATTCTTCGGAACTTTTCCATTGTTCTCGGAATTCCGCTGAGGTTTAAAAATGCTTCGGAACTCTTCCATTGTTCTCGGAATTCTGCTGACGTTTAAAAATGCTTCCGATCTCTTCCATTGTTCTGAGAATTCTGCTGAAGTTTAAAAATGCTTCGGAACTCTTCCATTGTGCCCGGAATTCTGCTGAAATTCAAAAATGCTACGGAACTCTTCCATTGTTCCCGGAATTCGGCTGAAGATTAAAAATGCTTCGGAACTCTTTCATTGCTCAAGGAATTCCGCTGACATTTAAAAATGCTTCGGAACTCTTCCATTTTTCTCAGTATTCCGCTGACGTTTAAAAATGCTTCGGAACTCTTCCATTGTTCTCAGAATTCTGCTGACATTTAAAAATGGTTCGGAACTCTTACCATTGTTCTCGGAATTCTCCTGTAAGTTAAAAATTCTTCGGAACTTTTCCATTGTTCTCGGAATTCCGCTGAAGTTTAAAAATACTTCAGAAATCTTACATTGTTCTCGGAATTCCGCTGATGTTTAAAAATGCTTCGGAACTCTTCCATTGTTTTCGGAATTCTGCTGACGTTTAAAAATGCTTCCGATCTCTTCATTTGTTCCCAGAATTCTGCTGAAGTATAAAAATGCTTCCGAACTCTTCCATTGTACCCGGAATTCCGATGACGTTTAAAAATGCTTCGGAACTCTTCCATTGTTCTCGGAATTCCGCTGAAGTTTAAAAATGCTTCAGAGCTCTTCCTTTGTTCTAGTATTTCCGCTGAAGTTTAAATATGCTTTGGAACTCTTCCATTGTTCTCGCAATTCTGCTGAAGTTTTAAAATGCTTCGGAACACTTCCATATTTCTCAGAATTCCTCTGACGTTTAAAAATGTTTTGGAAATTTTCCATTGTTCTTGGAATTCTGCTGAAGTTTAAAAATTCTTTGGAACTCTTCCATTGTTTATGGAATTGCGCTGACATTTAAAAATACTTCAGAACTCTTCCATTGTTCCCGGAATCTGCTGAAGTTTAAAAATGCTTTGGAACTCTTCCATTGTTCTTGGAATTCCGCTGACATTTAAAAATACTTCTGAACTCTTCCAATTTTCTCAGAATTCCGCTGACGTTCAAAAATGCTGCAGAACTCTTCCATTGTTCTCGGAATTCCGCTGACATTTCAAAATGCTTCCGAACTCTTCCATTGTTCTTGGAATTCTGCTGAAGTTTAAAAATTCTTCGGAACTCTTCCATTGTTTATGGAATTGCGCTGACATTTAAAAATGTTTCAGAACTCTTCCATTGTTCTCGGAATTCCACTGACGTTTAAAATTGCTTTGGAACTCTTCCATTTTTCTCGGAATTCCGCTGAAGTTTAAAAAACCTTCGGAACTCTTCCATTGTTCTCGGAATTCCGCTGAAATTTAAAAATGCTTCGAAACTCTTCTAATGTTCTCGGAATTCTGCTGAAATTTAAAAATGCTTCTGGAACTCTTCCATTGTTCTCAGAATTCTGCTGACGTTTAAAAATGCTTCGGAACTTTTCCATTGTTCTCAGAATTCTGCTGACATTTAAAAATGGTTCGTAACTCTTACCATTGTTCTCGGAATTCTCCTGTAATTTAAAAATTCTTCGGAACTTTTCCGTTGTTCTCGGAATTCCGCTGACGTTTAAAAATGCTTCGGAACTCTTCCATTGTTCTCGGAATTCTGCTGACGTTTAAAAATGTTTCGGAACTTTTCCATTGTTCTTGGAATTCTGCTGAAGTTTAAAAATTCTTTGGAACTCTTCCATTGTTTATGGAATTGCGCTGACATTTAAAAATGCTTCAGAACTCTTCCATTGTTCTCGGAATTCCACTTACATTTAAAAATGCTTTGGAACTCTTCCATTGTTCTCGGAATTCCGCTGAAGTTTAAAAAACCTTCGGTAATCTTCCATTGTTCTCGAAATTCCGCTGAAGTCTAAAAATGCTTCAGAACTCTTACATAGTTCTCGGAATTCCGCTGAAGTTTAAAAATGCTTCGGAACTCTTCCATTGTTCTCGGAATTCTGCTGACGTTTAAAAATGCTTCCGATCTCATCAATTGTTCTCGGAATTCTGCTGAAGTATAAAAATGCTTCGGAACTCTTCCATTGTTCTAGGATTTAAGCTGAAGTTTAAAATGCTTTGGAACTCTTCCATTGTTCTCAGAATTCTGCTGACATTTAAAAATGGTTCGGAACTCTTACCATTTTTCTCGGAATTCTCCTGTAATTTAAAAATTCTTCGGAACTTTTCCATTGTTCTCGGAATTCTGCTGAAGTTTAAAAATGCTTCGAAACTCTTCCATTGTTCTTAAAATTCTGCTGATGTTTAAAAATGCTTCGGAACTCGACCATTGTTCTCGTAATTCCGCTGACGTTTAAAAATGCTTCGTTACTTTTCGATTGTTCTTGGAATTCTGCTGATGTTTAAAAATGCTTCGGAACTCTTCCATTGTTCTCGGAATTCTGCTGACGTTTAAAAATGCTTCCGATCTCTTCATTTGTTCTCAGAATTCTGCTGAAGTATAAAAATGCTTCCGAACTCTTCCATTGTTCCCAGAATTCCGCAGACGTTTAAAAATGCTTCGGAACTCTTCCATTGTTCTCGGAATTCCGCTGAAGTTTAAAAATGCTTCAGAGCTCTTCCTTTGTTCTAGTATTTCCGCTGAAGTTTAAATATGCTTTTGAACTCATCCTTTGCTCTCGGAATTCCGCTGAAGTTTAAAAATGCTTCGGAACACTTCAATTGTTCTCGGAATTCCGCTGAAGTTTAAAAATGCTTCGGAACTCTTCCATTGTTCTCGTAATTCCGCTGACGTTTAAAAATGCTTAGGAACTCTTCCATTGTTCTAGGATTTCTGCTGAAGTTTAAAAATGCTTCGGAACTCTTCTATTGTTCTCGCAATTCTGCTGAAGTTTTAAAATGCTTCGGAACACTTCTATTGTCCTCGGAATTTCGCTGACGTTTAAAAATGCTTCAGAACTCTTCCATATTTCTCAGAATTCCGCTGACGTTTAAAAATGTTTTGGAAATTTTCCATTGTTCTTGGAATTCTGCTGAAGTTTAAAAATTCTTTGGAACTCTTCCATTGTTTATGGAATTGCGCTGACATTTAAAAATGCTTCAGAACTCTTCCATTGTTCCCGGAATCTGCTGAAGTTTAAAAATGCTTCGGAACTCTTCCATTGTTCCCAGTATTCCGCTGAAGTTTAAAAATGCTTCGGAACTCTTCCATTGTTCTTGGAATTCCGCTGACATTTAAAAATACTTTGGAACTCTTCCAATTTTCTCAGAATTCCGCTGACGTTCAAAAATGCTGCAGAACTCTTCCATTGTTCTCGGAATTCCGCTGACGTTTAAAAATGCTTCGGAACTCTTCCATTGTTCTCGGAATTCCGCTGAAGTTTAAAAATGCTTTGGAACTCTTCCATTGTTCTAGGATTTCCGATGAAGTTTAAAAATGCTTCGGAACTCTTCCATTGTTCTCGTAATTCCGCTGAAGTTTAAAAATGCTTCAGAACTCTTCCATTGTTCTCGGAATTCCACTGACGTTTAAAAATGCTTTGAAACTCTTCCATTGGTTCTCGTAATTCCGCTGAAGTTTAAAACACCTTCGGAACTCTTCCATTGTTCTCGAAATTCCGCTGACGTTTAAAAATGCTTCGAAACTCTTCTAATGTTCTTGCAATTCCGCTGAAATTTAAAAATGCTTCTGGAACTCTTGAATTGTTCTCGGAATTCTGCTGACGTTTAAAAATGGTTCGGAACTCTTACCATTGTTCTCGGAATTCTCCTGTAATTTAAAAATTCTTCGGAACTTTTCCATTGTTCTCGGAATTCCGCTGAGGTTTAAAAATGCTTCGGGACTCTTCCATTGTTCTCGGAATTCTGCTGACGTTTAAAAATGCTTCCGATCTCTTCCATTGTTCTGGGAATTCTGCTGAAGTTTAAAAATGCTTCGGAACTCTTCCATTGTCCCCGGAATTCTGCTGAAATTCAAAAATGCTACGGAACTCTTCCATTGTTCCCGGAATTCGGCTGAAGTTTAAAAATGCTTCGGAACTCTTTCATTGCTCAAGGAATTCCGCTGACGTTTAAAAATGCTTCGGAACTCTTCCATTTTTCTCAGAATTCCGCTGACATTTAAAAATGCTTCGGAACTCTTCCATTGTTCTCAGAATTCTGCTGACATTTAAAAATGGTTCGGAACTCTTACCATTGTTCTCGGAATTCTCCTGTAATTTAAAAATTCTTCGGAACTTTTCATTGGTCTCGGAATTCTGCTGAAGTTTAAAAATGCTTCGGAACTCTTCTATTGATCTCGGAATTCCGCTGAAGTTTAAAAATGCTTCGGAACTCGTCCATTGTTTTCGGAATTCTGCTGATGTTTAAAAATGCTTCGGAACGCTTCTATTGTTCTCGAAATGCCTTTGAAGTTTAAAAATGCTTCGGAACTCTTCCATTGTTCTCTGAATTCCGCTGAAGTTTAAAATTGCTTCGGAACTCTTCCGTTGTTCTCGAAATTCCACTGATGTTTAAAGATGCTTCGGAACACTTCAATTGTTCTCCGAAATCCGCTGCGGTTTAAAAATGCTTCGGAACTCTTCCATTGTTCTCGGAATTCGGCTGAAGTTTAAAAATGCTTCGAAACTCTTCCATTGTTCTTAAAATTCTGCTGATGTTTAAAAATGCTTCGGAACTCGACCATTGTTCTCGTAATTCCGCTGACGTTTAAAAATGCTACGTTACTTTTCGATTGTTCTTGGAATTCTGCTGATGTTTAAAAATGCTTCGGAACTCTTCCATTGTTCTCGGAATTTCGCTGACGTTTAAAAATGCTTCAGAACTCTTCCATATTTCTCAGATTTCCGCTGACGTTTAAAAATGTTTTGGAAATTTTCCATTGTTCTTGGAATTCTGCTGAAGTTTAAAAATTCTTTGGAACTCTTCCATTGTTTATGGAATTGCGCTGACATTTAAAAATGCTTCAGAACTCTTCCATTGTTCCCGGAATCTGCTGAAGTTTAAAAATGCTTCGGAACTCTTCCATTGTTCCCAGTATTCCGCTGAAGTTTAAAAATGCTTCGGAACTCTTCCATTGTTCTTGGAATTCCGCTGACATTTAAAAATACTTCGGAACTCTTCCAATTTTCTCAGAATTCCGCTGACGTTCAAAAATGCTGCAGAACTCTTCCATTGTTCTCGGAATTCCGCTGACATTTCAAAATGCTTCGGAACTCTTCCATTGTTCTTGGAATTCTGCTGAAGTTTAAAAATTCTTCGGAACTCTTCCATTGTTTATGGAATTGCGCTGACATTTAAAAATGCTTCGGAACTCTTCCATTGTTCTCGGAATTCCACTGACGTTTAAAATTGCTTTGGAACTCTTCCATTTTTCTCGGAATTCTGCTGAAGTTTAAAAAACATTCGGAACTCTTCCACTGTTCTCGGAATTCCGCTGAAGTTTAAAAATGCTTCGAAACTCTTCTAATGTTTTCGGAATTCCGCTGAAATTTAAAAATGTTTCTGGAACTCTTCCATTGTTCTCGGAATTCTGCTGACGTTTAAAAATGCTTCGGAACGGTTCCATTGTTCTCAGAATTCTGCTGACATTTAAAAATGGTTCGGAACTCTTACCATTGTTCTCGGAATTCTCCTGTAATTTAAAAATTCTTCGGAACTTTTCCATTGTTCTCGGAATTCCGCTGAGGTTTAAAAATGCTTCGGAACTCTTCCATTGTTCTCGGAATTCTGCTGACGTTTAAAAATGCTTCCGATCTCTTCCATTGTTCTGAGAATTCTGCTGAAGTTTAAAAATGCTTCGGAACTCTTCCATTGTGCCCGGAATTCTGCTGAAATTCAAAAATGCTACGGAACTCTTCCATTGTTCCCGGAATTCGGCTGAAGATTAAAAATGCTTCGGAACTCTTTCATTGCTCAAGGAATTCCGCTGACATTTAAAAATGCTTCGGAACTCTTCCATTTTTCTCAGTATTCCGCTGACGTTTAAAAATGCTTCGGAACTCTTCCATTGTTCTCAGAATTCTGCTGACATTTAAAAATGGTTCGGAACTCTTACCATTGTTCTCGGAATTCTCCTGTAAGTTAAAAATTCTTCGGAACTTTTCCATTGTTCTCGGAATTCCGCTGAAGTTTAAAAATACTTCAGAAATCTTACATTGTTCTCGGAATTCCGCTGATGTTTAAAAATGCTTCGGAACTCTTCCATTGTTTTCGGAATTCTGCTGACGTTTAAAAATGCTTCCGATCTCTTCATTTGTTCCCAGAATTCTGCTGAAGTATAAAAATGCTTCCGAACTCTTCCATTGTACCCGGAATTCCGATGACGTTTAAAAATGCTTCGGAACTCTTCCATTGTTCTCGGAATTCCGCTGAAGTTTAAAAATGCTTCAGAGCTCTTCCTTTGTTCTAGTATTTCCGCTGAAGTTTAAATATGCTTTGGAACTCTTCCATTGTTCTCGCAATTCTGCTGAAGTTTTAAAATGCTTCGGAACACTTCCATATTTCTCAGAATTCCTCTGACGTTTAAAAATGTTTTGGAAATTTTCCATTGTTCTTGGAATTCTGCTGAAGTTTAAAAATTCTTTGGAACTCTTCCATTGTTTATGGAATTGCGCTGACATTTAAAAATGCTTCAGAACTCTTCCATTGTTCCCGGAATCTGCTGAAGTTTAAAAATGCTTCGGAACTCTTCCATTGTTCTTGGAATTCCGCTGACATTTAAAAATACTTCTGAACTCTTCCAATTTTCTCAGAATTCCGCTGACGTTCAAAAATGCTGCAGAACTCTTCCATTGTTCTCGGAATTCCGCTGACATTTCAAAATGCTTCCGAACTCTTCCATTGTTCTTGGAATTCTGCTGAAGTTTAAAAATTCTTCGGAACTCTTCCATTGTTTATGGAATTGCGCTGACATTTAAAAATGTTTCAGAACTCTTCCATTGTTCTCGGAATTCCACTGACGTTTAAAATTGCTTTGGAACTCTTCCATTTTTCTCGGAATTCCGCTGAAGTTTAAAAAACCTTCGGAACTCTTCCATTGTTCTCGGAATTCCGCTGAAATTTAAAAATGCTTCGAAACTCTTCTAATGTTCTCGGAATTCCGCTGAAATTTAAAAATGCTTCTGGAACTCTTCCATTGTTCTCAGAATTCTGCTGACGTTTAAAAATGCTTCGGAACTTTTCCATTGTTCTCAGAATTCTGCTGACATTTAAAAATGGTTCGTAACTCTTACCATTGTTCTCGGAATTCTCCTGTAATTTAAAAATTCTTCGGAACTTTTCCGTTGTTCTCGGAATTCCGCTGACGTTTAAAAATGCTTCGGAACTCTTCCATTGTTCTCGGAATTCTGCTGACGTTTAAAAATGTTTCGGAACTTTTCCATTGTTCTTGGAATTCTGCTGAAGTTTAAAAATTCTTTGGAACTCTTCCATTGTTTATGGAATTGCGCTGACATTTAAAAATGCTTCAGAACTCTTCCATTGTTCTCGGAATTCCACTGACATTTAAAAATGCTTTGGAACTCTTCCATTGTTCTCGGAATTCCGCTGAAGTTTAAAAAACCTTCGGTAATCTTCCATTGTTCTCGAAATTCCGCTGAAGTCTAAAAATGCTTCAGAACTCTTACATAGTTCTCGGAATTCCGCTGAAGTTTAAAAATGCTTCGGAACTCTTCCATTGTTCTCGGAATTCTGCTGACGTTTAAAAATGCTTCCGATCTCATCAATTGTTCTCGGAATTCTGCTGAAGTATAAAAATGCTTCCGAACTCTTCCATTGCTCCCGGAATTCCGCTGAAGTTTAAAAATGCTTCGGAACTCTTCCATTGTTCTAGGATTTAAGCTGAAGTTTAAAATGCTTTGGAACTCTTCCATTGTTCTCAGAATTCTGCTGACATTTAAAAATGGTTCGGAACTCTTACCATTTTTCTCGGAATTCTCCTGTAATTTAAAAATTCTTCGGAACTTTTCCATTGTTCTCGGAATTCTGCTGAAGTTTAAAAATGCTTCGAAACTCTTCCATTGTTCTTAAAATTCTGCTGATGTTTAAAAATTCTTCGGAACTCTTCCATTGTTCTCGTAATTCCGCTGACGTTTAAAAATGCTTCGTTACTTTTAGATTGTTCTTGGAATTCTGCTCATGTTTAAAAATGCTTCGGAACTCTTCGAGTGTACTCGTAATTCCGGTGATGTTTAAAAATTCTTCGGAACTCTTCCATTGTTCTCGGAATTCCGCTGAAGTTTAAAAATGCTTTGGAACTCTTCCATTGTTCTAGGATTTCCGATGAAGTTTAAAAATGCTTCGGAACTCTTCCATTGTTCTCGGAATAACGCTGAAGTTTAAAAATACTTCGGAACTCTTCCATTGTTCTCGCAATTCTGCTGAAGTTTTAAAATGCTTCGGAACACTTCTATTGTCCTCGGAATTTCGCTGACGTTTAAAAATGCTTCAGAACTCTTCCATATTTCTCAGAATTCCGCTGACGTTTAAAAATGTTTTGGAAATTTTCCATTGTTCTTGGAATTCTGCTGAAGTTTAAAAATTCTTTGGAACTCTTCCATTGTTTATGGAATTGCGCTGACATTTAAAAATGCTTCAGAACTCTTCCATTGTTCCCGGAATCTGCTGAAGTTTAAAAATGCTTCGGAACTCTTCCATTGTTCCCAGTATTCCGCTGAAGTTTAAAAATGCTTCGGAACTCTTCCATTGTTCTCGGAATAACGCTGAAGTTTAAAAATACTTCGGAACTCTTCCAATTTTCTCAGAATTCCGCTGACGTTCAAAAATGCTGCAGAACTCTTCCATTGTTCTTGGAATTCCGCTGACATTTCAAAATGCTTCCGAACTCTTCCATTGTTCTTGGAATTCTGCTGAAGTTTAAAAATTCTTCGGAACTCTTCCATTGTTTATGGAATTGCGCTGACATTTAAAAATGTTTCGGAACTCTTCCATTGTTCTCGGAATTCCACTGACGTTTAAAATTGCTTTGGAACTCTTCCATTTTTCTCGGAATTCCGCTGAAGTTTAAAAAACCTTCGGAACTCTTCCATTGTTCTCGGAATTCCGCTGAAATTTAAAAATGCTTCGAAACTCTTCTAATGTTCTCGGAATTCCGCTGAAATTTAAAAATGCTTCTGGAACTCTTCCATTGTTCTCAGAATTCTGCTGACGTTTAAAAATGCTTCGGAACTGTTCCATTGTTCTCAGAATTCTGCTGACATTTAAAAATGGTTCGTAACTCTTACCATTGTTCTCGGAATTCTCCTGTAATTTAAAAATTCTTCGGAACTTTTCCATTGTTCTCGGAATTCTGCTGACGTTTAAAAATGTTTCGGAACTTTTCCATTGTTCTTGGAATTCTGCTGAAGTTTAAAAATTCTTTGGAACTCTTCCATTGTTTATGGAATTGCGCTGACATTTAAAAATGCTTCAGAACTCTTCCATTGTTCTCGGAATTCCACTGACATTTAAAAATGCTTTGGAACTCTTCCATTCTTCTCGGAATTCCGCTGAAGTTTAAAAAACCTTCGGTAATCTTCCATTGGTCTCGAAATTCCGCTGAAGTCTAAAAATGCTTCAGAACTCTTACATAGTTCTCGGAATTCCGCTGAAGTTTAAAAATGCTTCGGAACTCTTCCATTGTTCTCGGAATTCTGCTGACGTTTAAAAATGCTTCCGATCTCTTCAATTGTTCTCGGAATTCTGCTGAAGTATAAAAATGCTTCCGAACTCTTCCATTGCTCCCGGAATTCCGCTGAAGTTTAAAAATGCTTCGGAACTCTTCCATTGTTCTAGGATTTAAGCTGAAGTTTAAAATGCTTTGGAACTCTTCCATTGTTCTCAGAATTCTGCTGACATTTAAAAATGGTTCGGAACTCTTACCATTTTTCTCGAATTCTCCTGTAATTTAAAAATTCTTCGGAACTTTTCCATTGTTCTCGGAATTCTGCTGAAGTTTAAAAATGCTTCGAAACTCTTCCATTGTTCTTAAAATTCTGCTGATGTTTAAAAATGCTTCGGAACTCTTCCATTGTTCTCGTAATTCCGCTGACGTTTAAAAATGCTTCGTTACTTTTAGATTGTTCTTGGAATTCTGCTCATGTTTAAAAATGCTTCGGAACTCTTCGAGTGTACTCGTAATTCCGGTGATGTTTAAAAATTCTTCGGAACTCTTCCATTGTTCTCGGAATTCCGCTGAAGTTTAAAAATGCTTTGGAACTCTTCCATTGTTCTAGGATTTCCGATGAAGTTTAAAAATGCTTCGGAACTCTTCCATTGTTCTCGGAATAACGCTGAAGTTTAAAAATACTTCGGAACTCTTCCATTTTTCTCAGAATTCCGCTGACGTTCAAAAATGCTGCAGAACTCTTCCATTGTTCTCGGAATTCCGCTGACATTTCAAAATGCTTCGGAACTCTTCCATTGTTCTTGGAATTCTGCTGAAGTTTATAAATTCTTCGGAACTCTTCCATTGTTTATGGAATTGCGCTGACATTTAAAAATGCTTCGGAACTCTTCCATTGTTCTCGGAATTCCACTGACGTTTAAAATTGCTTTGGAACTCTTCCATTTTTCTCGGAATTCCGCTGAAGTTTAAAAAACCTTCGGAACTCTTCCACTGTTCTCGGAATTCCGCTGAAGTTTAAAAATGCTTCGAAACTCTTCTAATGTTCTCGGAATTCCACTGAAATTTAAAAATGTTTCTGGAACTCTTCCATTGTTCTCGGAATTCTGCTGACGTTTAAAAATGCTTCGGAACGGTTCCATTGTTCTCAGAATTCTGCTGACATTTAAAAATGGTTCGGAACTCTTACCATTGTTCTCGGAATTCTCCTGTAATTTAAAAATTCTTCCGAACTTTTCCATTGTTCTCGGAATTCCGCTGAGGTTTAAAAATGCTTCGGAACTCTTCCATTGTTCTCGGAATTCTGCTGACGTTTAAAAATGCTTCGAAACTCTTCCATTGTTCTTAAAATTCTGCTGATGTTTAAAAATGCTTCGGAACTCGACCATTGTTCTCGTAATTCCGCTGACGTTTAAAAATGCTTCGTTACTTTTCGATTGTTCTTGGAATTCTGCTGATGTTTAAAAATGCTTCGGAACTCTTCCATTGTTCTCGGAATTCTGCTGACGTTTAAAAATGCTTCCGATCTCTTCATTTGTTCTCAGAATTCTGCTGAAGTATAAAAATGCTTCCGAACTCTTCCATTGTTCCCAGAATTCCGCAGACGTTTAAAAATGCTTCGGAACTCTTCCATTGTTCTCGGAATTCCGCTGAAGTTTAAAAATGCTTCAGAGCTCTTCCTTTGTTCTAGTATTTCCGCTGAAGTTTAAATATGCTTTTGAACTCTTCCTTTGCTCTCGGAATTCCGCTGAAGTTTAAAAATGCTTCGGAACACTTCAATTGTTCTCGGAATTACGCTGAAGTTTAAAAATGCTTCGGAACTCTTCCATTGTTCTCGTAATTCCGCTGACGTTTAAAAATGCTTAGGAACTCTTCCATTGTTCTAGGATTTCTGCTGAAGTTTAAAAATGCTTCGGAACTCTTCTATTGTTCTCGCAATTCTGCTGAAGTTTTAAAATGCTTCGGAACACTTCTATTGTCCTCGGAATTTCGCTGACGTTTAAAAATGCTTCAGAACTCTTCCATATTTCTCAGAATTCCGCTGACGTTTAAAAATGTTTTGGAAATTTTCCATTGTTCTTGGAATTCTGCTGAAGTTTAAAAATTCTTTGGAACTCTTCCATTGTTTATGGAATTGCGCTGACATTTAAAAATGCTTCAGAACTCTTCCATTGTTCCCGGAATCTGCTGAAGTTTAAAAATGCTTCGGAACTCTTCCATTGTTCCCAGTATTCCGCTGAAGTTTAAAAATGCTTCGGAACTCTTCCATTGTTCTCGGAATAACGCTGAAGTTTAAAAATACTTCGGAACTCTTCCATTTTTCTCAGAATTCCGCTGACGTTCAAAAATGCTGCAGAACTCTTCCATTGTTCTCGGAATTCCGCTGACATTTCAAAATGCTTCCGAACTCTTCCATTGTTCTTGGAATTCTGCTGAAGTTTATAAATTCTTCGGAACTCTTCCATTGTTTATGGAATTGCGCTGACATTTAAAAATGCTTCGGAACTCTTCCATTGTTCTCGGAATTCCACTGACGTTTAAAATTGCTTTGGAACTCTTCCATTTTTCTCGGAATTCCGCTGAAGTTTAAAAAACCTTCGGAACTCTTCCACTGTTCTCGGAATTCCGCTGAAGTTTAAAAATGCTTCGAAACTCTTCTAATGTTCTCGGAATTCCACTGAAATTTAAAAATGTTTCTGGAACTCTTCCATTGTTCTCGGAATTCTGCTGACGTTTAAAAATGCTTCGAAACTCTTCCATTGTTCTTAAAATTCTGCTGATGTTTAAAAATGCTTCGGAACTCGACCATTGTTCTCGTAATTCCGCTGACGTTTAAAAATGCTTCGTTACTTTTCGATTGTTCTTGGAATTCTGCTGATGTTTAAAAATGCTTCGGAACTCTTCCATTGTTCTCGGAATTCTGCTGACGTTTAAAAATGCTTCCGATCTCTTCATTTGTTCTCAGAATTCTGCTGAAGTATAAAAATGCTTCCGAACTCTTCCATTGTTCCCAGAATTCCGCAGACGTTTAAAAATGCTTCGGAACTCTTCCATTGTTCTCGGAATTCCGCTGAAGTTTAAAAATGCTTCAGAGCTCTTCCTTTGTTCTAGTATTTCCGCTGAAGTTTAAATATGCTTTTGAACTCTTCCTTTGCTCTCGGAATTCCGCTGAAGTTTAAAAATGCTTCGGAACACTTCAATTGTTCTCGGAATTCCGCTGAAGTTTAAAAATGCTTCGGAACTCTTCCATTGTTCTCGTAATTCCGCTGACGTTTAAAAATGCTTAGGAACTCTTCCATTGTTCTAGGATTTCTGCTGAAGTTTAAAAATGCTTCGGAACTCTTCTATTGTTCTCGCAATTCTGCTGAAGTTTTAAAATGCTTCGGAACACTTCTATTGTCCTCGGAATTTCGCTGACGTTTAAAAATGCTTCAGAACTCTTCCATATTTCTCAGAATTCCGCTGACGTTTAAAAATGTTTTGGAAATTTTCCATTGTTCTTGGAATTCTGCTGAAGTTTAAAAATTCTTTGGAACTCTTCCATTGTTTATGGAATTGCGCTGACATTTAAAAATGCTTCAGAACTCTTCCATTGTTCCCGGAATCTGCTGAAGTTTAAAAATGCTTCGGAACTCTTCCATTGTTCCCAGTATTCCGCTGAAGTTTAAAAATGCTTCGGAACTCTTCCATTGTTCTTGGAATTCCGCTGACATTTAAAAATACTTCGGAACTCTTCCAATTTTCTCAGAATTCCGCTGACGTTCAAAAATGCTGCAGAACTCTTCCATTGTTCTCGGAATTCCGCTGACGTTTAAAAATGCTTCGGAACTCTTCCATTGTTCTCGGAATTCCGCTGAAGTTTAAAAATGCTTTGGAACTCTTCCATTGTTCTAGGATTTCCGATGAAGTTTAAAAATGCTTCGGAACTCTTCCATTGTTCTCGGAATTCCGCTGAAGTTTAAAAATGCTTCAGAACTCTTCCATTGTTCTCGGAATTCCACTGACGTTTAAAAATGCTTTGGAACTCTTCCATTGGTTCTCGTAATTCCGCTGAAGTTTAAAACACCTTCGGAACTCTTCCATTGTTCTCGAAATTCCGCTGACGTTTAAAAATGCTTCGAAACTCTTCTAATGTTCTTGCAATTCCGCTGAAATTTAAAAATGCTTCTGGAACTCTTGAATTGTTCTCGGAATTCTGCTGACGTTTAAAAATGGTTCGGAACTCTTACCATTGTTCTCGGAATTCTCCTGTAATTTAAAAATTCTTCGGAACTTTTCCATTGTTCTCGGAATTCCGCTGAGGTTTAAAAATGCTTCGGGACTCTTCCATTGTTCTCGGAATTCTGCTGACGTTTAAAAATGCTTCCGATCTCTTCCATTGTTCTGGGAATTCTGCTGAAGTTTAAAAATGCTTCGGAACTCTTCCATTGTCCCCGGAATTCTGCTGAAATTCAAAAATGCTACGGAACTCTTCCATTGTTCCCGGAATTCGGCTGAAGTTTAAAAATGCTTCGGAACTCTTTCATTGCTCAAGGAATTCCGCTGACGTTTAAAAATGCTTCGTAACTCTTCCATTTTTCTCAGAATTCCGCTGACGTTTAAAAATGCTTCGGAACTCTTCCATTGTTCTCAGAATTCTGCTGACATTTAAAAATGGTTCGGAACTCTTACCATTGTTCTCGGAATTCTCCTGTAATTTAAAAATTCTTCGGAACTTTTCATTGGTCTCGGAATTCTGCTGAAGTTTAAAAATGCTTCGGAACTCTTCTATTGATCTCGGAATTCCGCTGAAGTTTAAAAATGCTTCGGAACTCGTCCATTGTTTTCGGAATTCTGCTGATGTTTAAAAATGCTTCGGAACGCTTCTATTGTTCTCGAAATGCCTTTGAAGTTTAAAAATGCTTCGGAACTCTTCCATTGTTCTCTGAATTCCGCTGAAGTTTAAAATTGCTTCGGAACTCTTCCGTTGTTCTCGAAATTCCACTGATGTTTAAAGATGCTTCGGAACACTTCAATTGTTCTCCGAAATCCGCTGCGGTTTAAAAATGCTTCGGAACTCTTCCATTGTTCTCGGAATTCCGTTGAAGTTTAAAATTGCTTTGGAACTCTTACATTGTTCTCGAAATTCCACTGAAGTTTTGCAATTCTTCAGAACTGTTCCATTATTCTCGGAATTCCGCTGACATTTAAAAATGCTTCGGAACTCTTTCATTGTTCTCGGAATTCCATGGAAGTTTAAAAATGCTTCGGAACCCTTCCATTTTTCTCGGAAATCCGCTGAAGTTTAAAAATGCTTTGGTACTCTTCCATTGTTCTCGGAATTCCGCTGAAGTTTAAAATTGCTTCGGAACTCTTCCGTTGTTCTCGAATTCCGCTGACGTTTAAAAATGCTTTGGAACACTTCAATTGTTCTCGGAATTCCGCTGACGTTTAAAAATGCTTCGGAACACTTCAATCGTTCTCAGAATTCCGCTGAGGTTTAAAAATGCTTCGGAACTCTTCCATTGTTCTCGGAATTCTGCTGACGTTTAAAAATGCTTCGGAACTCTTCCATTGTTCTCGAAACTCCACTGAAGTTTTAAAATTCTTCAGAACTGTTCCATTATTCTCGGAATTCCGCTGACATTTAAAAATGCTTCGGAACTCTTTCATTGTTCTCGGAATTCCATGGAAGTTTAAAAATGCTTCGGAACACTTCCATTTTTCTCGGAAATCCGCTGAAGTTTAAAATTGCTTCGGTACTCTTCCATTGTTCTCTGAATTCCGATGACATTCAGAAATGCTTCGGAACTCTTCCATAGTTCTCAGAATTCCTCTGACGTTTAAAAATGTTTCGGAACACTCTTATTGTTCTCGGAATTCTGCTAAAGTTTAAAAATGCTTCGGAACTCTTCCATTGTTCTATGTATTCCGCTGAAGTTTAAAAATGCGTCGGACCTCTTCCATTGTTGTCCGAATTTTGCTGAGGTTTAAAAATGCTTCGGAACTCTTCCACTGTTCTCGGAATTCTGCTGGCGTTTAAAATTGCTTCCGAAATCGTCCATTTTTCACGGAAATCCGCTGAAGTTTAAAATTGCTTCGGTACTCTTCCATTTTTCTCGGAATTCTGCAGACGTTTAAAAATGCTTCTGAACTCTTCCATTGTTCTCGGAATTCTACTGATGTTTAAAAATGCTTCGGAACTCTTCTATTGATCTCGGAATTCCGCTGAAGTTTAAAAATGCTTCGGAACTCGTCCATTGTTTTCGGAATTCTGCTGAAGTTTAAAAATGCTTCGGAACTCTTTCATTGTTCTCAGAATTACGCTGAAGTTTAAAAATGCTTCGGAACTCTTCCATTGTTCTCGGAATTCCGCTGACGTGTAAATATGCTTCGGAACACTACCATTGTTCGCGAATTCCGCTGATGTGTAAAAATGCTTCAGAACTCTTCCATTGTTCTCGAAATTCCTTTGAAGTTTAAAAATGCTTCAGAACTCTTCCATTGTTCTCGGAATTCCGCTGAAGTTTAAAATTGCTTCGGAACTCTTCCATTGTTCTCGGAATTCCGCTGAAGTTTTAAAATCCTTCAGAACTCTTCCATTATTCTCGGAATTCCGCTGACGTTTAAAAATGCTTCGGACCTCTTCCATTGTACTCGGAATTTTGATGACATTTAAAAATGCTTCGGAAGTCTTCCATTGTTCTTCGAATTCCGCTGAAGTTTAAAATTGCTTCGGAACTCTTCCATTGTTCTCGAAATTCCACTGAAGTTTTGAAATTCTTCAGAACTGTTCCATTATTTTCGGAATTCCGCTGACATTTAAAAATGCTTCGGAACTCTTTCATTGTTCTCGGAATTCCATGGAAGTTTAAAAATGCTTCGGAACCTTTCCATTTTTCTCGGAATTCCGCTGACGTTTAAAAATGCTTCGGAACACTTCAATTGTTCTCGGAATTCCACTGTGGTTTAAAAATCCTTCGGAACTCTTCCATTGTTCTCGGAATTCTGCTGACATTTAAAAATGCTTCGGAATGCTTCCATTGTTCTCGGAATTCCGCTGAAGTTTAAAAATGCTTCGGAACTCTTCCATTGTTGTCGGAATTCCGCTGACGTGTAAAAATGCTTCGGAACACTACCATTGTTCTCGAAATTCCGCTGACGTTTAAAAATGCATCGGAACTCTTCCATTGATCTTGGAATTCCGCTGAAGTTTAAAAATGCTTCGGAACTCTTCCATTGTTTTCGGAATTCCGCTGAAGTTTAAAAATGCTTCGGAACACTTCCATTTTTCTCGGAATTCCGCTGACGTGTAAAAATGCTTCGGAACACTACCATTGTTCTTGAATTCCGCTGACATTCAGAAATGCTTCGGAACTCTTCCATTGTTCTCAGAATTCCTCTGACGTTTAAAAATGCTTCGGAACTCTTCCATTGTTCTCGGAATTCCGCTGAAGTTTAAAATTGCTTCAGAACTCTTCCATTATTCTCGGAATTCCGCTACGTTTAAAAATGCTTCGGACCTCTTCCATTGTACTAGGAATTTTGCTGACATTTAAAAATGCTTCGGAACTCTTCCATTGTTCTCGGAATTCCGCTGAAGTTTAAAATTGCTTCGGAACTCTTCCATTGTTCTCGAAATTCCACTGAAGTTTTGAAATTCTTCAGAACTGTTCCATTATTCACGGAATTCCGCTGACATTTAAAAATGCTTCGGAACTCTTCCATTGTGCCCGGAATTCTGCTGAAATTCAAAAATGCTACGGAACTCTTCCATTGTTCCCGGAATTCGGCTGAAGATTAAAAATGCTTCGGAACTCTTTCATTGCTCAAGGAATTCCGCTGACATTTAAAAATGCTTTGGAACTCTTCCATTTTTCTCAGTATTCCGCTGACGTTTAAAAATGCTTCGGAACTCTTCCATTGTTCTCAGAATTCTGCTGACATTTAAAAATGGTTCGGAACTCTTACCATTGTTCTCGGAATTCTCCTGTAAGTTAAAAATTCTTCGGAACTTTTCCATTGTTCTCGGAATTCCGCTGAAGTTTAAAAATACTTCAGAAATCTTACATTGTTCTCGGAATTCCGCTGATGTTTAAAAATGCTTCGGAACTCTTCCATTGTTTTCGGAATTCTGCTGACGTTTAAAAATGCTTCCGATCTCTTCATTTGTTCCCAGAATTCTGCTGAAGTATAAAAATGCTTCCGAACTCTTCCATTGTACCCGGAATTCCGATGACGTTTAAAAATGCTTCGGAACTCTTCCATTGTTCTCGGAATTCCGCTGAAGTTTAAAAATGCTTCAGAGCTCTTCCTTTGTTCTAGTATTTCCGCTGAAGTTTAAATATGCTTTGGAACTCTTCCATTGTTCTCGGAATTCCGCTGAAGTTTAAAAATGCTTCGGAACACTTCAATTGTTCTCGGAATTCCGCTGAAGTTTAAAAATGCTTCGGAACTCTTCCATTGTTCTCGTAATTCCGCTGACGTTTAAAAATGCTTAGGAACTCTTCCATTGTTCTAGGATTTCTGCTGAAGTTTAAAAATGCTTCGGAACTCTTCTATTGTTCTCGCAATTCTGCTGAAGTTTTAAAATGCTTCGGAACACTTCCATATTTCTCAGAATTCCTCTGACGTTTAAAAATGTTTTGGAAATTTTCCATTGTTCTTGGAATTCTGCTGAAGTTTAAAAATTCTTTGGAACTCTTCCATTGTTTATGGAATTGCGCTGACATTTAAAAATGCTTCAGAACTCTTCCATTGTTCCCGGAATCTGCTGAAGTTTAAAAATGCCTCGGAACTCTTCCATTGTTCCCAGTATTCCGCTGAAGTTTAAAAATGCTTCGGAACTCTTCCATTGTTCTTGGAATTCCGCTGACATTTAAAAATACTTCTGAACTCTTCCAATTTTCTCAGAATTCCGCTGACGTTGAAAAATGCTGCAGAACTCTTCCATTGTTCTCGGAATTCCGCTGACATTTCAAAATGCTTCCGAACTCTTCCATTGTTCTTGGAATTCTGCTGAAGTTTAAAAATTCTTCGGAACTCTTCCATTGTTTATGGAATTGCGCTGACATTTAAAAATGTTTCAGAACTCTTCCATTGTTCTCGGAATTCCACTGACGTTTAAAATTGCTTTGGAACTCTTCCATTTTTCTCGGAATTCCGCTGAAGTTTAAAAAACCTTCGGAACTCTTCCATTGTTCTCGGAATTCCGCTGAAATTTAAAAATGCTTCGAAACTCTTCTAATGTTCTCGGAATTCCGCTGAAATTTAAAAATGCTTCTGGAACTCTTCCATTGTTCTCAGAATTCTGCTGACGTTTAAAAATGCTTCGGAACTTTTCCATTGTTCTCAGAATTCTGCTGACATTTAAAAATGGTTCGTAACTCTTACCATTGTTCTCGGAATTCTCCTGTAATTTAAAAATTCTTCGGAACTTTTCCGTTGTTCTCGGAATTCCGCTGACGTTTAAAAATGCTTCGGAACTCTTCCATTGTTCTCGGAATTCTGCTGACGTTTAAAAATGTTTCGGAACTTTTCCATTGTTCTTGGAATTCTGCTGAAGTTTAAAAATTCTTTGGAACTCTTCCATTGTTTATGGAATTGCGCTGACATTTAAAAATGCTTCAGAACTCTTCCATTGTTCTCGGAATTCCACTGACATTTAAAAATGCTTTGGAACTCTTCCATTGTTCTCGGAATTCCGCTGAAGTTTAAAAAACCTTCGGTAATCTTCCATTGTTCTCGAAATTCCGCTGAAGTCTAAAAATGCTTCAGAACTCTTACATAGTTCTCGGAATTCCGCTGAAGTTTAAAAATGCTTCGGAACTCTTCCATTGTTCTCGGAATTCTGCTGACGTTTAAAAATGCTTCCGATCTCATCAATTGTTCTCGGAATTCTGCTGAAGTATAAAAATGCTTCCGAACTCTTCCATTGCTCCCGGAATTCCGCTGAAGTTTAAAAATGCTTCGGAACTCTTCCATTGTTCTAGGATTTAAGCTGAAGTTTAAAATGCTTTGGAACTCTTCCATTGTTCTCAGAATTCTGCTGACATTTAAAAATGGTTCGGAACTCTTACCATTTTTCTCGGAATTCTCCTGTAATTTAAAAATTCTTCGGAACTTTTCCATTGTTCTCGGAATTCTGCTGAAGTTTAAAAATGCTTCGAAACTCTTCCATTGTTCTTAAAATTCTGCTGATGTTTAAAAATTCTTCGGAACTCTTCCATTGTTCTCGTAATTCCGCTGACGTTTAAAAATGCTTCGTTACTTTTAGATTGTTCTTGGAATTCTGCTCATGTTTAAAAATGCTTTGGAACTCTTCCATTGTTCTAGGATTTCCGATGAAGTTTAAAAATGCTTCGGAACTCTTCCATTGTTCTCGGAATAACGCTGAAGTTTAAAAATACTTCGGAACTCTTCCATTGTTCTCGCAATTCTGCTGAAGTTTTAAAATGCTTCGGAACACTTCTATTGTCCTCGGAATTTCGCTGACGTTTAAAAATGCTTCAGAACTCTTCCATATTTCTCAGAATTCCGCTGACGTTTAAAAATGTTTTGGAAATTTTCCATTGTTCTTGGAATTCTGCTGAAGTTTAAAAATTCTTTGGAACTCTTCCATTGTTTATGGAATTGCGCTGACATTTAAAAATGCTTCAGAACTCTTCCATTGTTCCCGGAATCTGCTGAAGTTTAAAAATGCTTCGGAACTCTTCCATTGTTCCCAGTATTCCGCTGAAGTTTAAAAATGCTTCGGAACTCTTCCATTTTTCTTGGAATTCCGCTGACATTTAAAAATACTTCGGAACTCTTCCAATTTTCTCAGAATTCCGCTGACGTTCAAAAATGCTGCAGAACTCTTCCATTGTTCTTGGAATTCCGCTGACATTTCAAAATGCTTCCGAACTCTTCCATTGTTCTTGGAATTCTGCTGAAGTTTAAAAATTCTTCGGAACTCTTCCATTGTTTATGGAATTGCGCTGACATTTAAAAATGTTTCGGAACTCTTCCATTGTTCTCGGAATTCCACTGACGTTTAAAATTGCTTTGGAACTCTTCCATTTTTCTCGGAATTCCGCTGAAGTTTAAAAAACCTTCGGAACTCTTCCATTGTTCTCGGAATTCCGCTGAAATTTAAAAATGCTTCGAAACTCTTCTAATGTTCTCGGAATTCCGCTGAAATTTAAAAATGCTTCTGGAACTCTTCCATTGTTCTCAGAATTCTGCTGACGTTTAAAAATGCTTCGGAACTGTTCCATTGTTCTCAGAATTCTGCTGACATTTAAAAATGGTTCGTAACTCTTACCATTGTTCTCGGAATTCTCCTGTAATTTAAAAATTCTTCGGAACTTTTCCGTTGTTCTCGGAATTCCGCTGACGTTTAAAAATGCTTCGGAACTCTTCCATTGTTCTCGGAATTCTGCTGACGTTTAAAAATGTTTCGGAACTTTTCCATTGTTCTTGGAATTCTGCTGAAGTTTAAAAATTCTTTGGAACTCTTCCATTGTTTATGGAATTGCGCTGACATTTAAAAATGCTTCAGAACTCTTCCATTGTTCTCGGAATTCCACTGACATTTAAAAATGCTTTGGAACTCTTCCATTCTTCTCGGAATTCCGCTGAAGTTTAAAAAACCTTCGGTAATCTTCCATTGGTCTCGAAATTCCGCTGAAGTCTAAAAATGCTTCAGAACTCTTACATAGTTCTCGGAATTCCGCTGAAGTTTAAAAATGCTTCGGAACTCTTCCATTGTTCTCGGAATTCTGCTGACGTTTAAAAATGCTTCCGATCTCTTCAATTGTTCTCGGAATTCTGCTGAAGTATAAAAATGCTTCCGAACTCTTCCATTGCTCCCGGAATTCCGCTGAAGTTTAAAAATGCTTCGGAACTCTTCCATTGTTCTAGGATTTAAGCTGAAGTTTAAAATGCTTTGGAACTCTTCCATTGTTCTCAGAATTCTGCTGACATTTAAAAATGGTTCGGAACTCTTACCATTTTTCTCGAATTCTCCTGTAATTTAAAAATTCTTCGGAACTTTTCCATTGTTCTCGGAATTCTGCTGAAGTTTAAAAATGCTTCGAAACTCTTCCATTGTTCTTAAAATTCTGCTGATGTTTAAAAATGCTTCGGAACTCTTCCATTGTTCTCGTAATTCCGCTGACGTTTAAAAATGCTTCGTTACTTTTAGATTGTTCTTGGAATTCTGCTCATGTTTAAAAATGCTTCGGAACTCTTCGAGTGTACTCGTAATTCCGGTGATGTTTAAAAATTCTTCGGAACTCTTCCATTGTTCTCGGAATTCCGCTGAAGTTTAAAAATGCTTTGGAACTCTTCCATTGTTCTAGGATTTCCGATGAAGTTTAAAAATGCTTCGGAACTCTTCCATTGTTCTCGGAATAACGCTGAAGTTTAAAAATACTTCGGAACTCTTCCATTTTTCTCAGAATTCCGCTGACGTTTAAAAATGCTGCAGAACTCTTCCATTGTTCTCGGAATTCCGCTGACATTTCAAAATGCTTCGGAACTCTTCCATTGTTCTTGGAATTCTGCTGAAGTTTATAAATTCTTCGGAACTCTTCCATTGTTTATGGAATTGCGCTGACATTTAAAAATGCTTCGGAACTCTTCCATTGTTCTCGGAATTCCACTGACGTTTAAAATTGCTTTGGAACTCTTCCATTTTTCTCGGAATTCCGCTGAAGTTTAAAAAACCTTCGGAACTCTTCCACTGTTCTCGGAATTCCGCTGAAGTTTAAAAATGCTTCGAAACTCTTCTAATGTTCTCGGAATTCCACTGAAATTTAAAAATGTTTCTGGAACTCTTCCATTGTTCTCGGAATTCTGCTGACGTTTAAAAATGCTTCGGAACGGTTCCATTGTTCTCAGAATTCTGCTGACATTTAAAAATGGTTCGGAACTCTTACCATTGTTCTCGGAATTCTCCTGTAATTTAAAAATTCTTCCGAACTTTTCCATTGTTCTCGGAATTCCGCTGAGGTTTAAAAATGCTTCGGAACTCTTCCATTGTTCTCGGAATTCTGCTGACGTTTAAAAATGCTTCGAAACTCTTCCATTGTTCTTAAAATTCTGCTGATGTTTAAAAATGCTTCGGAACTCGACCATTGTTCTTGTAATTCCGCTGACGTTTAAAAATGCTTCGTTACTTTTCGATTGTTCTTGGAATTCTGCTGATGTTTAAAAATGCTTCGGAACTCTTCCATTGTTCTCGGAATTCTGCTGACGTTTAAAAATGCTTCCGATCTCTTCATTTGTTCTCAGAATTCTGCTGAAGTATAAAAATGCTTCCGAACTCTTCCATTGTTCCCAGAATTCCGCAGACGTTTAAAAATGCTTCGGAACTCTTCCATTGTTCTCGGAATTCCGCTGAAGTTTAAAAATGCTTCAGAGCTCTTCCTTTGTTCTAGTATTTCCGCTGAAGTTTAAATATGCTTTTGAACTCTTCCTTTGCTCTCGGAATTCCGCTGAAGTTTAAAAATGCTTCGGAACACTTCAATTGTTCTCGGAATTCCGCTGAAGTTTAAAAATGCTTCGGAACTCTTCCATTGTTCTCGTAATTCCGCTGACGTTTAAAAATGCTTAGGAACTCTTCCATTGTTCTAGGATTTCTGCTGAAGTTTAAAAATGCTTCGGAACTCTTCTATTGTTCTCGCAATTCTGCTGAAGTTTTAAAATGCTTCGGAACACTTCTATTGTCCTCGGAATTTCGCTGACGTTTAAAAATGCTTCAGAACTCTTCCATATTTCTCAGAATTCCGCTGACGTTTAAAAATGTTTTGGAAATTTTCCATTGTTCTTGGAATTCTGCTGAAGTTTAAAAATTCTTTGGAACTCTTCCATTGTTTATGGAATTGCGCTGACATTTAAAAATGCTTCAGAACTCTTCCATTGTTCCCGGAATCTGCTGAAGTTTAAAAATGCTTCGGAACTCTTCCATTGTTCCCAGTATTCCGCTGAAGTTTAAAAATGCTTCGGAACTCTTCCATTGTTCTTGGAATTCCGCTGACATTTAAAAATACTTCGGAACTCTTCCAATTTTCTCAGAATTCCGCTGACGTTCAAAAATGCTGCAGAACTCTTCCATTGTTCTCGAAATTCCGCTGACGTTTAAAAATGCTTCGGAACTCTTCCATTGTTCTCGGAATTCCGCTGAAGTTTAAAAATGCTTTGGAACTCTTCCATTGTTCTAGGATTTCCGATGAAGTTTAAAAATGCTTCGGAACTCTTCCATTGTTCTCGGAATTCCGCTGAAGTTTAAAAATGCTTCAGAACTCTTCCATTGTTCTCGGAATTCCACTGACGTTTAAAAATGCTTTGGAACTCTTCCATTGGTTCTCGTAATTCCGCTGAAGTTTAAAACACCTTCGGAACTCTTCCATTGTTCTCGAAATTCCGCTGACGTTTAAAAATGCTTCGAAACTCTTCTAATGTTCTTGCAATTCCGCTGAAATTTAAAAATGCTTCTGGAACTCTTGAATTGTTCTCGGAATTCTGCTGACGTTTAAAAATGGTTCGGAACTCTTACCATTGTTCTCGGAATTCTCCTGTAATTTAAAAATTCTTCGGAACTTTTCCATTGTTCTCGGAATTCCGCTGAGGTTTAAAAATGCTTCGGGACTCTTCCATTGTTCTCGGAATTCTGCTGACGTTTAAAAATGCTTCCGATCTCTTCCATTGTTCTGGGAATTCTGCTGAAGTTTAAAAATGCTTCGGAACTCTTCCATTGTCCCCGGAATTCTGCTGAAATTCAAAAATGCTACGGAACTCTTCCATTGTTCCCGGAATTCGGCTGAAGTTTAAAAATGCTTCGGAACTCTTTCATTGCTCAAGGAATTCCGCTGACGATTAAAAATGCTTCGGAACTCTTCCATTTTTCTCAGAATTCCGCTGAGGTTTAAAAATGCTTCGGAACTCTTCCATTGTTCTCAGAATTCTGCTGACATTTAAAAATGGTTCGGAACTCTTACCATTGTTCTCGGAATTCTCCTGTAATTTAAAAATTCTTCGGAACTTTTCATTGGTCTCGGAATTCTGCTGAAGTTTAAAAATGCTTCGGAACTCTTCTATTGATCTCGGAATTCCGCTGAAGTTTAAAAATGCTTCGGAACTCGTCCATTGTTTTCGGAATTCTGCTGATGTTTAAAAATGCTTCGGAACGCTTCTATTGTTCTCGAAATGCCTTTGAAGTTTAAAAATGCTTCGGAACTCTTCCATTGTTCTCTGAATTCCGCTGAAGTTTAAAATTGCTTCGGAACTCTTCCGTTGTTCTCGAAATTCCACTGATGTTTAAAGATGCTTCGGAACACTTCAATTGTTCTCCGAAATCCGCTGCGGTTTAAAAATGCTTCGGAACTCTTCCATTGTTCTCGGAATTCCGTTGAAGTTTAAAATTGCTTTGGAACTCTTCCATTGTTCTCGAAATTCCACTGAAGTTTTGCAATTCTTCAGAACTGTTCCATTATTCTCGGAATTCCGCTGACATTTAAAAATGCTTCGGAACTCTTTCATTGCTCTCGGAATTCCATGGAAGTTTAAAAATGCTTCGGAACCCTTCCATTTTTCTCGGAAATCCGCTGAAGTTTAAAAATGCTTTGGTACTCTTCCATTGTTCTCGGAATTCTGCTGATGTTTAAAAATGCTTCGGAACTCTTCCATTGTTCTCGGAATTCCGCTGAAGTTTAAAATTGCTTCGGAACTCTTCCGTTGTTCTCGAATTCCGCTGACGTTTAAAAATGCTTTGGAACACTTCAATTGTTCTCGGAATTCCGCTGACGTTTAAAAATGCTTCGGAACACTTCAATCGTTCTCAGAATTCCGCTGAGGTTTAAAAATGCTTCGGAACTCTTCCATTGTTCTCGGAATTCTGCTGACGTTTAAAAATGCTTCGGAACTCTTCCATTGTTCTCGAAACTCCACTGAAGTTTTAAAATTCTTCAGAACTGTTCCATTATTCTCGGAATTCCGCTGACATTTAAAAATGCTTCGGAACTCTTTCATTGTTCTCGGAATTCCATGGAAGTTTAAAAATGCTTCGGAACACTTCCATTTTTCTCGGAAATCCGCTGAAGTTTAAAATTGCTTCGGTACTCTTCCATTGTTCTCTGAATTCCGATGACATTCAGAAATGCTTCGGAACTCTTCCATAGTTCTCAGAATTCCTCTGACGTTTAAAAATGTTTCGGAACACTCCTATTGTTCTCGGAATTCTGCTAAAGTTTAAAAATGCTTCGGAACTCTTCCATTGTTCTATGTATTCCGCTGAAGTTTAAAAATGCGTCGGACCTCTTCCATTGTTGTCCGAATTTTGCTGAGGTTTAAAAATGCTTCGGAACTCTTCCACTGTTCTCGGAATTCTGCTGGCGTTTAAAATTGCTTCCGAAATCGTCCATTTTTCACGGAAATCCGCTGAAGTTTAAAATTGCTTCGGTACTCTTCCATTTTTCTCGGAATTCTGCAGACGTTTAAAAATGCTTCTGAACTCTTCCATTGTTCTCGGAATTCTACTGATGTTTAAAAATGCTTCGGAACTCTTCTATTGATCTCGGAATTCCGCTGAAGTTTAAAAATGCTTCGGAACTCGTCCATTGTTTTCGGAATTCTGCTGAAGTTTAAAAATGCTTCGGAACTCTTTCATTGTTCTCAGAATTACGCTGAAGTTTAAAAATGCTTCGGAACTCTTCCATTGTTCTCGGAATTCCGCTGACGTTTAAATATGCTTCGGAACACTACCATTGTTCGCGAATTCCGCTGATGTGTAAAAATGCTTCAGAACTCTTCCATTGTTCTCGAAATTCCTTTGAAGTTTAAAAATGCTTCGGAACTCTTCCATTGTTCTCGGAATTCCGCTGAAGTTTAAAATTGCTTCGGAACTCTTCCATTGTTCTCGGAATTCCGCTGAAGTTTTAAAATCCTTCAGAACTCTTCCATTATTCTCGGAATTCCGCTGACGTTTAAAAATGCTTCGGACCTCTTCCATTGTACTCGGAATTTTGATGACATTTAAAAATGCTTCGGAAGTCTTCCATTGTTCTTCGAATTCCGCTGAAGTTTAAAATTGCTTCGGAACTCTTCCATTGTTCTCGAAATTCCACTGAAGTTTTGAAATTCTTCAGAACTGTTCCATTATTTTCGGAATTCCGCTGACATTTAAAAATGCTTCGGAACTCTTTCATTGTTCTCGGAATTCCATGGAAGTTTAAAAATGCTTCGGAACCTTTCCATTTTTCTCGGAATTCCGCTGACGTTTAAAAATGCTTCGGAACACTTCAATTGTTCTCGGAATTCCACTGTGGTTTAAAAATCCTTCGGAACTCTTCCATTGTTCTCGGAATTCTGCTGACATTTAAAAATGCTTCGGAATGCTTCCATTGTTCTCGGAATTCCGCTGAAGTTTAAAAATGCTTCGGAACTCTTCCATTGTTGTCGGAATTCCGCTGACGTGTAAAAATGCTTCGGAACACTACCATTGTTCTCGAAATTCCGCTGACGTTTAAAAATGCATCGGAACTCTTCCATTGATCTTGGAATTCCGCTGAAGTTTAAAAATGCTTCGGAACTCTTCCATTGTTTTCGGAATTCCGCTGAAGTTTAAAAATGCTTCGGAACACTTCCATTTTTCTCGGAATTCCGCTGACGTGTAAAAATGCTTCGGAACTCTTCCATTGTTCTCAGAATTCCTCTGACGTTTAAAAATGCTTCGGAACTCTTCCATTGTTCTCGGAATTCCGCTGAAGTTTAAAATTGCTTCAGAACTCTTCCATTATTCTCGGAATTCCGCTACGTTTAAAAATGCTTCGGACCTCTTCCATTGTACTAGGAATTTTGCTGACATTTAAAAATGCTTCGGAACTCTTCCATTGTTCTCGGAATTCCGCTGAAGTTTAAAATTGCTTCGGAACTCTTCCATTGTTCTCGAAATTCCACTGAAGTTTTGAAATTCTTCAGAACTGTTCCATTATTCACGGAATTCCGCTGACATTTAAAAATGCTTCGGAACTCTTTCATTGTTCTCGGAATTCCATGGAAGTTTAAAAATGCTTCGGAACCCTTCCATTTTTCTCGGAAATCCGCTGAAGTTTAAAAATGCTTTGGTACTCTTCCATTGTTCTCGGAATTCTGCTGATGTTTAAAAATGCTTCGGAACTCTTCCATTGTTCTCGGAATTCCGCTGAAGTTTAAAATTGCTTCGGAACTCTTCCGTTGTTCTCGGAATTCCGCTGACGTTTAAAAATGCTTCGGAACACTTCAATTGTTCTCGGAATTCCGCTGAGGTTTAAAAATGCTTCGGAACTCTTCCATTCTTCTCGGAATTCTGCTGATGTTTAAAAATGCTTCGGAACGCTTCCATTGTTCTCGGAATTCCGCTGAAGTTTAAAAATGCTTCGGATCCCTTCCATTGTTCTCGAAATTCCACTGAAGTTTTAAAATTCTTCAGAAATGTTCCATTATTCTCGGAATTCCGCTGACATTCAGAAATGCTTTGGAACCCTTCCATTTTTCTCGGAAATCCGCTGAAGTTTAAAAATGCTTCGGTACTCTTCCATTTTTCTCGGAATTCTGCTGACGTTTAAAAATGCTTCTGAACTCTTCCATTGTTCTCGGAATTCTGCTGATGTTTAAAAATGCTTCGGAACTCTTCCATTGATCTCGGAATTCCGCTGAAGTTTAAAAATGCTTCGGAACTCGTCCATTGTTTTCGGAATTCTGCTGAAGTTTAAAAATGCTTCGGAACTCTTTCATTGTTCTCAGAATTACGCTGAAGTTTAAAAATGCTTCGGAACTCTTCTATTGTTCTCGGAATTCCGCTGACGTGTAAATATGCTTCGGAACACTACCATTGTTCGCGAATTCCGCTGATGTGTAAAAATGCTTCAGAACTCTTCCATTGTTCTCGAAATTCCTTTGAAGTTTAAAAATGCTTCGGAACTCTTCCATTGTTCTCGGAATTCTGGTGACATTTAAAAATGCTTCGGAATGCTTCCATTGTTCTCGGAATTCCGCTGAAGTTTAAAAATGCTTCGGAACTCTTCCATTGTTGTCGGAATTCCGCTGACGTGTAAAAATGCTTCGGAACACTACCATTGTTCTCGAAATTCCGCTGACGTTTAAAAATGCATCGGAACTCTTCCATTGATCTTGGAATTCCGCTGAAGTTTAAAAATGCTTCGGAACTCTTCCATTGTTTTCGGAATTCCGCTGAAGTTTAAAAATGCTTCGGAACACTTCCATTTTTCTCGGAATTCCGCTGACGTGTAAAAATGCTTCGGAACACTACCATTGTTCTTGAATTCCGCTGACATTCAGAAATGCTTCGGAACTCTTCCATTGTTCTCGGAATTCCTCTGACGTTTAAAAATGCTTCGGAACTCTTCCATTGTTCTCGGAATTCCGCTGAAGTTTAAAATTGCTTCAGAACTCTTCCATTGTTCTCGAAATTCCACTGAAGTTTTGAAATTCTTCAGAACTGTTCCATTATTCACGGAATTCCGCTGACATTTAAAAATGCTTCGGAACTCTTTCATTGTTCTCGGAATTCCATGGAAGTTTAAAAATGCTTCGGAACCCTTCCATTTTTCTCGGAAATCCGCTGAAGTTTAAAAATGCTTTGGTACTCTTCCATTGTTCTCGGAATTCTGCTGATGTTTAAAAATGCTTCGGAACTCTTCCATTGTTCTCGGAATTCCGCTGAAGTTTAAAATTGCTTCGGAACTCTTCCGTTGTTCTCGGAATTCCGCTGACGTTTAAAAATGCTTCGGAACACTTCAATTGTTCTCGGAATTCCGCTGAGGTTTAAAAATGCTTCGGAACTCTTCCATTCTTCTCGGAATTCTGCTTATGTTTAAAAATGCTTCGGAACGCTTCCATTGTTCTCGGAATTCCGCTGAAGTTTAAAAATGCTTCGGATCCCTTCCATTGTTCTCGAAATTCCACTGAAGTTTTAAAATTCTTCAGAAATGTTCCATTATTCTCGGAATTCCGCTGACATTCAGAAATGCTTTGGAACCCTTCCATTTTTCTCGGAAATCCGCTGAAATTTAAAAATGCTTCGGTACTCTTCCATTTTTCTCGGAATTCTGCTGACGTTTAAAAATGCTTCTGAACTCTTCCATTGTTCTCGGAATTCTGCTGATGTTTAAAAATGCTTCGGAACTCTTCCATTGATCTCGGAATTCCGCTGAAGTTTAAAAATGCTTCGGAACTCGTCCATTGTTTTCGGAATTCTGCTGAAGTTTAAAAATGCTTCGGAACTCTTTCATTGTTCTCAGAATTACGCTGAAGTTTAAAAATGCTTCGGAACTCTTCTATTGTTCTCGGAATTCCGCTGACGTGTAAATATGCTTCGGAACACTACCATTGTTCGCGAATTCCGCTGATGTGTAAAAATGCTTCAGAACTCTTCCATTGTTCTCGAAATTCCTTTGAAGTTTAAAAATGCTTCGGAACTCTTCCATTGTTCTCGGAATTCCGCTGAAGTTTAAAATTGCTTCGGAACTCTTCCATTGTTCTCGGAATTCCGCTGAAGTTTTAAAATCCTCCAGAACTCTTCCATTATTCTCGGAATTCCGCTGACGTTTAAAAATGCTTCGGACCTCTTCCATTGTACTCGGAATTTTGATGACATTTAAATATGCTTCGGAAGTCTTCCATTGTTCTTCGAATTCCGCTGAAGTTTAAAAATGCTTCGGTACTCTTCCATTTTTCTCGGAATTCTGCTGACGTTTAAAAATGCTTCTGAACTCTTCCATTGTTCTCGAAATTCTTTTAAAGTTTAAAAATGCTTCGGAACTCTTCCATTGTTCTCGGAATTCCGCTGAAGTTTAAAATTGCTTCCGAACTCTTCCGTTGTTCTCGGAATTCCACTGACGTTTAAAAATGCTTCGGAACACTTCAATTGTTCTCCGAATTCCACTGAGGTTTAAAAATGCTTCGGAACTCTTCCATTGTTCTCGGAATTCCGTTGAAGTTTAAAATTGCTTTGGAACTCTTCCATTGTTCTCGGAATTCCGTTGAAGTTTAAAATTGCTTTGGAACTCTTCCATTGTTCTCGAAATTCCACTGAAGTTTTGAAATTCTTCAGAACTGTTCCATTATTCTCGGAATTCCGCTGACATTTAAAAATGCTTTGGAACTCTTTCATTGTTCTCGGAATTCCATGGAAGTTTAAAAATGCTTCGGAACCCTTCCATTTTTCTCGGAAATCCGCTGAAGTTTAAAAATGCTTTGGTACTCTTCCATTGTTCTCGGAATTCTGCTGTTGTTTAAAAATGCTTCGGAACTCTTCCATTGTTCTCGGAATTCCGCTGAAGTTTAAAATTGCTTCGGAACTCTTCCGTTGTTCTCGGAATTCCGCTGACGTTTAAAAATGCTTCGGAACACTTCAGTTGTTCTCGGAATTCCGCTGAGGTTTAAAAATGCTTCGGAACTCTTCCATTCTTCTCGGATTTCTGCTGATGTTTAAAAATGCTTCGGAACGCTTCTATTGTTCTCGGAATTCCGCTGAAGTTTAAAAATGCTTCGGATCCCTTCCATTGTTCTCGAAATTCCACTGAAGTTTTAAAATTCTTCAGAAATGTTCCATTATTCTCGGAATTCCGCTGACATTCAGAAATGCTTTGGAACTCTTCCATTTTTCTCGGAAATCCGCTGAAGTTTAAAAATGCTTCGGTACTCTTCCATTTTTCTCGGAATTCTGCTGACGTTTAAAAATGCTTCTGAACTCTTCCATTGTTCTCGAAATGCCTTTGAAGTTTAAAAATGCTTCGGAACTCTTCCATTGTTCTCTGAATTCCGCTGAAGTTTAAAATTGCTTCGGAACTCTTCCGTTGTTCTCGAAATTCCACTGATGTTTAAAGATGCTTCGGAACACTTCAATTGTTCTCCGAAATCCGCTGCGGTTTAAAAATGCTTCGGAACTCTTCCATTGTTCTCGGAATTCCGTTGAAGTTTAAAATTGCTTTGGAACTCTTCCATTGTTCTCGAAATTCCACTGAAGTTTTGCAATTCTTCAGAACTGTTCCATTATTCTCGGAATTCCGCTGACATTTAAAAATGCTTCGGAACTCTTTCATTGTTCTCGGAATTCCATGGAAGTTTAAAAATGCTTCGGAACCCTTCCATTTTTCTCGGAAATCCGCTGAAGTTTAAAAATGCTTTGGTACTCTTCCATTGTTCTCGGAATTCTGCTGATGTTTAAAAATGCTTCGGAACTCTTCCATTGTTCTCGGAATTCCGCTGAAGTTTAAAATTGCTTCGGAACTCTTCCGTTGTTCTCGAATTCCGCTGACGTTTAAAAATGCTTTGGAACACTTCAATTGTTCTCGGAATTCCGCTGACGTTTAAAAATGCTTCGGAACACTTCAATTGTTCTCAGAATTCCGCTGAGGTTTAAAAATGCTTCGGAACTCTTCCATTGTTCTCGGAATTCTGCTGACGTTTAAAAATGCTTCGGAACTCTTCCATTGTTCTCGAAACTCCACTGAAGTTTTAAAATTCTTCAGAACTGTTCCATTATTCTCGGAATTCCGCTGACATTTAAAAATGCTTCGGAACTCTTTCATTGTTCTCGGAATTCCATGGAAGTTTAAAAATGCTTCGGAACACTTCCATTTTTCTCGGAAATCCGCTGAAGTTTAAAATTGCTTCGGTACTCTTCCATTGTTCTCTGAATTCCGATGACATTCAGAAATGCTTCGGAACTCTTCCATAGTTCTCAGAATTCCTCTGACGTTTAAAAATGCTTCGGAACACTCCTATTGTTCTCGGAATTCTGCTAAAGTTTAAAAATGCTTCGGAACTCTTCCATTGTTCTATGTATTCCGCTGAAGTTTAAAAATGCGTCGGACCTCTTCCATTGTTGTCCGAATTTTGCTGAGGTTTAAAAATGCTTCGGAACTCTTCCACTGTTCTCGGAATTCTGCTGGCGTTTAAAATTGCTTCCGAAATCTTCCATTTTTCACGGAAATCCGCTGAAGTTGAAAATTGCTTCGGTACTCTTCCATTTTTCTCGGAATTCTGCAGACGTTTAAAAATGCTTCTGAACTCTTCCATTGTTCTCGGAATTCCTCTGACGTTTAAAAATGCTTCGGAACTCTTCCATTGTTCTCGGAATTCCGCTGAAGTTTAAAAATGCTTCAGAACTCTTCCATTATTCTCGGAATTCCGCTGACGTTTAAAAATGCTTCGGACCTCTTCCATTGTACTCGGAATTTTGCTGACATTTAAAAATGCTTCGGAACTCTTCCATTGTTCTCGGAATTCCGCTGAAGTTTAAAATTGCTTCGGAACTCTTCCATTGTTCTCGAAATTCCACTGAAGTTTTGAAATTCTTCAGAACTGTTCCATTATTCACGGAATTCCGCTGACATTTAAAAATGCTTCGGAACTCTTTCATTGTTCTCGGAATTCCATGGAAGTTTAAAAATGCTTCGGAACCCTTCCATTTTTCTCGGAAATCCGCTGAAGTTTAAAAATGCTTTGGTACTCTTCCATTGTTCTCGGAATTCTGCTGATGTTTAAAAATGCTTCGGAACTCTTCCATTGTTCTCGGAATTCCGCTGAAGTTTAAAATTACTTCGGAACTCTTCCGTTGTTCTCGGAATTCCGCTGACGTTTAAAAATGCTTCGGAACACTTCAATTGTTCTCGGAATTCCGCTGAGGTTTAAAAATGCTTCGGAACTCTTCCATTCTTCTCGGAATTCTGCTGATGTTTAAAAATGCTTCGGAACGCTTCCATTGTTCTCGGAATTCCGCTGAAGTTTAAAAATGCTTCGGATCCCTTCCATTGTTCTCGAAATTCCACTGAAGTTTTAAAATTCTTCAGAAATGTTCCATTATTCTCGGAATTCCGCTGACATTCAGAAATCCTTTGGAACCCTTCCATTTTTCTCGGAAATCCGCTGAAGTTTAAAAATGCTTCGGTACTCTTCCATTTTTCTCGGAATTCTGCTGACGTTTAAAAATGCTTCTGAACTCTTCCATTGTTCTCGGAATTCTGCTGTTGTTTAAAAATGCTTCGGAACTCTTCCATTGATCTCGGAATTCCGCTGAAGTTTAAAAATGCTTCGGAACTCGTCCATTGTTTTCGGAATTCTGCTGAAGTTTAAAAATGCTTCGGAACTCTTTCATTGTTCTCAGAATTACGCTGAAGTTTAAAAATGCTTCGGAACTCTTCTATTGTTCTCGGAATTCCGCTGACGTGTAAATATGCTTCGGAACACTACCATTGTTCGCGAATTCCGCTGATGTGTAAAAATGCTTCGGACCTCTTCCATTGTACTCGGAATTTTGATGACATTTAAAAATGCTTCGGAAGTCTTCCATTGTTTTTCGAATTCCGCTGAAGTTTAAAAATGCTTCGGTACTCTTCCATTTTTCTCGGAATTCTGCTGACGTTTAAAAATGCTTCTGAACTCTTCCATTGTTCTCGAAATTCTTTTAAAGTTTAAAAATGCTTCGGAACTCTTCCATTGTTCTCGGAATTCCGCTGAAGTTTAAAATTGCTTCCGAACTCTTCCGTTGTTCTCGGAATTCCACTGACGTTTAAAAATGCTTCGGAACACTTCAATTGTTCTCCGAATTCCGCTGAGGTTTAAAAATGCTTCGGAACTCTTCCATTGTTCTCGGAATTCCGCTGAAGTTTTAAAATCCTTCAGAACTCTTCCATTATTCTCGGAATTCCGCTGATATTTAAAAATGCTTCGGACCTCTTCCATTGTACTCGGAATTTTGATGACATTTAAAAATGCTTCGGAAGTCTTCCATTGTTCTTCGAATTCCGCTGAAGTTTAAAAATGCTTCGGTACTCTTCCATTTTTCTCGGAATTCTGCTGACGTTTAAAAATGCTTCTGAACTCTTCCATTGTTCTCGAAATTCTTTTAAAGTTTAAAAATGCTTCGGAACTCTTCCATTGTTCTCGGAATTCCGCTGAAGTTTAAAATTGCTTCCGAACTCTTCCGTTGTTCTCGGAATTCCACTGACGTTTAAAAATGCTTCGGAACACTTCAATTGTTCTCCGAATTCCACTGAGGTTTAAAAATGCTTCGGAACTCTTCCATTGTTCTCGGAATTCCGTTGAAGTTTAAAATTGCTTTGGAACTCTTCCATTGTTCTCGGAATTCCGTTGAAGTTTAAAATTGCTTTGGAACTCTTCCATTGTTCTCGAAATTCCACTGAAGTTTTGAAATTCTTCAGAACTGTTCCATTATTCTCGGAATTCCGCTGACATTTAAAAATGCTTCGGAACTCTTTCATTGTTCTCGGAATTCCATGGAAGTTTAAAAATGCTTCGGAACCCTTCCATTTTTCTCGGAAATCCGCTGAAGTTTAAAAATGCTTTGGTACTCTTCCATTGTTCTCGGAATTCTGCTGATGTTTAAAAATGCTTCGGAACTCTTCCATTGTTCTCGGAATTCCGCTGAAGTTTAAAATTGCTTCGGAACTCTTCCATTGTTCTCAGTATTCCGCTGAAGTTTTAAAATCCTTCAGAACACTTCCATTATTCTCGGAATTCCGCTGACGTTTAAAAATGCTTCGGACCTCTTCCATTGTACTCGGAATTTTGATGACATTTAAAAATGCTTCGGAAGTCTTCCATTGTTCTTCGAATTCCGCTGAAGTTTAAAATTGCTTCGGAACTCTTCCATTGTTCTCGAAATTCCACTGAAGTTTTGAAATTCTTCAGAACTGTTCCATTATTTTCGGAATTCCGCTGACATTTAAAAATGCTTCGGAACTCTTTCATTGTTCTCGGAATTCCATGGAAGTTTAAAAATGCTTCGGAACCTTTCCATTTTTCTCGGAAATCCGCTGAAGTTTAAAATTGCTTTGGAACTCTTCCGTTGTTCTCGGAATTCCGCTGACGTTTAAAAATGCTTCGGAACACTTCAATTGTTCTCGGAATTCCACTGTGGTTTAAAAATGCTTCGGAACTCTTCCATTGTTCTCGGAATTCTGCTGACATTTAAAAATGCTTCGGAATGCTTCCATTGTTCTCGGAATTCCGCTGAAGTTTAAAAATGCTTCGGAACTCTTCCATTGTTGTCGGAATTCCACTGACGTGTAAAAATGCTTCGGAACACTACCATTGTTCTCGAATTCCGCTGATGTGTAAAAATGCTTCAGAACTCTTCCATTGTTCTCGGAATTCCGCTGAAGTTTAAAAATGCTTCGGAACGCTCCCATTGTTCTATGTGTTCCGCTGAAGTTTAAAAATGCAACGGACCTCTTCCATTGTTCTCGGAATTGTGCTGATGTTTAAAAATGCTTCGGAACTCTTCCATTGTTCTCGAAATTCCTTTGAAGTTTAAAAATGCTTCGGAACTCTTCCATTGTTCTCGGAATTCCGCTGAAGTTTAAAAATGCTTCGGAACCCTTCCATTGTTCTCGAAATTCCACTGAAGTTTTAAAATTCTTTAGAAATGTTCCATTATTCTCGGATTTCCGCTGACATTTAAAAATGCTTCGGAACTCTTTCATTGTTCTCGGAATTCCATGGAAGTTTAAAAATGCTTCGGAACACTTCCATTTTTCTCGGAAATCCGCTGAAGTTTAAGAATGCTTCGGTACTCTTCCATTGTTCTCGGAATTCTGCTGATGTTTAAAAATGCTTCGGAACTCTTCCATTGTTCTCGGAATTCCGCTGAAGTTTAAAATTGCTTCGGAACTCTTCCGTTGTTCTCGGAATTCCGCTGACGTTTAAAAATGCTTCGGAACACTTCAATTGTTCTCGGAATTCCGCTGAGGTTTAAAAATGCTTCGGAACTCTTCCATTCTTCTCGGAATTCTGCTGATGTTTAAAAATGCTTCGGAACGCTTCCATTGTTCTCAGAATTCCGCTGAAGTTTAAAAATGCTTCGGATCCCTTCCATTGTTCTCGAAATTCCACTGAAGTTTTAAAATTCTTCAGAAATGTTCCATTATTCTCGGAATTCCGCTGACATTCAGAAATCCTTTGGAACCCTTCCATTTTTCTCGGAAATCCGCTGAAGTTTAAAAATGCTTCGGTACTCTTCCATTTTTCTCGGAATTCTGCTGACGTTTAAAAATGCTTCTGAACTCTTCCATTGTTCTCGGAATTCTGCTGATGTTTAAAAATGCTTCGGAACTCTTTCATTGTTCTCAGAATTACGCTGAAGTTTAAAAATGCTTCGGAACTCTTCCATTGTTCTCGGAATTCCGCTGACGTGTAAATATGCTTCGGAACACTACCATTGTTCGCGAATTCCGCTGATGTGTAAAAATGCTTCAGAACTCTTCCATTGTTCTCGAAATTCCTTTGAAGTTTAAAAATGCTTCGGAACTCTTCCATTGTTCTCGGAATTCCGCTGAAGTTTAAAATTGCTTCGGAACTCTTCCATTGTTCTCGGAATTCCGCTGAAGTTTTAAAATCCTTCAGAACTCTTCCATTATTCTCGGAATTCCGCTGCTGTTTAAAAATGCTTCGGACCTCTTCCATTGTACTCGGAATTTTGATGACATTTAAAAATGCTTCGGAAGTCTTCCATTGTTCATCGAATTCGCTGAAGTTTAAAAATGCTTCGGAACTCTTCTATTGATCTCGGAATTCCGCTGAAGTTTAAAAATGCTTCGGAACTCGTCCATTGTTTTCGGAATTCTGCTGATGTTTAAAAATGCTTCGGAACGCTTCTATTGTTCTCGAAATGCCTTTGAAGTTTAAAAATGCTTCGGAACTCTTCCATTGTTCTCTGAATTCCGCTGAAGTTTAAAATTGCTTCGGAACTCTTCCGTTGTTCTCGAAATTCCACTGATGTTTAAAGATGCTTCGGAACACTTCAATTGTTCTCCGAAATCCGCTGCGGTTTAAAAATGCTTCGGAACTCTTCCATTGTTCTCGGAATTCCGTTGAAGTTTAAAATTGCTTTGGAACTCTTCCATTGTTCTCGAAATTCCACTGAAGTTTTGCAATTCTTCAGAACTGTTCCATTATTCTCGGAATTCCGCTGACATTTAAAAATGCTTCGGAACTCTTTCATTGTTCTCGGAATTCCATGGAAGTTTAAAAATGCTTCGGAACCCTTCCATTTTTCTCGGAAATCCGCTGAAGTTTAAAAATGCTTTGGTACTCTTCCATTGTTCTCGGAATTCTGCTGATGTTTAAAAATGCTTCGGAACTCTTCCATTGTTCTCGGAATTCCGCTGAAGTTTAAAATTGCTTCGGAACTCTTCCGTTGTTCTCGAATTCCGCTGACGTTTAAAAATGCTTTGGAACACTTCAATTGTTCTCGGAATTCCGCTGACGTTTAAAAATGCTTCGGAACACTTCAATCGTTCTCAGAATTCCGCTGAGGTTTAAAAATGCTTCGGAACTCTTCCATTGTTCTCGGAATTCTGCTGACGTTTAAAAATGCTTCGGAACTCTTCCATTGTTCTCGAAACTCCACTGAAGTTTTAAAATTCTTCAGAACTGTTCCATTATTCTCGGAATTCCGCTGCCATTTAAAAATGCTTCGGAACTCTTTCATTGTTCTCGGAATTCCATGGAAGTTTAAAAATGCTTCGGAACACTTCCATTTTTCTCGGAAATCCGCTGAAGTTTAAAATTGCTTCGGTACTCTTCCATTGTTCTCTGAATTCCGATGACATTCAGAAATGCTTCGGAACTCTTCCATAGTTCTCAGAATTCCTCTGACGTTTAAAAATGTTTCGGAACACTCCTATTGTTCTCGGAATTCTGCTAAAGTTTAAAAATGCTTCGGAACTCTTCCATTGTTCTATGTATTCCGCTGAAGTTTAAAAATGCGTCGGACCTCTTCCATTGTTGTCCGAATTTTGCTGAGGTTTAAAAATGCTTCGGAACTCTTCCACTGTTCTCGGAATTCTGCTGGCTTTTAAAATTGCTTCCGAAATCGTCCATTTTTCACGGAAATCCGCTGAAGTTTAAAATTGCTTCGGTACTCTTCCATTTTTCTCGGAATTCTGCAGACGTTTAAAAATGCTTCTGAACTCTTCCATTGTTCTCGGAATTCTACTGATGTTTAAAAATGCTTCGGAACTCTTCTATTGATCTCGGAATTCCGCTGAAGTTTAAAAATGCTTCGGAACTCGTCCATTGTTTTCGGAATTCTGCTGAAGTTTAAAAATGCTTCGGAACTCTTTCATTGTTCTCAGAATTACGCTGAAGTTTAAAAATGCTTCGGAACTCTTCCATTGTTCTCGGAATTCCGCTGACGTTTAAATATGCTTCGGAACACTACCATTGTTCGCGAATTCCGCTGATGTGTAAAAATGCTTCAGAACTCTTCCATTGTTCTCGAAATTCCTTTGAAGTTTAAAAATGCTTCGGAACTCTTCCATTGTTCTCGGAATTCCGCTGAAGTTTAAAATTGCTTCGGAACTCTTCCATTGTTCTCGGAATTCCGCTGAAGTTTTAAAATCCTTCAGAACTCTTCCATTATTCTCGGAATTCCGCTGACGTTTAAAAATGCTTCGGACCTCTTCCATTGTACTCGGAATTTTGATGACATTTAAAAATGCTTCGGAAGTCTTCCATTGTTCTTCGAATTCCGCTGAAGTTTAAAATTGCTTCGGAACTCTTCCATTGTTCTCGAAATTCCACTGAAGTTTTGAAATTCTTCAGAACTGTTCCATTATTTTCGGAATTCCGCTGACATTTAAAAATGCTTCGGAACTCTTTCATTGTTCTCGGAATTCCATGGAAGTTTAAAAATGCTTCGGAACCTTTCCATTTTTCTCGGAATTCCGCTGACGTTTAAAAATGCTTCGGAACACTTCAATTGTTCTCGGAATTCCACTGTGGTTTAAAAATCCTTCGGAACTCTTCCATTGTTCTCGGAATTCTGCTGACATTTAAAAATGCTTCGGAATGCTTCCATTGTTCTCGGAATTCCGCTGAAGTTTAAAAATGCTTCAGAACTCTTCCATTGTTGTCGGAATTCCGCTGACGTGTAAAAATGCTTCGGAACACTACCATTGTTCTCGAAATTCCGCTGACGTTTAAAAATGCATCGGAACTCTTCCATTGATCTTGGAATTCCGCTGAAGTTTAAAAATGCTTCGGAACTCTTCCATTGTTTTCGGAATTCCGCTGAAGTTTAAAAATGCTTCGGAACACTTCCATTTTTCTCGGAATTCCGCTGACGTGTAAAAATGCTTCGGAACACTACCATTGTTCTTGAATTCCGCTGACATTCAGAAATGCTTCGGAACTCTTCCATTGTTCTCAGAATTCCTCTGACGTTTAAAAATGCTTCGGAACTCTTCCATTGTTCTCGGAATTCCGCTGAAGTTTAAAATTGCTTCAGAACTCTTCCATTATTCTCGGAATTCCGCTACGTTTAAAAATGCTTCGGACCTCTTCCATTGTACTAGGAATTTTGCTGACATTTAAAAATGCTTCGGAACTCTTCCATTGTTCTCGGAATTCCGCTGAAGTTTAAAATTGCTTCGGAACTCTTCCATTGTTCTCGAAATTCCACTGAAGTTTTGAAATTCTTCAGAACTGTTCCATTATTCACGGAATTCCGCTGACATTTAAAAATGCTTCGGAACTCTTTCATTGTTCTCGGAATTCCATGGAAGTTTAAAAATGCTTCGGAACACTTCCATTTTTCTCGGAAATCCGCTGAAGTTTAAGAATGCTTCGGTACTCTTCCATTGTTCTCGGAATTCTGCTGATGTTTAAAAATGCTTCGGAACTCTTCCATTGTTCTCGGAATTCCGCTGAAGTTTAAAATTGCTTCGGAACTCTTCCGTTGTTCTCGGAATTCCGCTGACGTTTAAAAATGCTTCGGAACACTTCAATTGTTCTCGGAATTCCGCTGAGGTTTAAAAATGCTTCGGAACTCTTCCATTCTTCTCGGAATTCTGCTGATGTTTAAAAATGCTTCGGAACGCTTCCATTGTTCTCGGAATTCCGCTGAAGTTTAAAAATGCTTCGGATCCCTTCCATTGTTCTCGAAATTCCACTGAAGTTTTAAAATTCTTCAGAAATGTTCCATTATTCTCAGAATTCCGCTGACATTCAGAAATCCTTTGGAACCCTTCCATTTTTCTCGGAAATCCGCTGAAGTTTAAAAATGCTTCGGTACTCTTCCATTTTTCTCGGAATTCTGCTGACGTTTAAAAATGCTTCTGAACTCTTCCATTGTTCTCGGAATTCTGCTGATGTTTAAAAATGCTTCGGAACTCTTTCATTGTTCTCAGAATTACGCTGAAGTTTAAAAATGCTTCGGAACTCTTCCATTGTTCTCGGAATTCTGCTGACGTGTAAATATGCTTCGGAACACTACCATTGTTCGCGAATTCCGCTGATGTGTAAAAATGCTTCAGAACTCTACCATTGTTCTCGAAATTCCTTTGAAGTTTAAAAATGCTTCGGAACTCTTCCATTGTTCTCGGAATTCCGCTGAAGTTTAAAATTGCTTCGGAACTCTTCCATTGTTCTCGGAATTCCGCTGAAGTTTTAAAATCCTTCAGAACTCTTCCATTATTCTCGGAATTCCGCTGACGTTTAAAAATGCTTCGGACCTCTTCCATTGTACTCGGAATTTTGATGACATTTAAAAATGCTTCGGAAGTCTTCCATTGTTCTTCGAATTCCGCTGAAGTTTAAAAATGCTTCGGAACTCTTCTATTGATCTCGGAATTCCGCTGAAGTTTAAAAATGCTTCGGAACTCGTCCATTGTTTTCGGAATTCTGCTGATGTTTAAAAATGCTTCGGAACGCTTCTATTGTTCTCGAAATGCCTTTGAAGTTTAAAAATGCTTCGGAACTCTTCCATTGTTCTCTGAATTCCGCTGAAGTTTAAAATTGCTTCGGAACTCTTCCGTTGTTCTCGAAATTCCACTGATGTTTAAAGATGCTTCGGAACACTTCAATTGTTCTCCGAAATCCGCTGCGGTTTAAAAATGCTTCGGAACTCTTCCATTGTTCTCGGAATTCCGTTGAAGTTTAAAATTGCTTTGGAACTCTTCCATTGTTCTCGAAATTCCACTGAAGTTTTGCAATTCTTCAGAACTGTTCCATTATTCTCGGAATTCCGCTGACATTTAAAAATGCTTCGGAACTCTTTCATTGTTCTCGGAATTCCATGGAAGTTTAAAAATGCTTCGGAACCCTTCCATTTTTCTCGGAAATCCGCTGAAGTTTAAAAATGCTTTGGTACTCTTCCATTGTTCTCGGAATTCTGCTGATGTTTAAAAATGCTTCGGAACTCTTCCATTGTTCTCGGAATTCCGCTGAAGTTTAAAATTGCTTCGGAACTCTTCCGTTGTTCTCGAATTCCGCTGACGTTTAAAAATGCTTTGGAACACTTCAATTGTTCTCGGAATTCCGCTGACGTTTAAAAATGCTTCGGAACACTTCAATCGTTCTCAGAATTCCGCTGAGGTTTAAAAATGCTTCGGAACTCTTCCATTGTTCTCGGAATTCTGCTGACGTTTAAAAATGCTTCGGAACTCTTCCATTGTTCTCGAAACTCCACTGAAGTTTTAAAATTCTTCAGAACTGTTCCATTATTCTCGGAATTCCGCTGACATTTAAAAATGCTTCGGAACTCTTTCATTGTTCTCGGAATTCCATGGAAGTTTAAAAATGCTTCGGAACACTTCCATTTTTCTCGGAAATCCGCTGAAGTTTAAAATTGCTTCGGTACTCTTCCATTGTTCTCTGAATTCCGATGACATTCAGAAATGCTTCGGAACTCTTCCATAGTTCTCAGAATTCCTCTGACGTTTAAAAATGTTTCGGAACACTCCTATTGTTCTCGGAATTCTGCTAAAGTTTAAAAATGCTTCGGAACTCTTCCATTGTTCTATGTATTCCGCTGAAGTTTAAAAATGCGTCGGACCTCTTCCATTGTTGTCCGAATTTTGCTGAGGTTTAAAAATGCTTCGGAACTCTTCCACTGTTCTCGGAATTCTGCTGGCGTTTAAAATTGCTTCCGAAATCGTCCATTTTTCACGGAAATCCGCTGAAGTTTAAAATTGCTTCGGTACTCTTCCATTTTTCTCGGAATTCTGCAGACGTTTAAAAATGCTTCTGAACTCTTCCATTGTTCTCGGAATTCTACTGATGTTTAAAAATGCTTCGGAACTCTTCTATTGATCTCGGAATTCCGCTGAAGTTTAAAAATGCTTCGGAACTCGTCCATTGTTTTCGGAATTCTGCTGAAGTTTAAAAATGCTTCGGAACTCTTTCATTGTTCTCAGAATTACGCTGAAGTTTAAAAATGCTTCGGAACTCTTCCATTGTTCTCGGAATTCCGCTGACGTTTAAATATGCTTCGGAACACTACCATTGTTCGCGAATTCCGCTGATGTGTAAAAATGCTTCAGAACTCTTCCATTGTTCTCGAAATTCCTTTGAAGTTTAAAAATGCTTCGGAACTCTTCCATTGTTCTCGGAATTCCGCTGAAGTTTAAAATTGCTTCGGAACTCTTCCATTGTTCTCGGAATTCCGCTGAAGTTTTAAAATCCTTCAGAACTCTTCCATTATTCTCGGAATTCCGCTGACGTTTAAAAATGCTTCGGACCTCTTCCATTGTACTCGGAATTTTGATGACATTTAAAAATGCTTCGGAAGTCTTCCATTGTTCTTCGAATTCCGCTGAAGTTTAAAATTGCTTCGGAACTCTTCCATTGTTCTCGAAATTCCACTGAAGTTTTGAAATTCTTCAGAACTGTTCCATTATTTTCGGAATTCCGCTGACATTTAAAAATGCTTCGGAACTCTTTCATTGTTCTCGGAATTCCATGGAAGTTTAAAAATGCTTCGGAACCTTTCCATTTTTCTCGGAATTCCGCTGACGTTTAAAAATGCTTCGGAACACTTCAATTGTTCTCGGAATTCCACTGTGGTTTAAAAATCCTTCGGAACTCTTCCATTGTTCTCGGAATTCTGCTGACATTTAAAAATGCTTCGGAATGCTTCCATTGTTCTCGGAATTCCGCTGAAGTTTAAAAATGCTTCGGAACTCTTCCATTGTTGTCGGAATTCCGCTGACGTGTAAAAATGCTTCGGAACACTACCATTGTTCTCGAAATTCCGCTGACGTTTAAAAATGCATCGGAACTCTTCCATTGATCTTGGAATTCCGCTGAAGTTTAAAAATGCTTCGGAACTCTTCCATTGTTTTCGGAATTCCGCTGAAGTTTAAAAATGCTTCGGAACACTTCCATTTTTCTCGGAATTCCGCTGACGTGTAAAAATGCTTCGGAACACTACCATTGTTCTTGAATTCCGCTGACATTCAGAAATGCTTCGGAACTCTTCCATTGTTCTCAGAATTCCTCTGACGTTTAAAAATGCTTCGGAACTCTTCCATTGTTCTCGGAATTCCGCTGAAGTTTAAAATTGCTTCAGAACTCTTCCATTATTCTCGGAATTCCGCTACGTTTAAAAATGCTTCGGACCTCTTCCATTGTACTAGGAATTTTGCTGACATTTAAAAATGCTTCGGAACTCTTCCATTGTTCTCGGAATTCCGCTGAAGTTTAAAATTGCTTCGAAACTCTTCCATTGTTCTCGAAATTCCACTGAAGTTTTGAAATTCTTCAGAACTGTTCCATTATTCACGGAATTCCGCTGACATTTAAAAATGCTTCGGAACTCTTTCATTGTTCTCGGAATTCCATGGAAGTTTAAAAATGCTTCGGAACCCTTCCATTTTTCTCGGAAATCCGCTGAAGTTTAAAAATGCTTTGGTACTCTTCCATTGTTCTCGGAATTCTGCTGATGTTTAAAAATGCTTCGGAACTCTTCCATTGTTCTCGGAATTCCGCTGAAGTTTAAAATTGCTTCGGAACTCTTCCGTTGTTCTCGGAATTCCGCTGACGTTTAAAAATGCTTCGGAACACTTCAATTGTTCTCGGAATTCCGCTGAGGTTTAAAAATGCTTCGGAACTCTTCCATTCTTCTCGGAATTCTGCTGATGTTTAAAAATGCTTCGGAACGCTTCCATTGTTCTCGGAATTCCGCTGAAGTTTAAAAATGCTTCGGATCCCTTCCATTGTTCTCGAAATTCCACTGAAGTTTTAAAATTCTTCAGAAATGTTCCATTATTCTCGGAATTCCGCTGACATTCAGAAATGCTTTGGAACCCTTCCATTTTTCTCGGAAATCCGCTGATGTTTAAAAATGCTTCGGAACTCTTCCATTGATCTCGGAATTCCGCTGAAGTTTAAAAATGCTTCGGAACTCGTCCATTGTTTTCGGAATTCTGCTGAAGTTTAAAAATGCTTCGGAACTCTTTCATTGTTCTCAGAATTACGCTGAAGTTTGAAAATGCTTCGGAACTCTTCTATTGTTCTCGGAATTCCGCTGACGTGTAAATATGCTTCGGAACACTACCATTGTTCGCGAATTCCGCTGATGTGTAAAAATGCTTCAGAACTCTTCCATTGTTCTCGAAATTCCTTTGAAGTTTAAAAATGCTTCGGAACTCTTCCATTGTTCTCGGAATTCTGCTGACATTTAAAAATGCTTCGGAATGCTTCCATTGTTCTCGGAATTCCGCTGAAGTTTAAAAATGCTTCGGAACTCTTCCATTGTTGTCGGAATTCCGCTGACGTGTAAAAATGCTTCGGAACACTACCATTGTTCTCGAAATTCCGCTGACGTTTAAAAATGCATCGGAACTCTTCCATTGATCTTGGAATTCCGCTGAAGTTTAAAAATGCTTCGGAACTCTTCCATTGTTTTCGGAATTCCGCTGAAGTTTAAAAATGCTTCGGAACACTTCCATTTTTCTCGGAATTCCGCTGACGTGTAAAAATGCTTCGGAACACTACCATTGTTCTTGAATTCCGCTGACATTCAGAAATGCTTCGGAACTCTTCCATTGTTCTCGGAATTCCTCTGACGTTTAAAAATGCTTCGGAACTCTTCCATTGTTCTCGGAATTCCGCTGAAGTTTAAAATTGCTTCAGAACTCTTCCATTATTCTCGAAATTCCGCTACGTTTAAAAATGCTTCGGACCTCTTCCATTGTACTAGGAATTTTGCTGACATTTAAAAATGCTTCGGAACTCTTCCATTGTTCTCGGAATTCCGCTGAAGTTTAAAATTGCTTCGGAACTCTTCCATTGTTCTCGAAATTCCACTGAAGTTTTGAAATTCTTCAGAACTGTTCCATTATTCACGGAATTCCGCTGACATTTAAAAATGCTTCGGAACTCTTTCATTGTTCTCGGAATTCCATGGAAGTTTAAAAATGCTTCGGAACCCTTCCATTTTTCTCGGAAATCCGCTGAAGTTTAAAAATGCTTTGGTACTCTTCCATTGTTCTCGGAATTCTGCTGATGTTTAAGAATGCTTCGGAACTCTTCCATTGTTCTCGGAATTCCGCTGAAGTTTAAAATTGCTTCGGAACTCTTCCGTTGTTCTCGGGATTCCGCTGACGTTTAAAAATGCTTCGGAACACTTCAATTGTTCTCGGAATTCCGCTGAGGTTTAAAAATGCTTCGGAACTCTTCCATTCTTCTCGGAATTCTGCTTATGTTTAAAAATGCTTCGGAACGCTTCCATTGTTCTCGGAATTCCGCTGAAGTTTAAAAATGCTTCGGATCCCTTCCATTGTTCTCGAAATTCCACTGAAGTTTTAAAATTCTTCAGAAATGTTCCATTATTCTCGGAATTCCGCTGACATTCAGAAATGCTTTGGAACCCTTCCATTTTTCTCGGAAATCCGCTGAAGTTTAAAAATGCTTCGGTACTCTTCCATTTTTCTCGGAATTCTGCTGACGTTTAAAAATGCTTCTGAACTCTTCCATTGTTCTCGGAATTCTGCTGATGTTTAAAAATGCTTCGGAACTCTTCCATTGATCTCGGAATTCCGCTGAAGTTTAAAAATGCTTCGGAACTCGTCCATTGTTTTCGGAATTCTGCTGAAGTTTAAAAATGCTTCGGAACTCTTTCATTGTTCTCAGAATTACGCTGACGTTTAAATATGCTTCGGAACACTACCATTGTTCGCGAATTCCGCTGATGTGTAAAAATGCTTCAGAACTCTTCCATTGTTCTCGAAATTCCTTTGAAGTTTAAAAATGCTTCGGAACTCTTCCATTGTTCTCGGAATTCCGCTGAAGTTTAAAATTGCTTCGGAACTCTTCCATTGTTCTCGGAATTCCGCTGAAGTTTTAAAATCCTTCAGAACTCTTCCATTATTCTCGGAATTCCGCTGACGTTTAAAAATGCTTCGGACCTCTTCCATTGTACTCGGAATTTTGATGACATTTAAAAATGCTTCGGAAGTCTTCCATTGTTCTTCGAATTCCGCTGAAGTTTAAAATTGCTTCGGAACTCTTCCATTGTTCTCGAAATTCCACTGAAGTTTTGAAATTCTTCAGAACTGTTCCATTATTTTCGGAATTCCGCTGACATTTAAAAATGCTTCGGAACTCTTTCATTGTTCTCGGAATTCCATGGAAGTTTAAAAATGCTTCGGAACCTTTCCATTTTTCTCGGAATTCCGCTGACGTTTAAAAATGCTTCGGAACACTTCAATTGTTCTCGGAATTCCACTGTGGTTTAAAAATCCTTCGGAACTCTTCCATTGTTCTCGGAATTCTGCTGACATTTAAAAATGCTTCGGAATGCTTCCATTGTTCTCGGAATTCCGCTGAAGTTTAAAAATGCTTCGGAACTCTTCCATTGTTGTCGGAATTCCGCTGACGTGTAAAAATGCTTCGGAACACTACCATTGTTCTCGAAATTCCGCTGACGTTTAAAAATGCATCGGAACTCTTCCATTGATCTTGGAATTCCGCTGAAGTTTAAAAATGCTTCGGAACTCTTCCATTGTTTTCGGAATTCCGCTGAAGTTTAAAAATGCTTCGGAACACTTCCATTTTTCTCGGAATTCCGCTGACGTGTAAAAATGCTTCGGAACACTACCATTGTTCTTGAATTCCGCTGACATTCAGAAATGCTTCGGAACTCTTCCATTGTTCTCAGAATTCCTCTGACGTTTAAAAATGCTTCGGAACTCTTCCATTGTTCTCGGAATTCCGCTGAAGTTTAAAATTGCTTCAGAACTCTTCCATTATTCTCGGAATTCCGCTACGTTTAAAAATGCTTCGGACCTCTTCCATTGTACTAGGAATTTTGCTGACATTTAAAAATGCTTCGGAACTCTTCCATTGTTCTCGGAATTCCGCTGAAGTTTAAAATTGCTTCGTAACTCTTCCATTGTTCTCGAAATTCCACTGAAGTTTTGAAATTCTTCAGAACTGTTCCATTATTCACGGAATTCCGCTGACATTTAAAAATGCTTCGGAACTCTTTCATTGTTCTCGGAATTCCATGGAAGTTTAAAAATGCTTCGGAACACTTCCATTTTTCTCGGAAATCCGCTGAAGTTTAAGAATGCTTCGGTACTCTTCCATTGTTCTCGGAATTCTGCTGATGTTTAAAAATGCTTCGGAACTCTTCCATTGTTCTCGGAATTCCGCTGAAGTTTAAAATTGCTTCGGAACTCTTCCGTTGTTCTCGGAATTCCGCTGACGTTTAAAAATGCTTCGGAACACTTCAATTGTTCTCGGAATTCCGCTGAGGTTTAAAAATGCTTCGGAACTCTTCCATTCTTCTCGGAATTCTGCTGATGTTTAAAAATGCTTCGGAACGCTTCCATTGTTCTCGGAATTCCGCTGAAGTTTAAAAATGCTTCGGATCCCTTCCATTGTTCTCGAAATTCCACTGAAGTTTTAAAATTCTTCAGAAATGTTCCATTATTCTCGGAATTCCGCTGACATTCAGAAATCCTTTGGAACCCTTCCATTTTTCTCGGAAATCCGCTGAAGTTTAAAAATGCTTCGGTACTCTTCCATTTTTCTCGGAATTCTGCTGACGTTTAAAAATGCTTCTGAACTCTTCCATTGTTCTCGGAATTCTGCTGATGTTTAAAAATGCTTCGGAACTCTTTCATTGTTCTCAGAATTACGCTGAAGTTTAAAAATGCTTCGGAACTCTTCCATTGTTCTCGGAATTCCGCTGACGTGTAAATATGCTTCGGAACACTACCATTGTTCGCGAATTCCGCTGATGTGTAAAAATGCTTCAGAACTCTTCCATTGTTCTCGAAATTCCTTTGAAGTTTAAAAATGCTTCGGAACTCTTCCATTGTTCTCGGAATTCCGCTGAAGTTTAAAATTGCTTCGGAACTCTTCCATTGTTCTCGGAATTCCGCTGAAGTTTTAAAATCCTTCAGAACTCTTCCATTATTCTCGGAATTCCGCTGACGTTTAAAAATGCTTCGGACCTCTTCCATTGTACTCGGAATTTTGATGACATTTAAAAATGCTTCGGAAGTCTTCCATTGTTCTTCGAATTCCGCTGAAGTTTAAAAATGCTTCGGAACTCTTCTATTGATCTCGGAATTCCGCTGAAGTTTAAAAATGCTTCGGAACTCGTCCATTGTTTTCGGAATTCTGCTGATGTTTAAAAATGGTTCGGAACGCTTCTATTGTTCTCGAAATGCCTTTGAAGTTTAAAAATGCTTCGGAACTCTTCCATTGTTCTCTGAATTCCGCTGAAGTTTAAAATTGCTTCGGAACTCTTCCGTTGTTCTCGAAATTCCACTGATGTTTAAAGATGCT